>NC_084835.1:88821947-90071947 GCF_033115175.1 Lepus europaeus
TCTTAGGTTTTCTTCATTCTGTTAGTGTGTTTTAATTTTTGAAAGGTGTCTCCATGGGACCAGCATTGTGACATAATGAGTAAAGCCACCTCCTGTGATGCCGACATGTCATCTGGACATGGGTTTTTATCCAGTTGCTCCGCTTCCAATCTAACTCCCTACTAATGACATGGGAAAAGCAGCTGCATATGGCCCAAGTACTTGGGCCCCTGCACCCAAGAGGGAGACCTGGAAGAAGCTCCTGGTTCCTGGCTTCATCCTGGCCTGACACTGGCCATTGTGGCCATCTGGGGAGTGAATAAGTGAATACAAGATTCTCATTCTCTCTTTCTCTCTCTCATCTCTCCTCTGTGTAACTTTGACTTACATATAAATAAATAAGTCTTTAAAACCTGAGGGATAATTTTAAGATCTTCCCAGATCTTTTCAGACTCTGTACTTTTCCCCGGACATGCCAGTCACTTACTATTTTTTTTTTGACAGGCAGAGTGGACAGTGAGAGAGAGAGACAGAGAGAAAGGTCTTCCTTTGCCGTCGGTTCACCCTCCAATGGCCGCCGCGGCCGGCGCGCTGCAGCCGGCGCACCGCGCTGATCCGAAGGCAGGAGCCAGGTGCTTATCCTGGTCTCCCTTGGGGTGCAAGGCCCAAGCACTTGGGCCATCCTCCACTGCACTCCCGGGGCATAACAGAGAGCTGGCCTGGAAGAGGGGCAACCGGGACAGAATCCAGTGCCCCGACCGCGACTAGAACCCGGTGTGCTGGCGCCGCTAGGCAGAGGTTTAGCCTAGTGAGCCGCGGCGCTGGCCCACTTACTAATTTTTGCCTCATATGTAGTTGCTTTTGCATTTCCTAGTTGTTAATTTATCCTTCCAAAAGAAGAAAATGAGAAAAATGAAGTGTATGTCCCTTAAATGTTCTTGAAATCACTTCAGCCAGAGCAGGAAGGGCTTGCGACAATGGAAAGTGGCACAGTAACAATAGCCACTTACCACTTTGTCTAAATTTTATGATCAGAAGCAGCAATCAGCAATCACAGCAAAGATCCCTGATAATTAGAAGAAAGAACTTTTTCCTGGCATTTATGCTGGGTCCTATATACTTTGTGTAGATTGCTTCTAGAATACATGCATAGCTGCCCTGCCACAGGGCTATGGTAAAGGATGGGTAGCTATTCCTACTTTTGGCAACGAAATTGATTGAGAATTTTATGCAACCTTCTGACAATTCCTTCTAGAAGTTGCAATCTTTCAATAGATTGTAGAGTTCTAAAACCATCACATCATTATGCTGGAGCATTTGTTGTCTACTTGGGGCGATATATATGATGCTAGAACATTTGTTGTCTATTTAGGGAGATAGAAAGCAGCAAAGTCTACTATCTTCCCACAATTCTTTCAACAAAAGTTTTGGATGGTTGGTATTTACAGGCATGGAATTAAAAAACACTTAGGAATAGGGTACATGTGGTGGTAAACAGTAGGGAAATTTGGAAATCAACTGATTGATCAAAACATAGAGGTACATGAAAGACTGGAGTAGTATTGGAATGGTAGACTGAGGCACAGTGTGGTCAATGCACAAGAATGCAAGATCCATCTTTCTCTATCTCTCTCTCTCCTGTCTTTAATTTAGTGCCTAACTCCTAAGATTTTTTCACAAAATATTTACTTTAGGATTGAATAGGAAAGTAAATAAAAACTGAAAAAGTATACTACAATGTCTCCCTGAGTCTGGAGCCTCCTGGGCATACAGACTAAACCAAGTTTTTTTCTGCCAACATTGGCTTTGTTGATATTTAGGACTGTATAATTCCTTTGTGGAGTAGAGTGGAGTGCAGCATTGGTGTCCATTACATTGTTCATTGCAGGATTTTAACACTGTCCCCTGGCTTCTACTCACTAAGTGTCAGTTTCAACTCTCCCCAAGTTGTGACAAGTAAAAATGTCTCCAAACATTACTAAATGTTTCCAAGGTGGTAGTGGCAGAATTACTTCTAGTATGGAAACTGAGTTAAACACATGGAAAGAGTATATGGAAAGTAATTTGAGAAGAATGTCAGAAGAGGTCAGCTTGGATTAAAATCAGTCAATTATACACATGTTTCCGGATGACAGATATTCTGTTGTCTTTACCCAGTGAATCCTGGAATTCAATTTTTCTGGTACTATAACTGTGTGTGTGTGTGTGCATTTTAAATACAAACAAGACTAGTGTCTGCTAATACTAACTGATAGAATCAAAAAAGGGAGAGAATGATCCAACATGGGAAGCGGGATACATAGCAGACTCATAGAATGGAAGATGTCCTAAATAGCACTCTGGTCTCAGAATCAGCCCTTAAGGCATTCGGATCTGGCTGAAGAGCCCATGAGAGTATTTTAAGCATCGAAAGACAAGACACTCTGGCAAAAAACAAAAAAACAAAACAAACCAACAAAAAAAAAACTAAATGAAAGATTTCTGCAAGTGAGATCCCAGTGGAAAGAATGGGGCCATCAAAGAAGGAGGTACCTTTCTCTGAAGGGAGGAGAGAACTTCCACTTTGGCTATGACCCCATCGGAATAAGATCAAAGTCGCTGAACTCAAAAGGCTTCCATAGCCTTTGCAATTCATGACTAGAGCCTAGGGAGATTACTGACGCCATAAACAACAGTGTCAAATTGTTAAGTCAGCAACAGGAGTCACTGTGTACTTACTCCTCATGTCCTTAATGTGTTGTCCAATGTGAAGTAATGCTGTAACTATTACTGAAACATTATTTTACACTTTGTGTTTCTGTGTGGGTGCAAACTGATGAAATCTTTACTTAGTATATACTGAATCGGTCTTCTGTATATAAAGATAATTGAAAATGAATCTTGATGTGAATGGAATGGGAGAGGGAGCGGGACATGGGAGGGGTGCGAGTGGGAGGGAAGTTATGGGGGGGAAAGCTATTGTAATCCATAAACTGTACTTTGGAAATTCATATTTACTAAATAAAAGTTAAAAAAATAAAAAATAAATAAACCAAATTGTTTTCAACAAATTCACAGCAGACCAAAATGTTTCTTTAGGTTCTTTCATAACTAGTAAATTTTGGGGGGAGAGGGTCCCCATGACTCAAGGGGCACCATTTTGTCAGTGTTACTTAGAGCACATGTTCTACAGTTCTACACTTCATGTTTGCTCTGTTGCTGAGGATACGTGGATTTCTAGGGGCATTAGTGCACATCCTATTTTCATAAATAGACTTAATTTTGGAGAAACAAATAAAACACACGTATTGATTTCTGCTGTATTAAATGCATTTACACATCAAGGGGAAAGGACACAGGGCTGTTTCAATTTGAGTTGCAGACTTAAAATTCAGTTAATAAAATACATATCCCACACACTCTAGTAAATATATATACATATACATTTCTATAGCCAAGTGGTTTATTTTTATTGTCCTATAGTTTCTAGAATACAATGAAACTGACCATGAACATAGAAAAGCTAGAGATACTATGAAGCTGTTTAGCATAACAATGCAAAAAGGATTTTGGAAAAACTCCATATTATAAAATTTTATTTTAGCTATTGCAATGAGAGTTACTTTTCATTAATGTACACTACTGGATAGAGATGTGAACATGGGCAAATGAATTTCAGATGAGATTTGAGAATCAGTTTGAAATTATGGTTCTAGGTAAAATTATAAAGTTGCTTAAATATTTTGAGGGGGAGAGAAAGCTTTAATAAATTAGTCCCAATAATTAACATGTGATTAACTGCCTTATTAGCAAATTTCTGTTTCTCAACAACTTGTACTGAGAATCTACCATGGGCCAGGAACTGTGCTGGAAGCCGTTCCGTATGCTGATGACAAAAACACAGTCCCTGTGCTCCCAGGGTTTAACACAATTATTTATTGTCTAACCAGGACATGATGTAAAAAGGGCACATACACGGACTCAGTGAAAGCATTACAGGAGATGCTTAGTCAAGTTCTATTTTATATTTTGGATTTTGATATTGGTCTATTATGCTATGTTATATGTGCGTACATATTGTATGTCCACATGGGGAAATTTTATTAAGAGTTTTATTTTAAATGGCTTTTAGATAAGATTGTCCATAAATTTAAGCTGCTAAAATCAATCAAAGATACATTTTAATTTGTGTGACCTGAATCTGTGTATCATATGTTTTAAACTTGTTGGTAGAAAGAAACTAAAAACATTTTATATGGTTGTGCTTAAGTTTACTGGTTAAACAAACTACACCATCTTAGATATTTAAGAGGTGTTTTCAAATACATGATTCTTAAAATTTATAGAAGGCATTGGACCTTCTGGTAAATGTTTTATTAAGTTCTTATCTAAGGGTTGAAACGGTTTGCTAAGTATTCATGTAATATTGCTATTGTCAGCAAGTGATCTAGGACTTGCTCCCTCATTTCTCTATTCTAATCCCAACTTGTTCTTTCATTTCTCTATTCTCTTCAAGGTAGGGAACTAATTCTATTATGAAGGAATCTGTAGGACGCACAATTTAATCTTTAGACCTTATAAGAGATGGCTAACATTTTTCTGTAATAGCATAGCCAAAATAAGAGCTTAAATAATAATCTCATAGCTAGATTCACATCGCCATCAGCGAAGTATACAGTAAGTAAAAAAAAAAAAAAAAAAAAAAACCTCCCTTTCAGACCAAAGGGAAAGAAAGTTTTAAAGTGAGAATATAATTTTCCTCATGGGCATTGTCTACCTTAGAAAAACTACTACAGAACATGCCTGTGACTATAGACTTGCAGTTCAGGCCACCGAAGATTAGAGATGGGACATGGGCACTCCCTTGACTTGCATCCTCTGGTCTGCTTTAACACAAACCAGGAGGAAAAGAAAGCTAGGCATCAGAAGCAATGGGTGGCAGGCCTATTAATGGCTGATCTGTACGGTGATCTGCCCTCAAGGAGACCCAACAGGCCAGTCCACTGCAGTGCCTTTCAATGTGGTAAGCCTGGGCTTCAGCAGAAGTCAGCTTGTGAAGAGCCCTGGCAGCTCTGCCAAGAGTTGGGTCACTGGAAATGGACCTGCCCTGGAGTCGAAGGATGCCCAGGTCAGAGCCACAGATCTTATTGGCTCCAAGCTGAAAAGCCCTTCACTCAGCCCAACTTCCAAAGTGACCACTGCAGCTGAGGGGATGGTCAAGTAGGGTCAGCAACATTGCAGGCAGAACTGTAAATTTCTTGTTAGAGATGCCACCTGCCTTTACCTGGCCAGCTCTCCTCCCAGGCCAGCCAAGTAATGAAAGTCAACAGAGTGCCTTCCCCTAGGAGGTTCACACCTCCCTTAGGATATACCCCATGTGAAGAGATAGATAGGTCTGGGCCTCTTAACTTACAAGGCCTAAAGCCCACCAGATTATTATCAAGCCCCTTCTATCAGGTTCCATTTGCCTCTCAATCAGAAAACTTAATTGTAGCTTAGACAGCACCTTTCTTAGCTCCTCTAATAATGACTCTGTCCTTTGTTCTAGACCCTGTCTAGCGCACTTGGGCCTCATTCCTTTTAATCATAACCTCTACTCTACCACCAATGGCTCTACTCCCAACCTGTGTGTACCGATGGTCCTCTTCCCCACTTAATGCTGTATAATTGTTCAGACCTGGTAAATGCCACTCTTAGGATCATTGGTTACTATCCTCACCCTGTCTTTTATGACCTTGTCTAAATATGATCAGAGTCGGGGAACTTGGAAGGCTTCCATAGCCTTGGCAACTCATGACGACAGCCTAGGGTGGTTACTGGTGCCATAAACTAGAGTGTCAATTTGTTGGGCCAACAACAGGAGCCACTGTGCGCTTGCTCCTGATGTGGGATCTCTGTGCTTAATGTACTGTACATTTTGATTTAATGCTATAACTAGTACTCAAACAGTATGTTTCACTTTGTGTTTCTATGTGGGTGCAAACTGTTGAAATCATTACTTAATGTATACTAAATTGATCTTCTGTATGTAAAGAGAATTGAAAATGAATCTTAATGTGAATGGAAGGGGAGAGGGAGCAGGAGAGGGGAGGGTTGCGGGTGGGAGGGAAATTATGGGAAGGGGAAGCCATTGTAATCCATAAGCTGTATACTGGAAATTTATGTTCATTAAATAAAAGTTAAAAAAAAAATCCCTTAGTAATCATGTACATGGAATTTTTTCCACCTTCAAGTAAAATGATGCAAATAACTTACAACCATTAAGTATTGTTCTCAAGGGTAAACTCTACATCCCTACAAATATGATCAAATTTCTGAGATAAACAGGAGTCCAAAACTGTGGCCACTTGTTGCTTCATGTTGTGGTTAAACAGGCTATGTAAGCCTGCCTCCTTTTGGATGTTCCGAACGCATGTCAGCCAGTCAGTTCTGTCCCCAAAAAGTTTAGAGAAAAGGTCAAAACCCCGCTTTGTCTGAAGAAATCACCCAGTTTGCAACTGAAACTGTGGTTCCCCTGTCAAATGAGTGGAGTTCAGAAAGCTCACTTCTCAAAGAATTCAAATCGTACGCAAAATACTGAAGCCATGAAGAGCTAAACAAGCAACAGCTGTGTAAACATTGCTGGGTAGAACAGAACTGCAGAATAACACTTTGATGTATAGTTCTTGATAATCCCAGTCTTCCACCTCATGGCTTATTTTTAAAGAAACAAAATGAGGCCTAGAGAATGGGTTTATCCCTGACTGCCTATGCTACTGACACCTAAAGTAATCACAACTATTTTAATATTAAAGTAACAAATCTAAACACACATACTGTGTGTTGCCTAAAGTCTCAGCCTAAGTTATCTGAATAAAGCTAATTTCCAGTCATCAGTAATAATGACTCAAAGAAAAACGGTGTCACCAAATTCACTGACTCTCACCAATTGTTTTTAAAACTGTGGAATTATTTTTCTTAAATTGAGTTTTATGCAAGTTTCCCCAAAATGCTGATGTGCAACCTTTCAGGTTTGCCACTGGCCTTGAAGAAGTACCTCATAGCTCTAGGTTTCAGTGGTAGGGGAATGTAATGGCACACAACAACAGGAATCATCTGCAAGTATTACTGGGTATTGAGGTGGAAGGCAAGCACACTTGTGGACAGAAACTCAGATGTACAGCTGTTTTCAAAGGACTTCGCACCAGTAGTATCTACCGCTCATCAGCTCCAACAGCGAAGTCCTTGTTGCCCTGCTCCTGCATCCTGATCACACCTCTGCTAGATGCTTTTCTTACAAAGCACGTGAAGAACTAGAGCAATTGGTGAATAGTTCCAATCACACATGTGGCAAGCTCTTTACTGGAAAAACACGGAAATAATTAAACACTTTTTTGGACTTCCACAACCGCAATACATCGTTCACCTCCATTTTCCCAGTGAAGACACTGAGGCAGAGAACTGTAAAACCGCTTGCTTAAGGACACACTATTTATAACAGGAGAGTCAGGACTGAAAACCAGTTCTCACCAACACACAAGTCACTGGCTGGCATGGGCCCTCGCCTGGCAGGAATGAATGCATAAACGCCCCAAAGAGTCTAGAATGAGAGACAAAGGGTCTCACTGGCTGGAACTAGAGCCCTTAATATAAACAAGGAGCACAGCTTTAAAAGGGCAGGCACCTACCAATACCTGAATTGCCCTGGCCCAGCATCTGGCCGCCAGTCTTGCCCTTGGTGGAGGGGATGGTGGTCCATACTGGTTCCCTTCACCATTCTGCTAGTGCACAGCCCCTGTCACACGGCATGGGAGAGAAGGGCAGTGTCGCCTTCAATATCTACCTTTAATATCTCCGTGGGAGTGGCCATCTGGACAAGAGGCGTTGGCAGGCTCCATCACAGAGTCCCAAAGCCTTCCTAGGAAACTGAGCAGGAGGGCACCACTGGGGATCCAGATGTCCCTGCTCCTCACTCCCGCTGGCGCGCCTAAAGGCATGGCTCCTCTACTCTGCTCCCCTGCACAGGGAGGTCTTTCTCAAAGGCTGCTCTGTCCTCCACCTTGGTCATGGGTCTCCCCATCCTCTTAGCTCCTCTCCTCTCGCTCACTCAGACCTGATGGACTTTCCTACTGTCTTGACCTTCAAAACCAACCCAGCTGGTCCTCAAGTTGCTTAAATTTTAAGAAGACATGTGCCATTTCTTCTTCAATAGTATCTTTTCCTTGTTGAGTGAATCAGTCCATGTGCATATTTTCATGTGTTTATGTGAGTTAATTTTTATTTACTTATTTAATTAATGTTTACTTGATAGTTCCTAACTACTACACATAATGATATTGTCAAGATGAATAAGCTAAATGTTGCCTATGCTTTGTTTTTCCCTTGAGTTAAAGTTTTCTTGTCCAATTAGGTTTCTTCTAAAATGTAGGTCTTTTTTTCCCCACAAGGGTTTTACTTTATTTTGAAGAACATAGAGGGGATGGCATTTGACCTCATGTTAAGACATTTAACATTGTGGTTAAGATGCAATTGACATGTCTGCATTCTACTGGATGGCCTGAATGTGAGTCCCAACTCTGTTGCTAATTCCGACTTCCTACTAATGTACACCCTAGGAAGCAGCATATAACGGTGCAAATATTTGAGACCCTGCTACCCACATTGGCAGATCCGATTGACTCACCAATTCCTGGCTCATGGCCTTGGTCTGGTCCAGCCCCAACTTTTTTTGGACTTATGGGGAGTAAATCAGCAGACAGGAGCTCGCTCGCTCTTCCTTCCTTCCTTCCTTCCTTCCTTCCTTCCTTCCTTCTTCTCTCTCTTTCTCTCTCTCTTTCTGCCTTTCCAAGAAATAAATGATCACAATTATATTCATTAATGATGACTCTTCTCTGATAATAAATACCATATTATCATAATATTTTACAATCACAAATAATGGAAAATAGAAGATCTTACAAATTTCAATTGAGCACTTCAGTGGGTATAGAATTACTTGTAGGTGAGTCATTATTAGAGAATGTTTCTAGTCCCATGATTAAGACAGCCCATATTTCTGTTAAGTAATAATTAGTTGGTTAATGAGTATTGGAAGAAAATCTGAAAAAAATCACTATTTAAGCAGTTTTGTCTGTAGTATACACTATATATATATATATTTAAATCCACATTCTATCATGCTGGTGATCCAATATAATTGAGCTCATTTAACACCAATAGAAAACTATTTGCATTGAAACTATAAGAGATCTAAGATACATGTTAAGAGATAATTGAAGCATGATTTTATTCCAGAACTGTCTGAAGCCCCATGGAAATGCAGAAAACACATGGTATCTAGAATCTCTATGTGAAAATTTAAATGACACAAACATAGAATATGTCTTCATGTCAAAATGGATGGAGACCTATGTAAATGCTGTACAAGCCAGTGACTCCATGCTGAGTCTATGCTATATCCTTTATCTGTCTACACTGCACAAAGAAAGGAATATGTGAAAATAAGCTTTATAATGCTTAAATTACCCCAATTTACTTTTATTTACAGCTGTATGGTTTCTGAGGACAGTGTTTCCATTGAATGCACTTTGACAGCACAACAACACAATTCCCACATTCAGTGTGAGATTACATATCACTGTGCCAATCTGTTATCTGCTTTGTTTGCCTTTTCCTATATCTGGTTACCCATCATTCACCATTCAGTAGATAATTGCCATCTTATTCTATTTCTAACTTAAGATGGAGCAACACAGACATACAAAGAGAACTCGATTTCATTTCACTGAACCACAAGGTAACATAATTTATATTTTTAAAGATTACAAATCATTGTGTGTATTTGAGAGTACTTGGATCTCAGTGCTAGCAGAGGGCAAGTAAAAGGATAGGAGAAATAGTCTTTTGTAGTACTCAGTAAATTAGATCATCTTCAAAAACATTTTTCTTCTAAATATTCTGAAAATCCTTGGGAGTTTCTGCATTTAAAAAATCTTCTAAGCACTCAAACTGTCCATAACAGAGCTGCAATAATGTCAATTACAGGTATTTTTTCATTCTATTTTTTTAAATTTTTTATTTCATAAATGTGAATTTACAAAGTGCAACTTTTGTATTGTTGTGGCTCCCCCCCCCAACCTACCTCCCTCCTGTGGCCCTCCCCTGTCCCTCTCCCATCCCGCCCTTTATTGAGTTTCATTTTTAATTACCTTCATATACTGAAGATCAACTTAGTATATACTAAGCAAGGATTTCAACAGGTTGCACTCACACAACCGCACAAGGTATAGGGTATTGTTCGACTAGTTCATTCTAATTTAATATTCAAAAATCTGAATTTTTTTCTTTTGAAATGGTGGGAAGGTCATGTTTATTTGCCATGGATAATTACTAACATCAGAAACTGCTGCTTGTGCGTGCTTCAAAGGTGCCCAGAAAGCAGAAGAAAATGCTGTTCCTTATTATACAGGTACTACATAGAAACGTTAGTTAGTAAGAGATCCTGACTTGATTTTTCTTCTGACTCTATACAACACATGCTTTTTCAGGTAAGGTCATAATTTGAGAGAAGACAGATGTGTCTCTATTCAGATATCTCTTTCCTACCAATCTGCCAAAATTATAAAATCTATATCTTTAGAATCCCCTTTAGTTAGGACATTAATATTCCTTATGAAAATGCAAGTATATTTTAGAAATTAGTATACTATTACTAATTAGCTAATCAGGTTTGCTCTGACAAAGAGAAGGACCATAAGAAAATTGGAGACAGGGTCAGGTAAGAATATTAATGAGGTGAAAGATCGACAAAGGCTTGTACCATGGGGCATTGCCGGGAGGAATGTTCAGGTGAAGCGAGACCAAGTAGGGGGTCTCTCAAGGCAGATAATATACTGAGGCCACTGAGACTTTCATGCCTGTCTCAAATCTCCATTGCTGCATGAACATACAAGCTGACTGAGCCAGTGACCTGACCTGCAATGTGTATGTGCACTGAGGAGTGGGGAGCATTCATATGTACATGGCTTACAATGATTTGCATTCTGATAATTTAGGTCTAATTTGGTGGAAGGATGAGCAATATGAGACAGCATTTGTGATTTCTTCTGCACATACAAAATGTCTAAGTTTGAGCAAACTGCATGGCCGCTATTTGGGATAAACGGTTGTGTTTTTGAGAGATATTGAGAAAACAAAAATGAAATAAAACAATGTCATTTTCATAATGATAACAATAATAGTAATGTTTTTGCAGTAGCCATTGCATCCAAGAAGAATCTACAACAGCCAGACCTGGGCCAGAAGAATGACAGAAATGAGAACTCAGTCCTGACCTTCCACATAGGTGAGAGAGACCCAAGTACTTGAACCATCACCTCTCTTAAGGTTGCAATAGCAGGAAACTGGAAGGAGAAGTGGAGAACAAGCTCAAAATCATATACTCTAATATGTATATATTACATACTCTAATATGTATATACTCTAATATGTATATATTAGTATTAGATGCTGATGCCTTATCATTTTATATACAGGGGTCATTTCAGACTGATTAAGAATCAGGTTAAGGGCATGTGTTGTAGCATTGTGAGTTTAGCACTGCTTGGGATGCCTGTCCACATCAGAGTCCCAACTCGAGTGCTGGAACCTCTGTTTCTGATCCATCTTCCTGATAATACATCCTGCAAGGCAGCAGATGATGGCAGATGAGGCCTGAATGGAGTTATGAATTCCTGGCTTCAGCGTGGTCTGTGCTGAATGTTGAAGGCATTTGGGGGAGCAAACCAGCAGGTGGAAGAGATTTCTCTGTCTCTCTGTCTCTCTGTCTCTCTGTCTCTGTCTCTGTCTCTCTCTCTCATTACTATCTAGCTCTTCCTCTAACATAGATGAAAATAAATAAACTATGTCCAAATGTGGAAAGGTAGTTGTATGTGTAGATTCCATTGCTCAGTATAACTTTCCAGAGATTACATAAAAACTTTCTTTCATCTTCTAAACAAAAACAACTACTACTTTGATATCCTATCATACTACAAATCATTTCCCATCAACTTTTTGATGCTTATAATATTTACATGCTTATAGTGTTTTTATTATTTAATTCTTGGAACAACCTAGGGATTAATGATGTGAAAACCGAAACATAAATGAAGTAAATAATTTACTCAAAGTTCCAGATAAGTAATTTTGCAGGCAAATTATCAACACAGGCAAGAGGTAAAAATTATAAGACATAGAGACTCTTTGGGCCTTGACATAAACTTAGACAGCCTCTTCATTGTAAAATCTATGAAATGAAAGGGATGTCATTGAAATTCTAAAATCCTTCCTGGATTTTAAATTCTATGATTCATCCGAGTGAGGCCATGGGGAAACAGTCACTCATATCTGGCAGATATAAGCGCAGATTCTCTCATAGTAGAAATTTGTGAACATATTGTTTTATTACTAAGAATTCAATCCAGAGTGTACCCGATAATAAAGGCAAGTGCTGATAGAGGAGAGTGTTTACCTAAAATTTATTTATAATAGCATGTAGTTTGGAACCAACTTCAATATCTAACAGAAAGAGATTTATTACTTACATTTTAATACTTGATTTGCTCTTATTAATATATTCTCAAGAATATTTAGTGATATAAAGAAGCTCACAATACAATAGTAGACAAAAATTAAAAGAATATATATGATTTATATTTACAAATTTTTCCAATATGAATTGATTTTGCAATCAAAAAATGAAGTATCTTGAGGCAAAAGGTACTCAACAGTACATATCAAATTTATAAGTAATTTTTCCTTTCTTTTACTTGTGAACATCCTGGGGGATTGACGAGGATCTAAGAATGACTTTCCCTAGATATTCTAGGAAGCAGGGACATTCTTGCTGCAACCACGTGGGCAACTCTGGAATGATCATGCATTTGGATGCTCAAATGAGTACCCTGCATAGTGAATGCGTTGATGATACCGAGTTAATAATGGATTTAAGCTCTTTTTAAGAAATTCCATGTAGTTCTTAAGAATATGGATGGCTGATGCATCACTAATAGCATATAGCATATGGTTTGCACTCAATAAATTTAAAACATAATAATCAATAGTAATAATAATGAGGCAATAAAAATAAATACATTCACTAGCACTGAAGCAGTACCTCTTTATGAGTACGGAAAGCAAGTTGCGAGGAAACCAAGAAGGCCATAGCGTTCAGCATGACAGACTTTCCAGAGCAGCCTGTGAAGCAGAACCGATCTTAACTGTGCACACATACGGGTCTTCCGTAATGTCAGTTTACAACTCTAGGGACTGAGCTTGATTAAACAGCATCAGAAGAACTGGAAAAATCTGCCTTACTCCTATTATATCTGAATTGTATCAATGCTATCGTAATATCAGGGTTGGAAATGTATCTGAAGGTGTCATGAACTTGATTATGGTATGAAGACAAACCTGTGGATTTATTATATTGTAAATTATATTTTTCCCTAGAAATGTAATCATAGTCATCCTAACCCTCGAAAAACATCTCCTCTACTGCTGTTCTGAATAGCACTTAATGCCCGATTAGTTCATCGAGATGTTTGGGCATTTCATATTTTATGTTGAATATATGACTATACATTTTTCTTTCTTTATCCTCTTGATGAATTTTCTAAGTTTAAGGATCATTACATTTTTTTGTCTTACCACGATTTGGTTGCAGAAAGTTACAGCTTTAAGGAACACTTCTAGGAAGCAAAAGTGGGGTAAATAGAAGGGCCTGAGGTCCTGACATGCTGTTATTTATTTCTTTTGTTATTTTCTTTCTTTCCTCACTAGGAGGTAAGCTGTAGGCTGACACAGCTTTGTTTTATTCATAACTCAGTAACTGAAAATGTATACAGAACATAAGAACATAGGAACACTCAACAAATATTTTTCAGTGAAACAGAATATTTTGAAAAAGTTGCCTTCCCATAGCACATCTCTATGAGAAGCATCTCACTGGCTCTCAGAGGGCTCTTTACACCTGTGGAAGTTAGATAGGCTGGCTAGGGAGGAACTGGCTGATTTGAAAGCAGTCAGCCTAAAGGTACAATTTTCCTTCTACATATCAGTAAGCTGTCTAAAATTTATTCATTTTTCCCAGCCTTGTGCATTGACCCAATTACTTTCCAACACATGGTTGTGACAGATCAGACATTTTTCCTCATCCATCTTTGATTATGGTTTGTGATCCAAGGCATTGATTTTAAGCTCGTTTAACCTAAAACAATCACAATTGACCAAGTCAAAGAAAAAATACATCATACAATTGGCCAGAAAATGGATATTCACTTGGAGCAAATGACATAGTCTACCTACATGCTGATCATAACTAGAAAGGAATTCTTATGTGTATATGACATGATGTAAAATATTATGATGAAAATTATTATCAAATAATCTTAGTTTTTTCAATTGATACACATAAAAATTGCATCATGCATTTTCAGTGAACCTTCAATAATATACCATTAGATAGTAAATATGAAATGAGGATGTGTTGAGAATTAAGACTATTCAGATTTCTAAAGTCTATTTGAAGGTTTTTCTGAGGAAGTCCATGTAATCAGGTAACTGAAAAGTAAAAACATAATCACGAAAAATTTAAGAAGGTAGTGGTTGATTGTTAAATCATACTCCACAAAGTGCATGTACTCACACATCTTAATACAAACATTTGTTTAAATATTCAAATACAAAGTATGTGTGTGTATATAAATATATGTATGTGTATGTGTGCATGCGTTTGTGTGTGATTTCTTACTAAGGTTGCCCTGTCTCTTTCAGAATATAAGTGGTTTTAGTTGAAATGCCTCACAGCACCTACTGAAAGATAGTCGTGGGAGCAAACCAAACAAGTTTCTCTGAATGGCTTCTTAAAGGGTTTGAAAACCTATGTCTTGGATCTTTTGAATAAAGGAATCTATACTTCTTCTATTATAAAGATTTACTCTTGTCAGTCTCACAAAATTAATCATCAATTATCTCATCTGAAACAATCTAAGGAATCATTTGGTCAATTATTGGTCTTTCTTTTTTTAAATTTTATTTATGGAATGCAAATTTAATATATTTCCTATACATAGATTCAGGAACATAATCCTTGGTCTTAAAACATAAAATCGTTTACCCCATGTTCTTTTTTTTTTTTTTTTTTTTTTGACAGGCAGAGTTAGACAGTGAGAAAGAGAGACAGAGAGAAAGAACTTCCTTCTGTTGGTTCACACCCCAGATGGCTGCTACGGCAGGTGTGCTGCACCAATCCAAACCCAGGAGACAGGTGCTTCCTCCTGGTGTCCCATGCAGGTGCAGGGCCCAAGCACTTGGGCCATCCTCCACTCCATTCCCCGGCCACAGCAGAGAGCTGGATTGGAAGGGGAGCAACTGGGACAGAATCTGTCGCCCCAGCCGGGACTAGAACCCGGGGTACCGGCGCCGCAGGCAGAGTATTAGCCTAGTGAGCCACTGCGCCAGCCCCCATGTTCTATAAATGGTCATCTAGCAAGTTCTAGGAGGAGGAAATCTAAAAAGGAAGTAATTCAAGACCTGTATGTTTAGCAGGAAGTAGCAGTAAAAGCAAAGTTGTGCCAGCATTCTGGGTAATTGACTTTTAGAATATCAGAAAATGAAAAATGATATCAAGTCTGATTCCTAGTTCATCAGGTGTCATATAGCATCACCTTTTACATGAAAGCAAATTTCAAAAAAAAATATTCTTCTTTACCTGTGCCTATTTCACAGCCCAATTAGAATCATGTTTTCTATAAACACACAGAGAAAGAAGGAAATGTCTGGGCACGCAAGACACATCAGTCGTCTGGTTCTGCAGGCAGGCACATTTGTCATGCCCCAGGGAGCAGCAACACTAGTTTCACTTTAACTAATTGAGAAGATTATACATCCATGTTACCCACTTTTTCATATTCTCTTCTTGGAGAAGAGATGCACGAGAGGAGAGGACATTCTATGGTTAAGCAGGAAGAAGGAAAAAAAAATTTGATTTTATTGCATTATAATTAAGCTTGATAGGAGGGAAAGATCCTGTAGCAATGCAGCAAGCTTGGAACACTGACAAGGTCAATTATCTCCTGATAAGCCCTGCACCAGCATGGATTAATAATATGACTAATATTAATTGAATGTGAGTTCACTGAGTTTTATTTCTTATTTTAAATTTCTCTTGGTGGGTGTGCACGCCATAGTGCACAGAGAATGATGGATGGAATTGATGGAATCACTAATAAGTCCTTACATTCCTATGGCCCACTGGGCATACAAAGGATGCATATTTGATTTTTCTTTCTTGGTTTCCAGCCACCATTACACTGCTAGGAACTGACAGGGAAGTGAAAAAGGGCTTCTTTTATAATACAATTTGTTCCATGAGTCAAGAAAATGCAAGAGACTTTAGACCTTTGAATTCAGAACTTCCCCAAATAAAACTGAAGGAAGGCTAGCTGCCTGGCGTCATATAAGGTAAATTGGGTCTGCTTGATTTGTATAGAAAAAGAAGATAGCAATTTCCAATTCCCTATTGAGCTCAGTCATCTCAGATAAGTTGACTTTTATGAAAGAATCTTATAAAATATTTGTCTTTATTTTGTGTACTTATGAATTTAGGAGAGTGTTTCCATGGATGGAACTTATTTTGCATGGATTGAAGATGGAAGTAAACTTACACTGAGAATCATGATCTTGTAAGTGATTTTACTGAGACTTGGGAGTTGAAGTGCTATTTTCATCCAATTTCTTCCCCACACATCACACATCACTTTATATCTACAGCTATCTGACCTCCATTCACTGATCCTATGACTTCATACTTCTCCTTTGTAGAGCTGGAAAGGGATATAAGAGGTTATTCTAAAATATAAAGAATACCAATAGAGTAATTCTTTGTTTTAAAGCATTAACTATATAAAATGATGTAAATTTTATTTTGCTAATCATTTTTTCTTAAGTGTTGAGTTCATATTATTTTAAGAATAGCAAAAAGGAACACTACCATAATAATTAATGGAAGAAAACCTATGAAGGTAACTATAAGTGCAACAAAAGACACATATGACCTAACAGTGATTTCATGACAGCTTGTTGAAGCCCTGGAGGAAATAATTATACATGAGATTTTAAACATAATGTCAAACTCATCATAATTCAACTTTAATTTTTTTCTCCCTTCCTAGCTAAATGTAACACTTTTCTGAACTCACAGTTCAAAATCAGGTAACTCTAATTGAGTAAGAAATAGCTAATGTTGTTATTTATATCACTGTTACATTGTATCCTAACTCATAAATGAAATATTTGATCTTTTCTATCATATCTCCTCAAGGAAATACTTGAATATGGTGGAAGCTTCCTTAATATTTTCATACTCTACAGAGTAGAAAGCAAGGAAGAACACATACTAGATGCTAGATATTTCATTGAGTAACCAGTTCTTCACATTGTAGTATTTAGACTAAGATGGAAAATCAGGGTACATGTGGAAGTGATTTTTTTCAGGTGATCCTGATACTTACAGAGGATCACGTGGATTTAGCAAAGGATGATCCTGCCAGGAAGAGGGGTAAGAACCCATGGCTGCAATACCTACTGTTCAAAACTATATCATGCTAGAGTGGTAGGGAAGATGGATGTGGAAGGAAGCAACTTTTTCTGCACAGAAAAACATAAAAGAGATATATTAGTGACAAAATGAAGCCATAAGCCAAGGTCCTCCAGAGGCACCAGGAGTTCAGAGCAATGAAGAAGGCTCTGAAGAGGTTAGTGTCATCTGTAAGTTTACATGCTGATAACTTGGGGGGAACTATTACAATTATTCAGAAATTCTGATGATAAAATTTATGATTAAGGGAAAGAAAATTCCAATAGAACATCATTGGAAGTATTGCTCTGTGTTTTGTTATTTTCTCATTTTTCCTGTAGCCTTCTGTGAAGTATCATCCAAGAAGAGTTAGAAGTCCAGGGCCTGATGATACAGTTTCTAATATGCAACCTACCCAGTGATTTTATCCATTCATCTCCCCTCCTCTGTGAACAGGCCTGGCAACCTCACCAGCCACAAAGTGACAGCAGCTGATGGCTGGAATATTAAAGTCAGGTGCATGTGTCTAGAGTTCAAGGAAAATACATCAAGAAGGATGAAACCTCTTGGATTCAATCGTCACATGTTGTTCTGCAATTTTCAAAACCAAAATATCTGAAGTCTTTATTGAAATATGTTGTAATGCCCCATTACCCATGTCTTTCAGAATATGGTCAGACATTGTCTTCTCCATTTCTCATTCTCTCAGTTAAATGCATAGCATATTCTTAAATGCTACTTGTAAATATGACTGTGTGTTTTACCTCTCTTGGTATTTTTCTATCAAGTACATAAAAGTAGTGGAATAGAGCTCCCAGATAGGAATATTCTTAGTTACTCTGATAAAAGGTATCTTATCTTGGGTTTAGAATTCCATGTTGAGCTTCTATTTGGAAACACACAATGTTGAAATTATGTTTATCATTTTTATACATAGTAATACTTGTATATGTGTCTTTACAGAATGTCTCTTTTTGCTTGATGGTTTAAGTGTGGCAAATTTCTTATCCTGAAGCCTTAGAATAAATATGGTTATTTCTTAAGTCTAGAATTGTTTCAGATAACTAAAAACCTTATTATTCATTTTGATCTTGCTCTCCTCAGAAAGGGACACAATTTTCACTTCCTCTTATCTATAATTCTAATACATTCTCTTTATTTTTTTAATTTTTAAATTTTTTTTGACAGGCAGAGTGGACAGTGAGAGAGAGAGACAGAGAAAAAGGTCTTCCTTTTGCCGTTGGTTCACCCTCCAATGGCTGCCGCGGCCGGTGCGCTGCGGCCAGCGCATCATGCTGATCCGAAGCCAGGAGCCAGGTGCTTCTCCTGGTCTCCTTTGTGGGTGCAGGGCCCAAGCACTTGGGCCATCCTCCACTGTACTCCCGGGCCATAGCAGAGAGCTGGCCTGGAAGAGGGGCAACTGGGACAGAATCTGGTGCCCCGACCGGGACTACAACCCGGTGTGCCGGCGCCACAAGGCGGAGGATTAGCCTATGGAGCCACGGCGCCAGCCCATTCTCTTTATTTTTAAAATATATTTATTTATTTATTTGAGAGGCAGAGTAACAGACAGAGGAAGTGACAAAGAAACAGACGTCTTCCATCTGCTGGTTCACTCCCCAAATGGCTACAACAGCTGGAACTGAAGCAATATGAAGCCAAGAGCCAGGAACTCCATCCTAGTCTCCCATGTGGGTTCAGGGGATAAAGCTCTTAGGCCATCCACCACTGCTTTTCCAGACCAGAAACAGAGAGCAGCCGGAACACCAATCAATGCTGACACTGCAGGTGGAGGTTTAATCTACTATGTAACAGTGATGCCCCTCACCTCTACATTTTCTTTATATTTCCTCCTTCTCTAGTCATAAAACTTAGAATGTTAGGTAGTAGAACAGGGAAGACTCTACATATGGTAGTAAGTGAAGTCAGGTCAACTTTAAATGGTGCATAAAGCACTGACTTTGCATTACAAATGTACAACTTAGGATGTGTATGTTTAAGGGTAAATTGTATACATTCCATGAGCCTCATTCATGAAACTTAAAATGAGAATATTAATGTATATCCCAGATTGTGAGGATTAAAGAAAATATTTCAAAATATCTAGTTTTAAGAAAACTGAGAAGCAGATGAGGGTAAGTAAATTGATCTGGGATCCAAATTCATTTATTATAAAATGAATGCATTCAACTAAATAACACTTGGCATGATGATGGCACTGGCATTAACTTTATGCTTCATTAACAACAACAGTTCAAGGAGCTTTATTTTCAACTCCATGTAGTTTTGCTCTCTTGTTCCTATGTGAGAGGATAGGAAACTGAGGATTAAATATATTAGTAATGTGTCCGAAGATACAGAGCTACTGCTGGAATTCTGACAATCTGACTTTGGACGGATAGTCTCACTCACTGCAGGTTTTTTTATTGGTATCATGCTCATATTTAACAAATAAAACATATATTTTTGTGACAAAGTATAATGGAGTACAAGATAAAAATTCTGCCCATATGAACAATAGAACATTTCAAAAGATATTGCTAGAAAACTGTTCTTTAAAAATAACCCTTAAATATGAGAAACTGTTATTCCAAAAGGTAATTGTACCTTCTCATGAAAATATGAATATTTGGGATACCTTTCCTAGAAATGCTGTTTCTAATAGGTATTATTTTCAGAATGTATTTTCTTATATGTGATTCGTTCCCTATACAAAACTTCTTTGAAAGTCAGGAAAGCTTCTATGTGTGTCAGTTACAGCATTGGCCCACTTACCAGCAGGCATTTTCAACAACTTCAGCACTTCTTATTGTCATTTTGAACAAGAGAATGTAGAAAGTGTGGGGGCAGAGGAAGCAACACAACAAAAGATTTTGTAAAGTAAATGCTTTTAGCAGCAAGGGAAATGACTCTGCTCTTAACTCTGCTGAATGGAAGAGGCATGCAGCCTCCACAGGTCAATAAGAATGTGTATAAAATAAAGTAGAAGATTAGAAGTGGAGAAGATATTCTCACAAAGACAAGACTAGTGACAGCAGACTGCAAAAGAAGGAGGTAGAACTGGTAACATGAATTAAAAGTGCTATGGAATGCAGACTACAAGCACATTACTGGAAATACAGGTCTACAGTGATGGCCAATGAGAACCATCATTTTAGTTAATAATGACTCTGACAGATCAAGAAAATTTTCAAATATTCTCATAATTTTCTATTTAAAATCACAGAGGTAGCTTATAAGACTCCTTTAAAATATTTAACAGAAATATTAAACTGTTTTTGCTTGCTTTTGTTCGTATAAAAGAGTAACTTCAATTGTCTGAAAATAATGAAGTTACTGAAACCTGTTTAGGCAAGCAAACAAGGCTGAGTCTGTACAACAGATTTACTGTCTGAGATAAAATTTGGCATCGTGAAGAAGCCTTTCAAAACCATGATTGGGCCAGCGCCGCGGCTCACTAGGCTAATCCTCCGCCTTGCGGCGCTGGCACACCGGGTTCTAGTCCCGGTCGGGGCACCGATCCTGTCCCGGTTGCCCCTCTTCCAGGCCAGCTCTCTGCTGTGGCCCGGGAGTGCAGTGGAGGATGGCCCAAGTGCTTGGGCCCTGCACCCCATGGGAGACCAGGAGAAGCACCTGGCTCCTGCCATCGGATCAGCGCGGTGCGCGGGCCGCAGCGCGCTACCGCGGCGGCCATTGGAGGGTGAACCAACGGCAAAAGGAAGACCTTTCTCTCTGTCTCTCTCTCACTGTCCACTCTGCCTGTCAAAAAAATAAAAAAAAAAAAAAAAAAAAACCATGATTGAATATGTCTACAAATAGTAATCTATGTTGAGTGTCAATGAGAGGAGTGGTTGATTCAACAATGTTCTCTCAAAGAGCAAAATGGTAACCAAAACTGCCACCATAATACATGATCTATATTTGAACTTAATTTCCCATGTTTTTGGTCACAATATTGACAGACTTAAGGGGAAGAATAATCAAAGTATTTGTCAATATGTAAATAGCCTGACTTGTTTGTCATACATTTGGGCAGGCTTCAAAAGTGATGGTGAATTTGAAAAGATTGAGAACCTCTATTCTTTATAAGAAACAGGAAACACAGGTATGGCAGTGTGAGAGTAGAACCTGTTGCAGTCTGGTGATCTTAGCTGGTCTTATTATTTCAGGTGCCCATGCACTGACAGCTTGTTTCTTCAGATCATAGTTTAATCCTTAATTTTAGTCTTCTGTTTCTATCCACTTAACCAACATTTCCTCTCCAAATTACATACTAGTATATACCAGATGCATGTTTAAAACCGAAATGGATGTGGTCTGAGTTGATTTTTAAAGATGATTAGAATTTGGCAAGGAAGAGAGGAAGGGACACACAAACATGAGAACAGAGTTTAATAAGACCATAACACATATGGACCAATAAGAAAAGGAAAGTCACAATCCAGTTACAATAACTGGAAATTTTATTTTCCAGAGGGGGAATCATGCATTTTACTGCTACATATGATAGAGGATACAGAGTTGCAGATTCTTCACTGCCTATGAGAAGAAATCTGACAAAGATCATAGGGGCTAAATATTTCATCAAAATGGTTCTCATTACAGTAAGATTGCAAGTGTCCCCATGAATCTAATTGAAAATTACCACCTGGACTTCCCTTAAAATTCCAAGTGTTACTCTAGTCTTCCAGAGAAGAAGGTAAATCAAATCGTGCTTTACAATAAGCTTTCAGAATGTGTGCAAGATCCATGTTGAATTAAGATTCAATTAAAAATCTTTCATATTCTACTACAAACCCTTTGTATGCCCCTCATTGTATTCAAATGTCTATATCACTCAGCTCTTTCCCAGCAGAAGTGATCTTAAAGTGAGTAGATAACAGGGATTTTCATTTTTGTCTCCTCTTTATACCTAATCTTTATTGCCTATGCATTGCACGAACAAGGATGAAAAAATAAGGTAATTTCCAAACATAATCTAAAAATCTCAAAAAGTAAGATATAATCATCTGGAATCTAAGAAGTATATCATATATTCTTTGTTTAGCAAGACACTTGTGAGTTTTCTGGGGGACATTCTAGTAGGCAAAGTCCTACTGGCTATTTGTAGCTCTTTAAAATTAAAAATAAATAAATAAAACTGTAGTGTTTCTTTAATGTCACAGTCTGAATTAGAAGCAGAGAGTTGGCACATCTCTCATTTTATTCATTCTAATTACAATTGCCTTGTCACTGAGATGCCAACCTGACGAAGAGCAAATCAGGTGGTGAATCCCCAGGGGCCGCTTAGTTACAGGAAGCAGGTCTCTAGTGGAATCAATGTGACAATTTCTTTTCTCCTTCTTCAAAGTTGAGAGTCCCCCTGGACAAATTCACATTTGATTATTTTCACTAGGCTCTCTGTCTTCAACTGCTTGATTAGCATCCCACTCACCTAAGAAATTAGACTAAAGTTTGTGACCATTAAAAGGAAACCAAAGGATGTGCATGGGTACCTGTTCATGCACATAGCACACTCATGAAAAAAAAAATTACTGAACAGAGTACCAAGAGTTGGTATCCATGCTACTTTTGTAATGACTACTGAATATGCAATGTGTAGGTGTGTCTGGACACACGTGTGTACTTGTGTTGCTATTAGTGTAATTAGGAGATGACCTTTTCACTAGCCTTTCAGTTCAGAAATATAAGATCAGAAGTTTGAAAATCATAAGCAAAGTGTGGCAGTTGGTTCCATCTTTCCAGTTTTACTGTAGCTGTGCTTCGATATATGACCATTGTATCTATTGCTACTGAAATGTTTATTATAAATGTTTATTATCACTTCTGTGATAAAACACATTTCTACAGAATAATATGATTAACTTTAGAGGAGACTATTTAGAAATTATTATTAGGAACTTATATTGGTAGACCAACAACAGAATTTATATATTAAATCTGAAGTGTAATAAGAAAATTACCAGCATATTATTTTGCTTTCATTCAATTATCAACTTCTGCTTTTAAGTGATCAGTGACCCAGGAAATAGGATTGCAAAAAGATGAAGGAGTCAAAATTCTTTGTTCAGAATTTTTTATCCTACTCTTCCCAGAGGACTTCCTTCGTACTAGTTGATAAGACAAATATCCTCCAGCTCAGGTGCATGTGAAAAGTAGATACTTGGAAACCTGGCACAGAAATTCTGCTTCACCACAAGTGGAGTATTGGGTGATTGTATTAGAAATACTATGAAGTTTAGCCAATGCTGTGCTGTAGAGGGTAAAGCCACCGCCTGCAGTGCTGTCATCCCAAGTCCCGACTGCTCCACTTTCAAGCCAGTTCTCTGCTATGGCTTTGGAAAGCAGTGGAGGATAGCTCAAGTCCTTGGGCCCTAGAACTTACGTGGGAGACCCAGAAGAAGCCCCTAGCTCCTGGCTTCAGATTGGCAAAGCTCCTGCCATTGCGGCCATTTGGGGAGTGAACCAGTGGATATAAAACTTTCTCTCTCTCTCTCTGTTTCTCTCTGTCTCTCTCTGTAACTCTGCCTTTCAAATAAATAAGTCTTTTTAAAAAAAAGATTCTTTCTGGGGCCAGTGCTTTGGTGCAGTGGATTAAAGCACTGCTATGAAGCGCTGGCATCCCATATGGGTGCCAGTTCTAGTCCCGGTTGCTCCTCTTCCGATCTAGCTCTCTGCTATGGCCTGGGAAAGCAGTGGAGAATGGCCCAAGTCCTTGGGACCCTGCACCCACATGGAAGATCAAGAGTAATCTCCTGGCTTCAGATTGGTGCAGCTCTGGCCATTGCAGCCATCTGGGGAGTGAACCAGCAGATGGAAGACCTCTCTCTGTCTCTGCTTCTCACTGTAACTCTGTCTTTCAAATAAATAAAATAAATATTTTTAAAAAGATTATTTTACCAAAAAATTAAAAATTAATAAAAAATTTAAAAAAGAAATACTATATGAAACAATTTTTTTTCAACTCTAAAATTCTATAATGACAGTGTAGATATCATAAAATTGTCCTTTAGCTCAGCTAGGGTCCAAATTTAATGTGGTATATGTCAGTTACTCCCAAGTAATTTCCACACATGACTAGGTATTAACATTTTCTATTTGCCACACAACACTCTACATATAATAATAAGTGTTCAATAAATATTTGCTAAAATGAGTTTATTTAATGTAAAAATCAAAGTCATTTTGTTTAGGAACATGTCATCCTAGAAACGTTGTTCTGCCCAACATGCAAGCTTATATCCCTTTAGAATTCTAACTTATTTTAGGAGAATATTATTCTCTTCAAGGAGATTGGCCATGGCTGACTAGCTCTCCCATGGGACAGCAGATTTCTCAGCTGTGACTCTAGCTCAAACGAGGTGAAATGATTCAGTGTTGTTTCTGTCCAATGCACTGTTGATGGTCCGGTTTCTCCACTCTTCGCCACCTGAGTTGTTCAAGCTGAAAAAATACACCTTTTCTTGGGACTAGAAGGTCAACCAACAAGAACAGAATTATATCAGCTAGCACAGAGATTAAATACTGTATCTTTGAACCTTCATGCCAAAAAATAGGTTCATTCTCTCCTTCACGCTTGATGAAGATTAGAAAATTGAATTATCAGCCATTCCTGTGAGAGTTCTATTCCCAATGCCTTGATGAGTCAGGGAATGTAGAATGGTGAGTTTTCCTTTTTTGCCCTCAAGTTGCTTGCAATTTAGTATGGGACACAGATAATAATTGTGCATAAAATAACTTTTTAAGTGACTTTTTATTGATTTGAGAGGGAGGGAGGGTGAGAGAGAAAGAGAGCAAGAGAGAGAGAGAGAAAGAGAGAGAGGAGAGTGACAGAGAGAAAGCTCCCATCCTCTGGTTTACTCCCCAAAAGCCCACAACAGGGTGGAGTCTGGGCAGAGATCAAAGCCAGGAGCCAGAATGTCAACCCAGGTCTCCCACATTTGTGACTGGAAACTAATCAGCTGAGCTATCACTTATTGTTCCCAGAAACTCCATTAGTAGGAAGCTGGACTCATGAACTACAGGCGAGTATGGAGTCAGGAATTCTGATGTAGGACACAGGTATCCTAGCCATCATTATAGCTGCTAGGCCAAATGGCAATTTCTGACGTTTTAGAAAGCACAATATCATAGTACTAACCACATCATTAATTACCAAATGAGCAAAAATGTTAGATCTGTTTAAAGAGAGAAACAATCACACTAGTTCACTACCAAACTGTGGGACTCTTTCCAACATCTGTGAGCTTCCACTGAGCAGGGGTCATCTCATTGTCCCAGGCTACCAGGTGCTAATCAAGTCATATGTTCACATATTTTCTAATGTTCACAGGATCCATTATCTATACAACAATTGTTGTTCTTTTTTATAAAAAATATTTATTTATTTATTTATTTATTTATTTGAAGGGTAGCATCACACAGAATTTGAAAGGAAAAGATGAGAGAGAGAGAGCAAGAGAGAGAGGTTTTCCAATAACTGGTTCACTCCCCTAATTGGTCACAATGGCCAATACTGGGCCAGGCCAAAGTCAAGAGCCTGGAACTCCATTCAGATCTCCCACATGGGTAGCAGGAGCACAAGTACTTGTGCCGCCTTCTGCTATTTTCCCCCATTCATGAGACAGTTGGTTCAGAAGAAGAGCAGGCAGGATTTAACCAGTGCTTCAACATAGCATGGTGACATTACAGGCCAGCTTAACTTCTGGCACCAAAATTCCATCCTGCTATTTTGTTTTTGACTGCTGCAATGCATAATGTGCATTTGTCAATGTTTACACAGAACTTTCTACTCATTGAAATTCTTCTTCAGTATGCTATGTTCATATTGAAGTTAGAAAATTTAATTAATCCTCACAAAATTAATAAATGAAAAAAACACCAAGGATACCCTGGATAACAAATGAGATATAGTGCTAGTTTATGACATATAGGCCAATAGGGATACATTTTTCAGAGACATCTGAGTAAAGATTCATGCCACAAATAGGGAGGAATATGATTTGCTCCAAATTCATGGCAGCAGATGTTTTCTTAAACAAGAGTAGGTTGGCAGTCTTCATTTTCAATACATCAGATTTCTAGTTGTGTCCTTATCCTGCTAACATTTAGTTACAGAATCAGTGCTCTTTAGTCTGACTTCATCCATAGGAACCATGACTTCCATTTCTTATAAGGAATGGATTCTTTACAACAAGATTTATCCCCATTTCTTTGACTTCCAATGCCATTGTTCAGTTTGATATTTCATTCATTATTCTGCTCATGTACTTGGTTTTTCCTCGAAATACAACATCTGTGTTAAGAGGCCTATTTTTTTCTCTTTTTGTCCTCCCAAAGCCATCCTCTTAAGACAGACAAGGTCCAGAGTTTTGAGATATTGAAAATTCTTCTCCCTCTACATCTGTAGAAGTAGAAACAAGGACATTTGGCACATGTGGCTGAATTGATTCACATGCACACATGCACACACACACACAATCAGAGCTAGAGGAACCATGAGTTCTTTAATTGTATGTTGCTTGAAAAGGGTTCGACTTTTAATTGGAAGAGCTGGAATCAGTTCTGTCCCTGAATTAGTAGTCTCAGAGATGGGTTGCACACCCAATTTGTCTTTATACCTCCAGGCAGGAGTTAATGGAGGCTACAAAGGTAGTTATATTTCCTGACCACATCAAGTCTTCCTAAAAGGCTTGATGGCTCCCAGAGACTGTTCCACATTGCAGAAGGGGAATATATCTCAGAAGTTGTCATGAAGAATAGTTGCAAAATGCAAGGAGACAATGTTTTATAAATCCAATATCTTTTTTTGTGTGTGTGATAAAGTAAACACTATACTTCCATGCGAGGATGGGGCATTGTATGTATATGAGCCTCAAGGAAACTTCCCTTCTTTCTATTATGACTTCCAGTTTATTTTTAATAGCAGTTTAAGCAGTTCATTCTTCCTGCGCCAATAAAACTCATTCGGTGGGTGAATCCAGTGATCAATGATGGTTGCAATGTCACCTTTTCCTTCAGGTAACTGTTCAGCCACCAAAAATGTGTTTGAACTATGAACAACATGTTTAAAGACTAACCCAAGTGTGACTCAAAGCTAATATAAATCAATCACTAAGAAAACCATTTGGAATACAGCTCTCTTTTTCATGGCTTTTCATGTCAAATACGAATGTGTGTGTCATATAATTTCACAGAATCTTAAAAGAATGAAGATATCAACAGGCATTTAGATAGGCACAGCCACAGGATTGCTACTAAAGTGGATGAAAACAAATCCCAACCAAATGACATGTGTTTTAAGTCTTAAGTGTAAATGTGTGCTGAAGTTATGTCATAAACTTACCCACTTTAATAATAAATAAGTTTATAGATTTAGGAGGAAAAGAAAAGATCAAGTAATAAAATGTTTGAGAGGAATAGTCTATTTTCCATGCAGTGAACAGTTGCCTTGAGAGTCAATGAGATTGGGGGAAGAAAAGCAGGAGATCAATTTTAGTTACAGACACTTGCAGAATAACCCACTCAATCCCATCCTGAAGACTTTAGAGGAAGAGAGGGGAATTGTCTAGTATGGAGCAAATTCACATACAGTAAAGTTTAATTTAGATCTAGAAAATGGCCCTAGTGTGCCTGATAGTAATGGAAACTACAGAAAATACATTGAAATAATTTATAGGGTCCAGTTATACTTGATCAAGTGATTAACTGTATTCCATCTGCTTTCTAAATATTCCCACCTTCCACTAATTCCTCTGAAATTTTACCATTTCAGTCAAGTTGAGATTTATTAGTACCCACTTACTGTGATTTACATGCAGAATGATTTGCATGCCTTTTGCCTGGGCTATTTGCATGCCTTTATTAGGACTGTGGCTTATTTGGGGGCATATTTGATTTATAAGTATTTGACAAGTCTCCTCTTCTTTTTTTTTTCTTTTGATTTATGCCAGGGCAGAGTTATATTCTCAGCCTCATTCATTTCCTGGGAAATTAATTATTTTTTGAACAGAAGTGTCCCCAATTGCCTGCAAAGTTAGACCAAGTTAGACAAAATATGTTGTGCTTGGATAAAAGAAACAATAGCTGGAATCAGGGTTTCCCTTTGGTAAAATTTTTAATTAGATGCAGTTTGTCTATAGTGGCTACGGACTCAACATTCAATGTCTGTGTTCTCTTCCTATTATCTAAAATTGCTTTCATGGTTCATCTAAAATCATATAGAAATCATGTTTTCTTATTTTTTTTGTGAAATTCCCTCCTATTGTTTCTCTACTCCCTATTCCAACTTTTTAAGACAATTGTCCACTGGTCTACCCTTTACTATCAAAGAAAATTATCTATTAAAGTTATTTCAACCAGAGTGAGAATCATGCCCACCTACATGAAAGAGCTGGGATTTAAAATGGGACACTTAAAGAAACAATGCCTTAATTATAACTTCATAATTTATAATGAGCTGTTCAGATACATTTTCTAATCTGATCCTTGAAACATTCTTCAACTTAGCTATTATACATATCAGTTTTACATGTAAGAAACTATAGATCAGGAAAACCAGGTAATTTAGGGAAAAAGAGTCAGTAGAAAGAGGTCCCAAGCCTAGTCATCTATTACCGAATTCCACACATTCCACACCATTCTACTGGCTAAGGGACAACACATTAATAGTGAAATTTTGATTCTTCAAGTGGGCTTTGAGGTGCATTTTCTTCTGGACTGGAAAGCTTTCTTAAATGTTTCAAATCAAATTAACTAGGAGATGTTCCATTCGGCCTAAAAGTGAGGAAAAGCAGAAAAAAGGCACACATTAAGAGAAGCTTGGGTGAAGCTACAGGGGGATCTTTAATTTAGGAGGAGATCTCATGAGGCTTCATCCCACATCATAGTCCACAGCAGGTCATCCTTGTCAAAGTCTCCAATCAGCCTATTTCCATTTGTATTCTATTACTGTCCAGTGACCTTGTCCCATGGCACAGCCAGGCTGTATTATAGGAGAAACTGAATTGGTGATAGCCTAATTATACAATCATATATACATTTGCTCCCTAGAGAGTCTAAGACTTTTCCAAGAACCAAACAAGAAGTGGTTGTCTAGAAACTGATTTTGAAAGATAGTTTTGCCCCAACATAGACACTTGCCTGTAGTAAACAATTATCAGCTGGGAAGGAATAGTGGTTATTGTGAAAAAAAATTAAAAATATATTTAAAATGTATATATAAAAATATATATTAAAAATATAAATGTAACAAGATTGAGAAATTTATAAGCACATGTGTATCACTTGGTAAGTTCACTTGTAAGCCACTTCAGTTCTGGAGCGTTTCCAAACATTTTCTTGTTTGAAAATATCACCACCAAGACTGTCTTGGCTACCTGTGCTATTTTTGCTCTTTTAAGATATTACTGTGTAAGAGATGGTTAGTGGAAGAACTAGCATTGAGAGAAAGTAAGCAGGAGAAAAGAAAAAGATTGCATTTTTAGGAAATGGTAAATATTTTGAAATTATTTGTCTTTAAAACCTGATAATTTACATTTCATTGACCAAATTGTCTTTCCTGATAGTATTGTGTCTCAGCTCTTTTTCTACTGCTATAACAGAATATAGTTGGCAGGGTAAATTCTATACAATGGAAATGTATTTGGCTCCCAGTTCTGAAGGTTGGAAACTCTAAGATCACTCCCAAGTGGTTGGGTCCTGCACCCCATAGGAGACCAGGATAAGCACCTGGCTCCTGGCTTCAGAACAGTGCAGTGCACTGGCCGCAGCACGCTGGCCGCGGCGGCCACTAGAGGATGAACCAATGGCAAAGGAAGACCTTTCTCTCTGTCTCTCTCTCTTACTATCCACTCTGCCTGTCAAAAAAAAAAAAAAAAAAAAAAAAAAAAAAAACCTTGCTTTCCTTAGCAAAGTCACTCCCAAGATAACTAAGTCACTGTTGTGGTAACAACCTTCTTCCAACCATGACAAGGGTGTATTCATGATCTTATCACTTTTTAAAAACCCCATCTTCTGATTTTTGTATATTGATTTTGTATCTATAGCTGAATTTATCAATTTGGACAGCTTTATATCGAATCTTTAGGATTCGATATAAAGAATCATGTCACCAGCAAACAGGGAAAATTCAACTACTGCTTTTTGTTTGGATTTCTTTTATTCCTTCACTTGCTTATAGCTCTGGTAAGTCTTCCAATACTCCTCAGAAGAAAAGTGCTCAAATTGGACATCCTTGTCTTACCACTGTTCATAGAGAAAGATTTTTCATTTTAATATGGTAATGGTTAGGAGTATGTAAAAGAAGACAGAACCTCAAAAATTGTGAAAGGTGAAATTAAGAGATATTTTTACATTGATACAAAAACTTTTTGAAACTCATTAATTATTTTCTTTTTTTAAATTTATTTATTCAAAAGAGTTACACAGCAGAGAGAGGAGAGGCAGAGAGAGAGAGAGAGAGAGAAAGAGAGAGAGAGAGAGGTCTTCCATCTGATGGTTCACTCCCCAGTTGGCCGCAACAGCCGGAGCTGTGCTGATTCGAAGCCAGGAGCCAGGAGCTTCCTCTGGGTCTCCCATGTGGGTGCAGGGTCCCAAGGACTTGGGCCATCCTCCACTGCTTTCCCAAGCCATAGCAGAGAGCTGGATCAGAAGTGGAGGACCTTGGTCTCGAACCAGAGCCCATATGGGATGCTGGTGCTTCAGGCCAGGGTATTAACCTGCTGCACCACAGTGCTGGTCCCATTAATTATTTTTCTTAATATGCATTTTCCATAACATTTTGCAGGCCTTCCACATACATTGTATTGAGGCACATTCTGCTATATCTAATTTTTGAGGGTTTCTTGTGCATCTATTTAGATGGTTATACGTATGTTTTCACTTCATTCCATGGAAGCAATTATGTATATTGAGTTGCACATATTGAACCATCTTTATACCTCTGAGATAAATCCTATTTGATCATGAAGCATATTATATTTATTTGAAAGGAAGAGAGACAGAAACAGAGGGAACAGAGGGAGGGAGAGAAGGAGAGAGGAAGGGAAGAAGGGAGAGAGAGATGAAGAGAGGAGAGAGGGAGAGAGGGAAAGATAGAGATAGAGATAGAGATAGAGAGAGAGAGAGAGAGAGAGAGAGAGAGAACCTCTATGCTATGGTTCACTGGCCACAAACCAATATCAGCCTATGTTGGACTGGGTCTCCCACTTGAGTTGCAGGGAGATCAATTACTTGAGCCATCACTTCTGCTCCCCTGCCCCACGGTCTGCTTTGGCAGGAAACTGGAGCCAGGTGGCAGAAACAGAGCTGGGAATCAAATTCAAGTATTTGATGAGGGACATGAGCATCTTAATAGCTAGGCTAAATGTCTGCCTTCCATATAGTGTATAATCCTTGTGATACATTGTTAGATCCAGAGTATGTATATCTATGTTCACCTAGAGTTCTTGCTTTTGTTGTGTCTTTGTCTGGGTTTAGTATTAAGGTAATGATGGCCTCATAGAATGAATTTAAGAAGAGTTGATTCTCTTTTAAAAGTTCACTAAAATTCAGCAATGAAACTGTCATGTCTTGAGTTCTCCTTTGTTGAGAGACTAATTACAAGGATACTTCAAAAAATTCATGGAAGTAAGAATTAAAGGATAAGTACTTCCATAGAAAGTGTAAATTGAAAGTATGTCTTCACAAAAATTAAAAGATGTGGTGACTGTTCCTCGCCACCCTCCCCACCCCCACCCCCATCCCTCCACCCCAGAGAATTAGGCAGGCTGCCTGCAGCTTGCCTTAACCTAGCAGGGGAAAGTGCGCCACCGGCCACTCAGCCTTCCCCAAACCTGGGGGACAATCAGGCGCGGTGTGGAGCCCAGTCAAAGCAGGGTCTCACTTTATTGTAAAAGGGAGGTGTATATATAGCTGAGGTACAGAGCAGATGAGGGCAAGGGGTGGGGTGTTGTGATGCAAAAGAGTCTTAGCCACTCCTTTTATACCACCTTAATGATCCTTAGGCAGAAGCGCCCTGGGGCTGGGGTGTTTGCTACCAGGGATTTGAAACTTAAAGACAGGTTTTCAAATTTGAGGCAGGCTCAAGAAGTTTCCTCTAGGCCTCTCTGGATTCAGCCTCCCCCACAAAAAGAGAAATAAGAAAGGAAGAAGGGAAGGTGGGAGCCATGTAGGGAAGAAGGGAAGAGAGGGAACATAGTGATTCTCCCCACTGTACCCACCTTCCCACCCACACTCCTCCTATTCCCATCCTTATTTTTGCTAAGACCTATTTTCAATTGACTTTATACACATATGATTAACTTTATACTAAGTAAAGAGTTCAACAAATTGTATGGAAAAAATAAAAACTGTTCCTTAACAGTCAAGACAAGGGCTGTTCAAAGACATTGCATCTTAAAGTGTCAATTCCACTTCTATAGATTACCTTTTAGGTGCTATATTAGTTATCACAGATCATAGAGTATTTGTCCTTTTGGGACTAGTTTATTTTAATAAGTATGATGTTGCCTTTTTAAAAAGACCTACTTATTTTAAAGAGTTACAGAGAGGGAAATATACATACATATAAACCTATGTATACACACATGTATATGTACATATATATATAAATGTGAATTATCTATAAGCTACTGTAATAAATTAAAAAGATCTATTAAAAAAGATATTTTTAAAAAGGTCTATTTATTTGACAGAGTTACAGAGAGGGAAATACACATATATACATATGTGCACACACATATATATGTACATATTATATATATATAAAGATGTGAATTATGTATAAGCTACTGTAATAAATAAGTGATAACTACAAAAGCACCAACACATTTTTTTCTTATAAATGACAATTGGATTCTAGAGTTCCTGTTGGAAATCCAAAGGAGAACACACAAGAAAATGCTGAAAAAGAGAAGAGTAATTGTGGGGGGAGAAGGGACAGGATGTCTTAACAGAAATGAGAGCATAAAGTGTCACAGAGACAGTGTAGAAATACAGGCAAATGCATATGGATACTCACTATATAATAAAGGAGGCATTTGGGGAGTGAAAGAGCAGATAGAATATCTAGCTTGCTCACTCTCTCTCTAACTCTGCTTTTCAAATAAATAAAATTGATGCATAAGTCCTCCAAAAAACACTAGCTAATTGAATCCAACAACACATCAGAAAGATAATTTTCCAGGGCCAAATGGGATTTATCCCTCGTATGCAGGGATGGTTCAAGAAACACAAATCAATAAACGTGATACATCACATTAACAAACTGAGGAATAAAAAATATATGATTATCACAATAGCTTCAGAGAAAGCATTTAATAAAGTATAATATCCTTTCATGATAAAAACCTTAAGCAAATTGGATATAGAAGGAACATTCATCAACACAATCAAGGCAATTTTGACAAATGCACAGCCAGCATCTTATTGAATGAGGAAAGGTTGGATGCATTTCTATTAAGATACAGAAACAGATAAGGATGCCCACTTTCTTTCTTTCTTTTTTTTTTTTTTTTTTTTTTTTTTTTTTTGACAGGCAGAGTGGACAGTGAGAGAGAGACAGAGAGAAAGGTCTTCCTTTTTGCTGTTGGTTCACCCTCCAATGGCTGCCGCGGTAGGCGCGCTGCGGCCGGCACACCGCGCTGATCCGAAGCCAGGAGCCAGGTGCTTCTCCTGGTCTCCCATGGGGTGCAGGGCCCAAGAACTTGGGCCATCCTCCACTGCACTCCCTTGCCACAGCAGAGAGCTGGCCTGGAAGAGGGGCAACCGGGACAGGATCGGTGCCCCAACCGGGACTAGAACCCGGTGTGCTGACGCCGCAAGGCGGAGGATTAGCCTAGTGAGCCGCGGAGCCGGCCTGGATGCCCACTTTCAAAACTGCTATTAAGTATAGTTCTGGAAGTTTCAGCCAGAGTCATTAGACAAGAAAAGCAATCAGAGATACAAATTGGAAAGCAGGAAGTCAAAGTATCCCTATTGGCAGATGACATGATCCTATAGACAGAGGACCCAAAACCCCACTGAGAGACTATTGGAACTCATCAAAGAGTTTGGTAAAGTGGCAGGATATAAAATCAACACACAAACATCAATAGCCTTTGTGTACACAGACAATGGCATGGCTGAGAAAGAACTTTTAAGATCAGTCCCATTCACAATAGCTCCAAAAAAATTAAATAACTTGGAGTAAATTTAACTAAAGATGTCAGAGATCTATACAATGAACATTACATAACACTAAAGAAGGAAATAAAATAAGACATTAAAAATCGAAAAATCTCTCATGTTCAAAGATTGGAAGGATCAACGTCATTAAAATGCCAATACTACCAAAAGCAATTTACAGATTCAGTGGGATCCCAATCAAATTGTCAAATACATTCTTCACAGATATAGAAGAGAATGATGATGAATTTCATATGGAAATGCAAGAGATCTTGAATAGCTAAAGCAATCTTATACCACAAAAAAGAAGCTGGAGGCATCACAATACCAGATTTCAAGACATACTACAGGGCAGTTACAATTAAAACAGCCTGGTACTGGCACAAAAACAGACTTGTAGGCCAACGTCTACAACCAACTTATCTTTGATAAGGGAGATAAAATCAATCCCTGGAGCATGGACTGTCTCTTCAACAAAGAGTGCTGGGAAAACTGGATCTCTGCATGCAGAAGTATGAAATTCTGTCTTGCAACTAAATGGATGTGACTGAAAACCATTATAGTCAGTGAAATAAGACAGTTCCAAAAAGACAGGTACCATATATTTTCCCTGATCCAAGGTAACTAATAGAGTACCTAAACTGTAATGTATTGGAGTGTATTTTGAAATTCAATAGTTGTTTAAGCCCTTGTCTTCTCCTTTGAAGAATAGTGTGTTTTTTTTTTTTTCTTCATACTATTAGTTGAACTCTTTTACTTAAGGTAGGGCAGGCCTTAAAATTATTAAATAAACTAAAAGTATGCTTGTAAAAATTAACAGTAGGGGAGCAGGCACTAGGGTACAGTAGGTTAATCCTCTGCCTGCAATGCTGGCATCTCGTATGGGTGCCGGTTTTGGTCCCGGTTGCTCCTCTTCCACTCCAGCTCTCTGCCATGGCCCGGGAAAGCAATAGAGAATGGCCCAGATCATTGGGTCCCTGCAACCACATGGGAGACTGGGAGGAGGCTCCTGGCTCCTGGCTTTGGATTGGTGCAGCTCTAGCCATTGTGGCCATTTGGGTAGTGAACCAAAGGAAGGAAGACCTCTCTGTCTCTCCGTCTCATTGTCTGTCACAAATAAAAATTAAAAAAAAAAAAATCTTTAAAAAAAATTAACAGTAGGAATGGGAGAGGGAGGAGGAAGAAGTGTTGGAGCACAGGTGGGAAAGAGGGTAGTAAGGGAAATATTACTACGCTCCTAAATCTGTGTATATGAAATATCTGAAGCTTGTATAGCTTAACTAAAAATATAAAAACCAACAGGATGAAATTTTGTAATTTGCTGAAGCATGAATGGAACTGCAAGACATTATGTTGACTAGCATATGTCACACAGAGAAATACAAATTCTTTGTATTCTAACTGGTATGCGGAAGCTAAAAAGCTGATCTCATTGGAATGGAAATATAATAGTATCAGCAGAGCCTAGTAAATGTGTGTGAGAATGGAAAATTATGGTTAATAAGAATTGGGGGTGCAGTTAGATAGGATGAATCACTTCTAAGTTATCACTTAATAACTCAGCTGACATCGAAGTTGCAAAATCATAGAATAACTGTTGCTGAAAATTAATTTTATATTTAAAGATAGCTAATAGGAGATTGGATTAAGATGGTGGAGTAAAGAGGGAGCTTGCTGCACAAGTCCAAGAGAAGATAGTTTAAAAGAAATGGGAAAAGTGCAGTCTTAGGGAAGCATAAGGGAGAAAATAGCAGAGGAAACTCTACTTAAATTGGAAAAACACAGTGGACCTAAGTGGAGGGCAAAAACATGCACAATTTAAGTTGCCACCAGCCGAGAATCTCTGCACCACCATTGGAGAGCAAGGTGAGACCAGGCTGTAGCAACACAAGCCACTTGTGAAAAAGCTATGGAAGAGCTTAGACAGAATCCAGCTTGGGGCCCTTTAGGGACTAGTGTATCCACCAAACTAGTAGGAAAAAAAAACCCAAGTAGGGGCATGTTTCTCTCTCCCTGATCATACTGCAATGAGATCCTGTAACAAGCTGACAGAAAGCAAGCACCATTTTTGACATGTGTATCAGCTACCCCAGCTTGTGTCTGCACCCAGCAACCAGCCAAACAGAAACTCCTGAGTCTAGTGGGGAGAATAGAAAGAGGACTGGGTGCTCATGACTGTGGGAGGCTTGTGTGCCAGGACTACGAAAGTACTGAGGCTGTGTGAGAGGACTCAGGGTGTGGCTGGGACATTGAGCAGTGGGAGGCTGTAGGAGGCTAATCATGATCAGGACTCCTTGATTACCTAGCAAGAGACATTGATGGAGAATCTGGTCTTATACTGAGGATGGCACAGATCCTTTGTGTAGTCCTTGTGCCACAGTGGAAGAACAATATACTCACTGAGGCTAGCGCCCAAGCACTGGTCTCCTTCTAGGAGAGGAGCTCAGTTTAGTCTAAGCCAACAAAAAGAAGAAATTTCCCCTTTGATTAAAAAAGGAAAGGAGATTTACTATGCCAAAACTGAGGTGTCAGTTCAGACACAACCTTTACCCTGGAGCAATGAGCAGATCTCCCTGGCCACTCCAACCACACACCTCTAGTTATTCCCTGAAAGCAGAAACTCCACTAATCCAATCAGATGTAGTCTAAAGACAGAAGCCACCACAGCAAAAAATCAAGGAAGAAACCAAGTATATCCCCACAAATGCTGAATAACAAATGCACCAATTCAAGAAACAAGAGAAAAGAAGACAACATGACATCCCCAAAAGAACACAACACTTCAATACTAGATTGTGAAGATGATGACATTGAAGAAATGTCATTAATGGAATTCAAAAAATTGAACATGGATTACTCAGAAGTAATCAGAAGCAAATGCATGAACTAATGAAATCCACACTTGATATGAGAGAAAATTTCTCTCAAAAATTGAGATTGTTTTAGCTTTCATTTAATAAATATAAATTTCTAAAGTACAGCTTTTGTATTACAGTAGCTTTTTCCACCCATAACCTCCCTCCCACCTGCAACCATCCCATCTCCCACTCCCTCTCCCATCCCATTCACATCAAGATTCATTTTCAATTATCTTTTTTTTTTTGACAGGCAGAGTTAGACAGTGAGAGAGAGAGACAGAGATAAAGGTCTTCCTTTTTCTGTTGGTTCACCCCCCAAATGGCTGCTACAGCTGGTGTGCACTGATCCGAAGCCAGGAGCCAGGTGCTTCTCCTGGTCTCCCATGCAGGTGCAAGGCCCAAGCACTTGGGCCATCCTCCATTGTCTTTCCAGGCCACAGCAGAGAGCTGGACTGGAAGAGGAGCTACCTGGACAGTATCTGGCACCCCAACTGAGACTAGAACTCGGGGTGCTGGCACCGCAGGCGGAGGATGAGCCAATTGAGCCACAGCACCACAGAGGATCAATTTAGTATATACTAAGTAAAAATTTCAACAGTTTGCACCCACATAGAAACACAAAGTGTAAAGTACTGTTTGAGTACTAGTTATACCATTAATTCACATAGTATGAAATATTAAGGACAGAGATCCTACATGGGGAGTAATTGCACAGTGACTCCTGTTGTTGATTTAACAATTCACACTCCTGTTTATGGTGTCAGTAATCACCCTAAGCTCTTGTCATGAGTTGCCAAGGCTATGGAAGCCTTTTGAGTTCACCAACTCTGATCTTATTTAGACAAGGTCATGGTCAAAGTGGAAGTTCTCTCCTCCCTTCAGAGAAAGGTACCTCCTACCTCCTTCTTTGATAGCCCATTCTTTCCACTGGGATCTCACAGAGATCTTTCATTTATTTATTTTTTTGTTTGGTTGCAGTGTCTTGGCTTGGAGATTCCTCAGAAACCTGAATATAACCCTACTATACAACCCAGCCATCCCACTCCTTGGAATTTACTCCTTGGAAATTAAATTGGCAAATAAAAGAGCTCTATGAACCTCAATGTTTATTGCAGCTCAATTCACAATAGCCAAGACCTGGAATCAACCTAAATGCCCATCAACAGTAGACTGGATAAATAAATTATGTGATATGTACTATATAGAATACTATACAGCAGTAAAAAGAAATGAAATCCGGTCATTTGCAACAAAATGAAGGAATCTGGAACACGTCATGCTGAGTGAAATAAGCCAGTCCCAAAGGGACCAATTTCATATGTTCTCTCTGATCAGTGACAAATAACTGAGCACCAAAAAGGAAACCTGTTGAAGTGAAATGGACACTATGACAAACAATGACTTGGTTAGCCCTTCTCCTGACTGTCAAGGAACAACTTAATACTTTATCCCTTTTAGTATTTTTTTGTTCTACTTAATACTATTGGTTGAACTCCTTAATTAACACACACTTATTCCTAGGTGTTTAAATTTAACTGAAAAGTGATCCCCATTAAATACAAGAGTGGGGATAAGAGAGGGAGGAGATGTACAATTCGGCACATGCTCAATTGGACTTGCCCCAAACGGTAGAGTTAGAAACATGCCAAGGGATTCCAATTCAATCCCATCAAGGTAGCATGTACCAATGCCATCTCACTAGTCAAAGTAATCAGTTTCAGTTCATAATTGATCATAATAATAGGATTAAGTTTAGTGTCTGCTAATAATAACTGATAGAATTAAAAAGGAGAGAACAATCCAATATGGGAAGCGGGATACACAGAAGACTCATAGAATGGCAGATGTCCTAAACAGCACTCTGGTCTCAGAATCAGCCCTTAAGGCATTCAGATCTGGCTGAAGAGCCCATGTGAGTATTTCAGGCATGAAAAATTGAGATTTTTTTAAAAAATTTTTTGCCAGGCAGAGTTAGACAGTGAGTGAGACAGATATATATATATATATATATATATATATGTATATATATATATATATACACACAGTGAGAGAGAGAGTAAAACTGAGATCTTAAAGAGAAATCAAAATAAAATATTAGAAATGAGGATTCAATAAACAAATAAAAAATACAGTAGGGAGCCCTAACAACAGAATCAATGAAGCAGAAAAAGAATATCCAACTTAGCAGGCAAAACAAGGAAATTATATAGTCAGACCAACACAGGAAGAAATTAGAAAACTAAAAAACACTGTTGGGAATCTACAGGATGCTATCAAATGACCCAAAATATAGGTAATAGGAGTTCCTGATTATATGCAAAGAAATAAAGGATTAAAAAACGAAAGAAAGACAAGATTAGAAGACTTTTTAGTGAAATAATAACAGAAAATTCCCCCAGTTTGGAGAAAGAAAGGGACATCCAAGTACAGGAAGCACATAGAACTCCTAATGGATATGACCAGAAAAGATCTTCATCATGACATATGATAGTTAAACTCTCCACAATAAAACTGAAGAAAAGATTCTAAAATGTGGATGATATGCCAGATTCTTTTCAGAGGATCTCCAATTAGACTCACAGAGGACTTCTCATCAGAAATCCTACATGCTAGGAGAGAATGGCGAGATAAATTTCAAGTCTTAAAAAGAAAAGCTGTCAATCCAGAACACTATAGCCTGCAAAGCTCTCATTTATGAATAGAGGCGAAATAAAGACCAAGGAATTTAAGATGACCCAACCTAAAAGACATAGTTGTCATTCTTGTGCTAGAATAACTACAATGCAATAAAATCAGTCAAGTGGGGCTTCTGAAGGAGAGTTTGCCTTTGTGAGGACAGTATAATCCTTACTACTAGAGTTAAATGATAAAGATAACATTGCCTCCGAGAAATAACTATAAACAAGCAAAAACAAATGAACAGAAACTCCAAAATATTCTTGCAGTCAAGAATATAACCAGAACAGGTGCTTCCTCATGGGCACTTTTCAAAAACACAGCCTATTTGAAAACGCTCATTACATTCCCTTAATTTCTCTATCCTCATTCCTTAATAATTAAGGAATCAAATGCATGGTGATGATAACAGGACCCCATGCCTTAAGTGACCAGCCCCATCTGCTCCTCATTCCCCACCTGAAGCTATCATCTTCCTTTTAGGCCATTGCCTGGGACAGCTGGAAAGCTGAGAACAGCTCATAAATATGAGGCTTCAAAATGCAGCCAGACGGTTACAGAAACTATAATGGACTGGGGGCTTCTAACTCCTGGGGTGTTGGCTTCATTTCTTTTTTGTGGAGGTGTGTTTTCATGTTTAATGCTCCCACCGCTGCTTCAAAAGTCTGCAATACAGTTTCCCCTATTGTGAATGAAACGATGTCACATTCTTCCTATTTACAATATTGCCTCTTATTCTAAATATGAAGGAAGACTCACGTCTCTTTTCTTTTTTATATTCAAGATTTAAAATTTTCACAAATAGATACACATATATTCCTATATGCAGCATAGAATTGTCTAATTATTAGTAAAATCAAGTGGCTAACTTAAACTCTCATAATAAAAGAAAAAGTGAAAGGGAAAACTCAGTGTTCATATGTATATATATAATTAATATATATATATATATAATTTATTTATTTGAAAGAGTACACAGAGCGAGAAAGAGAGAGAGAGAGAAAGAGAGAAAGAGAGATCTTCCTTCTGCTGGTTCACTTCCCAAATGCCCAGAACAGCCAGGGCCAGGACAGGCTGAAGTCAAAATCCAGGAACTCCATCTAATTATACAACATAGATGGAAGGAACCAAGGTACTAGGGTCATCATGACCAGTAAACCAGATTGGATGCACAAAGTATCTGGGGCACAACCAGACACTCCAATATGGGATTGGGACATCCTGGTCATCAGCTTAGTCTGCTTCTTCACAACAACTATTCCCAGAGTATATTTTTAGGTTAGTATCAAGATGTGTGTGTATGGTTTGGATTGGGGGTGGGGGTTGGAGGATGTACAGGGCAATTCTGCTAGTATAAAATGTAAAAGGAAGGGGAGGAAGAATTCATAAAAGGAAATCCATATTGTGGCAAAAGGAGAGCAGCAAGCCAATGGAAGTTATCTAAATAATGGTAGAGGAAAAGCACCAAGATTGAGCAGCATCACTAACTGTAAATCTCTAGCAAAAAAACCTGTGCTAACTTAAGTGTTTTAAACAGTTCTGAAGTTTGCTATAGTCATCTGTCATGTAGGATTAGCAAATATGTGAGCATCAAACAAGAAAATTCTTGGGCAGACATTGTTTGATAATTCCTAAAAATAACTTACCTATCCTATTCCTTGCTAAAGATCATAACCTTATCTCTCTGCTTGCCTGCTCTGGGTTCACTCAAGGACACATGACACAGACAAACCTCACTAATGAATTGGAAGAGACCCCTGCTGGGAAAGCAAGTTGCCCAAGGTTAACAGGGTTGTAGGTGGCTGAGTCAAGATTCCAACTCAGAAAGACTCACTCTATCTTCTTTTGGAAAATAAATAAAAAAGGACAAAGGTGATTTTTCTCTGATTCTACAGCAAATATTCTTAAATTGGAACATGAGAAAAATTACCTTGGAGAGTTTGTTAAATATGCATTCTAAAGTTCCACTTTAATTTTACTATAAAATTCTCCTGCCAGGTTATTGGGATGCAGATGAAATATAAACCATACAGTATATATACCACTTAATAAAATTTACTGATTTTTGCTTTTAAAACTGGAATTGGGGAATAGGCAATTAATTTTCCTGTTTTCAGTGGTTTATTTAGTTTGGATAATTTTATTAATTATTTACTTTCCAGACTGATGGAGGTAAACATATAGCTTTAAAATGACTGATGTTTGGTAAATAATGCTTTCTTTTTCCCCCTTGTTTAGATATAACTCATATCAACTACTTGTATTTGCATTATTTAAATTTGATGTAATTATTAGGGTAGTCATTAGCAAAGTTGGATTCTTTGGTTGATTTTTAGAAGAGGTCTGTCCAGTAGAACTTCAGAAATGTTGGAGATGTTTTGTATCTATTGTAACCAACATTAACAGCCCCTAGTCCTATCTGGCTATTATGAACTAGAACTGCGACTGGAACAAATAAGTAAATTAATTTTAATACTTTAATTTTAGAAATTTGACTGGTAGATCAACAAATAAATTTAACAAATTATTTCTCATTGATAGATATTTGTCCAAGCAGTCTTTGCTATGAATTTTCCTTCTCCTAAGGCCTGGTATGTAGTTCTAATCCTTTATGTTTGTTGGAGTGAAGTATTTGTCTCTACAGCCTCATCATTTCTGGATGCCCTGTCTTTGTAAGGTAATGTAATCTCAATGTCAGACACACTCTTGGAAGCTGGCCTCAAAGGATTCTGACAAACAATAGCCTGGCATCCTGACGAGCCACACCGTGCTCCCAGGACAGGAACCACTTTTGGAAAAAGACTGACTCATTCATTATTCTGAAAGATTAAGTACCACATACCTCATTAGAGGAACTGCAAGCTGAAAAACAGATAACAATGGAGAAAAGGAAAAAAAGCAATTTGCGGATGAGAAAGTGATGTGGGTAGGAACTAATTGGTTCCACATTGAATGTGTCTGGCTTTCTTACCCAATCACCTAGGTCCACATTTTACGCAAAACTGGTACCCATGAGCTTTCAGATTCTTGATACTATAACCAGGCATACCTTACCATGAGAGTCCTGATGGAATTAGTAGAAATGATAAGCTGTTCAATAAATCATACTCTGGTCACTTCCATCTGATTGAACATAGACAGGCACAAATGATTGATTAACTTTGATAAAGCCATATGGATTTGAATCATATTCCTCTTGTTTCTACTTCCAAGCAATTCTAATTGTATTCTTTAAGTTCCAAAATTGAGTTCTTTCTATATTCATTTTACTTTTTTTACATAAGAGGATGGGAGAAGGGGAGAGTTTTGACTCTCAGATCTATCTCAAGCCGAGCGTATGATTCTATGGCAGTAGGTGATCTTCAAGCTTCTGTTTCCTCATCTGTGAGATAGTTTATTCTTTACAGATGTTTCGCTTGGTAGAGTCCGGCTTTCAGGAATGGAGCCATTATTATCAACATGCTTTCTACAAACCCCTCAAACCATTGAAGTCTCACACACTTAGAATGTGATTTGGACTATATCAAGGTCATTTTTTGTGTCAACTTGACTGAAGTAAGGAAGGGCCAAATGGATGGTAAAAGACTAATTCTGAGTGTGTTTGTGAGAATGTTTCCAGGAAGGCTTAGCAGTTGAACTGATGAGGTAGACATGCTTGTCCTCACCAATGTCAGTAGGCATCAGACAACAAGATGAGGACCCAAAAGAACAGAAAGGCAAAGGAGAGCACATTTGCTTTCCTGTTTAAACTGGAATGTCTATCTTCTCCTGCCCTGGGATCAAGGTGATCTAGATACTCCAGCTTTTGAACGACAACAAGGCCCTTACACCATGGATTCTTCCAATTCAACTTCCATTTTCCAGCCTCAGGCCTTCAAACTTGGACTGAGCTTCCCTCATTCTCTGATTCTGCAGAAGACAGATCATGGAACTGATTGGCCTTCATAATCATGAAAAACTAATTCCTATAGTAATTTTATACACACACAAACATCATTATTTATCTCATGATCTCACTTTTCTGGAGAATCCTAATGTAAACTGACTGGCACATAGGTATAAGGTGTCTTATTTCAGATTTAGTTCTTTAAATTAGACTATATGATCCCAAGAGGCAGATACAAATTGAGAATGCATTAGGCTTTCACAGCATTGAATCCAACAAAACACCACACATGGTTTGTTTGAGTTGCCGGTGTTATTTCTTTCTGCCTTAGAGGTGATGGTGAAAAGTGTGGAGGTTGCTGGGACTTTCAAGGGTAGTGGCTCATGAATGGTTTTCTGAAGATTGAGGTAAGAATCAATGTCAGGTCAGCGCTGTGGCATGTTGGGTAAGACTGCTGCCTACAGCTCGGCATTCCCTGTAGGCGCTGGTTTGAGTCCTGGCTGCTCCACTTCTGATCTAGCTCTCTGCTACGGATTGGGAAAGTGGTAAAAGATGGCCTGAGTCCTTTGGACCTGCCCCTGTATGGGAGCCCCAGAGGAAGCTCTTAGCTCCTGGCTTCAGATCTGCCCAGCTCTGGGCATTATGGACATTTGGGAAGTGAACCAGTGGATGGAAGACCTCTCTCTCTCTCTCTCTCTCTCTCTCTCTCTCTTTCTCTCTCTCTCTGTGTGTGTGTTTGTGTGTGTGTGTCTGCCTCCCTGTAACTCTGCCTTTCAAATAAATAAGTAAATCTTAAAAAAAAAAAAGAAAAAGAAAAAACATGTTTGGCTTGAGATGAAGTATGAAGTTCAAATAACGTAAATGATGTTCTGTTCTTGAAGTTGCTGGGATGAACAGTTATCTTCAGGACCTTTCTTCTTTAGCAGCAGACCTTATTACTAGGACCAGAGACAGGGCCTCTTGTCCAATCACAAGAGGAGAAATGCTTGGGATTAGCACTGTGGCGCAGCAGGTTAACGCCCTGGCCTGAGGCACCAGCATCCCATATGGACACCGGTTCAACACCCGGCTGCTCCACTTCCTATCCGGCTCTCTGCTATGGCCTGGGAAAGCAGTAGAAGATGGTTCAAGTGCTTGGGCCCCTGCACCTATGTGGGAGACCCGGAAGAAACTCCTGGCTCCTGGCTTTGGATCGGCTCAGCTCCGGCTGTTGCGGTCAATTGGGGAGTGAACCATCGGATGGAGGACCTCTCTCTATCTGCCTCTCTTCTCTCTGTGTAGTTCTTACTTTCAAATAATAAATAAATAAATATTTAAAAAAGAGGAGAAATGCTTAAGAAAATTTGGTCTCCTAAAATTTGATTTCTTATCCTAACATGCCACAATGAAATACATAAAAAAAAAAAAAAAAAAAAAAAAAAAAAAAAAAACTAAAGTAACAGAAGCCCAATCTTGGGAAAACGATCAAAGATGGAGATGGAATGTACAGCAGAGGCAGGTGGATCATGGCTAATTTTAGAGTCAGGAACTTGGAGAGGAAAATTTTAAAAGATCTACATCTCACTAGAGCCTCATCCATAAGATTGGATGGATAGCATAGACTGAGTTCCTTGAGGTTTGAATGAAAGGGAAGTACAGGGGAAACAAAGCACAGATCTGACTTTGTATTGATGTCCTGCCTCATCAGGATTGACTCAGGTGCTAGTGAAAGATAAAGCTTCAAGGTGGAAAACTTCCTTGGGGATCTTCTATGAGTTGCAGGACAATTCGGTATGTTTTAATGCATGTTATTCCCAAGAAATGAGTATGTGTCTTCTGGGTATCTCTCACATGTCCTTTTGCTGACCATTCTTTTCCATAAAGCTTCATCCAAGTCTCACTAGCTATCCACATCTGTAATTGTAATCATTAACCAATGGGCAAGGTCATATTATAACATGAGACTTATAGTTGTAATCAAGGATAAAAGACAAAAAAATTAGAACTAGATAGCAACCAATCTCAGAACATTGTTGAACTGACAAATCAGCAGCTGTCATTTCAGGTTTTATACCACACACCTGGTATCCAGTGTACTTTGGGGATCCCTGAATGTTATTCCCACCATTTTAACCTGACATCAATCTTATTTACAAATAAATGGGTCTGTAGATCTATATTCTATCTTATCTAAACCCTCCTTTCTCTGTTGTTTTTTTTTTTTTATTCTTTTTTAACTACATTTTCCTCTAGGAGGAATAAAGGATTTTTGAAAAGTAGCCTATGTTTTCTTATCCATTCCAATTCCCACATGCTAAAATGTGCAGAATCCTCTAGTTATTCCCATTTGGCTAGCAGTGTTAGTGTAAGCAGTAGTAACATACCCTTTCACCGACTACACACATACACAGACATAGACACATACCCCCCCATATATATACACAGGTTGATACCACCCTGATGTGAACTGAACTACATCTGTGTGTTCCTTTCTAATATTGTATTTTGTACATAACTCTTTAGATTTTGAAGTGGTTAGAAAACACATTGTGGTGTTTGAAAACACCTGAACAAAAGCATGCCTGACTAGTTACAATTGGAGCTAAAATTGAGCAAAGTACTAAACCTTTTTAAGCATTTGATTCGTTCAATGTATAGTGAAGAGCAGCAGACCAAGTCACTGTGAGAAATAACATTCCAAGTAGTTAACAGAAACCTACTCAGTTGAGTTGGCTCTATTATTATCTACTATTATCAACATTATCATAAAATTCCCCTTATTATCTTGATTTTGTGAGAAATATATGACTCTTAATTCAAACCTTTCCTCAATGAGAGTTAACTTTCATCTATAATAAATTGTTTCCACTTACACAGTCCAGCTCCTGCATCTGAAACTCTTCATTGTTTATGTTAAAGGAGCATTGCCAGTGTCCAAGTGTTTCACAAATGAGTACATTTCAAAATCATTCTATATGACTGTCCCTATATCTTTTCTTTTTTTCATTTTTAAAACAATTTTATTTAACAAATATAAATTTCCAAAGTATAGCTTATGGATTACAGTGGCTTCCCCTCCTCCCCATAACTTCCCTCCCACCAGGAACCCTCCCATCTCCAGCTCCCTCTCCCATTCCATTCCCCCACCATGACCAAGTCCAGCACTAGACATTTCTGCTTTGAGAGTTTGACAAACCATTCTTTGGCCCAAGATAAAAACAAACTGACAAGCTCAATGTTTATTTTCTTCATTGATCATCTTGGTAATTATCATTTTCTAATGAAACATGCTCGTCATGTAGGATGAGCAGCATATTAGTCATGAATTTTATAAACATTTCCCCTTAGATTGTTCACCTAATCCACTCATGTGGGTGAAACTTTATGATATAGTTGCTTACATATCAAGAAATCAAAACAAGTTGATACATGGTTTTCTATGATATAAGACAAATTGGGAATATAAGCATGATGGAATAATTGGGTCTTCAACAGACTTGTTACCCACTGGGCATTGGATTGCAAGAGTTTGCAGGATGTTATTACAGTCCATGATATATAATACATCATTTTGTGGAAGAGGGTGGAAAAAAAGAACACTTGATCAGTAGTTAAAAACATAGTAAGGAAGCTTAGATGGTGATACATGGGATTCAGTTAAATATTATGCTATTTCTATGAAACAGTGGTTTGGTCCACTCCTCTGCACTTCATACAACTACCTCAGGCAGACTACCAGATGTTCTCTCAACTGTATCCTATCTATCTATTCTTTGTCCTATTGAATAAATTAATTTAGCCCAACTTCCTTTAGCTTTTCATCAAGATCCTGAGGAATCTTCTGCATTTTTTAATATCCACTCATATTTGGCTTGGGGATGTTTTTGGGTAACATTTCTTCATACTTACATCTCCGACCAGTCTGTGCAGCTTCCATGAGGGCCACTTCCAGGAAAATCACTTTCATTTCTCTCTTTCTGTGTTGGTTTTCCTGTTTTGCACTGTACCTTTTCCACACAATTCCATTTCTCTCTCTTGGGATAAACTTCCTTGACTCTCCTTGCTGATGTCTTCACTTTTTCTCCATGTTTGATTGCTTCATTCCTTATCCTCTGATTTTAAAGATTGATTTCTTTGTCCTAAAAGGGCTCAGATATTCTAGTACATCTCAAATGTTTATTTACCTTGTTGTAGCTGTATTTATTCAATTTTACCTGAGAGATATGTCAGGACACAGATCAATATGCAGAAAACCTCTGCTCATGGAACTCTGTAAAGCCACCTGAGAGGGATTTAAGGATGGTTAGAATGATCTCCCAATATTTCAAAAATGGAAGTACTTTGTTTCAAATATTGAAGACTATATTTAAAACAGACCAGAATTCAGTAAGTTCTCTATACTAACATATATCAATCTATACCCACGAGACTCACTGTTTATTGTGTTTGGCATTTCCTTGGAGAATCCCCAGAGCTCTGGGAAGCAAAGTATGAAAGACCTTGAAGAATATTTTCCTTTCATTTTTGAGAAGCGTTGGCCTCTGAGTTTCTATTATCAGCCCAAAGTCACAAAGCTAACACCTTGTAAGGGTTGGCAAATCAGTTAACTGAGAGTGAATATGAGTAAAATTGAATGTGTTGGTAGATTGCCAGTTATCCAGTAATAATTACCTAAGCTTTATTTGAAGTATAAAAGAAAAACTGGGCCTATCTATGCCTATCAAGGAAAATGTGTAATAGTTAAAGGACCATTTGTGGCATATACTTTTACTTACCAATATTTTAAGATGTTTGGGGTAGAATAATAGTTATTGCCCATAAACACTTTGGAGAAGCTAAGAAATTCAGTAAGCAGAGGTCATCTTAAAGTCTTGCTTGCTTGAAGATGCCCTTAATGCTCTCTACTTAGTACCATCTTCCAAAGAGTCAGTTAACCAAATAAGATCAATATTACCCTTGCAAATGGAATTATATAATTTCTCAGAGGTCAACAGCCTTTTGAAAGGGTCCTTTAACTCTCAACCAAGCAGAACACTTATGGGAATATTCTGTATTTGTGCAACATCTCTGAAGGAATTGAAGAGATACACCCAGCTCTCTTCATTGTTTTTAACTCTAACCTTAGCTAAACCTAGTAATTTGCAGCAAGACTTATATTATTACATAGAGTAAGACTATAGTTTTTCTTTTGCCCGTGTATTAATTTAACAGGGTTATATAGTTTATACAGGGTCTTTGGTCCTGTTTAGATACTTCTTGAAAAGCTATAACACCGGGAATTCAAGAGACTGAGTTGTGAATTTAGATTGCTGTTGATTTTCACTGTATATGAATTTGTAAATAATATATAAAATTTAGGAATCTCTTTTAATACCATGAAATACTTTCTCAGGTAGGTATGCTAAGAGTCCTTGAATTTGTTATTTTTAAAAAGATATATTTATTTTATTTATTTGAAAGTCAGAGTTACACAGAGAGAGGAGAGGCAGAGAGAGAGAGAGAGATCTTCCAACTTCTGGTTCACTCCCCAGTTGGCCACAACAGCTGGAGCTGTGCCAATCCAAAGCAAGGAGCCAGGAACTTCTTCCAGGTCTCCCACGTGGGTACAGGGGCCCAAGCACGTGGGCCATCTTCTACTGCTTTCCCAGGTCATAGCAGAGAGCTGGACAGGAAGTGGAGCAGCCAGGACTTGAACCAGCGCCTGTATGGTGTGCCAGCACTGCAGGCAGTGGTTTAACCCACTACGCCACAGTGCTGGCCCCAAGAGTGCTTGAATTTGTTCAACATGTGCAGATATTTCTTCAATTGACAACAGGTGTTATCAATTCCCCTAAAAACCTCTGCGGCTCCTCTATCCCTTGTGGCTCCAGTAAGCTTATTATTTATGTTTTGTTATTTTAAAAATGTATTTACTTATTTATTTATAGTTTTCATTTATTAATATAAACAGGACTGATTTCATGTAGTCCATAGATAGAATTCTAAGAATGTAGTGATACTTTCTCCTACTTCCCTTCCTCCCTCCCTTTTTTCTTATAATTTTTTGTGATCACATGCTTTCAATTTACTGTATAACCAAAGGCTTAATGCTATTCCTAAGTAAAGAGTTCTCAAGTTAAAAGTAGAAAGACAACTGTTCTACAGGAATATAGACAAGGATTATAAATAATGATCAAATCAGAAGATGTCATATACATTAAGGCATTTTTTGTATATATGTATTAGCTACTGTTAATCTTTTATTTAATTAAATCGTTCAATTAATTAAAAAGGGAAAAGATATTTCCCTTTTTGAGTATGGCTTATTTAACTAAGCATAATGGTTTCCAGTTGCATCCATTTGCTGCAAAAGGCAAAATTTCGTTCTTTTTTATGACTATTTAACACCTAAGATAAAATTGAGAAGTAACTTTAGATGCCTGGTGAGAAAATATAGCACAAGAACTATCAAATGCTTTACCAGACACTGAACTAGGTAATTTAAACTGAATCTTTGTTTTCATTTTAGAATTCCAGACTTACTTTTCTTGTTATTAGTTGGTTTAGTTGGCTGTTTATTCTATGTAGCATAAATGCATCACTGCAATGCATTTCAAAGTTTTTGAATGTTAAACATTTCTCTGAATTACTTACAATTCTGTCTCATTTACTCAGGCAGAAGTTAAAGAAAAAAAAAAAACATGAAGCACACTTCAAAAACTGCAGTAAAATTATAATAGCAGAATAGCAATAGCCTCGACCACCCATATAATGAGACTTCAGCTCCCCGAAAACGTGGCACAACACATGTGTCAGTGTCAACCCAAGGCTGAGATCTAATTAGGGTGCATTCAGCCAGTCTGATTATGTATTTCTTGTTTGGTGACAAATTCGTTCATTTTGCAACAACATTTCTATGAACGTCCAACAATTTGTTTCTGAGCCTGAAGCAGATTTTTAAAATATATAATTCTGTGGGATTGTGGATAAGAATATTTTACTGTAAATAACCATTGAAATACATTCTGCTCAGCTTCTTTAAAAGAAATTGCCAACCTTATTTAATGAATCAGTAGATTCAATCAATTAATATTTTCAAATGTTAATTTGGCTTGTTTATTGAAGACAATTGATTAGTGGAACACCTAGTTGATTTGATTTAACTGAGTAGATCAGTTCTGTATGTGGACTGCATCTGCTTTTCCAAGACAAAGCATGTCATGGAAACAGCTTTCATAGGAGAAACATCTGGATGCTTAATCCAGTTTTTGTCACAAACTTGTGGTATTCTGGCAGCCCTCTCATTGTTTAGGCTTCTCTTTCCTTACAATATTGTATCTTTTACACTCCTTCACACAAAGAGCAAAGTGAAATAGTAGGATTTTTTTTTAAATGTTTATAATCACATAAACAGAACAAAGAGAAAGATATATTTATTTATCATGTATCCCAAGGATTTTTCTAACGAGCAAAACCAACTTTCAGGAGAAAATTTTGATACAGCCTTGGGTCCAAAGGAATACCAGAACACATGTATGTCTTTAGATCCTAAACAAATAAAGCTGTTGCTGATCTGTAATACCATATGAAAAAATAGGACAGAGAATAAATCCAGTATTTCGCTTCTCAAATATTAGAGAAAAGGTAGAAACTGAAGGAAAAGAAAGGACCATACACAATGTAGATAAGTTCCTGATGTGGAGGTGGACAAATGATCTTTTTACAAAAAAATATGTGTTTAATTTAAAATTGTTTGCATTGTTTTGACATAATTTTTTTCTTCCTACCAACTTTTTTTACTCTTCTCAAAAATACTCTACAGTGCTGTAAAATCCTAATTTATCAATGAGATTAATATATTTTGAGATGAGAACAGCTAAAGTAAAAGTAGTTTCCCATAGGTTATGGTGGTTAAAAAAAAAAGAAATTTCAAAAAAATGCAGTAACTCCTTAGGAGGTTTTGATTGTCCATTGGTTATCAGTCTACTATGCAGCAGCTACTATTCTGGGCACTCCGTTAACTCATTTAGAAGCTCCAACAAGTCTAGGAGAGAGATCAAGTCTAATGACCACTATTTTTCAGATGAGGAGATTGAGACAAATAGTTTGAGTAGCTTTTCCCAAGTCACAGTGAGACAAAGCCAGATTCAAACATTTGAATAGCTTTTGGAGTTAGAAATCAAAATTTTATGTTTTTCTCTAATAAATTTTGATTCTTGAACAGTCACATCATATGTTCTCTTGACCCAATAAAGAATGTTTCACAATGATATCCTCTCCCCTTTGATGACTGTAAAACAAATGCATCTATCAGGCAGCACCCATACTGTTTTCTATACAGAGTAAAATTGATTTTGTTCTATATGTGGGATTTATAGTACTCTTCACTACCATGAGACACTGGGATAGTACCATTCTCATTGGCATAAACACGTAGGGACAGGTTTCCAAGTTTGTAGGCCTCCACATTAGCTAACTTGCATGAAATAATAACCTATTGTTCAGCATGTACATCTTCCCCATCAATTCAGTGGAAAATATGTTAGTAAGTTCTTATATTCCTGTTTAGTTGCAGTACATATATATGCATGGATGGTTTGGGGGATGTTGGGGGTGACACAAACATTAAGCTTTTCCAGAGGGAACTTGCTGTTTAAATGGCACCCACACTGAGTAATTTTATATGTAAAGCACACACACACACAAAAACACATTTTAAAATTTATTTATTTATTTGAAAGGCAGAGTGACAGAGAGTGAGGGAGACACACACACACACTCATACAGATTGAGAGAGAGATAGAGAGAGAGAGATTATCTAACTGCTGGTTTTCTCCTCAAGTAACTAAACAGTCCAGTGTGGGCCAGCCCAAAGCCTGGAGCCAGAAACCCCACTTGGGTCTGCTACATGGGTAGCCAAGGCCTAGGTACTTGGGTCATTCTCCAATGCCTTCCCAGGCACATTAACAGGATAGAAGTTGAGTAGCTGAGAATCAAACTGACATTCTGCCACAGGATGCATGCATCACAAGTGGCATGCTAACCCGTTGTGCCAGGTCAGCCCCCAGAATGTGTATCAAACTCTTACTTGAGATAAAAATCTTATGACTCCAAGCATTCATTTTGCATACATGTATTTTTGTTTGTGGTTTTTTGAAACTGTGTATCTAGCCTGCTAATCTGTTATTCTTATTTAAGTATAGACAGGGTTTCTATTTATAGATATTATTGTCCTGGAATGAGGGTTTATGAGGGTTTAATTTTCTTGTTTATATATATATATATATGCATATATATATGAGTCTTGTTTTTATATATAAATATATATATATACATATATGTATATATAAAGGCTGTATATATTCCCTGTGTATATGTGTGTGTGTGATAATGCCTTTAACATTGAGGACTTACACAAGAAAAATATTTGTCACTGAAGTACTATGCAAAAACTAGTTTGTAGAAACCACAAATCATGATTACTTAAGGCAGTCATAATTGTTTTTTTGGATTATAACATTAAAATGCCCAAAGGAAGCCAAACAGTCAATAAAACTAGATATTTTATGCTTATTATGAAACTCAATGTACAAAGTGTCTGAATTTGATATTTTTAGTTTCTTATCTTTAGCATAGGCATAGCTTAGATTTTATTTTTTCTTAATAAATCTGTCTATATTTTACCAAGTTGAATTTGTTAGCTATTTTTTATTACCTTTATTACTGAGGTTTCTAACCTCTTTCATTGGATTTGTAATAGTTTTCTGTGGTATCTAGTACTGGTAACAGTTTCAATTTAGTGTCCCCTAATTTCTGTTTAGTGTCCCTTAATTTCTTAATGTTTCTGTTAGTGTGGGGTTCCCTCTCTCTCTTTCCAGTCATTAATAAAGGTAACAGCAGCTATCTAACTGCTGACAGTTTTCCACAATACCTCCCTGAAATTGGAAACTTTTCTCTTTATTACTTCAGGATGCAAGCAGGCATTGCATCTATATTTCTTTACAAGTCTATTTGAACTATATTTTGCAAATGCATTATCATTAGATGTTGGCCTTGATGTCTTTTTCCAAACTACATGGATCATTTATGGACTCAAATATAGTGGAAACCAGTAGAATATCAGTGAACAATCCTATCAGTTTAAAAAGTATTGGTATAAAAGATCTTTTTGCAATGATTAGGAAATTCTGAAGCCTACAAGATTGATGCAGTTTACATCCGAGACACAGTAGATAATCCGTGGGGCTGGAACAATCACTTCCTATTCTTAGAGACTGAGAACAGTGAATAGACAGGCAAGTTTATTATTCCCAATAAATGTTCTGGGTCTGACAATTTTTTCTTAGCTTAATGTATGAATTTCATTTCATAACAGCAATAAGATACTCCAGGCTGTGCATTTGTTAGGGATTATTGCACTTCTTGGGTGGTTTAAGTCATTCTGCCTTTAGTCTTATGCCATATAACATGACCCAAGGCACCTTATAAATAGCAGAGCAATGCACTGCCTGTCGTGTGTTATAGCTTGAATAGCCTTGTAAAGGGACATGGATTATAGAGGTATGATAATAACTATAAAACAGGAGTGGTAATTTAAGTGCCTGTGTTGGATAATCTGTATGATTAGTATTTTTTGTTGTTTTGGGCTTTTGTGTTTCATTTGACTTATAATTCTCATTTACTGAAACCACTGCTCAACAATACAGTGCGCTAATGGAGTTGAAGGTAATTCAAGATCCAATTTAATATTTCAAACCTCTCATTGTTTTGTTTACCAATTAGCTGTCAGAGGTTAGGCTGGAATTAGCTGATTTACACAGTAGCCTTATTGTCTCAGATACCACATGTAAGCACCAGAAGCTATAGTAGATTCTCTAGGTATTGAATCCCTAAACTCAATGCAAATGCAATACCACAAAAAACATCTCCCTCATTCAACAATCACAATTGAAAAAACAGCTGAACACTATTTATGTTTTAAGGTTAAAGTTATAAATGTATGGCATAAAACATTAGGCCTAATTGGATTTAGCATTTTGTGAGTCTTATTAACTCAGATGTATTTTATTTTCCTAATGAGTTTTTTCTTGTTGAATCCCAGATATTTGACATATGGTGTACAAACATTCCATGTTCAGATAGTTTTTCTTCATTTATTATAAGGGAAATTATGAGAACATTTTAAATGCCAGGAGGCTGACTAGGGTTAAGTAAGGAACAAGAAATGATGTCAGTTTAGGGTTAGGTCCCCAAGTTCTAGTCCCTTCACTTCAGCTGACTTGCTCAGAAGAGGAATCTTCAGTTTAACCTGTAACATTTCTCCCAATCACTTCAATGGGAGAATGATTAAGTTAGTGTGTACTTAGAAGGGAGATTATAGATATACATTTATGATGCTTATAATTTTCTTGTTCTGTTATAATGAAGTACTGTAGATGATAGCCCACCACCAAGCAGCCTTCATGTCCATGTCTCCTATGGTATTCAATTGTCAATCCATTTCAGATCAGATATTCATAAATTTATTGGTTTATATCAAGGAAGTATATACCTATATTATAGAATTATCCACAGACTTGGCTAAGACTTTCCAAAGCAAACTTTCACCCATGTAGGGATTCTTAGAATAGCACAACGGACAAATACTCATTCTCTCCTATAACGAATTTCCACTACTGGAGAGAAACACTTAGAATTTTCTCAAGTTTTACCTCTTTGCAATATCTCCACATCGGTGCAAGTCTGAATTTTATACTAACATTGAGAAAAAAGGCATTCAGCTTCTGATTATAAATTCCTATGAAGAGTAACACTCAAAATTTCACTTTTATTCACTCACTTTTAATCCTAGACAGGAGGTTCTATAAGACACATTGCTAATTGTAGCCTGTATGCTTAATGATGAAATTCCGCAGTGACTGCAGAATGTTCTTCAAAGCAGTTTAGAGATTAAATTTTTCCATGCTTCATTCAGTGAAAGTAGAAGAAAGACTGATAACGTTGACAATAGCCTCCATTTAAATTCATGTAATAGATCTAATATGGCACTTTGTAGCATTTTGCAGAGCTGTTCTTTTTATTTTATCAGGATAGGAGCGGTTACTTTTTAACAAAAGAATAGGATTGAAAGGATATAATAAAAAGAACAAATACCTTGGTATTAATTTTTATATTTCACCCTAGTAATATATATATTGTCATGAATGCTATTAGTGTGAAATTACAGTTTTTCTTTTTGCTATATTGCTCTTTGTAATTGCAAGCCTGTTGCAGGCTAAAACAAAGTTGAATCACTCATCTTAACAACGAAAATAAATTTCCAAGAGAAAATACATTCTATTGATGCCTGATAAAATGAGTAATTGACTGGTGTTTTCTTCCATAGGATCCTTAAATCAGAGTTTAAATATTATCAGCACTCTACATTCCAGTCACACTTTCTTCTCACCAAAGTTTTCTCAGCTCATGATAAGCAATGATGATTGTTTATTTTTTTGTTTAGTAATATCCAATGACTAAATCATTGTTAACAATTCTTCCCATATTGTATTGTGCAAATAACTACACTGCTTCATCAATTTTTAAATGTTTTACTTATTTTATTTATTTGGAGCAGAGAAACAGAGACAAAGAGAACAAGCATCATCCACTGTTCCACTTTTCAAGTGCTTGCAAGAGCCACGGCTTCAGCAGACTGAAACCAAGAGCCTGGAACTCAACTCTAGCTTCCTGTGTTGGATACAGGAACCTGGTTATGCAAGCCACAACCTGTTGTCTTTCAGGGTGAGCATTAGGAGGAACCTGGGATTGAGATCAGAACAAAGTTGAATCTGGGCACTCTTGATATGTGATGTTGACATCATAAGAAGGGTCTTAAGTACTATTCCAAATGTCCACCCAGGCTGCTTTTTACTTCTTTTAGATGATTATTTAATGCTTAATGTAATTGTCTTGATTTGTGGCATGGGTCTTTCTGTTACTAATACTAGAGTGACTTTTCTATAGCCTAGAATTTTGCATTCCTTCAAGAGTTCACACTGAGCTAGGCACATGGCAAAACCACAAGATGTATTTGCATATTTTGGCAATAATTAGAAGGCTTCTTTTAATTGCTTCCAGAACCAAGGCTATCTATCCTTAATAGGAGAGTAGTAAATGTTAGAAAAATTTTGACTCACACAGAACATCTTGTGTGCGTAGACCTGAGTAGCAGTGAAGTGAGATGGAAAGTGCTTCATCATTAAAGTCTCCCCTTAGAAACTGCACAATGACAGCCAAAAGTTTTGGGGAATTTTTTTCCCCACATAGATATTTGAATGCTCAGAAAAGATAAGAAAGCCTGAAGAAGAACAGATGTGTTAGAAGTGTGAAATGGATTAACATAAAAACCCCCTGGGAAAAATCTGAAACATGAAATGCAGGCTCCTGACTGACAAGAGCTATTCAGAGAATGTTCAAAGCCTGGCAATGCATTTCAGCTGTGTCTCTTCCCGAGCTGCGAGAGGCCTGTGTGGCAGGTAGAGATGCTGGGGGAAAAAAACCCTCTCTGAACTTTGGGGAAATGTAACCTCCGTGTATGCTGATGTGCCGGAGATGGGAAAGGCAGGGCACTGAAACAAAACATGAAAAGACACGGTTTGTTTCATATTTGGGGAGAGAAACACGTTACTGATATATTTGATGGGAAAGACAGTGAAAAGAACCTTTTGCTAGATCCTACTTACCCATCAGAATGACTCAAACATTCAGTGTTTATGACCAATTCCTATGGATTTTATATACTTTAAGTAGTAAGTCCCCAATATCGCTTGTACTTCCACTTGACCTAATGGATTTGAAATCATTCAAAACTGATTGTACATGGTAATTATTTAATAGTACAAGTCAGAGTTAGAAACTGCATTTTTTTAAAGTTTCAAATAAAATATTTTTGAATTATAGCATCTCCAAAAATATTCCATTCTGTTTTAAACTCATAAACATGTTTTTTTTTTTCCTTAAACTGACATGTAAATTCAGCGGCAGGCTAGATCTGGAAATCCTGAATATGATTTGAATAAGTCAAAGAAAATGGAATAAAGTATAGGAGACATGTCTTTGCCATTTGAGTGTTTTCTCTGATTAAAGATATGTTCCATCTAATATAGACTTCAAAACTGAGCTACTACCTTACTTTATAATCATCAATTTTATTTATTAATTTTAATTTGCACAAAATTATACTTATTTATGGGCTACCATGTGATGTTTTAACACATGTATATATTGGGTAATATTCAATTAGGGCAATCATATCTAGATCCTCATATATTTGTCATTGGTTAGACATGAAAATATTCAAAATTTTTTTCTGCTAGCCTCTTTGAAATAAACAGCATATTATCATTTTCTTTTGTTACCCTAGTGCAATAGAACTCCAGAACTTCCTTTTTCTATCAAACTTTATCTTAAAGAATCTATTGACCAACTTTGCTTCCAACCACCTCCCTCTTATTCTCATGAGAATTTTGTAACCACTGTTCCACTCTTAACTTCTTTGAGTTCAACTTTTAACCCATTCAACATGAATGAAATGAAGTAGCATTTATTTCTGTTTGTCTTATTTCACTTGACATAATATATAATCGTGTTTTTAGCAGTAAAAACCAAAGAATTTTAGATGTGGCTGCAAATTAATTCGATGTTTTGTGGGACTTTTTGTGGGATTTTGTTTTGTTTTGTTTTATTTTGGTTTGGTTTCTTTGGTGCTTTTTTTAAATGACTAGAGGAAAAGACTGGGGAAACTTTGCAAGACATTAATATAGGGAAATACTTCTTGGATAAGACCCCAGACACATAAGAAACAAAAGCAAAAATACACAAATGGTATTAAATCAAGCTAAGGGGGCTGGTGCCATGGCTCACTTGGTTAATCCTCCACCTGCAGTGCCAGCATCCCATATGGGCACCGGGTTCTAGTCCCAGTTGCTCCTCTTCCAGGCCAGCTCTCTGCTGTGGCCCAGGAAGGCAGTGGAGGATGGCCCAAGTGCTTGGGCCCCTGTACCAGCATGGGAGACCAGGAGGAAGCACCTGGCTCCTGGCTTCGGATTGGCATAGCTCCGTCCGTAGTGGCCATTTGGGGTTGAACCAATGGAAAGAAGACCTTTCTCTCTGTCTCTCTTTCTCACTGTCTAACTCTGCCTGTCATAATAAAAAAAATCAAGCTAAGAAGATTCTGCACAGCAAAGGAAACATTCCACAAAATGAAGTGGCAACCGACAGAATGGGAGAAAATATTTGCAAACTACATATCTGCTAGAGGCTTAACATCCAGAATATATGAGGAGCTCAAGAAACTTAGCACAACAAAACAAGCAGTCCAGTAAAGATATAGGCAAGGGACATGAACAGGCATTGTTCAAAGAATGAAATTTAAATGTTCAACAGACATATGAAAAAAAGTGCAGGATCACTAGCCATTAGGAAAATGCAAATAAAATCCACAAAGAGGTATCACCTCACCTCAGTTAGAATGGGTATCACCCAAAAATCAAAAAAACAATAAATGAAGGCAAAGATGTATGGACAAACGTACCCTAGCACACTGTTTTGAGGACTGTAAACTAGTACAACCATTTTGGAAGACAGTATGGCGATGCCTCAGAAATCTGAAAATAGCTCTATCTTGTGACCCAGCCATCCCACTCCTGGAAATTTACTCCAAGGAAAAGAAATCAGCATATGAAATAGTCATCTGTACCCTCATGTTTATTGCAGCTCAATTCACAATAGCTAAGTTATGGAATCAGTGGAGATGTCCATCAAATGATGACTAAATAATTAAATTGTTGTATATATACACAATTAAATACTCAGCTCTTAACAAGAATGAAATTCTATCTTTTGCAACAAAATTGGTGCAGCTAGAGATCATTATTCTTAGTGAAATAAATCAGATCCTTTGGGCTGGTGTTGTGGTGTAGAGAGTAAAGACACCACCTGCGAAGCAGGCATCCCTTATGGGCACCTGTTCAAGTGCTGGCTGCTACAATTCTGATCCAGCTCTCTGCTAATGTGCTTGGGAAAGCACAAGAAGATGATCCAAATGTTTGGGCTCTTCACCCACATGAGATGTCTGGAGGAAGTTGCTGGTTCCTGACTTTGGTCTGTTCTAGTCCCAGCCATTGTGGCCATTTGGGGAATGTATCAGTGGATGGAAGATTCTCTCTCTCTCTCTCTCTCTCTCTCTCTCTCTCTCCCTCCCTCAATCCCTCCCTCTCCCTGTAATTCTGCCTATCAAATAAATCTAAAAAGAAAAGAAAGATATGTCATAACCAAAAAGACAAATATCATATGTTTTTTCTGATATGTGGTAGTTAATATAGATACAAAAAAAGTGTAAGAATGAAACTGATATCTATATTGTTGTGTTCTTTCTACTTTTTACTTGGTGTACAATAGGGTAAATGGTGAATTAAGTTTGTGATTATAAAATATATAACTGAAATAGACATTTTGAGATTTGATGATTGTTACAGCCCTTGTTTCTACTATTGAGGATTTGTTTTGTTTGTTTTTTCTTGTTACTATTTGTTGAGCTCTTTAGTTCATCTTATTAGTATAAAAAAACTGGAAGTTTATCACTGTAACAATTAAAAGAAAGAACAAAAAGTAAAGGGGAAGAAGGGTGGGAGCATGGGCAAGAGGGAAGTTGGGTGGGAAGTATCACTATGCTCCCAAATCTGTGTAAATGAAATTTGTTCACTTTTGAAAAAAAATTAAAACTTTAAAAAGTACATTGAAAGTGTGTTATTGCAAAAATTAAAGGAAAAAAATAGAAGAAAGTAAGGAGGGGGGATTGAGGGATGGAGGGAAGGAAGTATAGTTATCTTCTTAGAATTGTATATGAAATACATGAACTCTATACTCTGTGTATTAATAATAATTCAAAAATAAAAAAACTCCATGAAATACAAATAAACAAAATGCTCCTCTTACTCTTAACTCCACTACCCATATGAGAATATACTCAAAGTTTTGATGTCTTTTATGAAGATGAATTTGATATTTGAAAAAAATCAAACTTTGGAATCACCCTTGTAAAAAGATGATTCTACATTTCATAATCTAATCCTGAAGGTCATTTGTTGTAGTTCAGAAATATTAGTGAGGGGGCAGCACTGTGGAGTAGCAGGTAAAGCAGCTGCCTGCAGTGCCAGCATCCCATATGGGTACCAGTTCGTGTCCCAGCTGCTCCACTTCTGATGCAACTCTTTCCTATGGCCTTGGAAAGTAGTAGCCCCTGCACCTGCATGTTGCCAGTTTGTATCCCAGCTGTTTCACTTCTGATTGAGCTCTTTGTTATGGCCTGGGAAAGCATAGCCCCTGCTCCTGTCTTCTGGCTTCAGCCTGGTCCAGTGCTGAGTGTTGCAGCCATTTGGAGAGTAGACAAGCTGATGGAAGGCCTCTCTCTTTCTCTTCTCCCACCACATCCTTTTCCTCATCCTCTATGTAACTCTGCTTTTCAAGTAAATAAACAATACATCTTTAAAAATTTCCATATTCTATATCAGAATATCTAGATTGGATAACCCAGCCTGGTACAAATGGCTGTTGGGGCCATCTGGGGAGTGAACTAGAGGATAGAAGATCTCTCTCTTTCTCTACATTTCAAATACATAAAAATAATCTTTTTAAAAAGACACCATGGGACACTTATATTCTAGTCATGAACCTGGCGTCTTGACATTGGTACTTCCACAAAAGTGCACCCCCTATGCCTACAAATGGCATGAAAGACCCAACCTTGCTAAGGGGGCTTTTCTTGGTTGTGTGATTTTTTGGTTACTGGCTTTTTTGTTGTTGTTGGATTATTTTTCTTGGTTGAGGGGATTTTATTATTTGGAATCAATTTATGTTTTGGCTTTTGTTCATGCACTCTATCTAGTGGGCCCTAGTTCTTGAGATTGCACTTTTGCTTTATTCTAAGTAAATCCTACAACTCTGTACACTTTTGAATTCCTTCACATGTGGAAAGAAGAACAAGTAATAAGCCTCCCTAAGTCCACAATAGTAGGAAACTGGAGACATGAGCTAGAGTCAGGCACTCCAATATGAGATTTGGGCATTTGAACTGCTAGGTTCAATGCCTGCTCCCAGAAACTCATTTGAATCATCAAAGCACTCCAAAAACTTCTCTCAGAGACTAATTTGAATCATCAAAGCACTTGTGCCAAAAGAAGTATCTGACAACAACCTTCTGGAGAACAGCCCTTAATGGGAGGCTATCAAACAGGTCTGCCTTCACAAAGTAACTATTAAGAAGTTCATTTAAGCCAAGTTCATTTAAATTCATTTATATGTGCATTCATCATTAATTTTTCTGTTCATCTGCAAGACTAACTCAAGAAACAAGTAGAATGTGTTTCTGCATGAGGAGTAGATAAACAAAAGAAAAGGTTATTTATTAAAGTTGTTAAGTTCAATTGAGGCAACTGACAGTCATTGAGAGAAATAGATAGTAAGGTCACAAAAACCAACAATGAACACTGTTGTTTTTGTTCTATTTCTTTCACTTTGTAAGTCAAAGAAGCTTATAGAACTACTTAGACCTGTTTCCAGACAATATGGTTATGTGTCTGGAGATGGGATTGAGAAAGTCATCTGCAGGCTTTGATTATCTGAGGAAACCACTGGAGTATAACACTTTATTTCCAGGTTGTACTGGAAACACTAAAGGTCAGTTAGAGTTCCTGGAATACATAATACAACTGATAAGCGAAATCGAGTGTTAGCATTATTAAGCAAACACAGAAGTGAGATCACTAGCACTATTCGTCAAAATGATCTTTCTGAATAGAAAATTGAGTAATAAAAGGTGACATGACAGTTCCTAGACTGTGATCCTTTCAGCTTTCAGCTAAAAAATGTCCAAAAGGTAAGAAGTCTCCTTATCTGTAGACATTGTTTTCCTGCAAAGGTTTATATATGTCCTGGATATTTGAAGCTTTATCTGTTTTGTTTGATGATTGAAATTTTCTACTAATTATTGATCTCACACTCTTTTGAACAACATAAATGTCTGAAACAAGTGAGTTTATAAAATAGATTTTTCTTAAAAAAAAAACCATTTACTGGCACTTCAATATATTGGCCAAAATCTGTCATGAGCTTGCAATATTTCCATAGAGGTAGCACCTCTACCATCAGGGATCATAAATCAAGTTTCTTCCAGTCCATCTTTCAAGAGTTCAATTGACTGTTGGTGTTTATCTTTTCCCTCTAGTCTATTATCATAAGTTTCTTTCTTCCCTCTACTTTTGGGAAAATGAGACAGTTTTCCAGGAAAATTTTCTTTGACTTTACTACCTAACACATAGACATATTTGTGATTATATATATATATATATATATATATACTCTACACATTTGTCTGCTTGTGGAAATGTACAAAAAATGGTTTAAAATGTCAGTGATGCTACCTAAACATTCTAAGGCACATGAAATCAATTCCCACTTCTAAATTATGGAAGGACAAAAAGATCAATTATTTACTTATTTTCTTTCTTTTTAGACAATTTGTATTTATGTAAGGGGAACACATTTCATGCATTTCATATACACAGATTTAAGAGCATAATGATATTTCCCACCCTATCCTCCCTTCCTCCCTCACTCCTGCCATCCTTTCTTCATTTTCTTTTAACTTTTCAGTGACCTACCTTCAATTTACTTTATAATTACAAGGTTAACTCTCTGCTCAGTAAAGATTTCAACAAGCAGTGAGTAGAAAAAAATGCTGTTCCTTGAGAGTAAAGACAGAGGCTATAAAATTAATTAAACTTAAATTGTCAATTTTGCTCATATACATTATACTTTTTGTACTCTGATTTTACAACATTAATTGATGTCAATGAGGTATCAGATGTTTCTCTATACATTCCTATACATTAGCACATTTAATACTCAACTTATGGAAACACTCTGAGGTGCATATGACTTTAATATTTATAGTTCGGGAAGCTGAAGTCCACTGTTGTTCTGTTAAAGATGTGCAGGACCAGGAAAAGAAGTCACTTCCCTGGGTCTCAACATCCAACTATATTTCAATTACATTGATGAAGTGCCTTAATCATGGTATAGATGAGGAGTCTTTAAAAGTCTACGGAAAACTATATTTTGAAAAACAGCACATGAATTTCAAAAATTTTTACATCACCATAAACTTGGCATTTGAAGTCATATTCCACAAAACATTATTTTCTAGTTTTTAAAGTACCCTCTTATTTTATTGGAAATGCATAATACTGATAATAAACAGCACACAAACTGAATTGCTAAAATGTATCAGTATTTACAAGGCCATGGGTTCTTTTCAATCACAATATAATTTAATCATCAAAACTACACTTTGGAAAGAGACATTTTTATTCCTATTTTAAAGATTAAAAAAAGGAGTAGACATTTAATGCATGGGTTAAGATGCAGCTTGGACCACCTGCAACCCATACTGGAGTGCCTGGGTCTTGACTCTTCCACTTCAGATTCAACTTCCTGCTGTGGTGCACTCTGGAAGGCAGCAGCAATGGTTCAAATATTTGGGTCTCTGCCATCCACATGGGAGACTTAGATGGAGTTCTAGGCTTTTGTTTTCAGACTGGCTCAGCACTGATTGTTGCAGTCATCTGGGGTGTGAGTCAGTAGAAAGATCTCTCTCACCCTCTCACTCTCTCCCTCTCTCATTCTGCATTTCAACTACATAATTTATTTTTCGATAACAAAAATAATTGAGGCATGAAGAAAGGAAATATTTTTTCAGGTTGCACACACAGTAGTGATGGGCAGGTATTTAACCTTATGTCTGACTCCAAAGATCATAGTCATAATAACTGTAATAAATGCTTAACTATGGTAAGTACTTCCACATTTATTATTTTATTTGAGTCTATAAAACTTTATGAAATGGGTAGAACAAGTATCTACTCACTTTACAGGCAAGGAAATAGAGAGTCAGAAACTTGCAGAGCATCAAAGCAATAAGATAATGTCTTAAACGCATCTTCCAAAACTGGTACATTCAATTGTCATATTCTATAGGAAGTCCTATGGTATTTGTATTGTAGAACAAAGCAGGTAACTCTTTGTGAAAAAAAAAATAAATAAATAAAATTCCATGCTCTGTCCCACAACTTGCATACATGGGGTACCTTGGGCATCCCTAAAAGAATATATAGCAACATTAAAGTTTTTCATCTGCTTGAAATTGTTTCTTTTGTTCAGCCAAATGTGTATAAAAGTCAATGCAAACATTCGTTAAGGGTAAATGAGAGAATAGGTGTGGATGTTTACTTCCAGCTTTGGTTAGAAAGTTTTAAGGACTTGACACTACTTTAGAATTAAAACAAAACACAATTCTCTCATTTTATCAGGTTGTAGCTTATGGGAGAAAGAATATTGCTCACAAGACAATAACAACAAAGAGACAGTACACGATGCATATTGTAGATGGTTCATAAAAATAAATATAAGTAGGGATGGTATTATCCAGCCAACTTTAGGAAGATTCTGAATTAAATCTTCAAAGATCAACTCCCCATGGGAGGAGTGTGATTCCAGATGGAGGGATAAATGTGACTGACATTCTCTGGTTTTCTTCAGCAGCTGCTTTGGAAAAAGTTATGTGGGCCACATTGTTCTACAGTTCTATAAAGCATTGCAGGCACAGACTGAAGAGCTTGTTCCCTACTTAGTGTTTTAAATCTTCCATTCAGCATACATTTTTGGAGTCAATTGTTTAAACCTATAGAAATTTCCTGGAATAAACACATAAACTCCTGGAGAGAGAAATACTACAAGCATTGACCTACAATTATCTGTTTACATGCACACATTTTTATATTGCTATTCTAAGAGCTATCTGGAAGCCAAAGGCTAACAGATAGGAATACTGAAATGAAATAATGAAGGGCCATGTCAGAGGTCTGGTGCTAATCCTAGTCAGAAGTTGTGGTAAGGTATTTTTGACAGCTGATGATCATAAAAGGGCATTTAGTATCCCAAGGTAAGGGAGCCTAAACTCTGTGCATGATGATATTCTAATGTCTCCTTTTCTAGGTTGTGTTGTGGTTCCTTGAACTGACTTGTAAAAGGAAACACAGTGTTCATTCAGGAAACACTAAGATCCTGAGGGACAGGAAACAACAGATATAGTCCTCAGGAGCACAAGCTTCCTTGTCATCCATAAACATTTCTACCACTTTCATATCCCATATAATCCAATAGTCTTTCTTTGATTAGACCTAAGTAAGGAAAAATTATGTGTGCATCTGTTTGTGGACACTTCAGAAGCATATAGCTTACTTTTTCCTTTTCTTTTCTTTTCTTTCTTTTTTTTTTGACACCAGAGTGGACAGTGAGAGAGAGAGACAGAGAGAAAGGTTTTCCTTTGCTGTTGGTTCACCCTCCAATGGCCGCTGTGGCTGGCACGCTGCGGCCAGCACACAGCGCGGATCTGATGGCAGGAGCCAGGTGCTTATCCTGGTCTCCCATGGGGTGCAGGGCCCAAGTACTTGGGTCATCCTCCACTGCACTCCCGGGCCATAGCAGAGAGCTGGCTTGGAAGAGGGGCAACCGGGACAGAATCTGGCACCCCGACCGGGACTAGAACCCGGTGTGCCGGCGCTGCAAGGCGGAGGATTAGCCTGTTGAGCAACGGCGCCGGCCCCTTACTTTTTCTTAAGAGAGCAGTTGCCAAAGTTATTAGTCCTAAATGATTGTATTTCCTCAACAAAGCACCTCTCTCACAGAACAGACAAGATTTGGGTGAGAAACATTGAATCTCTAGCCTAAGGGTTTTATATGCCACAGTGCCCATTCTGCCACGTGAGCAGCATAGGTTAGAGATGTAGGGGAATTGATGCTTCCTTTGAGTCATGCTTAAGTAAGGGATGGTGAGATTTGTGGGCAGACACCCTGGTTATCCTTTGAGTGGGATACCTCTAGTACAAACTCTTTAAGCTGGCTCTCAGTATTTCCTAGTGGGATGACACTATAGCTGCTCAAAGTATTAGTGTGCTTAATAACATACCATTTATAGATTTCTTTCCTGTTCCTGTCTTACTTTTCCATTTTCCTCTTGGAGTTTCCTGAGATCACCTTCCAAATAGACTATTTGCACTTGAATCATTGTATCAAGAAAATATCTTACTCATGACAGAATTTTACAAGAGTGAAATGCATACCACCAGCTCTTCTTTAAGTCCTGGCACTCTCATTGCAAAACATAACATGACTTCATAGCATTTCATAGCTAAAAAAATCTTTAAAGCCACTTTAAATAACATCTTCATTTCTACCCAAAGAAGCCAAGTATGAAGCACATTAATAGTAATGCTTTGCTCTTGTGCATAATTTTGCACTTTTAAAAGCACTTTCCCATATTTAATCATATTTGATCCTCATGACAACCCTGTACGGAATGTAGGGCAAATGTTAGCTTGAGGGACAATGTGGAGTGGTGGAAAGAGCTCTCAGAACTGGAGTCTTGAGACCTAATTCTGTCATTAATTAGCAGTGCAACCACAGGCAAGTCTTCAACCCTCTTTGGGTCTCTGTATCCTCATCAAGGCATGAGTGACTGATCCATGGAATTTCTAAGATTGTTTCAACTGTTAGCATTCTATGAGCACAAAAGACAGAGATGGAGCATAGAGCATATGGGTGTGAGACAGCTTCTTTAGGGTGTTACAGTATTAAATTCAATATCAAATTGTAGCAAGTTTAGAGAAAATGAGTGTTAAATACCAAATGATATCTAGCATTGATGTGGAGCTTCTCATATAGTCATTGAGAGCACACCAAGTATCGTACCTTACAAGAATACTGAAAAAATTCCTTAAGATGTGTCTCATTCCCAATTTACAGATGAGGAATCTTAGACTCTTGGTGTTTATATTATTTTCTATAGATCACAATCTCTCAATGGAGCTCCTAATATTTGAGCCCTATCTATGTGAATCCAAAACAATCTTTTTTTATGAAGCAAGTGTAGTTTACAAGTAACACAAGACTTTCAGTAATACTAGGATATGCCAGAAGTTCTATATATGTGGGTTAAAATCTTCATTCCTTCTTGTCTGATTATATTTTCTCCTCTATAGACATAATTTTTAACTTAGCATTATTGAGAAGATTAAGAGTGATGGAGCATTCAATTTTTGGAAATTGATTTTTGCTGACTCTGTTACATTTTTTCCAAACTCCCAATAATTTTTCTGTCAAATTTGCAAACTCACGTCCACTTTGTAAGTTTCATGTTGTTGAAACCTGCCTATTTTTTGCAAACAGAAATGGGTAAGACTGGGAGACTTTGTGGTACATAGAAAATTATGATAATTAGAGGAATTTATTTTTTTTTGTTCTATCTTTGCCCTGATTCCATCCTGAGTTGTGTAAAAATCTGTCCCCATTTATGGTCTCAAAATTATTATTATATTTACATATTCTGCATTGCTTACTTTTCTCAGTCTTTTTCACCAGCAAGTGTGTGTGCCCATTTACATGAATATTTAAGTCTGAAGAAGATCATTTCACTAATTTTCAGATTCTGCTAAGTGATTCATTACTACTGGACTATGACTGAAGCATAAGGCTAGTAGGATATGTTGCATTTACCAGGAAAATTGCATAATAATTATATTTTAGCTTAAATAACACCAGAAAAAAGTTAATTAAGACTTTTAATTATTAATTGAAAGATTAATCAATCAATAATTAAAGCAATGATTATAGTGTATAATTGAGCTTAATTGAGGGGGCTGATTAATGATCAGAATAAACCTTTTAGATTCCCTGTCTTGAAAATATTCAGAAATGATGGGTTTTGGCTAACAGAATTAAAAAGCAATGCCAGGATTACAGTGTTGTGTCTTAGGCAACCAGGCCATGAAAGGGAAAACACATGATTTAACTAAAAGAAATTATTCTGTTGGTCAGCTTGCACATCATTATACTGGTAATTTGTACAAGTTTGAGATTAACAGAAGAAAAATGCATTTAAGGAAGTCCAAAGGAAAAGAGGGGGAAAAAAGGAAATTGCTCGAGACAGTTTTCTTTGGAAGCTCATTTCTCAGGGGTGCTCTTTCCATCTCCAAGGGCAAAATGGTTGTGTGAATTCAAATGACATGCTTATCAGTTCATCACAGGAATAGATGAGGTAGAGGATCAGACATCTCAAGGACAGGATCTCTGCTTATAGTATGATGACCTCTGTGACTTCTGCCTGATCTGTTCTAATCAAATCCAAGTGGCTCCTGGGATTAATCTCTGTTCTACCTGAAGATCAATTCTCTTTGCAAAATGGGTAGATTATCTCATTTCAATGTCATGTAACTCATGAGCATGAATAAGATAATGCATTGTACAGATGAAAAAATTGATACTCAAGGGTTAGGGGAGTGGCTATTTTTCACAGTAGACCACCACATTTTTGATCCAAAAAGCATTCTCAGGAAATAGGACAAATGTATTCTCAATACCTATGACTACATAAACAAGATTAGTCATACATACAGGCAGACAGTATCACCAAATATTTTTCAAAATGTTTCAGTTCACAAGAAAATCTTTTTTGGCTCCACATTGGTGAATGTCTGTTCCTACATTTGCCCATGACTAATATTCATTTCCTATTGTGTCCTTCCATCATACATGTGTTCTCTTAAACTAAATGCCATCCCAGTCATTATTCTATATACAAGAGCATGTAACGAAGCAGCTAGTGACCTTGATGTTTATATTGATCATTTATTCTATTTGTACAAACATATAGTAAAGGTTACTGTGGTAGATGGAAGTAAGTGGAAAGATTGTATATTTCTTCCCTTATCTTCTGTAAAACTAGCATCCATAATTTATTGAGAGAATAATGCAGTAATAGTAGCAATGGAATTATAACCTAGCATTATAGCACATATAATTCTAGAACCAGTTATAGTTGAGATACTGTTTTAAGAGAGTTAACTGTCTTGTCATCAGTTACATTTACATACACAGTTGAAATATATACTAAGGTTCATCACTTCATTACAATACAGCAATGCAATTCTGATACTAATTATTCATAGTTAACACAGACGTCACAAGTTAAGGATATAACCTGCACTTACTTAAGATAATAATCAGAAGCTTCAGGGTTTCCAGACCTTTATAGATATTTCTGATCAGTTGGTTACAGATTTGGCAGTTCTCACTATTACCTTAGATTGGATAATCTGTTGGAGTAGTTCAGGGAACACAGGTAAGTATTACATTTACCATGATAGTTTTATTATAATCATTGGCTATATAATTGAACTCAATCTTCAGGCTATCTCTCCACTTTGTTTCTGGAGGGTGAGAGATATCTTAATGCCAAGCATAACTTAATGCCTGAGCACTCTCCTAACTTGGTCTTTTGAGCCTGACCAGCCTCGTTCTGAAACTGTCTAGAGGCCTACCATGAATCTCCTTGTTAGCATCAACTCTGATCTGGCCCTGGAATCCCCTCATGAATGACAAAGACATGCCTATCACTTGAAATGATTCAAAGAATTTCCTTCCAAAGAACCTTGTATAATGGCCAGATAAGTTGCTTATTATAACATCCTCATTAATAGTCATGTTAAGGTTAAAAAAGTAATAAAAGGTAATATATATGGTATATTTTACTACTTTAAGATGTCAAGCCAAATACTTGTCATAATTTTATTATTAGAGAATATAATAACAATAACAATTTTATTTTATTCACCATGATTCAACTTTAATTTCATAACTTACATGCAACTTAAATTGGGATTTTAGGATAATTACCATATGTTAGAAAGAAATGGTTCCTTATATTCCTTGTAAGTTGTAGGTGTAATCATAATAATTTAGCAAATAATTTAACAAACAATAGAAGTAAGCTTGCCTGCTGACTGATCTTTGTTTTAGTGTTTTGTCAACACATAGCTCAAGAAAACCAGTTTTCCTTCATGTGCCCATGATAGCAACTTATAAGTTAAGAAAATTATAAGTTAAGTAGGAGAGGAAGAGTCTTTCTGTGGAGTATTTCCTAGTGCTACATATATTTTTGGCCCATGAAAAACCAACCAGTCTGCTTCCTTGGCCTATTGTAATCTCTATCTATTAGTTTCTTGTCCGGTTTATACAATATACTTGAACCCCCAGAAACTTCATTTCTATTCCTGTTAAACGAGAATGTCATATGCCATGTTTACCTCCCAAGTTTATTTAAAGATGTAAAAGTAATTTATGCATTATCAAACTATCTTATTTTGTAACTAAGCTCAACAGTGGAAATCAGGAAAAAATTAAAAATAGTCAATTTAGTCTTTAGTAAGAGATACACCACTTACCTTTCCATATACTCTCTTCCTTTGAAACAGTTTTATTATTTCAACATATTGGAAGCCAGAAGTATTGGTACATTTTGTAATTAATTTCATAGCTAGTGAGAAGGAAATTAAGATATATACAATTTCACAAACAAGAAAGAGAACATTCATGACAGATGTTAAATGTTGTAGAACACCCCTAAAGACTGGTTGGAGGAATCTCTGTAGAACCTCAAAAACTGGGTCAATAAGCCTGGTTAGCAGCAAGACAATTATCAACACCATGGTGGTGAAAGAAAACAGACATTCATTACAAAGTACAGAGCAAGGAAGTGGTGCCTAAATGTTTTCAAATACTGAAACTGGGGTTATGAAGTGCACATTCAGCTCATGCTCAAATTCCTAGATTACCTGCAGTGCTTGAGGCTCTCCTTAGATTGATCATTGATTATGTGTCCTTTAAGGAATTCTGATGATAGCAGAATTGGCTATAGTTTGTCTGGAGGTACATACAAGTGGTAATTACTTTGTCTTCATGGCATGGGGTGCCTATCAAAACAAACAAACAAACAAAACCTCATGACAAGATGGAACATCAACATGTTATCTATAATGGAAATAAATGATCACACAAATCTGATGTTTAGGGGAGTTTGGAAGGTCAGTTGTACCATTTCTTCAACTTAGTGAGCTGATTTTAGTAAGAGGTTAATTTCTAATCATAAAAGCAATACAGGTAACTTTAAGTTCAGGGAGGGAGGCTGGTAGCTATGGGAGACTAATCTTGGTGACATATAGCATTTTCATCCAATCCAATGCATGGGAGTTAAGTTCAACAGTGAGTAACCCCATGTGTATAGGATCACATCCCTTTCATTCATCCTGGTGGTCACGATAGAGATTGGAGGTGGAAGTGTACATAAATAACCATAGTGCAATACCCACGAGAGTGATAAAAGAATGTATGCTAAATATGCTATGGAAATTTACATACTAGAAAAACTAATTTTGACTGAGGGAAGGTTGAGAAATGATTCATAAAAATGATGCTTGTGGGGCTAGCACTGTGGAACAGCAGGTTAAAACCCTGCCCTGCCGTGCCAGTATCCTATATGAGAACTAGTTTGAGTCCTGGCTGCTCCACTTCTGATCTAGCTCCCTGCCAATGGCCTGGGTAAGCAAAGGAGGATGATCTGAATACTTGGGCACCTGCACCATGGGGGAGACCTGGAGAGGTTTCTGGCTTCTGGCTCCTGGCTATGGCTTGGCCCAGCTCTGATCATTGCGGCCATTTGGAGAGAGAACCAGCAGATGGAAGACATCTCACTCTGTCTCTCTCTCTCTCTTTAACTCTGCATTTCAAATAAATAAAATAAATCTTTAAAATAAGTGATGCTTTTAATCAGTCTTGAGGGGCAAGGAGTAAGTTATGTTTACTTTTTAAACTGAACCTCTAGTGTGAGTGAAATTCAGAATGGATGGAAAAGCAAGGCGTGTTCTAATAATAGTGAATAGAGTATCACAACCAAGATGAGAGAGGCTTTAGATAAAACACTGAGTAAATCCACACTATAATTAAGAATTGCACAACATATGTGGGTATACAAGGTGGGTTTGATCTCATTTTTGCTACTCTTAGCCTGCTGAGTAGAGTTCATGGATTACACCAGAAAAACATTTGAGATGACATGTTTGTAACTTACTTTACAGTCAAAGGCTTAACACTTCACTAAATCAGAGTTCAACAAATGGAAAATAAAAAAAAAAAAACAACTAATTCATCAGGAAAAGTTCAAAGGGCTATAACAATAATCAAATGAAGAGATGTTGAGCTTCATGCACATAATAATAGATGGCTTTTTATGAGACATAAGGACTCCATTTAATATATTCAAAAAAAATAAGTACTTGAGAACAAGTTTTATCATTAATTAAGGAAGCACCTAAGAAAACAAGCAATGGAGTTGAACACTTAGGCATAACTAAAGCTTATGGGACATAAGAATATCCTCCACTTAATACACTAAAATGAAATAAACCTTTGAGAACAAGTTTACTGTTAACTCTCATAATACAACTCTTTGAGGTCAGGGGTCCTATATGGGAAGATAGTGCCCAGTGATTCCTGTTGTTAATTTAACAATTAACTCATTTTTTTAATGATTGGTATCTTTATGTATTTTTTTTCTTTTTCTTTTTTTTAAATTTTTTTGACAGGTAGAGTTACAGACAGTGAGAGAGAGAGACAGAGAGAAAGGTCTTTCTTCAGTTGATTCACCCCCCAAATGGCTGCTATGGCCAGAGTCAGAAGGCAGGTGCTTCCTCCTGGTCTCCCATGCGGGTGCAGGTGCCCAAGCACTTGGGTCATCCTCCACTGCCTTTCTGGGCCACAGCAGGGAGCTGAATTAGAAGAGGAGCAAACGAGACTAGAACCCAGAGCCCATATGGGATGCTGCAGGCCAAGTGAGTCATGGCGTCGGCCCCCACAGTTAACTCATATATGATATCAGTGATCACCCACGGCTCTTGACATGAGTTGCTTAGGCTATGGAAGCCTTTTGAATGGGCAAACACTTTCAAAATTTAGACAAGGCTGTAAGCAAAGTAGAAGTTCTTTCTTCCCTTCAGAGAAAAGTACATCCTTTTTGATGACCACTTCTTTTCACTGGAGTCTCACCCACAGAGGTCCTTCATGTAGGACATTTTTTGCCACAGTGTCTTGGCTTTCCATGCCTGAAATGCTCTTGTGGGCTTTTCAGCCAGACCAGAATGCCTTAAGAGTTGTTTCTGAAGTCAGAGTATTACTTAAAGTGATTGTAATTCTATGAATCTCATTCCTTTTTATTCTATTATTATCAGACAACTTAATCCTACATATATGATCACTTTAACACTTAATCTTATCCATATGATCACTTCAACACTTAAAATGTTATTTTTACCATCCAACTTAGGAGATTTGGGGCCCCATAGTAAGTTTTTAAACTATACCCTTAGAAGTAAATATGTAGTAATGTATGCCAAACTAAACAATAGAAGGCTTTTATTGAGTGTTTAATACATGGTATGGAAAATTCCACGCTTTTTATGTGTAAATGCTTTTAATTCCAAGAAAAATTATAGGGGCCAGTGCTGTGACTTAGTGGGCTAAGCCTCCACCTGCAGTGCCAGAATCCCATATGGGTGCCAGTTCAAGTCCTGGATGCTCCACTTCTGATCCATCTCTGCTATGGCATGGGAAAAAAGTAGAAGATGGCCAAAATGCTTGGGCCCCTGCACCTACGTGGGAGACCCGGAAGAAGCCCCTGGCTCCTGGCTCCAGATCAGCTCATCTTTGGCTGTTGCAGCCATCTGGGGAGTGAACCAGTGGATGGAAGATCTCTCTCTCTCTCTCATTTTCTCTCTCTCTCTCTCTTTCTCTGCAACTCTACCTCTTAAATAAATAAATAATAAAAGAACAATTGTATAAGGTAACAATTCATATACTGAACACAATAGATAATTTTTTAGAGATTTATTTATTTATTTGAAAGAGTTACACAGAGAGAGAAGGAGAGGCAGATAAAGAGAGAGGTCTTCCATCCACTGGTTAACTCCCCAATTGGTCACAATGGCCAGAGCTGCGCTGATCCAAAGCCAAAAGCCTGCATCTTCTTCTGGTTCTCCACATGGGTGCAGGGGCCCAAGGACTTGGGGCATCCTCAACTGTTTTCCCAGGCCACAGCAGAGAGCTTGATTGGAAGTGCAGCAACCAGGACTTGAACTGGCACCCATTTGGAATGCTGACACTGCAGGCGAAGGCTTTACTCACTAGGTCACAGCGCTAGCCTCTAGATGATTTTTTAAACTATATTCATATTCTTTAAATAGAAACTGAAGCTCAGAGACTTGAACCTTGCCAAAGTAGTATCAGACCATTGGACTTCAATTCATGTTTCTTTATTGTCACAAATTGACTAGGGTCCAACTAAAAACTAAAGCAGTGAATAAAAAACAAAGGAAAAAAGAAATTTTTGCTTGTTTCAGAAATATGATCCTTTGGTTCTTGAGGTCTACTGAAAGGTGAAGTTCAAGGGGTAGGAAAGCAAGTAATGTTAAATACTTTCTGTGATTTGGGGATATTTACAGGATGCATACAGCTATTTAAGAGTCATTAATTTATCAGTGAAAGAACAAAGCATAGAAATTCATGAAGTTCTCAAAAAGAAAATGTGTCACACAAGAAGAGAGATTAATCACATGAAGAATTTTAGGTCAGTGGGGACTGTGTGGAGCTAAATTATTGGGCATCCCCTCGATTGCATGTGCAACTCTACCACATTGGGTATTGCTGGCTATGGTGGTTTCTCTTTGTTCTTATTTAAGTGTGGAGATTTCACAACAGATTCCTAGTGAGTTCACCATTCCAAATGACGTTGAGAGTCCATGGTCAAAGGCCTAGGACTTTTGGAAGACATTTAATTCCTTTAAATCTCTATTGCTTGGAAATAATAATAGTTAATTGGAAGGTATTGAATTTTAAGTAGTGGGTTTTGGCACTAGAGTAGATTGCCACTGCACTGGAGATGATAAAACCTTAGTGCATAAATGGTGCATCCGTTCAGCATTCATAAATCAATAATTGATAAACTTTATGTGATAAGTCAAATAAACTGGTAACGGTATACTGCAAGACTCCAGAACTATGGAAAGCATTTTATTCAGGAGTTCAAGTGTAGGCATCCGTGTATTTTTAAAGCTTGTGAACTATACATCTCAGGTGTAAATTACCAAACAGAAAGCCTGGGTCACAGCTGGAAATATTAATTAGGCTAAGGAATTTTCTTCAAGGTTCCAGAATCAAGCATGTTTTCAAAGGTGAAGGATGCTGATTTTTAGAGAATAAGGTCATGTTTCCTGTCAAAAAAAAGGAAAAATTAAGCTGTTAAGAGTTCAGCCTAAAGACACAGTGAATCAGGAGGAGGGCTTGTGATTTGCAAAGTCCTGAAATGAAAGAGAATATGGGAATTGTTAGCCTTGTAGGTAATTTCTGAACATCATTGCCATCCTTACCTGTTTGCTGGCTGTTAGGATGGGATCCAGATGGGATACCAGGTCATTATGCACACATTATCAAATGTCGTTATGAAGATGTCACATGGGTCAACAATTGGAAGGTCCTGGGAGTTCAGGGGAAAGATTCTGGTATGGTATTATATTATTAACCACTGAACTCTAGTTTTATGTAAGGTGTGAAGACTACTTCAAGACCACTACAATAATTTTTTGAAAAAAATGTTAATAATCAAACATAGCCCCTGATCCTTATGACAGTCACAGTCTTCATCACAAGATCCTAGAGTGTTTGTATGTGAACGAAGACTTAGAGAACATATACTTAAGCATGATTTTCTAGATTGGAAAACTAAAAATAGCACACTTGCAAAAGCTTTATCCAACTCAAGTAATATGTTAGTCTGAAGATAAAACTTTTGTAACTATGTAGGCAAATTGAAAAATGAAACGATGCGACTTTGGTGGGAACAATATATAGTATGAGGTGGATCGGGCAGCAAAACCTGAGGAGAGTACGGTGAGGACAGTCACAAGCAGAGTGTGAAAGAATTGGTTCAGAATACTAAAAAACTGGGATCTCACAGGTGGTGGAGAGCAGGCTTTTCAACTAACTAGATAAAACAAGGTCAGATAGAAATTTCAGAAACATCATTCTGGAGACAATAAAAAAAAGGATCAAAAGGTTTAGTTAGAAATATTGTAGAATATAGTGAAATATTTTTGCTGGGTATTAAGTTTCTGAATAAGTAAATTACATCTTTTTTATCTTTCTCAGAAAACTTTAATTTAAGGAATATAGTCTTATTGCATTTCATAATTACAACTTTAGGAACATAGTGATTCTTTCCACCATAACCTTCCTCCCACCCCCACTTCCATCCTCTTCCTCCTTCCTCTACTATTCCCATTCTTATTTTTTTACTAAGATCTATTTTCATTTTAGTATCTCTACTGTAAGTTAGTTTTGCTTCCTGAGTTAAACTCTAAATTCACTAAGGGCAAGAGCATGGTCTTCATTTTTGTCCAGAAGTTCGCATAGAGCAGGAGTCAGTGGAAGATCAACAAAAGTGCTTTGAACCAAATGGGTGAGACAATGAATTCTAACTTCTACCATACTAATTTAAAATGATATGCTAGCCTTTTAAATTGGGAAGACTTTAATTACCTCAGTTTTAAAATACAAGAATTGCATCTGATAAATTCTAGATTCCTTTCTGGCTTTTTTTTTTTTTTTTTTTTTTTTTTTTTTTTTTGGACAGGCAGAGTGGACAGTGAGAGAGAGAGAGAGACAGAGAGAAAGGTCTTCTTTTTGCCGTTGGTTCACCCTCCAATGGCTGCCGTGGCCGGCACTCTGCTGCCAGCGCACCACGCTGATCCGAAGGCAGGAGCCAGGTGCTTCTCCTGGTCTCCCATGGGGTGCAGGGCTCAAGGACTTGGGCCATCCTCCACTGCACTCCCTGGCCACAGCACAGAGCTGGCCTGGAAGGGGGGCAACCGGGACAGAATCCGGTGCCCCGACCGGGACTAGAACCTGGTGTGCCGGTGCCACTAGGCAGAGGATTAGCCTGTTGAGCCACAGCGCCAGCCTCCTTTCTGACTTTAATATTCTATCATTTTCAAACTCCTGTTGAAAACTCCATCTTCAAACTGCTGCTCAAATATATCATATTTGTTGACTGTTATGATATAATTAACCATGGCTTCTGTGTCCTTACCAATTTTACAGGTCTGATATAGGAGATCCACACTGTTCAGAGGCCTTGAGTTTGAAGGAGAGTGATATTTTCTATGTTATCCACAGTACTATAGAGGCCTAAATGGCCTCTTGATATTCAGAAATGACACATCTATTTAAAAAACACACTTACAGCTCTTAAACTGTATGCATACTGATTAAAACGTAATGTACTTCTTTATTTTTTTCAAGTCAGAAACTTTCACCTAGTACATTTCAAGTACTTCAGAATATCTGTAATGTGCTTAATGACAAAGTTTCTATTTATGCATGTGATTTGTGTATTTTGTAGTTATGTCACCTGTAAGAATCAAAGGCATCTTTCTGTACACTGGAGCCAAAAGATACCAATGAAAGTAAGGTTTCTGAAGGATAGGAAAGAATATCTACCTGTACTGTGATTGGGCAGGATCAGCATAGTTTGTAGAACCCCTGTTGTTAATGATCTCTTCTTCACATGTACTCATAGATAAGGAATAGACACATATGGAGATCCTCTTTCACTGTGGTGTGTTTACTTCCAAGTGCAAATTGCTTACATGGAAGACCAGAACTAGGCTGCCTGGATTACTGAGAAATTATTCATTCCTGCTAAGAATCGATAGCTGGACAAATATATCCTTAGACTGTACTTGAAGAATATTCTAGAATTTAATTTACTTTCTGTTTTTTTTTCCTTCAGTATTTTAAAAATTATCAGTGAGTGCATAACACATTAGACCACATGACAGCTATGTGCATGTAATAATAGAAATAAAAAAGTATTTAACAGCAGTTGTATCATGGTATATGAAAGATAGAATTCTGTTGATGAGGCTGAAAAATTAAAGATTGTCTTTGGAAGTTGCTGAGGACTAAATTTCATGATAATGAGGGGCACAGTATTGAGGAGAACAGGATTAAACAAATCACTTTCTTTTTCTCAGTCTGAATTCTATAATAAATAAAGGAATTTAAGAGACCTCAAATTTGCACAAGTTTGGAGGACTCATGTTCCCTGACTTTGAGATTATTATGGAGCTATAGTAGTCAAAATGATGTGGTACTGGCATAAAGATAGATTATACACCAGTAGAACAGCCTAAAGATTTGAGAAATAAACTCTTTTGCACATGGTCACTTTATTTCTGAACAGGAGACTTAAACCATTGAATGGAGAAAGTGTAGTCTTTCAACAAAAGGTGCTGGAAAAATTGGATGTCTATTAGCAAAAGAAGAAAATTTAATCTTTAACTAACTCCTTATGGAAAAATTAACTAAACTGGATCAATGACCTAAGTGTAAGAATTAAAGTTGTAAAACTCTAAGGAGAAAATGAAGGGGAACATTTCATGACATTGGGCTTAATTATGATTTCTTGCATAGGGTACCAAAACGCAGGCAACTTAATAAGAAAGAGATGAATTGGACATTCAAAATAAAATAATTTCTTTTAAGTCTACATCAAAGAACTCTATCAAAAAGGTGAAAACAAAGCTCACAGAATAGAAAAATATTTTATTTTTTATAAGATTTATTTTATTTATTTGAAAGAGTTACAGAGAGAGGTAGAGACAGAGAGAGAGGTCTTCCATCCATTGATTCACTCCCCAGATGGCTGCAGTGGCTGGAGCTGCACTGATCTGAAGCCAAGAACCAGGAGCTTCCTCTGGGTCTCCCATGCAGGTGCAGGAGCCTAAGGACTTAGGCCATCCTCTCCTGCTATCACAGGTCATAGCAGAGAGCTGAATCAGAAGAGGAGCAGCTGGGAAGAACCAGCGCCCCTATGGGATGCCAGCGCTTCAGGCCAGGGCTTTAACCCACTGCACCACAGCACCAGCCTGGAAAATATATTCAAATAATATATTAACAGGTTAGTAGCAGTCCCTACAACTCAATGATAGGAAAACAAACAACTCAGGCCGGTGCCGTGGCTTAACAGGCTAATCCTCCGCCTTGCGGCGCCAGCACACCGGGTTCTAGTCCTGGTCGGGGCACCAATCCTGTCCCGGTTGCCCCTCTTCCAGGCCAGCTCTCTGCTGTGGCCAGGGAGTGCAGTGGAGGATGGCCCAAGTTCTTGGGCCCTGCACCCCATGGGAAACCAGGATAAGCACCTGGCTCCTGCCATCGGATCAGCGCGGTGCGCCGGCCGTAGCGTGCCTACCGCGGCGGCCATTGGAGGGTGAACCAACGGCAAAAAGGAAGACCTTTCTCTCTGTCTCCCTCTACTGTCCACTCTGCCTGTCAAAACAAAAAGAAAAAAAAAAAAAAAAGAAAAACAAACAACTCAATCCAAAATGGACAAATGCTTTCAATAGACATTTATTCAAAGACAACATACAAAGGACCAGTAAGCACTTGAAAAGTTGTTCAATCTTTTCAGTTGTCAAATGAATGTAATTAAAAATACAGTAAAATACCACTTTGGATTCATCAGGATGGCTATTATAAAAGAAAAAAAAAAGGAGAAGGTGAAGGAGTAAAGGAAAGTAGAAGGTTTGGGTTAGGACACAGAGAAATTGGACACCTGTACATTGTTGGTGAGAATGCAAAGTGGCATAGATAATAGAAAATAGTTTAATGGTCCCACAAAAGTTAATACACACTTGGTATATGATCTAGAAATTTCATTCATAGGATTCCCAAAAGGATTGAAAGGGGGAATTCAACTTTTCACAAAGGCTAAATGTGGAAACAAATGTGGCATACACACATATACTGATTCAGTCACATAATGTAATTACATTCTGATAATGCTACATATGAGAACTTTAGAACATTATGCTAAGTGAAGTAAGTTGGGAACCAAAGTGTAAACAGTGTATGGTTTCATTTATATGAAATATATAGAATAAGCAAATGCATATATATCTAGAATAAACAAATACATTTCTATATATATAGTGGATATGTATATAATGTAGATATAATATTATACATATACATATATGTATATAATAGATTTGCTAACTGTTTGCAGGAAAAGAAAATGGGAAATTATTGTTTAATGGGTACAGGGATTCTATCTGGGGTTATGAGATGGTTCTGGAAATGAATAGAACTGATTGTTGCACACCATTCTGAATATGCTTAATACTATTGAATTATTCACTTAAAAAGAATTAACATAGAAATTTTATGTTGTGTGTTTTTTCTATAGTAAAAAAATCTAAAAGAGCTTTAATTAGTGGGTTAATTTTATTCGAAAGGCAGAGAGAGAGAGAGAGAGAGAGAGAGAGATCTCACATTCAAATGTTCATTCCTCAAATGCGAGCGTTAGTGAGGAATGGCCAGCCATAAGCCAGGAGCAAGCACCTTAATTTGAGTCCTCGAAATGAATACTGGAGCCCAACTGCTTGAGCCATCACCTTCTGTCTGCCAGGTTGAACATTAGCAGAAAGTTGAGATTTGGGGCAAAGCCATAATGAACTCAGCTACTCCTGTTTGGGATGTGTTTCCAACTCTCTATGACTTATGCCTGTCTCCCCAAACAACAGTTTTAAACCCATAAATATAAAAAATGAAAGTTTAGCTAAAATTTTCTTTTTTAAATTTATATCACGCATACCATACATATTCTAACTATTTTACTTATATTAATTACCTCAATATCATTAAATATCATGACATGAACTCCCAAATATACCTCATGTAAAAAATGTAGAAACAGAGCCTTAATAATTTACTTAAAGTCACATAGTAAGGTTGGTGGGGGATTGGGGTGGATTTAAGATTTATGCTCACAAAATTTAGCTCCAATACAATGTTCTCATTTATCTCTCAAACTGTAGTACTGCTTCCTAAATTATTGCATAGTTGTAAAAATTTCCAATGTACTTGATAGTTTCATAATTGAATCTAAGTGCAATACTCTATTTTGAAAAGCAATACAGTTATAGGAAGTAGAGATCAATTTTAGTAAATTTCTTTTTTTTTTTTTTTTCCTTTCTAACACACTTTTTCAGGGGTATTAGGATCACAATAAAGTCAGGAGCCAACTCAACTGGGGAAGGTGGAGATGAATGCCTATTCTTTCTACCTCCTCTCTACTCCTCACCACGTGTACCCCTAGGCCCTTTCACACCTGTCTCACACAGGAAAATTGGGTAGATTATGGATATATTTTCTTAAAACTCATTCTTTTAGAATATTTGGAAATGTGATTTCTGAAATCAAGCGCCTATAAGACTCTGCATTCTATAAAATAATCAGCAAATTTTTGTATAGTAACCAATTTTCCCCCTGGGAGAGTTAACTTCTTCATCTTGTAATAAGAAACATAGTTTCTTCGGAAATTTAATTTTTTCTGATCTCAAACCCTTCATTCTGTGACCCCAACAGAAATTCAGAGAGTGTGCCCCTTCTTCAGAAGCGACATGTGCCATTTCTGTCTTTACAGATGGCTCCTGCATTCTGTGCCATTTGATATTTCTCTCAGTTCTGCAGTTGGGTGGCTCAGATTCTTAATTAAAAAATTCATTTCTATGGCAGCTTTTATAAAGCAAATATCTGCACATGAAGGAAGAGGAAAGAGAACAGAAGGAGGAGGAACACGGTCTGCTTTCCACCAGATACTGAGACGTTCCACTAATCTTTTTCGCACCTTGTGGAGTTTCAATTTTCCGTTTAAAATGTGGATTAAACAAAGTTGCCAAAAAACATATGCTTCCGTGTCAAACATTTCACTTATTTGGGAGACTGAAAGCAGCTTGAGAGTACTCACTGACTCCGCCTGAGGAAATGCAACAGGGTGATTTGGGCTTTGAATTGGGGATATTCTCCTTGGAAGATGTTATAATAGACCCTGGAGGTTGTGGTGTAGAACTGGCCAGTAGTGGATCCCAAGGTCATCCTAGGTGGTTACTCTCAGAGGTCAGAAGAAGTATCCCAGCTCCCAACTTAAATACTAGACAAACTTCTTTGGGATGTGATCTTTTCAGTTTTCATAACTGATCAGGGTTGGAGAAAATCAGTGCTGACGCAAGAGCTCTCTAGGGAAAATCCTTTTGCTGTAGGCACCAGGGTAAGAGAGTGGGCAGCTTTGTGAGGCATGCCTGCAAGCCTGGCCCTCCAGCCACTCTCTACATAAAAATTAAGTGGTGCTGTTATGTGGCAATAGACTCCTGAAGGAATCACATAGTAATGAAACATCAAAGAACTGTGGGTCCTAGCACAAATGTTCCAATAACTTGACCTTTAGGTAGGGTCTGTGTTAACTTCCCAGTAACCCTAAGAGTACCTATCAAAGAACCTGGGTTCAGGATAACATTAGATTTAGCAAAGTAGAAATAATTGCTTTGATTTCATTGGCAGAGACCTAATGTAGTAGTTCTTTGCAAACTACTACCTTTGGGACTTTGGGATATTAATTTAATCTCCCTCAAACTCAATTGCTTCATTTGTCAAATAATATGCCTGCCTGTTTTGCCCAGGGATATTTTGATGATAAAATAAAATATGTATGAATATGTGATTATAATGTGACAAATAACATTTTGTCTTTCTTAGTTCTTTGATCAGGTTAATGTGGATAATAATAATAACAAGTATTTGAGGGCTACATATTATTACCTAAGCTATGAGCTGGAGTTTTAGATAAATGGTATCACATAATCTTCACCCACTATCATTACCATTTTACAAATAATGAAGTCAAAACTCTGAGACCTAGAATAATTTGCTTTAAGTTAACTTACAACTACTTGGGAAAAGGAGGAATCATCCATCAGTTATTTCAATTCTGAGATCATGATCTTTATACTATGCTGTTCTCTGAAATTAACAATGAGGTGATATTGCACCCAGTCCCTACTTTCACATATTATTTAGCACATATATTTGCAAGTAATTTGAATATGCTGCACATCAAGCCCCTTCTTCTCTCCCCCCTTTCTGCTAAAAAATATTAATGAATTCATGAGCAAAACACATAAATGTTCTGCAATCCCAGAAGCACTGAATTAACGTCTCTATATCACCTTTGCTATATGACATCACTTAACCTAATAAATGCTTGTATCTTAATGAATTCATTAATTCCAGAAACAATTAGAGCACAAAATCCACAGTTACACTCTCTGGGTTTGAGTCTTAACTCCAGCACTTGCTAATATTGTCCAAGTCACTCAACTATTTTATGACTCAGTATCCTCATCAGTAGATTAGAAAGATAGAGTACCTTAGGGCTATTTTGGAGATTAATTTACTATCCTTGATTCTTAGAACAGTGTCTAGTATATAGTGAGTTCTATGTAAGTATCAGCTCTTCCTTTTGTGCATCAATATATTGAGATCTACTTTTTGCAGTAGAATTGTGATGGATATATCCTCCTGTCCAAATTGCATCCTTGCCTTCCTATTAACACAAGCTATCATTGCCTACACTAACTTGCTAAAGCACTAATTTCTATCATGAAACTGTATTAGAGATTTATTCTCTTTTTCATTGAAGAGTTTTCAATCTTCCAGAGTCCCAGCTGAGAGATTGGTTGGGAGCTGAATTACATAAGGAATTTCTAATAGTCTTTGTTCAGAAAAAGATGTAGAGGAAACAGTGAGCGTACAGGAAATGCAGGGGAGAGGGGAACAAGTAGGAGTTCAGGATGAGAAGGAAGCACACTGAAACATATCCTACTTCCTCCAGCAACATGTCTCTGATTAGCCTTCGAAACTGTGTGAGTGTTATTGTGGTTCAGCGTATCATCATGCCCATGCAAATACACGGAACCATCTTTCCAGCCCCTCCCTCTTTCCTTAGTTCCAGGTTCTGACATCCATTCTCTTCCTGAAAGTCTCTCATAGCCTCCTCAGGCTACACAAATCCAAACTAATGACACACAACCAGCTTGCTGTTCCTCCTATGCTCTTCTCTAGGATAACTGTGCCACCACTTCCTGTAACACTAATAAGAAATTTGAGTGTCACTTGACCTTCTCCCCAAGCCTCTTCTGTTTGATATGATTTTTGTTTTGATACATATTTGCCTTTCTTCTTTGTCTTCATTCCTATTGCTTTTACGTGGGTTCAGCAATTCAAATTACTTCAGATGATTGTAGAAGATTGTAAATTCTTCTCCTTTTCTTCTTCAGTAATAATATCATTATTTTTCTGTGTTCCCATAAAACAGTATCACTGAATATAAGTTCAATTGTGTAACTGTCCTGTTTATGCACAATTTTTGAATGTTTTAATAGACTTTATTTTTAGAACAGTTTTAATCTCACAGTAAAGTTGAGTAGTTGATAAAATGATTTTTCCACTTATTCCCTGTCCCATGCATGCATAGTCTTCTTCATTGTCAGCATTCCCTAGCAGCATAGGACAACCGTTAAAACAGATTAACTTCAGCCAGATCTGAATGCCTTAAGGGCTGATTCTGAGGCCAGAGTGCTATTTAGGACCTCTGCCATTCTATGAATCTGCTGTGTATCCCACTTCCCATGTTGGATCGTTCTCCCCTTTTTTATTCTATCTGTTAGTATTAGAAGACACTAGTCTTGTTTGTGTGATCCCTTTGACTCTTAGACCTTTCAGTGTGATCAATTGTGAACTGAAGTTGATCACTTGGACTAGTGAGCTGGCATTGGTACATGCCACCTTGATGGGATTGTATTGGAATCCCCTGGCATGTTTCTAACTCCACCATTTGGGGCAAGTCCAATTGAGCATGTCCCAAATTGTACATCTCCTCCCTGTCTTTTTCCCACTCTTATACTTAACAGGGATCACTTTTCAGTTAAAATTTAAATACCTAAGAATAATTGTGTGTTAATTACAGAGTTCAAACAATAGTACTAGAACAAAAAAAAATACTATAATGGATAAAGTATTGCATTGTACATCGACAGTATTTTAGGCATGGAAAGCCAAGACACTCTGGAAAAAAAAAAAAAAAAAAAGAAGACGAAGACCTAAATGAAAGCTCTCTGTGAGTGAGATCCCAGTGGAAAGAATGGGGCCATCAAAGAAGGAGGTACCTTTCTCTGAAGGGAGGAGAGAACTTCCACTTTGACTATGACCCTTTCGGAATAAGATCAAAGTCAGTGAACTCTAAAGGCTTCCATAGCCTTGGCAACTCATGACTAGAGCCTAGGGAGATTGCTGACACCATAAACAAGAGTGTCAAATTGTTAAGTCAGCAACAAGAGTCACTGTGTACTTACTTCTTATGTGGGATTTGTCCTTAATGTGTCCAATGTGAAGTAATGCCATAACTAGTACTGAAGCAGTATTTTTACACTTTGTGTTTCTGTGTGGGTACAAACTGATGAAATCTTTACTTAGTATATACTGAATCGATCTTCTGTATATAAAGATAATTGAAAATGAAAAAAAAAACCCTTGGTTTTAAATTGGAAATTGCATAGAAAATTAATCAATTTTTTAAAAAAAATATCATGTAGGATCTCTGTCCTTAATATGCTGTACATTGTGATTTAATGCTATAACTAGTACTCTGACAGTATTTTTCACTTTATGTTGCTATGTGGGTGCAAACTGTTGAAATTTTTACTTAATATATACTAAACTGATCTTCTGTATATAAAGAGAATTGAAAATGAATCTTGATGTGAATGGAAGGGGAGAGGGAGCGGGAGAGGGGAGGGTTGCAGGTTGGAGGGAAGTTATTGGGGGGAAGCCATTGTAATCCATAAGCTGTACTTTGGAAATTTATATTCATTAAATAAAAGTTAAAAAAATAACAGATTAACTTGCGCTGACATATCATTATCACTCAAAGGCCACAGTTTACATTTGGACTCAGTCTTTGTGTTGTAGATTATGTGGGTTTGTAAAAATATATAATGACATGTATCTACCATTATATTTAATCATATGAAACATTTATGCAATATGAAATATTTCACTGGAATAAAAAATTCTATACTCTGTAGATTTACTCCTTCCTCCCTTTAAACCCTAGTAACCACTGATGTTTGTACTGCTTTCATAGTTTTGCTTTTTAAAAAAGTTCACAGAGTTTAAAGCCTTTTCAAGAATTAGTTCTTGAACATATCAATATGCATTTAAGTTTCCTCCATACCGTTGCATGGCTTTAGAGGTCATTTATTCGTGCTGAATAATATTCCATTGCCAATATGGATCATAATTCATACAACCATACACACTTGAAGGACATGATTTTGCCCTCAAGATTTCATATGCATGAATAAAACTTTTATAAATATCCTTTTGGAAGCTTTGTACACCAAGTAATTTTGATGTTTAATTGCTGTAACCTTAACCCTGCTCATCTTTCAATGTAGTCCATGAACAAAACTTAATTGATTCCAGATCTTCAAAGTGTTCTTTCTAACATTTAACCATTTGCACATGTGGTATCCACTCTGAGGAATCTTTGTCTCCAGCCTCATGTTCATGTTACTTCTAGCACTGAGTCTTTGGCCCGGGATCCATCTCTTCTACCTAGGATACTTGGATATGTGTGCAGAGGTCCAGGGACCCAATGCATATTTCTCCTTGTTCCCTACTGGAATTCAAAATTTCCAGAGGGCAGAGATGAAGTGTAATTTCACCTTGTATCTGGAATACTTAATATGGTTTCTGGCTTTATACAACATCTGATTAATGAATAAGTTATATTATATGAGAGTGAGCTGGCAATGGCTACATCATTGACTGGAGAGATGATTTAGGCAAAAGTATCTTTGCTTTCTTACAATGAAAGTTTAAATCAGGCAAGAAAATCTATCCTGTGGAGGAAATAGATCTTATTGTATGTATTGGTTATAATATCAAATTTTGTATAGGACAACATATTGGATAAAAACATACTATAGTGACAAATAGTAGAGCATTGGAAAATGATCCAAGAGGGAGAGTCAAATAACCTGTCTTCTACTCTTAGATTAACTTCATATGTAATTTTAGGGCAGTTGGCTGTTTATCAGGACCTTCATTTTTAAAAGAAGAGTGGGTTTAAAGTAGTTGATGTCCCTCATCCACTGTAGCTCTTTAGTTCTATGAATGGTAAGCAAAAGTTACATAATTTTATCATGGTTTGAGTCTCACATTGAATAACTATGGCTCTGTAACTTAAGTTTTTGAGTTTACAACAGGTCGTAAAATATAATTTCAAGAGATGTTATGATGTCAAAGAACTTACTCTTGGAGATTAAAATGTAAGTCAATTCATTGAACATTTATTGGGTACTTAGTAGCAGTACCATAGTATTTTAGATGTCATGAACATTGCGGAAACAAAACAAAACAAACCAAATCAAACTAACAAAATGATGACCTCTGAGTCATAAATATTTCTAAAATCTAACTGGGGAAGTAAAATTCAAAACAAGAAAGAAGGAAGAAATTCTAGGGCATTGACTTCACTTGATGGCTGTACAATTGCCTGAAAACACATGAGATATCAGTGTTATTGAGGAAGGCCTAAGAGCAAATCATGAGTTTCCTGAGCCTATGAAATCTTCCTGGATTGGTGACAACAGTGAGAATAGGACATAACCAGCCACATAGCAGAAAATGGGCATTGTCAAGTATGAATTAGAGAAATGGGATTTGTTTTTTTTTTTTTTTCTGTTTCTTTTTTTTTTTTAAACTTTTATTTAATGAATATAAATTTCCAAAGTATAGCTTATGGGTTACAATGGCTTCCTCCCTCCCATAACTTCCCTCCCGCCCGCAACCCTCCCCCCTCCCGCTCCCTTTCCCCTTCCATTCATGTAAAGATTCATTTTCAATTCTCTTTGTATACAGAAGATCAATTTAGTATATATTAGGTAAAGATTTCAACATTTTGCCCATATAGCAACATCAAGTGAAAAAACTACCATTGGATTACTAATTATAGCATTAAATAGCAATGTACAGCACATTAAAGACAGAGATCCTACATAATTTTTTTTTCAAATTAATTAATTTTCTATGCCATTTCCATTTTAACACCAGGTTGTTTTTTTTTTTTTTCCATTTCCAATTCTCTTTATATACAGAAGATCACTTCAGTATATAATTAGCAAAGACCTCATCAGTCTGCGCCCACACAGAAACGCAAAGTATAAAAATACTGTTTCAGTACCAGTCATAGCATCACTTGGCTTTAGACGACACATTAGGGACAGATCCCGCATGGGGTGTAAGTACACAGTGACTCCTGTTGCTGACTTAACAATTTGACACTCCTGTTCATGGCGTCAGTAATCTCCCTAGGCTTTATTCATGAGTTGCCAGGGCTATGGAAGCCTTTAGAGTTCGCTGACTTTGGTCTTATTCCAATAGGGTCATAGTCAAAGTGAAGGTTCTCTCCTCCCTTCGGAGAAGGGTACCTCCTTCTTTGATGGCCCCGTTCTTTCCACTGGGATCTCACTCACAGAGATCATTCATTTAGGTCTTTTTTTTTTTTTTCCATGATATCTTGGCTTTCCATGCCTGCTATACTCTCATGGGCTCTTCAGCCAGATCTGAATGCCTTGAGGGCTGATTCTGAGGCCGGAGTGTTGTTTAGGACATCTGCCATCCTATGAGTCTGCTGTGTATCCCACTTCCCATGTTGGATCTTTCTCTCCCTTTTTGATTCTATCAGTTAGTATTAGCAGATACTTGTCTTGTTTGTGTGATCCCTTTGACTCTTAGACCTATCAGAGCTATCAATTGTGAGCTGAAATTGATCACTTGGACTAGTGCGATGGCATTGGTACATGCCATCTTGATGAAATTGTGTTGGAATCCCCTGCACATTTCTAACTCCACCATTTGCGGCCAGTCCGATTGAGCATGTTCCAAATTGTTCATCTCCTCCCTCTCTTTTTCCACTCTTAGATTTAACAGGGATCACTTTTCAGTTAAAATTTAAACACCTGAGAATAATTGTGTGTTAATTACTGAGTTCAACCAATAGTACTAGAACAACAACAACAACAACAAATACTAAAAAGGATAAAGTATTACATTGTACATCTAAAGTCAGGACAGGAGCTGATCAGTTCATTGTTGCTTATAGTGTCCATTTCACTTAACAGGTTTCCTCTTTGGCGCTCAGTTGTCACCGATCAGGGAAAACAAATGATATTTTTCTCTTTGGGACTGGCTTAATTCACTCAGCATGATGTTTTCCAGATTGCTCCATCTTGTTGCAAATGACTGGGTTTCGTTGTTTCTTACTGCTGTATAGTATTCTATGGAGTACATGTCCCATAATTTCTTTATCCAGTCTACTGTTGATGGGCATTTGGGTTGGTTCCAGGTCTTAGCTATTGTGAATTGAGCTGTAATAAACATTAATGCGCAGATGGCTTTTTTATTTGTCAAATTAAATTCCTTTGGGTAAATTCCAAGGAGTGGGATGGCTGGGTTGTATGGTAGGGTTATGTTCAGGTTTCTGAGGAATCTCCAGACAGAATTCCATAGTGGCTTAACCAGTTTAGCATCTTACTGGGGGAGAATATCCCTCAGAGAGACTAGGATGGAGGCAGGGACCAGATCTGTAGGCAACTGAGGATGGAGCAGGGGGAGCAAACACAACAGAGACATTCTAGAGTCTGAATAGGCAGCATATAGCCATGATAGCTCTGCTTCAAGAGAAACGGAGAAGGGGAGGGACACTTCAGAGTAGTGCTGATCACATTCTGGACCTTAATTCAGAATGGCAGTCTTCCCTACCTTCCTGAGAAACTACAGATCTGGGATAAATACTTATTGAAACAAAAGGAACAACATTTGCATTTTTATATCATATTGAGTACTTTAATCAACTTCCTGTTTGTCTCCTTGGGTCTGTATCTAAAAATAGATAAGGAAAGAGTTTATTCTTCAACCAATGCCACTTTTATGGTAAATGGTAGCATCTTACTCCTTATCTCCCTATTTGGTTTCAAATTCCAAACTAAGGACCTTCCTGTTCTTCATTTTCTATTCTGGAAAGTTTGTCATCAAGCAGGCAGTCCACTCGTCTGAGGAGACATGCTTTCTGTTCAACCAGCAAGGCTTCTTTCCTAGCAGGGTCTTGTATGGGTGCATGTATTTTGTTTCCTTTGGGCCTAAATATCAGAGTTCTTGTTGAAACACTCAAAGCAAAAGAAACAATCATCTTATCTTTATGCTTTTCTTACTCACTAAAATTTAGACATATCGAATTAGATTCATTTAAATTCTCTTGTCTGTCATCACTGTTAGAAAAAATAAATGCTTTCTATCTTGTTGATGGTGGAGCTAAGACTCAATTTGCGGCCCATTTATTCTCTCTCTCTCTGTCTCTCTCAACCATGCCATACCCACATACTCCGACTCACTCTGACACACTCTGGCATTCTTAAAGAGAGGTGGTCCAGCCCCAGCTGATGGAAAGCTTGGAAGGAGGTCTATGCAGCTTTGGCTTCAGATTAATGAGCTATTTGACTGGGACATGATGTTGGTTTAACAGCATTTTTCCTTAAACGTGGTGTGATCAGGAATTTGCAGAAGTTTATTCTTAGCTCTTTCTTTTGGCTTCTGCAACATGTTAACAGCTTGTGCATTTTGTAATGCCTTTTTCCATCACCATGGTAACCATTAAAACTTAAGGTATATGTGACTCAAAATCTGTCCAAGCTATTGGTTGCTGGTGTGCTGCGAGGCAGTGAAAATGAAAACCACATCTAGGAGGCTGCTTTTCAACAGGTGTGCTTTACCTTAATTAATCTGAACTGTGAGATTCTTGGAAAACAAAATTAGGAAATTATTATTCACACCAGAGAAAATTGACAGAAGAATCCTTCTATGCAGTGACTTCCTTAGTCTGTTTTAAAATAGGATTGCTTCTGACCACATGTTGATTTATAGGAAACTCCTAGGAGTGAATAAGTAAGCCGAGTTATTATATCTTACAGAAAATTCAGGAGTCTGATTTTGGAGCCATGTTTAATTGGCAAACATGAACTTGACCTAGATCTCCACATATCTTTTGTTTCATTTTATTGTGTTTTAAATATTGTATGATCTGCTCTGTCAAGAATGGTATGGTAATTAATTAATTATCAAGCTTAGCTCATGTCAATGCTAAACAAATCCATGCATGTATGTCAAGCAAAACAAAATACAAACAAACAAGCTAACAAGCCAAACAGGAACAACGGCAAAAAGCACTGACAACAAATATGAGTATACCAGCTATTAAAAGGTCAATGGTTGCTTAATCTAACTTGTTTCTACTTTGATTTTATTCCCCAATTTGACAAGCCTTTATTCTCCTCAGCACTTTGCTAGGCATTATAGGATGTATTAGAGATTGCAGGGCAAAATTTCTGTTTTCAATTGTTTTGGCAATCTATTTGGAAGTAATATTTGCATAGAGGAAATAGGAACAACACAATGACATGTTAAAATAGATAGGCACATGAGTTCAGAAACTGAAGGACTCACAGTGATTTTGATGGTCAAGAAAATCTTCATACAAAAAGCAGAACTTAGGCTCCATGTTCAAAGATCAGATAAGATTTGGCTAGTCACACAGCAAGACTGGGATGATAATATTTCTGAAGAAATATTTTTTCATATTAGAAATTGTCAGTGTAATCAAGATGGCTGCTTGAACGAACAGAACAGTGTGACTCTAGATCAGAAAATGGTTCATCCTCAGGCAAACAGAAAGTTTTGTTTAAGATATTGAAATTCTTTAGGAAGTGCAAGAATATTTCTCCATACTCCAAATGAATCTGGCAGACTTTTCCATGTAATATGAAAATGATAAATTGATGCTTGACAAAAAAAAAGTTTGATGTACTCTTAAGCCATGATAAATTTTAGGCAGAGAAAATATGTATTTAATAAAATTGCATTCATTGATGAAATTTTCAGGTAACATAATAGTACCACCGAAGCAAGAAAAATATGTCTCTTGATAATGATTTTGCAGGACCATATTTCTTTTCCTTGTCATTCATTTTATTTCTTAACATTTCAGCTTCTATGATTAAAATCTTGTGGTCATAGATGACATAAGAGACACAAACACTCAACATCCACCTGTGAGTAAAAATGTGTCTTGAGGAGGTCTCTCTTCAGTTGTTGTCTTTCACAAAGATAGCCTCTAACATTGCCTGTTTCCATTCTCAATCACTAGCAGATGCTTATTTAATCAAAAATCTCATTCATGACAGGTCCCCAAAGAGAGAGCGCTCTGCAAAAGTCTATCTTGGGCTGAAACTGGAAGATTTTATTCTCTCTCATGAAGCTTGGGTAGATCTCAGTACTTTATTTGCAGACTACAAATTTTGTAACTGAGCAGAGTACTTTGTACTTTGACAGTTTCTGCCTGGCCAATTGTTCATAATAATAGGGCTTAATGATCTCTTTCACCCTATATTGGTGGTTAAGCATTAAACAACAAGAAGTCAGTTTAAAGAAGGGATGATGATGATGGAAGTGCTTGAGACAATGGAAAATCCTACTGCATGATTAAATGTGCAAAGGAAAGCAAAATATTTCCATTTCTGTCATGCTCTTATGAAATAATGAAACTTACACGATCAGCTGCCCTCCTGCAACAGCAAATAGGATAAAAGAATGAATCACCATGCCTACACACACACACACAAACAAATTGTCATACTTTTCTCCTTCTGCTTTAATAAAATTATACCTTCAGAGTGTGACTTCTTATCTTACTATAATTATTTCTGAGAAAATACTAACACCATTGTAAGTGTAAGAAGCAAATTACACTTAAAATGCAACTAGTCATTGGCCCCTCCTTATAACCATTATCATTTAAGAGAAGCAGTTTCATTTGATGAAAATGCAACAAGGATCTGAGAATACTTGGGAATCTACAGATTTGAAAATCAAGACCCCCAAAGTGGGCAAAGAGCCTTCTGTTGAATTAAAGGAAAATGTATAATTTGTTTAGGAGTCTAGAGAACTACATTTTCATCATGGTTTTAAAAGTCACAGACAGGCCGGTGCCATGGCTCACTTGGCTAATCCTCCGCCTGCGGCACCAGCACCCTGGGGTTCTAGTCCCGGTTGGGGCGCTGGGTACTAGTCTTGGTTGCTCCTCTTCTAGTCCAGCTCTCTGCTGTGGCCCAGGAGGGCAGCGAAGGATAGCCCAAGTGCTTGGGTCCCTGCACCCGCATGGGAGACCAGGAGGAAGCACCTGGCTCCTGGCTTCTGATCGGTGCAGGCCAGCTGTGGTGGCCATTAGGGGAGTGAACCAATGGAAGGAATATCTTTCTCTCTGTCTCTCTCTGTCTATAACTCTACCTAGTTAAAAATAAATTAAAAAAATAAGATTCACAGACAAATCAGTGAAACTCCTTAATTCTTTGATTCTCAGTTTCTATATGTGTCATATAAAATGAACTAAATGTCTCTAATTTCCATTCTAAGACTCAATTTATACAGATAAAGTAACAAATGTGCCTATGATCTGTTCTTCTGTAGTGGACAATTACTAATAGAAATAATAGAATAGATTGGTGACTAGGCTTACTCAAGAGTTGAAGAAAAAAATCCTTATAAAATCAGCCAAATTAAATAATCTTGAGCTATTAATATTTATCTTTCCTATTTTCATTACAGCTCTGTTTCAGGCAGAATTGTAAGATGGTCACCAAATTCCATCTCCTCTACTTGGTTTGTACACTTTGATAATTTCCTACTGTATTGTGAATATGATGGGAAAGTTGTTCCCTTGATTAGGTTATGTGATGTGAGGCTGTGTGCTAACTTGTTGTAGAGGGAGAAATAGTCAGACACACTGGCAGAAAACAACCGTATGTTGTGAATTACCCAGGGGATTCGAGTGGCAAGGAACTCGGTTGATCTCTATGAGCCAAGAGTAGTCCAGGTCTGGTTGATAGCTACCAAGAAAATGTAACCACAAGGGAGAATCATACCAACAACCAGTGAGTTTGGAAAATGACATAGGATCTCAGATAAAAATCACACTTAAAACAGACAACATGGTTATCAGCTGATGGGAAACCAAGTACATTATCCAACTACTTCATACTAAGACTTCTTACTTACACAAACTGTGAGTGAGTTAATAGATTTCTTTATTTTTCACTCCTAAGTTTGTAGTAAATGTCTTACATAGCAACAGAAAACTAATAGCAGCTCCTTCTACAATCACTCATTTAGAAGACTGAGTTCAGATAACCAAAGGTGGATATAACTGTGGACACCCAGAAATTTGACAAAGACTTAAGACACAAGAAATCTGTATGCAAAGAAGACTGGATCTGGTTCATTATGATGTCATATAAGGGCTGGGCATTTAGAACAATACTCACCTCCTTGCCTTTCTAGTCCCTTGTGTACAAATTCTTGTATATCAGTATGAGTACATACTGGGTGTTTATATTTATTTGGTAATGAATCACATCAAATGTTTTAGGGGTAGGTGTTAAATCTCTTATAATGGATATAACAGTGCAAGACTGCCATTGGGAAAATTTTCTCCTGACCTCAGCTGGTGATCAGCTTATGCCCTGAAGCATGAGAATTGATAGGACCTATAATTTTCTCCAAGCTAATGTAACAGCAGCTGCTGTCCTTGATGCTTGCTATCTGATTAAATTCCCAAATTAGAGATTGCCTTTTGTAACCTGAATTCTTTCATAGTAGTAAAATCCGACAATAACTGCTTTCATTTTTACCTCTCCCATCATGGAGGCTTTCTTCAATAACACATCGACCATTTCACACCAGCACACATTACTCTGGCACTTTATTAGAATTTGGGAATTTTGTAATCCTTCTCAAAATGAGATTGCATGCTTTCTAATGTAGGAAAGGAGAGAGAGAGGCCAATTCAGCTCTAAAACTGCAATTGTTTGCCTACCTCCAGGGACACATCTCACAGATTGCCATGAAAATAAATTGGAAAGTTTACAATTCCAAATCATTGCCTACCATGTATTACTTCACATACAAAAACAAACCCTATCACCACCATCATCACCACTACCACAACTACAAGAAAACATACCCACAAACTTTCATTCTTTCATGAGGAAAAATGCATTACAATTAGATTAGGTTATAACCATTCAGAAAGTGTGTTGGTCTTCTACATCTTTTAAGATGATTTATTATTTATTACTACTATTTTTTTCAAGATTATCTCCTTTTCTCCTTCCGGAAAGGAGCGGTTTGGCTCTCTGTGTGATTACCAAAGCAGAGCGAAAGCCTTCAACTGTGGACTGCTGCAATTTCCCCCATAACAGTCAAGCCAGCAATTAGAACCGTTTGTTACAGTGACAGCAGAGAGAACCATTTTCAAGCAACAAGGCAGAGAAACGGGAGCTGGAGGAAGAGATAGCCTGTTCATTTGAAGGAGACTAACGCCACACAGCAGCTAATCCTGGAATAGCAGCAGGTTTGGCGAACACAGACTGCAAGGGCTGAGATTTTCATACGTTCTGGAACTTTGGAGAAAGATCTAATCTTGCTTTTTCTTACCAATAAGAAAACTGGATCATAAATTTTGGCGTTTACCACGAAATGAAAGGCTTTTATTTTGTCTATTTTCTAGGTTACTTTTTAAAATTTTAATATTTAAAGTGAGAATGTAAAGATGGGCAGTTTCACTGCTAATTTTGAATCTGAGATAGCATTTCAGTGCTCAGAAAATATCTCACAATAGAAACTTTCAAATGGAGTATTTATTTACTTTACAACACAGGTATTTGAAAAAATACAACTTCAGCATCATAATATGTTACCACTTGCTTATTTTCCTTGATTGTCATTTGTTCTACATGACTGTAAGGTTTCATTCATTACTTAAGAGAAAATGCTGCGTGATACTATTTTTTCATCTTTTCATTTTCTTTCCTCCTCCTCCTCCCCCACTCCCTCTCCTTCTCCTCCCCTCCCCCTCCACCACCACCTTCTAATATACTTTTCTTTTATTACCATTGGATTCAGTTCTTGATTTCAGCAATGGCAAACTGCATAAATCTTGATCTGTCAGATTCTCTTTGAATTTTATGTCTCCCATCTCAAGTGAAGCAATAATAATACTCACTTACCTCAAGGAAACCAGCTGAGGAGTAATGAAATAATGTGAAATGTTTGATCTTCTCAGAGCGAGGTACTTTTCCTTTCTTTGTTCAGAAGCTCTAATTATATAGAGATTCAATAAATACCCAACTGCAGATAATTCTGAGATATTGAATAGGCATCTGGCTAGATGATATTTTGGTAGATATTTGAATACATCACCTTCCCTATTACTTAGTAAAATCAGTCAGGTTATAAAGTAAAAAAAAAACAAATCTGTGAATGTCTATCTTTTCTAAGAGGAGGAACACACAAGACCGGGTGACTAACATAGAAGGTCATCAAGGATGATTCAGTTAATGTTTTCCAGTCTGTCTTTCCAGAAGCAGGTACTACTAATGCAGAAAAATTGTTGGTAGTTTTTCTCTTTTGTTTTATTTTAGTGAGAACAACCCTTCGTGTTTTTTTCCATCTATTTGTTTTGCAACTACACAACAACTGCTCTGGCACGGCAGCACTTCTGCCAGAGTCAGAGGTGAGGTCACGCTTGGCTGAAGGAATCTAAGATCAATTTGTTGTCTGATACTTCAACATTAAATGCAGCTTGAAATATAATTGTCAGTCCGCACACTCCTGCTTTGAGGAAGTGTTCCTGCACTTCAGAACCAGGAGTGTGGTTATTGGTGATGAACTACGATATGTACCCCAAACCAAGGCTAATCAGAATTTTTAAGCAGAGAAATATCTGGGAAAACAGAAAAGTATAGGACAGAGAAGAGAGAATGTAGAAGGAAAAGACAAAAAGACATAGCGTGTGGCATTTCAAATACTGAGCGGTTTAAAATTACTTGTTCAAATTGGGAAATTTTCAAATAAAATGTATGATGCAAAAATTATTTTCCTTTGGGCATGTCCTGCTTAAAAAGTCCCTTTCTCATTTTTCAGCTTCATAGACTCTTATTTGGAAGAAAGATGCCTGTCATTATAGTATCCCAAGTTCCTATCACCATGCATTGCAGCCCACATTGTTGGGAGCCCAGTCATCAAGACGTTGGTCCCCGGCTTTAAACTCTGACTCTGACACTTACTGGCATGGAACTTGTGAAAGTCACTTATCCTTTGGGTCATCATGTTCTCACTTCTAAAACAAAGATGATAGTCATTTTATTTACATTAGAAGGATGCAACACAGGTTGACCAGGAAAGATAAGCACTTGAAATATTCCTTAACACATACTTGGCATAATAATACTTGAATAATATCAATTGTATGATGATTTAGCTCTAAAATTTTTGTTTAAAACAGGAAAAAAACAGTCTTAAAGATCAATTTTACCCATACCTAGAATGTGGTAATAGTCACAGTTGTTGCAAAAACAGATCCCCTTTTTGCAATGTTACGCTACACTGGAATTTTAAAGTAGTTATCATTGTTCTTTCCATTAAATGTTTATAAAACAGACAATGTATGAGAATTCTGCAGAGAAAGAGAAACACTCATTTAAGTATATAATAGATATAGATTCAATTGAGCCAATGGTGTAAATCCTGTTGGACACTGAAGATCCTAGAACCAGGAGTGCTGGAGTCCAAGAGCAAGAGAAGATGCATGTCCCTTTTCAAGAAGAGAGAGCAAATTCACTCTTCTACATTTTTTGTCCTATTCAGCTCTTAGATGAATTGGAGGATGCCCAGCCGCAATGATGAGGGTGATCTCAATCTACCAATTCAAATACTAATATTTTGCAGAAACACACACACACATTCACAAAGATCACATTTTACTACCTTCTTGGGCATCTCTTAGCCTACTCAGCTAGAAATATAAAATTAACTATCACAGCTGATGTTCATGTCAGAAAAAGAACAGCATCTTACAAGTCTTATATTTGTTGGAAAAAAATCACAGAAATCTATGATGCAAAAAGCCTTCAGCCATCACCTTGTCATTTTCTAACTATATAAAAATGGAGTAGAAGGCCCAGATGGTCTTTTTCAAGGTCACTTATTTGATGCAGAACAAATAGAACTAATGATAATGCTTCGTGACTTTCAGTTTAATCTCACTTCTTTTACAATCCTTTTCAGAATATATTTCTTTTTTATACCTTTTATTTATTTTTATTTGGAGAGGAGTGAGAGAGAGAGAGAGAGAGAAAGCAAGTTCTCCCATCGGCTCGTCACTCCACAAATGCCTACAACAGGGCTGGGCTGAAGCCAGGAGCCAGGAACTCATTCTGGTCTGCCATGTGGGTGACAGGTACTCAATTACTTGTGCCGTCACTACTGCTTCCTAGGATTCAAATTAATAGGAAGTTGGAATCAGAAGCAAAATTGAGATTCTAACCCAAGTAACTCAGATACAAGTTTGTGAGCTTCAAGTGGCATTTAAACCACAGCACCAAAAGCCTGCCCCTCATCAGACTATTTCTACAAGTGATAACTATTGGTGAGGAAGTAAACCTACCAGTCCCACAGGCTTCCTATTTATCAATGCAGTTTCTACCCCATCATTCTGCCAGTTCTTCCCATGGTGACATATGTGAACAAGTACGCACAAATAAACACTTGCAGGCATACTCACTTTTATACTCACTTGTACACTTACATATGCAATATAATTATACACACTCATACACATCTATGTATGAATAAACTCACATTTCACTTAAGGACATACTCAGTCCTGCTGGCATATTCACACAAATGTACATGTACATGTATATGTATATGTATATATGTATGTTTGTGTTTATGTATATGTATATGTTTATATATATATACATATGTATATGTTTCTGTTTATATATGCAGGCACACACATAGTTCCTACTGGTTAACAAAGGGAAAATTTTATTTCATTCTGAGACCTGGAAAAGCCATATTCACCACTAAAAATTTGATTCTATAAATTCCTCCCTAGGGATGGACTGTGTCTTCTCTGCCTTACTCAAGACAGTTTACATTGCCTTTCCTGTTGCGTATAATACGCTGCACTCTTTTTATACAGTTCTTTACTATTGCACCATGCAGAATGTAACTGCCTTCTGGAAAGAACCATACTTCCTGTCTTTTGTTTTTCTATATCCTACAAGAATACTTGTCGTAATAAGCATTTCTTGATGAAATAAAATGCTGATTCTGTAGTTATAGGCAGTAGAAGGGGAAATCTCCTAAGGAAGGAGGCAAAAACATATTACCTTGCTGCCTGAAGATTTTCCCCTTACTTTGTCTTGATTCCTTTGTTGGCAGTAGAATCACTATAATTCATTAACTCATTTTTAATCTACCAAGTGATAGACACTGTGCCAAATACACTGCAGATGGTAAACTTGGGTGTTAAATTCTTTGTCTTCAAATATATTGGCAGTTGGGTTGAAGCTGCGGTGGAGAGCAGAGGAACTGAGCCACTCACAAACATTGCCATCTAAGGGAGTAGTAAGAGAAGTATGTAAGTTTTGTGAAAATCCAGAGAAAAGGAAAGCCAGTCTGGGAAACTGGTTTCAGTTTATGGTGTTTACCACCTTCCTACTCCCAGTCCTGATATCCAGCCTCTAATATGATCTTAGAAGACAAGTGGCTCTCTACAACCAAAACTCCGTGAAACCCTTTACCCACATGAGGCAAAAGTTATCTTTTCATTACTACTGGTTTCTGCCATAAGTAATTCCATTTAATCTTATTGTGGTTTTAGATTATGGAACATAAATTGGGTTCAAACAACTTCATATATTGTATCCAAGTAAAAACAACATTGAAAAGGATGAAAATTCTAGAGATATTGGAAAACTCAAGAAGTTCAATCTTTTTAAAAAAGTTATATAGATTTAAACTTGAATACCTGGCAAAGAGAGAAAGAAGCAACAAGGACATGAAAATAATATTTTTGACAGAAAGGTATAGAAAAGATAGATTGAGCAAATTCACCTTCCCCAATTATCTTCAGAACCTAGAGGCAGCAGGATCTGTTTTCCTTTGTCTTTTATGTCAGCAAAATATGAATCTCCTCTCACCTTTTTTTTTTTACTCTCTCTCTACAGGGCTCTCTAATTCCCTGGAAATAAGGAAATAAGGATGGCTACAGTTTAGACAAAAGAGGCCTATGTGAGTATTGAAACATTGGGAAGACCAACACCTGCTCACTGAGTCTGCAATCCCACCACCATCCCTCACCCTGCACAACACACACCTAAACTGACCTTTAGTGCCTGATCTCATGGTGCAATGAAGGAAAACTTGTCATTCAAGTTCTGGGAAGTCTGCCAACACAAGAAACGTAGGCAAAGGAGCATGGTATCTCTGGAAGGCAGATGACGGCCAGCACAACCTCCTGGAGCAAAGTTTGATAAACGAAAGTGACAGGGCCCAAGAAGGAGCAGGTCACTGTGAGAGTATTTATTTTGGGGGGAAGAGAAACAATACCAAGATGAGACTGAAAGAGGCCAGGGATCCAAGTTATCTGTATTTTCATTCAACCACTGGTTCCTCCACCAAACCCTTCTCTCCCTTAATGCACCATGGCTGCTCATTGTTTGCAATGTTAGAAATTCTTTCTTCAGTGTTCATGCACCTGAATCCAGAATAGTGATTCCAACTTTTTTTTTTAAGTTTTCTTATGACTTCATGACTTTCCTGTCTCCTTGGTGCCTAGGCTTATATACACACATCTATTCATTTGCCTAGTGGATTGATAGTTCACATTAAGGAAATGTTTGGCAGGTTTTTTTTTTTTCTTTAAGAATACTATTTCATGTCCAGGGCGGAATGAGTCTGGTACATTGTGTTGTGCTATGGCAGGAAGCATGTACATAGCCATCGAATATAAGACAGTAGTGAAAGCTCTACAGCCAGTTACTTTACACTTAAAAAGTTCATGACTAGTTACTATGAGAGACATTTCATCCAGGGCGCTTTCTAAGGCAGCATTTTGACAGAACTCCCTTTATCAGAAGAAGGGGCATCATCAGGAAGGCAAGGATTCTCTATCTCCAAGTGCTGTGATTTCTCCTGTTCATAAATCAGGTTGGAACTGTCTTTCATTTGGATCACTTGCTCTTCCAATTCCTGTGGTTTATCGGAGATAGAGCTACAACTTCTTTATCTTAATTCTCATGCAAAAAGCTACAGATCATGTTGGGTCTGTAGGAGAAATCTTTATCCTTGATTTGCTGCTGTTCCACTCCACCTGAACTTCCTTCTCCCTTTATTTCTGTCAGCCAAGTACCCATTGTGTTGAGCCTCTTCATTGTGCAGCATTTAAATTTCAGAACTATTCTATTATTGCTATCTGCATCCAAGTTTTACACATTTTCTTCATACATTACACAGGTCCAAAGAGCATCTTCACACTCCCCAGCAAAGGCCATAGGGTCCGGACTCTGCTCCCTCATGCAGTGTGCGCTGCCATCACTGAGACTGGTAAGCTCTTGTCTCAGCCTGTTTCGGTATTTTCTAAGCATTCTAATAAAAATGTTCATGAAACTCCTACTCAACAACTTGGGCATTGTTATGAGCATTGTTTCACGGGTAAGGACACCATGTCCTGGAACAGAGTTAAGTTAATCAATAATAACATAACAGCTAGTAAGTGAAAGAACGTATATTCAGTCTTTTGATCCTGTATTCCATTAGTTCTAACACATCAGTTTGCCTTTGATATGATCATAACTTATTATCAAGGTCTTGGTTCAAATATTTATTTCACCATGATGTCTTTCTGAATACATCAATCTACACATTTCTCTTCTTTGAAGTATGTTATGCTGATAATCTATTGTATTATATAGCATGGCTATAAAATTTTATTTAAAAATACTTATTGAGTGCAAGTACCTTTCCAAGAAAGTCTTATTATATTTTAGCTAATCTAAATCAATATTTAATTTAAACAACTACATCACATGTTTTGCATGGAAGAAAACATAGCTTGCATTTCCTCTTTATTCTCAGATTGTATACTATATCCTTCTCCCTGTACAGGCTAGCACATAGTTTTTGTACAATTAACCCCAGCTCTGTGATTTCGTAGCAAGTTAAATATTATTAATTCTTTCTGTTGTTGTTACTGAATCCTTTCAGCTCCCAGGATTCTAGTGAATCTACATATGTACCAGGTTTTAAGTGAGGCTAAGGATGCTTATTGTGAAGAAGAATTTTCGTTTTATCCTTCAAATGCTAGTCTTGCAAGTTGAGCCAAATCAAAAGCAATATCCCACTAGTCATATTGTATTACATTATGAGGCTGAGAATCACATTAACAGAATAATCAGAGAGATGTTTTTGAAACAGGAAAAATGCACATAGCACTTTTCTAAAGAGTAAGCAGAAAACGACATCCAAAGGGACAGCAACTGATCCCAGAAAGAGAGAGCTGAGCCCAAATGAGAGTCTGGGCTCCTGTCTGTGACAGACATCACCCTTTCTTCAATAGAGGTCACATTCTCAGACAACCTGTCAGTGCCCCAGCAGTATATTCTGCAGTTTGGATGACCTGGTTACTAGTTACCACCCTGATACATGTTTGTATCATGAAAATGAAATTACTGATTGCAGGTAAGCATAAATCTTCCTGAAAGGATTTACACTTAATAAAAGGTGTGAGCTTTAAATTTTTGTTACATTGGATGGACAAAATTTTAGAATATTTCTCTTTTTTTTGGTATTAAGAGTTGTAGATAGTGAGCTATCTCCACTTTTGGGAAAATTGTTTTAATAATTCAATAAATTGGCATTTCTTAAATCTTGAGAGAAGGATTAGGGGCTGGCATGTGACATAGTAGGCAAAGACTCTGCCTGTGGCTCCAGCATTCCATAAGAGCTCTGGTTCGTCCTGGTCGCTCATCTTCTGATCCAGCTCTCTGCCATGACCTGGGAAAGTAGTAGAAGATGGATCGAGTGCTTGAGCCCCTGCATCTGCATGACTCAGAGGAAGCTCCTGGCTCCTGGCTTCAGATGGGCCCCACTCTGGCCATTGTGACCATTTGGGGAGTGAAACAGTGGATAGAAAACCTTTCTCTCTGTCTCTCCTTCTCTCTGTAATACTACCTCTCAAATAAATAAAATCATAAAAAAAGAAAGAAGGATTAAGAGAAATCTCAGACTCCTTCCCCAGAACCTTATTGATTCATCCAAGAGAAGGTGGAGGAAGAAAAGATATTTATCAATGCTGTACTGAATTTTTCTATGTATCTTGTGAATGCACCCAAACAAGAACTATTCCTATACGAGTGGATCTTACTACTGGAAATTAGGGGGCATGGCTAATGGCTTGGATGTCCAATGGGAAACATGCCTACTATAAAAATTCCCCTACCCTTTTTATTCCTCTGTTTTTTTTCCATTGTCGTGTTGATTAGCAACATCTGAAATTTAGTGAAAGGCAAGCTATGCAATACCATGTGCCTACACTAATGGAAGACATTTCTCCACATTTATTTCAGTATTACCAGAGGTGATTCAGCAAGGATGAGTCTTCACAAATTATAATTTAATGGCAATATAAATATTAAAAAAGACCATTAACCATAGCATGTTCCAGAATCAGACACGAACTCTCTGCTCCCCTTACACAGATTGAAAAAAATAATTTTCAATATAAAATACTGTGGAGAAATGAAAGGGCTGGAGAAAAACAATTACATAATTAGAGAAGAGTTAATAATAGATAAGAATTGCCTTACTCTTAAAAAATACTGATAAAAGGAATGATAAATGAATAGATTCATGACAAGGGTAAGAGTTTATTTGAGAAAGCAGTAATCCAAGCACATAATCATAGTGCAAATTCTGAAAAGTTTCCCTGAGCAGTTACAATCAGAATTGAAATGGCAGAGAACTAAATAAATTATGTGTATTCCAGGCTTAAGGATACTCCAATCATAGAAGAGAAGTATAGATAGGTGAAAGAAAAATGATAAATATGAAATGCATCAATGGGTGTCATCTTGTGAATCCTAGTGCTTCTACAGAGAATAGCCAAATGAAACAGAAAAAGTAATCACAAATATGATAGAAGAACTAACACATTTAACTGACAGAAGACTTGCTCCTGTAGATTGAAATGATTCAATTTATGCCCAGTTAAATCAAGTCAGAGTACCTATACACACCCTAGTGAAATATTGGAACCTAAAGGATAGAGATAGAATCTTACATTCATCTTCACAGAATGAAGTATCATTTATGCCTAATTATATGAAATCTGTAATATACCTGAATAGAAATCAGTTCTAAATGTTCTTAGTTTAAACATTGAAATAATACGGTCAACTTGAGAAACTGATACAAGTTTTACTAAAGTAATTTATTGATTTAATTGGTCAGGTATGTTTAAATCCATGTATTATGATATTTGTATTTGAAAGCTATATTTTTCTGTATTTTGCATCTCAAAAAAATTTGGTGAAAACTCTTGAAATATGCCTTTGGTGACAGTCTCTTTATCATCACCAGAGCTACTTCAGAATCATTTAAACTATTAGATTAAACCATAGGGGATTGCCAACTTTCAATTGTTTTTATTTACAAAGTAAAAGTTATTAAATCCAATATTTTTCCATGTAAATTTGATGATTTATAACACTTTTTGAAAATGGACTAAGGATAATCAATGGATATTTTATACAAAGTTGCAAGTTTTTAGTAGTAATATGACAGTTTAAAAAACAAAGAATTTTTGACAATGTGACTACAAGTGTTAATGGTTTACAAAATTATTTCCAAGTGGCTCATTACAATAAAATCCAACACTTCCAGGCATAAGATAGTACCATCAGGAATAATGAAGAGATTTCACTTAAAATCCTCTGCTTTCTGATTCTATAGGGTGAGTTTTGCGAACGTCCAAAATTAGCACTGAGTGAGGTGATTTCAATCTAATGTATCTCTGTGTTCCTTATAAGAGAGATGCCTTCAAGGACTCGTTAAAAGTCAACCCTGTCTTCCTTGGACTGGCTTCAGATTTCTCTTTTGTGTCATGAGAAAACAGATCCTAAAGGAACAATGATTTAAGGCTTTCAAAGTCTATATCCAGCCAAGAGGTGATCCATATGTGAAGACCAAAAGACATTCTAAATTACAAAATAAGTTGAAAGAGTAATGCCCATGGATACTCCCTGAAAGAAACTTACAAAAAGACACATACTCTGTAAAACCAAATTGCAAGTATCATGTTTTCAGAAAAAGTGATATTTAATAGAGGAATGAAAAATTTATCTGTAATAGATCATAATAGAAAATACGATTTTGAACCAAAATTTAAAAATTTAATTGATTTATTCATGAATGCTAGTAAACTGCAAAAGATTTACAGGATCTGAAGAGAAACCAGAATAATAAATGCTAGTAATGGCCCTGAGTACCCTAAGGACACCTCTAGGGTAGATCTTCTCACTTATGACACACCTGTCTCGTGAGATAGTCATGAAGATGAAATATATTCACTCATAGAAAGTTTGGAACAAGATCTGCAACAGGATAGGATCACTCTGATTATCGTTATCACAGCACATAATGGGGAATCAACAAAGAATATTGAATTTGCCAAGTTTGCAATTTAGAAAGCAAAGCTGTGACACTGAGATTGTAAATTTTATTTGAAATATAACTCTGAATCTATATTGTGCTTCTTTTCTTTCTGAAATGGTTTTGTATTGCTTGGATAATTTTGGCTATATACTAATTAATATAAATGGCGTCCCGCACTGTAGCTCACTTGGTTAATCCTCTGCCTGTGGCGCAAGCATCCTATATGGGTGCTGGGTTCTAGTCCCGGTGGCTCCTCTTCCAGTCCAGCTCTCTGCTGTGGCTCAGGAGGGCAGTGGAGGATGGCCCAAGTGCTTGGGTCTCTGCATCTGCATAGGAGACCAGGAAGAAGCACCTGGCTCCCGGCTTTGGATCGGCGCAGCGCCAGCTGCAGAGGCCATTTGGGGAGTGAACCAATGGAAGGAAGACTTTCTCTCTGTCTCTCTCTCTCACTGTCTGTAACTCTACCTGTCAAATAAATTGAAAAAATGCAATAGCTATAACATTTATTTTAAAGATTCCTTTGAAATTTGTCATAAAATCAGTAATTCTCATTCTTGTAATTATGTATGGTAAATCACCTAAAGTTGCAATGTTCTGGTTTCTTTCATATCAGAAAATAAGATATTAGAAGGAGGGGAAAATGTACTTCATCCTCTCTCAAAAGAAAAAAAAATAAATGCCATGAAATTTCATAAAATAACTACTTAAATATCCACTTATGAAGTGGTATAGATAATAGATGCTTTATATTTGCCTGCTAGTTATTTATTTTAATTTCATTGCTGTTAGTTATTTTTACTTGTTGGTTAGTAAACTTACAAAAATAGCACATCACAATAGGGCAGCAATTCTGGCTACCATTGAGCACAGCACTCACCTTGCTGCCTTTTTGATATTCAATCAGGTAGACATTAATGTCACAGATGGAGTCAGGACACACATAAACTATGAACAGAAAGTACATTCAGCATCTGAGGACATGCATTAAATAAATACCAAGATTAGCTGAAATACTTCAGTGTTCACATCAATAATAAACAGTATAACATACAAGGTGAATGCTAGGGGAAATGATTGGTTTTATGAAAAAGCTTTATAAGTTTAATAGAGGTGACAACATTTGAAGGTCATATATGAATATTCCTCCAAAGCATTAGTAGAAATCCAAGCCTCAAGTGAATCTGTATTATAAACTTCCTGCCTGGCTCAAAAGTCCCTTAAAACATTTATTTCACTGTTCTTTACTGATGAGGCCCTGAATAAGAGGTGTTTTTATTGATGATGATGACAATGACAATGATAACGACAATGAAGGTGGTGCTGCCATGTATTAGTAGTACCACGATCCTTGCTAGTTGGAAAGAGTGCAAGTTTGAAAATATTAGAAATAGGGAACGACCTTGGAGAGGACTTACAAGTAACCTTAAAGATCTGTAAAACTGCATTTTGATAAATTCAGTGGATAGAATAATAATGCTGCATTTCCAAACACACATAGGAGTCAAAACGAATAGATTGAAAGACAGAGATTCTCCCCCCAGCTGTGCAGGGATCATCAGAACATTATTGAGATGCTTATCTTCTGCAAAATGGTTTGTGCTGAAATTATTTTTTTAAGGGCATCATTTCTTTTAGAAAAACTTCATTACTAATTTGCCAATTGAATATCCCATAAGATATTGGAAGGCATTAGTGACTATAGAGTGAGTATTTTGATTTAAAAAAACATGTGCATCCCCTGTTGTTCAATAATAATGGGGATGAATAGCATCTACTTTAGGTTTTCAAATGTAATTTATGATGATAAGACTTTTAGACAGGGGATAGATGAGCTGATGGATGATATACATATAGCTGAAACTCAGGTAATGATTGTGACATGTTTTACATTAGGTTATGATAATTTGAAAACAATCAAAGTAATATTTTTTGAAAACTGCCAAGAAGTAAAGTGAATTAATAAACTCCATTATATTATGTGTTCAGATTCTTGCACTGCTCATCTTCAGTTCTAGCTTGGGAGGTTCCCTACCAATCATAACACAACCAGTGAAATCTTCACTGGGATAGAGGAGGAGAAATGTTTGGAACATTTTCTGATTTGACATTGAATTATCATTGTCTCATCTCTAAAAAGAATAATGATAATGAAAGAAAGGAGATAAACCAACTCCTGCATTATCTGTGAACTCATTTCTGTTATTTCTTCAATTTGAAAGTTGCCTCAAATCAGTCCTTTAGTAATATGATCTCCTAAGAACAAATTTTTCTTCATAAATTTTTCCTTTTTCTTTCTTTTTTGAGCTTTATTGATTTATGTATTTGAAAGGTGGAGTTACAGAGAGAGCGAGAAAGAGAGAGAGAGAGGCAGAAGAAGAGAGAGAGAAGTCTTCCATCTGCTGGTTCACTTCCCAAATGACTGCAACGGCCAGGGCTGGGCCATATCAAAGTCAGGAACCTGGAGCTTCACCTGGGTCTCCCATGTGGGTGCAGGAGTCGAAGCACTTGGACCATCAGCTGCTTTCCCAGGCACATTAGCAGGGAGTTAAGTGGGAAGTAGAGCATCAGGGACTCCATCTGACACCCACATGGGATGCTGATGATGAAGGTATTGCCTTAACCCACTACATCACAGCACCAGCCCCCAAGTCCTTGCATGCAGCAATTGCCATAGACAATGACTGCACAACATCTGGTGAGCTCAGTGCATTTTATGGTGAGCTTCCATCACCATGGGCTATTTAGTGAGGAGGCTCATGTCTGTTTCTGAGAGGGCCTGCACTTCAGAAAAGATGCAAAAAGGGAAGAAAATTGACCTAGCCAGAGGTTCTAGATGGCTATTACAGGGCCAGGTACATAGTATTCAGGTGTACCTGGCTAACATATGATTTGGGCTAAGTCTGTTGTACATGGCTCAGTCAGGTGGAGAACACATAGAAGGGGAAACAGGGAATTCAATTATAGGTGCACATACATACAACAAAACAAAACAAAACACGGCTAGAAAGGGCTAATAATATACTACTGGAGGGTTCCACATTCTAACCACAGTTCATGGTCAGGCACCAGGGTTTTGGTTTTGGCTAAGCAAAACAGGCAGAATGTAAAAATGGGATACTGGGGATTACACACTGGGAAGGTAGTGTTTAGGAAAGTGTGGGTTTGGGAAATAGATTCTAGCTGTTAAAGCTGCCCTCTTCCTGCCTTGTTGCTTTCCCTGTGAAAATGGAGAGACCAAGAGATAAAGGAAGTCTGAGCCCTCTAATTCCTCCTGTCCCAAGCAGGAGGAATATATGAGTCTATATGTGAGGTACTGTAAAGCATGGGGAATGCTTGTTCCCACTCTGGCCTTCCCAGGCTTAGAGGTGACTAAAGTCATATAAAAAATGCTTCCTAGATCTCTGCCCTCCTGCACCCATAGATGCAGTTGTGGACTCAATAGGGAATAATCTTTACCCTTCTCCTTCAAATGGTGCACATCAAGAGTGGGGGGCAGACAATGCTTTCTTATCAGTGTCCCCTTGGCTGTGGATGATGGGCAAAGGGTAATGCTTTTGAGAATTAGACGTAGTAGTAACCTTTAATGTAGATATTTATAAATGCTAACCAGAAAATGGATAAGATAATAATTCTACCTCTTTATTGACAGACTAAATTTATCAGATTGATCAAGGACTTCAACTTCATTTTGTTCTGATGAATTCTGAGTTTCAAATATGCAGCTTAAAATTCTTACAAAATTATATGCATCTAAGTCAGTGTTATCATTATTTATGTTAGTTATTGGTTTTAATGAGGATTACTATATGTAGTGACCCTCATAATACTTCATAAGAAAACTAAAACAAGGAACTCTTCTGCCTCACATGTGGGCTTTCCAAGGACCTACACAAAATCTTCCATCCCTCTGAATAGTCTATGGGCACTGAAATCTATGGGCACTGTTCCCTGCCAGAATCACTCTCACACACTCATACTTTAGAAACAGTGAAGGCAGCATTACCTTGCTTACTCCTAAACTCATGAGACTGAAAGAGAAGAAAAAGCAAGGCATTATTAAGTCTGAGGTCTTTTTTTCAACCCCATGACCTATGATAACATAAAGAAATCCATTTTATGTTTAGTGAGACCTCATTTCTTAAAAGATAAGCTTCCACTATATTGAAATGTCCTCTATTCCTCCCAACCCCCCAGGGCATAGGCATCCCAAACTTGAGAGTGTGATTGCTGTCTATCCTGAGTATATGCTCTGTGTAAAGTCTCTTAACATTTCCATGCCTGCCTTTGCCCTTCTGCAAATTAATCTTGTAATACCCATTTCGAAAGAGTGATAGGAAGCTTTTGACATGTGTAACAGGGACTTTGAGATCCTCAGATGAAAGCAGGCTTGGATGTACAAAAGCATTATCCTTATTGCATGTGCATTTTCTCCTATGGTCTAACTGAGGGGAGGGATTAGGGGGGATTAATTGTGCATATGATCTGTCTAATCGGTTAAGGAGAGCGCAGAATGCTCACGACCTTCAAGAACACCATGTGCCAAGGCAGTTTTCTGAGTTTAGTTTATTCTTTTAGCAGAGGTTGAGCTTGGAGTCAGAGAGAAATGCTTGAGTTTCGAGACAATAGAATTGAAAAGCAGAAAAAAAAAAGGCAAAAGCCTTGGAAACACATAGGTACATAGCATGAGTAAATCCAGCAAAGATCTTTACCTTAAGACAAAGACTTTAAATTCAATTTTGCTCGTTATGTACATGTGCTTTAGGAGGTAAAGGAATATATTAGTTCTGATTTTACTGCCCCAAAAGTGGCTTTTAGGAGAGAGGTCATTTGCTTGAATCTTCTCAATTCTCAATTCTCTGCATTCTTATACATAGATTCAGTAATAGGTGCTCAGTACCTCCAGTCCATTGAAAGGGAAGCATTAGACAAATAGAAAGAAGTTCCCTCAGAAAGTCATAATTATTGTTACAAAGGTCAATGAAGTTAGAAACTGTTCATCATAAAAACTTTAAATTGCATTGTGAGTCCTACCCTTCAGCTCTACAAGCTCTTTTTAAGTCCATCAACCAATCCTAAGACGAAGAGTAATGCACTTTCTTTGGCTTCATGAATATTGAAAATGTAATTGCTTTCCTCTCCTGTCTAAAAACCCCATTGTCTTTTAATTTTTAATCATGATTTACCTATCCATTCATGCATGTGTATTTTTTTTTGAGTTTTCTCTTTTATTTAAACTTTCAAATCTGATTTCTTAAAAGTTTGCTCTAACTTCATATTTTATAGGGATATTGATCATTTTTATGCAACATTTAGCCAAAAGTTCCACCTGTGCTAGCATTAAACAAATAACAATACACATTTTAGTGTAATTTTTGCTAACTAAAGATATAATTTGCAGCTATAGTATGGATCATAATGTAATTACACTGAAGGAATTTTAAAATAAAAACTAAAAATATCCAAAAAGTATATGGTATAGCATTGCTAAAGTTTGCAGCTGGAATAGATTTTTTCTTCCATTTTGTATTATTAACTACATCTGAAGCATAACATTGGGAAATAGTTCTGCAATCTTGCCAAAAGCATTTATAGAGCCAGTGAATTTTCCTTCTAAACACTCCATGATCTATTAGTATTTTTGAAGGACAATAAATAAACACTGTGATATACAAAAGCCATATCAAAGAAGTAACAATGCTTATTCTTGAAATAAGCATTGTAAATGCCATTTTTTCATCATACATTTTATGTAGCCTATAGTTATTTTTTATTTTTTTTAACTTTTATTTAATAAATATAAATTTCCAAAGTACAGCTTTTGGATTACAGTGGCTCCCCCCCCCCCACTTAACTTCCCTCCCACCTGCAACCCTCCCATCTCCCACTCCCTCTCCCATCCCACTCACATTAAGTAAGATTCATTTTCAATTATCTTTATATACAGAGAATCAATTTAGTACATATTAAGTAAAGATTTCAACAGTTGGCACCCACACAGACATACAAAGTATAAAGTACTGTTTGAGTACTAGTTATAGCATTAATTCACATTGTACAACACATTAAGGACAGATATCTTACATGGGGAGTCATTGCACAGTGACTCCTGCTGTTAACTTAACAATTGGCACTCTTGTTTATGGCATCAGGATGGCCGGTTTTTTCCACTGTGATCTCACTCACAGATATCTTTCATTTAGTTTTTTTTTGTTTTTTTTTTTTTTTTTTTTTTTTTTTTTTTGTCAGAGTGTCTTGACTTTCCATGCCTACAATACTCTCATGGGCTCTTCAGCCAGATCAGAATGCCTTAAGGGCTGATTCTGAGACCAGAGTGCTGTTTAGGACATCTGCCATTCTATGAGTCTGCTGTGTATCCCACTTCCCATATTGGATTTTCTCTCCTTTTTAATTCTATCTGTTAGTATTAGCAGACACTAGTCTTGTGTATGTGATCCCTTTGACTCTTAATCCTATCACTATGATCAATTGTGAACTGAAGTTGATCACTTGGACTAGTGAGATGGCATTGGTACATGCCACCTTAATGGGATTGAATTGGAATCTCCTGGCATATTTCTAACTCTATCCTTTGGGGCAAGTCCAATTGAGCATGTCCCAAATTGTACATATCCTCCCTCTCTTATTCCCACTCTTACATTTAACAGGGATCATTTTTCAGTTAATTTTCAATACCTAAGAATAATTGTGTGTTAATTACAGAGTTCAACCAAGAGTATTAAGTAGAACAAAAAAAAAAATACTAAAAGGGAGAAAGTATTAAGTTGTTCATCGACAGTCAGGACAAGGGCTGATCAAGTCGTTGTTTCTCCTAGTGTCCATTTCACTTTAACAGGTTTCCTTTTTGGTGCTCTGTTAGTTGTCACCAAGCAGGGAGAACATATGATATTTGTCCCTTTGGGACTGGCTTATTTCACTCAGCATGATGTTTTCCAGATTCCTCCATTTTATTGCAAATGACTGGATATCATTGTCTTTTAATGCTGTATAGTATTCTATATATTACATATCCCATAATTTCTTTATCCAGTCTACTGTTGATGGGCATTTAGGTTGATTCCAGGTCTTAGCTATTGTGAATTGAGCTCATGCATGTCTTTTTTTAAAATTTTATTTATTTATTTTATTTTATTTTATTTTATTTTATTTTTTGACAGGCAAAGTTAGTCAGTGAGAGAGAGACAGAGAAAAAGGTCTTCCTTTTTCCATTGGTTCACCCCCCAAGTGGCCGCTACGGCCAGCACATTGCAGCCGGCGCGCTGTGCCGATTCGAAGCCAGGAGCCAGGTACTTCCTCCTGGTCTCCCATGCAGGTGCAGGGCCCCAGGACCTGGGCCATCCTCCACTGCACTCCCAGGCCAAAGCAGAGAGCTGGACTGAAAGAGGAGCAACCGGGACAGAATCCGGCGCCCTGACTGGGACTAGAACCCGGTGTGCTGGCACCACAGGCAGAGGATTAGCCTAGTGAGCCGTGGTGCCAGCAATGTATGTCTTTTTAAATTATTATGACAATGCAGGCTCAATACATCACTGAATCTGAGGCAGAAATTAACCTTTCCTCAGTTGCTCACTACACATGTCACAATTCCCACATTGCAAACTCTGTGTAAAGTCTCTTTCTCTTACTCACTGAATTTCTTAGGCATTTAAGCTCCAACCACTGAACATATCTTCATTTTATAATCACAATTATATACCTACTCTTTTGTTTTACTGTTATTTGGACAACTTTCTTCCCCATAATTTATGTCCATTATAAAAAGATATTTATTGGAAAAACTAATAATCTTTAATAAAACTATCATCTTTATTGTTCATACTTTCAATAGCTTTGTAAGAAGTGGATCCCAAGAACGGTTATAACTAGAGACAGTATAGGTAGCTAGAGTGTGAATTTACTTTTCATTGTAGGTGACAGTATTGCTATTTTGAAAAACAGGGTTCTCACTGGTTTATCTATAGAAATATGGTAGATATGTAGACTGACATTCCACATAATGCAAATCATTTATTTCCTTTTACAGAAAAGTGAAGGAGCCTTGGACTTTCATATATTAGCTACACAACTAATCCACTACTCAGGACACTGTGCAAAGATATATTGGTTCTCTCTCGGGGCAGGCATATATGGGATTCTTATATGATAAGATAACTTCTGATAAGAAGTTATTCTTTTGAAGTACACAATTTTCTTCCTTGTAATGTGACAGCACACAAATATCCACATCATATAGAGCATTTATTCTTAGATATAATTTGACCTTTCAAAATATGTAAAACTATGTCCATATCATATATTCTATATAATATTTCAACTAATTCATAGTGCTTTAAAGTTACAAATTGCTTTTCCGTATTCTATATGATAATTTCAAGATGTGGATAGACAGGAAACCTCAGTGTGTAGATAAACTCTGAGTTAAATTACATAACTAATAACATGACGGAATACAAACATACCATTGTTCTTATCATGTGCTGTTTCTCAATTGTAAGCTACAAGTGTATGCAATGGAATTTGATGAAGAAATGGAAAGTGAACAGGCACAATCACCTAGAGTCCTTGGAGATTTAAAATCACTATGTGTAAAGAAGTTAAAATCTATCACTGCTTCTGTGACTAAAGAGTTAAGCACAAATCTCTCTCCTTCCCCCAATTACCAGTCACACAGAGACCTAAACATGTGGGGATGATCTAAAGAGAAAAGGACAGCAGAAGCATGTTCAGCAGCATATAACTATAAAAATAGAATTTTACCATAGTTATGATTTAAAATAGATTATAAAGTAGATATGGTTCCATAGAAGTTCTATGAGGATTAGCATAAGTAATATGTATCAAATTCTGCTTATTCTCTCTGACTCATATTAAATGCTGAAACATATTATATTCCATCATCATTAGCATCATTATCAGATCCATCACTGGTATTATCACCTTTTTTACCAGAAGGTTTTAAATTTTGAAGCATGAGAATTTAGACATGCTATTATTTTTAAAGATTTATTCTGGATCAGAAATATTCACTTAGGATTAAAAGACATAATGATTCCCTACTGTTTAGTAAACTCAGAAATGCAAAATCAGGGTCTGAGAGAATGAAAACATAAAGGACAAGAATAAGGTTACAGGCTCCAGTAGTAATTCAGAAAGGCAGAACCTGATGTGACTTATGGAATAATTTCAGTTTGCCCAAACAGCAAATACCCTGGTTGAATGTTACTATGTTTACCAGCATAAAGGCAGAATGATGGTTTTAGGAATGAGGCATGCTGGCTGCTTTCTCCATGCTGAATATATGACCAGTTCTCATATAACTGCATCTCTTATGTCTACTGAAAGCAGAAGAGTTTTCAAATGGAGTTATAGGTGTTCTTTAGCTTATGATCAGGTTGTATCCTGATAATCCTATCTTTAGCTGAAAATATTATCAGGTTTAAAGTGGATTTTCCACACCTAGCCAATTGAACATCCTAGCACAATACACAATACAACACAACGCACTGCAGGGTAGAGATTATCTTTTCCTGTGACCCAGGAACTTAATGGCAACCGTGGTTCACAGTGAGACAATATCCTATTCTGTACCACTAGCCAAGACAAGAGTAAAATTCAAAAAACAGTTAAGTCAAACCCTAAATTTGTGTTCATGTGGACATTTAATAGCATTTCCTTCACAATAGAAAAGTGCAGATGAGATGGCCTCACCTCCAGGTTGGCCTTATATCTAGTCACTATACTGCTTTTCTGATTGGTATGACCTAAGTATCATGGCCATGGCCCCAAGTCTGAAAAGATTTTCTCTACTATATGCCTAAAGTCTTATTATTAATGTTTTATTTATCTATGTTGTGTTGCCCTCTCCCAACTGACCATATAGAATGCAAATTACAATGAAACTAATATCACATCAAATAAGTATGAATAAAGTTATTGATCAATTTCCTTTAAAAGAAAGTATACTTGGTGCCTAGGATAAAAGGAAGACTTTGATTTGGGGTAAAAGGTTTTAAAAGGAATATTAATGTAATATTCATTACATCACATGAATATTACATTAATATTAATGTAACCCTGAGATGAGAGCAAAAGTAAGAAAATAAAAAGATAGCACCATAATCTTGATACTTCATGTAATGCTCAGTTTTTGTTTTTTGCACCCCTGGGTATCATGGCCTAATTTAATTCCTTAATGCTACAGATCCATTTCAGAGTCCAGTGAATAAATGTCACACTCTGACTTCTGGTATAGAACTGATTCCAGTGCCTTCCAAAGATATAGCAATCAGTTAGCTCCCAGCACTTATAGGAATGAAGTATGTGTTAATGCATATTAAATAATAAGATAAATTGGTAAGCTTTGGATTGTTTTGATTCATGTAAGCTATAACATTTATATATATATTTGTATGTTTCTATTTAAGGGTGCATGAATCAGAATGCATAGGAATGCTTATAATTTATCTTGATTCTTAATATTATTAATGTGTAATGCTAATAAATTTTAGTGCATAAATTTGTAAATTTTATTATACATTTTATACTGATGGTGAGTAAATATTAGGAACAAAAGGAACAAAATGATAAATGTCTTTCCTGCTATACACTAAAGCTTATTTTCTCATATAATAACCTTGCAGTATCAAAGCAGTTTTTAAACTCTCTTTTCTTTTCATCCCTCACTGTCTTTCTGTTGGACTCATTGCAGAAATGCTGATATTTCAATCATATGGGCAAATACTGAGTGGTGAATTCATCTAGACCTTGAAATTATTGGAGAAGCACTCTATACTTTTGCAGTTGGTTCTTGCAAAAAGTAACAAGAAGCAAATCATGCAGGAGATAGGACCATTATCCTATTCTTGTGTCTTGTTTTCCATTTTCTCCCAATTTTCCATTTACCTATCCCTACTGTATTCAAGACTTAAAGAAAATCTAAAGAAGTTATTGCCAGTGTGGGACAAATGACAAAGAAAAGAACCAAAGACATTTAAATTTTATTCAGGGACAAAAAAATCTCAGGAAACTGGAAAGATTTTAAGTGCATCTTGTTTGTGGGTCTGTGTTTGGAGCATAGGTCCCTCTCATGCATGGGACTAAAGGATGGTTCAAGATTAGAGAAGTGATATTGAGGCAGTGTGACGATAGTACTCTCTACTCCTGTGTCATAAACAGAAGTTGGCTTTCTACTCTTAAAAATGAGAAAATAAGTGTTCAGAGAGGGTAAGGGCTTCAGTAAGTATGTGAAATAAGGTACACTATTCTCAGATCTGCTTTCCTGTTTGTGGAGTAGGTTTGTGGACAAATGGACATCATAGCTTGAAATAAAGATAATAATTTTTAAGATAAATACAAAGAAGATAAAGCTGTTTAGCATTCAAATGTGAAAATGGAATATATTTAATTACATATATATTTAAATGGAATTTTATATTGTAATTTCCTGCTACCTCTAGGGACATATGCTTATATCATTCATAACTTTATCAATATATGCTAATTCACTAATCAATTCAATCATTGTTTCAACCATTTCATTATATATGAGTCGTAGAACAGTATACATGGTGCCCACTCTTATTCAAGCAACAGAACAAACACAATGACATCAACAAACCACATCCTGTTCAAGCCAGCAAACACTGTCAGTGGCATTGTTGCTTGGGATTCTGACAAGTTTCGAAGGAGGTCATCAGCATCCTTTCCATTAAACATGTAAGTAATCTATGGCTCTCAGCTACTCTTTCTATAACAATAGCTGTAATATTCTCTGTAGACCAGAAAAAAACACAGAATGAGGACTAAACCACATTGAATCATCCTTTGATCTTTCTAAACTAAATCCTAAACAACTTTGTATAATTTTACTTTGAGTGATGAATGGATATCATAACTTTACCCTCAAATGATGAAGAAGTATATAAAGCTGATGGACAATGAACTTCTGATAGCTAAGATGTTCAAATCATGTGCACATTTGTAAATTTTAACTCTGATACCATTATAGAGGAAGAATAGTTTGGGGACCAGTATGATTTTTGTAAGGAAACACTTAGTTTCAGTTGCTAATGCATTTTAAATTTCAAAGATTAATTCATATTTTTACAGATATTTGTTGGAATACATATACACACACAAAAACACCTACACACAAACACCAAGCACAAGTTTATACAATGTAAATTGCATCTACATGCAATATTATAATACACAGTAGAATCCATAGCCCTTATGGTTCTTATAGAAATGCCTCAGCATTCATTTGCTAACTGGAATCCTCTAGAGGGTGACAAAAGATGAGATGTGTAGCTATTCTCAATTTGAACATATGGCTTGGCATTGCTTAGAGTGACCTTGTGTTACCTCTTAACCAGCTTTGCCTGGCCAGCCAGCCAACCATTCTTGACTTCACTATGGTCATCAGGGCCTAATACCTCCTTAATGATAACCTTGTCTCATTCCTGGCAAGTTAATGGTCTTAGCTCAGGAGACAGCTTCACATCTTGGCTGAAATGCAAGCTCCCTTAGCTTAAAAGATTAATCAGAAGCCTGCAGCTAATAATAGACTGCCCTTCCCACTCCCAATTTCAGTGCCTGATGACTGGAACAGGTTGATAAGTGTTATTATTGAGTCATAGACTTGGAATCATCCTCAAAAGGTCATTTAGTCAATCCCCTCTTCTCCAGAATGGCTATATATGAGCCATATCAATAACTGACCATTCGCTTACAGTTGATTTTAAAATGCCTCCACATCCTGGCTAGTTACTTCCGGATTCCTCTTGCCAGAAGTCAAAGAAGGAAAAGAGACATGATTATAAGTGTATAAATGATAACAACATCTAGGTATTTTTTTCTTTCTTTGTGGGCATTGATACCACAAAATGGGCACCTGTTGGTTCTGACTGCAGGAGACATACAGGTAAATCCGTATAAGGGTAAATACCAATACTCTAGGAATAGAATCTTGAGCTTTGAGAGCTACAAAGGGAAGATTATCCACCCCCTCTAATTTACAGATAAACACAGAAAAGTAGACATAGATGCATGATCTCACAGATTGTAAATTTTAATCTGTAATTTTGAAATTTTCACAGGATGGGATCTATGCATAAGAATGAATATGTATTTAAAGTTAAAGTTTTTAATTTTATTTTGAATAAAATTAACCAACAAATTGTATTGAGATTTTTTTTTTAATCAGGAGATAATATCAGTTGCTTCTCTAACATCTATTCCATGTTGTCTCAGAAAAATGGTAGACAACCAATGAGTTCCATGGATGTGACAAAATAGTGGTCACTTGTCCTCCATTTTCATTCATGTAATTTTATTACCCATTCATGTAGAGGGCAAAAGTAGCAGTTGTGTTTTGATGGCTTGGAGATACCTTCTACTTCGCTTGTGTATAAAATTGGAAAGACAGCAAATAAGTATTTATTTGGTTGTGACTACAAAAAATAGCTTCTTATGCAAATATACATTATTTTAATTAAATATCCCCATAAAGAAAAGATTTTGCTTCAGAACAAAAATTCTCAGATTTTTTAAATCTCTTTTGAAAAAATGCTCTATTTCAAAAATTTATTTGAGAGAGAGAGAGAGAGAGAGAGAGAGAGAGAATATCTTCCTTCTGATGCTTCACTCCCCAGATTGCTGTAACAGCCTAGGTTGGGCATGGCTAAAGCCAAGAGCTGGTAACTCCAACTGGATTTCCCACGTGGGTTACAGGGACCCAGGTACTTGGGCTATCTTCTGTAGCCTTACCAAGTGCATTAGTAGGAAGCTGTTTTTAAAATAGACAAAAGAAAAGTCTTTTAAAAAATAAATGGGACACACAGACAAGTATGCATGAAAGAATGTGAAGTGACAGAGGAGAAGACAAAAAGAGAGAACTGAAGGAGTTCCTTTCCTCAACATCCTTAGAAGGAATCGATCCTGCCAATATCTTAATTTTGTATTTCTAATCAGACAATAAACTTCTTTTTACTATTATCTAATTTATGCTATTTTAATCTAACACAATATTCTTAATTATATTTGAGAAAAGTATTTCAGATGGGGTAAAAGTGTCAACAGATGCTCAGGAAGATTTTTTTTCTATTCTCACTAATTTCCCTGCTTTATGTCTTTATCTCTGTCTATAAGCAGGAAGGTAGGATCAGAAATCCTAAATGACAGTCATGCATCTAGCAATATGTTGCACATTATCTATTCCTAAACTGAGATTAGCAATAGAACTATATTCACATTACCATACTTGAGTATGACTCATTCTTTTATACCATGTATACTTATGACAGATACTTCCACAACAAGGGATGAAGCAGAGTCTGAGAGAATGTAGGAGATAGGACAGAATGTGTCTTATGCCTTAAAGAATGGAAATATTATCAGAGAAAAATCCCATCTTTGGTAGGACAGTTGAATTTTCCTCTGTGTGTCTTACCGTAATATTAGACTTGAAAATGTTACTATGAGATTGCCATTTCGAATTGTGACACGTGATTATATATTGAGTTCATATAATTCATAATTTAAAAAATAGGAATGAAAAATTTTTATTGTTCTAGATTGATCCCAGAAAGGCTTGCCTGTTAAGACTGAAGCAATATCTATATTCAACTATTAACCACGTATTGGTCCTTTAAGAAAAGAAAATCTGTGAATGAATTCTAGCATTTCTTTTTTTTTAAGGTTTATTTATTTACTTGAAAATCAGAGTTACACAGAAAGAGAAGGAGAGGCAGAGAAAGAGAGAGTGAGAGGTCTTCCTTCTTCTGGTTCACTCCCCAGATGGCTGCAATGGGTGGAGTTGAGCTGATCTGCAACCAGGAGCCAGGAACTTCTTCCTGGTCTCCCATGTGTGTGCAGGGGCCCAAGGACTTAGGCCATCCTCCACTGCTTTCCCAGGCCACAGCAAAGAGCTGGATCAGAAGAGGAGCAGCCGGGACATGAACTGGTGCCCATATGGGATGCCAGTACTGCAGGTGGTGGCTTTACCAGCTACTCCAAAGCGCTGGCCCCAAATTCTAGCATTTCAACCATATCATGACATATGTGTTGGATTCCACAGAATTCTCTGATACGAAGATTATTATGTGCCTGATTTCTAAAGACACTGGGGAAATGAGGTCAGGGAATGGGGAGGAGTCATGAAGAGGGAAAATCTCATTCTCATTCTGTTCACCTAGAGGTTCTCTGGAGTCTAAGTTATGCCTCTTGGTATGTCCTTAGTAAAGGCAGAGGACAGGGGCTTCCAAAACCCAGCACTAGTCATCTATTGGCAAAGGGCCTTGGAGGCTTGCCAGTAATATGGCTCCCTCACATCAAAAAGCATCATTGCAAGGATAACCACAGGTAGGAGACTCTGGGAACAAAGCAATTCATGGTGCACTGTGTGCTCAAAGAAATGGAAAAAACAATGCCTATAATATTTACTGAGGTGATCTACACTGCTAAGGATATTTCTAACCATTTCTTGTAGAGATAAATAGTGACACCGTAGAAGCGGGCATCTGATCTAGCGGTTTAGTCTCTGCTTAGACTGCTTAGGTCCCAAATCAGAGTAACTGGGTTCAATCCCTGGTTCTGGCTTCTTATTTCAGCTTCATATTAATGCAGACTGTAGAAGTCAGATAATGGTACAACTAATCACGTGCAGGCAGTCCACCTGAAAGACCTGGATTGAGCTCCTGGCCCCTGGATTTGCCCTCCTCCCCTATTGGAATGAACCAGTGGAAGGGGACTTTATCTCTCAGTCTCAAATAATATAGATATAAATATAAAATGAACTCTTAAGGTAAAAAATAATGACCTTGTACTGATCTATTTTATGTATATAATCAAAATACTTGAGACTGAATACTTTATACAGAAAAGAAGTCCATTTAGCTCACAACTTGGAGGTTGAATGTTTAACTTTGTATGGGTCTCATCTGGTCAGCCTCTGGCAAGGATCTCCTTGGCTACATCATAACATAGTAAAGAGATATGAAAGGAATTGGTCATGTACAGAAAACATAAAATATAGAGCGTGACCTCACTTTACAAAAACCCGCTCCTGTGAGAACTGACTCCGAGATGAGAATTAATCCCTCCTGAGGATGCATCACCAATGAATTAACTACTTCTACACAGGACCATCCTCTTAAGGTGCCATCAGCTCTCAGTATCAACACACTGGGGACCAAGGGTCCAGCAAAGGGTTCCTTAGAAGACTCACTGAAACCAGATCCAAACCATAGCAGATAATTAGGAAACAATGGAGAGCCTTATCCAAAAATTCCATAGGCAATTGACTTGTTTACTTTGTATAATAATTCTATAAATGTTTATGTTGCTTTCAATTCTGTGCCATTATTTATCATGCATAATAAATAAGTAAAATATGTTTACCACTTTAAAGATAACCAGACAAAATTCTTATGTATTAACAACACAAATAAAAAATTAGAACATGACTAATATCTAGATATCACTTTCTGACCTTCTCTGATATCATTCTGTTTTTTTTAAGATTTATTTTATTTATCTTGAAAGACAGAGAGGTCTTCCATCCACCGGATCGCTCCCCAGATGGCCGCAACTGCTTCTTCCGAGTCTCCCACGTCGGTGTAGGAGCCCAAGGACTTGGGCCATCTTCTACTGCTTTACCAGGCCAAAGCAGAGAGCTGGATCAGAAGAGGAGCAGCCAGGACTAGAACTGGTGCTCATATGGGATGCTGGCACTTCAGGCCAGGGCTTTAACACTCTGCGCCACAGTGCCAGCCCCTCTGTTCCTTCTTCAGGAGGAAAATTGTTAGCCTGTATTGGCTATGGATAATCCTATTTTTAAAATATTTTCATCTTTTTTGATTCCAAAATGATGCATTGTTTCATTTGACCTCCTTTGGACCATGGTATCTTTTTAATTTTACAATATATGTCATCCCAGAACATGCTTCTTTGTTCTGTATTGTATTTTTAAATCCACTTACACTAACAATTGTAACTATGTTTTATTCTATTTGATGTGCAAGGGAGTTGTTGAGTTGATCCAGCTTTTGCATTACAAGTAATATCTTTGTTCTAAATGTCCCTGCATATTTTTCTGGGTGCACCTGTGCCAGAAAAACACCCTTGTGACCTTGAGGGGTTCCATCGGTTCATATCCTTGCTCATATTTGCTATCAACAGACTTTATCTTTGTAACTAATCTAGTGTGTTCAAATCTCCATTTTTTATACTAATTTGGTGGTGCATACTTATATACTTTTCACCCTTTAGATTCTCTTTTCTTTGAAGTACCTGTTCAAATCTATTGATAATTTCTATTGAGTTGTTTACCACAACTTTTTCATTTGTTCAAATAGTTACATACAGTCAATTTTATGTAACATATCTTCTTCAGTGAGAAACATATTTGCTCCCCGTTTATTTGATGTTTTTGTTGTTTTAATATATCTTTTCTCGAATGTTCCCTATTTGAGTCATTCGAGAAAATAATTATTTTTTTCCTGTGCTCATACACATAGTTGCTATGTCACAACTCTAAAAACATTGATTTCATCATTCACCATAAGCTCTTCAGTCCATCTATAAATAACTTTTGTTAAATAACTCTTTTTAAACAATTGAACTTCATTGAGTTTTCACAATTATATCACATATAAAGATCTCTATTATATAAAATTTCATGAACTGAAGCTATATTTTAAAACACCCTATCCTTCCACAATCATGAATTGCACATCTATTATTTCTCCTACTATCCACTTTCTCTACTTACCTTAAAAGAAGAACTAAACTGCCAATGCTTGTCTATACTTTGTATATTTAGTAAGTTAAGCTGTTGGTTAATAATTTTCTCCTCTATCCAGAGAGTTTTCATTAGTTACATCCTTCTAAAAGAGCAAATTGAGTTTTCCATAAGGTGAAGGAGAATTGGAAGTGAGGATAGTTATTTTTTTAAAAACTTTTATTTAATGAATGTAAATTTCCAAAGTACAGCTTACGGATTACAATGCCCCCCCCCCCATGACTTCCCTCCCACCCGCAACCCTCCCCTTTCCCGCTCCCTCTCCCCTTCCATTCACATCAAGATTCATTTTCAATTCTCTTTATATACAGAAGATCAGTTTAGTATTTATTAAGTAAAGATTTCAACAGTTTGCACCCACATAGCAACACAAAGTGGAAAAAATACTGTTGGAGTACTAGTTATAGCATTAAATCACAATGTACAGCACATTAAGGACAGAGATCCTACATGATGTTTTTTTAAAATTGATTAATTTTATATGCAATTTCCAATTTAAAACCAAGGTGTTTTTTTTTTCATTTTCAATTATCTTTATATACAGGAGATCAATTCAGTATATACTAAGCAAAGATTTCATCAGTTTGCACCCACACAGAAACACAAAGTATAAAAATACTGCTTCAGTGCTAGTTATAGCATTACTTTACATTGGACAACACATTAAGGACAGATGCCACATGAGACATAAGTACACTGTGAATCCTGTTGTTGACTTAACAATTTGACACTCTTGTTTATGGTCAGTAATCTCCCTAGGCTCTAGTCATGAGTTGCCAAGGGTTGCCTTTAGGGTTCGCTGACTTCGATCTTATTCTGACAGGGTCAGAGTCAAAGTGGAAGTTCTCTCCTCCCTCAGAGAAAGGTACCTCCTTCTTTGATGGCCCCGTTCTTTCCACTGGGATCTCACTTGCAGAGATCTTTCATTTAGGTCCTTTTTTTTTTTTTTTTTTTTTTTTTTTTTTCCCCAGAGTGTCTTGGCTTTCCATGCCTACAATACTCTCATGGGCTCTTGAGCCCAATCCAAATGCCTTAAGGGCTGATTCTGAGGCCAGAGTGCTATTTAGGACATCTGCCATTCTATGAGTCTGCTGCGTATCCCGCTTCCCATATTGGATCGTTCTCTCCCTTTTGATTCTATCTGTTAGTCTTAGCAGACACTAGTCTTGTTTGTGTGATCCCTTTGACTCTTAGACCTATCAGTGTGATCAATTGTGAACTGAAGTTGATCACTTGGACTAGTGAGATGGCATTGGTACATGCCACCTTGATGGGATTGTATTTGAATCCCCTGGCACGTTTCCAACTCCACCATTTGGGGCAAGTCCAATTGAGCATGTCCCAAATTCTACATCTCCTCCCTCTCTTTTTCCCACTCTTATATTTAACAGGGATCACTTTTTGGTTAAAATTTAAACACCTAAGAATAATTGTGCGTTAATTACAGAGTTCAAACAATAGTACTAGAACAAAAAAAATACTATAATGGAGAAAGTATTGCATTGTACATCAACAGTCAGGACAAGAGTTGATAAAGTCACTGTTAGGATTGCAAAGTCTAATGCATATCTTCATAGAGATGACTGAGTTTCATATGCCATTTTATCTATTCTTTTACTTGTAAATATATACAATACATATAATCACCTAAGGAGAGAGGTATTATGCTTTGATATTATATATTTTCAAGAATCAAAAGGATGTAGGCTAAGAATTGGGAAAGAATTCTCTTCCTTTCCTTCTGAGCTTATATTTACTGATTGCTATTACACACACTGACTGATTGCAGTATTTCTTGTCCTTTCAGAAACTGATAGAGTTGGCACAATAAATAGTTTCTAGTAGATATTAGTAGATCTTGTCCCCAGTCATGTATATGAGGTATACAATCAGTGAATTCATTTTTAGGAATGTAAACAATGTCAAATGTTTACCCCTTCAAAGTATGAAATGTATAATGAATAAGTAGATGAATGAATGAAAGGATAAATGCTGTGTAACTACATAAAAGTGAGTCAGTAGTTTATGAATTAAATTATGATATGAACAAAGATGAAGTACCTGCTACAAATAAACATTATCACTGCTACTAAATATTCAAGCAACCAAGCTTTGCTTTTCAGAGCTCCTCTTATTTTTTTTTTTTTTTTTTTGCTAAAGGTTTAATTTTGTAAAAGAATTTATAGTGATTCTTGAAATCTTGCACAGGGATTTCACTTTGTCAGCAAGAAAAGAAATAAAATATTTCATGGCAGGTTGGAAAAGAGAGCATCCTGTTCATTTCTTGTTGTCTTTTTAGGTTCCAGAGTATCAGAATGCTTATCATTATTATTACTTGTCTCATCTATTGTATGCTTATCAAACTAGGTTTCTCTGTCACAGCTGGAACAATCAGGAGTTCTTTTGTTGCTTATAATAAATAAATACTCAATTGTGATAATGTCCTCAGGGAAAGTTCATTAAAAAAAGAAATGAAAATGCTGAGAAATAAATAGTTATTGTGATTGCGCTTGTTTTGATATAATATGCAAAAATGTAATTTGGTTCCATAATGTCTGGAACACACTGAAAAATGTAAGATGGAGAAATGGAAAATATGTTACATTTATTATGTTATTTCAATTATCATTTTGTTTCTGATGATGGGAAAGTTTAGATTCAAAACACTGTTTTGGAGTAAAATATGAATTTAGCTAAAAGGAAAAAGAACTAAGTATATAAATAGGAATATTAAGTGATAAATATATTTGATCATATCTAACATTTTTTGACAGATGCTTTTTTAAATTTAGTGCCTAGATGTTCGGATTTTTCTCATCGCTTTGTTTAAAGTCTCTATTGGCAGCCTTATTCTGAGGTTTCCCAGATTATTTTGCCTTCTTGTTTTGGCTCAATGACAAGTAACAATTAACCAGTCAGGGAACATTGTAATAGAGATGTGAATGGCTTGAGGTAAGTGCCTGATATCAGAAAACAATTCTCTAGGTAAAACATTTCCTTTCAGGGATTCAGGATAGAGAAATGAAAATTAACTTTGCTCTTCTCCAGATTTAATTCTCCTTACTTGTCCTCATTTCTCAAGTTATTTTCTCTTTTATGTCTCCAATGTGGATTTACATGGTAGTTTTTTTTGTTTTTTTTTTCAAACCCTGTGAGTGGTAAGGGAAGATATAAGTAAACAAAGAAAACAATTAAGGCAAATAGATAGTGTGTGCCAATGTGCTAAAGAGTGGAGGACTTAGGAAAGAGATGGCAGAGAGAAGGCAAGGTATGTCATTGAATTCACAAGGCAATAAGGGCCATTGAAGGACAATTAGGCTAAAAGAGGAATGAAAATCAAGGGAAGTGCTATTGCCACTACCATAAACTGCCTAACATTTGGTCACTTAAAATCATTCTATTAATCTGACCCTTGTTTTCTGTTGCCAATGACCAGCTTAGCATAATATGGGTAAGTAGGTATTACCCATTGACAAAACAGTTCAGTTTTTTTTTTTTTAAGATTTATTTATTTATTTGAAAGTCAGAGTTACACAAAGAGAGGAGAGGCATAGAGAGAGAGAGAGAGAAAGAGGTTTCCATGCACTGGTTCACTCCCCAATTGGCCTCAATGGCCGGAGCTGTGCCGATTCAAAGCCAGGAGCCAGGAGCTTCTTCCGGATCTCCCACGTGGGTGCAGGGGCCCAAGGACTTAGGGCTTCTTCTACTGCTATCTCAGGCCACAGCAGAGAGCTGGATTGGAATAAGAGCAGCCTGGACTAGAACTGGTGCCCATATGGGATGCCGGCGCTTCAGGCCAGGGCTTTAACCTGCTGCGCCACAGTGCTGGCCCCAGTTCTGTGTTTTAAAAATGCACACACATACTCACACATTCAAATTTTAGAAAAAAAAAAAAGTGCTAGCCCCTTGGTAAGAGGGAAGAATTGGGGAATTAAATGTTATCCAGTAACTCTGGGGATCATTTTGTGAGTTGTTCACAAGCTTTTTTTTTTTTTTTTTTTTTTTTTTTTTTTTAAATTTCCTTGACATATGCTCTTAAAATATACTAAGGGTCATAAAAACTGGGTAAATAGAGATAAGGCACTTTCATTAAAACTGATAGGAATAAAAATGAGAGTATTAGAAGAGAACAAAGCAAACATATATACGTAAAACAATTCTCCTATATTTAATACTACGAAAGGTATTGGGGATGTTTGCACTATGGAAGGGAAAAAAGCATGGAACATACATTTCCTGATACCCAAGGAATTACAACTTGCAATACAATTCATTTGACTAATATTAAACAAATATACAGCATTATATGGCAAGAATTGACAAGAGAAACTACAAGGAGACTGGATAAAAAGAAAATAAATGATTCTTGGATGATTAAATAAGAGAAAGAAGTCCAAACTTGTAATAGGAATAATGAAATAGTGAGATCACAGGAAAAATGGGCAGAAAGGTGAGGTATTTTTTGGAAATAATAAGCAAAATATTTGTCTTATCAGAACTGCTTTGAGCATTCTGAAGGAGAAATGTAGCAAAAGTCAGCCTATGCCATGAAGGGATGATTAATTGGGGAATTATATATATATATATATGTATATATATATATACACACAATTATATAACACAAATATATACATATAGCTCCACAATTAAAACGTATATGTATATATACAACTCCACAATTATATATATATATATATATATACACATAAATTGTTTGAATGACATCTGTCACTCCTTCTAACAACCCTAACAACTGGCACATAAGTGATGTTTGACTAATGAATAATGAAATGAATGAACAAATGAGTGAATGAAAATGTGTGAACAAACATCACATTTTAGGTGAAAATTATGGTGTGATAATATGGAAGTACAGTAATGGCCTGGAAGTAAGCAGACACAAGAGGAAAGCTGATAACAGGAAGTGCAAAGATAAGGAGTAGAAGAAGGAGTTGAGAAAGAAGACAAAGGACATTCAAAGGGACACTTCAAGTAGTGTTACTAAAGCCTTTTGGACAGAAATCTTTGTAAGTTTGACACTGGAGACATTAATGGGTTCTGATATTGAACATGTGTAGTTGGCATTTTGAGATACAAGACTGGTTCTTGATACAAACTCCAATCTGGGAATTTTACTCTAATCAGTAACTTAGAAGTTGAGTCAGATCATGGGAATGGATGTTATCTCCTCTAAAAGAGAGAAGAGTAGTAAGCAAAGTACTGATTGATGAGATATACTTATGACTCATTAAATACGCATTGACAAGTCCCTGACCAAAACGATGGAAACTGTCAACTAAAAATAAATAAATAAATAAATAAGCTGACATAAATTTATCATTTGTTGTGTTTCATTGGTAAAGAGGTGTACTAAGTAAAAACCTATTTCAAAATTGATTTTGACTGTTAAATCCTAGTCATATTGCTTGCATTTAGTAAATTCAGGGTAGTTAAGCTCTTTTTATACTTAGAGGAGATTTGTTACTGAGCCGTGAATATGTTGTTTGGGAGTTCTTGGGGGGAGCTTAATAGTGTTCATTTAGTTCATATTCTTTATTATCTGTTTTTGTTGTTATCACTCTATCCTCGCATTTCTAAGGTAAATGAGTTAGCTCCCTTTTTATAAGAAAATATACAACTAGAAAAAAAGACATTTCATGTTATTTTTCAGAAATGTTTTTTGTTTAATTCCAAATAACCAGATATAGTTACATTTTAATATAGCATTTCTGATCTGAAATTATTTAATATTAAACATACAGTAAAAACTAGTATCTGCAGTTAAATTAAATATATAGAATTATGAAGAAAAGTATGTAATGAAAGCTTTTTTTAATAATTCAACATGATGTGATGGTGATGACAACAGGAGGGTGAGGTATATGGTAAAACTCTAAGAATCCAATAATGTTAAATCAAGGAAGCATAATAAGAAAGGAAGAAATTTGAGTACCAGTTAATTAGAACCACGTTGTGCATTAGAACTACACAGGGGGAACTCTGCTTAATGCTTTAGAATTATTTTTTTTCTTTTCTATATTACATTTAGTTGTCTAGATTTAACTATATTTAAGTTGGGACTTATTATTACAAGCTAGAAGTTACTAAGACTAATTATTTTCCATTCACTTATGTGATTAATATTAAAACTTGGAAAATTCACACATAACTTGAATTGGCTGTAATTAATCAATGTGGAGGAAAAAAAATTCAAGGTGCGCCCAGTTCTTTTTCCAAAGCAGTGAAGTGGTAATGGATTTCAAACACGTTATTAGTCATATCTGGCAAAGTGTATCAATGCCAAAGATTCCTCCCATTCCTCTCATGATTCACTATAAATGCAAAGGTGCTTTATATGTAAACAATAGATATTTTAATATATTTTTATCCAATATGAGACATTAAAATGAGAAGCAGAATTGCTAAGAAGTCTCCATGTCCAGGAAGTCACAATTCTTCAACTCACAGGATACAAAGACATTGATGACAACATTAGTTTTATTTAAGCTTGCTTGGCATGAAACTTTCAAAATTTGTATCCTTTGACAGCTGTTCAGTGGTCTGTATAGTACTTCCATGGACAGTCCCAGCACAGTTCCTCCTGGACAAGTGTCAGCATCTTCTCCAAATCTCTGTCTTCTGCCTTAATTGGCTCTGTTAACAGGTGTTCTCAGGTCAAAAGATGAGGATTCAACTGATTTATCACTTCCTGAGGCCTAATGTCAAAGAGAACATTTGGAACACACTGAGGGTGAAGCATAGTTGAGAAATATTCAAATATCCCCTGATTCATTCTGTTATAAATGGCAAAATATATTAATAGATGGATTGATTTGAATTTGAACTACAGCCTTGAGCCAAATGCATAAGCATTGGTCCTATGCATAAGCATAGGATCTCAGTTTCTCTTCAATTCCTTGTCTTCTACTTGGATTGCTGCCAATGAGTATATTACTATTGGTACTGCTACTATAGGGCCAGACTACTGTGCACTGTGTTAAGCTGCTGCTTGTGATGCTGGCATCCCGTATATGAGTGCTGGTTTGAGTACTGCTTTGCTTCTGTTCCAGCTTCCTGCTAATGTAGCTGGGAAGGCAACAGAAGATGGCCCAAGAATGTGAGCTCTACAACCCATGTGGGAAACCAGATTGGAGTTTCAGGCTCCTGGATTTGGCCTGGTTCAGACCTGACTGTTACAGCCATATGGGGCACAAACCAGCAGAAGGAAGATCTCTCTCTCTCTCTCTTTGGTGTGTTTTGTGTCTGCCTCTTTCTCTCCTCCCAATCACTTGGCTTTTAAAAAAATAAATCTTAAAAATACTGATAATTTTTCCTGCGTGCACCATTCCAAACACTATTTAGTTTTTTTTTTTTATCATTGAGACCATATCTTATCCTAACATTTTTTTTTTTTACAAAATTGAAATTCAAGGAATTAAAGTGTTTGCAAAATTTTATAAAGAGCTAGAATATACTTGTGGTTTCCTGGAGATGAGGTAGGAATATCACTTACCTGTAAATGGGCATAAAGGATCTTAATGTAGTAAAGACCACATTCTAAAACGAATTGACAAGGATGATAGCACCATTTGATGTATATGTATGAACTAGAATCCATTTAATTTTATATTTGAGTAGGGTGGATTTTATGTTGTCTAAAATATCCTCAAAGTTTGCTCAAGAAAGCAAACTTACCAAAAGTCACATCTTTTGAATCTAACTCTAGGTGCTTACAATGCAACATGTTCTGAGGAAGCACAGACTTGATCCTCCACCTTCTCTGCCATCCCCACTATTGCAGTGAATATTGGGAAACATATAAATTTCTGGACAGCAGTCTTGTGGTTAAAAGTCTTCTGTTAAATAAGGGCAGTGATATGTCTTGAAGTCTTCTATTAGGTCTATGAGCATCTAATTCTAACTAAGCATGATGTCTCTTTTATGTACAATGGTAAAACATGAGCTAAACAATTTCATAAAAAATGACGAGTGAGGAAAGGAAAGATGTGAAAATACTAGTTTTCACTAGGTAGTAGAACTATGTGTATTTCTCTTTATGGCCATTTTATTTAGAAAATATTGTAAAATAAATACATGTTACAAAGAAAGTGAACTTGCAAAAATTTTATTTATTTTGCTGGCAGAAATGCAGGGGGAGACAATGGATGGGCAAAGAGCTCCAATATGCTGGTTCATTTCTCAAACAGCCACAGAAGTCAGGACAGGGTCAGGTTAAAAGCAGGACCCAGGTCTTCCATACGAGTAACAGAGAATGATCTACTCTAGCCACTACCTGCTGTCTTTGTGATATGCATTAGTCTGAATTTTGTTTGGTTTATTATTTAGTTTTCTTAGTAATTTCACTGGTAGCTCAGTAATTTGCAAAAACACAGAGAGGAGTCAGAGTATAGTCCAATTTCTAGAATTTCTATAGATAACACTGATATGACTACACAATAGCATGGGTAACTCTGATAGATCAATTAGATGAACAGAATGATGGGGTGGGCATTTGGCACAGTGTTTAAGATGTGCTTGGCATGCTTGCCTCCCATACTGGAGAGCTTGGGTTTGAATCATGCCTCCACTTTAGATTCCAAGTTCCTGTTAATGTAGACCCTGGGAGGCAGCGGGTGATGGCTCAGGTAGTTGGGTCCCTGTCACCCATATGGGAGACTTGGATTGAGTTTCAGGCTCTTGTTTTTGGCCTGACCCAGCCTCAGCTGTAATGGGCAACAGGATGTGAGCCAGAGGATATAAGCTAACTGTCTGCCTCTGTTTCTCTCTTTTAAAAATAGATATAAACAAATAATTTTTAAAAAGAACAAAAAAATATTTTTAAATCAGCTCTAAATTATAAGACATCTCTTATTTCATTGAACTCCCTAAATATATGGATGAATCATACAAAATGTGAGTGGTTATTTCTAATACACAATTACAGTTAAATAATTTTGTATATTTATTTTCAATATCATAAACTTTCTCCATAATTTTCAAATAAAATTTAATTTATTTAAATTTAAGTTTTATATTTCAATGACAAAATAGGCCCATTGTCTACAGTGAGGAACACAAATACTATGAACTGCATGTTAAATACTGTGATGTCAATAAATAGGTATGCAGCAAATAGGACATCTTACATCAGGGAAGGATGAAAGAAACACGGAGACTCTGTGAAGGAAACAGGGAGAAAAAATAAATCTATGTTATGTCAATATTATAATAAAATAAGCATTTCAGTTAAATATATGAGTGTACACACTATACTCTGAAATTTTGGCCAAACCAGCTTGTTTATTAGATGTTAGCATTTTGTTTAGATTTCAATTTGATGAAAACAGATTTTTTTTTTTTTTTTTACAGGCAGAGTGGACAGTGAGAGAGAGAGAGACAGAGAGAAAGGTCTTCCTTTTTGCCGTTGGTTCACCCTCCAATGGCCGCTGCAGCCGGCGCATCGTGCTGATCCGAAGCCAGGAGCCAGGTGCTTCTCCTGGTCTCCCATGCAGGTGCAGGGCCCAAGGACTTGGGCCATCCTCCACTGTCTTCCCAGGCCATAGCAGAGAGCTGGCCTGGAAGAGGGGCAACTGGGATAGAATCCGGCGCCCCAACTGGGACTAGAACCTGGTGTGCCTGCACTGCAAGGCAGAGGATTAGCCTGTTAAGCCACGGCGCCAGCCGAAAACAGATATGTAGAATTAATCAGATTTTTAACTTGTGTTTAAAATAATCCTTTCAGAATATTGTATGTATATTTTATATATGAAATATATATATATATACGATATATACATATATAGAAAATGTTATATATTTTATATAAATATATAATATATATTTTATATATATAACACCATTTTGTAAACAAAGCTGCACTTATAACCTTTCTAACACTTGCTTTGTGGGTTACTTATATGAGTTGTTCATAAAACCATTAAATCAGAAAATACTTTGTGGTTATTTGTCAAATCTTCCACCAAAATAGACCTTTCTATCCTAGAACTGGGTACTTACAATCTGTTTACATATCTTTAGGGAAAATGAAGTCACCAACTCTAGAGGGGTAGGCCTTTTTTCTGATTTATATATTTCTTAGAAGACTGTTCCTTTCATCAAGCATGTAACCTATTTTGATAAGGAATTTACCTTATCACTAATAGATAAGGACAAACACTATCCCCCAAAAGGCAGTATTTTAAGATGATTACTATTTTCCAGGTTACATGATTCTAGAATAATCTACCTTTTATTGGTGTACTGATTTTTTTTTTTTAATGTGACTGTGTATGTGAGTTTTTGGTGATGGGCAAACAAGAGAAAAATAATGTTTGACATTGTATTCGTTATATACCAGGTAAATAGTACCTCACAAAAATGAATAATTGCGCAGAGTTGAATGGTTATTTCCTTAAGTGGGGAAAAGAAGAAAGAAGGATTCCAGAGATGGAAACGTGGATGCATGGTTGTCACCCATAAACCTCAAAGGACATGACTAGGTAGAAATCACTGGGACCAAAGTGAGTAATTGCAGAGAGAAACAGCTCAGGAAGAACTGTGCCCTTCAGAAGAGGAACACAGACAAACTTATCTGGGAGGCACCACGCAAATAAAATCTCCAAATTCACTGTGTTTGTCATGTGATGACCTGACATTGGTCAAACTGTACTGGAGACCTGAATGCAAAAAATTCCATTGATATTAATCTCCTGAAATTCAGAACAGGATAGGGATCTTGAGAGCAATTGTATTTGCTAATTTTTCTTTTATATTATTCAGTCATAGATTTCATTTATTCCACAGCATTCTTTGAGTATATTTTCATCAAAAGAATCCCATTATTCCCAGTGCAATATGTTTGTACCATTTTTTAAAAAGATTTATTTATTTATTTGAATGTCAGAGTTACACGGAGAGAGTAGGAGAGGCAGAGAGAGAGAGAGAGAGAGAAAGAGAGAGAGGTCCTCCATCTGATGGTTCATTCCCCAATTTGTCGCAGTGCCTGGAGCTGCGCCAATCCGTAGCCAGGAGCCAGGAGCTTCTTCTAGGTCTTCCATGTGGGTGCAGGGGCCCAAGGACTTGGGCCATCTTCTACTGCTTTCCCAGGCCATGGCAGAGAGCTGGATAGGATGTGGAGCAACCAGGACTCAAACGGGTACCCATATGGGATGCCGGCACTGCAGGCGGCGGCTTTACTCGCTATGCCACAGCATTGGCCCCATGTTTGTACTATTTTAAGATTAAATTTCTCAATGGAACTCTACCATATGATCAAAATCAATAAGAAAAAAAAAACTGATACGATCCATTATATATAATATATATGTGTGTGTGTGCATGTGTGTATATTTATATATACTTTACATTTATATATATTTATATATATTTATTTATATATAAAATTTACATTTTCAAATAATTTTCATCAATCAACTTTACATTTAGTAGACATTCATAATAACTTGATAGATGGGAATGAAAAACATCATGATCTACAACTAGAAATGAGAAGATTGAGATAAAGTTAGGTTAACTGATTTGTCTAAGGTCAGTGCAAAGGTAAGAATACAGGTTTTCCTATTTTTGATACCTTTAACAATTTATATAAAACATATAATAAAGCTTTTTTTTTGCTTTCATTATACTTACTCAGAGAATTGGCATTTGTACAATGGGAATTTAAAAAAAAACTTTAATTAAATTATGTCATCCCCTATACACACTCGAGCTTTTGATCGCTCACTATATGTGAGTTGCTTATAGGAATGCCTACCTAAGAGGCCACATTAAATCAATTTCAATAGAAATTCAAGAGAAAATAATGAACAATGTTTGAACATCTACAACATAGAAGACTTTATGATACTTGCTTTAAGCATATTACCTCTATACATCATGTCACCAAAAGTGAAGTCTCTATTTAGATTTAGATTTACATTATGATATGAGAATGAAAAGATAGTGTCAAGTATTTCCTTGTCATCTTCACTAGGACACCCAAATTGAAGAAACAGAAAGTGGTGCATGTGGACATTGTCATTTATCTAAAGGATTTTTATGTGTAAAGTCACACAGGTAGGAAATTTTAGAGAAGCGAATAGAAGAATATTTTGAAGCTAAATGAATACTGAGGGAAATCCTTTAAAACAATGTTGGAATAGTACACTGATGCCAGGCTTTGGCATGCCCTGAATGAGAGTCAGAACACGTTGGTATTTATTTTGTGGATATGTAAGTGGGCTTAAGGACTAGCGCTGTGAAATGGACACAGCCAAAGTTAATGTTTTACTCTAGCATCATATGGAGATTATTGACCTCTTTGGGAACCTACGATTTCAGAATTCTCAGGTCTTCTTTAGTTATTCTGTTGTTCTCCTTATTACCGCTCAGCAGATACATGGCAGTGGTACTTTTTACAGCTCCATGGCTTCAAAGCTGCAGACCTGCATGGTACACTTTCTAGACAATGTATACTATGATTTTTTTTCAAACTCATTTCAATTTGTTACATACAAGCAAATGCTCACATACAGAACAAAACATGCCCCCTTTGTGACAGGCTGTTTTTCTATACCTCCTTTATCCATAATTCAGACCCATCATCAGTCTAGAATTATAATCCACAAACCCAGGAGTCCATCCAGATATCTCCCCACATCTCATCAGCTATCTCTAACACATCACCAAATGTGTTTAAAGAGTAGTCATCACTCTTTATGGTGTCCATGACCTTTGAAACCTTCCTCTACACATCTCTGGATGATTTCAAATCCCATGCTTTTGAGATTTCTTGACCCTTCTTATAACTTCAGCTCCTCAGAACTAGAGAATAGAGACTGGGGCAAGAATGAATGGAAGTAATTTATGTAAAGGGGAACTCTTTTTGTTTTCATAAAATAATGAAATTTGTTTTGAACTAAATATCTATCTTACTGAGTGAGCAAAAGATGTATTGATTGATGATTCACCTACTGATAGAGCAATTGTACAGTCTCAAAAGAGTTCACTGAAAATTGTAACTCATCTCCTAAAGACAGAAAAATAATAGATCACAGGGAAGTAATTTTCTTTCCTTCTTTTCTGCAATGTCAAAAGCCACTTTACATATTTCGGGAAAGAAGTTCTTAAAAATCTCACTAGCTGTGATTAATATTTTAAAACTGATTTTATCAGAAAACCCATCTTCACAAAGAATGAGAAAAATGCTGTGCTAAATTTCTCCCCTGAAATCAGTGTCTGTAGTTCTCCAAACTATATTTACCAGAAGTGCATCTTGTAGTTAATTAGCTGAAAGCATTTTAGGTTCTGATAGGAAGAAAATTCTGTTATTGGTCAATGAGAACTGAACTGACAGACATAGCTTTTCTGTTTCTAATATAAAAATTGTCTAATTCTATCCATAATGAGTTATGTTTTCATAATACAAGAATAATTGAAAGAAGTTCAAAACCTCTTATAGTCTTGGTCTGTAGAGGTATGTTATTCAATGCTATTTTGCTGTGAATGGGAAAAATGAATTCATAGTGATCAGTGTTCAGAATGGGAAAATTAGTTAACATTTGAAGGAAAGATCCACATCTTGCATGAAATAACCTGGTTTATTGTAAAACTAAATGTCTGTCTAGTTGAATTGAGCTTCTGAATAGGTATCTCAGGAGCCCTTTGAGTTGCCAGAACTGAAACTCATAAACATTCATTAATATAATACTTTGGGAAATATTTTCCCTTTTCCAAAACATTGCAGTTTCTGTAGAAAAATATTTTCCATATCAGAAAGATAAATCCTAATGCTAGAAGCAATTAAAAACAGAAATAATCATTTTTAAATGTTATCTCTATAAACCAATTGGTAGAGGTGTAATAGGAATTTGCAGCATTTTTTGGTTTCTTCAGGATAAAAAGAGCTGGCTGGCAGTTACTTTTCCTTCAGCAATTGTGTTTTTCTTTCATCTTTTAGAACCACACTAAGTCTAGCATGGCAAATGCCTGCAAACTAAAACAGTTGGCCTAAGACTTAAAACACGTCTATGAAGACAGACTCTAGCCATGATTCAGAATCAGTGTTTGAATTTTAAAAAATATGTATGGAATTTAGGAAAGAGAGCCATTAAACCATAGCAAGTGGAGAATTTGGCAATTTGTGGTATAATAATGGTCTTTTATGAGCCTTCCACATCAACAAAATATCCCGAGTCAGCCAATATGATACTGAATATGATTCTATAACCTGGTTCAGTGACTTCCAGATTGGGTTCACATAATAGTGGAAAGGCAGCAAAGTAGAATTTTTGTGAAATTAAGAGACTCACTGAAGAAAAGAAAATGTTGTACAAGAAGTAGAAATGGAATTAGAACATGCTGTTTTGAAACACGCTCCTCAAGTCTTCTGACTAATCCCTGCCACCAGACACAGATCAGTGCAAATAGTGATTCATGTCACTGTGTGGTTTTCTTCTGAAAGTAGGTGATAAGGCACTTAACAAAGTACATTAAACCCTGTCTTCCTGAAATGTACATGCTGAAGAATAGAAACCAATAAGTAAAATAGATTGTGCAAATTGTGTTATATAGTGGTAAATGATATGAAGGAAAATGTAATTGGAAAGAGAATATTGAGTTGGAGGCAGAGTAACCTTGAGTGTTCACAGAGACCTTTAGGAAAAGATGGAATTTAAACAGAGACTTAAAGAAGGCCATGGAGCAAGCCATGGGGAAGATTATTTAGGCAGGGAGGAAAGCAGGTAAGAATCTCTGGGGTGGGATTGTGTCTAATGAATATGACAAACAGCAAGAAGTCCAATATATCTGGGAATCTGGACAGAGAGCTAAGGGGTAAACAAATGTCCCAGTTTCTGGTCAAGTGATATTTGAAGCACTGAGTGAGATGAGATGCTACAAGAACACTCTGAACAGAAAATGACATACTGTTACTTTGTTTTAATACCATCACTCTTCACTCTGCATATAATTCAGAATTGAATCAAGAGAGGCAAGAATTTGGAGGTTATCATAAGAAATTGGTTAGATAAGACTTGGAAGAAGAAATTGGACTCTGAGTGCATGTTTAAACCATTAGGATTTCTTGAATGATTGGATGCAGGGCATAAGATAAAGAGTAGAGAAAGGATGCCTTTAAGATTTTTGACTAGAACCAGAAGAGAGGAGTGCTATGAATTGGAAAAGGGAGATATTTGGAAGACAGAAGAGCATGGGTCCCTTGTCGTAAATGTATCAATTGAAACAACTTATAAACCACAAGTAGAATTGCAAATGAAAGCTTGAACACTCATTTGAAGTTCACAGGAAAGATTAGGCTGAAATATAATTTGTAATGGAGGGACTTGTCCCCCAAATTCACTCTTTTCCATGAACTCAGAATATGACCTATTGAGACACAGAGTCATTGAAGATGCAATTATTTAATATGAAGCCATACTGGAAGAGGATGTGATCTAAGTCCTTTATGATGTATGCTATTATAGCTAATGACCCTTTCTTCACTCTTAAGCAGTTGTACCATTTAGAATAATGGCCAGAAGTAGGCACTGAGACATGTATTACTGTCAGTGGCATACATGACAGTAGGAGTAGCAAGTAAGCAAGGAGAAACATCCTTATTATACAGAGAGATATTAAATATATCAGTGAATAAGAATGGTGGATCTCAAATTTCAAATGCATCAGAATCAAGGATCCTATCAGAAGATACTACTGTTTGAAGAAGCCTCTGTGTCTACTGAATTAGAATGCATGGCAGTTGACCTTTACATATTCATACTGGAATTATAGATATTAAAATCCTTCAGGAAGTCTTTATATCTGTCTTGTGGTAAACTCCATTAACATTTTCTGTTCTTACATTAAATGACATATTGCATCTATTATTAACTGTTTCACTTTTCATATTGATATTCAGAAAGATGAAATTCTTTCATTTGAATTTTTCTACTTTTTAATGTAAAGAAGCTAAGAAACAGATCAATAAATAGTGGTTTCAGGGTATTCTGCACACAAGGTTTCAGTACCAGATATTCTTAGGAAAAAGTAAACATTTTCATTTTCTAATACTTTGATGACCTAAATTTCACCAATAGTCTACTTCAAACTATGTAGACTACTACAATTTAAAATTCAGTTCATCCATTCAATTTTCTTAAATTAGTATTACCAATATTTACTCACCAATGGAATTCTCCTTTTTTGACATAGATTTCAAACACAGTTTGGAAAATACTGTTTTTTCATTAAATTTCTATTAATTTGACTTAATCTTTATCTTGTTGCAGGATACTATCACATAACATATAATTAAATCATCAGTCCTAGTGTTTAGAGTGGAATTGTATAGTAGAATATTCAAACTCAATTGCAATCAGTGCTCAAGAGAGTAATAAAATGTGTAAACTTAGCTGGGTGTTAAGCAATGGGTAGTGATAGTTTCTGATACTGGAGATTTTCTTATTGCATACACACACTTAAATCTTTTTTTTAAACCCCCTGCCAAAAATCACAAAAGCATTGTCTCTTTCTTTCATATGTATCTGCCTATCTTAAGTGAGAGAGAATTTGCTTGTACAGTTTAAATTCTTGGCCTTCATTTTCAAGCCCAATTCTAAATTGTCTTGACAGTAAGAATTCCAGTATGCTCTTGTTAATAGTATTCAATTACCTGTTCATTAGCAATATTCATGAAAGAAGAAAAAAGACAAATATTGTAAATAATGGATATACCAAGAGATCATCTTAACTATATTGACACAATAATTTTTATATTTCATATTTATTTACAATATTAAGAGTATACTGATATATCCCAAATATACACTTTCCTATGGGAAAACATAGAACAAACATAATAAAGAAAATCTCTCTACAAGCCTTAAAAAACAAAAGGAAACAAATAAGTTATGAGGTTACAAGATCTGTGCTCACTTCAACAGTACATATACTAAAATTGGAACAAGGTTGCAAGATCAAACCCCCATGTAACTGAAATGAGCTTGCCTGATCCCCACAGATAATACGCATAACAAACACAAATAGTAAGATAACCCTAGAACTTACATAGATCTAAAGAAGATTGGCTTTATTTCAATTTCTTACAATGTCTGTATAGGATATACCTAAATAGGGAATAAAAAATAACCCAAGAGTCAGAGAGAAATATTGGTTCCTGCTGCCTAGACATCATAGGGAAGGGAAACAGCTTGACAGGACACTTGCGAGAAGTGAGGGAATTATTTTTTAAAAATGTGTTTGGTGTGTAGTGATGGAAAAAGAAAGTAAAGGAGAAAGAAAAAAAAAAAAAAAAAAAAGGAAGCAGCTCTAGAAACCCTTTTACACTGGGGTAAATAGTCCTGACTCTGGCAAGCAAGGATCATAAAAGGGGCTAGAAGAAAGCAAGGGGCATTTTCCTGTGCAACAGAGAATGTCCAGCCCGTTCTGGCACTGTGGAAGCAAGAGAAGTCTATTTACTAATTTTAGTCAAGCATACATTGATAATGAATCCATCACAACATCATATCTTTCTTTCAGTGGAGTGAAGTCTTGAGTCTTCCAGAGGCATCTCAAACATAAAGTAAGGGTTATGAAGAGATAAGTCAAGCAGTTGTAGAAGGGACACAGATTACACCAGACATATGTTGTCCTGGTGTTCTCCAATGAGAGACTTGTATACAAACAAGTATGATCAGGTTGCTTTGATAACTCCTGCTGGTACTCAAGTAAAAGGACATAACTGTTGTTCCTGGTCACAAGTTCTCTTTCTTGTTTTTTTGCTTTCCTTCCAGTGGGAGGTTTTGAAAGCTATTTGATATGTAAATTATTTTAATGTCTGACAACATAGTCATAAAATACAACAGAGTGAATCATCAAAATATACATTCTCCAGTAGTAAATGCTTTTTGTCCTTAGTAAAGGTGATTATAAAGGAAGCTACTTTGTTTATTGTTAGAACCAAAATGAAGTTTATCATGTTCAATTGGAGAAATTAAATAAGTAAAATGGTCAGATAATAAAAACTGTAAGTGTAGAATATCTTCCCAATATCAAAGAAGTAAAACTACTTTCTTTGCAGAATAGACCTTCAAATTGATTTCCTGATATTGTAGTCAGCTCAGACTACTATCGAACTTACAACACCTTGGGTGTTTTCAGAAACAACAGAAATGAATTTTTCACTGTTTTAGACACAGAAATCACAGATTAGGGTGCTAACAAGGTTGGGTTTCAGTGAGAGCCCTCTTGTCCATTTCAGACACCTGCATTCTCCTGGTATCTTCATCTGGGCAAGGGGTGGAGGGAAAGGCACCACTTGATCTCATCATATAACAGAACTAGTTCTGTTCATATGGGCTACTTCTGCATGAGCTATTTACCTTCCACAGACCTCTCCTCCATATACCAACACATTGCGGTTTAGGATTCCAGCATATGAATTATAGGGGAAATAGAGTTGAGTCCGTAACATGTTGGTATGTTAGAAAAAACTATGTTGACATAAGAACCATGTCTGTAGGGAGAAAGTAATGGCAGTTGTTTGGAATCTTCAGAGTTTCCTTTCAATAACTTCTATTGTTTTTTATCAGCTTGATTGAATCATTTTACCCTTTTTGTTTCTAGCGCACTATAATCAGGATCCTCCCGTGGACACAACCTTAAAACCACAGGGTATCACACATAATAAAAGTAGGAAACCTGGCTGTTAGGTATTCTATCAGTCATTTCTATCTTAGTGGAAATTAAAAATTGCCTATTTAATGTCCTGAATTAACATGAATTCTTATTGTTGAAAATATTTTATTGAATATTTTGTACAAGAAAAAGAGATTTCACACATCAAAGAGTAGGTGAGACTGATAATTTTAATAATGCATAGATAGAAAGACATTTTGGGGCTTTGTGATTCGGGAACAAGAATATATTACAATTTCATTTTAAGTCTCTCTTGAGTAAAATCTGTAAGGGAGCTCTGTAAACTCTATGTCTCATAGCAGACTGGCTTTCATTTTACTTTTTCTTCTCCTTTTTTCTTTTTGCTAATGAACTCTTTGGAAACAAAACAATAGGAATGGAAAAGATAAAAGCAACTGCAGCTCCATCAATTTTCTCATTGTGTCTCATTAGCTAAGAGACCAATGTTAGTACCTTTGTGATTTTGTAGTATTGACTTTGGACTATTTTCAATTTGTGAAAATAAATGACTTCCTCCATTTTTCATTGTTCCTTCAGAGTAAAGGAATCAGATGGATTCAAGTTTGGTAGTGGGCTAATAATATTTAAGATGTTTTTTTACTGATATTAATAATAATGTTGCTTATTGGATAATAGTGTTAAATCTCTCCGTAATCTGCCAAAATTCACTTTATGTACATTGGCTTATGCTTCTAGTAATATACATGCTCAAAATTCCTGCAAGTTCATGGTGAATCATTCCCATTAATTTCAGATGTTTCATTTTTACTGATAACATTTTTAAATTTAGCTATATTTTATCTAGTAGTCATATGAATAATCAGCTTTTCTCACCATCCCTTAATGTTCTATCCTTCTTATAAATTATGCTCCAGGTTTGTGTCTTTGTATATAACATACAGTGATATATATATCATAGATATATAGATATACATAAAATATATACACAATATAGCTATACATATACATATATTGATATTTACATCTGTATATATGTATATGCTTAAATTTCTCATCTGAGACTTATTGTATTTTCATGAACAGGTATTCACATCTATGAATGTAATGATACATTTGCATTTCTCAAAATCAATCTAGTTTGTGTGCTCTTTTTTAAACTTTTATTTAATAAATATAAACTTCCAAAGTATAACTTTTGGATTATAGTGTTTTTTCCCCCATAAACTCCCTCTCACCCACAACCATCCCATCTCCCACTCCCTCTCCCATCCCATTCACATCAAGATTCAGTTTCAATTATCTTTATATACAGAAGATCAATTTAGTATATACTAAGTAAAGATTTCAACAGTTTGCACCCACACAGAAACACAAAGTATAAACTACTGTTTGAGTACTAGTTGTACCGTCAATTCACATAGTACAACACGTTAAAGACAGAGATCCTACATGAGGAGTAAGTGCACAGTGACTCCTGTTGTTGATTTAACAATTCACACTCTTATTTATGACGTCAGTAATTACCCAAGGCTCTTGTCATGAGCTGCCAAGGCTATGGAAGCCTCTTGAGTTCGCCAACTCCGATCTTATTTAGACAAGGTCATAGTCAAAGTGGATTGTGTGCTCTTATTATAGCTATTGCTTCCTACTTCTCCTCTGCCTTTTTGAGTTTATCATATATTTTCCATTTTATTTTTAATTTCTAGTGATACTTAATTTTATATATTTTTTCTTTGATGTTAATGGGACCATTTAACATTTCAGAACATATATTTTACAAGGAAGGCCAAAGCAATATGCACTATTCCACCTTACCAAAATACAACTACACGCTGGAGACTGACCAATAGACATTCTTAATGGCCTTTCTATTCAATGTATTTTCCGATTCAACATATTAGTCAAGGGGCAGGTGTTTACCTAGCAGTTAAGCTGTCCCTTGGGGCATTGTGACCTACAACTGGGCTAGAGCCCTAGCTCTTATCCCCTTTCCAGCTTCCTATTAATCACTACCTGGAGGTAGGAGGTGATGACACATAGTTAGGTTCCGGCCATCCAAGTCTGAAAATCTGATTGAGTCCAGGGCTTTGAGCTTCTACCTCCATCATGGAGCCACTGCAAGCATTTGGGGAGTGAATCAGGTGATGTGAGATCTCTTTCTATCTCTATCTCCATCTCTCTGTCTCTCAAATATTTTTTTAAATGTGTGCTCTCTAAGTAGTTACCGAGTTTAAGAGTTTTTAGATTTTATATTTCTTTCTGCTGTTATATTTGCCTAGCATTGAAGGCCATATTTGTTTTTATTCTAATCCAATATTAATCAATGAAAGTTTAGAGTCACCTTTATCTTTAGCAATTCAGTCATTCAATATTACTTATAGCATTCCACTATCTCTCTTAGGATTACTGTTCATGAAGTAGATTCACAGTTATTTAAAAAAATAAAAACAGTCTTCAGTGGAAAGTCCTCAGGTTATTCTTCTTCATATAGCATCAGTATTAGAGCTTTCATATCTGGCAGTGATGAGAAGGCTTTTAAAAAAATTAGCTATCCTTCTTATGCTAAGGGTAAACTATATAAGATAGAAACAAAGAAATATAAACAAACAAAATAGCTACCTAAAATCTCTAGAGTATAATTATTTTTTAAATGGGAGGGGAATTGAACCTTGGAGAAACTGGAACAGTTGAGTTACACATATATAAGAAGCACGCATTGGAGCAAGAAAAAATAATAATTCAGGGGCAGGTGTTGTAACCAGTGGGTTAAGGCACTTCTTTGGATGCCAGCATTTCATTTTGCAGAGCCAGTTGGAGTCTCAGCTACCCTACTTTTAACCCAGTTTCCTGCTAATGCACTTGGGAAGAAGGTGCATGGTGGTTGAGATGCCTGGTTGCCAGTCACCCATGTGGGAGACTCAAGTGGAATTCCTTCTCCTGACTTTGGCCTGGTGTGACCCCAGCTGTTGCAGGCATTTGGGGAGTTACCCAGCAGATGGAAGAGCTCTGTCCCTCCAGAAATCTGTCATTCAGCCTTTCAAATAAATAATAAATCTTTTTTAAAAATTTTTAAAATTAATTTGACAGGTAGAGTCATAGACAGTGAGAGAGACAGAGAGAAAGGTCTTCTTTCTGTTGATTCACCTCCCAAATGACCACTATGACTGGAACTGCACCGATCCGAAGCCAGGAGCCAGGTACTTCTTCCTGGTCTCCCAGGCAGGTGCAGGGACCCAAGCACTTGGGTCATCCTCCACTGCCCTCCTGGGCCACAGCAGAGAGCTGGACTGGAAAAGGAGCAACTGGGACTAGAACCTGGTGCACACAAGGGATGCCGGTGCTGCAGGTGGAGGATTAACCAAGCAAGCCATGGCGCCGGCCCCATAAATAATAAATCTTTAAAGTAATAATGCGAAGTCTGTGTGAGCGTGTATCCTTATCATGTGTGTCTATATATGTTATAATTTCATCTTAATGAAGTATATACATATAACTAACTATATTTAATGTAGTTAACCTAGGACACACAATTATTTTGATTATAATCAAAATAAAATAAAGACTCCAACAATCAAAAAGAAGATGGGAAAGGAAAAGGAGAGGCTTAGAAGAGAGGAAATAAAAGTCAACTTTAAAGAGGTGCACCTAAAATTGTTCCCGTTAATAATTTGAACATATGTTGATATGCTAAACATTTCCATTAAGAGACAGAGATGTTCAAAAAATATATGGTAGTAAAGTCCAACAATATATTGCCTACAAGGGAAATACTAGAAGTATAAAGACAGATGGCAGAAAGCAAGTGCATTGAGATACCATGTATGCAATCAAAAACCATAAGAATTTGAAGTGGTTGTATTATAATCAGAAATAACATACTTCAAGACACAGCATTTTACAAAACAGAAAGAACTTTCACATTGATAAATGAGCAACTTATCAAGAACATATAATAGTAACATGTGTATGAGAAATAGAATTTCAACATAAATTAAAAAAAATTGGCACAAGTTGAAATTACTAACATAGTAGACATAGAAGGAAGTTTTCACATTGCCATTTCAATAATTGAGAGAATAATTAGATCTAGATAGAGTATAAATAGTAAGATAGCATAACCTAAGAACATTGTCCATTACTTTGCCTAAATTTGCCTTTTTTTTAAAGTGATTGTATGCAAAGGATATCTTCTAAGCACTAAGGAAATTAACGACCAAATCAATTATAATATGCTACAGAATAAAGATTATTTGGGCCTCGTAAAACATATCAAGAATTAAGTATAAAATCACAAATAGATCAGAACATATATCAAATGAAATATCTAAAATTTATGGGATTCAGTCAAATCTGTGCTTAGAGAAATATCTATAGTCTAAAATATTTCTGGAAACTAAAATAGTGTTTTAAATCAATGACTTTTATAAACTTTGTAACTTTCTTTTTTTCTTTTTTCTTTTCTTTTTTTTTTTTTTTTTTTTTTTTTGACAGGCAGTGTGGATAGTGAGAGAGAGAGAGACAGAGAGAAGGGTCTTCCTTTTTGCCATTGGTTCACCCTCCAATGGCCACTGCGGCCGGCGCATCATGCTGATCCAAAGCCAGGAGCCAGGTGCTTCTCCTGGTCTCCCATGCGGGTGCAGGGCCCAAGGACTTGGGCCTTTCTCCACTGTTTTCCCGGTCCATAGCAGAGAGCTGGCCTGGAAGAGGGGCAACCGGGATAGAATCCGGCGCCCCAACCGGGACTAGAACCCTGTGTGCTGGCGCCGCAAGGCAGAGGATTAGCCTGTTAAGCCACGGCGCCAGTCAAAACTTTGTAACTTTCAAAAGTTATAAACAGAAGGAGAAAATAAAATAATAACAAATTCAGTAAAATTTAAAACAAATATCCTATAGAGAAGCTTAACAAAGTGGTGAATTGGGAAATGTCCAGCAATTCTCAGTAAGAAGAGAGAGAGAGAGAATTCAAAGCATCAATATTAGGAATAGAAGAGGAAGGTCACTAGAGTTATTACACATAGTATTATATAAATACAATATTAAATAGATATAATAATATTAATTTTATGAACCCACTCTAGCCAATCTGTTGGAAATAGACACATTTCTTTAAAAATATCACTTTCATTAATTTACACAAAGTGAGGTAGGAATTTCAAACAGTCATATACTTATTAAAGTATGTGAATAAATTATCAAAGCTTATCAACCGATTAAGTTCCAAGCCCAGATTTTTCTGCTGTATTAAATCAAAGATCCTCCCAAAAATAATAATCATAAACAATGTCTCTCAGAAAAAGGAAACATTTTCAAATTATTCTACAAAATAAACATAACTATGGGAATAAAAAGCAATCACAACACAAAAAGAGAAAGATAGATAGATGATAGATAGATGATAGATAGTTAATAGAGAGTGAGAGAGATTATAGACAAGTGTTTCCCATCAACAGTTACAGATATGTTCAGCAGTATATAAACAAACATATTACAGATAATAGATAAAAAGGATAATACCTCATGATCAGGAATGCAGTATTGCTTTTAATTCAGAGTCATTCAATGCTATTTACTATATTTACAGAATAAGGGAAAATTATTAACATTTTAATAGATCAAGACAAACTTTTGAAAATATAAATATTCATTTGTATGAATGTCAATAAATTTGACATATAGGTATAGGATTTTCTCAGACTGATTCAGGGAATTTAGAACAAAGAAGCAAAAATACAACTAGATTTAACAATAAATAACCTACTATAATAAAGATAACCACCGAGAGTGAGATTCAAGGTAGTGCTGGAGAATATATTGCAATAATGTGAATTAAAGGAATTAAATGTAAAAGAATGCAAAGGAGTAGCCGATGACACACTTATTTTCTGCTATCTGCTGATTCTTGCTTGCTGTTGATAACCTCTATGTGTTAAACAATTTTGAAATTTCAGCTCATCTTCAGTGAGAATACAGAATTTTCCTGGGCTTTTATTCTGTCTCTTCATAGATTTTCATTTATTTATGCCCAGGACCTTACATTGTCACTTGCTTGACTTAATATATATCATTTGTTTATCTTAGGAACAGAAGCTCAAAGTCCTGATTTCCATAGCAGAGGAATCAAAACCAGCCAGGAAAGAGCTTCCCGTGGACTCTTCTTAAAATGCTTAAGTTTTTTCTTAAGCAATTTTTTTTTGAAATTGCTTTAAACATTTTTTGGCTTAACATATAATACTCATATACAGCACAACATTCCAAAATGAAACCAAACTGTAAATTAATCAGTCATGAAAGTTATCTTTTCAATTTGCTTATCTTTTCTTGGTGTTTGAATCCTACCAGATCCTTTGTTCTTCTTTCATATTCAGAATCTAATATTTTTATTGAAAACTATAGTCTCCGCATTGCGTTGTGGGACACAAGAGCCTTGTTATTTCAGCCCAATTCACTTTGATACCCAATACTCAACCTTCTCACCTCCCACTCCCTCCACCCCTCCAAGCCTTTGGTAATCACTATTTTATGTTCAGATCAAGTATTTAATTTTTGTAGCTTCTACATATTAAAGAGAACATGCAGTATTTGTTTTTCTGCATCTGGGTTATTTTTCTTGGAATAATGATCTCTAGTTCAATCCATTTTTTCAGTAAATATCAAGATTACATTTTATAGCCGATTAATACACAATTATGTATATATGCTACACGTTTTATCTAATCATCCACCAGTGGGCACCTAGGAATATTCCATATCATGATTATTGTGAATTGTGCTGCAATGAACATGGAAGTGCAGTATCTCTTTGATACTTTGGTTGTATTTCCTTTAGCTATATATTCAGAAGTGGAGTAGCTGGGATATATGTTAGAACTGTTTTTCATTTTTTTCTTTTTGAGGAGACTCCATACTGTTCTCCATAATAACAGTGCTAATTTTCATCCCAATTAATAGTGTGTAATAGTTCCTCTTTCTATGTGTGTTTTTTTCCCCCAACATTTGTGTTTGATAACAGCCAATTTAAACGAAATGAGATGATACCACATAGTGGTTTTGGTTTGTATTTCCTGACAGTTACTGATATTAAGAATTTTTCCATATATTTGCTGGCCGTTTTGTTTTCTTCTTTTGAGAAATACAGATTATTTTCCCTGTTCTTCTTCATATACTTCTGGAAATTTTAGCCAGAGTCAACAGGCCAGTTGAAGATACAAAAGACATATACATAGGAAAGGAGGAAGTAAAATCATCTCTGCAGATGACATGATTCTTTATAGAAAAACTTAACCATCCCACCCAGAGACTATCACAGCAGATAAATAAATTCAGTAAAGTTGCAGGATACAAAAGCAACAAACAAAAATCAGAATTATTTAAAAAATTATGTTGAGAGAAAAAGAGACATAAATAGAAAGCTAGATAAAGACATAGAGCTACCATTTGCTGGTTTATTCCCCAGATGCCCACAATGTCCAGGGTTGAGCCAGCCCAAAGCCAGGTCTTAGGAACTAAATTCATTTCTCTCATGTAGATATCAGGGACCCAATCACTAAAACCTTCACCAATGCCTCCCAGCTCTACATTAGCGCTAAGCCAGTGCTGGGTATCAAACCCAAGTATTCCATTGTGGGACACTGGCATCTTAACTGCTTAGCTAAATGCCCCCATTCTCCTTAAAGTAGCATTTTTGTACACCATTAATGAAGTTGTGAAACAATTAATTTTAAAAGTAAACTTATTCACAAAACCTGAAAAAAGAACTTGAATAAAATATATTATGATTTATTTATTTGAGAGAAAGAGAGAGACAAAGAAAAGGAGGAAGAGAGAGAGAATATGCACCCTCATCCACTTGTTCATTCCCCAAGTGCCTACCATGTCTGGAGCTGAACAAGGGCTGAAACCAGGAATAGAAATGAAATCCAAGTCTCGCACATAGTTTACAAGAAACCAATTACTCGAGCCATTCTCAATGCCTCATTGTATTGGCAAGGAGCTGATGTCAGCATCTGGAGCCATGAACTGAAACCAGGTGCTCTTATGTCAGACATGGGTGCCTCAAATTCTAGGCCTAAATGTTTATTCGAATAAATGTGACAAAGGATGTGAAAAGTGTAGACAATGAAAATTACAAAACACTAATGAAAACAATGGAAGAAGACACTAAAACTTTGGCTAATGCCTTCCTGTGTCTATGGATTAGTAGAATTAGTATGACAATAGTATCCAAGGAAATTTAGAGATTCAATGCAATTCTCAGTAAAATATTAGTGCCATTCCTCATAGTAATACGGAAAAATCGTAATTTCATATGGGAATATTCAGCCATTTTCAACTGGTTTTATCATAGTCTCATATTTCTAAATTTTTGCTTCTTAATTTATTGTTTTTAATTTGCATCACTATGCAGATATTAATATTCAGTGCTTACATGTTCCCTACTCTATTTCAGGTCATTTAAACAATTATCGCCAGCTTCTTTGCCTTTGATTTTGGCATCTGGAAATTTTTTAATGAGTTTTGTTGTTGGTTTAGTTTTACACACAATTTCAAGAATGAATTAGTATTAGTATTTTTGCTGTTACTGTAATAAATTAGCATTTTTGATGTTTTAGAAAGAATTTTGAATTTTGCTTTCTACCTTGAAACAATTAGGCGTATTTTTGTAATAAGCATTTTTTTTTTTTTTTTTTTACTTTTTGACAGGCAGAGTGGACAGTGAGAGAGAGAGAGACAGAGAGAAAGGTCTTCCTTTTGCCATTGGTTCACCCTCCAATGGCCGCTGCGGCTGGCGCACCGCGCTGATCCGATGGCAGGAGCCAGTTGCTTATCCTGGTCTCCCATGGGGTACAGGGCCCAACCACTCGGGCCATCCTCCACTGCACTCCCTGGACACAGCAGAGAGCTGGCCTAGAAGAGGGGCAACCGGGACAGAATCCAGAGCCCCGAGCGGGACTAAAACCCAGTGTGCCAATGCCGCAAGGCGGAGGATTAGCCTGTTGAGCCGTGGCACAGGCCGTAATAAGCATATTTTAACATAATATTGGGTAATCACAATATATGAGGTTTAAGTAAGAGTACATTAATTTCATTAGATATATATTGTAATTGAAGGTTAGTTCAAAAAATTTGTGGGAAATAGAAATAAAAGATATTTATTTTGGTGCAAAACTCTTTAAATTTATGTGTAATTACATTAAGAGTAATGGTAATTACATATGCATAATATGTAATTTAACATTAATTATATAAGAATATAATTGGAAATAACAATTTTACATTTTATTCAAGCATCTTTTAATATACCCAATATATTCAAATTAGAGAAAATAATTATTAGAAATAAAAATAAGAGAAAACCTTGCACATACATAATGACTATGTACAATAATAAAAATAACTATTTAATACAGTGCAATTATCCTGTGGAACATAAAGTGATTTGAAAATGATTATTTCTGAAATTGAAGATCTACTTGAAAATTATTTCAGAGTTCAGAACCTGAATTTTCCAATGGCAGTAATCATGGGTCCAATTTCACTCTATAAATTGTTGAGTCAGTCAACCAGACAATTCACACTGAGGTAAACATGAACACTGTCAACATCATTGAAGTGAAGAAGTAACCTAAGTTTTATAAATGTAAATTATTACTCATATTTTTGTAAAAATATCAGTTTCCCCAATCTGCACATTGGGATTGTGACTACCAGAGAATGGAGGTGATATTTGACTTTGTCATTATCTTTCTTACTTTCTCAACTTCCAAAGAAAAAATACTCTAGCCAACTAGGCTCTGGTGCAATGAAATTTGAGCCAAGTAGGCTCTGGTGCAGTGAAATTTGAGGTCACTGAGGAAAGAATTTTTTTAAGATTTATTTATTTTTTACTTGAGAGTCAGAGTTACACAGAGAGAGGAGAGGCAGAAGAGAGAGGTCTTCCATCCGATGGTTCACTCCCCAATTGGCCGCAACAGCCGGAACTGCACCAATTCGAAGCCAGGAGCCAGGAGCTTCTTCTGGGTCTCCCTCATGGGTGCAGGGGCCCAAGGACTTGGGCCATCTTCTACTGCTATCCCAGGCCATAGCAGAGAGCAGGATCGGAAGTGGAGCAGCCCGGACTAGAACCGGCGCCCATATGGGATGCCAGCTCTTCAGACAAGGGCGTTAATCCACTGCACCACAGCGCAGGGCCCCACTGAGGAAAATATTAACTTTCCATTAAGTTATATCTAAGTGATTACAAGATGGATTTAGTGAATGATAAGGAGTGACAGAAAACATGTATACATTAATGTAGATGACAGGATATGGAAAATATTACTGTAACTTATTAAGTATTGATTTTCACAGATTCCTTGGCATTGCTTGACACCGACAAATGGTAGAGGCAGTGGAAGTAGATAAAGGAGAAACACTAGGAACAGTGGTCAGAGAGAAGAACTACAGCTTTGTACTCAGTGTTCTATTTCCTATATAGAGAAAACTAGGAGAGCAAGAAAATGACTCTAGGCAGTTGAGATGAGCAAGATGGACGAGAACATGAAATTAATTTTCAAAAAGAATGGTGGCTTCGAAGTTTTTGAGCTTTTTCTTGTCATACATTACTGTATTCTTCTCTTTAGGTTCTATGTCCCATCAATTGATAAAATCAGATGGTTTTGATAGCTAATCTTTGGTATCATCTTACTATTGAATGCACAACATAACTAGAATAAGCAAAACAATTTATAAGCACCATGATATAATCCTTGTATGTAAACTCTCCTTTTGGGTATCTGTAATATGAATTCTAAGCACCAACTACATACATTTCACATCTTCATGTAAATCTATTTTCTCTTTCTATGGCTACCACATACACTTTATCAGTACCTAGAGTTAGTTGATGACTTATATGTATTATTTTAATAGTTCATTTCCTTTAATAGATACTCTTTTTAATTAGATCATTATTATTTCTGGATTCTATGGTGGCAGTTTCTTTGTAACTGATCTTCTATGTGTGTGTTAACATCAGGTTTATTCTTAGCATTATCCCTAGTACATCCTTGTACAACATAACGACTCATCACACAAAAAATTTTGTGCAGTTTTGTGTTTCCAATCTAGTGTTCTTGTTATTTCTTCCATAAATATGCTTAATATACCTCTTCTCTCTATTTCCATCCATAAACTTCTATTCTCAGTCTTCTAGATATGAACACAAATATCATTGATTTCATGGCCATCTCATTCAACTGCACAAATAAGAAGCTACAATCTTCTTAAAAACATTCAAGGTTAGAACCTGTTGAGATCAAGATGCTTCCATTATTGTTCAGAGAGCAATTGTAAATAGAGATGTGGGGTTTTTATTTTAGAAAAAAATGTCTGTCTTGAAACAAGGATTTGGAAGCAATCCACACATACACACATGCTGAAGTTGTGCAGAACAGTCAGTCAGTCAGAGAGACATCAGAGTGTCCAATAAATGCTGCTGCCTATCCATGATACACAGTCACCTATTTAGCCACATGAAGCCTCTGATTTTTAACATGAAATTAATTTCCAAACTTCCTTTTTTCTCTCTTTTCATCAAAAGTCTTGCATTCATCATTAGACTGCTTGTTTCTAGAATATACTTTCTATGTCCTAAAGAGTGCAGAGTGTTTCTTTCCTTGGGGATGTCTTCCAACTCCTTTCTACATGAATCTCATTTGTTTCTGAGTGAACAGCTCGCTCCCGCTTTTTATGTGAAGACTTTCTTAACTTCGCCAACTTCTTCCGAAAGTAAAGATCGCTATCATTACTATATTGTGTTATTGTTTAGAATCACACATTAATATAATTAGATGAGGCTTCATTCATTAAATAAATATAGAGGTGAAGGGAGTATTCCAAGCTCATATAAGTTTGGATAAAATTTTGGCATGTGTCATGTTAGAGTCTATAGTAGATGTAAGATCTCTTGTACTAATACAACTCTTCTATTTTGTGTGAAAAGATCCACTAATCTTGTCACTTTCCATACTAATTAAAGCATAGTTTTCTTTCCTTATATCAACCCACAGCATTTTGAAGACCTGGTTCAAGTTTTATACTCCTTTACTGTTAGCATAACACTTATGCAAGAGTAAAAACTTGGCAGTGTAACATCATAATAATATGTGCTCAACATATTTTTCTTAGTTTTATTAAATATTTGAGGATCCATATTAAATTTCAGGCTTCATTATTATGATTATTATTCAATGGTACCCCTGTACTCTTTCCTCATCTGCTAAATGATAAAAAACCTGGATCCCTCCTACCTGTTTTCCTTGTAGCCTACTTATTTTTATTGTAGTAATTACTGTTTGGGAAGCTTTCGAAGTCTTGGCCAAAACCAATTTTGGCAGGTAAAACCTTTTCAGCTAAAAAGTGGAAAATAGATTTAGAATCTCATCTCTGTGTCAGCATATAGTATTTTAAAACCAATCTATTCAGTTTCATTTCTTTCTATTTTGTCAAACATCAAGGACACTCACTGAAAGTCATTTCTCTCCATATTTATTAGATTCTTGGTTTGCTGAATAGAGAAAAATGATATTTAACTCATATTATTTCAATGCCATTGAAAAGAGAATGCATTATTTATATCAACAGTGATAATTATAGGATTTTATGTAGTTTTCCAGTTTACACAAACTAAACTTGTTATATATATATATATATATATATATATATATATATATAATTTATGTGGTATGTAGGTAAGAATACTATTTTATTGGTAATGAAACTGAGACCAAATGAGATTCAGTAATTTACTCAGAAATTCCCCAGCTTGTGTACAGGGCTGAATTAGAACCCAGTTCTTTTCTTCTTTCCCAACTCTCTTATTACTTTGCGGCTTGTCCCCAGTTGGCAAAGCCAACCCCATTTTGGCAACGAAGTGGAGATAGCCGGCAATGGCTGCCAAGCAGGCATATTGAGTGGGATGTACTGAATCTTTCGGTCGCATCAGGTTCTGCTGTGCCTGTATGAATTTTGCCAGAATCAGCTTCTTTCATCAAGATGTTCATTTTCCAGAGATGAAATTTAATGGGATGAAATTTCATATAGCCCATGGTTAGTAGATAGGAGATAAAATAAGAGCATTCTGTGTTGGATAACCTCCACAAAAAAAGATTGAGAACATTCTATGATCACCTCAGGAAAACTTCAATTTGGCAGAAGTCAATTCTTAAAAAAATTAATTAATGCAAAAACTTGGAAAGAATAGGAATATTACAGTAAAATAAATGAGCAGTGAGTGTTGCAAGTATGTATGTGTAACTTGAAATGTAATATTTCTTTAACTATTTGCCTGTTATTAAGGTTTTTGCCTATCTTACATATCTAGAATCTTTCTTGACTACGTCTATTAAACATCATGAAAACATTTAGAGAGGAATAGCAAGTGCTTAATAATGATTTTTGGAGTGTGGTGGAAACATTCATTAGCTTTTTTAAAAAAATGTAATGGATATGACAGGTGTTCATACTGTAGTAGTATAGGAAGGAGAGGGGAAAATGTAGTAAGAGGAATAATTATAAATAAGCTCAATTCAAAGAGAGGACTGGAAATGAGAAAATCTCGGATATCTTTTTTTGCAAATTCAGGCAACTTTGCCATGTTATAGGAAAACCTGAGGTGGCTCTTTATTGTATTCCTTTATTTTTTTAAAATTCTTTCAATAAAAATCTCTTCTAGCTCCCTGTTGGCCTTTCTTCAGATGTCCACTTGTACTCCAGGAGGCTTTATAAATTTCCCTGCCTCTGAATTTTATTGATGAGATATTTGTTTGTTGCCACTCCTTCAAGGAACACATGTTGTGGGATACACATTTGAACATTAAAAGTTCAGTTAATTAAGAATTTGGCTTAAAGATTTTACTTTCTATTTATTATGCTTATTACATAGTACTGACCTAACACCTTATGCTATGTTTATGTGTTATATACTAGTTACAATAATGATAGCATATAATAAAAATTGTGTAAATACTTATTGTATTCCAGGACAAAACTTGGTTTTTGGCAACATTTGGTATGTCTGAAACATAATAAGAAAGAAAAATAGTATGTACTGAATTACCATACCATAGGTTGCTGACAGCACCAAATTTTAGTAATATAGAGGTCCTTAGATCCTCAGTTTTCAAACTTATCACACATCATGCTGTGAAGGCCTTGGCCTCACTGTTCAATGATGGGAAGGAAGAACAAACACATATATGGCACTGTCTATCCTTTTTATCCTCCATAAAGTCCTCCCAGCAAGGAGAGACTAACAGCCAGCACCGTGGCTCAACAGACTAATCCTCCACACATCGGGTTCTAGTCCTGGTCGAGGCACCAGATTCTGTCCCAGTTGCCCCTCTTCCAGGCAAGTTTTCTGCTATGGCCCGGGAGTGCAGTGGAGGATGGCCCAAGTCCTTGGGCCCTGCACCCCATGGGAGACCAGGAGAAGCACCTGGCTCCTGCCATCGGATCAGCGCGGTGCGCCAGCCGCAGCACGCCAGCCGCGGCAGCCATTGGAGGGTGAACCAACAGCAAAGGAAGACCTTTCTCTCTATCTCTCTCTCTCACTGTCCACTCTGCCTGTCCAAAAAAAAAAAAAAAAAAGAGAGAGAGACTAACAACATTCTTTGTCCCTGTTTTTCTTCTTGCTTTTCCCTTCTATCCCCACTCCAAAAACGTGCTTTCCTCGAACATGTTCTTTATATATAATACTCTTCTATTTGCCTAGAATCAACACTCATTTTTGCATATGAGTTTTATCTGCAACAAAAGTATAATGCCAAGTTGGGTTTGCCCCTGTGGTCACTTGATGTTTACTCATTTAATGCAAACTAATTTCACTGTTTGTCCAAGAAAAACATCACAAAAAGGCAAATCTGTAATTAAAACATTATCTCATACATTCCAAAGTTGAACAGGGGTTGAGAGCAGATAGTATACTTGTTTAGATGACCAGAACTGTCTAATAGGACACTGTTAGACAGCTAATAGGACACTATTTTTCTTTCTTATTATGTTTCAGACATACCAAATGTTGCCAAAAACCAAGTTTTGCCTTGGAATACAATAAGTATTTCCACAATTTTTATTACATGCTATCATTATTGTAACTAGTATATAACACATAAACATAGCATAAGGTGTTAGGTCAGTACTATGTAATAAGCATAATAAATAGAAAGTAAAATCTTTAAGCCAAATTCTGAATTAACTGAACTTTTAATTTTCAAAATAACCCAAGCCGTGAGTTGGTTATTATCATTGTAGTTGTTGTAAAGGTTATTATTTCAGTTTAAAGGTATATACCATTTCTCTTCTGTCTGCTCTCCGCTGGATTTGTTTAGCTTCAATATTAAAAGCAGAACCAAGCAGTGAGGAGAGGGAAGGAGGGAGAGGGAGAGAGAAGTGGGGGATCCCAAGGAGCTAGAACTGAAGGAAGAGCCTTTGAAGGATTCTGCTTACCTCATCCTGTGCTGTGAAACTGTACTTGAATTTCAATATCACTTAACTCCTAAGAATATCAGTGAGCTACATGACAACCAGAATCTATGATCATTTAAAGCCATTAAAATGATCATTGTTGTCACTTCTGTGTAGTAACAAAATTAAAATTAATTTTACAAACTAGGAACAATAGCTGTTCTATAAGATACGAAGTGCAGCTTCCTTGCTAAAGGTTTAGGTCTGCTGGCTCCATCCCATGTGCTGGAGTTCACATGCACTCTTCAGGAGTTAGCTGACTACAGTCTTTCATAGACATAAACTTAATCTCTATAAACTGGATTGGGAACATTAATCTATTCTTTAGCGCTTGTCAGAAAGCAGATATATCAAGAGGGTCTCAAAAGATAACCTTTCTATTATAAGTTAATGATATTATAAAGATATTTTCTAAAATTCACCAGTTATAAGCAAATACATCCAAATGTAGAGAAGCTACTTTATATGCTTACACATTTCCTTGATTATCAATGCTAAACTCATTGTAGTTAAAGCTTTTTGAGGAATCTTAAGCATGAAACGTTGCTCCATAAAACTAAATTCTATCCTAGCTCATCAACCTCAGAGGTTATGGCTGCAGCTTCCTTTCCCATAATCACTGCTATAGAGTGACACACCTGCTCCATGTTACTACAAGGCACAGTCTCAGTTGAAAAAAAACTGAATAACCATTATGGGATTCATCAATGCATCCTCATGACGACACCCTGCCACCAGAGGCACAGACAACAGAGATAACCCAGCTGGTGTGACTTACTTTCCAAAACCATAACCCTAATGCATCCCAGTGGGGAGACATGAAAAGAGATTTATTATTAGCTCAGATCTAATGCTGATCAATGAGCAAAATGCCACAAAGCTGTGGCCAAGCAATATATGCTGTCCAAGAAAAAATAGAAGGGAACAGTGAGGGAGAGGGAGGCTGCAATATGCAAGGGAAATACAGGGGAGAGTAAAACCTCTTTTGTTAGGAAACTATCCCTCATGACCAAGAGTGGTGTACACCATCTGTTCACGGTACTGCGGTCTCACAGTGCAAATGCCTGTCATGTACAACAAGCAGTCAAAGCGTTAGGAAAAGCGAACATTTCCAAGGTAATTTTCCTAATATAAAGCGAGTTCATCAACAATCTGCAGGCCTCTGTTTTACTCATATCCACAGCCTGAGCTCTGTAAGAGCAAACTCCCTACAGAGCGGCATACTATTGCTAAGGGTGAGAAGGACAGCGACTGTAGCCCTGAGGCAAGGGTTGAGACAGACATAAAGTGACAAAATAGATGTACAGAGAAAAATAGGCATGGACATTAGACGCCCTGTGAAAATATATTTAATATATAGCATTCCTATTCACCTTCCTATGAGATCGAGTTTGCATCTTAATTACCAGCTGGCATTCCCAAAATATTCTTGCACCCATGGGGAACTGTTGTGGAAGCTTTTTAGCAGTGGCAAAATGCCAATGACAAGAGTAAAGGTCTTGAGGAACAAGAAATGTGACTGTCATGAGCAAGTGCATACAGCAGCAAGCTGAACGGACAGGAAGAGGTGGAGTGATCCCAAAGATAGAGATCAGGGTTGCAGGAAGGCCGAGACTTAAAGGTGAAGGGGAACTAGGAGGATGCGAAAACCAAATCAAGTCAGGTGGATGGCTCTCTATGCAAACCCAGGACTTCACAGCAAACACTTCTAGGAAGCAAAACTTAGGAAATTCATCATATTTGAAGAAACAGAGGGGGTACCTTAAAGACAAGCAAGGACACAGTCACCAACAAGACCCTAGTAGCCTGTGTTTTTCTTTTCCCTGCTGTACTGTTTAGAGACTACCTTGAACAAAAAGGGCCAGAATGGTGAGAGCTGATGTCAGCTGACAACAACTGGCCTGATAAGTCACTCTGGATATAGGGAACAGACAGTGATATATCAAAGAAAGTACTCACCAGAAAAGACAGTCTCAGAGTATGGAGTTTTAAAACATACTGTCCACTTGCTGATACCAGTCTTTAAAAACACAAGGGACAAACTGGTCTCGTAGTCAAGCTTATGAGCTTCAGTGGACAGGTGTTTGAAGTTCACTGCTCTCTCAGGAGGATTATGACCTTGGACAACCCATTGAATGTGAAGTATCTACATTACAGAGATAACAAACACTTTTCAAGAGTTATTGTAAGAATTAAATACAAAATGTGAGATTATTTGCACAGGACTAATATTCATTTGCTCACTTATCTTTTCTATTACGGTGACTGTGTAACAAGCATTGTCCTAAGTGCAAAGGATTTAGGACTGGAATCAAGAAAAAACCTTTCCACACATTCTAAGGTGAACATTTAATTAGCATCACATAAACATTAGCTTTATTACTATCATTTTATATATTTGTATCAGTATTTTGTTACTATTATTATTTATTATTTTTTCACAAATATAATGAGAATTAATTTGTTGACATCTATCCAAATAAATAAACAGATGCCTTGAACAAAAAAAAGAAGTTGAAAAGAAGGCAGAGAGGAGGAAGGAAGGGATGAAAGATGTAAAGGGGAGAGGAGGAGGGATCAAGAGACAGAGGAGAAAGAGAGAGGGAGAAAGAGTAAAAAAGCATGGGTGAAGGATGAGATTATAGAGAACTGAGTTGTGGCAGCTTCTCCATCAGAAACATAGTGACGTATGGCCTGGGAAGCACTTGGTAGAGTGTAGCAACTAGATATTAGATAGTAGCATCAGTGGAGCTACCTCATACTAGCGATTTCTTAACTTGGATAGTCTAGTCAATTTTTTTGTTCTCTAAATTGTTAGGATCAGTATGATTTGTTGTTAGTCAATTAGCCGTGTGTAAGTCAAGATATAAGCAAAGTGATGGTCAACAAGGAATAATTTATATTTTATGTAAATAAAAGTTCCAATAATATTCTGAAATATCTAGGGATCATAGAACATTTAACTGCACAAGATGATTTGGGTAGCTAAGGGAAAATAACTTAATTCTGATGCCATTCCCAGACCAAGCTGTTTTTTGAAAATGACCCTTCGTCATTTCAAATGACTCAATGTAAGATTTCATGGTGACCCAAACCAAATACTTTGAAATAATCACCCATTACGGCATTTATTAGAACTTTAAAATACAATAAACAAACACTTTGATTATATATATATACATATATATCATTTTTGTATTGTTTTTAAACAAGTGGTAGGTTCTTTCTTTCTTTCTTTCTTTCTTTCTTTCTTTCTTTCTTTCTTTCTTTTTTTCTTTATTTTTTTTTTGACAGGCAGAGTGGACAGAGAGAGAGAGAGACAGAAAGAAAGGTCTTCCTTTTGCTGTTGGTTGCTTCACCCTCCAATGGCCGCCGCGGCCGGCACACTGCGGCTGGCGCACAGTGCTGATCCGAAGCCAGGAGCCAGGTGCTTCCTCCTGGTCTCCCATGCAGGTGCAGGGCCCAAGCACTTGGGCCATCCTCCACTGCACTCCCTGGCCATAGCAGAGAGCTGGCCTGGAAGAGGGGCAACTGGGACAGAATCCGGTGCCCCGACCGGGACTAGAACCCAGTGTGCCAGCGCAACAGGCAGAGGATTAGCCTATTGAGCCACGGCGCCAGCCAAGTTACTTTCAATTTCTCTTACTTGAGAACAACCTATGATTCATCTTGAAATCGCATATGTAATGATTTATACTTGCTTGGCCTTCGGTCTTTGCAATCTCTTAGTGTATTGCAAGTGCATTAAGACAAGTTATCATCGGAATATTCCTGATTTTTGCCTGGGTATTTCAAATATATTGCTATTCATTTAAGTTTGTTGCTGGTTTGTGGTTCATAGTTTTCTATTTCTATGTTATTATTGTGGGTGAAAATACATTTTATCTGACATGTTTGGTATTTACTGGGAGACTGTGGCACATACTTTGTTAGTGTGCTTGTGGTAGTCCAAAGGTTAATCTTCTTATAGTCACTTATACAACAAGTGAAAGAACATCTCCTAGCTGAGCATCACTTTCTTCTTCTGTAAAATGGGTATGATCTTATTATTTACTTCATAGGATGTGTTTCAGAATTACCTGGATAGATTTAAAATGATTATATAACTTTTGATAGTGACTTAGCAAATAATCAGTGATATGATCATGATATTGAAATATTTGTCATACTGTGTTATAACAATAGACTATTTAAATTGATTTCCCGAGAGAAACAGTATGTGTTTTTGATGATCTGGTATTTGCATGTCATTGAATTGCATTTTCCATTAAATTATTTATTTATTATGTTGTGGTTTTACAAAATTTGCTTGCTCTATTGTTTTCATTATAAGGCAAATGTTACTACACTGAATCTTAGCCAAAAGACCACGAAGAGATATAAGGCAAATGTTAGCAAGATTTAAGATTTGCCTTATTTCCTTCTGAGAATTAATTTAAATCTTTCCATTATTTAATGTGATAAATACTTTATATACCATATGTAGTACTTGCTCATTAGACATTTAACAATTTTTCAAACAATGATTGGAATTTCTTAGAAGTTTTGATTGAAATAGTATTTAAAATAAATGTAGTTCTCATTTTCACTCAAAAATGAGAAATAAGGGCCAGCATTGTGGTGCAGCCCGGCCCAGCCTCAGACGTTGTAGTCATTGGGGAATAAAGCCACGGATGGAAGATCTCCTTCTGTGTTTCTCCCTCTCTCTCTGTTACTATGCCTTTGAAATAAATGTTCAAGTATTTAAAAATGAGAAATATATTTCAGTAAGTCTTTGGTCATAATTAATACTTGTTTTTTAAAAAATTCTTTATAATTTGTGTTAATTTATAATTGTATAGAATTTTATAGACTAAATTGCAAAAATCCATTTGATTTTGCCCTTTTAAAAACTAACATTTAGGCCGGCACTGTGGTTCACTTGGCTAATCCTCTGCCTGCGGCACCGACACCCTCGATTCTAGTCCTGGTTGGGGTGTCAGGTACTAGTCCTGGTTGCTCCTCTTCCAGTTCAGCTCTCTGCTGTGGTCCGGGAGGGCAGTGGAGGATGGCCCAAGTGCTTGGGTCCCTGCACCTGCCTGGGAGACCGGGAGGAAGTACCTGGCTCCTGGCTTCGGATTGGCGCAGCTCCTGCCGTAGTGACCATTAGGGGAGTGAAACAAAGGAAGAAAGACCTTTCTCTCTGTCTCTCACTATCTATAACTCTCTCCCTGTCTCTCTCTCTCTCACTGTCTAACTCTGCCTGGCCAAAAAACAAACAAACAAACAAACATACAAAAACTAACATTTACGAGGCCGGAGCTGTGGCACAGCAGGTAAAGCCACTGCCTGCAGAACCGGCATCCCCTGTGGGCGCTGGTTCCTGTCCCGGGTGCTCCACTTCAAATCCAGCTTTCTGCTATGACCTGGGAAAGCAGTAGAAGATGGCTCAAGTCCTTGGGCTCCCGCATCTGCATGGGAGACCTGGAAGAAGCTCCTGGCTCCTGGCTTCGGATTGGCGCAGCTCCAGCCCTTATGGCCAATTGCGAAGTGAGCCATCAGATGCAAGACCTCTCTCTTGCTGCCTCTCCTTCTCTCTGTGTGTAACTCTGACTTTCAAATAAATAAATAATTTTTTTAAAAAAGAAACAAAACTAACTTTTATACAAATTTTGTTTCACTGTTATTCCAAACTCTATTTAATTTTCCAATTTTATTTTTACTAAAATTATAATTTTAGTTCTTAACAGGCTTTTTTTGGTTTATTAAGGAAAACAGCCTATAATGACTCATTAGAATATTTTCTCCTTATATTTAACTGCAATATTTATGAATATTTGATTCTATGTACATATTTTTCTGTATCTTATAAATTCTGATCTATATATAATTGTTTCTTAGGATTTTATCTACAAATATAAAGTTTCATTTTACATTCTGCATAAACGTGTGTGTTTATTTCCAATGTTGTCTTTTGCATTTGTGTATTTAAATATTATCAATTTTTAATTTTAAGTATCATAATCATTGTCTGCTTTTGGTATTACATAAATGAGGGCTCATAGTTTGTCAAGAAGCTTAGAGTCTGGGACTTGATTCTGGGTGAAGGCTTTTACCTTTAGGCTATGATACTAAAACAAAGATTTTAAACATATGCAGAATTGAAGCTGGATTCAATATTCAAATTGAGATGAGTAAATTTGCAAATTTTGATTTTTTAAAAGATGTATTTGTTTGAAACACTTACTGGGAGAGAGGCAGAGAGACAAAGAAGAGATATTCTGTCCATTGGTTCACTCTCCAAATGGCTGCAGTGGCCAAGGTTGGGCCAGGCTGAAGCTAGGAGCCAAAAATGTAATCTGGATTTCCCATACGGGAGGCAGGGGCCCAAACACATGAACCATCTTTCTCTGCTTTCCCAAGTCACTATCAGGGAGCTACACTGATTGGAAGTGGAACCTGGACACAAACTGTCACCCATTTGGGATGCCAATACTGTATGCAATGATCTTACCCACTACGCCACAATGCTGGAGCCAAAACTCTGATTTTTTTTTTTTTTTTTTTTTTTACAAAAACTAGAGATCTGGTAATTATCTTGAGTCAGTGTGACTAAAGAAGATGACTTTCCAGGTCCTTGTAAGGACATCTTAGTTTGTACATTGAGGTTTTTCCAACTTTACCTTGCAGGTCTTTTGCTTTTTCTTCATGATTTTTATCCATCTATTTGATTAGATTTATTTCTAAGAATTTTGTGTCTTTCAATATGTATACATATCACATCTGACCTATTGTTTTGGTAAGTCTGTTTACTTGAAGTCACTTCTGAATGTATTTTTCTTTTCTGTTTGAATGTTCTTCAACTGTATTTAAGATTTTCCTCCTTTACTTGTCCACTGAGGCTTAAGCTTCTGAAGCTGTGGTAGAGGGTTCATAAGTGGCAAGCAGTGTATGGGAGGGTCCTTCCAAATGGGTTATAAAGTGAAACAGTAGGTCATTCAACATTATCCTGTCTCTTCACCTAGTTTATGTCTCTCCCTTTTTTAGTTTGCTTAGCTTAAAGATTAGTAACCCTGCTTGAAGGGAAAAAAGGCTCTTCATATATTCTAACTCCCAATAAAACCTTTTTTTACATGAAAAAAATTGAAATAAAATATTTTATTTCAATAACTTCTTAAAAAGACTTATTTGAAATGTAGAGTACAGAGTAAAGGAGAGAGATAGAAATGAGAGAGAGAGAGAGAGATTTCCTTCTACTTGTACATTCCCCAATTGACCAAAATGGCCAGGGATGGGCCAGACTGAAGCCAGAAGCTTGGAGCTTCTTGTTTCCCATATGAAAGGCAGGGCCTCACACTGTTGAGCCATCTTCTGCTGCTTTACCGGGCACATTAGGCTGAGTTGGATCAGAAATGGACCAACTGGGACAGAAATCCACGTCCATATGAGATGCTGGCATACAAGTGGTGCCTTAGTCTACTACGCAATGCCAGCACCAGAGAATATTTTCTTAAGCAGTAATACAAGGATCAAACAAATCAAGAATAAGATTGGTATGTCTAGTATAATGTGTTAAAAATTTTAGCTCAGGTCTCCATTAAATGCCATAAGAAATAGAAATAACTGATATTTGATACATAAATATTTCCTATTCTGAAGGTACATTTGTATTTTTTATTTTAAAAATTACTAATATTGATAAATGAACTTGGGAAGTTAGATGGATACAGAGTAAAAATAATTTTCTTTATTATATATAGATAAGTATAAATGGAAGAAATATCTGTTATAATTTGAAAATAATCTATTAAAAATTTAGAAATAAATAAACAGAGACTAAAGTATATGGTTTTGGAAAGGTAAAAAGCAAGGGCTAGGGGCCTGTGTTGTGGCACTGAAACTTAAGTAATCACTTGCAACACTGGCATCCCATGTGAGAGTGCTGGTTCGAATCCTGTCTAATCTGCTTCCTATTCAGTTTCCTGCTAATGTGCCTTAGAGGCGGCAATAGATGACCCAGATGACCCAAGTACTTGGATCGCTGTCACCTACTTGCAAAACCAGGATGGTGTTCCTAGCCCCTGGTTTCAGTTCGGCTCAGACGTGGCTATTGCAGACATTTGGAGAGTAAAACAGCCAACCCCATCAGTCTGTCTTTCAAATAAATGAACAAATTAATGGACCTTGAAAAAGCAAGAGATAAAATATCTAACTCCTTATGATGCACTTTGATATACTGACAAAATATCAAAAGTGTAAATTCTTCCAAAATTAATGTGTAAATATTTATTTTGTAATGCAATAAAAATATTATCAAAATTCCACAATATAATCAAGAAAATTGAGAAATAAAGGAACAGCTCTGGAAGAATAACCTTACCCAATATAAGAGTGTATCATAGAGCCATTGTGATCTAATTAACACGATATGCTATAGAAATGGAGAAACATTACTATCACACAGGTACTGGCAAACCATTGTCATGGGCCATGTTCTACCTTCTGCTTGCTTTTGTATAGGTTTTTAAAAGAGAAATGTATCATGGAAAATGAAAATTATATGAAATGGTATTTTAATGTACATCAATAAGGTTTGATTAGAAAACTATACTCCTTATATTCGCATATTTTATCTGATTCCTTTTGTGAAACAATAACAGAAGAAAGTAATTGTGAAAAAGGGGAACTGACATGAAAAGTCTAAAAGTATTTACTATCTGGATATTCTTAAAAACAGTCTAAAGTATCTATTATCTACAATACATAAAATATTTTATGACTCTTGGAGTACTATATACTATCCTATATCTACATCTATATCTGTCTGTCTGTCTATCTATCTATCTATCCATCTATCTATCTACCTACCTCAAGAATGGGAGAAGAGACGGGGGAAACTCATTTTTATACTACTGTATAAATTGTGCTGGCACAACAGGCTAATCCTACTATGACAACAGAACAGTGCAGTTATATCATACTAAAAATGATATTCATATTGATTACATGGCTAACTGTAAAATACAAAACAATGAAATTTTTCCATTAAGAGTTGATCTAATAACCAGAGATTTCAAGAAACTTTATTTTTTAAAAAGATTGCAAACTAAGTAATGGGAATGAAAGCATACATTCTATTTAATTGTAAAAGTGGAAATTATTTTGTAAAACATTTAAAATCTTCAATAATTATACTGAAGATTTATGGGGAAATTAAAATAAAAGAATGATAAAGGGAATTAAGATCCGTAATGCAGTTTTCTTCTTAGCTAATTCCCTTTCAAATAAATAAATAAATCTGTTTCAAAAAGTATGGCAAAATATAAAGATAAAATTCATAAAGGACCAAATGCAAACGGAAAAACAAAACACAGATTCAAACAGTGCAGTTATTGAAATGCAAATAAAAGTATATTATTGCTTTACAACATCAGGCTGGGAAATTTACAAAACAACAGTAACACTCATTGCAGGTGGGGAAAGTGGTTTGTTGATATTTAAACTGAGATAAACATCCTGGGAAGCAATCAGATATGTGTACTAAACATTTAAAAATACATACTCATCTATTCTACTCTTGAGAATCCTCAGAACTGTGAAAATAGTTCAAAGATATATACACTGATGTTAATTCTCTGTGTTTTCTTTTAGCTATAGACTATGTTTGATAAACGTGCTAATTTTATTTTTATTAGTAATGATCTCTTCCTCTGCCTCATATCCTCTTTTCTCTCTCTTATTCCCCTCCTCTTCCTCAACCTGGTCTTCTGGAGACCAAAATCATTATGTCACTATTGGTAGATCTTTATGATTTCATGATGCTTATCCAGTATATTTTCTATTAATTTTTTGGATGTTCCAATTAATTTCCTCTTCTTTATCTTTGTTTTTCCTAATGTTTGTCCTTAATATCACTGAGATTGGTTTCAGTGATTGTAGGTCTGTCTTTTATATCTCACACTAAGAATTGTCTTCAGATATTACATTATTCTGTCTCCTGTATGATATATTTTTATTGATTTGTTCTCTTTTGATAGTAGCAAGGTTGCTCAATTTATTAAGAATTTATAACAAATTTTAAGTCTTTTTATGACTTATGAAGAATATCTATTTTAACATCACAAATTTCTTCATTTATTTTTAATACTTTGTTGTGGGTTCGTGCTAATATTTGTTTTTCTTTCCAAGCCAAGCTCTTGTTGGAGTGTAGTCAGTCACCAGAAACAACTGTTTTTAGTACTGACAGCCTGCATAGCAACAGAAGCAATAGAGGATCAGAGCTCTGAACCTGGAGGCTAGAAAGATATGCCAAACTCAGCTCTTGGCATACTGAAGATTTCTCCCCAAAGTACTAATAATGTTTACTGTTAGGTACAAATTCCAGCTTTCATTTGTCTGGCTTATCTTGGTGTGAGCCTAAGAGAAATCCATTATCAATGGAATTCTGGTTTATTCTGAAAGAATTAAGTCCAAAATATAATAAACCTTCTTAATGGAAAGGAAGCTGCTAGAGTGTGATAGCAGAGAGATATGACAAGGGACAAATCATAGTGGTTGGGTAGTTGAGTGATCATAGCAGTCACACTAACTTCTAGAGATCCAGTCTTATGTTGTACTCACAAAACTGGAAAATCAGCTTCCTAAAGGATCTAATTTTAAACCCCAACCAATTGGTAAGAAAGATTTTTGAAATCCTTAACATAACATGAAAAGTTCTTATTAATACTTTGTTATTAGATGTGCATAAGAATTGTGTTTTTCTATGGTCACAGAAATGTATAGTTGGTTTCTAATGTCATATTAAAACTCTATCATTTCATCAGTCACATTAACCCCCTCTCATTCATCTCCACTTCCTTCTTCTTTCTCTTCCTCTCACACATCTCTCTTAACAAGTTGTACTAAAACTTATCTTCATAAATAGCCACAAAATTATAGGGTTAGGTTAAATTAATAGGGAAATATGATTGGAGGAGTAGATTACCTTCCTACAGTATGGAAAGGAAAGCATTCAAAGGCTGCTGAAACAGACTGGAAATGGAAATGGACGGTAGCAGTAAAAGGTAGAATTCTAAGGGTGCATTTTTATGTATTACTCTTTAAAATTATTTTACCTTCTTATACAAAAATAATGTGAGTTATTTTATTCAATTTGGAATACACAGAAAAGAATATAGATAATGAAAAAAATTCCCTTGTAATCTCGCCTCTTTGAAATAATCACTGTGAAAATATGAGCATATTTTCTGTGGTTTTACTTTTTTTTTTTCACTCTGTGTGTTTAAAATGAAATTGGGGCCAGTCATGATATACTTATAGGTAATCTTTTTTTTTTTTTTACATTTAGCAATATACTGAATACATTTTCTACTTATTTTTTCACTCTGCAAAAATATTTTAGTGGCCTCATATGAATGCTAATTTAAAATCAATCCCCTCTTATCAAGCTTTTAGGTTCTTTCAATTTTTCACTATTATAAGTAACTCTGTGATACATTTTATATATAAATATTTTTGCATAGTGCTGATTGTTTCCTTAAGTCAAAAAAATGGAATGAAGTCTTTTAACAGGAGCTGTCTTTCAAAAGTTCTGTTTTTCCTTTCAAACAGAGTGTGTGCTAATGCACCTCAGGATATTAATGCATCTATAAGAAACATTTTATTTTAACAATAAAATTTAAGTGAAAACAACTGGGTTCTACTTTGGATTCTTGGTTCTGTAGTTAAAATATATGGATGGGTAGCAGGGAAAAAAAGGGAAGGAACACAGGATATAGGAATGGATTGAATTGCAGTTTCTTCAACACAAGTACAACAGCTTAATATTTCTACGTACTAACTTTTTAGAGTCACCCCCTCATATGGGTTGTCATATAAGAATGAGAGAAAGGTAGCTCCTTGACATATGATCAAAGATATTTCCATTATCTCCCCAAACTATTGCTTAACAATAACCTTTGACCCACACCACATGATTTATGAATGGTGCAGTTATCATGTATTAGTTTACTTTCTTTTTTTTTCTTTTTTTGACAGTCATACATGAAATTTATTGAAAATGAAATGCAAATGAGAGACAAATGAGAGGCAAGGTAACCAATCGGGACCGGCCACTCATCGGTACCAACACTCCTTACCAGAGTGTGGCCCCCAACAGTAAATTACATAGCTTTTTATAGTATTCTGTCCACTAGGGCTCACAATTTCAAACCAGACCCCTGGTATGCAGTGAACAATAAAGAGGAAAACCAGAATATGGTTGTAAGATAACAGTTAACAATACTTTTTTTTAAGATTTACTTTTTATTTGAAAGGCAGAGAAAGAGAGAGAGAGAGAGAGAGAGAGAGAGAGAGAGAGATGTAGACCAAAGAGAAAGAGAGAAAGAGATCTTTCATTTTCAGGTTAACTCCCCAAATGGCGACAACAGCAATACTGGGCCAGTTAGCACCCAGGAACCTGGAACTCCACGTGGCTATAGGGGACCAAGCACCCATTTTCAAAACTCCTGCTATCTCTCACTTCCCTTAATCTATCAACCATTAGCATAAGACTTCCTTTACTTAAATGTCTGCTTAAGTGTGGGGAGCCAAGTCTTTTTTTTTTTATTTTTTATTTTTTTGACAGGCAGAGTGGACAGTGAGAGAGAGAGACAGAGAGAAAGGTCTTCCCTTTGCCGTTGGTTCACCCTCCAATGGCCGCCGCGGTAGCGCGCTGCGGCCGGCGCACCGCGCTGTTCCGATGGCAGGAGCCAGGTGTTTATCCTGGTCTCCCATGGGGTGCAGAGCCCAAACACTTGGGCTATCCTCCACTGCACTCCCTGGCCACAGCAGAGAGCTGGCCTGGAAGAGGGGCAACCGGGACAGGATCGGTGCCCCGACCGCGACTAGAACCCAGTGTGCCGGCGCCGCAAGGCGGAGGATTAGCCTGTTGAGCCACGGCGCCGGCCGGGAGCCAAGTCTTGTTCAATCTATAACAACAACTCTGTGCTCAAGCATCAGTTTAGTCTCTCAAGTTTTTATTTATTTGACAGCATAAATAAACTGATCCTAAAAAACAAAGGAGAGGAGGGGCTGCCCTTGTGGTCCAGCAGGTTGAGTTGCAGCCTGTGGTGCCAGCATCCAATATGAGTGCCAGTTCAAGTCCCAGCTGCTCCACTTCTGATTCAGCTCCCTGCTAATGTGCCTAAGAAAGGAATAGAAGATGGTCCAAGTGCTTGGGACCCTGAACCCGGGTCGGAGATCCAGACGGAACACTGGGCTCCTGATTTTGGCCCGGCCCAGGAGCATGCTATTACAGCCATTTGGGGAATGAACAAGCAGACCAAAGATCTCTTTGTCTATCTCTCTTTCTCTCTGTAACTCTACCTTTCAAATAAATGTGTAAATATTTTTTTGTGTCAAATTGTTAAGTCAACAACAGGAGTCACGGTGTACTTACATCTCATGTGGGATCTGTCCTTAATGTATTGTCCAATGTGAAGTGATGCTATAACTAGTACTAAAACAGTATTTTTACACCTTGTGTTTCTGTGTGGGTGCAAACTGATGAAATCTTTACTTAGTATATACTGAATCGATCTTCTGTATATAAAGATAATTGAAAATGAAAAAAAAAACACCTGGTGTTAAATTGGAAATTGCATAGAAAATTAATTAATTTTTAAAAAATATCATGTAGAATCTCTGTCCTTAATGTGCTGTACACTGTTATTTAATGTTATAACTAGTACTCCAACAGTATTTTTTCACTTTGTGTTGCTATGTGGGGGCAAACTGTTGAAATCTTTACTTAATATATACTAAACTGATCTTCTGTATATAAAGATAATTAAAAATGAATCTTGATGTGAATGGAAGGGGAGAGGGAGCGGGAAAGGGGAGGGCTGCAGGTGGGAGGGAAGTTATGGGGGGGAGCCATTGTAACCCATAAGCTGTACTTTGGAAATTTATATTCATTAAATAAAAGTTAAAAAAAATGATAAATGAAAGATTGTTTTTATAAATTAAAACAATTACTAGAGAGCTATGATTTGTGCAATCATTATATTACAGGCATAAACTAAAAAGGAGCAATGTTAAGTTTTCTGTAAAAATAATTGTTTTAATTATCAATTTCTCTATGTAACTCGAATTTTTAAATTTAATTATTTTTGTGTTTCCATTTTATTTGAGAGGCAGACAGTCAGAGACTTTCAATCTCTGGTTCACTCTCCAAATGCCTACAAAAGCTTGGGTTGGGCCAGGTCAAAAGGAGCATCATAGAATTCCACCTGGGTTTCCCACATGGGTGTCAGGGACAAGTAATTGAGTATCATATGCTTCCTACCAGAATGAGCATTAGCAGGAAGGTGGATCAGAAGCAGAAAAGATAGGACTTAAATCATGTGCTCTGTTATAGGACATGGGTGTTCCAAGTGGCATCTAAACCACTGCCCCAAATACTTCCCTCTTGGATATTTTCAAGCAGAATAGAAACACAAGAAGTTAGTGTTTTAAATTTCTGTTTGCTTATGTGTGCATGTGTTTCTGCATACATACTATTTCAGTATATGTCATATAATGATTTGATTATATCTTTTTCTACACTGTAATTATACACACACACACACACACACACACACATATATATATATATATTTGAGATAATAGAAACTGGAGTTTCTACAAACTTTTACAGCTTATCTTGAGCTGTCAAAACAACTCAGTGAAACACTGCATTCAATTTACTGTCTGTCATCACAAACTTTGGTAAAGTCAGAATCGAAGTCTGGTACATTTTCAGCTCCTGTCTTGACCTCACAGATGTCAAGGTCTTATCAGTGTGATATGAACTTGACTATGTTTTTATAATAAGATAGACAGGATCTGTAATGTCTAGGTTCTCAAATCTACATGTCCAACTGCATTGCAGAATCCTGGCTTAGTATATGAACAGAGAATATTTGGAGAAACTGTTGGATGTAACTAAATTTTACAAACTCTGCAGCATCTCTAGTATCCTTTCCTAGGGTTATTGGCCTCCTGGAATCCTGAGGGCAAAATACACTTGAAATTTAGGAGAGTACACTAATCAATATTCTTATGAAAGGGGAGAAAAAAGATGGGTAAGAAATGACAAAAAGGAAGCTGAATAATTTATTTTCTTTGAATTTTCCTTTTGTTGTGATGATATATATTAAGGCATATTGTTGTTGCTATAGCAATAGGAATAACCGCTGTATTGCAGTTGCTAATTCTATAAGCTCTAGACTAATATAAAAATCCTGCAAAAGTGTTTAGAATAAAAATTAGTTATAAGAAATTTGATTATCTGTTCATGAATTATTTCTTTTTTATTTAGGCTAGGACTTTTATGCACTGTACCTTAAGATTTATTTTTTCTTTTTCTGTGATTTACTTGTTATTTATTGGTAGATCATAGTAACAGAGACAGAGGGAGATATGGAAAGATAGATTTTCCATCCACTGAATCACTTCCCAAGTTCCCACAACAACCAAGACTGAACCAGGCCAAAGCCAAGAACAAGAAATTTCATCAAAGTCACCATCATGGCTGGTAGGCACCAAAGTACTTGAGGCTGATGCCTCCCATGCACATTAACAGGAAGCTGGACTCTAAGCATGTAGTAGCATTCCATGTAATACAGACACTCTGTAATATGAGATGAAGATGTCCCAAGCAATGGGACACCCACCTCCTGATCTCTTTCTTATGTAAACTATATTCAACAGTGAATTACTCATAAGTATTAATATCTATTTCAAAGGCAGAGAGACAGAGAGTAATCTGTGATACGTTGGGTCACATACCAAATACTTAACAACACCCAGGGCTGGGTCAGCTTGGGGCCATGAATCTAGAACTCCATTCATGTCTCCCACATGAGTATTAGCAATCCAAATACAACTGCTGCCCCCCAGGGTGTTCATTAGCAACAAGTTGAAATCAGAAGTGGAGTTGGGACTTGAACCCATGCACAGGGATAAGGAACGTGGCATCTCAAATACAGTCTTTCTTTTTTTTTTTTTTTATTTGACAGGCAGAGTTAGACAGTGAGAGAGAGAGAGAAGCAGAGAGAAAGGCCTTCCTTCTGTTGGTTCACCCCCAAATGGCCACCATGGCCAGCGTGCTGCACCGATCTGAAGCCAGGAGACAGGTGCTTCCTCCTGGTCTCCCATGGGGTACAGGACCCAAGCACTTGGGCCATCCTCCACTGCACTCCCGGGCCACAGTAGAGAGCTGGACTGGAAGAGGAGCAACCCGCACAGAATCCAGCACCCCAACTGGGACTAGAACCAGGGGTGCCTGCGCCAGAGGTGGCGGATTAGCCAAGTGAGCCATGGTGCAGGCCTCAAATGGAGTCTTTTTTTTTTTTTTTTTTGAACAGGCAGAGTGGACAGTGAGAGAGAGAGAAAGGTCTTCCTTTGCTGTTGGTTCACCCTCCAATGGCCTCCACGGCCGGCGCGCTGAGGCCAGCGCACCGTGCTGATCCAAAGGCAGGAGCCAGGTGCTTCTCCTGGTCTCCCATGGGGTGCAGGGCCCAAACACTTGGGCCATCCTCCACTGCACTCCCGGGCCATTGCAGAGAGCTGGCCTGGAATAGGGGCAACTGGGACAGAATCCACTGCCCCGAACAGGACTAGAACTCGGTGTGCCGGCACCGCAAGGCGGAGGATTAGCCTATTGAGTAGCGGCACCGGCCCTCAAATGGAGTCTTAACCGCTGTGCAAAACACTCACCCCCAGCTTTGGTTTCCAAGAGCTAAATCATTGCATATTTAAACCTCATTTCTAGCACAGTTGATTATTTGTTCAATGAAAAAAAATCTCATGATTGTGCAAGTTATGATAATTCATCAGATGATAATTTATGATAAAATTCTATATATAAATAATGTGAATTAGGAATATAATTTGAATTTATTATCAATTTATGAACACCTATTTTTAAATGCAGTTAAATATTTAGTGAAATATCCTCTGTACTTAATATACTACTTGAATCATATATTTAGATTTATTGTAACTAGGAAACATTCATAATAAATATTGATTTTGACAGCTATCCATTTTATGTAAAAAAAATTGAGAAATTTTATCAAAATAGGTGAAATAATCAACACTTAATATGACCATTAAAAGGATGCTTTTCTTACATAGTTTTTGAAACATTATGAGATTTTTTAGTCAAGAAATGACTATAAAAGCTAAATAATAATACAAAAGAATAATGAAAATCAGAATGTATCACAATTAAGATGATTATACACAGACGCAGTCACAGCAGCACATCCAAAAGGCAGAGGGTGCCCTGGCCTGCAAAGGCAAGAAGCCATGAGTCCAGTACCTGTCCCTGAGAAGCCCTGTGACAACCCTGCCTCCTCCCATGGCAGTGTTTTGGACTCCCTGCCACACCTTCCGCAACTTTGGCTTCACCAGCTGTCCCTGCTCAACCCAATCAGAGCAAGCCCAGCCCCTCTCCCTCACCACCAAGCCAGAGACAGGGGCCCACTAGGCTGCCTTCCTATTAGCTAAGGCTGCGGCCACCTCCTAAAACCAGATGGGCAGCCAGCTTCCCTTCCTGTCCAGGCCCGTGCCCCCGGGTTCTGTGCCTACGACCCTGCTGACCCTTCCCTTCGCTTTCCCAGCCACGTTCCAGGCCCACCAGACCCTCTGTGTGCTTCAGGCCCAGCCTCTTTCTTTGGTCACCATGTCTGCCCACTAAGCTCCCCCTCTACTACACAGGTTATCACATGATTCATGGAATAGAACTTCAATGGTCAATATTTGACCACTCTGGACTGTTGTGTAAACTCACTAAAAACAGTAGCACTTTGTGTTTTGTAAGTGTAACTAGTAGTTGATCTCAAGGGTTTTTTAAAAAACAAAGCTAGAAAAAATCTTTTATCCACTGGTTCACTACCCAGACTGTCACAACATTCAGAGCTGCACCGATCTGAAACAAGAAGCCAGAAGCTTCTCCTGGGTCTCCCATGTAAGTGCAGGTGCCCAAGGACTTGGACCATCTTCTACTAGTTTCCAAGGCCATAGCAGAGAGCTGGATTGGAAGTGGAGCAGCTGGGACTCAAACTGGAGCCCATATGGAATGCTGACACTGCAGGCGGCAGCTTTACCTACATGTATTTTTTATGAGAAGAGGTCACATTTTGTCTTTCTAAATCATTAAATAAGACTAGTGTCTGCAAATAATAATTGATAGAATTAAAAAGGAGAGAACTATCCTACATGGGAAGCAGGATACACAGCAGACTCATAGAAAGGCAGATGCCCTAACACTCTGGCCTCAGAATCAGCCCTTAAAGCATTCGGATCTGGCTAAAAAGACCATGAGAGTTTCACAGGGATGGAAAGCCAAGACACTATGGCCAAAAAAAAAAAAAAAAAAAAAAAAAAAGAAAGAAAAAAAAAGCCTAAATTAAAGATCCCAGCGGAAAGAATGAAGGAGGTACCTTTCTCAGAAGGGAGGAGAGAACTTCCACTTTGACTATGACCTTGTCTAAATAAGGTTGGAATTGGTGAACTCAAGAGGCTTCCATAGCCTTGGCAGCTCATGACAAGAGCCTCGGGTGATTACTGACATCACAAATAAGAGTGTCAATTGTTAAACCAACAACAGGAGTCACTGTGCACCTACCCCCCCATGTAGGAACTCTGTCCTTAATGTGTTGTACTATGTGAATTAATGGTAAAACTACTACTCAAACAGTACTTTACACTTTGTGTTTCTATGTGGGTGCAGTCCGTTGAAATCTTTAATTAGTATATACTAAGTTGATCTTCTGTATATAAAGAGAATTGAAAATGAATCTTGATGTGAATGGAATAGGAGAGGGAGTGGGAGATGTGATGGTTGTGGGTGGGAGGGAGGTTATGGGGGGAAAAGCCACTGTAATTCAAAAGTTGTACTTTGGAAATTTATATTTATTAAATAAGAGTTGAAAAAAATTTTAAAAATCATTAAATTCCTAGAACCAGCAAAAGCATTTAAATTTTTGTAGGCAATCTGTAAATATCTGTTGAACAATTGAATGAGAAAATAATTGATTGAATCACTAATGGTCATGACAATTGGAGAAGGAAGAGTTGGCAGGGCAGAGAATTGGCTTATTTATAACAAGTGTTTTGATTTGATGTGTCCCAGGTTCAAGAAAATTGTCCCTCCACCCAGAAACCCCACTGATGTCTGCTGGAGGAGCTTATGAACCCTGTGAATTAAGTCATAATGAGCAACTCATCCATTTGTGTAGAGAAGTTGAAGATCCAAACATATTAGGACATACTAGACACATTCACTGCAGTGTAGCAGAGATTGGGGAATGTGGAGAGTGGTCAGAAAAAAAATGAAATCAAAACCTATGAATTACAATGATTGGAAGATGTCACAAATGGCTTTGTGGTAATTTTGAGGTAGTTTATTGAAATGGTTTAAAAGTATAGTGTTTTGTGTCCTAGAGATGTGTATTTAATTTTCTTTTTTTTTTTTTTTTTTTTTTTTTTTTTTTTTTTTAAAGCAGAATATTCCATAGAGTTTATTTCCTGTATTTGCAGGAGATAAAATTGATTTTTCCACTTATTCCCCCTTTTTTTTTTTTAAGTTTATTTATTTATTTTTTTTTTTATTAAACTTTTATTTAATGAATATAGATTTCCAAAGTATAGCTTATGGGTTTTCAACCCAGCCATTTCCTAGTTGGGTAACATTTAGTAATTTTATTCAATCATCAAAATGTACAGTTTGACTGACTCACTGATAACATTTTTTGATTCTTCCACCCTGATTATATCTACAAAAATACCATAGTCTTACTATATTTTTATTATATATCATATGCTACTTTACTCATATTTTTCTTGTTATTCTATACTTATCATTTTCCCAGTGCCCCTCCCTTTTCCCAATTCTCTTCATGGCTTTTCATCTTAATTATATGTGTTGTTAAGGTCATTGATGAAAGTCAGAAGACTTCTCCTAATAGCCATAACACTTTTAACTGCTTTATCAAAATATTTATGACTTTACGCACACTTAGTACTAAAGTCCAGCTGTATGTACATAAAATTTTAGAATTCCTTTTAATCCATAAAATAGATTGAATTATTTTTCCTAAATATGAGTTTAAATATTAAAGTGGTAACACCTGTGGAAATTGCATAGCTCAAGATAAATATGCACAAAATAAAAGATTTTATTTGCTAACACTTTGTTTTCCTTTAATATCAGGAAAAAATCAGGTTTGCCATATTTTAAATACAAGTAGGACTTTTTGTCTTATCTCTCTACTTCCAAATGTCTTTACCCTTCTTATGGAATGGATATTGCAAATTAATATCAATGAATCATTTTCCAATTGTGGTTTATTATACTGTTCTCAATAATCCTCAAAGAAAATATCCATGTCTTCCATCACCTATAGTGGAAAACATCTTGCATAAGAAAATAAAATTCTTCACAATATATTAACTATTTACATCTCTAAGTTTATTTCTTCTATTCTTGTGTATAACTAAGTAAAATTATCAATTCTTCTATGCTCTAAAAAAACTCTGGAATTCTCAATTTTCACATTGATTCATGGGATAGTCTTACCCTTCAAGATCTTCCCTTTTTCTTCTTATCTAAGTCTGAAAATGTATGACCTTTGATCTCTATATGGAGATTATATATAAACAAAATGCCCTTTAAAAGCTTGGAAGGTATTCAAGAGAAACACCTATTGAGACTTGTCTGTGGAGTAGCAAGATAGGGTTATTAATCTTGAGTCTGTATTCTCTTAGCCATCTGGAGCCACCTTGAGCCATCCTCTATCCTTATACATTTCTTATGTAATCCCAGAAATGTATTCCTTACAATTAATCAATATCCTGCTTTTCAGTAGCCTTTTTTTTTTTTTCAGAGAAAATACCCTTCTGATTTCTGAAAGTACCTATGGCCCACTCTATTCTAAAGAAACTAATCTCCAACCAGTGAGAAATTCCCACTGACCACGCCTCACCCCTGTTAAACAAGTTAGCCTTTTACAGATCAAGTCAATGTATGCTCATTCTATAAAGGATAAATTCTCAGTAGAATTTGACCACTTTGAAACACTTCCCAAAATCCATTGAAAGTCACTGGGCTTATGTCTCCTGAGCTTATGTAATTCATATTCCAACCTGAATAAATTTTATGTTAACTTTTTTACAGATCCTGCATATTTCTATGATATATATATATATATATATATATATATATTCCTAAAATAAACTACCTATAGCTTCCAATCACCTACATTTTGGCTTTCAACAACCAACACCATAATGGCATACTTGTTTTGTTGGTAAAGAAATTAAATTCCTCCACAATACTTTATCTATTTACATCTCTAAGGTTATTTCTTATATTACTGTGTCATAATAAATTTGAAGATAGAATGAATGAACATAGAGCAAGTGAAATGTTTGCTAGTTTCCTTTCAACTTCATCCACTCTATTTGGTACTGTACTCTGAGATCATTGATGTCAAATATATATCTATATCTTTATCTCTATATATCATCTACTTCAAAGAAAACTACATAGTCAGCACCTTATTTATGAGGCTTATGATATGATCACAAATGCCTAAATTTCAATTTTTCTGGGAACAATAGCTATACAGTGAGACAAAGAAAGAAGTGAGTTAATAAATACATATTTAACCAGAAAAGAGTAAGACAGTGCTTGATTTGGCTTAAATGATCAGCTACCTTAAATTATGCAATAGCTTTGAGGTATGATTAAAATCTCCAATATTGGAGAAATATTGGGAAACCTCATTATCTAATTTTATTCATTTAAATGTCACCTTGCTTCTTTGTGTTAGGGTAGGGTAGTTTTTGTCTGATTTCCTAAGAACTCTGAGGCTGATGTGTTCTAGTTGATGAATACAATATTCGCATGTCTTAACTTCTCCCTCTTGTTCCTGATTAGCTTACATCTGTAGAAGCTGGTCACTCTACTAGCTACTCTCACTCTTTCTTCCTCTTCTTAATTTTTTTCTTGCTCCCTCCAACCTTCTAGCCACAGGTGCATGATTCTTCTTCGAAGACTGCCCAAAGCAGATAAATCAGAATGGGTGAGTGACAGAAACAGGAGACCACACTGAATGAAAATGTGAAATTGCAAGACAAAATATGTGGGAAGCAAATAATGCACCCAATAAACTTGAGGGTTGCTATGGAGAAGGAAATCCATCTGATACATGTCGTTCCAAGCAGTAAAATCACAACCAAAGATACAGGAGACAGAATTGGAATTATTTTATGATTTTAAGATCAAGAGTTATCCAAGAGCAAAGTATGTTGCATAGTGAAGAACAAGTTCCCTTGTCAAACAAAACTGTGAATTTGTGTATACCAGGATGTGAAAGAGATGAATATATTGGGCATTCTGGTTGCCATAGTTTCTGCTGAGTTCTTCAATATCACACTTCTGATTAAAGCAAATAAAGGAAACAAGGCTACATGGCAATAATTGTCTATAGGATTTTCTGACTATGTTAGCTACTGATTTGCTCGTTTTTTCACCCTCTCTTCCATCTACTTCTGATCTAAAACATTGCCCCTGGTATTAAGTGGGGTAACCTGTTGCAAACAGAACTTGGTCAAAAGTGATTAGTCCAGGACCAGCACTGTGACAAAACTACCGAAGCCACCGCCTTTGGTGCCAATATCCTATATGGGTACAGGTTCAAGTCCTAACGTCTCCAGGTTCAATCCAGGCCCCTGCTGGTGTCCCTGGAAAAGCAGTTGAAGATGGCCCAATGGCTTGGGCCCCTGCACCCGCATGGGAGACCAAGTAGAAGCTCCTGGCCCCAGGCTTCTGTCAGGCTCAGTTTTGGCCACTGCATCCATTTGGGTAGGGAACCAGTGGATGGAAGATCTCTCTCTCTCTCTCTCTCTCTCTCTCTCTCTCTCTCCCTCTACCTTTTCCCCTGTCTCTATAACTCTGCCTTTCAAGTAAATAAATAAATCAATCTTTCTTAGAATGATTAATTCAAGGGAAAATGAGAAGGGAAACAGGAAAAAGGATTGGGAGCATTGGCAGGAGGGAGGCATAGGTTAGGGTGTGTCACTATTTTCCTAAGTCTGTACATATGAAATACATGAAATTTGTTTGCCTTATATAAATAAAAAAAAAATGAAATCTGAGCCAAAGGATTAAGAAATAAAAGTCTCAAGACATTGTTAAATATCTATGGATTCTGCCACATTTCTGGTCAGTTTCATACACGCATTTCTTAATTATGTTATCCAAGAAATCCTTTCTTGAAGAATATAGGTTAACATAAGAACCAAACCTAATCTCACTCAAATACATGAAACAGAGTATTAAAGGATGACATTCTAAGTATACTCAATGAACAGTTAACTCTATATGGTAAGTATGGAAGACTTCAAAGGAAAAAATTCACATTGCAGATGACTTTTCCTTTAACCTTCTTTTTTTTTTTTTCCTCCCACCCACAACCCTCCCCTCTCCCGCTCCCTCTCCCCTTCCATTTGCATCAAGATTCATTTTCAATTCTCTTTATATACAGAAGATCAATTTAGTATAAAGATTGCAACAGTTTGCACCCACATAGAAACACAAAGTGAAACATACTGTTGGAGTACTAGTTATAGCATTAAATCAAAATGTACAGCACATTAAGGACAGAGATCCCACATGAGGAGCAAGTGCACAGTGGCTCCTGTTGTAGACCCAACAAATTGACACTCTATGGTGCCAGTAACCACCCTAGGCTGTCGTCATGAGTTGCCAAGGCTATGGAAGCCTTCCAAGTTTGCCGACTCTGATCATATTTAGAAAAGGTCATAAAAGACAGAGTGAGGATAGTAACCAATGATCCTAAGAGTGGCACTTACCAGGTTTGAACAATTATACAGCATGAAGTGGGGAAGAGGACCATCAGTACACACAGGTTGGGAGTAGAGCCATTGGTGGTAGAGTAGAGGTTATGATTACGAAGGAATGAGGCCCAAGTGCACTAGACAGGGCCTAGAACAAAGGACAGAGTCATTATTAGAGGAGCTAAGAAAGGTGCTGTCTAAGCTACAAGTAATTTTTCTGATTGAGAGGCAAATAGAACCTGATAGAAGGGGCTTGATAATAATCTGGTGGGCTTTAGGCCTTGTAAATTCAGAGGCCCAGACCTATCTATCTCTTCACTTGGGTATATCCTAAGGGAGGTGTGAACCTCCTAGGGCTTTAACCTTCTTTAGAACAGGTCTATGATTATGACAATGGCTCAAGAAATATTCTTTTTGTGGGCCAATCATCTTAATCTGATTAGTACTCTAAAACTATTCACGCTAGATATTTTTATTGACATTCATCTAATGGTAAAGAATTTGAGCTCAAACTTTTCAAGTTAGAAGTTTAACCTGAAGTCCCATTAATAATGTGGTATTTCATTAAACTCTTGTCTTCTATTTTTTCTTAGTAATAAAATTTTTATGAATATATGGGGCAGATTACCTTTTTAATTTTAACCTGAACATAATGCTTGAAAAATAAGCTATATCCCAGTAAATTTCAAGTAAAAATAATATAAACTGAGGAAGAAGTGCTGTGTAGGAAGGGATTGCATCACATCCAAGTACAATATTACTATCCTAAGAGAAAGCAGCAAGCATGGCTTTTAATTATGGTTCAAGGAAAGAAAGAAATTTAGGATTTATTTCAGATTCTAACTGTCCTGTGCTTTACAAAGTCTAATTTATTTTGTTAATCCTAACCCCAAAGTATGGGCACTCATTGATCAGAATGTGTGTCACAAAATTTCTGAAATATATGATATTAGACATACTCAAATCTACTAGATGATTAAGAGAATTTGGTCAAGTATCTTTGATATTTTACTCACAATATTTAAAATTAACATGCTGTTGCCTATCCTAAAAATTGTACTTGTCAGTCTTGATAATAAGATTGCTTGAGATACTCATTACAGATAATGAATCAGCTTCTCCTGAAGATGAAGGAAGGAGAGAGAAAAAGAGAGAAGCATGAAAGGGGAAAGGGAAAAAAGGGAGGGAGGGAGGGAGGAAGGGAGGAATATAATCCCAGACTCCCGGATTTTATGTTTGCTGGTTTATTTTGGTGTCTGCCTGACCTGCTTTGAGAAGCCCAATTTCCCTGAGGATTGGAGAGAACAAGCTTGAGAAGTAGTTGCTTTTACCAAGTGGTATCCTGGGAGGAATTAGATGGAAATTTAAAATGTGATATAAATTATTCACCAGGATGTTAACATTTTAAACAGAGTCTTTTCACATCTCATACCTCATTGGGATCCACACAATCCTCTGAGGTAGATAAGAGTAGTATCATTATCCCCACTCTACAGATGAGGATATTTATGCCCTTGAAAGTTGAATGAGTTACCCAAAGTCAGCCAGTATTGTAACAGCAGAGCTGGCAGCAGAACATCTTTCTCTCTCTCTCTCTCTCTCTCTCTCTCTCTCTCTCTCTCTCTCTTCATTTCTGTGATGTTTGCTTTCTAAAAAGAGATATTATCTTATCAATATTTGACAATTATTGATACATTTCAGTATTACAAAATAGCCAAACTTGTGTTACCATAGATCTTGGGAAGGATAATGGGCTTTTCTGTTAAGAATAAAACAAAAAAGTTTAAGACACGTCATGTTTACTAATAGGTATACAAGTATTTCACAATTAATTTCTCAAATATAACAGAAGACCGCATTTTCTGTCCAATATATCATAATAGATATTTTTACTATCGTTTTTCTGATTTTACAATTTTAATCCTTAGCAATTCTTTTAGGCTCATCTTCAACTAATCCTAAATCTACAATTTCTGCTTACAACACCTTGACCCGATTACCTTCATCTCTCATTTGGACCACTGCAACCACTTCTTAACTTGTGTCCCTTCTATCTTTGATCTTCTATGGTGTGTTATCAGGAAGAAACTTAAAAGAGTCTTCTAACTCTGTGAAATAAGTCATCTCATTCTTCTATTCAATAATTTCCAGTGATTTATTTTCACATTTGGCATTTAGAATAAAATTTACATTCTTTACTCTGGCAAGGCCTAGTAATTGGCATCTATTAATAATCAACCCCGTTCTCTCTTTTTTCTTTTAATCACATGACTAAAAATTTTTCTGGGTTGTGGATGCATTCTGCCACTTTCTTTGTGGACCACTCTAGTAGTTACTAATATGCACCTACTAAGAGTCACAACTTTAAGTAGTTTATGTGTGCTTTCTTTTATTTTTTTTTTCATTTTCATAGGCTAAAACCTAGACACAGTAGGTCAGTAGATCACCAGAAACCAACTCACATGCAGGGCAATGAGTGGTAAAGAACCCAGTGTCCTATGCATGAAGGTCACTGTAATGTCCTTGACTACAATCCTACTTCTGCTTATAGCGCTGGTTTCACACCATTGTGACCATCCCAAGTAAGAAATATAACTATTTCCTCTCTCTCTCTCTCTCTCTCTCTCTCAGGATCACAGGCCTTTAGGGAAAATGCAAATAAAAACCACAATGACCTTTCACCTCACCCCAGTTAGAATGGCTATCATCTAACAACCAAAAAATATCCAATGGTAGTAAAGGTATGGGGGGGGGATATATCTTAACATAGTGTTGTGGGAAATGTAAACAAATACAAACATTATGGAAGACAGTATGGAGTGTCCTCAGAAATCTGAATATAGAACTACTATATGGACCTAGCAATTTCACTCTTAGGAATTTATCCAGAGGAAATTGAATCAAGGGTAAAAGAGTTATTTCTATTCCCACATTCATAGCAGCTCATTGCACAATAGCTAAGATATGGAATCAACACAGATGTCCATCAACTAATGGCTAGATAAAGAAATTGTGGTATATACACATGATGGAATTCTATTCAGCCATAAAAAGAATGAAATCCTAATTTTGCAAAAAAAAAAAAAAATGGTTGCAGTGGGAGACCATTATGCTTAGTGAAATAAGTCTATCCCAAAAAGACAAATATAACATGAATTCTTTCATTGTGGTAACTAATATACAAGTACAAAATAAGTAATGTATATGGGTGAAATTGACATTTGATTATTTTTATAGCTCTTGTCTATATTTCTGGGGAATGGTGTTCTTTTTTTAATCACAACTTCTTAAACTATTTATTTGGTGGAGGGTTAATCTCGTGATTATAAAGTAAACTGAAAGCATGTCATTGTAAGAATTGAAAGAAAAATAAGAAAGGAAAGAGGAGGGAGGGTGAGAGCAAGGGGGAGAAGGAGGTTGTAGTAGGAAATATCACTATGCTTTTAAAGCTGTATGTATTAAATACATGGAGTTTGTTCCTTTTATATAAATTAACTTTTTAAAAAACGAGTTGCATGTCCCATGTCTAGATATGGTTCCCAGTCTGGCTCCTGACTCCAAGTTATTGCTAATTCAGTCACTGGAAGTCTGCAATGATGTTCCAAGTAGTTGTGTCCCTCTCTACCACCCATGTGGTAGACCTGAAAAATGTTCAGGGTTCCCAGATTCTACCATGGCCAAGCCCCAGCTATTGTCAGCTTATGGGTTTTGCATTAGAGGATGAGAGATTACTTTCTCTTCCTCTATTTGTTTCTCAAATAAACATATAAGTGTTTTTTGAAAGAGAAGTATGTGGCACTAACATAAAGACTAACATTTTTTGCATAGGACTCTAGAGTATATTTACAGAATTTTGTCTATGCATTTCAGACTGAATAATGAACTCAGAGAAGTTTACTTTACATTGTAAGATTTTGTAACTCTTTTTCCCATGGGTTAGTGCACATGAGAGTAAACACCCCATACCTACTCTCTTTCTCAATTGGAAAGCTTGCTTTTTGAAGTAATAAACATCTTTTTAAAAAATATTTATTTATTTATTTGAAAGGCAGAGCTACAAAGAGGCAGACGTAGAGGAAGAGAGACAGCTTCCATCTGCTGGTTCACTCCCTAAATGGCCACATCGGCCAGAACTGGGCCTATCTGAAGCAAGGAGCCCAGGAGCTTCTTCCAGGTCTCCCAGGTGGGTGCAGGGGCCAAAGCACTTGGTAATCCTCTACTGCCTTTTCAGCAGGGAACTGGATAGGAAGTGGAGCAGCCCCAGGTCTGGAACCAGTGCCCATATGGACGTCTGCACTGCAGGCTGCAGCTTTACCTGATGCCACAACGCTGGCCACAGCTTTTTTCTTTTGTTGTTGTCACCATAATAAGGAAACCAAACTCAGGAAAAGTGTGAAAGAGAGTATGTATTACCTTTCTCCAAAGTTAACTGCTGTTTTATGACCATCTGATGTATTAACAATCCCCAATAAAGTCTTACAATTTAGTAATTTGCAAACAGTTAATAGCATTTTTATTGAATCACTGAAGCACGGGGTTGAATCAAATTGTGATATAAAATCTAAGAATAAACAAATTTCAAACTCTGGTTAAATGTTTAATCAAGGAGTTTCAGTGATGATATAAATGTCAAAACAAGAAACTTATTCACCTCAACCTTGAACACATCAGGGTGTCTTATTATTTTTAATACTTTTCAAAAACATGTATTTTTTAATCAACAACTTCCATTACCTCACTTTATGGTTCATAAACTGTTATAGCTGTCAGAAGATCTACACATTTCTCTTTCTATTCTGCTAATAAAAATTAAATGAGAAAACTGAAGATATTTGTATTTTGTGTGGTATTATGATTGAAACTTTTTAAAAACTTTTCCTTTTAGCTCTTCTCACAAATCCTTGGCCTTGATGTAGCACATGAGAGACATAATATGCATTTAGCATATTCTGATTTATTTCATGCAAAATCATTTTATTTTCTTTTTAGATTTTCCATGGATCTGATAATATGAACAGCTTTTCTTGTTCTTTACAAATATGATAGTATTTACATTTGTACCATCAGTTGTTTTCTGAAAGCTACATCCTTTAATTTTTTTTCTTCAAATAACTATGAGGGTACAAAAGAAAGAAATTATTTTCCTCAAGGTCTGTGGAAAAAGATAGATTCATTGACTTGTGTACATGTCTTAGCACATGGTCCTATAGCTTTTCACCACACCATGCAAGTATCCGAGAAAGACTATATATGTCTTTCATATAAGATATTATTATGTCTATATTTTATTTAAAAACAATTCTGTGATTACCAGAAAGCACATGACTTTAGTGAATATTAATGAATTCTCAATATTCTCTTCCAGAATATCAGGATTTAAGAGCTTCCTCAACCATCACAGTAAATCATTTATTTATCAAATATCAAATGTAGGTCCTAAACTGTGTCCTGGTTGGTGCTTCATATACACACAATTCTTGGCACTGGCCTAGGATACTGAAAGACAAGCTTTAAAATGTGACTATAATGAAGTAATTTATTTGGATCCTGTTTTGCATTAAAAGACACCATCATGTAATATATTATTTTATTGTGTCCTGTAATAAATTTTTTAAGGTTATAAGATAATGTAGAGCCTTCCATCAGACAGTAGAAACCTATTCCACTTGTGATGGAAACAATAAATGTCATAAAATTATAAGACTATCATGGGCTGGACTTTAGGGGGAAACTGTATTTATATGTTAAAATTTTGAGTTGGTCTTTCTTGATTTCCTTAGATTTTCCATGCTGGCTCATTTTTCAATCAATGAACTATCTCTGCCAGCCATCTCAGGTAGTAAACCTTTTTGTTCTTGTCCTGCCAAAGCAGTACCTCAGATCCTCCAGGAGGAAATCAACCCCATAGATTGGAGACAAATAATTATTTGTGTAATATTTAATGTATAACAAGTGAACTGGATACTGCCTCAAGATATTTTATTAAATAGCCCAAATCTGAAACATGGTACGGACTTTTGTATTCCTTTCAGTTTGTTTGAACCAGGTAGCTAGAGTACTTATTTGCTTGAAGAAATTTCTTATTCTGCTTTAACTGCCTAACTTCCAAATGTACTAGGACACTGCATAGAAAATGATCCACACTGCATTGAGATGATTGGAAAACCTTTGTGTTTGTTTCAGTTTATAGACTTTTTTCTCTAAATTGCTGTGTAAAAATAGACATCTACATAGAAGGAAATGCTTCTGTTGAATTTTAGAACATAGTGAATATTATCCACATGACTTTTATTTTTGAATCAAAGTAAGTCAAGAAAATATAGTATATATGTGTATGTATGTATTGTCTATATATAAAATGAATGTGGTAAAATGTTAAAAAAATTCAATTTTTTAAATAATTAATTTATTTGAGAGGCATTGTTACAGACAAAGAAAGGGAGAGACAGAGAGAAAGCTCTTCCTGTCCACTGGTTCACTTCCCAAATGGTTGCAATTGCCAAAGCTGGGTCCATCCAAAGCCAGGAGCCAGGAGATTCTTCCAGGTCTCCCACATAGGTGCAGGGACCCAAGCACTTGGGTCATCTTCTTTTGCTTTCCCAGGCCATAGCAGAGCTGGATCTGAAGAGGGTCAAACAGGACATGAACTGGCACCCCTATGGGATGCTGGTGTCACAGGCAGAGGTTTAGCCTACTATGCCACAGTGCTGGATACAAAAATTATTCAGTTCTAAAACTAAACAAAAAATAAAATCTGACATTTTTCCAGGTCATTTTGGTTCAAACCGTTGCATGTCCTGAAGGTCTCACATCTCAACAGCACAGCTGACTGTCTAACCAGACCCACTTCACTTGCATGCCTCAAAGTAATTTTGTGATTATTTCCCTCTCTCTGGGCATTCTCTTTTCTTGCACTCACACATGGTTCAAGTGTTTCATTTTCAGTATCACACAAATGCTGAACCCTCATCAAAACTGTGAATAACCAACAGATTCACTGGTGTTTGCCTGTAATCATCTTTCAAATGAACTGTCATCACAGTCTTAATCTCTGACTACCCTAATTGTTTCTACCTTACCTGCCAAATCTTTCACTACTTGAAAAGTTTTGTTAAAGCTTTATGTTTCTTCATTGATGTTTGCAAAAATGTGTGTAGATGTGTTACTTAGTTAAACTCATGGAAGGTTACCTGAGCACCTCACCATGGAAGCAAGTCATCAAATCCTAAGCATGAGATGCTGAGTCTGTTGTCAGGCATCTTACCTTTATTTAACTCAGAGATATAATTAAATATATGAGGCATCTACACAATTACAAAAGCAAGTACAGTGATAATCAATCATCCAGGTGTTGTATCGATTCAATGCCTAAAGTTCAGATGGTTGAAAATATCTAGATCTCACATGAACAAATGTGTTTCAATAAACATATTTGCATAAAAATGTCAGAATAACCATATTCAAATAATATTATTCCAGCATACTGAAGGGGATAATGTTACAACTGAATAGTTCAATTTGCTCTTAATCTTTCTACCCTTTTGCTACTGGGCTCAGACTGAAAAGAAACAGAAAATAAGAAAGTACATTTGTACTACAGGTGCTGGTGAAAGACCCTCCTAGAAAGGCATCATCCTGCTACTGAAGTAATGGCTATTTTCAAAAGCTTAGAAAACAACTGAAGAGGTAACATTACCTATACCCATGTCACTGAAAAACACACATGCAATGTAATGATTTACCTTACTTGTTTTTATTTGTCTTCCAGTATAGGAGGACAGTTCCAATACACAATATACAGTTCCAAATAATGTATCACTATAATCTATTCTTTTTGAGTTATTTTTTCTATGAAATTTTCCCCAGACAATGCAGAATGAAGTCTGTATGTATCCCCATTGTGTCCTTGTTGAATAAAAACTTAAAGGGCAGAATTAGCAGTGAAAGATTGAGTAAAACTGGAGGGAACAGAGCACCAGTAATGAAGGGAATACAAGGCTAAGTATTAGAAAGTAATTAGCGAACTCATAACTGACAACTCTTTGATGGCCCTGAATTGCTGCCAGAAAGATAAGAGTATATTGTTTAAAAAACAATTAAATCCCATACACATATTCATAGAATTATTTCATATTCATATGCAAATAGCGAGGCTCTGATTCTTTGATCATGCTAATAGGAATCAGCAAGGATATACTGCATTTAGCACTGGTGTACTTGGATGTGTAAAAAGCACCACAGTAAATAGATATGGCACAGATTTATCAATTGTGTAGCATCATTAGAATTGTGACTTCGCAATTTAGCAAAGGTCCACTGGTAAACAGCATACATGCAAATCCTACTAAATGTCTGAGGAAATATTCAGTTATTTGTACTGAAATCAGAAACAAAGAAAACATTTGGCAAACATGGGTTCAGTTATTTTTCCATTTATATTTAACAGCATTGTTTATGAGTTAGTAAAATCAATACACTTCATCTATTTAAAAATACAGAAAAAACAGACTAAAAAGGTGAAAGCAAAACACTAATAATTTGAGTTCTATGTACGTGACTATTGCATTAAAGTTGAAAACTCTGTTTTCACTTCAACTAATAAATAAAATCATAATTTCTCATCTTCATTGTCACTTTCTTGCATAATCCAGAATTAACTCATCTTTATGATAACACTAAAACCTTTTCAAATCAACATATCCAGTCCTTTAAACTCACATACTTTTCAACCGTTTATGTAGTTCTTGTGTCTACATGTTATCATCTATACTCACTTCCTTTTTGGTTCTTACCATTTTTCAAAGTTCACGTTAAGTCCTGCCAATTTGTACTCTCACTGGCCCAAAATGCCACTGATATCCCACTAATCTAGCACACACCATGCACTATTTTACACCTGATTGACATTATATGTTTTCATTGGTTACATCTTTATTATTTTGAGAATTTTGTTAAAGTAATTATCATGCATTTGCTGAGACCCTGAGAATCTAATGTATTAACAAATCCCTTTTTGAAAAAGCAAAGAAAAAAGAAAAACATAAATTGGTATTTATTATTTCAGCTCCTATTTTTATTCAGCTTTGGCAAATGTATGTGTCTTTGCAGGTGGGCAATATCCACGTATAGTTAAGGCTTTATGTTTATTCACTGCTGTTTGTAAAAATGTGTGTAAGGATATGTTACATAATTACTTAGTTATGCAATGCAACTCATACCCTATCTTAGATTGTAAATGCTTGGCAGTACAATTAGTATCAAATGCCCCACTTTTGCGTTACTAATAATTCCTAACTGATTGCCTTGAACAAAATTTGTGTAATAAATATTTGGATGTAATTGCAAATATTCACAAATTACTGCATTTAGAAATATGTTAACACTTAAGCAGTTTATAATTAAGTATGTTTCTTTTTGATATCAAAAATCTACTTTAATATGGACCAAGCAATTATTTCTAAGTAATAGTTATGACCAAGTGTTTAGTAGACATTATCCCAAAGTAAGAGATAATCATAAAAACAAATAAGAAAACTAGGTTTATTTTGCATAAATCGTCCTTTCTGATTAGCCAGTTCTAAAGATTATTTAGAATCTCTAAGGAAGCTCAGTGACTTCTAAATCAAGAGTAGAAGGAATTCCAGAAAAGGAAGCCACCTGCCCGTTGCCCTTCAGCTTCCTGGGAAAACTAGCGTTAATCAGAATCATGCTTAGCTAACTGAGTTTAATTTGCATCTCCCCAACTTTCAGTATGTTAGATCCTTGACTGTGCACTGGTCTCTCGGTAACTGCCGTTCTCTCATTTGACTTAAGCAGTGAGAATAGAGTGATGTTACTTCTTATGTATAAAGCCTGAGGTCTAATTTCTCATTTTTAATTGTACATTCTGTGAAATTAGCATTGTAACAACCCCTCTCTTGCTGACTCAGTGCTAATATCACGTGGATTTCTACTGCCTAATGTGATTTTTCTTCTTGAATTCTTTATCTCTGTTTTGGATGTGGTAGTGGTTTTGCTTTAATCCAAATTACTTAAGTTTATGGACTATGCCTATTTTTGTTTTTATTTTTTCACAGCACTCAGGAACATGTTTGGCATAATAACATTGTCCAGTAACTATTCCATTCAACTGGTTCATTTTACATAGCTAATTATTCTATTACTACAAACATCCCTACTCCATTACTGAAATAAGAAGTTCCTTGAATCAGATGCTTTAGGGCACTGAATTGACCTTTAATCTGGACCAAAGACAGAATGATCATATTTCCTATGGAGAACTCTAGGAGATGTTAAAAAGCAATTCCTGGTAAGCAGATGATCCCTATTAGAGACTGAGTAATAGAGACAGTTGGTGTTAGAGACAGTGACAGTGGCTCTGCACCATGAACAGGTATTGGAATAACTATCCTGCCAATGAAGTTGAGCAAGCATGGCTATAAATGTCATACCATGGAAATGTGCACAGGGGCAGAAGTCACTTACACAAGCACTCAGTCCAGTCCGTCCATTCTACTGATCCTTCTCCCTCAGCTTACATTCATGTCCTCTTGGGACTTTTCCCAAAACTAGCTGATGGAGAAAAACTACAAGCATGGATCAGGAATGCGTCAGGTTAATTGTTGCAAACTGCACCAAAGTCTTACTGAAGGTAGTCCTAAAGGACAATGGTGTGAGAAATCCTTCCAGTGGTCAGAAATTAAAACATTACAATCTATTGGGAACTATTTTAAGAAGGAAACATGAGGGCCAGCACCGCGGCTCACTAGGCTAATTCTCCGATGTGGCGCTGGCACCGAGTTCTAGTCCCTGTCAGGGCGCTGGATTCTGTCCCGGTTGCCCCTCTTCCAGTCCAGTTCTCTGCTGTGGCCCAGGAAGGCAGTGGAGGATGGCCCAAGTGCTTGGGCCCCTGCACCCACATGGGAGACCAGGAGGAAGCACCTGGCTCCTGGCTTCGGATTGGCACAGCACGCCAGCAGTGGCAGCCATTTGGGGGTGAACCAATGTAAGGAAGACCTTTTTCTCTCTCACTGTCTAACTCTGCATGTCAAAAAAAAAAAAAAAAAAAAGAAGGAACCATGACTAAGGGGAGGACATACAAAAATGCCTAGGAAGACAGATGGCCTGGTCCAACAACCAGGAACCACAATGAAGTTAGATTGGAAGATGAGAAACAAGAGTAACTTGGAAAGAGGAATGTGGATCAATTTATAGGACGGAACACATTGTATGCCAATCTTTTGCTCTCAACTCACTGTCCATTGGAAAACATCCATGGTGCAGGAGGCTTTTGGCCACCAAATAGCCATAAATGCTTTCTACTGGCTGGTAGTTAGCACAGAGTTTAGTTACTACAATGTTTGCACAGCAAAACTTCAGGTGGAATGGCAATGATTTCAGGGATGCCCTAAGTAAGCCCACATTTGGACTCCATCTCATCAAGTTCATTTAAAATTATTTGCTGATGAAAGTGGTGCTGTTAGCAACAAAGACATGGTGAGACCCAGGAGTGCTATTTTAGCTTGACATGAATATAAAGTTGTTTGACATGGGAGTGCAGGAGACTTTCTTCTTAGGGTATGGTTTGCATTCCCTCTTGGCAGTGCCAATACTGTCACCATTATTTTATGGCTTACAAAACAACAGATTTACCAAAAGTGAACCAGGTATGTAAAACTGCCTCTGAACAAGGGATCTGCTTATATAGAAATAGTGTGATGGGTTCAGCTTACAGGGTCATTATAAGAATTAGAGATAATTAAAGCCGGTACCGCGGCTCAATAGGCTAATCCTCCGCCTAGTGGCGCCGGCACACCGGGTTCTAGTCCCGGTTGGGGCGCCGGATTCTGTCCCGGTTGCCCCTCTTCCAGGCCAGCTCTCTGCTGTGGCCAGGGAGTGCAGTGGAGGATGGCCCAAGTCCTTGGGCTCTGCACCCCAAGGGAGACTAGGATAAGCAACTGGCTCCTGCCTTCGGATCAGCGTGGTGCACCAACCTCAGTGCGCTGGCAGCAGTGGCCATTGGAGGGTGAACCAACGGTAAAAGGAAGACCTTCCTCTCTGTCTCTCTCTCACTGTCCACTCTGCCTGTCAAAAAAAAATAATAAAAATAAAAATAGAGATAATTAAATTTATCATCTAACCTTTAGTGACAACTCATTAACATTTTAAGTTCTGACAGTAGTATGGCATAAATTATTATTTATTCAGTTCTGCATTTGGTGACTTGGGGAACTTTTTTCAATTCTAAGAGGTAAAGGACATTAGTACTATATTAACTATGCTAAGGTCATGTAGCTAGTAAATATTAAGAGCCAGATGTAAATATAATATCCAATCTATATTCTGTGACAAATCGACACTTGACAATATTGCATCATGAACAGAGACTCTAAAGCCAGTCATTTAGCAGTAAACCATATACAAATATGCATTTAGTTGGACAGATATCTAATATGAGTGGATATTTATGAATAAATATTTTAGATAAATAATGGAGAAATTTGTCTGTGAAAAGGACTGATTAACCTGAAAAAGTAAAAATTCTGTATGATCAGTCAATTTATTACTTGGCACTCTTAATAGCAATGTTATAGGTCAAAATGACATCTACTTAAAAGTTTCAGTTATATAAACTTGAGAGTTGTGATTATTAGTGTGTAAGAAGGGTCCATTAAACTTAGCCTGCAAGAAGGTTGCTGCTTTTATTCTCAGGGCAAAATTTTCAATAAATTCAAGAATTTAATCACATGTTCAGGAGTTAGGGCTGATCTCTTTGAGTGCACAGAAATGTAACAATAAAAATTTACAAGTCCTTATAAAGTTTAGAAGATCTTCTCTCAAATAGGTAATTAAATGTGAAATTAGTCAATATATTAGAATCCATGAAGAGGAACTAAGAACTGTGAGAAATTATTGAATGTACTAGAAATAAAAAGACCACAGGGGCCATTTAAAGTAGGGACAAATTCTTCTAAAGATATCCCTGTTCTAATGTACAAGAAAATATTTACACATAGAATGACAGCTAGGAGTCATAGACCCTGGCCTCCTATGCAATATATACAGTGTGCATATGTTTCAGATCAATGACTACACATTTTTGAATACATGACACTTAAAGGATAAACTTTAGTCTTCTTAGATATACAATTGTGTGATGTTTTCCCATCATACTGGAACCCAGTTTTATGGTATTTTTTTTTAAATGACTAAAGAAATCACAGAAAAGGCTTTCAACAAATACTACTGCCCAGTTCTAACCATGGTCACCATGAGTGGCTCAAAAGTTTCTCTACACTCTCTCTCTACACTCCATTACTATGCAGTAAATTAAAGCAGAATCACATTGGCCAAACCAAAAGATATGTGAAAAAACACAATCAATCCATGTGTAAGTAAAAGTCAATATTAAATATAGGTCAGGTAGGACTGACCACTCTTTCTCACAAACCTGAATTCAAAGTTAAAGTAGTAAAAATGAAAATAAAATAATGCTAAAATGCTTTTAGACTTGAGTTTCTCCCAAATGACTAGATTAGCTTTCCTGGACCCTTTAGTTGTCTAACCTTTCTTTTATATTTCAGGGAACTGATCAATAGAGACCCCCTCCTTTAACGAAATAAGCCTCACAAGGTGAGAAAAAAGTCACTAAATTAATATTTATTTTACAACATAAAAGAGCCAGTGCTACCTACAAACAGTATAATTAATTGGGATTAATTTCATGTGCAAATTTTGTCATTGCAGGTGTTGATGGAGTAATACATCAAAGAGACTTCACCTCTGTAAAAATCAATGCTAACATAACCTTGATTACTGTTCTTCTGGATGTCACATATAACACTAATCAGTCATGGTTTGTGGCAAACATCTTAGAGAACAAATATAATTTGCTTTTTTATTGGCATTTTTCAAGATGAGAGATAATATGCATTCATGGGGCAAGCAATTCTCTAAAAGAATACAATCTCCTAGGGGAAGCAGTAAGGACAGTGTTGTTGCTGCGGGAATGGTTGAGAAGAAAATTACATGAGTGTGAAAAAAATAATTCTTCACATTGATATGGAAACTACTTATTCTGTTTTGGGAATACAGGCTTCCCAGGACATTTTTATAAAAGCCAGAGTGCTTTATTTCTTTAAAGAACACCCTTATGTAGTACCCAAAGGAGAAAATAACCTAACTTTAAAGTAGCAGACTTCATTTAATCCTTGTCCTCACTTCTCCTAAATAACAAAGACCTTCATTTTATCAATTTTTACCACAATGGAGCCAGCAGAGGGTACACTTACAGTTGATTTCATTTTGGGTTGGCCTTTAATGATCCACTAGATAGTAAAACTTACAATTATAATGATATTTTTCACATTTGCATTTTTGAGAATTTCTTCCACTTAGGGGGTTCTTATTTCTACTTTTGTGTCATTGTCAACATTAAAAGAAATATGAAAGCTAGAGCAAACATACTAGAAAATTAATCTGCATATATTAAAATCCTATTAGTACAAACAAGTTATATTAAAATTAATAATAGTCATAGAGGAGATTTTGTATCAAGAAATGACATATGCAAAACAGTATATGACTATAAGAACAATTTTATTTTTTTTAAAAAAGATAAATTTTTGCAGCCTGAAGCTGATGTATATGCAACCTCACAGATCTTGAGCTGGGTCTCACAATGCAGATTTCCAACAGCAGAGAGAATGTGAAGCTACAAGGTAAAGATGTATACGCAGACATTAAAAAAAAAGGTTAAGGCATAAACAAACTCGAAATATGACAATAACGTCTTGTCTTTTTCAGATTTTTTTCTTCCCATCTATTTTTATATCATTTGAAATCTAGAATCTACACTTTTTACTTTTAGCCATTAGACTAGTGCTAAAACAGCATCTTAGGACTGAAAATGCTTTAGAGAAAGTGCTCTATTAAGTATCTTTAACAGAAGCCCAAATGCCCTTGAATGTTTTTATTCATTCACTAATAATGAATGCAGCAACAACTGGTGTTATTTTCAGTGATTATTTTTCCTTCAATCCAAACCATTCCTCATCTGATCCCACAAGTGCATAAAAAAAACTCCTGCGTCTGTAACCCGAATCTTGGTTCAGACAAGATTCTGTCTGAACTTGGTCTTTCCAGTATTTAAAATGTACTCCTTTTGATTCTTGGAATTAGATTTGCACTTAATGCAGATTTCATCCAATGTGGGTTTCATTAAGCTCCATGGCTGGTACCTTGCTCAGGACAACACCACCACTGGGATACGGGAAACAATTTTCTAGAGTGCAGAAGATATGGTATATTTATATTTTTGAAGTTCTGCTTTCGTAAAACTTTTTTGACTTTTTATAAGTCAATCTTTGCAATATGGAAGATCAAAGGTCATAATGATCTTGCCTAATATGCCATTGACTATTCTTAAAAAGATTTCCTTATAGGGGCCAGCGCTTTGGCTTAGTAAGCATCCACCTATGACACCAGCATCCCATATAGGCACCGGTTTGAGTCTTGGCTGCTACACTTCCAATCCAGCTCCCCACTGATGGCCTGGGAAAGCAGTAAAAGGTGACCCAAGTGCTTGGGTCCCTGCATCTCCATGGGAGACTTGGAAGAAATTCCTGGCTTCTGGCTTCAGATCAGCTCAGCTCCAGCTATTAGGGTTACTTGGGGAGTGAACCAGAGGATTAAAGACCTCTCTCTCTGTCTCTCCCTCTCTCTGACTATAACTCTGCCTCTCAAGTAAATAAATCAATCTTTTAATTTTTTTCAAAAAAAGAGATTTATTTATTTATTTGAAACTCAGAGTTACAGAGAGAGAAGGATAGACAGATCTTCCATCTACTCATTCATTCCCAAGATGGTCATAATGACCAAGATTGGGTCAAGGCAAAGCTGGGACCAAGAGCTAGCTCCTCCAGGTTTCCCACATGGTAGCAGGTACCTAAGCACTTCAGTCATCTTTCACTGCTTTAACCAGGCCATTAACAGGGAGATGGATTGGAAGTGGGGTGGCCAGGACACAAACTAGCACCCATATGAGATGCCAGTGTCCTATGCTATGATTAATCTGCTAGGGCATAACACCAGCCCCACCATTGACCATTTTCAAGATGAACTTCCATCATTCAAGCTCTATTCTGTTTTGGGGCCAGCATAGTGGCACAACGGGTTAAACTGCCTCCTGTGATGCTGGCAACCCATATGAACACTGTTAAGTCCTGCCTGCCCTACCTTTGATCCAGGTCCTTGCTAATGTGCTTGGTAAAGCAGTAGAATATGACACAAGTACTTGGGTCCCTGCCACCTATCTGGGAGACTCAGGTGAAGTTCCTGACTTCTAGTTTGTTCTGGCCTAGTCCCAGCTGTTGCAGGTCATTTGGGAAGTGAAGCAGCAGATAGAAATCCTGTCTCTCTTTCTCTGTAACTCTGTCAAATAAATAAATAAATAAATCTTAAAAAAAAATCTGCTCCTCTCTTCTCAGAGAGTCTAACTCTATGGGGTTATACCGTGTGGAATAAAAAAAAAAATTCCATTTTCCAGTAGTTTATACCTGATTTGCATTTGAAACTCTGCATGGTGATTGACTTTGTGGAGACGGTACATTTAGCAAAATAAGATCTTCCTCTATTTGGACAGTTCTCTTGATCAAATGCAAACACAAGTTCCCCATGAATTTTCTGTTATTTGTGACCCAGAAACTCCTAAAAAGGAGAGAAACTTTAGGGTAGGAAGATATCCTCAGGGCAAAACAGTTTCAAATATCAAGCTATGCCTTTGTATTTCTATATTCCCTTTAATCTTGTCCTGAAAATTTCTTACGATTTGTTAGTTCTTTGGTAATTTGTATAATTTTCATAAGAAAAATTTTTTGGCTTTTCTTATCTTTATCAGGAAGATAGAGCTAAGCCAAAATCTATTAGCAAATTATCTTAAATGAAAATAGGCAAATTAATCCAAAGACAAAGATTTTCAGAAAATATATACATGCTTATAAAACATTTGTTGAATACAAAAATGGGGTTCAAATCCTAAATATGTGAATATTTTGAACCAAAATATTTTCACTCTCTGTTCCTAAATTTTCTCAGTTAAAAAAAAAGAAAAAATAGTGCCTTTCTAAATGTTATGAGGATTATACAAAATTCCTAGTTAATAGTTTTCAAAAAGATGCAGAAATGTTGAAATTTAAGGAATAGAATAAATACAACCAAAACAATATATAAAATAGATTTGACAATATTTTATTAATATTACACAAAATAAACTTAAGGACTAAAAGATTGCTATGACAATATAGCTTCAAAAAACAACAATCTCATTCTGGTTTTTTCAAACATTACAGCTCCAGCATATGAAAAATTGGTAAAAGAATGTTGGTCAAACCCCTAATCATGATAAGAGATTTGAACATATATTTTAGATTACCATATAACAAGACAGAATCTCATGAAATAAGAATATGGGAGATTATATTGCTATGATTGATCAAATATGCAATGCAGTTTCACAAAAGCATGGCCGAAGTGCATGGGTCCCTGCACCAATATGGGAGACCCAGGTGGAGTTCTTGGCTCCTGGCAGTCTTGCCCAGTGCTAGATGTGGCAGCCATTTTGGGGAGCAAAGCAACTGATGGGACATCTCCCGCTTTCTGTCTCTCCCTCTCTCTGTTATTCTGGCTTACAACTACTATAAGTAAATGCATAGATCAGTGTTTAAAAGTTTGTGGAAACATTGAATTAAGAATCTGTTTATTTTGAAAAAGAGAAAGGAAACAGCAAATATAAGAATAGAAATAGGAAAACACTATGTTTATCATCTATCTATCTATCTATCTATCTATCTATCTATCTATCTATCTATCTTTCTATCTGCTATCTGCTATCAACCTACATATCTTTCATCACAGTGCCAAAAGTTTATTCTTTAACAACACAGATAAAATGGTTACTTTCTTGAAAATATCATCCAAAATATGAAAAAGCAGTATCACACATGTATAACACTGTTGCTGTGGATTTGTTTCTGGGAGCAGGAGCATGGTGGGGGCAAGAGGCGCAGAGTTACCAGACAGACCCCAGGAGTCGGGTGAAAGTGGGCCTGAGGCAAGCAACCGGCAGACTCGTTTATTTCAGTTGCTACAGCAGCTTATATAGCCAGGGCAGCCAATCTGGTCAAGGGGCAGTCTATGCCCTAATCAATCACATCCTGTTGCCAGGCAGTTTCCTAAGCCATCCAATCACAGCCTGTTGCCAGGCAGTTTCTGTTGCCAGCAGCCATCTTGGCATGGCCTTCTCATTCCACCAAATAATATGATTATATATTTAGTAGGTAATCAAAAGAGTATTATTATAATAAACTATTTAAAAATATAGATGAATGAACATACATTTAGAAAAATGTGACTTGTAATCCTTATTTTTTGTTTCGGCTCTGCTTATTTTTCCTCTAATTTTTATTATTTCTTTCCTCCTAAGAAGTTTGGATTTGGCTTGTTCTTGCTTTTATAGGTCCTCAAGATGCATTCTTAGATCATTTATTTGATACCTTTCCAATTTCTTGATATAGGCACTAGTTGTTCTAAACTTTCCTCTTAACACTGCATTTTGTGAATCCCACAAGTTTTGATATGCTGTGTTGTTATCTCTATTTGTTTCAAGCAATACTTTAATTTCCCATTTGATTTATTTTTTTTAATATTTATTTGTGTTTGAAACTCAGAGTCTTCTGGTTTACTCCCCACATGTCTGCAATTGCTGTGGCTGGGCCAGGCCAAAGCCAGGAGCCAGGAGCTTCCTCTGGGTCTCCCATGTGGGAACAGGGACCCACACACTTAGTCCATCCTCTCCTGCTTCTTCTAGGCCATTAGCAGGGCACACTGGGTCAGAAGTGGAATGGCCAGGTGGCCGGGACAAGACCTTGCAGCATATGGGATGCTGGAGTCACTGGTCCAGGCTTCACTGACTAAACTACAACATGGACTCCTCTACCTTTTTTGTTTTGTGTTTAAGGGCAGTGTTTCTTAAGGAGCAGAACAATGATCATTCCTGGAAGATAAAAACATCCAATTCCAAGAGTCCATGCTGGACTTCACACATCAGCATTTCCTGGGAGGCCAGGGAAGCTATCTGTTCAACAAACTTCCCTGGTGTTTCTAGGCATAGGATATAATTTTTAATTTTATTTAACGAACATAAATTTCCAAAGTACAGCTTATGGATTACAATAGCTTCCCCCCCATAATTGATTTATTCTATTACTCATTGTTCATGTACTCAGTCTCCATGAGCTTGTGTAATTTTCTAGAGTTTTTTATTTCATTAATTTCTAGCTTCATTATGTTAGGCTGGAAAACATATATGATATTATTTGAACTTTTTTCATTTATTGAGACTTGTCTTATGGACTAGTATATAGTCTATCCTGAGGAATGTTTCATTCACTGATGAAAATAATGTGTATCTCAGCAGATCCATTTCATCAATAGTGTAGATTAGGTCTATTGTTTCTTTGTTGATTTTTTTTCTAGTTAATCCATTAATGAAAGTGAAGTGATAAAATCTCCCATTATTTTATTGGAGACTACATCTCCCATTAGTTGTCTTAGTGTTTGTTTTAAATAGTTGGGTGCCCTAGCATTGGGTGCATAGACATTAATTGTAGTCACATCTTCCTGTTAGATCCATTAATCATTACATAATGATTTTCTTTGTCCCTTTCAAGTCTTTGTCTTAAAGTCTATTTTGTGTGACGTTAGGGTAGATATTCCTACTTGTTTTGGATTTCCATTTGCAAGAATAATTTTTCCATCTTTTCACTTTCATTTTAGCCTGTGTGTATCTTTGTTGTTAAGTTGTGTTATCTGTAGGCAGCATATAGATGGGTCTTATTTATTAATCTATTCAGCCAGTCTGTATCTTTTATTTGGAGAATTTAGTTCACTTACACTCAAGGTTATTATTGATATGTTACAACTTTGTCCTGACATTTTTTTCCTTAAATATTCCTTTTTGTTTGTTTTGAATCCCCTTTGTATATTACTAGGGGGTTTTCTACTTTCACATTCTTTCGTGACTCTTACTGTCTTTTCTGTTTCTACATGACTGGCCAGGTGGTGACAAATTCTTTCCATTTTTGTTATGGAAGATCTTTATTTCAGTTTTCATTTATAAATGAGGGCTTAGCTAGTACAATATTCTGGGTTGACTGTGTTTTTCTGTTCATTTTTGTGTGCTTTTAAGTAATCTTGCAATCATTCTTTTGAATTCCTTTACAGGCATCAATCTCCTCATCTTTGAGAGCCTAATACTGAAATATTATTGTGTTCCTTTAGTGGAGTCAATTTGTCTTCCTTGTTCATGTTTCTTGTGTTTCTGTATTTTTTTTCACATCTGGGAAAACACTTGTTGGATCTCCTCTGAAGCTTTTGTTCTTAGAAATGTATCTTTGTGAGTTAGTGGAATGCCTGTAGTATCCATAGGTGTGTTCTGGATGGGGCCAGGGAGCTCTGTCTAGCATATGTGTTTGGAGCCAGAGTCCAGAGTGATATTTAGGTTGGTGTGGTAGATCTCTTCTGTTGTCAGTATGGGGAGGGGGGATAATAGCACTGGTTAACATATTCACAGTCTTAGCCCTTCTTTATGCCAAGGAGAACCATCTGCCTAGGGTAAGCTTGCTGTGTCTTTGCACTCCACCCTCTCACAGTCACAAACCTCATAAAGAACCTGTCTGCTTCATAGGGTGAACATAGTACTTTCCATAATGCTCTTCCCTAAAACTCAGGGAATTATGAGCTTCTGGAGTCAGACTGAGTGGTTGCCCAATGATCCGGCAACACTCCACACCCTATGCAATCTATTGGCCTATGATTAACCTGTATCATTACAGTTTCCCAGAGTCACAGGACACAGGCCTCCCGTAGTCACAGGGTATAGGGGATGCACTCACTGTTTTGCAAGCCTCCCCATCTACAGAGCTAGCTGCCCGGTCCCTGGAGCTAGTCACCTGCCTGCCAGAAGTTCGCTGGTGCTCCTGTTCAGCAAACTGAGTCTGGCACTTTTGTTGTGGGGAGGGGAGGGAAGCAATATACACCACACCACCCTCCACTCTCAGAGCTAAGAGGGCACTCTGCCACCCTGCCAAATATCCACATTGGGCTCAAAATCAATGAGGACTTTGGTGTTCTCCCTCAGACAAAATCCAACAGTGGCCTTGTCCTAGGAAGATGGTTCTTCTCCCCACATGCTACTGGTTGTTTTGGTGGGGGAGAGGGGAAGAAAGGAATACACCCTTCCTTCATGGACCTAAGTGGGTGCTCTGTCACCTGCCAGCTCATCAGGCAGGATTCAAAATCAGTGGAAACCAAGGGTTTCTCCCTCAAATAAGAACACCAGTGGCATGTGGGTTGCTGACAACTCCTCTAACTTCACTCTAGAAAGATGGCTTCCCCACCAGTGGCCAGTCAGGCATTTTGGCAGCATCTTGCCAATTACTGCATGTTTTGCCATGGAGCACTTTGCTGCTCCAAGAAGTCTTCTCTTCCCTTGGCTTTCCACGGAAAAATCTTCAACTATCCCCTGGGAAGAGTTCTTCTGTATCTTTCCATGGTCAAAATCATCATGTCTTCCATATTCAAACCTCTTGGGTCTCTGGAATTTTCTACTAAGGTAAAATATATATAATAATACATAATGAACAGTAAATAAAACATATCATTCCTACCTACCTATGTTGAGAAACAACTGAATTCTCTGTTATTATAGTGAGTGTATATAATTATACATAGAACATAAATTCAGTACAGTACAATAGCATGCTATAAAATGAAAATGAACAAGGTACAATGGTATAAATTAATGTGGATGGTCTTCATGAACCTAGCATTTAGAGATGCACTCAAAAGAAAACCAGGAAATAACATGGAAGTCCAAATGATATGTTCTTTTAACTGTCAATGGTGGGTGCCAGGAAGATTTGTTATTGGAAAGAGTCATGTGGGACTAATGCCAAAAATAAGAGTATTAATTGTTAAATGAACAACAGGTGTCAGTGTGCACTCACTCCCCATGTTGGATCTCTGTCCTTAATGAGGTGTACTATGGGAATTAATGGCAAAACTTGCCTTCAAACTGTACTTTATACTTTGTGCGTCTGTGTGGGTGCAAACAGCTGAAATCTCTACTTAGTATAGAGTTAGTCTTCTGTATATAAAGTCAATTAAAAACGAATCTTAATGGAAAATGGAATGGGAGAGGGAGTAGGAGGTGGGATGGGAGTGGGGGTGGGAAGGTAGGAAAGGGAGGAAGAAATACTATGTCCCTAAAAGCTGCCCATATGAAGTTTGTATTCATTAAATAAAAACCTTAAAAAAAGAGTCGTGTCGGAGCTCCTACGGTGCTGTCAACTTTGCATTTCTTGACTTGCTTAACTGGGTGTTTTCTGTACTATTATTAATATATTACTTAATAATAATTTATTTATAATGTATTAAGCTGTAAATGTCTTTTTATGTGCCTTCAGTGTGTTATATTTTACAATGAAAACAGAGGTTTTTTTGTTTTTTTTTTAATGCCTTACATTCATATTCTAGCATGGCTAACTATGAATATCTGGGGACAAATGACTGTCAGGAAACCATTCAAATACTTTATTAAAGATTTATACATTCATCAACTTACTGACATTTGTATCACTGACTAATAGATACACTTGCTATCGAACAAGTTTACTTAATTAGACTTTCGACTTCCTGCTACCATGCTGTAACATGTCAGAGCCATCAATTATTTGTTTCTTAAAATCTTGATAACAAGTCAGGAAATGAATTTAACTGTTGTGTGTGAAAAAAAAAATCTGAGATTCAGAAATTAAATTTTTTTTTTGCAGCTGTAACACCAGGATACTACTCTACTCCCATTTGTAGATCTGCTTCTTCAGAGGCCTGATTGGATTACATCTTACTATGCAAGCTTGCCCTTAGTAAATTGCCAACATGGGAGAGCCCTTTTGTCATCCTCTGTTTCTGCCTTGTGTCCTTTTGACTACTGCTAGTCTTGCTATCCTCCTCACATATTTGAAGCTATTAAGAAAAAAGGAAATAACCTACAATTTAGGGTAACAGACAAATGTGTACACTTTCCCATAGAATGTGCACAATGAAAGAAACAAGATTAAGACAATTTGTAAAAGAAGACTCCTCTCTGAAGAATTTCTGACACTTTGATCATTTGCTCTCATCCCAAACATATTCTATTTCACTACACCTGAAAGTACTTCTCATATATTTACCATTTCTAGATTTAGGAGACATACAAGATTTATATGTATTTATGGGGTATTTTGTGATGTTTTGATACATGTAGACATTGCACAATGTCCATCAGAGTAAATATATATATGTCCTCAAACATTTAACATTCCTCATGGTGAAAACATTCAAAATACTCTTCCAGACTTTTTTCCTCTAAATAAAGAAATATCCATTATTTTAAGATTATCTATTATCATTTTACAGTGTAATAGAAACTCAGAATTTCTTATTCTCATGTAGCTATTATTTAACCAACTTTTTTCCATCCCTTCCTCTCCCCTATTTTCTCACTCTTTTTTGACTACCATTCTATTTTTAATTTCCATGAGAACAACTATTTTAGATTCCACATATTAGTGGAATGATAGTTTGTCTTTCTGTACTTGGCTTATTTCAATTAGCATAGTGATCTCTGATTCCATCCATTTTGTGAATAACAACATTTCATTCTTTTTTTATAGCTGAGTATTATTCCACCATATATGTGTCCCATATTCTCTTTATTTATCACTAGATGGACATGTAGCTTATTTCCACTTTTTGGCTACTGTGAATAATACTGCAATATATATGGGAGTGCACACATCTCCTGGACAGACTGATTTCATTTCCTTTGGATATACACCCATGTGTGAGATTGCTGATGCACATGATAGTTCTGTTTATAGTTTGTTGAGGAAACTCCATGCAGTTTTCCACAATGGCTGTACCAATTTACTTTCCCACCATAAGAGTTTAAGTGATCCCTTTTCTCCACAGCCTTGCCAGCACTTAGTATCCTTTGACTTTTTCATACTATCCGATCTGAGTAAAGTGATATCTTACTGGGTATTTTTGTTTTAATGTTATTTATTTATTTTTGAAAATTTCATTTATTTATTTTGAAAGTCAAAGTTACAAAAATGGAGGGAGAGATAGAGAGAGATCTTGCATCTGCTGGTTCACTCTCCAGCAGCTGCAACAGCCAGCACTAGGATAGGCAGAAACCAGGAACCAGGAGCTTCATCCAGGTCTCCCATGGAAGTAGTAAAAACCAAACATTTGGGCCATCTTCTGCTGCCTTTCCCATCCATTAGCAAAGTAGCAAAGTACTAGATCAGAAGTGGAGCAGCTGGAAGAAAAACAGGCTCCCATATGGGATGCTGGCATCACAGGTGGCAACTTTAACTGCTACTCGACAACGATGAACCCTAATGTTATGTATTTCTCATTTGAGAGAGAGAGAGAGAGAGAGTAAGAGAGAGAGAGAGAGAGAGAGAGAGAGAGAGAGAGAGAGAGAAGTCTTGCTAAGACTCCATTTAATTTTGCAGGAATTTTCGTACTTCTTATATTGCTTTTTTGATTTTGTCAGCATCCTGAATCATATCTATACTTCTTTATCTGTCTCCCCTTTCTTCCAATATTAGAATACAAACTTGGGGCCGGCACCGTGGCGCAGCAGGTTAATCCTCTGTCTGATGCACCAGCATCCCATATGGGCGCCATTTCTAGTCCTGGCTGCTCCACTTCCAGTCCAGTTCTCTGCTATGGCCTGGGAAAGCAGTAGAAGATGGTCCAAGTGCTTGGGCCCCTGCACCCATGTGGGAGACCTGGAAAAAGCTCCTGGCTCCTGGCTTTGGATTGGCTCAGTTCCAGCTGTTGCAGCCATTGGGGGAGTGAACCAACGGAAGGAAGACCTTTCTCTCTGTCTCTCCCTCTCACTGTCTGTAACTCTACCTCTCAATAAATAAATAAATAAATAAAATCTTTAATACAAACTTCACAGGAGCAGAGTTTTGATTTCATTTCCTCCCTTCCCTCCTCCTTGTTTCTTTCTCAATTTTTCTTTTTTTCCTATATCATGAGCATCTAACATACAATAGGCCATCAGTCATTATTTCTTTAATGGATGAATTATAAATCAAAACAAAACGATAAGATTAAGTATTTTTATGGATGAAGGATATTTCATTGCATCCATGAACCAAATTTTCTTTATCCAGCCATTAGCTGATGGACACTTAGCTTGTTTTCATCTCTTGGCTATTGTAAATAATGCCACAATACATTTGGGAAATCAGTTGTTTCTTTACAACAGTGATTTCATTTCTCTTGGATGTAAGCATAGTAGTAAGATTTCTAGACAACACCATAGTTCTATTTTTAGGTTTTTGTGGCACCTCCATACTGTTTTCCATGATGGCACGACTAATTTTCATTACCACCAACGGTGAGCAAAGGTGCCCTTTATCAACATCCTTGCCAGAAAGTGATATTTTATTCTTTTTGATAATAGCCATTCCAACTGGAATATTTTGATGTCACATTATAGTTCAGACATAAAAAATGTATGAAATCTTGTTATTTGCCACAAATGAGTGGAACTGGGATTATTATGTTAAGGGAAATAATTCAAGCACAGAAAGACAACATATCTCACTAGTCCATGGATTCTAAAAAAGTTGATTTTATATAAGTTAAGACTAGAATGGTGCTTACCAGAAGGTAGACAGAGTAGGAGAGAGGGAGTCAGAGAGTGTTTGATTTGCAGGTACTAAGCTATAGTTAGGTAGAAATAAGAAGTTCTGGCATCCCATGGTATAGTAGGTAATCACAATAATGATAATGTACTGTATGTTTTCTTTAAAAATCAAAAGGAAAGGGTGTTCAATGTTTTCAACAGAAGAAATGTCAAATGTTTGAGGAGACATATATGTTTACCTTAACTGGGCATGACACATGTGTATATGTGTTGAAATATCACATGGTACTATAAATATGAACAATTTTCATATTTCAGTTTAACTTTTAAAATATACCTGCATTAAAACAATAAAAAAAAGAAAAAAAAAGAGGCATATAGGCCTTTGTGTCTACACTCTGACTCTAGGAATTCAGTCCATTCTCATCCTATATGCAAGCCTAGGTTTCTCTCAAGCTCCTTAGATGCACAAAGACTCCACTGCTGAAATGTATGCTGGGCAGATTACTCTCAATTTAGACCTCATCCTGGTCCCAACTTCTCTTTGTCATCTTTTGTCATATTTTATTCAGAGTTTGGAGTGAAAGAATAAAGCTTCATCTCAGGTCGCCACATGGAAAATCTTGGTGTGCTCTTCAGATGTGAGAATAAATTTAGAGATTTGAAAATACCTGTGACTTGGGCATCACATGGGTGATTACAAAAACAACCCTTGCCTGTCACAGAGATAACCTTTACAGAAACTATGTCATGAGACAAAAACAATAACCCCAAACCTAATCAAATGTGATTCCTTGAAAAACTTGCATTTGGTTTCTTCAAATTAATCAATCAATTCTGACACCTCTTTTTCACACTAAACTCCATTTACCACTCGCTGGCCCACTAGGGAGAAGGTCTATTATTGACTAAACATTCTAGTCGATTAAGAAACAAAACAACAAATGTATTAAATAACTTATTCTGCAGGCACAAAAACATGCTAAATTTAGAGACTAAGCCAACCATCTCCACAGCATGAATGCTCTCAAATGAATTGTACAGTGAATACATTTTATATAAGACAATATTCCGTTAATTCTATTACATAATTGTTATGTTATAAGTCAAGAATAATTTAAACTGCCTAGATTTTAATGATCTGGATGTATATTCTAGGAAAAAGGGGTCAATATCTTCAACTAAGCAAAATTAATCTGGATTTTAAAGATTCTCTAAAGACCTAAAATTATTCTCTAAACAGGAAACAAAAAATGAATTTAAGCTGGGATTATGGATTATTTTTCCTTCTTCGTTTACTGTGCATGTTGATATGATTTTTACCTGCTCTGCCTTAGATTGATCAACCAATGCTTCTTATGCTCTATCTCTATACCTGACCATAAAATCCTTCAGGAACCTTCACTATAATATACAACTCTTCACATTCTCCTTTAAATTCATATAGAAAGGTATTGTTATTAAACTCAGCACCTAGACATGTATTGACTCACTGTTTTTTTATTAGATTTGATTTTGATGGGAAGAATCATTATGTTCCTAAAGATTTATGAAATGGATGATGTTTGTATACCTTAAATAAAAAGGTTTCTGCACAAACAAAACAAAGACAAATACAAAACAAAGCAAAAAGAAGGTTTAGTTTTGTATTTTAATTTCATGGTGTCAGAAAGATTCATCCCTTGTGACCTCCACTTACATTTTAAGCTGCCTTAGGTCAGGGACAGAAATTTTTCCAAGTAAATAGATATTTTTATATGCCTACTCTATGTAGAGAATATTTCTTTAAAGTTTCTTTCTAAATTTTTTATTTATTTATTTTATTTCTACAGAGCATCAAACCCAGAAAATGTGCACTTAAGCAGCTTGAAATCAATTACTTTATGCTCTTGGTATTTGAACTAGTGCTAATTTTCAAAAGCTGGGTAAAGTTGTTGAAGACTTAGTAGTGGGATTTCACAAAGCAAATGTTTGCATCACATGTCTAACCAAAACAGATGATATGAATCAGCAGGGGATAAATGAGATTCCAAAATCAGCAGATAACTTCATTTTAGCATTCATTCTGTTTTTGCATTAGCAACATGAACAACATCCAATTTATTTTCTCAACATTGCACAACAGCATCAAACACACATTCCGGCATTCACTGTGTTTGTATCTGTGTTCACATCTGAACCTGGAACTATTCCATACCTTATTGCATTTCTTCTGAACACATTCAGCTTGGGGATTTCATGGTGAGCAAAGAGCTCTCAGAACATAAGTTGCAATATGTTGCTTTTAGCAATTCAACATATTCATTTGTTGGAACTTCCATCTTTTTGCATTTATTTTCCCACCCATGTATATATACATCAACACATTTGCATAAAGTATTCAAAGAGCAAACATATAGGCATGCTTTTTCCTCCCAAGAACTTTGTGTAGTTGCCAATAGGGCATTTTTCCTGGTTGGTCAAATTCCCTTTTCAGTGTTAATGAAGCTGCCTGAAAATTGCGGAATGTTGTAGAACTTGGGTCCTTTTCCAGAAATGTGTCCTCTTCAGTCATGGCCCTGCTGTCAGGCTGAGGGGCAAATCTGATTGACCTATCAAAGCACTGGAAGTCTTGATTGTATTATTTAATTTTAAACCAAAGATGGCTATTTTATTTTATTTTATTATTTTATTAAGTTACTAGATACTCTCAGTTGAGTTTGTTGTCCAGTGAAGATATATTTCCCTCATCATATGACTACAACACTGAAATAGACATATGACCCCCGAATGCAAGTGGGTTGAAAAATTTTAACAACAGCTTTTTTGAAGTTCGGGTCTCAGAGAAATGTGAACAAGGCCACATTTATGTTAGTGAAATATAGTAGGCATAGAAGCAAAGTGCTGCTAATGACTATCTATTTTGTCTCTCTAATTCCAACAAGTACCTTACTCTTAGCTTCTTTCTTTTCCAGAAGCTCACCTAAGCAATAAAGTTGTTTTTACTCCACAATCCTTACCCAGCACTTGGCTCTGTTCTTTCTGGTCCAAAGCCAAAGTCTTCTTCCCTGCCTTTTGTCAATTCTCTCTTTAATCCCACTGATTTTCAGATTCTTATCTCTTATCTAGGTCTCCTGTTCAAGGCCACTGACAGACTAGCAGAGTGGTTATAGATTTTTATTTACTCTCTATATTTTGTCTTTCTGACTAAAGTTACTAGGAAGGAGTAATGAAAAGTCGTTTTACATTTTGAATGTCTGATTTCCTTGAAAACTCAAGGAATTTGACATCTCCATTTATTCATTCTGTCATTCAAAATCACTACAACAAAAAAAAAATCACTTGATTTTCATGAGCATGAGAATTGGAATGAAGAATGTAAGTCTCTGTTTTTAGGCTTTATTCTTAAAAGAAAACAATAGAGATGAGCGTTTGATACAGTGGTTTAGCTGCCAAACAGTTTTGGGAAACTCAGGTCCTATATCCAATTGTGTAGTTTTAAGTTGCTGCTCTGTTTCTGATTCCACTGTCCTGCCAATGTACACCCTATGAGGCCATAGCTGATAGGGCAAGCACTTAGGTCCCTATCACCCACGTGGAAGACCTGGATTGAGTTCGGGTTCCTACCTTTACTGTCTAGGCTGTTACGGGTATTTAGGGAGTGAACTAGCAGATGGGCGATTTCTATGACTCTGTCTTTCTCTCCATCCCTTAAATAAATAAACACAAATAAGAAGTTTAGATGAAGTGAGAAGATACATAATTATAATTCAGTGTAATAAGTCCTTCAATACAATTATGCCGTACAGAAAATGGAAAAAAAAGAACAACTTACTTTTCCTGGGGTAGATAGTCAGAAAACATCAAGGTTATCTTATGTCTTAAAAATCAAGTTTGATCCCACTGAGTCTTATAAAGGACAAAATAGTTTTCAGTAAAGAATGCAGCAATGAAACAAAGAAACTAACACTTTAGTGTAGCAGAATGAGAGTAGACGTATGACTAATAATCTATGAAAATGATAATTATTTAAACAACTTTTCTTGTGTATTTTCAAAATACATTGATTGACTGGGATAGCAAAGAAGATCAGATTGTGCTTGGCAGAACATTTGATAGAAACACACCAACCCATATCACCACATTCTTTGAATTGAGCTAACAGTTATGTTGCAAAACTGCCTTTTTTCACTTTGTTTATTGTGTGATGGTGAAAAACACATGACATTGTGAGAATCTTTTGGTGAATGGAAGTTCTTATCGGTGAATGAATGTTCATATCTCAAGTATTTTAAATATGTGTGGGGGAAAATGTGCTTACTATTATTTTTCTCAAAAAGTTGATCATCTACATTATGTGAAATTTAACTTCACAAGTGGACATAACATGACTTGTGTTCTGTAGTCATGTGGTTTTCAAATCAAGTAATTTCAGCAGACTATGCAGTTACAGTTTTTGAGCTAGAGGAATAAAATATGTCTTCATACTCATTTCTGTCTTATAGATTGATTTTGAAAGGACCATCTTAGAACACTGGATGTTTGTCTCTAAGACCAGGAGCAAAACAAGGCTGCCACTGCCACCACTTGTATTCACCATTGTATTGATGAATCTAAACTGCAAATAAAACAGAAAATAGGTTGAAGTCATCTAAATTAGAATGGAAGGGTAAGTATACTTAATCACAAAAAATATGATTATTTAGGTAGAAAATCCAGTGGGACAGGCAAATCACTGTGTACAATCAAGTGTAGATCATTGTATGACTTTTAAGCTAACAATGGTTTTACATCATTAAAGATGATGCCTGAAAAGATTAAATTATTTTCTGCAACCTTGACAGAAACAGTTTTCCTGCTCTGAGTTAGACAAAAAAGGGAAGCTGTACTAAAAATTATAAAACTTATAAACAAGAAGCTAGTGTTGTATTACTGAGGGTTACGCTGCTGCCTGAGGCAGCAACATCCCATATGGGCACCGTTTGAGTCCTATCTGCTCCACTTCTTATCCAACTCCCTGCTAATGTGCTTGGGAAAGCAATAGAAGATGGGTTAAGTGCTTGGGCCCCTCCCACACATATGGGACACCCAGATGGAGTTCCATGTACCTGTCTTGGCCTGGTCCAGTCCTGGTCCTTGTGGTCATTTAGGGAGTTATCCTGCGGATGGAAGATCTCTTTCTCTTTTCTGTCTCCTTCTGTCTCTTGGTAACTCTGCCTTTCAAATAAATGAATAAATCTTTAAAACAATATATAACTTACAAATGAATTCAGGAAAGCAAAAACTTGTAGTCACTTTACTGCTAGATATGTTCCCCAAATAGATATACATGGATATATTTCCATAAAAGTACTTGTGTTCAAGTTTTGATAGCAATTTTATTTATAATAACTACAAACTGGAAATTATCCAAATGTATATCAATGCATTAAGGAATAATTATATCATGATGGTGGATCAGTATAATAGGCTGTTCTTCTGTAATATAAAGTAGTGAATATGTGATATACCCATTGACATGAATAACTATCAAGATAATTATGCTTGGGTGACTGTTTGGCCTAGTGATTAAGACAACCCTGTCCCATATTGGAATACCAAGATTTGTGTCCCGGTTCTGACCATTGATTCTAGTTCCTTGCTAATGCGGACACTGGGAGATAACAGATGATGGCTTAAGTGTTTGGGTCCCTGACATACCAGTGATGGAACTGGATTAAGTTACTCATCCTGGCTTTGACCTAACCCAGCTCCAATCACTGCAGCTATGTGAGTAGCAAATCAGTAGATGCTCTGTCTGTCTGTTTCAGTCTAAATAATATTTTTTAAAAAATTAAAAATACAATTATTCTGAAAGAAACATGCCAGTAAAAAGATCACATTCTATGATTCTATGTACATAAATCTATGTAATGTATAAACTAAACAACAGCACCAGAAACCAGACCTGTCCTTTTCTGCCATCATGAGGTATAAATGAGATGTATTAAAAAGACAAGAAGTCTAGCTTCTCATTTATTCATACTCTGGAAGGCAATGGTGATGACTCTGGTAATTGGGTCCTGACAACCTATGTGTGAGACCCAGGTTGAGTTCCTGGATCCTTGCTTCAACCTTGTCCAGCCCCAACTTTCACCAGCATCTGGGAGATCTCTGTCTGCCTGCCTCTTTCTCTGTCTGTCTTCAAATAAGTAATTTTAAAAAGTAATAAAAAATGAAAAGAATCAGGGAACATTTAGGAGTTGTAAGTAAGTTCATTATTTAGTTGTGGTCACGGTTTATATACACATTGTATGTCAAAACTTTAAATTATATACATGTGTTCATTTTATCTTCAGTTATATTTTTATGAAGGTATAAACAAATTTCTATGATGAAGTGAAAACAGTCCTGGGCAGGATATTTATAACCTTATATGTATATGTTAAAAAGACTACATTTACAAGCAATGTTCCATGCTTCCATTTCAAGAAGTTATAAAACACATAAAATATAAAGAGAAATGAAGAAATAATAGTAACAAAAATGTAAAATGAAATAAAAAAGAAGAATGAATTATCAAGATCAAATTTATTATTTAAAAATTAACCAAATTTATAAACTTTTGGTTACAGTAATCAAGAAAATAGAAGACGATTGAGAAGGGACATAATCAATAGAAGCATGAACAAGGAAATAGTGATAGATACCCTATGGTTATTATAAATATAGCAAATTTATAGATGCACAAACCTCATGTCCATAACCATAAAAACTTTTATTGAATAACATACTTCTTTGGTATATGCAAAAATCCAAATTATTCAGACGAAATTGAAAATATGAATAGTCATCTCTATAATAGAAATAAAGTTCACAATTTATAACTTCCTTGAAAAAAACACCAACTCAGATGATCTCACCAGTGAATTCTGTCATATATGCATTTCAGAAATAATACCATTTTCAATAAAATTTGTTAGAATTTAGTATATGAAAGTATCTTTCCCTATTCATTGTACTTGCTAAGTGTAATCCTAACATCAAAACCTTAAAGTAATCTTGAAAACAAAATTACTCATCAATCTGTCATAATCCTTGTCTTATCAAAATAAAAGTTGTCTTATTATAAATTAGAATGATGTATTTGAGGGACATTACACAATGCAAAGAATTTTTATATTCATTGGTATGCACGATCATGTCTATGCACCACATACCATCACACAAAAATATACATACACATTCTTTTTCTGGATAATTTTCTTATATTGCAAATGCAAACTCATTTTATTTGAGTTTCATATATTCACATGTTATCTGCAATGGTAAGCTTATTTATAAAGCAAAATCCATCAACATTTTAAATATCAATTGAGTTTTTAAATGCCTCTTCAAAGCAAACTTACCATATTCCTTTGCTTTATTCAGTTTTAATTCAGAAGCTCAATGCAAACTGAAATAAAATATCCACAAATTCATTGTAGTAATCTTTTATCTGTGTATTCACAATTAGGAAATTTTGTTCTTTGACCTCTGAAATGCCTTCCTACTGAAATTAAAATGTTGTTGAAATAATTACTATAGCTCAAAAAAGCAGGTGCACTGGAGGATTTGTAAATTATTATTCGAGTGAGACTTATTTTATTTATTGTCATTTGACAACCATTAAACACATTTTCCTCTTGCCCTTGGCAAGTACAAGCTTACTGAAGAATAAGTCTGAAATGAATATGGCATTTACACATGCTTATCTGGACAGATATAATTGTTCAAACACACCTGCTATATTTAGACATCTATTCAGAATCATAGAAAAGTGGAAAATCCCATTTAGAGTAAATGTTTATGAAAGTCTGTCATCCTGGTATAAAATTATATTGGTGAAGTGAGCAGTATCCTTTATGATATCCTTCACTGGGACAATATGGGTATGGTGCTATCTTCTCAAGAGACTTTGAAACGTAAAAAATATGTATATATCTGAACACTTTTCTAAAGTATATCATAGTTTAAAGTTATAGGTGTGAGAACCAGTCATGATATTTCCTCTTAGGATGCTTTTCTAGTCTGGTGATCTGTAAATATTTTGATCTTACCTGCATTTCTAGCAGCAATGATCACAACATTACTCTTTCTAATAAGATAAACTCTATGAGCTGAACATTTGGAAGCCTTTATGTGACACACTCTTTGCAGCATTTGAACACTGTTATTTTTGGGATTGCTCTTATTTATTTGTTTCAAAAATAGGAAACTTTTTTGTTGGGGGCTGCCTTGGCACAGTGGGTTAAGCCACCCTCTGCATGTTTGAGCCCCAACTGCTGTACTTTCAATCCAGCTCCCTGATAATGTGCCTGGGAAAGCAGTGGAAGATGACCAAAATGGAAGACCCAAATGAAGCTCTTGGTTTCTGACTTCCATCTGGCTTAACCCTGGCTACTGCGATCATTTGTGGAGTGAACCAGCAGATCAAAGGTCTCTCTCTCTCTCTCTCTGTCTCTCTCTGTAACTCTGCCTATCAAATAAATAAATAAATCTTTAAAATTAAGTAAATGCATTTCATATACATATATTATGAGATTGATTCACACTCTCTTGAGTGGAAAAAGAAAAGGGTAAAAAACACAAGAAGTCTGGCATTTAAAGAAAGCAGTAGATAAAGTTTGTCCGTATATTCTTCAGGAAGATACATGGAGTCAACTCAAATTGCCTGTTTACTGTGAACCAAAAGAGACTTGGGAGGAGAGCACCCTGGTGGACAAACCTAAAAACCTGTCTTGGAGTAGAAATTTTGTAGAACAATCCTCCAAAGGCAGGAATCTATTACGACAAAATCCTCAAGAACTTGAGATCTAATGGCATTGGTCCTTGCATTTTCTTCTGCAATTTTGTAAGAACACCTGATGAGTTTGCTCCCTGAACATTCAAAAATTTACAAGCAACAATTATTCATGCTCTTTTGACATTTTAAGCTTCCCTGTTTTTAAAATAAACTTTATATTTTGAAATAATTATAGACTCATATTTAGTTGTAAGAAATGATAAAGAAGGAATATAGAAAGATTCTTGATACATTTGCCCATTCCCTAACATCCCAGTGTGATATCTGGCATAATTATAGTACAGTATCATATCAAGGAAATTAACACTGATCCATTCTTTTGATATTTAGATTTTGCCAGTTTTACATCTCTCTCTCTCTCTCTCTCTCTCTCTATCATGTATGTGTGTGTGTGTCTGTGTGTTTAGTTCTGTACAGTTTTATCATATGTATGTAGTCGTGTATCTACCACCACAGTCAAAAAATAGAAGAGTTCCATCATTACAAGGGTCACCTGTGTTGCCCCTTTATACATACAGTCACCTTACTTCTTTTCCTCTCTTCCTTAATGCCAGGCCACCATTAGGCCTTCTCCATCTCTATAATATACTCTGGTCACTTCAAGAGTGTTATAGATAAGGAATCATAAGTATGTAATCTTTTGGGACTTTTTTTCATTCAGCATAATTGTCTTGAGATTCAATCAAGTCATTGTGTATATTAAAAGTATTTTATTTTATATTCCATAATAACAATTTGTTTAATAATTCATCCAATGAGGAACATTGGCACATCTGTATAATTTCCAATTTTTAGCTATTGAGACTAAAACTGTTCTACATATTTGTAAAACTTTTCTTCATGCTACCCCTTCTTTCTTCTAGTGTGAGTGGCTAACTATCATTGTGGGGTTTTATGGTTATTTTATTTTTAGTTTTATGGGAAAATGCTAGGGACTGGTGCTGTGGTTTAGCAAGTAAAGCCGCTGCCTGCAGTGTCGGCATCCCATATGAGCACCAGTTTGAGTCCCAGCTGCTCCACTTCTGATCCAGCTCTCTGCTATGGCCTGGGAAAACAGTAGAAGATGGCTCAAGTCCTTCTGCCCCTGAACCCACTGTGGGAGACTTGGAGGAGGCCCCTGGCTCCTGATTTCCAACTGGTGCAGCTCTAGCCATTGCAGCCAATTGGGGAGTAAATCAGCAGATGAAAGACCTCTCTCTCTCTCTCTCTCTCTCTCTCTCTCTCTCTGTTTCTCCTCCTCTCTCTGTGTAACTCTGACTTTCAAATAAATAAATAAATATTAAAAAAAAGAGAATACTAAACTGTTCTTCAGTCTGGATGGGCTGTTAGACATACCCTTTAGTATCATAAAAATGATTGAGAAATTTGATTTATTTAATTTATGTATATCTTCACCAGTATTCAGTGCTATCACTTCTTTTTAGTCATTAAAATAGGCTACAAGCAATATCACATTTCATCTTTAATTTAGTTTCTTTATTGGATAAAGTTGAATGTATTTTCCTGTGCTCCTTTACCCACCTGCATTTCATTTTTAGCAAAAATACATTTCCTCAAATTTCCAATTGTATTGTTTATTTACTTTGACTGTTATGTATTCTAGAAACTAATCCCTTGCTAGAATGCAAAGTTTACAAATATTTTTTCCCATTCTGTAGCTTGGCTTTTCTTCTTCACAGGTTTTTTCTCAAAGCAAATGATTTTAAGTTTGATGAGGTTCAATTTATCACTTTTCCTTTTGCAAACTATGCCTTTGGTATTTAAGAAATATTTGCCAACCATTAGGTTCTGAAAGTTTTCTCATGATTTATTCTGAAAGTTTTATGGCTTTATGTTTACATTTAAGTCAGGGGCTTATTTTGAATTTTGTTCCTCTGTTAAACATAGATGTTAGGTTTGAATTGAAGTTTTTTTTTTCTTTCTGGAAAGACTATACATTTTCTCCACTGAAGTACTTTGAATCTTTTTTAAAAAATAATGTTAGGCATATTTGTGTGCCTCTTTTTCTGGATTCCCTGTTCTGTTTAACTTATCTGTCTAACCCTTCATCAATATCATAGTCTTTCTTACTGTAGTTATTTTTAGTAAGATTTAATAGCAGGAAGCAATTCCTCCCACTCCATATACTTCTCAATATTATATCCTCTATGGAATGTGTACATCCATAAATATTTGAATCAGTTTATTAACATCTACTGAAATATCTTACTAGAGATTTGATAGTAAGTACATTTAAAAAAAAAAGTTAAAGTGGGAGAATTGACATCTTTTTTCCATGTTATTCTTTCAATGAAAGACTTTAGTAAGGTTCTCCAATTATATACATATATGATGTCTAGAATCATCAACATTTTGAAATTTTTTAACATTTAGTGCCTGTCCACGCTTTGTTAAGTTTGTATCTAGTTCCATTTTCTTTGGAATGATGCCCCATGTCTTTGCATTTTTCCCATTTGTCCCACATATAACACTTCTGAAAATATCAAAGACTTCTGAATTTTCCCTCCAAGATAGGGTCCTTCTATTATTTCAGCATAGAAAGCTATACTTCATCTATCATGAAGGTGTTCCAGAAGAACTGGTGCTCAAAAGAAACATCAGCGATAATGTAGTTTGTTGATTATGACTGAAATTCTAGCTTGGCCAGCACCGTGGCTCAATAGGCTAATCCTCTGCCTATGGTGCCGGCACACCCAGTTCTAGTCCCGGTCGGTCAGGGCGCCCGATTCTGTCCCGGTTGCCCCTCTTCCAGTCCAGCTCTCTGCTGTGGCCCAGGAGTGCAGTGGAGGATGGCCCAAGTCTTTGGGCCCTGCACCCGCATGGGAGACCAGGAGAAGTACCTGGCTCCTAGCTTCAGATCAGTGCAGCGCGCTGGCCGGCAGCAGTGGCCATTGGAGAGTGAACAAACAGTAAAGGAAGACCTTTCTCTGTCTCTCTCTCTCACTGTCCATTCTGCCTGTCTAAACAAAAAAAAAAAAAAAAAAAAAAAAAAAGAAATTCTAGTTGCACTATATTTTTCAAGTTCTAAGCAAATCACTTTACTTTTCTGAACATTACATTATCATTTGAGAATTGACATTACTTGTTCAAATGTTTCTAAATTTGAAACCATACTCACAGGCTCACATATAAGGTACTTAATAAGCGATATTGATAGCTCTCCAAACTCATGTTCAATGAAAATTATTGCAGAATTTTTTTTTTTTGGATTTTGTCTCTAATTAAATTTTATCAAGGCTTTCTGTGTGTATTGGTTATATTTTTCTTTATGTTTTTCGTCTTGATATAGTTTTTGATGTGTGTATGCATGACTCTGTGTAGTATATTTGTTGATTCCATGGAGAATTCATATGCTGAACAGGGAGCAGAAATTTCCATTTTTATGTCTATAATGGATCACGGAAAAATGCTTGTAATTGTGATAACACAGTGAAAACACTGGTCCTCAATGATAAAAAGGACATGATGATACTTAATAGGATTCTTGAGTAGTTGAATGAGAGAATTTGTGAAAGTATTATGTGGAATACATATGTGTAATTTTAATGTTATTAATTAGATTGTTTTGAGAACTCTGTAAGGCAGCTTTGGTTATTTCCTATTGCACACATAAATAGAAAAATTGAGATATAGATGTGTGCAGTGACTTACCAAGTCTAATATAATTATTTGATAACAAATTATTGTTCAAGAATCCTTTCATCAGAATTATGGAGCTGGAAAAAACTATAGTGGAAAATTTTAAAATTCTTTTTGTTTCACACACTCAGAAAACAAATCTATTAGATAAAATAAATAACTTATCCAAGGTCACTTAGCTGAATGGATACAGAGACAGAAAATATTTCAGTTATCCTGAGCCTCAGCAATAAGCTGTCTCTTCTGAACCCTTTCCATCACTTATGCCCTGCTCTCTCTAGCAATCTGGCTTAAATTTCTTCCTCAGCCATTCATAATTGCTGCCTCCAAACTCATCATGCTCCCCCTTTTAGCTCCAAGTCCATATGGCCATGCTCAAGTGGGAGGTGGATGTCTGAAAATGCCACCATCACGCCATCCTTTCCAACCTCATGAGTAGGCCAGAAACTGACTTTTGCACACTATTAACCTAGCTGGCTGGGATTCAGTGACAGTGAGGTGAAACGCCTTCTATCATGTTTGCAAGCCCTGGAGTTGCTATTCAGCCATCTGCAAATCATAGATGCCTTTGGGAGCTCAGAATGTGGTTTCCATACTTTCTTCTAATGAACCCATTGAAAGCAAGACCACAGGGTAGGGAGAAAAAACTATTCCTAGCTATGAGAAGCTATGTATGAAAAACATTCTTAGTTCAGCATGGGTGGAAAACTCTGTAAATGAGCAAATGCATCCCAAACCATCAGGTCCAGTGAACCATGAGGCCTTTCTCACTTATGAAAGGAGTTGTTTTTTTTGTTTGTTTGTTTGTTTATTTGTTTGTTTGTTTTTACCTTTGACTTCTCTTTTGCAATCTCTAGGACAGGACCACTGTGACCTGTATGATGTAAGGACCACTTTGCAAAAGAAATACAAATTGCATTATCATAGAAAAATTCTATGGCATTAAGCTTTGTTTTGTTGTGTTGAAATGGCAAATTGCAGAACCAAACAGCTACTATCCTGAGTCATACAGTCTCTAAAAGTCAATCTCTAAAAGTCACCATTGCCAGAATATATTCATTCATATCCAGCCATGTCACCTATAATTTGCAAAAATATTTCTTCTAGAGATTAAAATGATCAGAGGCCTTGTAAACATGCTTACTAAATATATTCTGTCAGATTAATTCTTATTGCTAGTAGAGTCCGCAGGCAACAGCCAAAGCACACGTTGGTTTTGATGGGGGAATGTAAGGAAGGGTAACACACTTGTGTTGCTACTTTAGGAGAATTGTCCTAGATGAAATTCTGCATGCAAGGAACAGAGTCATGGTTAGCACTGGTGGGGAGTGGGGGTCAAAAAACTCCAGGGTGCTTGACAAGAATAGGGAAAAATAAAGGAAGAATTAAGTTTCAAAGGACATTAAAACCATGCTTCCACATTGCAAAATTCTGCCTAAATCTGCAGAAGAGGACCTCCTCCTGGCCATTGCATAGCTGAGCACATCTGTTCACAGCATGTGTATTCATTGGGCTAGTCAAGGACCAAAGCCACCTAAACCAAAGACTGCTAGAGGGCAGTGAGAGATAACCTTCTTTCCCCAGAATAGGAATCAAAGGGCTTGGGACAGATGAGTGGGAAATTTGGCTGACTTCCTGATCTCTCTGGCCATTAGTGAATGCCTAGGGAAATGAAATTTGCTTGCCCTTTTAACATTTACTCGACTATTTAACTACAAGTAGTAATGCTAGCCTTAAAATGATCCTTCATGCTTTAGAATCAGTCATTAATGTGTCCAATTGACCTTCTGCAGGAGTGAATTGTCTCCACTGACCACATTTTCCATGTACAAATCTTTGGTAATAAATACACAGATTCCACAAGTCAATAGATTAAATGGCTTTTGTGTCCTTAACAGGTATGAATAAATTAAATCTCTAGGCAAATGAAGCTTAGTGGAAGTTTGAATGCTTTCTTTTTGTAAAAGATGGCTTTTATTTGGTTTCCTTTTCTGCTTTTCCGAGTCAGCATACGATTGGTCTTAAGGCTCATCAGCATGCATGTACACTCCCCATATAAGAAAAGACTTGGTTTAGTCTTGCTTATTCATCACAAAGCCTATGCCTACATATGATCCACAAATTGAGCATTTTGAGCATGATCCAGATTTGCAGCTGCATTATGGCTCAGTTGATTGACTCATCAATGCTACAGACTAAATTGGCCACTAAGATACCTTCAAGTGCATTCATTTAATCTTTTCAATAGGGCTTATACAGGTGGAATGCATGGAGGTCAGCTTTACATGAAACTCAGGTGAAGATGGCCACTTTGTAAATAGCACCTGGATAAAATAGTCTTACTATTATCTAGATAATCAGGATAAAGGGAATCTGCTAATATTTCATTAATGATATCGTAGAGATAAGAAATGATTGCCTTTATGATTCTATCCTGTTTGTAATTGAAGACATTTTGGTTTACAGACTCATTCAGAACCATTGCCTTGTTTGAATTGACAGCCGTATTAGCTTCAAAATACTTTGTATTTAGCGGGTTCATTTCTCAAAGGTCTCCTAGGTGAGATAGAAGAATAATGGGAGGAGGGAATTTAAAAAATAACTACAGTGGAATCTAATTAATAAAAATAAGTTATATGCAAAATAACTAAAAAATAATACTCTCCAAACTCTACCCTCCTCCTGATAAAAGATACTTTAGAGAACATATTTGAACTCCATTTAGCTCCATTTCAAAATAATATTTACAAGTTAACTGTATGTAAAGGACAATCCAAGTAGAATATATGACACAAATAGAAGGTTAGACACATGAAACAGTATGACCTATTTGAAAAATTGATAGTAGTTGAGTATTCCTGGAACATAATAATTGCAAAGAATGATGTGGAATAATTAAGAAGTGATAAAGGGTAGATGTTGAGTAAGATGGGTTGGAATCAAACTTTCAAGTCTCTGACAAGATTCTAATCTCTAGTAGGAAACAGTGTGGTATTAATATGGTACTTGACTAAATTTACACTCCAGAAAGATAATTCAATTGGATGTGAGTAGAGACTATATGTAGTCAAGGAAGCCAATTTAGAAGCCATTCCACTGCTAGATAAAGAGATAAATTAGGGCTGTAACAGAATGTAAAAGCACCTCACTAGATATGAGAGATAATTGTTTAGGACATAATAATTAGTAAATAATTGGATACAAGGAAAGCAAAAGGGAATATCTGAGGTTGATTAGAAAAGCTCTAGACTATGTGGCTAAAGGCATGGTTGTTGCATTAATTGATGTGGGAAATACTAGAACAATCGTGTCAGAGTTGGTACAGAGAAAGGAACAGAAAATGAGTGAAATTTCTGGTTGCTTTAGTGTATCTGGATGACAATATCCATTTGATCATGGGAAAAACCAATTTGGAGCCCAAGAAACATATCCAGGCTGGATATCTATCATTACATGGTTTCAGTGTCAGAGAACACAATACAGACTGAAACACATTATCAAATAGAAAGAAAAAAATGAAGCTCTGGGATGAGGAATATGCTCTTTGTCATTAATCAAATTACTGACACTTTTAATGTAACTCCATTTCCATAGAGTCAGGGGTGTTAACTTGACTATTTTATGATCAATGGTTCACATAATGTTACCCAGACAGGGTGAAATATGAACTCTAAATTATTATTTTTTAAAAAAGATTTATTGATTGATTGATATCTGATTTGAAAGTCAGAGTTGTAGAGAGAGGAAGAGATCCAGACACAGAGGTCTTCCATCTGCTGGTGGTCACAAAGGCCAGGGCTGAGCCAGGCTTAAACCAGGAGTTTCATGTGGCTCTCCTACACAGGTGGTGGGAACCCAAATACTTACACCATCTTCTGCTGCTTTTTTCTTAGGCCATTAGCAGGAAGTTGTATTGGAAGTGGAGATGTTGGGACACTGATGGCACCCATATGCGATGCCAGCAATGTAGGTAGTGGCTATACACAATGCCACAGCAATAGCTTCTGAACTCTACTTTATAGGATGGGCTGGATGAAGGTACAAAAGAAGGATGTCTGGTTACCTTAGAACCCTATTTTTGTGATCCATATCAATCACACCCTCCTGTCTCCCCTTAAGAGGAGCCACCTTATCTGGAATACAGAATCACTGTCCATAGTACAGCCCTCTACACTATAGATTTCACTATTATTTAGATGCCTTCCAATCAGTACTCCCCAACCTCTTCCTGAACCCCAACTTTGCTTGTTTCAGGACTTGGATTATTTAAGGATATCAGCATTTCTTGAGTTCCTATTGCGTGCTGTATTATAATTGTCTCATCACTTTATAGGCCAGACAACACACATAGCAATTTGGCTTCCTACCTCCTTAGCTAGTATTGGGCAGGGATGAAGTGAGGAGATGGAAGTAGAAACAAGATTCAACCCCCAAGCCAAGGTTTATCTATACAATCCTGAAATTTCCAGCTAAATGATTATTCCCTTGAACAAAGCTTCCATGACACAGAATAGGAAACACCATACTATACATGCATGTACCTCAGAGAGGACTAAAAGAAGCCACATTAAGTTCATGTTATGTGCTTCTGTGCACAGCTGCTCCAATTAATATAGAGATGCACATGAAAATGAAACAATGCAATAATAGTGCACAATGAGTATGCCATACATGTTCCCCATGCAAACATGATGCAAATTAGGTGTGTCATTAGAAAACTTTATTAGTTTAGTGCAAGTGAAGATATCAAGACAAGACAGCTGGAAAGATTAGGTTCAAGGGCATCCATGAAGTATCAGTGGGAATAGGAACATAAACTGGACTTCTCAGGGCCTCATAGAGGTGACATCAGGAGACTGGGGTAGCATCAGAGAAAGAAGCTATGGACCTAATGGCTCTTGGCATCTCTGTTCTAACACATTGTCCCTGCCCATCATCCATTGCTCTGGATGTCTTTGTCCTTGGCTATGAGATTTCCCCTGAATCAAGGTGATGGAAATTCCCTTAGACCATACCACAAGAATTACAAACCCATAAAAGCCATGCCATGGGCAGAGCAGGTCCTCTAGTGGGACAGCAGGACAAAATAATGGAGGAGAGAATCAAACTATCATATTGGGTACTGTTTCTTTGTAAAAATGTTCTATTTTCAGAGGATTGATTTACATCATTTCTAGAGCACAAAGTTATTGTAAATTGGGAACTAAATGCCTGTCAGTTGAAACTGTGTAGCATCCTTGTGCACTTATGTAGACTTCTGAGATTTCTCAAATGTTCGTAAATACTGATGTAGGAAAGATTTTTCTCTTACCCCTTTAGAGACTTTAAGTATATCTCCACCAGGGATTCCATGTCCAGGAACTCTTCTTTTGCACTGTCCCATTCCAGAAGACTTCACTCACATTGACTTCATTTTTGTATGGCAATCCCTGGAGGTGTGTATAAACAACTTGTACAATTGTACTGTTGTATACCTGCCCTCTCAGATAACAATAGCTGATTTTGCATGACTGCAATAGCAAATACACCTTTTAAGTATCTGAAGCACATTGCAAATTGTCTAGGCAATTCAAAATGATAAAGATTTTCATGTTGCAGTAATAAAAGAATGGAATGATTAGAAGTTTTCATATGTACTAAAGAAAAGTTTTCCATTAGTAGGAAATGTGAATAGAGAGGAAGCAGAATTCAGAACCCTGAGTAGCCTAGGAAAGGAAGAGGTAACCATTTCTCTGGATCCATGTAGAACCAACAGATTTGTGACTACATACCCCAGTCAGTATCTCCATGTAACATCTGTATGAATAGTAGCACTTCCTGGAATTGAGTGATGCATAGTCAATGAGACTACAAGTGGACCTATTTATGAAATTTTAAAACATTTTCCATAAGAGTTCTGGGAAGCAGGATGGGTTTTCACATCAATCAGGTATTCAAAGGAGTTTCTAATGTAGGAAAGTGCAAGAAATCTCCACACTACTGGGATTTAAGATTGAAATATCACCAGAGAGATTGCCAGCCTTCTCCTCGCCTTCCCTAACTCAGTGGCCTCTCCCCACCCTGTTATCCCTGCCAGGTACAGGAAGGCTTATTTGTGGTTCTGGGATGAAATCTCAACACCTGGTGGGATGATAAGTCAAAAAACTTCTTTTTCTGAGAGGCTAAGACATGGTCCAGAAAAAAACAGATTTAAATTGCATCTTGAGAGAATGTCTATGGTAAGTGCTTCCAAGTCTGTGAGAGATCATCTCTGAAGATGTGGTAACTGCTGATCCTGAGATAGATTAAAATCTGGTCTAGAAAATTTCCAGCCCAGGACAACAAATCGTCATCTGCAATTTTAATGTGGATGAAATACCTGATATGCAGAAGCAAGATAGTCTTAATTCATAAATGATGCCAGAGTTTTATCAAGGTTTCAGGAGATATTACGCTCTCTCTCTCTCTCTCTCTCTCTCTCTCCCTCTCTTTCTCTCTCCCTTTTCCCCTCTCTCTTTCTCTCTTTTCATCTCTCTTTCTCTTTCTCTCTCTCCTTCTCTGGCATTTAGAAGAAAAGGTCATAATCTTATCACATTTTTCCAATTCTATAGTTCTGCCAAGGAAAAACAATCAAAAAATTAAAAATAATATGAAAAGCCTTCTGTATGAGGCTCAGTTTAATTAGTGGGATGATATAGAAAGGCTCAATGAACTCTTAAAGTGGACACAACTTATACCAACATGATCGTGCAAGGTGGGAACAGATTGTCCAGTCAATTCTGGAATTCTGTGAAATAAAGTTAAATTACATGATACATGTAGAATAATCTAAAAATACAAAAGCAAAAATAATTTAAATATATGAATATAATAACATTTTAAGAGGAAATAGTAAGAACATGGATGATTTAATTACAAAAGATACTCCACTTCTGTTGTTATATCATAATATAAACGATCAGATTTCTCAATAAAATATTCCCTGGTGCCCTCATCACAATAGGTATCCTACACTTACTGGATGCTGAATCCAGGACACTGTCTTAGCAATTAAGTCCAGTCCAAAGAATGCTTTATTACTCCTCTTCTGATAGTCTATTCCTTCAGGAAATAGCTGAGCTCTAGAATCAAGAACATATAGGTATAAAAAGAAAAAATGTGGTATAAGTGATTTGTTTAAGGAATTACTAGCATAATTATTTGTAAACAAATTCATTTCCTTAGAGATTTACTCTGGAGTAAGGAGGAGGGGAAACATCTGCCTCCTGAGTTGTGTTGACCATTCCCTTCCCTTCAATACTAATTTCCCCAAACTGATAACTTCCCAGCTGTTGCCACAAAAAAGGTTCATAAAGAGACCTCCATATGCTGTGGCAGAGCTTCACACACTCAGCTGCTGGAGGAAGTTTAGAGCCATGAAGCAGCATCTGCCAGATACTTGTTCTCCACTGTAGCTCAACATTGGCTGTGTACAGAGAAGCTGGTGGGGGTGTGAGAACAACCTAAGTGGGAGAGGAGGATGGAAACTGCAGGAGATTTGAAAAGAGGTAAGGGTAGATCATTGTGGATTGCCAATAAAATCCAACTGCTATTGCACTTCGTCTTCTAGAAGCTGATCATGAAGTTGCTTCACCAGAAAAATGGCATTTTGTCTGAAAAAATAACTTCTAGAATAAGCCTCTTCTATCTACAAAGGAATAAGCTCAAGACAATTAATTTGTAAGAAAATAACAGCTTTTGGCTGGCTCAGTGGCTCAATAGGCTAATCCTCCGCCTGTGGCGCCGGCACACCGGGTTCTAGTCCTGGTCAAGGCACCAGATTCTGTCCCAGTTGCACCTCTTCCAGGCCAGCTCTCTGCTGTGGCCCGGGAGTGCAGTGGAGGATGGCCCAAGTCCTTGGTCCCTGCAACCGCATGGGAGACCAGGAGAAGCACCTGGCTCCTGGCTTCGGATCAGCATGGTGCGCCGGCCGCAGCGCGCTGGCCACAGCGGCCATTGAGGGGTGAACCAACGGAAGGAAGACCTTTCTCTCTGTCTCTCTCTCACACTGTCCACTCAGCCTGTCAAAAATAAAAAAAAAAGGGAAAGGAAAATAACAGCTTTCTTCTCCCATTGGGACAATTATTAAGGTCCACAGATGGCCCTAGTGTACTTTATCACAGTCCATCATCTCAATGCACATGCCTCTGTCTCCAAGACATTGCTGTGTTTTTCTCTCATGAGAAAATGTTGCTTTCTACCCCTTTTACTTTAGTTTTCATGATCTTTCTTTCATAGCACAAATGACAAATATTTCTACAGTTAATCAATTATTATTTAAAACATGATTGATGTATTATTCTATCAGGCTAGAACATGAGGAAACAGAGATGTAAAGTATTACTAATTGTCAAAACTTGCCCTCTTGGATATCACTATGGCCGAAGAAGGGAAGACAGACAGACTATGGTTAGAAAAGTAAAGCAACTACAGCTTTGCTTGATCAGTGGTTATATAACAGTCAAGAGAGAGCGTGTCGATCCTCACATGGGAGACGATGTATATGCTAGATTACAGACGTGCTCCTGGAAGAAATGCCATATAAGATAGTTTTTAAGAAGATGTATGAGGCCGGTGCTGTGGCTTAACAGGCTAATCCTCTGCCTTGCGGTGCTGGCACACCGGGTTCTAGTCCTGGTCGGGGCGCCGGATTCTATCCCGGTTCCCCATCTTCCAGGCCAGCTCTCTGCTATAGCCCAGGAAGGCAGTGGAGGATGGCCCAAGTCCTTGGGCCCTGCACCCCATGGGAGACCAGGAGAAGCACCTGGCTCCTGGCTTTGGATCAATGAGATGCGCCGGCCATAACGGCCATTGGAGGGTGAACCAACGGCAAAAAGGAAGACCTTTCTCTCTGTCTCTCTCTCTCACTATCCACTCTGCCTGTCAAAAAAAAAAAAAAAAAAAAAAAAAAAAAAAAAAAAAAAGATGTATGAGTCAGCTGGACCTTCCCTTCTTTATTTGTGTAGCTGGGTGGGGTGGAATTGAAAAGCAGTTTCATGAATATGAACAGCATGTGCAATGGTCCCAAGATAAGTCCAGTCTGCATCAGGGGAATAGACAAATGTTCAAGTCTGACTATTGTATAGAAGTGGCAAGAGAAAAAGCTAAAGTATTAGAGTGTTGAGAGGATTTACCAAAGAATTTCTCCTCATTTTACAAAAAATTAAAGATTTTTCAACAGTGGTATCAACTTACTTGTATTTTTCCACAAACATTCTGGATATATTGTCAAGAATGGTATTCTGGGGCAAGACCGACAGCTTGCAACTAATGTAATGGGTTAGAAAGAAAGGAATGGAATATTATCTAAAAGATAAGCAGACCAGGACTTTATGGTTGATTGTGTAAGAAGACTAAGACAGAAGGAGGGTGTAGGTGTTGTGGCATAGCAGGGTAAGTCACTACTTTTGACACTTGCATCGCATACCAGGGTTCTTCCTGCAAATCCCAGCTACTCTGGGCTTCTAATCAGGCTTCTTGCCATTGCACCTGGGAAACAGTGTATAATGACCCAAATGTTGAGTTCCTGCCACGCACATGGGAAATGTGGATTGTATTCCTGGTTCCTGATATCTAATTAGCCTAAACTTGACTATTACTGGTATTTAGGGAGTGAACCAGCAGATGTAAGATCTCTCTCTCTCTCTCTCTCTCTCTCTCTTTCTCTCTCTCTCTCACATATGTTTTTTTTAAATAAATAGCAAATAAATAAATCTTTACATATAAAAGAGGGAAGGAGATTATAGGATGTGACGATTGATGGAGATGAAGAATGTAGGGTCTCAAGCAAGTATTGGATGTACATATGTAGAGACGATAAATAAGCCAATGCTGATTTGATGCTAACTGGCATGTATCCATCAAGTTAAAAGTCATGAGAAGAGTTGGGGTCACTGAAGGAAAATATGGGAAGGTATGGAGAAAGTTTTCAGAAAAGAATACTCAGGTATCTTATATTCAAAATGGTCAAATGATCCTCATGGAGACAAATGATTCCTGTGTATGATTTATTTATTTATTTGAAAGTCAGAGTTACAGAGGGAGATGGATGTAAAGACAGAGAGATCTTCCATCTGCTGGTTCACTCCCCCAGATGACTGCAGAAGTCAGTCAGTATTGGGCAAGATTGAAGCCAGGTGCCAGGACCTTTATCTGAATCTCCCACAGGGGTGGCAAAGGCCCAAACACTTGAGCCATTTTCTAATGCTTTTCCTTGGTCACTAACAAATAACTGGATTGGAATCAGAGTAGCACAGACATGAACCTATGCCCATTTAAGATGCCGGCTTTATAGGTGGCATATTTACCTGCTGCACCACAACGTCAGCTCCCTTAGATTTGTTTTGTAGTATTCTGTCCATAATCATGGTTATGCTTTACATAGTTTCAGATACTTGCCATCAACTGGGGTCTGAAAATAATAAAAAAAATATTTCTCAAATAAGCAATTCATAATTAGAAAAATTTGCCTTGTATTGATTAGTATGATGCAATTTCACACCATTGCCCTCTGTCTTCCTCATATTTAAGTCATTCCTTTATCTAGAATATCCCACTGTACTTACTGCCTGCCTGTCATTCACTTAGTAACTATCTTGGTTATCATATGACTGTTGGAGTATTTATTTGTAGGGTGCAGCACTAGCTAATAGTTTCAGGCATCCAAGTGGATGTCTTGGAACATAAAACTCACAGATAAGAGAGACCACTTATTTGCTTTTCCCCGCAATTATCAGATGCCTATCAAGTATCAGATATAATTCAATATGTAATATCTTTATATATTCTCACAACGATCTTGAGGCTTAAATGTTGTGATTTATCCTTTTTTGGAAAAGATAAATCTACGTGTCCTCCAAATCCTGATGCATACAACTAACTGTAACTAACCTTGCGTTTGGCACGGTCATCTCTGCCACTGGACTGAGTGCTAGACAAGGAAATGTAGCTCGATTTGATATAACTGTTTTCTGGGACTGGTCTCTAAAATTATCATTCACCCAGAGCTCTAGCCTCTCTTTTCTTTTTTTCTTTTCTTTTCTTTTTTTTTTTTTTTTTTTTGCTGTAATATATATGGCATTTAGAAATGTAGTAAAGACAATTATGGAATATTGGGTTTTCAGTCCATGAATAAATTCTTGGAACAGACTCATAAAAAAGCAGGAGGAGAAATGGGAGATTTTTAGGCTAGCAGACAAAGTGATAGTTAAGATACCTATATCCCAAATCAGAGTGCCTGGGTATAACACATGGCTACAATACCTGACCAGCTTCCTGCTCCTGCAGATCTTGGAAGACTGGTGATGGCTCAAGTAATTGAGTTCCTGCCACCAAGTGGGAGACCTGTATTAAATTCTGGGATCTTAGCTTCAGTCTGAGCAAGTTTCGACATTTCGGGCATTTGATGAGGGAACCAACAGATAAGAGTACTTTGTTCATTTCTCTCTTTTAGTCTGTGTTGCTCAACAAATTATAAAACAACAGAAAATACCACCAAAGCATGAACATTCACACTGAGCAGTAACACCAGTCAAGAATAAACTTTTTTCTAATTCCTGAGATTTGAATGTCATTTGTTACAGCAATTAGCAAAACGGAATTTTATATATATACATATATATATATATATGCTTACCTCATTTTACAAAACTATATGTATATACACACACACATTTTATTCTTGAAAGAAAAAAAATAATAAAGTTATATATTCCAGGTAGCGTCAGTAGTAAGTATATTTGCTGTAATTTAACTACATATGAGAACACACATTCACATACACACACACAGAGTATAGATTTCTGTGTGTTTACTTAAGATCTGATCCAAGTTGGAGCCAATATTCTAAAATGCCCTTCTCCTAATTCACACAGGCTCAGATTTCATGACGATGTTTCACCATTGGGGCAGGAATATATCTGTTAAAATAACTCAATCAAGTTATGTTCACAGAATCCAGTCCGTCCCTTGATATGTTACAAAACTCTTGGTACAAAATGACTGCAAGAGCATTGCATGGGAATTTGTTGCTTAGAAAATGAATGCCTGAAGGCAAGCAAAATAAATAGGGACTAGTTTTTAGTCTTTTCCTCCTATTAACTTGTGATGTCATTTTGTTAAAACAATAGCACAAAATAAAGACCCTCCAAGGTCCTCTTTATCTTTAGAATTCTATGTTCAACAGAACACTGGGTTTTTAAAGTTCCAGAAGAAAATTTATGCTTAAGTTACTAAATCTTCAATGACTCCATCCATCTTGGAAACAGCATTATCCATAATTGGAATTTTAAAGAAGAAAAGGAAAATATATAGCAGGTAGAGAAGGAGGCAGTCCAGATAGCAGTGCAAGGAAACAAAACAATGAAATCCCCAACAGGGTTTCTTTGCAGGCCTTGTTGCCTATCTTAGCTAGTAATATCATCATTAAAATCCTATTAGTAGCTAAGCAAACAGTCCACAAGTAACATAATCAAAAGGGGCCTTTTATATACATAGAATTCTTAGCAATTTTGTGTGAAATGTGATGCTCAATACTAGGAATTAGAGTTTGACACTTGACATCTTGCTGCAAAAATGTTTCAATTGACAATGATCCACTCAGGTTTTCTACTACGATGGAGGCTATTCTGCTTGCTTGCTACCTAATAAAACTAAGAAATACACTATATAGGAAAAACAAACTTGAGATATCTCCCATTAAGTATGTGTGCATTTATCTGGATAGAAAACCATGAAATAATTTTAAGAGAAAATTAGTTAACAGTCTGAAACCTGAACAAGTCATATTTGGATTTGATTTGGATAAATCACTTTAAAGTGAAAATAAGGAAAGCTTTTAAATGATGTTCAAGCTAAATTCATCTAGATTTTACTATCTATATTTTCATGTCATGACAGTGAATGCTTAATTCCATGATGATAAAATTATACACCTGAATTTGAGCAAACAGACAAGCCCTGAGCAGAAAGAAAGGGAGACAGCAACTGACTCATTCCAGTGTGACTGTGTTTTGTAGCAAACATAAGTAGAACAAGATGAAAATCTCCTAGCTAGTGGATCAAGCCCACTAAGAAAAGACATAGACAATTAAAGTATAACATATATATATATATATATATATATATATATACTTAATGTTTGTGATAAGCTAGATTACTAAGACTTCAAAAACAAAACATGATTTTCTCTCTTAGATTTAAACTCAGGATTCGTCTGTCATTGAATTCATTTTAAGTTCTCATTTAAATAAATCTCATGTTTAAATAACAGCCTTTATTACAAAGAACAAATTGAAGAAGGGTGTTACTATTTCAGGTTGAATTTGGTGGGCAATGCATATTAGCTCCCCACATCAGAAAACCCAGTGCTGAGAGTCAGCACAGAAAACTATGAATGGTCCAAATTGCCTGTGAGATTGCTATTTTCACGTACATTCATCTACCTATTCCCATTATACCATTTTTAAATAAAGGTTTTTAGAATCATAAAAAAATAAATACACCACGAGTTTGGGGATTGTTTTCTCCTTTTTCCTTTCAGTTGGTTCATGCTGCGTTAGTGGGATAATTCTTTATCCAAAGCGCTGGCACTCTGGTGCCATCAAGCAGTGATGATTTTTGCCTTATTGCATTTAGCAGTGCTTCAGCATTATAGCTGCACACTTCCTCGGGGAACAGGAGGGGGCTGGAAAAAAAATAGAGAGGAACAGAATAAAGACAGAAAGAAATAATCATCAGAGAACATCCTCAGGGAGAGCAGAAAAGCAAAAGCCAAAGAAAGTAACAGCTTACAGGGCCGTGAAAATTGCGTGAACCTGTTATGGGGGAATTATGTGTTTGATAGAATTTAAATTATTTAAGACCCTTAGAAAGAGATTTTATTCATCTTTTGCTTTTAGAGAAGAACCATCTGCAAATAATTTTATTTACTTCTTTTATTAGTCGTTATATTTTACCTTTAAATCTTAATTTCAATCTCTAGTGCTAGTTTCACATAACTGTGTCTATTTTGCATTATTGCACAGCTTTTTTATTTATTTTTTGTTTTGTTGCATTTCATTCATTGATAAATGTTTTGATGGCATACTATAAATAGATACCACAAAGTCAAGTAAATCATAGGTCAATTTTATGGTTTAAATGTACTTTGTCTTTGCAATTCCAAATAGCACTGGGTTCTGGATTTTTGTGGTTATTGTTCTTATTTTAATTTGGACACCATTGAAGATGGAGTTATAAGGTTGGGGAAATGTTATTGAAAGTGTTGCTTTTGTTGTTGAAGAGCAGAAAAATGATTTCCTTAACTTCAATTTCTGAAGAATGACGATTCTGTAAAAGGAGACTGAATATAGTATTTTATTTTTTAAAAAATAAAAGTGTGAGGAAGCATAAAGAGCACTTCCTATAACATTAGTAGACAAAGATGGCTCTCCAATTTCATTATCATTAAGAAAGAGTAAAACACATGGAAACTAACTTGTTAAAGAAAATGTAGAGTTCATAGGTCAAAATATAATTGAGCTTATTGCTATTCTATCTTTTAATTTGTCAATTTCAATTTTATTTGAAGAGCAAAGGGACAGAGAGGGATAAAGAGAGAAGCAGAACTAGAGGTATAGAGAGAGAAAGGGAGGAGTGAGAGAGAGATCATCCATCTATGGGTTCACTTATAAATGCCCACAAAAGCTGAGGCTGGGCCAGGTCAAAGCCCAGCCCTTCTAACTCAAACTCTAAGTTTCCTACATGGGTGTCAGGGACCCAGGTATTTGAACTAACACCTGTTGCATCCCAGGGTGCACATTAATAAGGAGATAGAATCCTTAATTAAATCTGATCATCAAACTCAAGCACACCAACAGGTACTGCAGGCAGCCCAAGTGGAATCCTTAACCCTGCACTAATATCTGCCCTAAGCTTGTTATTAAGGACAATTAAGCACACATCTATAAGCTGAGGAAACTGGTTTTGCTTTTCCATTTTTATATTTAAAAATTTAGCATAGGCAGCAAGGCAAAAATGTACCTATGATTCTATTTCCTTATAATAACTGTCTAATTTAAAATCATTCAATCCACTTAAAGTAAGTTTGTATTAGTTAAGTGTGTTAACAATGCACTGAAAATGTCATTAACAATGCACACTGCCATAAATAATGGCAATTATTAGATCCAAATTTTATCAAATGCTTATAGTACACAGGTAACTGTTTAAGCATTTTAGTTTGTTTATTTTATTTAGTAAAAACACCAAAGTTTTTATTGAGGTATATCATTCTCATGCTCATTATGTGAAACTTTGGTTGCTGAATTGTGTAAAGAAGAGTGTAATGTAGTCATACTAGCTTCAGGCTCTTTATACTTTCATATAAATTATATTGCCTAATTGGAAACAACAAACAAAACAATGGTAAAATTTATTTCCCCCCTCCTCCAGCTAGCCACATTTATTTATGTCTACTATTTAAGTACTACATTTATGACATGGCACACTTTAAATTGTTGAACTGATCACTAAGATGAAAACAATCTTAACATCAAAGTTTGGGAATATTTTCTTAGCAATAGTGCTTAAAAATACCCAATTAATTGTGTTATGTGAGGAAAGAGAAATAAGAGCTGGATTTTACATAGCATGCATTATCCTAGAACCAGACATTACCAGTTAATAGGCCAATGACATTTAAAGCATAGAATTTGATACTCTCAACATCATAAGTAAGAAAATTGAGTCACACAGGCTAATACAACAGTAATGTTCTCTGTATTGTGTACTGTTAATTAACCTTCTTTTTAACTTATCCTGTCAAATGAATTTTAAGATGTTTAACAATGTCTAGGTATACATCAGAATATTTGAAGCATTTTTATAATCCTTGCCCAGTGTTGGTATTCTAGAAATGCTTTATGATTGATATAGAGTCATATTACTCATTACTGTCAGTTTACTTTAAAAGGTAGGATTTGGCTTTTTACTAATAGATTATATTCCTTTCCATCTGCTGTCTTAATGAATTCCTTCAAACATTGAGTTTAAAATCACAATTTATTATTTTATAGTTCTTGTGATCAGAAATCAACATGGATCTTCATGGGCTAAATTCAAGATGTCAGCAGGACTATATTCCTTCTGGAGATCATGGTGTAGAATCCATTTACTTGCTGTTTTACAGGTTGTACATGTTATCTACATTCCTTGACCAATGAATCCATTTCACCTTCAAAGCCAAAAATGGCAGGTTGAATCTTTCCCACACATCATCTAGGCATTTATGCCTCCCTCTTTGACTTCAAAGGACTCTTGTGATAACATGAATCCCACTTAGATAACCAAGTATAATCATCTCTCAAGGTTGCTGATTAGTAAACTTGGTGCTATCTATAGTCTTTATTCTCTTTTGTCAAGTAACATAAGATATTCATAAGTTATATTCAGGATGCATATATTTTGGGGGGAACCACAGTTCTGCCTGCCACAAAGCTCATATCCGTAGCATCCAGACAAGAATAAGAAAAATTTTCCCTATCTACCAAAACTACTCAGGGAGAAAAATGGAAGGATGTCTAAACAAATTAGCAGAATTACCACAGGCATGCATAAGACATCACATAAACCTGAAAGCAGCCACAGGATGATTTCCTACTCTATGACAATGAGGTTCTGCTGCAGGAACTCATTACCTCTAATTTTGCAAACCATGAAGACAAATGTGGAGGGAATGGTGAGGGATAAGGATTATTTGCATCTAGAGATTTCCTAAAATATTGTTTTCTGAGAAGATCAAATTTTTGCCCCTTAGGCCTATGTTCAGAATTCACAGCATATGGACATATTAACCTTTAAATTGGGATTCCAGCTATTTGTCCTAGGATTATGCAAGTATAAAGGAACAGTTTTTTAAGTGTGAACTATAACAGTAAGTTTAGACTGACCTAATCAAACTGACTCAAGATTAGTGGGTTGGCAACAATGCTAATATTGATATTTATGACATAGTAGGAAATTAATCATTATTTATAAATTAATGATGAACAAGATGCATTTATCCTGTATATCTGGATGAATATATTAACTTGGAAATACATTTATGGAGTCCAAACCATTGAAACTCATATTTTTATTACAAATCTAACATGAGGATGTCAACCACGTTGACAAAAGAAGACTAATTAGCCAAGATGAATTCATGAGACAATAAGAGGTTTAAAATTTGTTGTATTCACTGTGTCTGGCATCAAAGGTTCAGACTTCCCTGACTGTCTGACATGAGTCATTGCAGAAGGTTCCATGCTCAAACTGGGAACCACCAAGATCCTTTGTGCAGCTCATGCATCAGTGTGGGTGGCAGCTGTACACACTGTGAGCTAATTATGGGTATTAATTACCTTGAAAGAGATGAGGTAAAGTTGTGATTATGCCAACAGGTGTGATGATATTCCTCTCCTTCCCTGGACTGACAATAGACATATACCATTCTTAAGTTAGATGTCACATTGGATTCTCATGCCACACTTGAGCATTGACCAGAGCTCTCTGGACCTGCCCAACACAAGCCTCTATGTATTAACTGAAGGAACAGACACTCCACTAAGCCACAGAGGCATAGTTCAAAGACAAAACCTATCAGAGGAGAAAACCAACAAGTCTTTTCACAAATGCCTAAAAAATAAACACAGAAGTACAAGAATCAAGAACAAGGAAGACAACATGATTCCCCAAAAGGAGCCTTACTTTCCATATTAGAGTGTGAAGATGAAGAGACTGATGAAATGCCTCAAAGTGAATTCCAAAGAATGATTATAAAATTACTCAGAAACCTAGAGAAACAAATTAATGAGATAAAGAAATCCATGCATGATATGAATGGAAATTTTGGTAAGAGATTAACATATTGAAGAGAAATCAAACTGAAATATTAAAACGAGGAATTCAATAAGTCAAAGAGAAAATACAGTGGAAGTTCTCAACAACAGAATTTGCAAGGGAAAAGTAATAATATCCACATAGAAGGTAAATCCTTGGAAGTATCTGTTAGACAAAGAAAAAAGAAGAAAAAATTAGAAAAACTGAGAATAGCATTTGAGATTTAGGGGAGACTACCAAATGACTAAACTTATGTGACTTAGGGAGTTTCTGAAGGCAAGGAAAGAGAAAATGGATTAGAATGCATATTCAACAAAACAATAGCAGAAAACTTCCTAAATTTCGAGATAGAAAGGCGCATCCAATTATAAGATGAACATAGAACTCACAGTAGACATGATCAAAAAAATTCTCACCACTTTAATCAGTAGAACATAAAGAACAAATGCCAGATTACCTTCAGAAATCCCCAATTAGATTAACAACTGTATCTCATCAGAAATCCTACAGACTAGGAATGAATGGAAAGATAGACTCCAAGTCTTCAAAGAAACTGTCAGTCTGAAATACAGTACCCAGGGAAACTCTCATTAATAGATGAAGGTGAAATGAAGACCTCCCAAAGCAAACAAAACTAGAATTTGTCACCATTTGTCCAACCTTACAAATGATTCTTATGGATTGTACTACACACAGAAACAGAGAATGCTAATAATAACTATGAAAGAATTTCAATGCAGAAAATATTTTCATAAAAGTACAAAGGAAATTCAAAGGAAACAATAGGAGCATGTATGGAAAAATGGTACAAGCAAATCGTTAGTTAATAATGTTGAATTTAAATGACCTAAATTCTCCAATTGAAAGATGTAGACTTGCTGTACAGATTAAAAAATAAGAACCATCTATTTTCTGGCTACAAGAAGCATACCTCACCAACAAAGATACACACAGATTGAAAGTAAAATGATAGAAAATGAGATTCCGTGCTAACAGATAACAAGATTGAGCAAGTGTAGCCATTCTAATTTCAGATAAAATAGACTTTAACACAAAAATTGTTAAAAGAGACAAACAAGGCCATTATGTAGTGATTAAGTGATCAATTCAACAGGAAGATGTGACTATAATAAATGTATATGCACCCAATATCAGGTCACCTGGCTATTTAAATCAAATTTTAATGGATCAAAATAGAGACAGACTCCAATAAAATATTAATGAGGGACTTCAAACTCCACTAGACAGAAAATCAACAAAGAATCCACAGATCTAACCCATCCTATAGACCAAATGGACCTAACTAGTATCTACGTCACTTTTCATCCCACAGTTGCAGAATACAAATTCTTTTCATCAGTGCATGGAAGTTTCTCTAAGATAGACCATTTAAAAGATCATAAAATAAGTCTCTGCAAATTCAACAAAATAGAAATTGTACCATGTAACTTTTCTGACACAATTAAATGAAGCTAGAAATTAACACCTTAAGAATCTCTAGAGGGGACCAGCACCATGGCTCACTTGTTTAATCCTCCACCTGCTGTGCCAGCATCCCATATGGGCACCAGGTTCTAGTCCCAGTGGCTCCTCTTCCAGTCCAGCTCTCTGCTGTGGCCCAGGAGTGCAGTGGAGGATGGCCCATGTGCTTGGGTGCCGCGTGGGAGACCAGGAAGAAGCACCTGGCTCCTGGCTTTGGATCAGCACAGGGCACTGGCCGTGGTGGCTATTTGGGGGATGAACCAATGGCAGGAAGACCTTTCTCTCTGTCTCTCTCTCTCACTAACTCTATCTGTGAAATAAAAAAGAAAAAAAAAGAATCTCTAGAAAATACACAAACACATGCAGACTGAACAACATGCTCCTTAATGAACAGTGGGTCACAGGAGGAATAAAAAGGGGAATTAAAAAAAAAAATTCCTGAGAATGAATTAAGATGATAGTACAGCACACCAAAGCTGATGGGATACAGCTAAAGCAGAGTTAAGAAAAAAAGTTAAAGCAATTGGTGTTTATATCAAGAAAAAGGAAAGCCATCAAATCAATTAGCTATAGATTCATCTCAAGAATCTAGAGAAGCAGCAACAAACAAAATCCAAAATTAGTAGAAGTGAAGAAATAATTAAAAATAGAGGAAAAAATAAAATTAAAACCAAGCCAAAGAACAATATAAAAATCAGTGAAATCAAGAGTTATTTTTTGAAAATACAAAGAAAATTGATATACCATTGGCCCAACTAACCAGAGGGGAAAAAAAGAATGAGAAGACCCAAATAAATAAAGTCAGATTTGAAAAGGCAAATGTAACAACAATACCCCAGAGAAAAAAAGAATATTTAGGAATTACTAAAAACAGCTATCCACCAACAGATTGGAAAATCCAGAAGAAATTGATAGATATTTTTGGACATATACATTATATGAAACCTCAGCCATGAAGACACAGAAAAACTAAGCAGACCAATAACCAAGAAGGAGATTGAATCAGTAGTAAAACCCTCCCAACAAAGAAAACCCAGGACCAGATGCCTTCTCTGCTGAATTCTACTAGATTTTTTAAGAAGAACTACTTGCAATTCTCAAACTATTCAAAATGGTTGAAAAGGAGGATATCCTCTCAAATTCCTTCTATGAGACCAATGTGAATTTAATTCCAAAACCAGAAGAAGACACAACAAATAAAGAGAAGTACAGGGGGCTGCGCTGTGGCATAGTGGGTTGATGCCCTGGTCTGAAGCGCTGGCATCCCATATGGGCGCAGGTTCTAGTCCTGGCTGTTCCTCTTCCAATCCAGCTCTCTGATGTGGCCTGGGAGAGCAGTGGTGGATGGCCTACGTCCTTGGGCCCCTGTACCCATGTGCAAGACCAGGAAGAAGTTCCCTGTTCCTGGCTTTGGATTGGCGTAGCTCCATCCGTTGTGGCCATCTGGGCAGTGAACCTCTCTCTCTGTCTCTACCTCTCTCTGTAACTCTTTTAAATAAATAAAATAAATCTTTATTTAAAAAAAGGAGAAGTACAGACCAATATCACTAATGAACATAGATGCAAAAATCCTCAGGAAAATAATAGGTAATCAAATCCAAAACACATCAGAAAGATCATTCTTCCAGATCAAGTGAGATTTAGCCCTGGTATGCAGGGATGGTTTAACATACACAAGTCAATAAACGTGATACATAACATTAACAAAAAGAAGAATAAAAACCATATAGTTATCTTAGTAGCTGAAGAGAAAGCTTTAATCAAACACAACATCCTTTCATGATAAAAACCTAAAGCAAATTTTGCATAAAAGGAGGACGATTTAGGTACTTGGGCTTCCACATCCATGTGGGAGACCTGGATGAAGTTCTGGTCTCCTGGCTTTGGCCTGGTCCAGCCTTGGGCATTGTGTTAATTTGGGGAATGAACCAGCAGATAGAAGATTTCTCTCTCTCTCTTTCTCTCTCTCTCTCTTCCCTCTCTTTTTCTCTTTCTGTCTCTTACTTCCAAATACATAAATCTTTAAAAAAATAAATACTTTGAAATAAATTTAACCAAGGAGGTAAGACATCTCTACTCTGAAAATTATAAAACATTAAAGAAAGTGAAGATACAAAAGATGAAAAAAAATCACGTTCATGGATTACAGGAATTTTTTTTTTAATTTTTTAAAAATTTTTTTTGACAGGCAGAGTGGACAGTGAGAGAGAGACAGAGAGAATGGTCTTCCTTTTGCCGTTGGTTCACCCTCCAATGGCCACTGCGGTAGGCACGCTGCAGCCGGCGCACCATGCTGATCCGATGGCAGGAGCCAGGTACTTATCCTGGTCTCCCATGGGATGCAGGGCCCAAGGACTTGGGCCTTCCTCCACTGCACTCCCAGGCCATAGCAGAGAGCTGGCCTGGAAGAGGGGCAACCGAGACAGGATCGGTGCCCCAACCGGGACTAGAACCCGGTGTGCCGGTGCTGCAAGGCGGAGGATTAGCCTAGTGAGCCGCAGCGCCGGCCTACAAGAATTTTTATCATCCATACCACTGAAAGAAATTTACAGATTCAACCAGATCCCAATGAAAATACAAATTACACTCATCTCAGATCTAGAAAAAAATGATGCTAAAATTCATATGGATATACAAGAGACTCTGAATTGCTAAAGCAATATTAAAAAACACAACAAAGCCAGATGCTTCACTATATCAGATTTCAAGACATACTACAGGGCAGCTATATTAGAAAATGCCTGGTACTGGCACATAAATAGACATGTATATCAATGGAACAGAATAGAAACCCCAGAAATCAATCCACACATCTACATCCAACTAGTCTTTGGGAAAGGAGCTAAAATCAATTCGTGGAGAAATAACAGTCTCTTTAATAAAAGGGGCTGGGAAAATTGGATCTCAATATATGAAAGTATGAAATAAGACTGCTACCTTACACCTTATACAAAAAGTAACTCAAAATAGATCAAAGATTTCAATCATATAAATCAACAATCTGATACAATCAAATAAAAAAGACAAATGAGATTACATCAACTTGAGAAGCTTCTGCACTGCAAAGGAAACACTCAAAAAATTACAAAGCAACTGACAGATTGGGCAAAATGTTTTTAAACTGTGCTACTGATAAAGGATTAATATCCAGAATCTATAAAGTGCAAAACAAATCATCCAGTTAAGAAATGGGCAAAGGACTTGAACAGATTATCTTTAAAACAAGAAATTCTTGTAGTCAACAGATATAGGAGGGGCTGGTGCGGTGGTGTAGCAGGTAAAGCTGCTGCCTGAAATTTTGGCATATGGGTGCCAGTTTGAGTCTCAGCTGCTCCACTTCCGATCCAGCTCTCTGCTATGGCCTGGGAAAGCAGTAGAAGATGAGTCAACTCCTTGGGCCCCTGAATCCGCAGGGAAGACCCGGAAGATGTTCCTGGCTCCTGGCTTCAAATCAGCATTACTCCAACTGTTGCGACCAACTGGGGAGTGAACCAGCAGATGGAAGAACTCTCTCTCTCTCTGTCTCTCCTTCTCTCTCTGTGTAACTCTGACTTTCAGATAGATAAATAAATCTTTAAAAAAAAGATACATGAAAGAATGCTCAGGAATACGAACCTTCAGGGAAATGCAAATCAAAACCACAATGATGGCCGGCGCGGTGCCTTAACAGGCTAATCCTCCGCCTTGCGGCGCCAGCACACCAGGTTCTAGTCCCGGTTGGGGCGCCGGATTCTATCCCGGTGGCCCCTCTTCCAGGCCAGCTCTCTGCTATGGCCCGGGAAGGCAGTGGAGGATGGCCTAGGTCCTTGGGCCCTGCACCCGCATGGGAGACCAGGAGAAGCACCTGGCTCCTGACTTCAGATCAGCACTATGCGCCAGCCACAGCGGCCATTGGAGGGTGAACCGACGACAAAAAGGAAGACCTTTCTCTCTGTCTCTCTCTCTCACTATCCACTCTGCCTGTCCAAAAAAAAAAAAAAAAAAAAAAACAAACCACAATGAGCTTTCACCTCACCAGTTAGAGTGGTACTCATACAGAAATCAACAAACAATAAATGCTGGTGAGGATGTAGGAAAAAAGTTACACTAATCCACGGTTGGTGAGAATGTAAACTAGCACAGCTGTTGTGGAAATCAGTATGGCGATCCCTCAGAAATCTAAAAATAGATCCAGCCTTCCTACTCCTGGAAATTTACCCAAACAAAATGAAATCAGCATATGATAGAGTTATCTGTACCCCCATGTTTATTGAAGTGCAATTCACAAATAGCTACGACATGAAAACAACAAAGATGTCCATCAGCCAATGACTAAATAAAGAAAATGTGGTATATATACACTGTGGAATACTACTCGGCTGTAAAAAATAGACTGAAATCCTGTCTTTTGCAATAAAATGCATGCAACTGGAAGCCAATATGTTAGTGAAATAAGCCAGTCTAAAAGAGACAAATATCATATGATTTCCCTGATCTGTGTTATCTAATACAGTACAAACAAAATGCAGTGCATATGAGTGAAATTGGCATTCTGCAATTTGGTTATTGTTTATAGTCCTTGTCTATACTGTTGAGGAACAATGCTTTTTTCTTCTTACTATTTGTTGCATTCTCTATTTAGTAGAGACTTAAGTATATGACTATAAAAGATACTGAAAGTATATCATTGTAGAAGTTAAAATAAAGAATAAGAAACAAAGGAGGAAGGAGAGTGGGACCACGGGAGGGAGGATAGTGGGGGGAAATATTACTATACTCCTAAATCTGAATATATGAAATTTGCTAGGCTTATATAAAACTAAAAATTATTGAAAAAAGATTTTCTACTTTAAACCTGATCTTATCAAATGTGCAAAAGTCCTGTGATGCAAATAATAGTCTCCATTATGTCTATGTTGGAAATCCTAAAAACTTTGCCTATGTTACATTACAACACAAAAAGGATTTCCCAGGTGGAACTGAAACTATGAATACTGAGATAAAGGGGGTTACCTGGAAGCATCCAGCTGAACTCAATCCAATCATATTATCTTAAAAAGCAGACGATTTTCTTAAATGAAGTAAAAGGGATGAGATCAAAGAAGAGGCAAGAGAGATTTCTAGTGTGAGAGGAGTTTGACCAACTGTTGCTGGCTTGGAAAACAGATAAAGCCAACCATAAATCAGAGAATTTGGAGGTCTTTAACAGCTGAGCCTGATCCCAATGTAGCAGCATCAAGGATTTGGGACCACAATTATAAAAGTGAAAGGAGATGGGGGCCGACACCGTGGCACAATAGGTTAATCCTCTGCTTATGGTGCTAGCATCCCGTGTGGTCACCGGTTCTAATCCTGGCTGTTCCTCTTCCAATCCAGACATCTACTGTGGCCTGGGAAGGCAGTGGAGAATGGCCCGGGTCTTTGGGCCCTGCTCCCATGTGGGAGACCAGGAGGAGACACCTGGCTCCTGGCTGCAGATCGATGCAGCTCTGCCCATTGCAGCCATTTGGAGAGTGAACCAACGGACAGAAGATCTTTCTATCTCTCTATATCACTGTCTGTAATTCTACCTATCAAATAAATAAATAAAATCTTTTAAAAAAGTGAAGGGAGCTGAATAACACCGATAACTTGAGTGAACAGGAAATAAATTTGCCCCTGGATCATTTGGAAAGGAAAATAACATGGTCAACATCATGATTTTAGCCAGATCACACCTGCACTGGACATCTGAATACAGAAATAAAGTTTGCTTTATTATAAGAAATATGTGAAATTTTGTGATGGCAGCAAAGATAACTAATTCCACTCTGTAATAAAGTGGTGTGCTATCATCATCTTTGTGCTTTATTATAAGAAATATGTGGTATTTTGTGATGGCAGCAAAGATAATAATTCCACTCTGTAATAAAGTGGTGTGCTATCATCATCTTTGTGCTTTGAAGCAACAACTATACGGTTTACATGTTTAACTTGCATTCATTTTCCTCTGTGGTTGCTACCTCTTCTCACTCTAAAACTGTGTATCTTTCCAAGATCTTTTAAGCATGGATTTTTTCATCTGGGATTGTGTGGTGTGAAGAGAGCATTCAAAACAGGAATTGATTCACTCTGAAAGACCCACCTTGTCCATATTGTTTTATTTTGGTGAAATCAGATGATGTTAAATGCAGTTTTAAGGTGAAAAGATTTCAAAAGTGAATTGGTTCTCTATACATGGTATATGCATTGAAGGGAGGCCTGGCTCTCTCCTTGTTTTAACTTAGGAAATCCTTGCTGATACATAGCTGAGCCTTTTTTCTTTCCCCTCTCCACCTCCCTCCTTGAGTCACTGACCCACAGTTACCAGTTCAGGGACTCCTGAAGTAGACGCTTGGAATTAATTGCACCAATTTTCTGGGTCTAAGTGATGTCTATCTTGGTGACCCAGGGTTGTAAAGTGAATAGTTACCTGCCATGATGTGAGAAGTGTTCTGTAGATTCATCTTAGAGGACACGGCATTAAAAAGAAATCAAGTAGAAGAAATTTCTACCTAAAAAGAGGCTTTACTTTTTTTAATCAAGATTTTTTTTCTTGCTTTTATCCCAATCAAGATTTCTATATTATGAAATTGGAGACAAAGAGCATAATCACTGCTAAGATACTCATGGAAAATCTACTTTGGTCCAGAAATGATATTGGATATCCTGCTATTAAGGATCTTAAATAACTGACTGCAAGCATATTACTTACACTACAGTGTTCTGGTTTGCAGATGATGCTAAATTGGGAGGAAAGGTCAAGCCCGAAAAACAATCCTCAGGTAGGAAAAGAATTAGCTTACTTAAATACTTGGGCTAATAGATAGAAAATTCAATGCAGATAAATGCAGAATAATGAGTCTTGCAGAATATCATAAAAGGACATAATATCTGTTTAATGGAAGGCACTACAGCATATTGACCTGAGAGAGATATGGGTTATTTTAATAAAAATCTATATTAAAGATTATTCAGCTCCATTATTGTTGGGGGAAAACGCAGTATGTTTTGTTAGATCTTACCTAAAGCAGCACATCCAATCTAATCATTGTACGTACTCCAAGAAGCATATTTAGAATGAGCCTTAAAGGGGCGATTTGTAGAACAAGCTAAATGAAAGCACTTATCAGAGACATAAGTTTGGAAGCAATTATAGGGAAAACTGACCACTTTTTCTGTGGTTAAGTCAGACATGTTAGTAAAGATTGGAACAAAGGGTGTTAGGACTCAGATAGAAAGCATGCTGCATTGTGAGGACAGAGGTGAGCTGCTCATTAAATATACGTCTTGTTCTGCAGGATCCACTTTTATCAATGATCTGACAATTCCATTAACTTCTTCAGCAATTACAAACCCTGGATAACAAATACAACACAGACACTTCTCTCTGACAGTTCTTGTTTGGGACAAATTTACACTACTGAAGATCCGCAGTCCAGACTTCCAGATTCAGTCAATCTCAAATGAGACCTTTTGATGATAAGGCCAGTTTCAGAGTTTCTGTCTTACTAGTGCCCTGCTTGGAGTCAATTCATCTGCAGATTTCTGCAAAATGATAATATTAGAAAGGGCAGGCTGACAGTTATGAATCAAGATAAAAGATAAGGGATAGAAGACAGAAAGAAAACCATGGAGTGACATGAAAGCAACTTTCAAAGATAGATATGAGTTATTCTACAAAGACAAAAATAAACTTTTGGGTCTTTTATTGTGGCTTAGCAGGTAAAGCTGCCACCTTCTATGCCAGCATCCCATATGGGCAGGCACCGGTTTGTGTCCTGGCTGTTCAACTTCCAATCAGTGGAAGATGGTCCAAGTGTTTGGGACGCTGGAACCTAGTGTGAGACCTGGATGAAGTTCCTGGCTCCTGGCTTTAGCCTAGCCTGGTCCTGGCTGTTGCAGCCATCTGAGGAGTGAGGAGTGAGCTAGCAGATGGAAGATCTCTCTCTTTCTGTCTCTCCTTCTCTCTCTCTCTGTAACTCTAACTTTTAAATAAGTAGATAAATCTTTAAAAATAAATAAATAAAATTTTGTAATTAAAGGATAAAACAAGTTGCCAATTACACAACTGCCATTGCAAATAGGTGAAACTTTCTAGGTTTTGCCTGTATTTAAGTATGCCCTTAAGCACATTCAGACCACTAGTATCTCCCCATGTCTGTCAGGTTTCTTATATTTCACTTTTTAGAAGGCCTCTGAACAATAGTGATTAAACTATTATCACTGATAAGCAAATTAGTGCAACTCTTGAGTTCAGACTCTGTAATTTCTAAATCTAGATTTTGTTGCTGTGGCACAGAGTTTCTTAGATGCAATGCTATTGAAACTCTGAACTGCATGTTGCTTTGTTGAGCTATCTTGTGACTTGTCGGATGTGCAGTAGCATCTTTGGCCTCTATTCACTAGATCTCAATTTCGACTCTTTCTTGGCATCCACTTCTGACAACCAGAAATGTCTCCAATGTTACTAAATATCTCTTGGGAGGGACAAATTTCCTTTGGTTGAAAACAGCTATTGGAGGAACATGTGATAATCTCCTTAAATCTCAATGTCCTTATCTGTAACATTGGGATCAGATAGTTGCCTACTGTGAAGTTGCAGTTAACTTGTAAGTGTCTTAGGAACTAAACAGTAGTATTTTGACTTTCTCAATCAAAAATAGAGACTCAGAGTCAGAAGTTGACTTCCTTGGACTCTCCAAGTTTCCGGTTTATACTTCTGACTGTAATCCAAGTAAGTGAAGGAAACCAAACAAAGAATGAAAGGAAGAAAGAAAAAAAAAAAGATGGATTCATGGAGTGTAAATATAATACCATTTTGATTACAAGACCAGGAGTACTCCGTATGTGTCTACTCAGTAGACTACAGCCTGCCATTCAAAATCACAGCAGTGCATTTAAATAATTCCATTCCTTAATGTAAATTTAAGGATTGTCTTGTTTACTTCCTATTTTATTCAAATATCTCAATATTAGTCTAAATCTTATTGTGTTTCATTTGTTTTGGTTAGAGCAGAAGTCCTAAACTATGGTCAAGTTGATAATATCTATGTTGTTTAGAACTATACACTCTACAAATACTTAAACAAACAAACAAACAAACAGAACAAGCACAGGAAAGGAAAGGCATTTTTCACAATCTTAAAAAATGTCTTTTTTTCTTCTTTTTGGAATTTTTTTTTTTTGGGAGAAAAACTTGTCACTCACCCTGAGACTCTATATTTTGCCACAAGCTTTCTCTAATTTAAACAGCCTATCTTTTCCCAAACATTAAACAAGCCATAAAGCAGGAACTTTGGAACTTCAAATGAAGCTGTCAGAGATCCTTTCTGCCATCAGATGATTTGCAGCTGTGTGACTCATTTGTATCTTTATAAGAATTCAGAAGAAAAAACGATTATTAGCATTTCAATTCCTGTCAACTGCTGAAACTAACTAGGCCTGAAGATGTGCCTGGCTTCACTGTGCTGGTGCTGAGATAAATGCAGCACACAGGCAGAGATGCTAGAAGGACTTATAAGAAAGGTGAACAAGAAAGCATCATTGATACTGAATATTCTTATAACCAAAAAATGCCAGTTGCATAAATGAATTGTCATGCTCAGCTGTGCTCCACACAGAATGGAGAAAGACTGGTTACAGTCAGGTAAAATCCCTTCCAGTGAAGAACGCAACCCTAGAAGAGGGGACAACACAGCAAGTTAGTGTAGCACAACATGCCCCAATATATCTTCCAATCTTCACGTCTACCTCCCAGTCTAACTCAGGTCATACTACTCTCCAGGCGGTTTTCTGACGCCTACACCCTGTTTATAGTAAATAACCATTTCCCAAGTGTTTCTCTGTGCTTAGAGAGTTTTTGTCCCTTCTTCTTCAGGCTTAACCTTCCATCAGCAGGTGCAATGTCATCGCTGAGAAACAAGCCCTAAGTCTCCCCAGCGCAGCACTTGCTCTTTTCTCTGCACAAGGAGCTTCAGGGGAGAAACCAGATAATCACCACAGTTGCTTCCACCAAACAGATGTTTGGTCAATGTTTGATGTTTGACTGACTGAAAAGTGAACAATGAGTTGGACAGAGGATAATAAAGAAAACGAGCCTCAGAACACATATCAAACACAGAAATCAATCAAAAGCACATAATTTGCTTGACTTTCTTTCTAAATACATGGATAATTTCTCTTTATCTGGTTCTATTGTTGTCAAACACATGGTCCCCTAACCTTCACCTCCTGATCTAAACCAAATAGTTCCATTATATGGAATGATATAGTATGTCTTACATTCAAGAGATAGTTTTTATTTTTCAATATTTTAAACACTATAAAAAAACAAGTATCCAGAATCATGGAATTATATTGGGAAACTTTTACAAATGTTCTTTTTTTTGACAGGCAGAGTTAGACAGTGAGAGAGACAGGGAGAAAGGTCTTCCTTCCATTGCCTCACCCCCGAAATGGCCACTACGGCTGGCGCGCTGCACTGATCCGAAGCCAGGAGCCAGGTTCTTCTTCCTGGTCTCCCATGCGGGTGCAGGGCCCAAGCACGTGGGCCACCCTCCACTGCCTTCCCAGGCCACAGCAGAGAGCTGGATTGGAAGAGGAGCAACCAGGACAGAATCCGGCGCCCCAGCTGGGACTAGAACCCGGTATGCCGGCACCGCAGGCGGAGGATTAGCCTAGTGAGCCGTAGCACCAGCCACAAATGTTCTTAATAAAAAATTTCAGATATTGTATAGATGAGCATGGAACAAGAATGTTATCAGTAAGGCAGGCTACAGAAATGCATTTATTTTTCATTTAAAACCTAAAATTATTTATATCAGGTAACTATCCCTCACTAAGTTATGCAAATGATTGTGAAAAGAATTGACCAGAACGTGATTTGTCCACATATACCCCTTTCTGGAAGTCTTTAATGATTTCAGTTTTGGTGTCAGCATTGTAGCATAGCTGGTCTGGCATTCAGTATTGGTTCTGGTTCAAGTCCTGACTGCTCCACTTCCTATCCAGATTCCTGCTACTGTGCCTGGGAAAGCAGCAGAGGATGGTCATAGGCTTGGACTCCTGCACCCACTTGGGAAACCCCGAAGAAGCTCCTAACTCCTGGCTTTGGATAAACTCAGCTCTGCCCATGGTGACCATTTGGGGATTAAACCAATGGATGGAAGATCTATCTTTCTTTCTCTTTGTGTCTTTCCCTCTATCTTTCTGTAAACTCTGCATTTCACATAAGTAGATAAATCATTAAGAAAAAAAAGTTTTTCGATTTTGGTAGTTTTAAAACAATGTGTATGCATGTATGTGTGTGTGAGAAAAATTCTCATTTGTAAGAAAATGATTTGATTTGATTTGATTTACTGTGCTTTCCTTGTGTTTGGCTTTTTATTTATTTATTTTTTTAGAGTATAATCATAGCTCTTCTTTTTTCAGAATCATTTATTTAATACTAAATGGAACTACACAGGATGAAATGCACATTGATTTTGTTAGTTGACTACATAGAATTCTAGGATAAGAAGAATATCATAAATCATAATTATTATGATGATTATTTTTAAAGTGGGAAACTGAGACTCTTAATTTCAATGATTCTCTTGAGATAAGATGATCATATGATGGCAGAGACCAGGCCAGAACCAGATTCTAGTTTCAGTTGTCACAGTATCTCAAAATTTCATGTGAGGTAAATACTGGGTGTACTTAATAATGCTGAGGTCTTACAATGGTGCCAATTCTCTATGTGTAGATTCATTTTTAGAGAACACTGCCCTGAGAACATTTTCATTCTTAAATAATGCTTCTGATTGCTTGTTTCCTTAAATGCAATAACCAAGTGTCATAAATGGTCCAGTGCTTTGGGACTAAGCTGACAATTCCCCCAGTAACCTTCATTCATCTAAGAGAAAGGATATGGTTTTGCCAGGGGTGTCTTTATAAATTTGCCTTTAATTAAATTGCCTATGGACTCAAGCTGTTATCACTAACTTTGAGGAAGAAGAAGCAAGCCAGAAAAAGGAAAACAGAACCCATTTCTCTGGAATTCCAGAATTGATCACAGCTCTGCTAACATCCTTACTTTAAGACAGTGAGAGCTAAGTCAGTCCTCTCACTTACAGAACTGCAAGATAAGTCTTTGTTGGTATAAGCCATGAAGATTTTAGTAATTTTTCACAAAATAAATAAAACACAAATATAGCAGTATCAAAGGCTGAGCAGTGGCCTTGTCTATGCTACCGTCTTTATGACCCACTTTGTTCGCCAGAAAACTAGCTAAATTTGCATCGATTTAGAAACATCACCTTTCTCTCTACATTTGGCCCTGTGGCTTTCTGTCAGTATAACCAAGGGAAGCTTGCAGCCTCAGGCTACATTCAGAGAGCTGAATCGCCTCCCTCACCATGTAGACAACAACTCTGATATCCTCAGCTGCTAATATTCTACCACTAAATCTACTTTAAAAAACATAAAAAGAAAAATAGCGGTACACTAAGGAAAATAAATGTTTAGATGAATTCATGTGCTTTCCACTAGAGAGGATAATAATAAATCTGCTGGGTAGTACAAATTGCCCTCCAAGTTTAGAGTCACCTCGTCACTCCCAGGGAGATCTTTTGAATTAATGTTCAAACATGTTAATAGAATAATGGAGCGTCCTTAACCATTTCTAGAGGAGGAAGGGGAGGGGTGTACTGAATGCTTATTTTATGGCAATTTATGTCAGTGTAAAAGTTATAAAGATTGCCAGAAAGTAAAGGAGCATGATGTAGAATCACTGGAGAAACTGTAAAATCAATATCTCTAGGGTTTTCAACACTGTACTTGGCAGGTCCTTTCAAAGCCATTGCCTGCATGATATTTTATGTATGTAACTGGCAATGGTTATGGCGGGTGATGTTCAACTCATGGAGTTGGCACCAAATCAATCATCAAAAACGAAAATGCATATGTCTCTCTCCATTTTCTATCTGCTTTCTCAGTTGCTGTGTGAGATTAGATGCTAAGCCCAAGAGAAACTTATCCACAGCAAAGACTGATATGAAAGGTTCCAAAAGTGTCTAAATAGATAGATGGATGCTACTAGCACCACAAATTTTCTTGGTTAGAAAATATTAATTTATTCAAATGACTAGAAAGTGATTTTCACTATAAGATATTATTTTATTCCTATTATATTGACACATGAAAATAGTTAACACCATTTTTGTAAAATTGTGGGAAAATGGAAATCCCCAGGACATTGGAAGATTATACAGTGGAAAATTATTTATCAAGTGAAAATTGATAACATCTCATTTGATTCAAATGAGCATAATCTGATCCTGGTAGGCAACTAATTAGAGGTTCCCTATTTTTTGCATATGTATCGTTGATTCTATATGTGTCTATGCCTCCCTGTTATTGCTTTGGGGATCACTATTTTGATACTTAAATTTGAAATTATTAGTAATAATTTCTTTGATATTCAGCTCCCTAATTCATTCAATAGTTATGTAAACCTTTCATTATGTGCATCAAAGCATAATAATTGCAAAGATCAAATGGATTTCAACCAGGACAGTATGTCATGTGGGAAGCTGTTTTCTAGGAAATAGAATCTCAAAGGTGAAACTTTGGAAGAGATGCTTGATCAGAATATACTTGAGATCAGATATGGCTATTTGCTCATGTAAAATATGACCCTGGTCATCAATTAAAGACAATGATAAAACAATTTCCATTATCTCCTATAGGTATCTAGAAACAAGAACTATGAGAACCCAGACACTGGGAATGAAGTTGTTCTCAGGATAGAAAAATCTGATGAATATATGACTTTATTAAGACTTTAGAATAGACTGTATTGGAACGATACAGAAACCAAAAAAAAAAAAAAAAAAAAAAAAGCCAAAGACCTCAATAGACATTTTTCAAAAGAGGAAATACAAATGGCCAACAGACACATGAAAAAATGTTCAAGATCACTAGCAATCAGGGAAATGCAAATCAAAACCACAATGAGGTTTCACCTCACCCCGGTGAGAATGGCTCACATTCAGAAATCTACCAACAACAGATACTGGGGAGGATGTGGGGGAAAAGGGACACTAACCCACTGTTGGTGGGAATGCAAATGGGTTAAACCACTATGGAAGTCAGTCTGGAGATTCCCCAGAAACCTGAATATAACCCTACCATACAACCCAGCCATCCCACTCCTTGGAATTTACCCAAAGGAAATTAAATTGGCAAGCGAAAAAGTGGTCTGCACCTTAATGTTTATTGAAGCTCAATTCACAATAGCTAAGACCAAGAATCAACCTAAATGCCCATCATCAGTAGACTGGATAGATAAATAAATTATGGGATATGTACTCTATAGAATACTACACAGCAGTCAAAAACAATGAAATCTGGTCATTTGCAACAAAATGGAGGAATCTGGAAAATATCATCCTGAGTGAAATAAGCCAGTCCCAAAGGGACCAATATCATATGTTCTCCCTGATCAGTGACAACTAACTGAGCACCAAAAAGGAAACCTGTTGAATTGAACACTATGAGAAACAGTGAATTGATCAGCCCTTGTCCATGCTGTTGATGTACAATGTAATACTTTATCCCTTTTAGTATTTTTTTGTTCTACTTAATACTATTGGATGAACTCTGTAATTAACACTCAATTACTCTTACTGTGCACTTACTCCATATGTAGGATCTCTGTCCTTAATGTGTTGTACAATGTGAATTAATGCTATAACTAGTACTCAAACAGTATTTTTACACTTTGTGTTTCTGTGTGGGTGCAAACTGTTGAAATCTTTACTTAATGTATACTAAACTGATCTTCTGTATATAAAGATAATTGAAAATGAATCTTGATGTGAATGGAATGGGAGAAGGAGTGGGAGATGGGAGGGTTGCGGGTGGGAGGGAAGTTATGCGGGGGAAGCCATTGTAATCCATAAGCTGTACTTTGGAAATTTATATTTATTAAATAAAAGTTAAAAAATCAATTAAATATTTTTAGTGCAAAAATGTTATAATCCCTGAATATTTTTTTTCATAAAAAGCAAGTTCCATGGATTTCTGCAGGCAGATTTTGTCTTCAACAAAACACTGAGAAACACAAACCCCTCTTCATACCTGCATAGAAGCTGGCTCCTTGAAGCCATTAATAATATTAAGAGATGCAATCACTAAAGCAGACTACTATATCTCCTGAACTTGGAATTTCAGAGTCTAAAGGTGCTGAACTGCCAGGGGCATTGTAGGTCTTACTACAGCAATTGGACCTAGGGCTGGAAAAGAACACATGAGTATTAAACTTTCTGGGAGATTAATTGACTGTAGTGTTTCTAGAACTGAAACAAATCTCTTGGTTAATGAATATAGTTCTATTGCCACCATTGACTCACAGATCTTCATCTTCTGCCCAATCTTGAGTTTGTTCACAAATTCAAAAGCCTTTAAATGGATTCATGTCACAGTCATTTTGAGAGAAATGACCCCCACAATGCTGCCTCACTATAAAAGAATTTCCTAAATTTTCTCAGAAGGACTCTTGGTCATTGACAGAATGCTTTGACAGTGAAGAAAGGGAAATTCTATGAATTTTCAGGAGTTGTATAAACTGACTTTTCATCAAAGATAATTTCTTGAGAATCTCAAAAGTCCACTAAGATATACCAGAGAAAGACAATGGGAGTCAAGAAAGAATGAAATCTTTTCTATTTCTATATATGTGATCCCTTTAGCCAAGAAAACGTAAGCAATAGGAATGTGTATCACTTGTTGACGGACATTTCCATGAGACAGTGTGTTCCTTGCTATGTTTTCTTCCCATGCTATAGCAGCATGTGACATTCCAGATGATGCTTCCTCTGTTTGCCTCAGAATCAGAGTGTGGGAATCATGGAGCAGATCTCCCACTTAATGGAGATAGAAATGTATCATGGTTAACAAATACAGCTTTGCTATTTTAAGTCACTAAGATTGTTCGTTAATGTACCATAACCAGGCCTGTCCTGACTAATAGACTATGAAATATGATTCAGTTGTACAGAGAGAGGTAGATATGCATACTAACAAGGGGAGATCTCCAAGGTAAATGAAGTTTTAAAAGTAAATAAAAATGCATATTAACAAAGTGACCATTTTAATTTTTTAAAAAGAACTATACCCAAAGTGCATTAACTAAAAAACTTTTTAGAATAATAACTCTTAACATGTAAGACGTAACTACATCCCAAAAAGGTCCAGAAGCACATGCAACTAATTTTCAGTATCAACTTCCTCGTTGGGAAGAGTGATGCTTCACCAGATGGCAGCAGGGAAGTGATGTGGAAAGGATTTTACTGCTTCATTTTATGTGTTTCTCTATTGTTTGTTTTACAATAGGCAAATATCTTTTACATTAATTTAAAAAATAATTTAAAAAGTATAAACAAAAAGAAAGTAGTGGAAGGTTTTGGCTTTTATACAAACATAAATAAAACCAAGTAAAGGCAAAATATAATCACTTTTAAAAGTAATTTTTTCACCTTTGAGTTCCTGGAGTTGAAGTAAATCATAGATACTAATATGTCCCAAGCCTTCCCATGAAAAAAAAGAGAATGGTAGTAATAGAAAAAGTCCAGTTGCTGAATTTTCTTTGAAGAATTTGATGCCATTTTTTCTTATTTCATATTACAGAGACATGCTCCACACAAAAATGTTTGGTTCTCCTCTGGTCTGTTTCTTCCTATTGCATACATCAAAACTTGTTTCTGTTCTCATTTAGAATAGTCTAGGTCCCTTCTCATCAGTGAGAGATTGTGTTTGGCTGTGTGGAACAGAACACAATTATAATGAATTAACCAGGAAGCAATTGCATTTTACTACTTCAACCATGACCCTGAAGGTGATCAATTTAAAACTACTCCAGATATTTGAATAATTTGTGTGAAAGCACCTACTTTTAGCTCCCTTCTATGCCGTCTGAAGCATAACACTTTTATCTGAGTAGTTTCCTCTTGAACTCAAGTTTGTTGCTTCACTTCTAAAATCACAAAGGCTTTCCAAGTAAGAATGAGAGTCATAAGAAGCAAATAGAATTTATATCAGCAATAACAACATAGTCCCAGAAGATTCCAGTAGATTTTCTATTTCTATCTTCTCAGCGAGGTTTATGTCACTTACTCACCACTTCCATCAATAGAATTAAAGCTGACAGGAAATATTGCTTTATTTGTCTGAAAAATTAACAAAAGTGTGTGTTCGGCTATGAAGGAAGCAGACAAATTGGGTAGATTTTGGCACAACTTCAGAGATACAGTTTCCTGATATACTGCAGTCTTCATTGATCATAAACTCTTGACAAGTCTTGATGTGTTATTATTTTTAACTCATATTTTGTAAATTAGTTGGATATTGTAAAACTTGTATATATTAATTTACTTTATTTCTATTTCTGGATCTTTAACTCATAATGAGTTAGGATCATAAATCTTTCCTCTATATTTGAATACATGGATAATTTTAGGCATATGGAGAATGATAAATACACTTGATTATATTATCTGAATAATGTGTAAAGCATAGACAAAGACGTCTGAGTAAGTCCTCAGGCTAGAGGATGTAACCACTTCTTTTTGGAATACTTTAGAAGAATTAATTTCAGAATTAAAAAGTGGAACCTTGTTATTCTTACTTTGACTCCCACTTCTACTTCCTATTCCTCTTTTTTTTTTTTTTTTAATTTTCATGATGATGACTTAAATGTGACCAAGAAAAAGTAGGGAGGAGGTTAAACCAGTACCACTGGATCCCAATAGTGCCTCATTTCCCCATCCCAAATAAAACCAGATGTACAGTGTTTAGCTCTATCCATTTTAGGAAAAGGAAACAAGACATCAAATTTAAGTCCTAAGGGGAATGTATTGATGCAAAGATATCACTACTTTCTTGATTGATATGTTAAGAAAGAACTGGCTTATGAAATACTCATGAATGAATCTTTGTGTTAATTTTAAAATTGCATTGGATACTTAAATGATTTCCTTTATTGTTATGATGAAAATATTTTTCTCAAATAAATTTTGCCTAACAGATCTATATTGAAATTAGAACAGCTGATTTCTATTTGAATTGGAGAAGCCCACAATCCACCTGCTGCTAGTTGTCTGTTAAGGATCAATCTCCTTTATGTAAGGTGATTGTATATACCCGTGTTCTCACTTTAGTTCTGGTTTACGCCTGTGTACCTGGTTAATTTATAAACAATGTCCAACTTTACTTTCCCAGGTAGCTTGTTTGAACAATCAATTATATGATCATTCTACCTACAAGATGTAATATGGGAAACTTGGTGCTTAAGGAACCAAGTAGAAAAGCACAGTGCTAAGGTATTGAAATGCGTATGATGTAGCACTTGGTCTAAAGAAATGTTTTTGTTTTTTATTTATATTGGACTTCTTCATATTTATTGTACAATTTTACTGAACGCTTTAGACATGTGAATGTCAGGCATTTGGACTTTCTAATGGTGACATATTAGAAAATCAGTGTCTTTGGGTATCAATAGTGCCTCTTCTGCTAATTACCTCTATGAAATTGGGAAGAACTTTGCATACCTATACCTCACTTTCTCTAATCTTTTATTGTATGAGACTGGATCTACCTGGTTAGGAAATCTGCTCCATTCCATGTGATGTTCCAAGGATAATAATCAGTCCCTGTCTGTTTAGGGGGATTTTAGGAACCATTTGTAGCACTTTGCAACCCCATTCCCAATAGTAATTTATTTCCATAGATAACGAAGAAGAAGAAATTGATAAGAGAATTCAGTCCTTTCTGAGGTTTATCGCCAATAATAATTAACTTGAATGTTGAATGTTTCCAATGAGATTCATTAGAAAACAGAAAAGTTTCCCAGGCATTTATTTCATTGGGCTGGACTCTGAAAACCAATGTACTCTGCATACAGTTAATGTTTCTCTAAATGTGTGTGAAATGTATGTGTATTCCAATGAAGGTAGATTACTTCGGAAAATACTGACACAAATCACCATTTTGCTTAAGAAATATCACAATAGAGGCACGTTAGAACAAATTAGAAGGACAAGAATTAGATCTAATCTGTGACCCATATGAAAAGTCATTACATTTATAACTCTAGTTCCTCTTTTTCTGCAAACTGCCAGCCATAGAATTCAAAGCTGGTGGTAGATCCTTAAGCACAGTCCTTTTCATTGTGAAATAAATTATAAATAAAATATACACACAATTAAGAGTCTATAAATCTAGTTACCAAGTTGAGAAAATAATTGAATATTCAAGACTTCTATATATTTCAAGTAGCCAAGTTATGGATGCCATTTTATAAACATGACTCTAAAAATTAGAGCAGGCATCCACAGGATATAATTTTCAGGATATCATTCAGAGAATATGATAAGCCCTATGGGACTACTTCCTGTTAGGACTGCTCTTTACAACCCAATGAGTGCTATAGGAATCATTTTGGTTATTGATTCTGGAGTAATTTGAAGAGACCATTATAAAACCACTTGAGGGCCAACACTGTGGCAAAATGAGTTAAAACCTCTACCTACAGTGCTGGCGACCCACATGGGTGCTGGTTTGAATCCTGGCTGCTCCACTTTCGATTCAGCTTCCTGCTAATGTGTCTGAGAAAGCAGCGATGGATGGCCCAAGTCCTTGGGGGAAGCTCCTGGTTCCTGGCTTCAGATCAGCCCAGCTCCAGATGTTGCAGCCATTTGGGGAGTCAACCTGTACATTGGAGACCTCTCTCTTTCCTTGTCTCTACCTCTCTCTGTAACTTTCAAATTAATAAATCTTTTTAAAAAACTTGAAAATTATGCAGAACAATTTTATAGGAACACAAGAATAAGATCTTAAATATTATATCTACTAATTATACATTTTATAGATTATAGTATAGTATTTCAATACATGTATACAATGTGTAATGATCAGTATAGTTGGCATATCTATTACTTCAGACTTATCAATTCCTTGTGCTGAAAACATTAAAAATTCTCTTGACTATTTTGAAAGTCAATTATTTTTTGTCAACCGTATTTATTTTATTTTGATTATAGTAAAATAACCATTTGTAACTGCAGAAAAATACAGTTTATAAACATTTGTATGGTTTTTATGTTTCTGTCACAAGGCAAATGAAAAAAAAAACTTAGAAAAGTAGGTAAGATAATAATTCCTTATAAATATTTTTTTATGTTCTACTTTTATTTTTCCATTAACTTATTTTTTAAGGTGACCATCTACTTTTAGCATACTACTGGCTTACTTTTGTAAAATAAACATTGAGAGGGTAATGACAGAGACTATCAGTCACAACAAGCTAGATTATGCTGTGCTAAATAAAATTCTCATACCTTAAAAGATTAGTAGAGAATATTTTTATTTTTGTTTATCTATAGGTCAGTTTATGAATGACTAGGATTTTCCCTAAGCCATCTCAATTGACTACCTTATCTACCAAAACATCACCACTAAAAAGATGACAGAGTAAAGAGAGTTTTGGAAGGTTTGGTACTCTGAACTAAATGTCCTGGCTCAGATATCCCAAATATCAAAGTAATGCAAGGCTCACTTGCTAGGCACATGACCTTGCTCAACTGTAAATTGTCTACCAAGTGCTATGTAAACACGTAATCAGATAGTAGAGAACAGAATATATTTGATAAATAATTTTATCCAAAGTTTACCTTTCTGGTAATAAAAATTCAGTCATATTCTTTCCTAAAGAAAAATATACTTACTTTCTCCCAAAGGGAAACAACCCCATATCAAAGGTCTTAAGGAATGTGTCACTAACAACACATCTGAGGGGCATATTTTGGAGTCTTTAATCATATCCACCTGAAACCTTTCTTGATTAGGAAACTTATGTATTTGAATGACTAATTACTTCTTCATGTAGAAGATCACAAACAATGAAACAGGAATGGTGGCATGACCACAGATATGCTCCCATTTGGAAGAGAAAGATGCAAAATTATCTCTGGGCTGCTGGGCAGTGTTTGTTGATTAGGCCATGAACCAGCTTCATGAAAAGAATATCCAGATACTATTATAAAGAGTCCTTGGGTTCACTCTGGGAAGCCCTTCCTTTTCTTTTTCCTCTGTGTACACATACAACATATGAAACAGGTTTTGGAAACTGCTTTTGTTGGAGGTTGAACAGCTTTCTCAATCTTCTTCTTGCCAAGAGATAATTAGGAGCCCAAGAGTCGATGGTGGTCATTTTGGAAGTAGGCTCTCAGAAACTTAATGGTCTTCTCATCTATTTAACTGCAATAAATATCATATAACAAAAGCTACAACCACTTCTATTTTTTTTTTTTGTTATAGACCATTTTTAGATTGCTTTTCCCTACATTTTCAGATATATGCTCTTCTCTCTGGTTCTCTCTTTAAGACTATTTTTTTTTTTATTTGAAAGGTAGCATTACAGAGAAAGTGAGAGATCCTCCACCTACTGATTCACTCACCAGATGGTCATGACAGTAGGGTTGGGCCAAGTTGAAGTCAGGTGCCTAGAACTCCATCTGAGTCCTCCATGTGGGTTTCCAGGACCTTAGTACTTGGGCCATCTTACTCTGTCTTCCCAGGCACATTAGTAAGGAGCTGGATCAGAAAGGAGTAGTGAGAATTAGAACCAGCAGTCATACAGGATACTCTCATTGCAGGATGCAGCTTACTCTGTTGCACAACATACTGATCCCTATGACTTTCTATTAACATAATTACATTACACTTAGTTTATTGGCCTTCTGGGTAACAGACACCCTCTTGTGCCTCCTTTCTCTTAACTATGTTTTTCATACCATCTATTTAATGGGCAAGTAACTTGTCCACTCTGGGGAAGAGTTAGACTCATAATTCATTAATATATCTTGTCATATGGTTTATCCAATCACGATATAGACAAAAAGTAAAATTTCCCTGAGTGCTGGAGAAATAGAAAGCCAGAAATGTTTGAAGAATAGACATTTTTTATTGGTTGAGAAAAGACATAGGCATAAGAATGGGATGCAAATGAGAAGCAATGGGGACACAATTCCAGCCTAGCGGCCAACATAAGGTATTTCATCCTTCCCCAGCTTGCCCACATTTGAGGACTTAAGGTAGGTCAAATCACTTCCATCTTATCAAGAGATGATGTATTTGTCCTAGAGAACAACCAGGAAACACACTGACTTTAATAGTCTCTGTTTCTAGCAATACAGATTCAGTTAAACGACACACAAGACATTTGGGAGAAAAGGTCTCAATAAGTTCTAAAAATCTGCTGAAGGAAAGTGGCATTCTCTATCTGTAGGTCCCTTTCTGTACTCTTTCGAGGGTTCCCTTATAGGTCTTTTCAGCCCTGGGTTATTTCCTTGGGGCTTCTGTTGTACTATGTTACAGCCATGCTTGTGTCCCCAGAAGGGACCTACACTCCTCTGAAGAGGAAATGCTTTTGTTAATAGGGCAGACCTCGATCCCAGTGGCTCCTGTGTACAGATATTAAGAGGAGCGTGTCTGCCAATGTACTTAGGCAGAACAATAAAGCATCTTTACAGCACAGACTCACCAGAGCCACTATTGATTCACTGGCATGTGCTCTCTCAATAGTAAAAGGCTGCCACGATTTACTCGCTCAGCTTTTCCCTTTTCTAGGCCGTCATTATTCAGTGTAAAACTCCTTTAACCTGGTGGAGTTGTTGCTCTTGCTAATACTGTGTTAGCAAATTATTGATCCCAATGATGAGAACAGGAATCGTTTCTCCTGTAGCAGGATGTGCAATTGGATCTACATTCTACCCTGGTAATTTTCACTATAGATCTTCCTGGAGGACTAGACAAATGGACCATTAAAAAGGGGTAAGGGCGGGGGAAGCTGCCTGTAGTTGATGGTACATTTGAGCTGAATCCAAACTTTATTGGTGCTTTTCCGCTTCTATTTGAAAACTTATAAACATTTCTCTTTGGCACTTTATAGTTTTGTTTTTGGTAATCTTATTTAGAGTGTTTTTAACTTTCTCAGCTGACCAAGAAGGAATATTAGCTTGTGAGTTTCTTTGGAAATTTAAAGTAAGATCATCAACAATTCAGAGAGGTCTTCACAAACCAAAACAAAGTCATTGACCTTTTCTATAAAAAAGGGAAACAAGGCAACCTTGGTCATGAGAGTTGTTAAATTTTAGCCATGCTATCCTTCCTGGTTGGAATTTAGGGACAGAAACACTTCCCCATATTCATTTCAGGTAATATACTTATGAGATTACTATTAATCCAAATACAGCTAACTGAGATTTTTTTTTTTTTTTTTGACAGGCAGCGTGGACAGTGAGAGCGAGAGACAGAGAGAAAGGTCTTCCTTCTGTTGGTTCACCCCTCAATGGCCGCTGCGGCTGGCACACCGTGCTGATCCGAAGCCAGGAGCCAGGTGCCTGTCCTGGTCTCCCATGCGGGTGCAGGGCCCAAGGACTTGGACCATCTTCCACTGCACTCCCGGGCCACAGCAGAGAGCTGGACTGGAAGAGGAGCAACCAGGACATAATCCAGTGCCCCGACTGGGACTAGAACCCAGGGTGCCAGCGCCGCAGGCGGAGGATTAGCCTATTGAGCTGCGGTGCTGGCCCTAACTGAGATTTACAGAGTGCCTTCTGTGGATCCACTACTATAAATTCTAAAGTATGCAAAACAAAAAATTAAATTCAATATTCTATCCTCAGGCTTTATGGATTATTATTATTATTTATTATTATTAATTTGTTGAAAAACAAAGAGAAGTTTCAGATAGAAACAAATTTGTAAAGAAATTGGACATTTTAGTTTTCCCCCTACTGTAAAATCTAGATATGAAAGCAGAATTCATTGTTCATCATGTTGATTAAAAACTAAGTTCTGGGTGCAAAACATTGTATGATTAAGCTGACACTTCAAAAGGCATTCTAACTGACCTGTGTGACACCTGTTCAGAACAGAAGTATCATCATCATCATCAGAAGAAAGATGAATGTCGACATGGAAAATGGCACATTACTTTCTATTTGGTTTTTGAGATGTACTGAAAGATATCAGAATTTTCTAGGCCAAAAGTTTATTTGCTTTGTATGGTTGCTGACTTCAGCATATTTTATGGGCTAGAAAGTAAATTTACAACCTCAAGATCCCACTTGAATTTCCTATCAGGAAGAAGTGCTTAGCAAACTGTTGACCTTATATTGCTCATTAGGTAAAGAAAACAATTAAGGCAGAAAAGTTCACTTTACAATATTCAGTATATGACAGATCTGTAGGAAAGTTTATATAAGTGATCTTCAATGTCAGATTACAAATTCCAAAGACACAGTAACTCTTCTGATATGGAATTTAAAGGTCTTGTTACAGCTGTGAAGAAAGACAATGTCAGTTCTTTTCTCATGTGAAAGAAGAATTTCCACACAGGCAAGGCAGAGAGCAAAGCAATATTTATTTAAGTCATAAAGTTCGCTAAAGCAGCCAGAACTGGGGCTCCAAGAGAGGCATACCCAAGAAACTGGTGGAAGTAGAGTCTTTTAAGCACAAATTTGGGGAAAACAAAACAAAGCAAAAAACAACAGGACAGCAGCTAACTATCAGTGTGAGAGTGAGGACAAAACCCATCAAAAGGCCAGATCTGTAATCCTGTTTATCCTGTCTAGCTTACTCATGATAACACAAAAACCCATCAGACAGGTGTGATTGGAACTATGACAACCCAAAACTCAGAAGGGTAGAATCACTGCTTCTTGCTATTCTTGTGATGAAATTAGAAACTCAGGAGTGGTTTCAAAACTTTATCTTGCTATTCTGCACCCTCTTAAAGAGATTTCATCTTTTCCTCATTCGAACTGGGGATGACCTAACTGCCTATCAGTTCATCTAACTCCTTACAGTTTCTTTATTAAACAATGGCATGCACAGCTTGATATCTCACTTTTACCACATATTACATGCAGGACAAAAAATGTCCATCTCCTCTGAAGATGATAACCTTTGAATCATGAGTCTTGATTTCTGATGTCTCTATTTTACCATAGCATTCATTTCTGTGGGCCACTCAGTTCTTCTTTTTGATGGAGAGAAGACTTTTCGCTTGTATTTATTCTACTTCTGGTTCCACATAATCCCCACTTGACATCACTAAATTCTTTGGTTTCATTGGCTCACATTTCTTGCTCTGGAAACTAAATAAAACACTCTAAGTGAGCAGAAAAGGTTGTTGTCAAAGATGGGGAAAAACAAGAAAAGAGTGGGAGAGAATTCACCTTTATTTTATGAGTTTTTAATGTTGTGTATTATTTAATATTTGAAATAGTAAGTTATCAATAACTTGTATTTATGGAGCTCTCCTGTGGAACCTGTACCATAGTGGAACCTAAAAAACTATGAACAATCATGAGTTCAGTTGTTCCTCTGAGTAATTAATAATGATTATTAATTTGAACCAAACTCATGGAAAAGATGATTATTATCTGTATCTTTGAAGAAAGTTACAAAGCTATTACTTAGAACTGAGAATATGCATATGTGTGTGTGTATGTGTGTTTGTGTTTGCAAGAATGGAAAAGAGCTTGGGCTTGCAAACTGCTTTAATAAAATGCCCCAGATGCATTTCATGGCCAGAGCTGTGGCTCACTAGGCTAATCCTCTGCCTGCAGTGCCAGTACCCCGGGTTCTAGTCCCAGTTGGGGCGCTGGATTCTGTCCTGGTTGCTTCTCTTCCAGTCCAACTCTCTGCTGTGGCCCAGTAGGGCAGTGGAGGATGGCCCAAGTGCTTGGGCCCTGCACCCACATGGGAGACTGGGAGTAAATACCTGGCTCCTGGCTGCGGATCAGCGCAGCACCAGCTGTAGCGGCCATTAGGGGAGTGAACCAACAGAAGGAAGACCTTTTTCTCTCTGTTTCTCTCTCACTGTCTATAACTTTCTCTGTATAAAAAAATAAATAAATAAAATAAAATGCCCCAAATGCATTTCCATATACATTACCAGCTTTGTTTTGGTGTGTTTTGTCTGTTTATTGCTTTTTTTTTTTTGCTATATTAAATTCCTATTCTCTTTTTTTTTTTTTTTTTTTTTTTTTGACAGAGTAGACAGTGAGAGAGAGAGACAGAGAAAAAGGTCTTCCTTTTCCGTTGGTTCACCCTGCAATGACCGCTGTGGCCCGTGGGCTGCGGCTGGCGCACCACGCTGATCCAAAGCCAGGATCCAGGTGCCTCTCCTGGTCTCCCATGTGGGTACAGGGCCCAAGCACTTGGGCCATCCTCCACTGCACTCCCGGGCCACAGCAGAAAGCTGGACTGGAAGAGGAGCAACCGGGACAGAACCAGTGCCCTGACTAGGACTAGAACCCAGGGTGCCAGCGCTGCAGGTGGAGGATTAGCCTAGTGAGCCATGGCTCCAGCCAAAATTCTTATTCTTTCTCATATTTTATATTTAGGTATTTAATCAATGAAGAAATTATGACTTTTCCCCAATATCTTCAGAAAAATAATGGTTTATTCTTTCGGTTTACCTGACAGTTTTTATGAAAATTTCAAGACCTCAGGGGCCGGCGCTGTGTCACAGCGGGTTAACGCCCTGACCTGAAGCGCCAGCATCCCACATGGGCGCTAGTTCTAGTCCTGGCTGCCCCTCTTCCAGTCCAGCTCTTTGCTATGGCCAGGGAAAGCAGTAGAAGATGACCTAAGTCCTTGGGCCCCTACACCCACGTGAGAGACCTGGAAGAAGCTCCTGGCTCCTGGCTTTGGATCGGCGCAGCTCCGGCCGTTGTGGCCATCTGGGGAGTGAACCAATGAATGGAAGACCTCTCTCTCTCTCTCTCTGGCTCTCCTCTCTCTGTGTAACTCTTTCAAATAATAAATAAATCTTAAAAAAAAAAATAGAAAATTGCAAGACCTCAAACATCCAAAAGTAGTCTTTCATGGATGCCACTAAAAACAGAGAAAGTGGTTTGGATGTGATGTCTTGGTTGTTGAGAAGACCTTTAATGTATAAAATCAAAGTAACATACTTTATGAACAATAAATAAGCATTCATGGGACACCAAATTTGATCTTCAAAATAAAGCCAGGAATGCAAATATGTAATTGAAATTCTTACAATCTATTTATGTCCATTAATTAAAAGGAATACTCATTTTGAAATATTCCATTCTTTCTTTTAAGTAGAGACAATGAATATAACATTTGTGAAGCTTAACAACTGAGGTTTAGTAAAACATGCTTGATTAATTTTAACTGAGATTTCCAAAATAAAATGAGAAAAAAATCATACCATTCATTATGTCAGAGAACGGGATCTTGATGGCATTTGACTGCTTCCAACTGATCAAATGACATTCTAGCCAACTTCAAAATTGGGCTTTTCACAGAGAATGAATTTCCTTCCCATAGATGAGGGTGATGCAGGAAATTCAGAATTTTCTGAGGTTTTTTATTCTAGAGAAAAAGATAAATGCAAAATTCCCCATAGCATCAGCCATAGCAGCAGTAACAAAAATGCAACTCGCATGGAAATATTAAGGGTTAGAGATCTGTATTTAGAAAAACCAGTAGTTTTAGTGAAAAAAAATTCACAAAAATATTACTTGCAGGTGATTTTTAAATTCGAGTTGATGATAGACTCATGTTTTATAAATTGAATTGTTTGAATTTTTTTTGTTTTATATCAATATTTATCTCTTGATCTCTAGTTGACAATCAGGCACCATGATCTTCAACATCTCTAATTTTTCTTTGGTTTTCTGTTGTTTATTTTGACAATTCGATATAATAACATATATAACAATATTTGTTATATTCTGAGAGTATATACAGCTAACTCTTCCATTACATAAGGCAGGAAAATAGGTAAGATAAAATGTTTAAGCTTCAATAGGCTTACTGTTTTTAATTTTCCAAATAAATTTCAAGAATGGAAGGGGAGTGGGAGCGGGAAAGGGGAGGGTTGCGGGCAGGAGGGAAGTTATGGGAGGGGGGAAGCCATTGTAACCCATAAGCTGTACTTTGGAAATTTATATTCATTAAATAAAAGTTTAATAAATGAAAAAAAAAGAAATGTGGTAAAATTGTTTCTCTCCCCTTATAATTCTCAAATATTGAGACATTCCTATATGTGTATGTATATTAACTCTACCAAATGCTAGGAATTGTTGGCATTGTGGAAAATATGGAATTTGAAATTATGTTCAGACAAGTTCACCTGTTCAGAAGTTTCAAACAATCTGAGTTGATAATGAAACAAACTAACAAACAAAACCTCAATGTGTACAAGAAAAGAATATACAATACAATAGAACATAAGATCAGAGGTTAATTGTATACACACATTATGATTTTCAGGTCAGTTGAAATTACTCTGGAACAAGCAGCTATTTAAGTCTGCAGAGACAGAAGACACAAGCCACCCACCACCACTTGTCAGTCAAAAACTTCAGTCATTCCATAATGCATCTGTGACACAGAGGAGATGAAAGGAGTGGAAGATGGTAGTGACTATTTTTCCCCCACAATCAACATTTTCAGTTTCCCTTTCCTCCCTGGGCTGGGGGCATTTCTTCCTTCCATATATATAGTTCTTTGTGTAGGGTGGCCCACACTCAAACGTTAACACATATTTGTTCCCTCACTGATGAATAAACTGCTCTTGTTTGCAAATAATAAAATAAATAAAAACCAGTCTCCACTAGGTATTTCTATCTCTGTGGGAGACAAGAGCCTGGCTTAAAAATTAATATGTTCAAAACCAGAAGGAAAAGAAAGCTCGGCATCAGAAGCAATGGGTGGCAGGTCTATTAATGGCTGATCTGTACGGTGATCTGCCCTCAAGGAGACCCAACAGGCCAGTTCACTGCAGTGGCTTTCAATGTGGTAAGTCTGGGCTTCAGCAGAAGTCAGCTTGTGAAGAGCCCTGGCAGCTCTGCCAAGAGTTGGGTCACTGGAAATGGACCTGCCCTGGAGTCGAAGGATGCCCAGGTCAGAGCCACAGATCTTATTGGCTCCAAGCTGAAAAGCCCTTCACTCAGCCAAACTTCCAAAGTGACCACTGCAGCTGAGGGTATGGTCAAGTAGGGTCAGCAACATTGCAGGCAGAACTGTAAATTTCTTGTTAGAGATGCCCCCTGCCTTTACCTGGCCAGCTCTCCTCCCAGGCCAGCCAAGTAATGAAAGTCAACAGAGTGCCTTGCCCTAGGAGGTTCACACCTCCCTTAGGATATACCCCACGTGAAGAGATAGATAGGTCTGGGCCTCTTAACTTACAAGGCCTAAAGCCCACCAGATTATTATCAAGCCCCTTCTATCAGGTTCTATTTGCCTCTCAATCAGAAAAATTACTTGTAGCTTAGACAGCACCTTTCTTAGCTCCTCTAATAATGACTCTGTCCTTTGTTCTAGGCCCTGTCTAGTGCACTTGGGCCTCATTCCTTTGTAATCATAACCTCTACTCTACCACCAATGGCTCTACTCCCAACCTGTGTGTACTGATGGTCCTCTTCCCCACTTAATGCTGTATAATTGTTCAGACCTGGTAAATGCCACTCTTAGGATCATTGGTTACTATCCTCACCCTGTCTTTTATGACCTTGTCTAAATATGATCAGAGTTGGGGAACTTGGAAGGCTTCCATAGCCTTGGCAACTCATGACGACAGCCTAGGGTGGTTACTGGTGCCATAAACTAGAGTGTCAATTTGTTGGGTCAACAACAGGAGCCACTGTGCGCTTGCTCCTGATGTGGGATCTCTGTCCTTAATGTACTGTACATTTTGATTTAATGCTATAACTAGTACTCAAACAGTATGTTTCACTTTGTGTTTCTATGTGGGTGCAAACTGTTGAAATCTTTACTTAATGTATACTAAATTGATCTTCTGTATATAAAGAGAATTGAAAATGAATCTTAATGTGAATGGAAGGGGAGAGGGAGCGGGAGAGGGGAGGGTTGCGGGTGGGAGGGAAATTATGGGAAGGGGAAGCCATTGTAATCCATAAGCTGTATACTGGAAATTTATATTCATTAAATAAAAGTTAAAAAAAAAAAGAAAAGAAAAATTAAAATGTGGTTGCTCCCAAAAAAAAAAAAAAAGAAAAAGAAACAGGAGTAGGTAGAGGGAGAAATAGAAATGAGGTATGGTGGAAGCAAATGCCTTGGCGAAACCCACAAGAGCTCTGGCCCTTCAGAAGTGTTGAACCTTGGGGAATAGAGTCCAAGGTCTTTAAATCTCAGCTTCACCTGTCAATAAAGTGGAACTGTCCCAAGGAGCAAATGAAAAATTGAAGAAGGCTCAATCTGATGAAGGAAAATTTATTAAGAGGATTCACATTTGAGCAATCAGAAACTCAGTTCTGGAAACTGGAAGACTAAGAGTTGTAGTGCTGAAGTGAAATTGAGTGGCCTCTGCCAGCACTACTATAGGCCTCAACTTGTGTGAACCCCTTAGTTAATGACAGTGCAATTGAAGGAGGACATGCAGTCTGGAAACTGAGAATGCAGTCTGGGAAGGTGAAGCTTCAGCTCTCAAATACTGATTTTATAAATTGCATGTCTTTAAGCAAATTGTAATCTTTCTTTTAGCATATTATGAGTTAAAAAAAAGGCAGGGAAAGCCTTTAGCAAATTCCTAGCACATAGTCAGCCCTCAGTCAGGGTAAGGTATTGTTGCTATCACTAGGACAAGTTCAAATTGTGACAGTATCTCTCAAGAAAAGTTTGAACTGGTTGAACTGTGAAAATAACGAGTTGGTTCTTTTGTACATAAATTAAATGATAAGTAAATAAAGTTTATCAACTACTTGTTGCAATAGATTCTACTAGCGCTAAAAACAGGCCTAGGATCTTAGAGGAAAGTGAAAAAACATGCATAAAAAAGCTGAAAATATAATTGAAAGGCAGATGGATTACTAAAATCCTCATTAAGGGCATTGAACCAATTGGTTCTTGTATACTGGCCTTCTTATGTTGTAAATTTTAAGAGGCAAAAGCATGCCTTTCTTGTTTGTGATTATGCTGTCAGGGCTTGGAGCTGAATTTGCCACATAGTGGTTGCTTGCTAGTACTCATCAAAATAAGTAACTAAATTAAATAACAAATTCCAAATGAATCAGTTACACTGAGATACTTTATTGCTTGAAAGAAATTAAAATGCTTCTTCCAACATTTCAGTTTTTTCTATGTAAAGGTATTTGGCATTCCATCAAATGAGATAAAACTATAAAAATAACAAAATAAATTTAACATATAAGCATGTGCTAATTGAAATATAAGATAGGTGCTATTTTAAATGGAGATTTAATGTGATTTAGTATATAAACTAATGTATTAACTCCTTTAACCTAAATGTACTTTTAAGATGAAAATCAATGAATTAAAATGGGTAGTGTCAATTTTCATCTGAAAGATAAAAAATGCCATCTTGCTCTAATAGCATGTACCATCATCAACAAGAATAGAATAAAGAAAACATGATACTTGTAAGAGACAACAGATCTGTGAAAACAGCCAACTAGTAATTCCAACTACTAGTTTAAGGGAGAAGATAAATAGAGGTTATAGCGGTTACCATTAAAGAACCAGTTAGAGTTCCATTTTGTGCCAAATATTTCTGCCAGAAAGAACTTCCACTTCCAACTTGCTCTGTTGGTCCTCCCTGTGGAAACATTTTTGGCTTGTACAGGCAAACAAAGTGACAATGAAACTTGTGTTCCAATGACCTTGTCTTTGAGATGGTGTAACACATCATGGGAGAATTAGAAAGTTGCACTGAGGTCTGTAATGCTATTATAACCCGTTGAGAACCAATCCAATTTGGGTGAGATATTTCCTATGCTGTGCTCTCAGAATGATGCATACAGCTAATTGTAAATATCTCATATAGAACTGCCACCTGCTTCTCTGAGTTACATCATTCAGTTAATTTATATTCAGGTGGCATGCACATCATTTTCCCTTAATTTCTGCATAACAGTTCATTTTCTTTGGTTAGAATCAGCATTTTTCTCAGAGCATTTTGTAAAAGTATAGCTTTACCATACATAACCTGTACAAAAGCCCCAGAACTTGTGACAGATCTATTAAAAGGAATATAAATAATCACAGAGGAAAGCTACCATTGAAGAAGGACATTAAAAAAAATCTAGATTCTTGGTTTGAACACAAGGCTGTCCCTTTAATGCAAGAATGCCACCAGTTCATTATGTATTCACTCAATGTCCTAGTTGTGAAGGGGGGCTTAAGGGGGAACACAACCTTAAATTCTTCAGAGCTGTCCTGGTTGGTTTATCTACTGTGATTTACTGTTGTGATTGTTGAGTAGCTGACCACTGATTTTAACACTAGGGTATAGAGGAGACAGATTGACATGGATTTCATTAAAATTCAAGAAACTCAACTCCACAGAGAGCATGACTAACTTCCTTATACATGACAGGAATCCCCACAGATGGTACTTCACCCTTGCTAAAGGAATTAAGTCTACCAAAAGAAGCCCTGTCTATAAGCAGCCAATTCCCCAAATCTACAGGCTCATCTGCACAGATATTCTTTATACTGTCATTCTTAAGTACCTTAGGGTAGCTCTGAAAGACAGGGGGCCGAGAGGGAGCAGCCGCTGCTGCCTTCACTACCCCTCAAGCATGCTGGTGGCGTGGGGATGATGGGATTATAAAGTAAACATAATAAAACACAGGGCCAGGGCATCCGGTGGACACAGTCTATTTGCTGACTCCTCTTTGCCTGCGAAGAGCTGAGATGAAATTCTTATTATAATTACACAGAATCCCTGCACCAAATTGGCAGTTATTAAACTATTAGGCAAATGCACAAATGAGTATTGTATTTGGTTCCTAGTCCAATTAACTTCCTTTCTTCTTCCTCTTCTTTCTCTCTGCTCTCTGGTATTAGGCTGTTAAATTCCACATTTCATCTTCAAATATTTAAGTTGTCAAGGAAAAAATAAACTAGCCATCACACACTCATTACATTGTGTCAAATAGGACATGAAGGAGACAGCTTTCTTTTTTTCCTGTCCTCTGTTCTTGTCAATCAAAAGCACTGTAATTAAAAGGGGATAGGGATGCTTTCAAATTAAGAACAAAGGAAGAGGCGCTTAATAGGAGGCAGAGAAAAGTAATTAAAATAAATAAATAAAGACTCTGACTGTGTCCATTGTCCTCAGAGGACTGTCCTGAGCTCCATTTCATCTTGTTCATCCTCCTGCAGCTTGTGCTGAGAAAACAGTGCAGATCGTATGTGTTACACACATTGTATAGTACCTGCCGGAGATTTAATATAAGATTAAACACTTGACACCATAATGATGTAGACTAGATATATTTTCATTTTTAGGATTACACATGCTCAGAATAAGCCGAAAGACTATATATATACATTTAGCCTCCATAGAGTCACCAACATAACATTACTACATAACTATCATTTTTTTTGTGAAATAGTTACTTTCTCCCACAGTTATATAATGCAAAACACAATTCTTTATCTCATCAGCTGCCACCAAATCATGCCTCTTTTTTATCAATCAGGAAGTAATGGCAAATAAGTTATGGAATTTCTGATTTTTTTCTGCCACATTTTGAATCACAATAGCAGTCTTCCTAAGCTAATAAATCTTAATTGTTTAGTTTATAGAATAAACGTTCTTACAGAGACAAGAAGTCTGAACACTCTCCAAGCTCTTGGGACTCCTGGAAATCAAGAACTATATTATTCATAGAAAACAAATGTGAAAGTAGATGTGAAAATTATTCATCGAGGAAACCTTGGTTTATGGAATTTTATTGGAGCTTCTACCACCTAATTATGTTCACTGGCACACATATATGTTTCATATATGATACATAGAACAAGTTGTTTTTATTCTAGCATCTATATTGCATCACAGATTTTGTCATATATATGAAAATTTTTGTCAATAAAGTACATAATTTTTTAAAAAATGCTTTGTATTCTCAGTCTAAACTAATTGATTGTTTAGAGTCAGAGGACCAGGACCAGGAGTGTAGTTATTATCTTTTCTGTATAGAAGATATTATGAACAAAGTGTTCTATCTTATTTCTATTTATTTAAGAATATGGTATCAAATGATAAGCCCTGACAGAGGGAAAACATGCATTTAAAATTATTCTAAAGCATGTTTGTTTATTTTAAAATGTTTTTCCTAATATAAAATAAATACTCATGGTATTGGTGCTTAACTACTAAAAATCTAAATAGAAATCAATGTAAAAGAATTTTTATATTATAGAAAAATACAGAACTATCTCCAAGCAATAGTGCATATCGGACAATGTCTTCAAGAACAGTGGACTAAATCTAAAACCATTGCTAATGAAAATTTTCATTTCTGTGACACTATAATAAAGCCAATTAGGAGATTGGGGTTGGGGCCCAGTTTTGAATTGGCTTTCTCTGGTGTAGTTATGGTATTTTCATGCCTATTTATCTGGGTAGTTATTTCCCCTGACAACCGTAAAATGAGTTTTTTACATAATTTTATGAAAACCATGTTATAACAATGAATTAGTAACTCCAAGATTCTAAGTGGATATTTTGCAGCTTTATTACAAGTCTTTGTGTCAAAATTCTGGCTAGCCAGGGTATCTGGAAGAAAAGGCAATTACACAGATGAATTTGCAAACCTGTCCTCATCAAGCTCAGCACTGACTCAATTTCACTGATTATTGAAAGCAAAAATTTTAAATAGGTAAAATATTATAGTGAGTTATTATTATAGTTATAGTTAATTATTATTGGTGAGCTTTACATAAAAACCTAAACTTTCTGGGACAAAAATTAATACAGGAACTACCATACAAAGATAACTGTGACTATAATGGTTTCTCTCCTAAGCACGGTATATTTAGGAACAACAAGAATCTGATCTTGAGATATTCTTACTTCTGTCGAAAAAGGATGAGAGAGAAAGAGAGAAAGAGATTGCGAAGAGGGAGAATAAGTCATCTTTGTTTTATCTTTACTCCTGCTGTAGTACATATATCTCTAGGGTTACAGAGCCAGAGATTAGTCAACTATTAAGTATTTCAGGTGGTGCAAATTTGAATCTACACAAAATCCATAGTCATTTTTCATAAAGGAGAAGGATGTAGCTGGGTATAAGACTTAATCAAGGACCTTGGGTATCCTCATGAGTGAAGCATGACCCTCGCCCTGCTTTTAAGAAATCGCCACCTGGTTAATATCAGACAGATGTTCATTCTCTAGCAAGACACACACACACACAGGTAAGTACAAAAGTTAAACAGCAAATTACAGTTAATTCTCATTATTCTTTGGAGTAGTTTTCCATTAATTACTGTAAACGCTGGATTATCCAGTATTGAACCACACAGGGTTAAGTTTCTATGAGCCACTGATCACATTTCCGTCAAGCAATTAATACATAACCAGGTTTTGTGTGTATTCAGTTTAAGAATACCTTATAAAATATATATTGTTGACTCAATCACTCAGAACTCCTGCCAAAAACACTGTGATTCGTACCTTAATGAAGCATATCTTACTTTCTCTGTAAGGAATATCACATCCTTTTTGCAGTTAGGAATTCTACATAGCACTTTAGGACAACAATTGAGGGTCATTTTAAAAAGCTAAATCAACAAGAAAGGGCACAAAAATGCAAAAAAAAACATGGAAAATAAATCATGAAGAGGTCCCCTGTTTGCAATCTGAGAACTTGAATAAGAAGGTAATTCCTTGCTTTGCACCTGCTTAGTGGGCACATATCCCATACTCCTTGGGTCAGCATGTATACATACATACATCATTAGTAAATAGCAAATACATGATTAACACATGTTCAATCAATCACTATGGAACTCACAAATCATGAGGGTTAGCTGTGTGTTTTTAGAATCTTGCCCCTGCCTCAGCTCCAACCTGTATTCTAACTCAACCTCGTATTCTGATGAAGCATGCCATCCCACAATTATCAAAAGTACCAAACCATCTTTTTGCTTCCTCTGTCTCAGTGACTTTGTCTCACACACAGTTCCACTTCCTGTTTTGACTTTTTGGTATTTATACATCTCAGGACAAGAAACGCCTTTCTGTTCTTGTAGTAGGCTATACTGCAAATTCGTTTCACATTAACAGCTTTATGTTGGCCCCTTCATCAGTGAAGGAAGTTGAATGAGCTAATACCCGGAGGGCCTCCAGGAAATTATCTTCTCTATTAAAACCTAGACTGAATTGAGGAGGGCATTTGGCCTAGCAGTTGAGATACTGGATTGGACTCCTGCATCACATATCTGACTACTTGAGCTCAAGTTCCATCTCTGGTTCCTGATTCCAGCTTTTGGCCAATGCAGATCCTGAGAGGCAGGAGTTATGGCTAAGCAATAGGTGTCTGCCACCCACGTGGAAGACTTGAATTGACTTCCAGATTCCCAGGTTTGAACTCACAGACCTTGCAGGCTTTTGTGGAAGTAACCCAGAAAATAAGAGAAATCTTTATCTCTGTCTCTCTGATTCTCTGACTCTTACATATATACATTCTTTTAAAGATTTTTTATTTATTTATTTGACAGGTAGAGTTACAGAGAGAGAGAGAGACAGAGAGAAAGGTCTTCCTTCTGTTAGTTCATTCTCCAAATGGCCACTACAGCTGATGCTGCGCTGATCCGAAGCCAGGAGCAAGGAGCTTCTTCTCGGTCTCCCATGCGGGTGCAGGGGCCCAAGCATTTGGGCCATCTTCTACTGCTATCCCAGGCCACGGCAGAGATCTGGACTGGAAGAGGAGCAACCGGGACTAGAACGGGTGCCCCTATGGGATGCCGGCGCTACAGGTGGAGGATTAACCTAGTGCGCCATGGCGCTGGCCCCTACATATATACATTTTTAAAAAGAACTTAGACATGGGCCAGTGCTGTGGTGCAGCAGGTTAAAGCCACGGCCTGCAGCAACGGCACCCCATATGGGTGCTGGTTTGAATTCTGGCTGCTCCACTTCCAATTCAGCTCTCTGCTGTGGCTTGGGAAAGATGGCCTGACTCCTTGGGCCCTGCACCCATGTAGGAGACCTGGAAGAAGCTCCTGACTCTTGCTTTGGATCAGCTCAGCTCTGGACATAGCAGTCATTTGGGTAGTGAACCTGCAGATGGAAGACCCCCCCTCCCCCCTCTCTGTAACTCTGTCTTTCAAATAAATAAAATAAATCTTTTTTTTTTTTTTAAAAAAGGGAACATAGACTGTATGAATACTGACGTTTGGGGCATAATTCTAGTGGAATACAATACATGAATGGTTGTCAATGATAGAGGATTTGAAAGCACAGAGAACCGAGCTGCTGATTAGACTCTAAGTTTCAGGATCTACATCTTAAATGATTTCATTCCAATGGAGAATATAAATAGATGCAGTATGGTGGGGCTAGGGATGACAAAGGCAGGCTAAATTAGAGACTTTCTAACTCTTGAGACTGGTTTATTATATCTGAAACTTAAAACAAAATTAGTATGCTTAATGTTGGATTTCTCATACTCTAAAATTTCCTGTGAGTGCTACTCAAATCTTAATTTTTCAGTGAAATCAAGACATTTTGGGGGAAATTGTATGATCATGTACAGCTGGACAAATATGCTATGGTTTTAGTGTATACCCAAAAAGTGCCTGAGTTGAAACCTTAATTCTTCAGTGGGGAAGTGTTGGATGGATAGACAAAAACGAAGAGGTTTAAATTGTGGAGGTGGAGCTCTCGTGAACAGAATAACACTTCTCGTGGGAATGAAATCTCGTTTGTACTGGAATAGTTAACAACAGGGGGAGTTGTTATAAAATAAGTTTGAATTCTTCAGTTTCTGTTGTTTCTCTTCTGCATCAGTTATTACGCTTTCTATAAGGCCCACATCATGTACATTTGCTTGATCTTGGACTTCCCAGTGTCCAGAGCCATGAGCCGAAATTAACCTCTTTTCTTTATAAATTATCTAGTCTGAGGTATTCTGTTACGACCAAAAAACAGTCTAAGTCTAGATGGGAAAGTTCCCAAAATCATTCAAGATATCAGAAAGAACAATGTGAAATATTTGCTACTCCAGATCTTTTGTTGGAGTGTTTTGTGGATGATTATACATTACACACACACATAGACACACACACACAACATCTTCAATTATTCTGAAATGTAATGTCGTCTTCAAAAAACTTAGATATGTTACAAGCACAACCTCCACAATATCTGCTCATGTGTTCTCAGAGTTGACTTTACATCTTTTACCATCTATTTCTATCATCTACTACAATTTAGCAGCCTTCTTATACAACTTTAAAGGGGAATTCATCTCAATTACCTGATAAAATTAAGCAATTTGGTTCTATTTAATAATGTAGATATAAAGAATTATCAGAGTTTCTACTGTAGATTATATTTGAGAAGACTTTTGCTGGTTAGAGACAATGTAAAGTTCTTACTGGGGTTACAAAGTGACCAAAAATATACACATTTGATAGGAACATTTTCAATTACTCTGAGGGCTTCTAATTTACAGGAACAATCTTTAAGGCAACAGGTACTAGTTAAACACTTTTTGTAAATTGATTTGCTTCTAAAATATAGACCAAATAATATAAATAAAATAAATAAAATAAAATAAAGACCAAGTTTCTTGCATCATGAACAGAAAATCATTACAACCCCATAACTTGATTCATAGCTAGTAACTCTGCTTCCTCCCCTCCTTCCTTATCACTTGCTTTGAATGATACAGCAAGTTCAGAGGAATATTTTCCATAACTGGTTTTGTAAGATATTTGTCTCTTCTGTACTTTCTTCAAAATAATAATAAAACATTGATTTGCTCTATTAATCAGTCCTAAAGCAAAATGTGTAATCAGTTATTACCAGTAGAAATGTCTTCTGCTCATTTTTATATGACAATAATATTCACATGATGTAAGACAGGGTCACAGTAAGATAGAAATCCTTTCCCTTTGAGACTATTTTGAATAAGAGGCTTATGATCAAGAGAAATAGTGATGGAGGTACAGAAAAATAAATAGGGAACTGCTGTTTGTGAGTCCATAACATATGAAGCAGGGTTGAAGGCAAGGAAAATGAATGGCCAGATGTAAATGTATAGAAACCTTGGAATTAATTGTTAGTACATATCAGGGAATTCCATTAATTTTACAGAAGTACCATGATAAAAAAGATTTCTGTTCTTCAAATTATAAATCTTTATGCAATTATTTACAAGCAATATACAGGTACATTAGATATTAATTAAATAGGGCATGCAAACTGGCAGATATAATCTGAATTTTCTTTTAATTAAGAAGTTTTATTTGAATGAGTGTTATTTAGGAATTCTTTATATGTTCTACTGTCCTCCAAATCACAATTCCTCTTTTATCCCTGGACACTTGAAGCAGTTGTGCTTACAAACCATAGATTAATATGCTTAGGTAGGTAGAGGTGGAGGAGAAATAGCCTGCACAAAGAGTAAAATAGATTTATCTCTTGGGTGCTCACCCTCTGCCATTATGCTAAGAATCCTAGGGGAGATTAATGATAATTCTTAACTTCTTGACAAAGGTCAAAGTAGTAATACTGGACAAACAACATAACTCACAACCATGATTTCTGATGTGCAGAAAGCATTGGTACAAATTAAAAAAAAAAAAAAAGCCATACAAAATCTTCACAGTTCTCCATCTTTCAAACCAAAGTTTAATTAAGAAAGAGAAAGCATATCATGGTGAGACGTTCAAGGACAAAAGAGTTTCTAATGCCAGAATGACTTTTTGAGTTTGTTTTTGGGTTGCTTTGCATTCTTGCTGTTTTATTTTCAGTAGTGGTTGAGTTGGGGGCATATTATAGTATTTTGGATGGATGAGTTTTGCAAAGTGCCAGGCAATAAAACATCTGTTATAAAACATGTGCAATAGCTTTGGGGTATGGACTGAAACCAGTCAGTATTATTTTGAAATGAGAGAATGAATGGCTAAATAAATGAGCACAACATGCTTTTTACCATTATTATTATTATTATTATTATTTTATTTTTAAAGGACTGTTTAATCTAAGTAATTGACGTTAAATTGTATATTTTATAATAATATACCATTTCCATTGTTTATTATATTTTTACAATATTTTATGAATTAGGAAGAAAGTTTACATCTATGCTAATCCTTATTGTATTTCACTGGTGGCACATTCTTGTATATGATATAAAGAAAATAATAAATCTGTTATTTTCATTTGAAATGTATTTTATTTCAAAATAATTATTAAAAATAGTATGGAAACTAAACTGAACTGGGTGATTTGGTGAAATAAAAAATCATTAGTTTCTCCAAGAATTTATAACTTATACTGCAAGAAGAATAAAACACCAATAGGAAATTATACAAAAAAGAAAATGGTTCAAAAGGCTGTAGGAGCCAAAGAAAATTTATCTGCCTAAGAAACAAAAAGTGGAGCATATGGAACAGTAAATATTAAACAGGTAAAAATTAGCATATCATAAGCATAAAGCATAGCAAAAATACAATATCAAATTATACACTGTTGTGTAAGAATAAGTACATATTTTGTGATTACAATAATAAAATTTATTTCCCATCTTGCCAATATTCAACAAGGGATAGGACAATTTCCAAAGATATAAGTCCACGTTGTGGATTGTTTCAATCTGATATCTTCATATGCACATATCTTGAAGCACACTAGTTCTGAAATATTCTTACCCAGAAATGATACACATTTCCTATGCCAATATGTATTAACTAGAGGAAGTCATAGTTTCATTTTGCAAGAAATTTTTGAAATACTCTCAAAGAGTCGCTATTTAAGTCAGGGAGAGCAGCACCTGGAGGACACCTGGAATTTTGCTAATCACTGCTCATATTTACCACACCACTGGGCTGTTGGATTGGTGAATTTTATTCTTACATTATCCAATGTACTACTTTGAAATCAATAATGGTCATAATGCTTGCTGATTACATGCTAGTCTATGTAATTTATATCCATCTTTTGAATTAACACCCAAAAAATAGCATCAGCATTGTGTGTTAACAATGGCTGAGGTGCCTGCGCTGTGGTGTAGCGGGTTAAAACACTGACCTGAAGCGCCGGCATCACATATGGATGCCGGTTCTAGTCCTCTGATCCATTTCTCAGCTATGGCCTGGGAAAGCAGTAGAAGATGGCCCAAGTCCTTGGGCCCCTGCACCCACATGGGAGACCTGGAAGAAGCTCCTGGCTCCTGGCTTCGGTTTGGCACAGCTCTGGCCATTGTGGCCATCTAGGGAGTGAAACAGAGAATGGAAGACCTCTCTGTCTCTACCTCTTCCAGTAATTCTGTCTTTCAAATAAATAAAATAAATCTTAAAAAAGAACATTGCAAAATAAAAAAAAAAACTAGCATTGCTTACTATAAAGATTATAAAAATGGCTGAAATAGTTGTGTAATAAATCTTATTCAAAGAAACTCACAAAACCCTGGAAAAACTTACTTTTAGAGTACATATGGAGTTTTTAGGAAAATGGGGATAAGTGACAAAATCATACACAGGAGTCTTTAAGAGGTTCCCGGGGCCGGCGCCGTGGCTCACTTGGTCAATCCTCCGCCTGTGGCACTGGCATCCCATATAGGCGCCAGGTTCTAGTCTCAGTTGCCCTTTTTCAAGTCTAGCTCTCTGCTGTGGCCCAGGAGGGCAGTGGAGGATGGCCCAAGTGCTTGGGCCCATGCACCCACATGGAGACCAGGAGGAAACACCTGGCTCCTGGCTTCAGATTGGCTCAGGGCCGGTTTTAGCAGTCATTTGGGTGGTGAACCAACGGAAAGAAGACCTTTCTTTCTATCTCTCTCTCTCACTGTCTAACCTTATCTGTCAAATAAATAAATAAATAAAGAAGAAGTTTCTGGAGAATGAAAATTATTTAAAAAAAAAACTGTGGATCTTAAAAGATTTTGCATTAAAATTTAGTTCCATTTTTTCATAATCCCTTTTAAGTACCCTAGTATAATCAAAAAACTACAAAATCAAAGCTGTGAACTATGATGATAGCCATTGAGATTACCAAACAAAATATCATGTACATATGTGTAATATGAGGACATAAAACTGGTTACAAAACAAGATATTGCAAAAAAATTATCAGAAACAAGATGGGTATTTGGCCCAATATTTAAGATTTCAGTGAGGATATCAACAACCCACATTCAGAGTGCCTGGATTTCAGTTTTCTGCTAATGCACACCCGGGGAAGAAGCAAATGTTAGCTCATTTAGTTGGATCTGTGCCACTCGTGTGGAAAACCAGGATTGAGTTCATAGAACCCAGCTTTGGCCTCTTTTTCTCTCTCTCTTGCTCACAGCCTACTAAATAAATGAAATAAATATTGTTTCAGTGGTAAAGTGGATTCCAGATAGAATCAATTTCAACATCCAATAAAAATGTATAATTATATTTAAAATATATAAATGCTTAAATACATTAGACACAGCTGAAGAGACAACTGGAAAACTGAATAATATACTTGTAGAAATCATCTAGAATGCAATTAATGGTATGTTTCTAATACCTTCCTTCTCAAAATAATCTCTGATTTCTAATATTCACCAATTACAAATATTTTCAGTTTAAGTATATTCAAGTTAAATAGTTTAAAACTGATCCACTATGTTTCACAATATTTAAATTAGAGATAATTTTTGTCAACTCTAATGTATCACTAGTGCAGCACTGAGAATCAATAAATGGAAAGCATGAATGTGAATAGAAATGGAAGACATATCAAAAAAGTCTAATATATATATATATATATATATATATATATATATATAATAGAATCTTTAGAATAGAGACAAATGAAGTACTTTTCCAAAGAGAAGATGGATAAGAATTCTTCCTAATTAACAAAACGTATTGTCTTTAACTCAGGAAAATGAATCCCAAGTGCAATGAATTAAAAACAAAAACCATAATGATCCTAGAGAATCTAAATAACAAAATATCATAAGATCATCCAGAAAGTAAAGACATATTATGTACAAAATAATATTGATTATACTGACAGCTGACTTTTCAAAACAATGCAGGAAACCAGATGGTGGTGACTAGTGCTTAAAAAATAATGATTAGAGGAGGCATCATCCCCCTTGCCATCAGACAAGGCAGAGATCCTTTTGTTGAGCCCTGTTGTCTAACACTGCTCTTTTTCACTAAGTGAGAAATAATATAGTGAAAGCTCTCTCACTCCCTTTAGAGTGAGATCAAATTATAGAGAGGAGGGATCTTGAAAAAGTGATCCTTTAAATATGTGCCTTGAATCCAAGCCAATCTCCTGAGTAATAACTGGCAAAATTCATTGAAGAGCATAATGACTATATGGAGAACTGAACTCTGAAGTGGAATATGACTAAGGCTTCACAGGGATTTCTGCATAGCATGCATCTGAGGCAGACCAGAAGAACACTGCAGAAACTTGGAAAATGACACTAACATCCAAATCACAGCCTATAAAAATAGTCCAGGCTTTCTGTTCTGAACTGTAATGGATAAATAGCTCCTAAAATATGAGTTTATAGGAAACATACTCTTATAATAGACAAAACGTCTAGAAAAAATAGTATTCATCATACCAAAAACTAAGTAGATATAAACTATAATGATAAAAGACAATCAAAAGCAGAAATAGGTAACACAGAAGGTGAAATTATCTTACAAGGACTTCAGCGTAAGTGCCATGCAAAGATTTAATGTGCTTAAGTATTTACTTAATGTAAATACCACAAAAATAGTTTAACTGGCAATTGTGGACAGTCTGAAAACTATGTTTCAACAAATAAATTCAAATAGTATAAATAGATAAATGGAATAAACAGAAGACCAAAAATAAGAATCAAAATATATTTTAGAACTCACAATTCAATAGCTAAAACAATAATGGTTGATGGGTTTAATTATAAAACTGAAATGATAGACGAGTGAAGAAACTTAAATTTAGATTGCTAGAAATTGTTCAACATGATCAACAGAGAGAAGTAGATTTTTTTCAAAATGAGAAGAGTTCAGGGTTGTAATTAATCTTTACTCATATTCTTATCATGTAAGCCGCAAAAGACAGGAGAAAAAGTGCAAGTAGAGAGAATAAAGTAGCTAAAACAAATTTGAAAGTGAACAATAAACCTGGAGGAAATGTATTTTCCAATAATAATATGACTCCAGGTGATGGCGCTGTGTTGCAGTGGGTTAAAGCCCTGGCCTGCAGCTCCGGCATCCCTATGTGCACCGGTTCAAGTCCTGGTTACTCCACTTCCAATCCAACACCCTGCTAATGAGCCTGGGCCAGCAGTGGAGAACAGCCCAAGTCCTTGATGTTGGAGACCTGGAAGAAGCTCCTGGCTCCTGGTTTTGGATTGGCTGAACTCTGGCCATCGCTGCCATCTGACGAGTGAACCAGAGGATGGAAGTCCTCTCCATTTGTACTTGTCACTGTAACTCTTTCTTTCAAATAAATAGAATAAATATTTTAAAAAAAAAATGACTAGGGGCTGGAACCATGGCTCACGTGGTTAATCCTCCGCCTGTGGCGCCGGCATCCCATATAGGGGCCGGTACTAGTCCCAGTCGTTCCTCTTCCAGTCCAGCTCTCTGCTGTGGCCCGGGAGGGCAGTGGAGGATGGCCCATGTGCTTGGGCTGCTGTACCCACATGGGAGACCAGGAAGAAGCACCTGGCTCCTGGCTTCGGATCAGCACAGCTCCGGCCATAGCGGCCATTTGTGGGGTGAACCAAAGGAAGGAAGACCTTTCTCTCTGTCTCTCTTTCACTCTCTAACTCCATATGTCAAATGAAAAAAGTGACTATATTGATGCATTAATTGAGAGAGTGTGGTAACAGCATAATGAAAGAAACATAGTTGGCCGGCGCCGTGGCTCAATAGGCTAATCCTCCACCTTGCAGCGCCGGCACACCGGGTTCTAGTCCCGGTCGGGGCACCGATCCTATCCCGGTTGCCCCTCTTCCAGGCCAGCTCTCTGCTGTGGCCAGGGAGTGCAGTGGAGGATGGCCCAAGTGCTTGGGCCCTGCACCCCATGGGAGACCAGGAGAAGCACCTGGCTCCTGCCATCGGACCAGCGCGGTGCGCCGGCTGCAGCGCGCCTACCGCGGCGGCCATTGGAGGGTGAACCAACGGCAAAGGAAGACCTTTCTCTCTATCTCTCTCTCACTGTCCACTCTGCCTGTCAAAAATTAAAAAAAAAAAGAGAAAAAAAAAAGAAAGAAACATAGTCTATGGAAAAGAACAAAGAATCTAGAAAAATATTTGGTTTACAATACAACTATCGTCACATATGATTTTTTGCATACATGTAAAAATAATTCAATGGAGATATAATTTCAACAAGTGGGGTCAAAACAATGGGATATATATATATATATATATATATAACTTTTTATAAAAGCCAATCTAGACCTCATACCTGGTATGTAAATTAAATTGGCATTAGGTTGAAATGTAAAACCATAACACTTTTGAAACACACACATACACACACATATGTACAAACAAGATTATCTGTGACTGAAGTTTAGGAAAATATTTTTGTAAATATGTGTGTATGTATGTGTGTATTTGAAAGGCAGAGCAGCAGAAAGAAAGGGAGAAAGAGAGAGAGAGAGAGAGAGAGAGAGAGACCAAGACATAGGGAGACAGAGAGAGCACACACGCTTCCATCCATTGGTTCACTCTCCGCATGCTCAAAACTACTAGGGCTGGACCAGACTGAAGCAGGAACTACGTGCAGGTCTCCCACAAAGCTGTCAGAGGCCCAGGACTTTGAGCTATGATCTGCAGCCTTCCCAAGCACATTAGCATGCAGCTGGATCAGAAGCAACATAGTCAGGACTCGAGCACATATTCTGATAAGGATGCATCATAAGAAGGCTTAACTGGCTACTCCACAGTGCTAGCCCCAAGAAAAGATTTCTTGAATGTAGCAACAAAAATATGGTACAGGCAAGGGGAAAAATAGAATTCATCAAAATTAAAGGTTTCTGTTCTATTAATAGAAGGCAAGACAAGCCACAGACTAGGAGAAAGTCCTTGCAAATGATATATCTAATAAAGGACTTATATGCAGCATACACAAAGGACTTTCTTTTTTTAAGATTCATTTATTTATTTGAAAGTCAGAGTTACACACAGAGAGAAGGAGAGGCAGAGAGGTCTTCTATCCACTTGTTCAATCCCCAGTTGGCAGTGACAGTTGGAGCTGTGCTGACCCAAAGCCAGGAGCCAGGAGCTTCCTCTGGGTCTCCAATGTGGGTGCAGGGGCCCAAGGACTTGAGCCATCCTCTACTGCCTTCCCAGGCCACAGCAGAGAGCTGGATTGGAAGAGGAGCAGCCGGGACAGGAACTGGCACCCATATGGGATGCAGCATTGCAGGCGGTGGCCTCATCTGCTGTGCCACAGGGGCCCCCAAAAAGAACTTTCTAAACTCAACAATAAGAAAGCAAATAAGCTAGTTACAACCTAAAAGACTGGAACAAATGTTTTGTAAAAATTATATATCAAATCTCTCTTGATCTCTCTTTCTTATTGTCTGTTGCTCCGTCTTACTCTCTCACCCTCTTCCCTCCACCAGCCTGCCAGGCTTCCCACACCGGACAACAAAACTTTCCTCTAACTCCAGTGTTAGGTGTGTTTTGTGGCGGCCTTACTTTGGCGCCATGACTCGGATCCAGGCTCCCTCACTGACCTTGCTCTCCCTTTGGGGATCTTTGAGATGCTTTGGGGTTTAGGGTTTCTGCCAGTCACAAAGCATGCCCCTAGACCTCCTTCCAGGCCACCAAACATTACGTGATCTCCATCCACACACCAGCCTCTCACATTCCTGAGATTTCTGATGATGTAGCAATGGGTAATCAGTACTTGATGAAACAGTAATAGGTAATCAGTACTTGTTATAGTCCTTAAGTTCTGATGAACTTTTTCCAGTGACTTCTATTGTATTAAGTGCTTTAGGATGGCTCTGTGAACAGTTGAGGCCAGTAATGTACTACAGGTTCCAACTGAGAGAAAGTATGGTTAATCGAGGTTACTAAGAGCAAAAAAGTAATTTGAATCACTTGTGTTTACAGGAGATGATAACAGAACGAACCAAAGCCTTCACCAACCAGGCAGTTAACCAGATGCTGCTAAAGGGACATACACGGCCCCCTACCCAGAAGACTGTGGCTTGAGACATCAGCCATGTCATCAGGAAGACAGAGCATCATCTCTCCACCCCTCATGGGCTTTTGAGGCTGATGTAATCCCATGCAACACCTGCTTTATAAAAAACAAAAGGGGGCAATGTTAGTAAAACAGTGCTATCTTATCTGTGGTGTCATCTATGCCTCAGTCACCATTTTAGGCCCTGCCCTCCAGCACCACCTTGCAAAGGAGGCTTATGTCCCAGGCCCAACCACTGTTGTCAGCTCCACCCCCACCCTAATGGAATTTGCTATTCCTACTTCTCTGCCTACCCCCCAGCAGAGGTTTAAGAGAACCTGCTACATAACACATGCTCGTTCTTGATCTCTCTCTTTTATGCTCTCTTATCTTCTCTTACTCTCTCGCCCTCTCCATTGGCCCGTTGGGCCTCCTTCACCTGACAATAAATATTTCCTCTGAAAAAAATGACATACCTGTAGGAAAAAGCTTAAAAATATTCTATGTCATTAGACATTAATTTTTTTAAATTTATTTGACAGATAGAGTTAGTGAGAGAGAGAGAGAAAGGTCTTCCTTTTCCGTTGGTTCACTCCTCAAATAGCTGCTACGGCCGGCACGCTGCTCCAATCCGAAGCCAGGAGCCAGGTGCTTCCTCCTGGTCTCCCATGCAGGTATAGGGCCCAAGCACTTGGGCCATCCTCCACTGCCTTCCCGGGCCACAGCAGAGAGCTAGATTGGAAGAGGAGCAACCGGGACTAGAACCCGGAGCCCATATGGGATACCAGTGCCACAGGTGGAGGATTAACCAAGTGAGCCACGGTGCTGGCCTAGACATTAAATTTTTACAACTTAAAGCCTAGGTGAGATATCACTCCATAACTGTTACAATTACAATATATATATATAGCAGAACAACTGCTTCTATTATACATTTCTGGTGGGAATGTCTAATAGTATAGCCATGTCAGAAAACATTTTCTGATAAAGTTAAGACACACTTATCAAATCAAATCCCTGGATATTTGCTCTACAGAAATGTTTAAGCAAATTGTGGTACATTTACAACTCTGGAAACCTATTGAATATTAAAAAGAAACAGACTACTGTGCCACACAACATATTGGAGAGAATCTGGATCTGGATGCTAACTGAAAAAAAGTTGATTTCAAATGTTACATTCTGTTTAATTCCATGTATGTAACACTCTCAAAATAAAGCATTTATATCAATGCAGAAAGGATCTGTGACTTCTAGAGTTTAGTAATAAGAATGAGGAGAGACTATAATTATAATGTAGAAAACAAAGACTTTTTTTAGAAGAAAACAGAATGGTTTCATTTCTGATGTTCATGGTGGTAATAAGAGAATAAATTTCATAAAATAATATGGTAACAAATGATCGCATTTTAAAAAGTGATGATATCTGAGTAAGATAAAAAATTTAGAGTGTCATAACTTAGAGTGGGCATCTGGTACAGCAGGTAAAACTCTGCTTGCTACATCTATGTCACATATTACAGTATTTGAGTAGGACTCCTGGATCCCTTCAGATTACAGCTTCCTGCTAATGTGTATCTTCAGAAGCAACAAGTGATGGCTCAAGAAATTGCCATCTATATGGGAAATTGGGATTAAGTACTGGACTACTGGTTTTGCGGGTATCAGCAGATGGAACTTCCCTCTCTCTCTTACTCTTGCTCTCTGTCTTTCAAACAGAACTAAATAAAAAACAAATTTTGTATAAAGTCATAATATACAAAAGTTTGCTACCAAGTTAATATTTCTAGTATGATTATGGAAAATGATACCATTAATGTTATGTAGATGAAATATACATTAATTATCCTTGTACTACTTTCCAAAATACAAAATGAGTCTATAAGCATTTCTAAACAAAAAGTATTACTAAAAAATGTTTTTCTAAAAAAAAAACATAAATTTCTGGAATTCTGTTTTTAAGAAGCTGAGTGATTATTGTAAGCAATTTTTTAAAAGATTTATTTTTGTGAAAGGCAGAATGATAAGAGGAAAGGAGAGAGGGAAGAGAGTGCGTGAGAGAGAGAGAGAGACTATCTTCTATTTCAATCGCTAAATAGTCACAATGGCCAGGGCTTGGTCAGACTGACCAGGGGCCTAGAATTCCATCTTATTCTCCCACATGCATAGCGGGAGACACAGCAGACTCATAGAATAGCAGATGTCCTAAACAGCACTCTGGCCTCAGAATCAGCCCTTAAGGCATTCGGATCTGGCTGAAGAGCCCATGAGAGTATTGTAGACATGGAAAGCCAAGATACCATGGAAAAGAAAAAAAAAAAAAAAAGAAGAAGACCTAAATGAAAGAACTCTGTGAGTGAGATCCCAGTGGAAAGAACGGGGCCATCAGAGAAGGAGGTACCTTTCTCTGAAGGGAGGAGAGAACTTCCACTTTGACTATGACCCTATCGGAATAAGATCAAAGTCAGCGAACTCTAAAGGCTTCCATAGCCCTGGCAACTCATGACTAGAGCCTAGGGAGATTACTGACGCCATGAACAGGAGTGTCAAATTGTTAAGTCAGCAACAGGAGTCACTGTGTACTTACACCCCATGTGGGATCTGTCCTTAATGTGTTGTCTAATGTGAAGTGATGCTATAACTAGTACTGAAACAGTATTTTTATACTTTGTGTTTCTGTGTGGGTACAAACTGATGAGGTCTTTACTAATTATATACTGAATCGATCTTCTGTATATAAAGATAATTGGAAATGAAAAAAAAAAAACAACCTGGTGTTAAATTGGAAATGGCATAGAAGATTAATTTTTTTAAAAAATATTATGTAGGATCTCTGTCTTTAATGTGCTGTACACTGTTATTTAATGCTATAACTAGTACTCCAACGGTAGTTTTTTCACTTTGTGTTGCTATATGGGGCAAACTGTTGAAATCTTTACCTAATATATACTAAGCTGATCTTCTGTATATAAAGAGAATTGAAAATGAATCTTGATGTGAATGGAAGGGGAGAGGGAGCGGAAAAGGGGAGGGTTGTGGGCAGGAGGGAAGTTATGGGAGGGGGGAAGCCATTGTAACCCATAAGCTGTACTTTGGAAATTTATATTCATTAAATAAAAGTTTAATAAATGAAAAAAAATATAAACAAAAATATTTGTCTAAACTACAAATCTATACAGAATTGACAACCAACCGTACCTTAAACCACTCTTACCTCCCTAACTTTCTCTCTGGTTTTAAAATTATTTTGCATTCTTTTCTGCTTCAGGACCTTGTTCACTCTGTTCCACTGCATATTCTGATCTTCCACACTGCCTCCTTACTTACTGAGTTAATTCCATCTCCCCTTTTAGAAAATTCTTCAAGGAAGCATCAAGAGAGAAGAGCAGATTGCCTTATTTATGTCTCTGTAACACCTTCTGTTTAACTTCTTTGCACACTTATTACAGTTGCATGTAAGTAATTGCACTATTGATACTCTCCTATGTTGGAATATAAGCTTTTTCCATTTTGTTCACTGTTTTAACATCAAGGCTTTTCCTAATACTATATTCCCCAAAGCATGGAAAAGAACAAGATCAATAAATGCTTTTTGAGTTAGTGATTAAAGGAAACAGGGAAAAATATTTAGAACCTTAAAACTGTAGTCTACTTTATCTAAGATGCTATAAATATGTTGTTATCACAGGAAGAATAATCTGAATGATATTTTACAATGATCCCAAGCCTAATTTCTTCTGTTTTCTTAAGTTTTATTTATATATTTGAGAGGCAGAGTCTCTTTCTCTCCCTCCCTCTGTGTGTGTGTTTGTGTGTGTCTGTGTGTGTGTGTGTGTGTGAAAGAGAGAGAGAGAGAGAGAAAGAGAGATATGTATCTACTGGTTCACTCCCAAAATTCCCACAACAACCAGGACTGGATCAGGCTCAATCCACGACTGGATGGAGTCAAGAACTCCATCTTTATCACTCACATAGGTGGTAGACACACAAGTACTTGGACTAACATCTGCTGTTTGCCAGGAGCATTAATAGGAATCCTTGATTAGAAACTGAGTCAGGGCCGGCGCCGTGGCTCACTAGGCTAGTCCTTCACCTGTGGCGCCAGGACCCTGGGTTCTAGTCCTGGTCGGGGTGCTGGATTCTGTCCCAGTTGTTCCTCTTCCAGTCTAGCTCTCTGCTGTGGCCCCGGGAGGGCAGTGGAGGATGGCCCAAGTGCTTGGGCCCTGCACCCGCATGGGAGGCCGGGAGGAAGCCCCTGTCTCCTGGCTTCGACGGCCGTAGTGGCCTCTTGGGGAGTGAAACAACGGAAGGAAGACCTTTCTCTCTGTCTCTGTCTCTCTCTCTCTAACTCTGCCTGTCAAAACAAACAAACAAACAAACAAAACAAAAAACCAGACTGAGTCAGGACACCTTCTTAGGGACTCTAATATAGATTATCGGTATCCCAAGCAGCAGCTAAACATGCAGTGCCAAACTACCTGCCTCTCACTCTCTTTTAACATTTACCTGCCTATAACCTTAAAATCTCCTATGAAGAACTTTCTAAAAATAAGTCCAAGCTTGTCACATCTTTTCGCATTTGTTCCTGTCAATGTGGCTCTCAGAACTCATCCTGTATTCCAGGGTCCTTCAAGGTACTTATATTTGGAAGACCTAATTCAGGTAATTAGAAAATTGTCATAGGCATTCATCTATCTAATTCAAATATATAAAATGCTACTCCAATTGATAACATTTGTTTCATGAATTTCTAGTGAAGCAGGATAGGACATAGCACCTAGTGCAATGCAATAGTAACCAAAGTCATCAAATACCACCCCAAAACTTTATTAACTTGGGTGTATTTTTCAGAAAGCCTCCAGGAGTAGGCAGATGGCATTTTCCTATTTGCACTATTCCACTGCGGAGAACTCAAGTTTAAACTATCAGCTACCTGCCATTTCTGGAATTGCTACAGATAAAAACTCTTTGATGATTTCAGTTTTCTGCTGTTTGCTTGCAGGCTTACAGAGAATAATTGCTACCATAAGAAACACTACTGAAATTGACAATAAACTGAATTTGGCTGGAAGTACATTGTAATTCTGTTCTATATTGGTGAGCTGCCCTGCTGGGGCAAGTGCTTGTTTAAAACCAAAACACCAAACGAAACCTGAAACCCTAGCTTTAATGAAAATGTTGTAGAGAGAATCATCTTTGAGGTATTTATGGTTACTTGGATTGAAATTGTTTATTAGAAAGGTAATATTTGCTACTCTTTACAGTCTATTATTTGGGGAATGTGTAAGTTTCTCCCAATATAGTTGGGCATGTTAGGAATGATACGCAAAAGACAAAGATGTGTGACTGAGGTGCTTTGTGCAAAAGAAATTAAAGAGTGGGAAAAGGCATACAGTGATTTTGTAGGGAAAATGATAAGGACACAAAATATGATAATAAGAGAAATTAAGTTGAGAAATGTTATAAAAAGTGGAAAAAAAGGGGAAGAGGTATGGAGTGGATCAAAATATTCATTCAAGATAAAACTATTTGAGTCCAGTTGCCACTATTTATTATAACCTCTTCATATATATGTGTTTATCTTCTTTTTCTGTTAGAATATCTTTTAAATATTATAGATGTATTTAATTACTATACTTATATAAGCATTTCTTATACATCAGTAGCAAGCAGACAATAAAGATCCCCCACTACCATACAAAGAAGTAAGACACATTTGAAATATTGATTTTGAATTTTATCTTAGTTTGTTTGGGCCCTCAAAGTTGTAATGATGTCCCAAAAATCCACGTCAGTAATTTCTTCGTGATTCTGTTCTGTTCTATTAGTCAACTGAATTTCACATGCGATTAAATCTATGAAATATGCTATCTACAAGATATTTCAATGATCACTCTCAGGCACACTGCATATCTAATCTTCCCAACAACCCAATGGAGGGTTATTAATCCCATTTCATAGAAGAGGAAAATTTAATGGTGAAATTACATAATTTCATCAGGAATAATATCTATGTGATGTGGCTCATGTCTTCCAGAAAGGCTAAATGGCTAGGACAGAATTTCTTCCTCAAGTAAAGGCATTCTAAAATCAGGAAAAGATTTTCAAAGCAACAATTTCTGAACTTTGGACATTCATTAAAGACAAATATCTAACTGAAAAATATTTTCTCAAGAAAAAGTATCTTGAACCCCCCTGAAAATAGAGAAAATCTTGTGTTTCAACCTGCAATATTCTCACACAAATACCGGGTTTATGAGGGAGGGGGTGTAACACTATGCTCCTAAATCTGTATACATGAAGTACATGAAACATGTTCACCTTTTATAAATAAAAAAATTGTTAAAAAAAGAATCAAATAAAAGATTGTTTTAGATTCGTTTCATTTACTTGCATGACAAAGTTAGAGAGAGAGAGGGAGAGACACAGAGAGAAATCTGTCTGCTAGTTCACTCTCCAGATGTCTGCAACAGCCAGGGTTTGCCCAGGCTGGAACCAGGAGCCAGGACCATGCTGTCCCATATGGGTACAGGAGCCCAAGCACTTGGGCCATCATTTGCTGCTTCCCCAGGCATATTAGCAGGGAGCTGGATCAGAAGTAGGGCATCCATATGGGATAACAGCAATGCATCTGGAGGTTTAATCTACTATACCACAGTGCCGGCCTCAGAAGATAATTTCTTGATTATATAATATTGTGGAAAAAGCATGTGGAAATTCAATATGCATTGGTGAAAAAAAAAAAAAACCTTCCAGCAACCAGAAATAAAGGAATATTCCCTCTACCTTATAAAAGACATATACAAAATCCTACAGCTGAAATTATATTTAAAAGAGAAAGATGAAAGACTAGATATTTCCTCTAAAATCAAGATCACAGCAAGGATGTTAGTTCTCACCACCTCTGTTCAACATGATACTGGACATTCAAGCAACCGAGTAATGTAATGTAACTAGATCACAAAACAGAAGGTAAAACTTCCTTTATTCACAGACAACATAACCTTGTATCAAGGAAATACTAAGGAAGCCATAAATAAATAAATAAAGGAATATAGAAGTGCTATATGTGTTCAAAAAGGATACAGGATAAAAGATCAGTATAAAAAGCAATTGAACCTCTATAAAACAGCAATGAATAACCCAAAAGTGAAATAAATATAATAATTTCACTCAAAATAGTACCCTAAAATTAAATGTGTATGATTGAATTTGAGAAGTTCTACACTGTAAACTACAAAATATAACAGATGCAAATGAAAGGTCTGAAGACACGGAATGTACATAGTGTACAGTGTACCATTAGTGTTTGTGCCTTTGAAGGTTCAGTAAGACAGCAAGTCTCTCCCAAAACAGACCACCAGATTTAATGCAATCTGTATCAATAATCCCAGCAGATTTTTTTTCATTAATAGACAAGTTGATTTATATTTATATGGAAATGCAAAGGATTTCTTTTTTTTATTTCTTGACAGGCAGAGTTAGAGACAGAGAGAAACGTCTTCCTTCCATTGGTTCACCCCCTAAATGGCTGCTAAGGCCAGCTCTGCGCCTATCAAAAGCCAGGATCCAGGTGCTTTCTCCTGGTCTCCCATGTGGGTGCAGGGCCCAGGGACCTGGGCCATCCTTCACTGCACTCCCTGGCCACAGCAGAGAGCTGGACTGGAAAAGGAGCAACTGGCACAGAATCCGGCGCCCCAACTGGAACTAGAACCCGGGGTGCCGGTGCTGCAGGCAGAGGATTAGCCTAGTGAGCCGTGGCGCCGGCCATACAAAGTATTTCAAACAAAACAAAGATGAGAAGGAATTACAAATTTGGAAGACTGATACTGTATAATTTTAAAATATAAACCACAGGGGCTAGCAATGTGGCATAGTAGGTAAAGATGCTGCCTGCAGTGCCAGCATCCCATATGGACACCATTTCAAGACCCAGCTGCTCCACTTCTGATCCAACCCCCTGCTATTGCCTGGGAAAACAGTAGAGTGTGGCGCAAGTGCTTAGGCCCCTGAACTTGAGTGAGAGACTTGGAAGTAGCTCCTGGCTCCTGGCTTCGCATGGAGTCAGCTCCAGCCATTGTGGCCACTTGGGGAGTAAACCAGTGGATGGAAGATCTCTCTCTCTCTGCCTTTGCCTGCCTCTCTGTAACTGCCTTTCAAATAAATAAATAAATCTTTAAAAATATATAAACCACAGTAACCAATTTAGTATGTTGCTGTAATAAAATAGGCAAATAGATAAATAAATTGGATCAAAAGTTGAGAAATAAACTCATTATGATCAAGTGAGTTTTGTTTAAGGTGACAAAGTAATTTGAGGAGGAAAATGCAACTTTTAATTGTACTGAACAAGTGGATATTTATATGTGAAAAGATAAACTTAAATCCTAATTCCGCAACATACATAGCATTAGCTCAAAATAGATTACTGTGAATATGAGTAAGAATTAAAAACTTTTATGACAGCATAAGAAAAAATTTTCATGGATTAGCAAAGCTTTCTTAGGAATGCCAACAGAAACAAAATTTCTAAAGAAAAAATAAAACAACCAATTGACCATCCTAAAAATTAAGCACTTCTACACTTTAATATATACCTTTAAAAAAATAAAATATACCTTTAAGAAAAGAAAAAGAAAGCCATATATTTAAAAAAACAATAATTATTTTTGATAAGACAAAATACATGGAATTTATAAAGAGCCATTGCAAGTGAAGAGTAAGAATAGAAATAACTTATTTTTATAAAAATGAAAGACTTAGTCAGAAATTTCTCAGAGACAGATGAATAATTGTTAGCACATTAAAAGATGATCATTATCATTATTTTTAGTGTAATGAAAATTAAAATGGAGATAGCACTTCACTTCTACTGGAATGACTATAAGGTAGATAACTACTTTTATGAAGATACAGAGTATCTGGACCCCTTAAATTTTGTTGGTGATAATGCAAAATAGCAGTTATCTTGGTAAATAATTTGAATTTTTTATGTTAAACAATATCTATAATATAACTTTAATTTCACCTATAGGAATATGTGCAAGAGAAATGTAAATTATATTATATCCACACAAAAACTTGTACATAAATGTTCATTGCAGTATAATAGCAAAAATGTGGAAATACTCCTAATGTTCATAAATAGGTGACTGATGAAACAAAATGTCATACACATAAACTTGGGATATTATTCACAAACAAAAAGAAAATAATGATTGATGCTATAACATGGGTAAACCTCAAATATGTTCATCTTTGTGACAATTTAAATACAAAAAAACATATATTGCATTTGTCAATAAATAATTTATTGTTTGAAGCTTGGAGTAGGAACAAGTTCTGACTTCAAAAAACAAGTAATAACGTCCAGCATTGTGGTTCAGCAGGTTAAGCTGCCACTGGCATTCCTTATGAACCTGGGTTTGATTCCCTGTTGATCCATTTCCAATCCAGCTTCCTGATAACGTGCCTGGGAAAGCAGTGGAGGATAGCTCAAATTACATGAACCTAGATGGAGTTCAGACTCCTGGCTTTGGGCTGGCCCACCACTGGTCATCGTGGCCATTTAGAGAGTGAACTAATCAGTGGAAGATTTGTGTCTCTCCCTCTCTCTCACTGTAATTCTGCCTTCCAAATAAATAAAATACATCCTTAAAAAGAGTAAGAGATCTTTCCAGGTTGATAGAAATTGTCTGAAACTTATCATAAGGATGTCTGCATTTTTTTAGATTTATTAAAAATCATTAAATTGTCACATATTATGATCAAATTTTATGGTACATAAATTAGACTTCCACAACTATTTGAGAAAATAATAGCTAACATTTCCTAGCCACTTTGTTGTATCATGCAGCAATCTATATGCTTTAAACACTTTGTTTAATAGTCACATCTTCAGAAATATTCATTGTTATTCAGATGAGGAAACTGGAGCTCAGTGAGGTTAAATAGCATGCTCTAGCTTTTTTAGATCCTAGATAAGGACTTTAGCATTTGAGCCTCTATGAATGCAAATTCCATGACTTTAATCACTACATTACTGCCTAAAGCTTCAGAATACTTCTTTAGCTGTGTCATTTAATAGCACTAAAAGATGCATAGTGCTCCTTGTAATATATCAAATATGACCCTGTGTTCTAGGTTAAATTCTGCATCCCACAACCACCACTCAAGAGTTGAAGCCCCAACCTATACTTCCTCAGAAGATGGTATTACTTGACTAAAATGAGATGGTTGGAGTGTGCCCTAGTCCAATCTGATTGGAATTCTTATAAGAAGGTTAGAAAACACACAAAAACATTGGGGATGCACACACAGAGAAAATAACTTGTGAAAAGAGGCAATGAGAAGGCAGCTATCTGCAAAATGAATAGAGAGGCGTTGGGGGAAACCAAACATATCTGCACCTTGAACTCAAATGTTCAGCCTCTGGAATTGAGACAAAATACACTTTTGGTGTTAAAGTTTCAGACTTTACTAATAGACCCCTTTGTTGGCAGGCAGAGCAGAAAAGCCAAGGACTAAATGAGTTATAAACATTTACCTCCAGTGGTAATTGTTTAGGAAATCCATAGAAAATGAATACACTTTGTGAAACCATAGGATAGTGGGTCAACAGCCAAAATAAACATTGAAAGTACTGTGTTGAAGGCAATTCAGTTGGCAATAATTTCATCACACTGTACTTTTCCTTTAAATACACAATTTTTTTGCTACATAGATAGAATTTGATTATCATTATATAATGTCATATGTATTGTGATATGGGCATGTTTTCTGTAGGCCTAAATGAATGGAATGCTGGAAAAATTCACAATATCTTATACCTTGCACTCAGCTATAAGCATTTCTAAATTTCTGTTTGCTTATTCTCTCATATCTCTGATTTTTTCTTTTTTAATTTTAATTTGTTTCTTTTACTGCCAAGTTACTACTGGGTGAAATTTGATTGTAGGTTATATCAGCAACCTAGAGTTAATTGAGTGTCCAGTATACCTCTGCTTAATTCATAGTGGAACTTAACATTTGAAAATATATATAGAAAACCCCAACAATCAATCTTTCTTTCTTTCTTTCTTTCTTTCTTTCTTTCTTTCTTTCTTTCTTTCTCTTTCTCTCTCTCTCTCTCTCTCTCTCTCTCTCTCTCTCTCTCTCTCTCTCTTTCTCTGTGTGTGTGTGTGTGTCTTTCTCCCCCGCTTCCATTCTCCCTCTTTCTTAAAAGTAAGTCCTTTGCTGTATTGGTATTGATTTCTTCCAGATCTCATTTCATAATATGTCCTGAAAATTAAATCATCTATTTAGTTCCAATATGACCTAAGAATTTAATTGGATTTGTAGGCAGTAATTTATGTAATATTAATGGATACTTTTCAAAAGTAGCTAATTAACAGCTGACCTCTAATTTTTCTTTTTAAAAAAGGGAACTGAGCATATATAAAAAGAGAAAAGAGAGAAGAAAAGGAATCATAGAAGAAAGGAAGGAAGGAAATAAGGAAGTGAAGGAAGACAAAAACCAAAACCAAAACGAACCTCAAACTCCTTTCTTCTCTCCTAGCAGTGGTGTAGATTTAATTAGCAGAAAGAGAGCATCCATTAGGGACATTTGAGGAGCTGCGTGATACATTATGTATCTGATTGCCTTATGCCTATAAAAACGGCTAAATAATTTAAATGCAATTCAATAAAATGTATTTTCAGTGGGAAACTTAGAAGTTGGGTGATAGATTAAAAGCTTCCTAAAACTCGAAGGTTTTATAAGATACTGCTATGAAAATTCAGAGTAAAGATTATATTTTGCTTCTCCCTTTATGAAGCTAGATTTCTTCATTTTGTGTTGTTTCCATAACAGCCACGAATAAAGATACACTGCATGATTTGGATTCTTTGTGAAACGGCATATAAGAATTCACTATTAACATTGCAGTTTAACATAGAGTAAGATTGCCTTCTTTGTGGCACCACATTTCAGAAGTTGATTGTACTTCACACAGGTCCCTATTCACACTGGCCAATCTTTGACTCATCCACAAAAGATAAATGACATTGTTTTCCTCCAGCCCACAATCAGAATCCCCAGCCCCTCCTACAACTGATTTTTCATGTTATGCAAAGTATGTTGGTGGGCTTATATCATTCTCTAGTGGGAAGGGATTTGCCTCTGAAAAAGGGACTGAAACCATCTTTACTAATGGACCCCTTTGTTGGCAGGCAGAGCAGAAAAGCCAAGGACTAAATGTGCTATACAAACTTACCTCGAACCTTCATGTAGTAGTTGTCCATTTAGGTCAGCACTGAGGCTAGCTAGTTTGATGATGTAGGCAAACACACTCATCCTGCTCTAAAACAATCTGTTTTGTGGGTAAATAAAGCACTCATATGTCTCTTATACAGTGCTTAGAGTGGCCCTACCCAAATTAATACATTCTATCATCTGGTAGCCCAAACTAGTGCAAAATCTGTTTAAGATCAGTTTTGCACGAGATGATGTCCCTGATTTATCTATGTCAGTTTTACTTTGGATGCCTATTTAAAGCAGATTACTGGGCCCTACCCTAAAATCAGATTCTAGATTTTCAGAAGATCCTTAGGGAACCACTAATTTGACAGTAAGATTTAAGTTGGTTGGGATCTTCAAATTTCTTCAGAGAGTAGCAGCATCTTCTGCCTTTTAAGCACCTAAATCTTACAGTCAAATGCCAAAAAGCTGTGGCTGAGAATTGCAAAATCAATATCATAAGGAGTTTTCCCTAGGACATCTTAATGGTCAGCCCCTTTGATTTTAGCCTTAAACCATCAAAGAGATTCTTGAAGGGAATTCTATGATTGCTTTCACCTTGTTAATGGCCCATTAACGCCAGCTTATTGATTTGAGAAAGCCTTAATTTTCTGAAAAAATATTAGTTGGGTCCAAAGCATGTGTATGCTGTTCACGACTGGTTACAATGCTAAGTCTGTGAACAAGAAATTACTACAATGTACCTCAGTTCCCACATCTGTGAACTTAACTTTGACAATACTGCCTGATTTAGGTTACACAATTAGTGAATTATATTATTCTCTGTATATTGGACTTATGCTAATGATATTTCCCAGGGCTATTATAAAGATTTAATACAAGACTGCTACAAAACTAGTTATGTAATATTGTATTCAAATGCAAGATAGAATTGTTTTTTCCTCTACACTTTGTTCTGCTAGTCCTAGATATCAGTATTAAAAGAAACTGCTAGATTATTTTCCCATTGCTGTTTCTTGTTATTTTAATTTTTTGTTTTGTTTTTTGGCTATTGTCCTTGAATGTGGAAGGGCTCTGGTGATGCTAGTTGGTTTGAAGAAACAAACTCTTAATTATTAGTAATCTATGGTGGAGGAGAAGAAATTGAACTACTACAATATAATCACATTTACCTTCAAACAAATCTGATCATATTTTGCTAGGAGAATTAGATCCACAATCTCCATTTTCTTAAAAGTTTGCATTTTATCCAAAGAAAAAATTTTATTGAGGTAAAGCTGCAAAGTGGTCAAACTTTGCAAATATTAGTCCACAGGAAAATTCAGCAAGGGGAAACTTGAGAGTAGAATAAAGCATTTGGTTAGAAGGCAGGGTAGGGGGAACACTTTTCATGCATATCAAAAGACTGTCTTATATAATTGGATTAAATTTCCAGTGACATTTAAAATGTAAAGTCTCCCAGCACATACAATTAATATATTCTGTATTCTGTGCAGTGCCTTATAATACCATTGGTCATTGATATTGGTTAAAATTAAATGTTGAAAAAATTTATCTTACTTTACTCACTTTTGTTTGGTTCATTTCTTTTTACACAAACTTACCAGATATATTATATTGATTCAAAATGGAAAATTAATTCAATGGTGTTATAATATTCTTCCTTTTTTAACTTTAAGTCTAGAGGAAGATGAATTCATAAAATCAGAGAGCTATTCAGTCAAGGTAAATGAATAATCTCCTCCAACCAAGTGAGTCCTTGGAGCCAAATCAAGAAATTCCATAAATGAACAGGAATATCCAATTATATTTAGGAGTGGCTCACATCAGATCTACATATCCACTTTTGGGTGTTTGGCTTTTTTTTTTTCTTTTTCTTTTTTAAACTGAATTTAATGATCCTAAGTTACAAATATATAGCTGAAAATAGGAAAGAAGCAATTCAATCATAGGCCTGGTATTTTGCCAAATATAAACAATGACTTATAATAATTAAATTGATAGAAATGAATTTAATGCTTTGAGTCCAGTTGTCAGAACATATCTAATGATACTTCTCAAAGGTGTTTGTCTTTGTTTTTTGTTTTTTGGAAGAAAATTGGAGTAGCCTGTGTTTTAAGTGTCCACCAAAATAGAAAGTTTAGTAGAAAGTTTCTGAAAAAAAGGAGCAGACTCTGTGGATGCAGATACTAACTACCTATCTTTAATCATGGGCCTTGTTGCTCAACATGATATTGATAATATGTGTAATGACTTCTGTGAAAAACACATCAAAATTGAACTCACTTTTATACTTCCACATTTGTGTCATGTGTGTTTTTAAAGATTCATTTATTCATTTGAAAGTTAGGGTTACACAGAGGAGAGGCAGAAAGAGAGAGAGAGAGTGAGAGAGAGAGAGAGGTCTTCCATCCACTGGTTTACTCCCCAGTTGGCCAAAATGGCCAGAGCTGCAATGATCTGAAGCTAGGAGCTAGGAGCTTCTTCCATGTCTCCCACATGGGTGCAGGGGCCCAAGCACTTGGGCCATCTTCTACTGCTTTCCCATGCCATAGCAGAGAGCTGGATCAGAAGAGGAGCAGCCAGGACCAAAGCTAGCTCCCATATGGGATGCAAGCGCTTCAGGCCAGGACATTAACCTGCTGCGCCACAGCACCGGCCCCTTGTGTCATGTTTTAATGTAATAACTAAATAGGGCCATTTTTAAAGATTTATTAATTTATTGGAGAGGCAAAGTTATAGAGAGAGGAGGAGAGGCAGAGAGAGAAGCCTTCCATCCAATGGTTCACTCCCCAAATGGCTGCAAAGGCCCTGGGCTAATCTGAAGTCAGTAGTTAGGAGCTTCATCTGTGTTTCCCACATTACTGCAGGGACCTATGGACTTGGGTTGTCTTCCACTGGTTTCCCAGGCCATCAACAGGGAGCTGTTTCAGAAGTGGAGCAACCAGGATTTGAACCAGTGCCCATATGGGATGCTATAGCACCAGCCCCTACATAGGTTTGAGAAAACCAACAAGATGGGGACATAGAATTCAGAGAAGTACAATAGGATCCTTTTAGAGTAAATATGACTGGTCTCCTTTTCAGTAACTCTGCTAAAGGACAACTTTTTTTTTAACATTCTTCTACGTGGTGTATTAGAGCAGCCTTAAAAATTAAAATCATAGAACTAAACATGATCATTTAATGCATTAAACCCAAATAATTAAATCAATGTTTGCGACTATCATAAACAGCAACATATGGGCCAATAATGTGGTTCCAATAGACTGATTTTTTATGAGAGAATGAGCTTTGCTTCAATTGCCCAAATTTTCAATTGGTTTCTTAAGCACAAAGGTGGCTATCAGGAGTGAACAGCAATAAGCAATTTGTTCCCAAGCCAAAATAGAAATTTGGCAACTGAGTGCTCCTATCACTACTATTGCAGTTCACCTTAAACCTGCATACCAAAATGGCCACTGTCTCTGGATACTGATGATTGTTAATCTATTTTAAACTACAGAACTATAGCTCACCAATCATTGTTACTTTGCTAAATATATATATTCTCTGTTTATATATATACACACACATATGCATTATATGTATATATTAATACATATATGTGTATATATACATGTATATTATATATTACATATATTACATATATATTATATGTAATATACATGTATATATACATATATATGTATTAATATATAAAATATGTATATAAATATGTGTATATATATAGAGAGATATATAGAGAGAGACATCTGTAGTTAAAAAAAGCAAGTGTTATTATTTTGGAAATGGATAAAACATGGGACTAGGCTGTGTTTACAACCATAAATGTAGTAACTCTAATTATAAAGCTCTGGAGGAAAGACCAAACTTAGATTAACTATGATCTACTCTGGGGAGTTTTTAATTACTAATCCCAGTGGGAAATAAGTGGTGACATTAAGAAAAAAATCTGAAATGGACATAAGTTTGGTATTAATAAGAGAATTTCCACCTAGGAACAGATGAGATGTATGGTAGTGTTGCCATCTGTCGTCATTAGAATATGGATTAGCTTTCCTGCTCTCTTTCTGCCTGTCAGCCTGAGTGATCATGGAAATATTTGCTTCTAAGTTAAGTAAACTAGCTAATTACCATAGTAAAAATCTGATTCTCTAAAAAGACAATTGAAAAATTCATCCCAGAAGTAGAGAGAGAGATTTGTAATGTAATATTGTTTTTAATCCTTTCAGGATCGGGGAGGGGAACATGGTAAACTTTCTGGACAAACATATACTGCAACTTTCCTATTACCATCTCCAAATATTCAAGGGCTTCTAATGTGCAATAATGAATAATGAACATAAAATGACAGAGTCTTCTTTTCACTTCTTCTGTCTTGAAATTTCTTGCTTTATACAATTCTCTTTTGGTAGTCTATTATAATAGTCAGTTCTTTGCCAGTTATGCATTGGCTTCCCTACACATATTTGATACACAGATTGAATATCATGGCCAGTTTATGTATATTTCAATAGAGGCAACTTTATTTTTTGTGCATGGAAACAAGCAGCACTGGTGTCACAGAACAGTAAGTGTGCTTCACTCTTGATGCTCAAGCTCAGCCTCAGCAAAGGAGAAGTTGTTACAATATTTTTTAAAATTATTTATATTATTGTTGAACTCCTTTACTTATTGTAGGGTTAACTATATGATCATTAAGTAAACTGAAAACAGGTCTTTGTAAAAATTAAGAGTAGAAATGGGAGAGGGAGGTGAAGAAAGAGTTGGAGCATATGTGGGAGGTAGAGAGGAAAGTGTCACTATGTTCCTAAATCTGTATATATAAAATAGATGAAACCCGCATAACTTAAATAAAATTTAAAAAAGATCTGCAGGAGATTATGCAATCATCCTTTACTCAACCAAATAAAGGTGGCATTTAAGCCTAATTCTCCTGGGTGTCTTATTTCTTGGTTGAACAAAATTGAGTCCCATTTAGCTGTCTGTTATGCTGCTGCTCATAAATTGCTGTTCTTTCTCCGCCTCCTCCTTAATTTCCTCCTGTGTGTTCAGCTAATTGCTTGGGAATGCCATTATTAAAATCCAGATTAGAACTTACCCACTAACCCAACACCCTCTCAATTCTCAAAACACCTGGGCTAAATGTTGCCTTCTTTTAGAAATTCATTTCCAGATGAACTCTGAAGTAATTCTGCCACAAATAACTGTGGGAGAAGTGAGAGTTCAAAACAAGCATCATTTGGCCCCAAATAACTTTGGATTTCTTTTTTGAAATAAATATGCAATTAATTGAAAACAATTGAACAGCTATGACTTCTGCATATCTCCTGAGGTTTACACTCTGTTTTTCTTAGGCTAGAGAATGTGCCAAGGAAGATAATGCATGTCAAAAGGACATGCATTTTATAGAACAAGTATCACCCACGTGATTAGAATTGTATACTATTAAAGAAGGCAGGTACAACTCATAGAGTGGGCTGTAGCAATCTGTACTTGATATATTTAAAACATAATTTGTGGAAAATTTTTGATAAGTTAATGCTGTTAAGTAATCAGCTAGGTTAGAGATCTCGTCCACAAAAATCCTCATCACCAAATTCTAGCAATGAACTAAGTTGACTCTAAAATATTATCTAAATTTATTTTCAGTTACTTTTATTATATGAGTTCAGAAAAGATCAATATGACCAAAAGCGTTTTCAAACAAATTAGTAAACTGAAAATCAGTTTCATAAAATTTTCATCTTCCTGCAACTTTTATATTTTTTTATTTCTTATTTTTTTTTGACAGGCAGAGTTAGACAGTGAGAGAGAGAGAGGCAGAGAGAATGGCCTTCCTTTTTCCGTTGGTTCACCCCAGAAATGGCTGCCATGGCCGGCGCGCTGCAAAGATCCGAAGCCAGGAGCCTGGTGCTTCCTTCTGGTCTCCCATGCGGGTGCAGGGCACAAGCCCTTGGGCCATCCTCCACTGCCTTCCCGGGCCACAGTGGACAGCTAGAATGGAAGAGGAGCAACTGGGACAGAATCCAGCACCCCAACTGGGTCTAGAACCCAGGGTGCTGGTGCCGCAGGCAGAGGATTAGCCAAGTGAGCCGCAGTGCGGAACTTCCTGCAACTTTTAAGGCATACATATTTTATTCTTTAGCTTCTAACTTTAAAATAAAAATAATCATTATTGTATGGAAAGGAAGTTGTTCTTGACATCTAGGTTTGTTTTCTTTTCACTGAGTGCATTTTGCAATAATTCATATATTTGAAATACAAAGCTCTCAACCTCTCTGGACCCATTCATACTCATTAATACCCAGATACATCCCAACCAGACCATTCTGAAGCATCACCTGTGATAACAGGTGCTTAAGACTAGATGAGTTCTGTCCACTGTGATGGTCCAAGAGGATACCTCATGTACAAACTACAGTTCAAAGACCATAGTCTTTGAACTTCGCAATTTCCTGGGATCAAGAGATGACAGAAAAGTAAAGAGCTTAATGGAGATTTTTTGAAAGAGACTGGACTTTAGTTAGGAGAAAGGTAGAGGAACTCTAAACCAAAGGATAGCCCAGATTTATCTCTTAATCACAGAAATTTGAACCCAGACGCATTATTAACTTTATTTTCACAACAACACAGAATGGAACTTAAGGAAATAAGTATCTTTTATTTATCTTTTCACCCGTGTCTTCAAATTGCATGGATACAGCATGCCTTTTCTTAGAAAGTTTATAGGACCCTCCTTCTAAGCACCAAATCCCACATGTGAAATCAATTAAAGCTAATGTTGGTACTAGGATCTTCTTTTAAATATACTTTTCATTGTTTCTTGTTGTCCCTTCTCTGCACATCTATTGAATACCTCACAACACTTTCTTAATACAATGTTATTTTATAAAGATGATAGAGAATGGATCTGACAACCAGTTTTATCTTTATACTGTTTTTAAAAGACCTTTTTATTGGAGCTGGCACTGTGGCATAGTGGGTAAAGCCACCAAATGTTTGGCACCAGCATCCCATATGGGCACCACTTTGAGCCCCAGTTGCTCCACTTCTGATCCAGCTCAATGCTAATTCACCTGGGAAGACAATGAAGGATGGCCTAAGTGCTTGGACCCCTGTACCCATGTGGGAGACCTGGAAGAAGCTCCTGTTTCCTGGATTCAGACCGGCCCCCCTCCAGCCATTGTGGTTGTTTGGGGAGTGAACCTGCAGATGGAAGATCTCTCTCTCTCTCTCTCTCTCTCTCTCTCTCTCTCTCTCTCTCTCTTTCTGTAACTCTTTCAAATAAATAAATACATCTTTTAAAAAAAGCTTTTATTCATCAAAAGAAGAAAGTTGACTATAGCAAGTATTTAAACTATGATTCTCACTTAATTGTATGAATATTTTAGAAAAACTAGGGAAACTTTTAAGATTTACTTACTCATTTGAAAGGCAAATGGACAGTAAGAGAGAGAGAAAGAGAGATATCTGCCATCTTCTGGTTCACTCTTCCAATGATAGCAACAGCTAGGTACGGGCCAGACCAGTGCCAGGAGGCAGGAACTCAATCCTGTTCTCCCACGTAATGGCAGGGATCCAAACACTTGGCCACCATCCACTGCCTTCCCAGATACATTTACAGGAAGCTTGGTCAGGATTTGATCTGGCACTGAAATGGGATGCAGTTGTCACAGGCAATTGATTGACTTGCTGCACCATTATGCTCACTCTATTTGCAGAGCATTTAAAATCCTAGGCTTAATTTCATACCTGAGACCAATTAAATCCAGGATGTGTGGTGGAACTCTGGCATCCAAATTTATAAAATACCCCCAATGATGTCAAAATACAAAGGTTGAGCATCACTGAATTACATGCCAGCCTATTGGGGAAAATAGGACACTTCTAACAGGTTTTGAGTACAAGCAGCACAAACAATTTAGCCTATCCTGAATTCTTTTGTGTGTGTGTGTGTTTTATTTGACAGTCAGAGAGAGAGAGAGAGAGAGAGAGAGAGAGAGAGAGAGAGAAAGGTCTTCCTTTGGTTCACCCTCCAAATGGCCACTATGGCCGGCGCACCACGCCTATCCGAAGCCAGGAACCAGGTGCTTCCTCCTGGTCTCCCATGTGGGTGCAGCAGCCCAAGCACATGGGCCATCCTCAACTGCCTTCCCAGGCCACAGCACAGAGCTGGACTGGAAGAGGAGCAACTGGGACTAGAACTCGGTGCCTATATGGGATGCCGGCGCCGCAGGTGGAGGATTAACCAAGTGAGCCATGGCGCCGGCCCAGCCTATCCTGAATTCTAAATATGCAGGTAAATATGATTTTTCACCCATGAAATAGTTTAACATAGCAAAATTGAAAATGGGTTCCACTTTATTTTACCTTTAGAATCTCTACATATCTTAAAGAATTCTATTTTTATAAGGGTAACACTAATTTTACCTGAGTGATTTTGACCCAAGTCTGGACACTATCTGGGAGAAAGGGGATTCAATTCCATCGAAACAAGATAGTTTTCAAGTTCACCTCAGAATTCCATGCTCTTTTTTTGCTAACTCCTGTCAGTATAACATTGGGCAATTTTGACTCCCAAAGACATTCCTTAGAATTTTAATTGGTTTACTTGTAACCTAAATATCATGTGGGAACATAGCTTACTGTTGTTTATCAAGATGCTGAAGCCAAATAGTATATTTTTGTTTGTATTTAGTTCAAACCCTGCTGCTTCAGCATATGTTTTATAAACAACTGGTACCCTACACAGTCTCATAGGTAAATAGAAATTCTTGGGTGTCAGCTGCACATGAAATCATCCACTTTAAGGCAGTCATTTCCTGAACCATGAATCCCAAACAATGAACAGGTTTGAGTTTATCAGCATGCAGCTTTGCCAAAAGGTCTGCAAGAATAACCAAATGGAAACCAGCAGACGATTCAGGAACACCTGCTTGATGCTTCTGTTGTTGGTTGCTTGCCCAAGTCAACCAATTCAAAACAGTGAGCGTGAGCTACAATTAGATCTCAAGATTTGACACGGTTGTTGAATTGTAATGGAAAGCCATATGCCCACTCAATTTGGGGAGAAAATCATGCTGTGTTGAATTATATAGTGCTGATTTTGTCTTGATTTTCATCGAAATAGTAAACCAGGTTCACTTTAACATGTTTTCCAGATATTTTTGAGGACAAATTTATGGATATTATGATTTACCCTTTAAATTACATCTCTTCCTCTCTGTTTAAACAAAATCTATGACATATTACTGGAAATATCTACTTAATCTAGATTATATTTTGAATAATATTTGAGAAATGACTAATGGGGCATTTGGGCAAAACTGTTTTAGAGATCAGAAATTCCACACAGGCATCCTGCACAGGTGACTTATAAATAATTTTTAGTACACCTAGTTGTCTTGCCTACTTCCTATTTTTGCATCTAACTCAATAATTGTCTCTAAGGAAGAATTCTAATATAAAGTATAATTGCTTTCTTATTCTTGAAAAGACAGGCTTCCGAGCTCACTTTCAACCACTATTCCTTCCAGCAAATTTGGTTGTAAACACATGCTTAGTGATCTTTCTGTGGAAGAGATGGGACTTGCCAAACATTTCATTTGCATTTCTACATTTCTCAGGCTCTTTGCCTTTGAGTAGAGGCCATTTCACTTCTGGTCATGGAGCAGTGAGTGAAATTGATGCATATCACTTCTGACTAAGGCAGAGTCAAGGACATGTGGTTGAATCTCATCTTTCCTCCTGCAACAGCAATCTGGGGTGACATATGCTCTGGATGACTTAGTTACAGGATAGGGACAACTCTCCTAACAAAATCAGACTGATGTGAAGGAAGAGTGAAACTTACTGTGTTGCTGTAATTCCATGAATTAGGGCAAACAATATTAAGTATCTTGTTTACTATAACTTTTCCATCTCAAAAAGGAAAAAGAACAGAGGCATAGTTTACTGCTTTCCTAATGCTGCTGATATTTTTACTCCTCTATACAATGAAATTCAACCTCATTCTGGGACTTATCCTTTGGCCTACTTTTTAATATATGAAATAGGAAGCAGATTTAGCATGTGCACATGGGCTAATCAAATATTAGCGATATCACTGGGCTCTTTGAACACCAAAGAGAGTATCGGTCACATAGTAGATTCTCAATAAATGTCTGAGAATAACATGGATGGATGGAGAAATGGAAAAACAGTCACATTTTAATACAAAATTTCTAGTGGAATTAGAACAATAATTCATTGCATTTGCAATAAAAAAGACCCTACACACTGAGTACTGAAAGAGCATCCCCTTTCAAATAACTGTACTTTTGATAATTTAGATATAAAGGTCAACAGGCAGGATTGATCCTGAAGGTGATTTTAAGTATCAGAACATTTTGAGACACTTAAAAATCTAATGTGAGTCATTCAAAATTTCTGTGGATTCCCAGGCATAAATGTTAGATTGGTGAAATTAAGTTAAAAATAGAAATAATGGGTAATTTTGAAAGGAGGACATTCAGGGTTTCAGCTAGAAGGTGGAGAAAACCAAGAGAGAGGTCTGAGAACTTCATGAAGAATGTGAATTGGTAGTGGCTGCATTCTTGCATAAGGTCACAGCTCTTACAGTGTTGTGCTTACCTTCTGGGAGCAGCTGTGTCTACAGTGAAAGCCCTTGCTACAATACTCTCTGAGTTCTGATAACGATTCCTTCCTTCCCTTTGTTCCTTTGGGCTTAGTCTTTGAGTGCTTTGCTATCCTTTATTGATTTCTCTTAACCCCACCAAGCCTTTGTGAATAGTCCATTAATCTCTCCTCAATTACTCCTGTTTCCTACTCTGACTGATACATTTACTATTTCTGCCCATTGGAACTTCCTGTGCTACTCCAGAGTCCCCACTTGCTTATTGCAATCATGTTTTACACAAGGGAGTTCAGCTGAGGAGGTGAGTGAACATTGAGCCCCTACTTCTCTTTCCTTCTGTGGACAGAGGTGCACAGCTACCTGCATCTGGAATGCTGACTTCAACTCACTCACAAAGAGTTCCATGAAAGCTAGTTAGAGTGCTGGTAATCCTGTTCAGCAAACAGAAATACTGAGATGTAGATGCCTTATACCAGGTCCTAGAATGTTCACTGGTAAATTTTCCTGAGGGAAAAAGAAAAATTGCTGGATATCTGAAGGCTAACTGAGAAGTTTGTTTTTCTTTAACAATATTTATTGATTTATTTTAAAGGGAAAGTCCCAGAGACAGAGGGAGAGAGAAATGTTTTCCATCCTCTAGTTCACTCCCTAAATGGCTAAATAGGGTTAAACATGGAGCCAGGAACTCCATGCAATCTCCCATGTGGGCAGCAGGAACTCGACTGCTTGAGCCATCATGTGCTGTTTCATAGGTACATTAGCAAGGATCTGGATCAGAAGCATGGGAGCCTGGACTCTAACTGGCACTCTGATATTACATGCAGGCATCTCAAGCAATGGCTTAAGCCACTATGCCACACAGTCTGTCCTAAGTTGGAAGTATTGTTAACAGTGTAAACAACAAGGTGGAGATTCTGCAGGAAGCAGAAAGAAGATCTTGCAAGAGTTAAGTGTGGGGCCAGTGCTGTGGTAAAGCGGATAAAGCCACTGCCTGCAGTGCTGGCATCCCATATGGGCACCAGTTCCAGTCCTGCCTGCTCCACTTCTGATCCAGCTCTCTGCTATGGCCTGGGAAAGCAGTAGAAGATGGCCCATGTCCTTGGGCCCCTGCACAGGCATGAGAGTACCAGAAGAAGCTCCTGGCTTTTGGCTTCAGATTGGCACAGCTCTGGCCATTGTGGCCAATTGGGAATGAACCAGAGGAAGGAGGACCTCTCTCTCTCTCTCTCTCTCTCTCTCTCTTTGCCTCTCCTTCTCTTTCTGTCAAATTCTGACTTTCAAGTAAATAAATGAATCATAAAAAAGAGCTATGTGAGCCAGCGCCGCGGCTCAATAGGCTAATCCTCCAGGTTCTAGTCCCGGTCAGGGCACCGATCCTGTCCCGGTTGCCCTCTTCCAGGCCAGCTCTCTGCTGTGGCCAGGGAGTGCAGTGGAGGATGGCCCAAGTGCTTGGGCCCTGCACCCCATGGGAGACCAGGAGAAGCACCTGGTTCCTGCCATCGGATCAGCGCGGTGCCCCGGCCGCAGCGCGCCAGCTGCGGCGGCCATTGGAGGGTGAACCAACGGAAAAAGGAAGACCTTTCTCTCTGTCTCTCTCTCACTGTCCACTCTGCCTGTCAAAAAAAAAAAAAAAAAAAAAAAAAAAAAAAAAGAGCTATGTGTGTTCCTCTTCTTAAAGAACAAGTCATACTCTTCTGGGTACTTAATTCTCTTCAAACCCAATGATACATTATCCAGATTTAAGTAAATATCAAACTGGTGACAAATCATCTACTACTAGATCTTCCAGTCTTTTCTTCCAAAACTCAATGAATAGGATTGACATTGTGGTACAGTAGGTTAAGCTATTGCTTGGGACACCTTCATCCCATGTTAGAGTGCCAGTTAAGTCCCTACTACTCTACTTATACTCTAGCTTCCTGCTAACATACTGAGGAAGCAGTAGATGATGGCTCTATTGCTTGGGCCTCAGCCACCAGCATGAGAGACCTAGACAGAATTCCTGATGTGCACTTCAACCTGGCCTGGCCTGGCTGTTGCAGGCGTTTGGGGAGTGAATCAGCAGTTGGAAAATTTGCTAATCAGTCTCTCTTCCTCTCTTTCTCTCTCTCTCTCTCACAGCTTTTCAACTAGATGAAAATAAACAAATAATTAATTTGAAAAGAAAACTCAATGAGCTCTAGGTAATTTGTAAAGCTTGTGCTTAAAATGTACACTAAATTTCCCAGGCTTTTCCTATAATAAATCCACTATAAAATATTTTTTCTCTGAGGGACAAATACCAGAAAGCCAAATGTTTTCTTTCATTTAAAAGTTTCTATACAGAGTACTACTTAAATGAAAATTATTATTTTAAATTCTTCTCTTCTTTTTTTTTTACTATAAATTTGTTTTGTTTTTATTTTTTATTTATTTATTTTTTATTTTTTTTAACAGAGTGACAGTGAGAGAGAGAGAGACAGGGCAAAAGAGCTTCCTTTACCATTGGTTCACCCTCCAATGACTGCTGCGGCTGGCTCACTGCAGCTGGCGCACCGCGCTGATCCGAAGCCAGTAGCCAGGTGCTTTTCCTGGTCTCCCATGCAAGTGCAGGGCCCAAGCACTTGGGCCATCCTCCACTGCACTCCCTGGCCACAGCAGAGAGCTGGACTGGAAGAGGGGCAACAGGGACAGAATCTGGTGCCCCGAGCGGGACTAGAACCGGGTGTGCCGGCGCCACAGATGGAAGATTAGCCTATTGAGCTGTGGAGCCGGCATTATATCATGTGATATCAAACAGGCATCATATCATGTGATTTTGAGAAAAAAACCTTGGTTAAAGCTGAGGTTTAGAATACTAATTTCTCAGTACCTCAGTCATTGTGTTAACATACAAAAGCCTAAAATATGAAGTATTGCATATTTTTGTCATTTCATAACTTATACATATTTTAAAATAATACACTCTAAAGTTTCCATTCTATTTCCCAAAGTAGAGTACCGGCTTGATAAGTTTTAGAGTTATGTATTTTCTTATTTTAAAATAGAATTGCTTAAGTTTTCAGAATTTTGATGCATTGATTTGAAAACTTTAATGTGAGCACCTGTTATTTTTTAAATCCCTTGATGCAATCTTGACTTATATGAAAATTTATAAAAAATGTTTTTCTCTAAGACACAGCATGCTTTTTTCCTAAGGCCTTGTCACAAATCTAATAGTCACTCAAGATTCAAAACTGATGTTTTTACTAAAATCATCAGAACTGATAGCAAAATCAATCATCTCTTCCACCTTAGAATTTATTGAATGTACTGTTTGCATTTTCACTGAATTTTATTTTTAAAATTATATTTATTTATAATAATATATTTAAGAAGGGAAGAAATCTAAAGGTATATGCATGCTACGTAAACTTTTCTATAAGAAGTTGCACAAAATTTGCTGTAAAATAACCTAAAGCACATCACTGAAAAGGAATCTTGGCAACTCTATGGCCATTCACTTTTCGTGCCATTCCTCTTTGTTTTTTCTTGTCTTTCATGATATAATATTTATTAGCAACCATTCACTGAGTTCTCCATTCCTCCTTCTCTGAATATCTAGAGGTCTAACACCATGAATCATACTCCTAAATACAAAGTTGAGTAATATTCAGTACATTGTGATGGACTCATCAGAGCACATAGATCATAGGAAAAGAGTATAGAAAGGTTTTTCTTAATGCTTTAAAATTAAAGAGGAGATTCTAGTAGTAGACCAGTTTCAAAATAAAGAATATCCTCAGGATATTTACAGATTCAATTTATAGTGGCAACATATTCAGACAAGTTAGAGGTTATTCTAACATGTGGATACTTCACTGAACAGAACCTCAAAATCTTTACAACTTTGCCATCAATAAGGTAGCCTCCCTAGGAAATTTTATTTTTAACTGTTATCTCTTTGAAGCTGTCTACTTGATTTTTCTAAAGTTGTAGATACATCATAAAATTGAGCTGTTTGCAACATATTTCCCCAGTGAAAGTCAATTACTGATTTTGTAGCTCTTGAGGAATTTGTTTTATGTTTGAAAAGCATTCAAGCGAAAGAAAACAAAAAACAAAAATATTCAAAGTTTCCTGTTAAGTTAATGTAGGTATTTTCATAATTTGCTAAACAAATCTCTGGGCTTTTTCTAATAATGAGTTCAACTGGATCTATGTGAGGTTTTATGGTAAAGTATTCACATGTATTTTATATCAGAGATATTTCTAAATATAGGAAACTTTGTGCTGTTTTTTTTTTCAGTGCAATTGCGAGTACAGTCTTTTAGTGATAGTGTCATTTTATAATCTACCTGCAGATTGTACCAAATCTTAAGTGTTTTTACAAAGGACAGCCAATAAATTAAGAGAAGCACTGTTCTAGTCACCATGATAAACAAAAATAAGGGATTTTGAAATGGATTTTCATTCAATTTCATTATTATATTTTTTATATTCTATATTAACTACTACATATCAGAGAAAGGATATAATATTTGTCTTTTGGGGACTGGTTTACTTCACTAAGCATAATGGTCTCCAGTTGCATCCATTTTGTTGCAAGAGAGAATGAAACAGATATTTTTAAGTTAGTAATTTTCTCAAGATTATCTTCAGCCCTCAAAACCTTATGACTCAGAAGCAGCGGGAGCCCAACACAAAGAAATTGCAAACGCAAGAAAATAAATAGCACACAGAACACTAACCTGGTAACACAGCTGAGGTCTCAGCACACTAAAAGATTTGGAATATCTACATAGCGAAATCATAAATCTCCCTTATTCTTAATTAAATTGTGCTATAACCAGCATTAACCAGATTTTATTTGTCATATAACGTGAATTGTTCACTATATAGTAACTTCTTAAGGCTTAGGGTGTTGAGGCCATGCTTGCTTCTGTCATAAAGTTCAACATCCAGTTACATCTGGCTAGGGTCTACATCAGAGAAGCAGAAATCCCTCTCAGTAGTTACAACAGAGGGAATTTAATTCAGGGAATTTACCACATTTTACTAATTTGAGAAAACACATGGAAATAGTGAAGCAACCTTTAGCCTCAACGTAGGAAGAAATTGTCATCAGCCGGCGCCGCGGCTCACTAGGCTAATCCTCCACCTTGCGGCGCCGGCACACCGGGTTCTAGTCCAGGTCGGGGCACCGATCCTGTCCCGGTTGCCCCTCTTCCAGGCCAGCTCTCTGCTGTGGCCAGGGAGTGCAGTGGAGGATGGCCCAAGTGCTTGGGCCCTGCACCCCATGGGAGACCAGGAGAAGCACCTGGCTCCTGCCATCGGATCAGCGCGGTGTGCCGGCCACTGCGTGCCAACCGCGGCGGCCATTGGAGGGTGAACCAACGGCAAAAGGAAGACCTTTCTCTCTGTCTCTCTCTCACTGTCCACTCTGCCTGTCAAGGAAAAAAAAAAAGAAGAAGAAATTGTCATCAAAAAAGAGATCCAAAAAGAGTGAAAATGTCTTATTGAAACCCAGATACCTGAGCAGGGCAAATGGCTCCAAGAGGCCATGTAGCCAAATCACGGTCCTTTAATTCAGCGGGGAAGCAGGAAACACTTGACTTCGTTCTTCCTCATGTCCTCCAGTTTTTCACTAAATGTCTCCTATTGGCCAAACCCAGCTGGAATCCAGCTGCCAGGAGAGCCCAGGAAACCAAACCTAGCAGATTCATATATAAGGACACGTAGATTAGTTCATGTATATGACTTAGTGGTACACTAGGTCTAGAAAGATGTTTGGGTTTTAGGCAAGATCATGTACATCTTAACACTGCATTGTTCTTTTTCTGGATGATATTGTCTTAGGTCTAACAGAAGAGATTTTAGTCATTCCTGGTTTCCTACCCATAACCTTAATCTTTATGCTGTTCAATGTTCCTCAGATACTTATTCCAAGTAAAGCCTGCAACATTGCAATTTACACCTTGTAGTCAAACAGCAGAAGCTTAGACACCCCTTTCAAGTAGACTGTGCCTGTTATTTACTTTTTTTATTTGAAAAGCAGGGTTACAGAGAGATGGGTGTGTGTGTTGGAGGAGAGAGAGGGACAGAAAGAAAGAAAGAGAAAGAGAGAGGTCTTCCATCTGTTGGTTCACTCCCCAGAAGGCTACACGAATGGCTGAAACCATGCCAATCCAGAGCCAGGAGCTTTTTCCGGGTCTCCCACATTGGTACAGGGGCCAAAGCACTTGGTCATCTTCTACTGCTTTCCCAGGCCATAGCAGGGATCTGGATTGGAAGTGGAGCAACCGGGACTCAAATGGGCACCCATGTGGAATGCCAGCACTGCAGGCGGCGGCTTTACACTCTATGCCACAATGCTAGTCCCGATTACTGACTTTTGTGAGGACTTCTAGGACTTTCCTTGCCATGTTCTCTGGTTATGCAATAGCTACTAGAACTCTGTGACTTCTTTTGTATGCATATTTTTACACAAAATATTTAATGTGTCTTACTCTGGTTCAGCTTCCCTCAGTATTCTTCAGTTCATCATGATCAGGGTTCAGAATAGCTGCACCCCAGCTATGGATAGTAGTCAAATTGTTCCCCATAGATCAACCAAGTCATCAGAAATTCAATATATCCTGAACTAATGTTCAATGTCTCTGAACATTCCTATTAGAGTAGCAAACTTCTTGGGATATTTTTAACACACTTGGGAAACTGATCATGTGTGTGTGTGCGTGTTTGTGTTTAAATATAAATATAAATTGTTAAATTGGAAATGGCATAGAAAATTAATTTTTTAAAAAAATATTATGTAGGATCTCTGTCTTTAATGTGCTGTACACTCTTATTTAATGTTATAACTAGTACTCCAACAGTATTTTTTTTTTCCCCTTGTGTTGCTATATGGGGGCAAACTGTTGAAATCGTTACCTAATATATACTAAACTGATCTTCTGTATATAAAGAGAATTGAAAATGAATCATGATGTGATTGGAAGGGGAGAGGGAGCGGGAAAGGGGAGGGTTGTGGGTGGGAGGGAAGTTTTGGGAGGGGGAAGCCATTGTAACCCATAAGCTCTACTTTGGAAATTTATATTCATTAAATAAAAGTTTAATAAATATACATACATATATATATATATATATAAATATATACAGATGTTTGTATATAAACGAAGAGGACTGACATTGCTTCCCTCACTCTCTAATCTAACCCTTCGTGGTAGTCCTTCCAAAATAACCTATCACAGAGGTTTAAGAGTTACAATCTTTTGGGAAGAATCAGGCCTCATGGGTCATTTGCTGCCCAGAGCTCACAGTAGAACCCAGGTAAACATTGCCACGTATGGTCATGTAGTTTTTACACTTGTGTCTCCAAGGTGCCACTCTGAAGTGGTGGTGATGCCCCAGGAATTATACATTAGGGTGACCCTGCTCATGTACATAACAGGTGTTAAATAGAAATTCATTAAAAGGTAAAAGAATAAGTCCAGTTGGCAAAGCCTTATAAAATAAAGGACATTGAATATCATTATGTGGAAATAGGTTTCATAAAGAAATGGATATTGGTAAATTATCCTAAGAATTTTTCTGGTTAAAAAATTGCATTTTGCTTGAATAATAATAGGATATGAAATTGCCAGAGGAATGCTATTAATGAATTAGGGTCCACATATTCTACTCAATTAAATTATATAAAAAAGCATGTTAAACATAATGAAGCATCATCTAATTAGAAGGTTCAAAAAGGTCTTTGAAAATCAGGGATATCATGAACTTTTTGCCTTAGGACACTGTCATCAGAAGTGTCCTTTCTGCCCAAAATGATCATTATTTTTTGCCCTAAATTGCAGACATGTGGGTATATTAAACATTTCTTTCCATTCCTCTTAAGCAGAAACAGAATTTCTTTTAATTTTCTTTATTCTCTGGTGGTGCAATATCAATGACTATTGCACATAGTCTTATCACATTGCACTGAATCTGGTAATGTTTATCTTCCCAAGCTTTGGTTTATTTCTCATATAACTCATGTCCTTAGAGATTCTAGTCTCTGTTCAGTCTACTTTTATCTCCCTTCTCCCGTTTTTTATTATTTTTATTATTTTATTATTTTATTATTTTTACTATCCCTAATTATTGAACATGGCAACGTTGACACAAATTTATGTGGATTTTCAAATAGAGGGGTTCAGGGAATTTGTAAGGTTGCCACAGAGATGTCAATTCTTGAACAAGCAAGAGATGTTGTGGATCACATAGTATGTATTTAAACAATGCATGTCTAGCTAATAAAAGGAAAGTTGTCTAGGGTAGAATTTTTGCCTTGAGAGGAACAAGACCTTACACAGTAGCCCAGAGCAATAGAGTCACCATAGTGCAAACTCACATTTCTGTATTCTTCTCTCAAGATAATTGACATTAAGTAAAATAACTACCTAAAATTGTATATAAATATGTGTTCTAACCACCAGTTTCTGCAGAAATGCTACATAAAAGTCAAATGATAATAATAATAAGTAATGAAAATGAAAACATCAAATGTTAACATTCCTAACATGAGGAAGAACAAGTTATACCTATGAACTGGGACATCTTTTATTGTGGGACAGGTTTAAATGACATTTATAATTGACTTTATCTAAAATCCTGACATTGATCATTGAACACACTTTCTGTGTCCTGGATACATAACCCTTCATTAGAGCTATGATTTGGTCATACCAGCTCTACAAATGGTATCCTCACCTTCCAAGCTCAGAGCTCCCTCCTTCCTTTTAGCTGCTCTGTATTTAACAGCACCTCTTCTAAAATCACTGCAATGTTCTGTTGTTTTTGCTTTCATATATTCCTATTTTCCCTATTCTTTGTCCAGCAGATTCCACCTTTTTTTATAAAAAAGAAGAAATTCCTTTCTTAGACATTTCAAATTATCTTAAACACACTGCAATATGATTTAAAAACACAAGTATAACAAAATGACCATGATATAATCATGCAAACATTTCCAAGCAGATATATAATACACATAAAGAAAGAGAGCAGATTTTTACAGATTAACTTTCTGTATGTACAGAATTATGAGTTATAAACTAAGGCATTCCTTTCATCCTTTCCCACATTTTTAGATGCTTTTTATGCTTTCAATATGAAAAGTAAAAAAAAAAAATACTTTTCAACAGTCAGGGCAGGGGCTGATCAAGTCACCATTTCTCATAGTGCCCATTTCACTTCAACAGGTTTCCTTTTTGGTGCTCAGTTAGTTGTCACCAATCAGGGAGAACATATGATATTTGTCCCTTTGGTGCTGGCTTATTTCACTCAGCATGATGTTTTCCAGATTCCTCCATTTTGTTGCAAATGAACGGATTTCATTGTTTTTTACTGCTGTATAGTATTCTATAGAGTACATGTCCCAAAATTTATTTATCCAGTCTACTGTTGATGAGCATTTGCATTGATTCCAGGTCTTAGCTATTGTGAATTGAGCAGCAATAAACATTAATGTGCAGACAGCTTTTTTGTTTACAAACTTAATTTCCTTTGGGTAAATTCCAAGGGGTGGGATGGCTGGGATAAATGGTAGGGTTATGTTCAGGTTTCTGGAGGACTGACTTCCATAGTGGCTTAACCAGTTTGCATTCCCACCAACAGTGGGTTAGTGTCCCTTTTTCCCCACATCCTTTCCAGCATCTGTTGTTGGTGGATTTCTGTATGTGAGCCATTCTCACCGGGGTGAGGTGAAACCTCATTGTGGTTTTGATTTGCATTTCTCTGATGGCTAGTGATCTTGAACATTTTTTCATGTGTCTGTTGGCCATTTGGATTTCCTCTTCTGAAAAATGTCTATTGAGGTCCTTGGCCCATCTCTTAAGTGGGTTGTTAGTTTTGTTGTTGTGGAGTTTCTTGATCTCTTTGTAGATTCTGGTTATCAGCCCTTTATCTGTAGTATAGTTTGCAAATATTTTTTCCCATTCTGTCAGTTGCCTCTTCACTTTCCTGACTGTTTCTTTTGAAGTACAGAAACTTCTCAGTTTGATGCAATCCCAAATGTTAATTTTGGCTTTGACTGCCTGTGCTTCTGGGGTCTTTTCCAGGAAGTCTTTGCTGGTGCCAATATCTTGCAGAGTTTCTCCAATTTTCTCTAATAATTTGATGGTGTCGGGTCGTAGATTTAGGTCTTTAATCCATGTTGTGTGGATTTGTGTGTAAGGTGTAAGGTAGGGGTCTTGCTTCATGCTTCTGCACGTGGAAATCCAGTTTTCCCAGCACCATTTATTGAATAGACGTTCCTTACTCCAGGGATTGGTTTTGGATCGTTGATCAAATATAAGTTGGCTGTAGATTTTTGGATTGATTTTTGGTGTTTCTATTCTGTTCCATTGGTCTATCCATCTGTTTCTGTACCAGTACCATGCTGTTTTGATAACAACTGCCCTGTAGTATGTCCTGAGATCTGGTATTGTGATGCCTCCGGCTTTGTTTTTGTTGTACAAGATTGTGTTAGCTATTCGAGGTCTCCTGTGTCTCCATATGAATTTCAGAATCATTTTTTCCAGATCTGAGAAGAATGTCTTTGGTGTCTTGCTTGCTATCACACTGAATCTATAAATTGCTGTTGGGAGAATGGACATTTTGATGATGTTGATTCTTCCAATCCTTGAGCATGGAAGATTTCTCCATTTTTTGGTATCCTCTTCTATTTCTTTCTTTAAGATTTTGTAATTTTCATCGTAGAGATCTTTAACGTCCTTGGTTAAATTTATTCCAAGGTATTTGATTATTTTTTGTAGCTATTGTGAATGGGATTGATCTTAGAATTTCTTCCTCAGCCGTGGCATTGCCTGTGTATACAAAGGCTGTTGATTTTTGTGCATTGATTTTATATCCTGCTACTTTGCCAAACTCTTCTATGAGTTCCAGCAGTCTCTTAGTAGAGTTCTTTGGATCCTCTAAATAAAGAATCATGTCGTCTGCAAAGAGGGATTGTTTGACTTCTTCCTTTCCAATTTGTACCCCTTTAATTTCTTTTTCTTGCCTAATAGCTCTGGCTAAAACTTCCAGAACTATATTGAATAGCAGTGGTGAGAGTGGGCATCCCTGTCTGGTACCATATCTCAGTGGAAATGCTTCCAACTTTTCCCCATTCAATAGGATGTTGGCCGTGGGTTTTTCATAAATTGATTTGATTGTATTGAGGAATGTTCCTTCTATACCCATTTTGCTTAGGGTTTTCATCATGAAAGGGTGTTGAATTTTATTGAATGCTTTCTCTGCATCTATTGAGATAATCATATGGTTTTTCTTCTGCAGTCTGTTAATGTGGTGTATCACACTGATTGCTTTGCGAACATTGAACCATCCCTGAATACCAGGGATAAATCCCACTTGGTCTGGGTGAATGATTTTTCTGATGTGTTGTTGTATTCTATTGGCGAGAATTTTATTGAGGATTTTTGCGTCTATATTCATCAGGGATGTTGGTCTGTAATTTTCTTTCAATGCTGCATCTTTCTCTGGCGTAGGGATTAAGATGATGCTGGGTCCAAACTATTGAAATCTTTACCTAATATATACTAAACTGATCTTCTGTATATAAAGAGAATTGAAAATGAATCTTGATGTGAATGGAAGGGAAGAGGGAGCAGAAAGGTGAGGGTTGCGGGTGGGAGGGAATTTATAGGGGGGAAGCCATTGTAATCCATAAGCTGTACTTTGGAAATGTATATGCATTAAATAAAAGTTAAAAAAATAAAAATAAAAATAATTTCACATCTGTATCCAAAAAAAAAAAAAACGTACTTTTTCCCCTTTATAGCATGTGAATGTGTGTGAATGTTCCCATGTATGTGTGTTTATGGAAATGTGCTCCCTCTCTCAATCACTTCAGCTCAGTTTATTTAGCATCTTAAGACTATACCTTCCATGAAGTTCTGGGGAAATGATCTGATTGCAAAAGCTGTGACAATCCTCTTTTTGTAGAATTCTGAACACCACAGATTTTCAAAAACTAAATAGCTTTACACTATAGTGTCTCCTGTACTATTAGTGCTTTCTCTCCTATCAGTCTTTTCTTCAATATATTCCTCAAACATAAAAAGAAAGATATACTAACAACTTTATGTTTATTGTAAGACATATTTCTAGTTTCATTAGCATTTTATTCAAATATAATTTTTTTGGTATGTGCCTTTAAGTATTTGATGGATTCTTAAGTGTGATTATATTATATCTTAAGGCTAGGTTTTGTTTTTGTTTGTTTCTTGTTATGTTTTGAAAACCAGTCCACAAGGTGCCGTGACTCATTAGGATTAGCCTAATGGCACCAGCATCGCATATGGGCACCGAATTCTGTCCTGGTTGCTTCTCTTCCAGTCAAGCTCTGCTGTGGCCCGGGAAGGCAGTGGAGAATGGCTCAAGTCCTTGGGCCCTGCACTAACATGGGAGACCAGGAGTAAGCACCTGGCTCCTGGCTTCGGATCCACATAGTGCTCAGGCCACAGCACGCCGGTCGTAGTGGCCATTTGGGGAATGAACCAATGGAAGGAAGTCCTTTCTCTCTCTCTCTCACTGTCTAACTCTGCCTGTCAAAAATCAAAAACAAAAACAAGCAACAAAAACAAACAAACAAAAAAACAGTCCACAAAAGAGCCATGTGTTAGTCTTGATCCCCAGAGTCCTATGTTAATCTATGAAGGACAGAGATTAAGCAAATTATGGTCTCTGATGGTAGGGCCCTGGAACATCATTAGACTGTTGAGTAGGGTTGCTGTGATCGAGTTCCTGGGGCTATATAAAAGGAGATACATAAGTATGAAGGAAAATTGTGCTTCCTATTCCTCTCTGCTTCCTGGTTCATCATGTGATCCTCCTTCCATGCATGTTTTGCACTTATCAAATGAAAAACTAATTAGGTCCACATAATCTTGGACTATGAAACTCCAAAACTATAAACCTTCTTCCTTCCTAGGAAGTTCCTCCCAGATATTTTAGTTAAAGTAGTGAAAACCTTACTAACAACAATTCTAAAAAAAAAATGTTTAATTTCACAACAGAGACCAGTAAAAAGTTAAAATTTGCTACACATAACTGAAAGTATTGACATCTTTATCCTCCATGTGGGTGTATGGGCATGTGTACATTATTTTCTCTACATATAAACATTCAATTCAGTAAAGAAAGGAATAACAGTATTCTTTGATAATTATATTTTTCAAGTAAGAATAAGGGATGCAACAGGCTGACAAAATAGGAATAAAATATCTACTACATGGAAATGATCTATCTTAGACTAAGACCAAGAAATATGTTCTAATACATGTTATATTACTGGTAAATCCTCAAGATAGTCTTCCTTCACAGAAATTTGTTCTCAATGAAATATCTTTTGTTTTCTCATTCCAAATTAAGAAATTTATAAAAAATCCCCAAAGTACAGTTTTTTGATTTTTACCACCATAGTTTTCACTGTATTTATAACTAAAATTCTCTAGGTTTCTTCTGTAAAATGTTTGGTTTGGGAAACATGTTTGATCAAGAATTTTGAGGTATTGGAATTTGTCTGAAGGAGGGTGTGGTACACTGTATACTATTTCCCTGCATAACTTGTCAATGGGTGTCCCCTGGCAATTTGAACACTATTTGGCAATAACTTCTCAACAAGTGTCCTCAGGACAAAATTTGATCACATTCTACCAGGTAAGTTAAATAAGAGAACGGTGTGATGATAAAGGTGTGCAGAATAGAGTCTCTGATTTTAGACCACTTGGGTTCAAATTTTTGTTCTACTCATTTCTAGCTAAATACTCCTGGTACTACTATTTAGACAAGTGTCGATTTACTTATCTTCCAAATGAAGCAATATCAGATTTAAATAGTTAATGTCAGGATTAAAAGACATAATTCGTTTAAAATGCAGGGTATAGGACCTGGGATAGAAATATATTCCTAATATGTTAGTTTTTTTGTTTGTTTGTTTGTTTGTAGTGATAATAAAATATGGCTCTGTATCTAAGTGGCTGATCTAACATTGAATAGAGGAAAGAGACTAACAAATAAATATTTAAGACTTTAAATCTATAACTATTTCTCATCACCCAATATGATATAATGTGATATGTTGCTGTTTTCCTTAAAATTTTAAATTATACTGTGGCATAGCGGGTAAGGCAGCCGCCTGCGGTGCTGGTATCCCATATGGATGCCAGTTCAAGACCCACTTCCAATCTAGCTCTCTTCTACAGCCTGGGAAAGTAGTAGAATATGGCACAAGTCCTTGGGCACCTGCACCCACATGGGAAATCTGGAAGAAGATCTGGCTCCTGGCTTCGGATAGGTGCAGCTCCAGCTGTTGTGGCCAACTAGGGAGTGAACCAGTGGATGGAAGATGTCTCTTTGTCACTCTCTCTCTCTGTCTGTCCTTCTCTCTCTGTTTAACTCTGAATTTCAAATAAATAAATAAATAAATATTTAAACAAAATTTAAATTATAAAATTTGAATGTGAGCATTCAAGCCTCTGGATATTAAACAAATTCAAGTATGGAACAGGAATTATTTAACAGAATTCTGTTTTGGGGTGTTAATTAGCTCAAGATACCTTTTGTATTCATATTTTATCATCAGTATCAAACATTCTATTTGTGTATGCATTTTACTTTAATTAGGACCTTTTCTCACTTGTTCCTGAACATCCTCACCTCATCTGTATTGTTATTTGCCAGCATACTGTATTAACATTTGGTCAGAATTCATAAGGGACTATTGTGAAGCAGTTTTCTTTGTCATCTTAAGATTTATTGACAGTCTATTTTATGTAGAGCTGTGAACTCAATATTTTTTTTTCCTGTTTGCCCCTTATGAAAATTCACCACTATTATTACAGCTGCATTGCCTTATTGCCTTGACTGTGCTGGTGTAATTCCTTTTTTTTTTTTTATTTTTTTTTGACCCCTCCTAATCAACTGATCCTGACAGTGAAATTCCTTCCTGGGTGTTGAGATGTTCATCTGAATTGAAGTTTGATGTTCACCCATCACTTCCCTGAAGGCACTGACAGCCTCAGACTTTCATCTGCCTGTCCATTCTTCCTCCTAGCAGACACAAGCAGATTAACATATCCCCAAGAGGCTGATGTCTTTAGTTGCTGAAGCCACTCAATACTTACTACCTGACAGTGTTCGATAGTGAGCCTTATTTATTTATTTTCAAATGCTCCTTGCTAGGATATCTTCATGGGATACATGTGTCATTTCTGAGGGAGCCCCTGGGGGCGACAACAGCTCCAGGCTTCTCAGGTTTCCAGAAGCTGTCAAGACTTACCAAGTGTAATTTGGTGGTGGCCCTTCTCCCTCTTTAAACTCCCAAGTTCAGACCCAGTTTACTCTGAGATAAAGTAATGTAAACCATAGGGAGTGATATTACAGGAGTTTGGGACAGTCATTGGGGAGCTCTAACAATGTGAAATTTGTGGTCCTGAATGATATAAGGTGACTGTCTACACAGACTTAAATCTCAGGATAATTGTCCATCTTCACTTCTTCATGACAAGAGTCCTGGCCTCAGCAGCAGAGCGTGTCACTCTAGCAACTTCTGCCACTTTGTTGTGGTGATTGGGAATTGAGGCTTGACACTGATGAGGTCTAATTTCCCAGTGGACTTTGGAAAGGGTCTGACAGTGATGTGGTTCACTGTTACTGCATACAGGAGCTATTTATATCATATTTCTCTGTTCAATGAGGACACTACTGGCAGCAGTTGCTATCCATGTGTTTGTGTGTACACATGCACATGTAAGTGTAAAAATTCTGATGTGTGCTCCCAGAATTCCCTTTTATTTTATACCAGAAAAACTTAGGAGTATCTTGCAACATGGAAAAAGTATAGTTCAAAAAGACTGAAATGGGGGGGGGGGGAATGCGTTTCCAGGTGAAAAGTCCTATGTGCAGCGCTAAAACATCTTGTTTACAAAGCACTCTAATTTTAATTTGCAAACATCTCTATGAGATATAAAAAAATAGGATTTTGTGACCTTTTCCATATTTGAGATGAAGGAAGTGAGGATTAGAAGGACTGGGCTACATACTGAGGAGATTTAAAGAAGCCTAGACACAATTTCAGCTTTTCCTGATTCCAGGATTCATGAATGAAACCATACAACCTTCTGATATTTTGCCATTCAGTGGGAGAATAAACACATATAGAATAACAATAATAATAAGCCCTAAGCATTATATGTCTAAGAATAGAGTTATGTAGGAGAGTTAGTGGAGGAATAGAAGAGTGAGAGATAATTCAGCTGAGGGTGGAGAATTGGTGATCAAGGAAAATTCAAATAACCCAACACTCACTGAGAAGTTTTTTGATCCATAAGAAAATTGTTGGCATTCGACAAGGTTCATAAAACTATACTCCAACATAAAAAATTGCTTTGGTTAAAGACCAAGGGAGAAGCTGTATTTAACATTATTGTAATAAACTTTGTGAGAGCTTTCCTATAATGATTGAATGTAATTGTTGCAATGGATTGTGAGGCATTATGATGGATTCTAACAAAAATGAGAATTTGCACATCCATTATGACTTTCAAGTATGATGAATTTTTAGACTACATAGAAACGGGGCAGTCAATTGAGAGAAGATTTCCAGGCAACATTATAGATATCCATGCTGTAGGAGTTTGATGGAAGCAGTGGAGAAGCAGATTTCAACAGAGAAAAGGTAGGCTCAGCTGATGTGTATTGCCCTGTTTCTATGCTTGAAGCACCTGATCACTCAAAGAAAAAATGCTGAAGGTTCATAGATTTTAATATTGGGATTATAGATAAACAAATTTTTACAGGCATTTGGGGCTTATGCTACTGTAGTGAATGGGTAAGAGTGGTGGTCAATGTGAAACTGTCCACATATAGATTTTTAGATTCAGAGTTCTTACAGATGTCCTGAATATAACTGAGGTGGTAGGGAATTCTAGTTCTGTTGGATATTATATGGTTGAATATTATCACTAAGTAGGGCTGCTACTAAGACTTTTTTTTTTTTTTGTCAGAAGGTACTCATATCAATGAGTGAAGCAATCACAAATTGAAACTGTGGGTATAACAGGATAGTAGGGTAGGTGAGCTTAAGACAATTGAGGAGTATCTAAGAATCAAAGTACTATCCTGGTGATGGTTTTCTGATGTAAGTATCATTACAATAATTGAAATTTAGGCTGCCAGTTTCAAAGTGGAGGCCTCACTGAAGGACTTTGCAAAGTAACTAAAATCAAATGACAAAACAGGTCTTTATTATTTTGGGGCTTTATATACTTCACACAAAGTTAATTCCTACAGTTACAATGGATTCCCCCAAACTAACTTCATTATCCTCTGCTCTCAAACAAACCGAAGAATATTCCTGAATGTCCCTCCAATTCGCATTCACCTGTGTGCCTGACATCTAGTCTCAAATGATCTAAACATTGTTGCTCCAACATGTTGAGAGTTGCCAGTCAGTACTATCTCCTTATTATTTCTTACCTCTAAAACCCTCTTCTAATTCCTGGAGCCATTTCCCTTGTTCAGATATCCAGCACCCTTCATTTGTGATACCATAATAGTCTTTTCCATGAACTCCACATCTCAGTGCCTCTACTATGTTTCTATTTCAAATAAACCAATGCTCCTTAACCTACCTAACATAGAAATTCTGGTTGCTTCACATTTTTTCTTAAGATTTAAAGAATAGCACAAATAACAAACACAAAACATTTTCTATTAGTAACAGAATAGAAAATGCATTTCTTATGCTGGAGTTTAAAAACCTCCAAAACAATCCTAAATACCCCTCTAGTTTCATTTTACATTGTAGTGTTTATTTTTAATTTTTAAAATTAATTTTTGTGTGTTTATTTGAAATGTGGGGAGACAGATGGACAGATAGAAATTTTCCATCCACTGTTTCACTTCCTAAATGTTAATAGCAGTCAGGGCTGGGCCAAGCTGAAGCTAGGAGCCAATAATTCAACCAGGGTCTCCCATGTGAAGTGATCCAATTCCTTGTGCCATCACCTATTGCCTCCCAGGGTGTGCATTAGCAGGAAACTGGAATCAGGAGCGGAGCCTGATCTAATTGGAACTCAAGCATTCCAATATAAGATGCAGCCAAGTGATGTCTTAACCACTACAACCAAACAACTGTCTCCATTATAATTTTTCATATTAATTAGACAGAATCCATATCAAAGCACTGTCTCTGACCTTCATTTGTTTTTATACAGTCCCCTTACTCTAGTATATTCTTACCTCAATCTTCACATGAACCAATAGGTAAAACCTGTTAATTAATGCTCAGATCCAGAGATGCCTAGTAATAGTGGCATTTGGAAGTAAGAGTTATGTTTGATGTGGAATATGTCTTCATGATTAACATTCTTATCCTGACTCTATTTCTTCCTAGCTGTGTGACTTTGAAACAAGCTGCCTTTCCTCTCTGTGCCTATTTGGATTGCAGAACCACTAAGCAGAAATAGCAAATGTAGATTCCTCATAGGATTAGTGTAAAAACCAAAGTAGATGATGTGCATATTTATTAGAATAATGCACACAGTAAAAAATTATGCTACTATAATTATTACTGTAGGAGTAGAGTACTTACCAAATTGTCTTTGTGATACCTCATGAGCAACCACTTATTACTTTTCTACTTATACTGTTTCTCACAGACATAAGTTAAAGTATGAAGCTAAGATTACAATAATATATAGCATGACAATTGCTAATGTCATGATTTTTAATTGTATTTTCTGAAACTAATTCATGAGCTTTAGTTCTCCCAGCCATTATTCATAATTTGGACTGACAGTAAATGATAGGAGCTGACTTGCATTGGTTGATTCCCCCATTCCATTATTTACTAACTGGGCAATATATGTCACTTACTATATTAATTTCCCTTTTTAAATTGACACAGACTTAGTTTTTTAAACCAACACAAATATATTATCTTACAATTTTGGAGGTCGGGAGTCTGAAATGGGTCTCATATGGCTGGAATCACAATTTCTGTAGGACTACATTGTTTTGTAGAGGCTCTGGGTTCCACTTTCTTAACTTTTCCAACTCCCAGATGCTGCCCACATCCCTTGGCTCATGGAAAGCTGAAACTACCACTGGCTGGCTGTGTCTTTACTATGACGTTGATTCTTCTTCTCCTCTTTTCTATATTTAAAGAACCCTTTTGACTATATTGGCCTGACCCAAATAATACAGAATTATGTGTGGATTATGATCTCTGATCTATGTATTTAGTTAGTTGATAATCAATCTTAATTTCATCTGCAACCTAAAATCCATTTTATATGTAATTTTAGCAACTTATGTTACATTTAACATTACTCATTATACATAAAATGCAGAGGATATGAAGAATAGGATATAGACACCTTTGGGGCTATGATTCTCTGTGTCTTACAAAATTAACAGATTTCTTGCTTTTCTGATGAGTGATAATTGAAATAGAATGAGAAGATCATGGCACAACTGTTCTAAACTAGAAGAAAACTGAAGAAGTGAGAATAATCCTTTGTATTTACAAATATTTCAAAACTCTTGATAGAAAGCTTCAGTTTCTTTCTTTTACAGAATTCTACTCCACACCTAAGATCATATACACTCAGGAAATAAATATCACTTTACAGAGCATACAATGGATACTCAACTTGTCCTAGTTGTTAACATGGGTAAACGTGAAAATTACAAATATTATGATATGCGGAAGGAAAGGACTGTATCTGAATCAGAGAGGTAAATAAAGAATAAGTGTTAAAAGACTAAAATTGATTTTAATCAAAAGCTACAATGCAATATATATATATATATATACATATATATTCGTTATTTTAAGCCTTGAATTTTCTCCTTTTCAATAGGTGGGTTATAAGAAGACAATAGGAGCACATAAGGGATTTAGTATCCATATATTAGACTTCTATCCTCTTTTATTTTTCTTCCCAGATATGACTGAATGCTTCAGATTCCACATCATGCCTTATTAAAAGTTTCTTTGGAAAGAATGCACAGTGTATTCAGAAACCTTCAGACTTCTGCTGCCTGTGAAATAAGGATGTGAGTATCTATATCTCTCATTTTTGAGACATGAGGATGGATGGAGAAAATCATTTATAAAATACTTTAGAAGTCTTGGAAAAGGAGCCCATCAAAATGAAAATTATTATCATTGGATGAGTCATAACAGTCTTCCGACTGTCATTGTTGGATGAAAAGTGGTGATGCATTCTCCTTTCCTTCTCTTTTGTCCCAGTGGATGGAAATCAGCTTATTAGTTCTTTAGTGTAAATGACAGTCTCTCCTTTATAAAGCTCATCCTCATTTCACATTTCCACTGAAATTTTAACCCAGTGAATTATATTTTCTCCCCTGTATTGCCAATTCAAAGTCATTCTTTGATAATTGTACTCACTGCCTCCTACTTCTGCTTCAGGAAGTTTTATTACTTTGAGAAAAGATTAAGCAACAGCTCTCCTATTGACTCCAGTCCTGTGTGCTGAGAAATGGCAGCAGGAGGGTTCCTGATCTAGAGGTCTACAACATTCATGGTTCCAAAGAACAAGAGTTCATATCAGGGCTAGACAGAGAGAAGGATGCTCTTCCTATTAGGTATATGTCTGCTTTCCAGTCACTACTTTCCCATGTGCATAGAGTCCAAGCATTAGAGTCATCACTATGAGACTAAGGAGATATGAAGCTCTTTGTTAAAATTAGAAATTGTCATTAAGAAGAGTTGTTCATGCACTCTGTGCCATTCCTTCGGCGACGGCTAGTTGACTGAAGTTGTTTCATATAGGTCAGTATGATGTAGGTCTCATCCAAAATTTCCCAAACTTTCAAAGAGAACAGAAGTGTCTGAGAACAGTCCTAGGAACCTGAAATTTCTTAGGAAAGGATACAAAGAGACATACCTAAGGAAGCAGACAGGAATATAGAAATCCCATGTACAAGCTATCAAAGTTGAAGTTGATGATCACCATGGACTCCTCATAAGTAAAATAGGAAATAACTACACATCTCATCATATGGATGTGAAAATAAAAAGAATTAATACAGAAAAGTGATTTACAATGGAAAATAAAATATAATAGATGTTCAGTAAAGTTAATTGTATTTGTTTTATTTTTAGCTTTTTTTTTTCTTTTTAAAAGATCTCTATTTGAAAAGCACAAAGCCAGAGAGAGCTTTCATCCATTGGCTCCCTCCCCAAATCCCTCCAGCAACCAGAATTGGGATAGGCCAAATCAAGAGCCAGGAACTCCATCCAGGTCTCCTACCTGAGTGGCAGGGATCTAAGCACTTTGATCATCATCTGCTCCTTTTCTAAGTGGATTAGCAGGAAGCTGGCTTGGAAACAGGGCAGCTGGGACTCAAATTGGCACTCTGATATGAGATGCTAGTGTTACAAGTGGTAGCTTTACTCACTGTGTCACAACACCGACCCATGCATAACACATTTTACTCATTGATTTATTTGCTAATTGTCATCTTGTTCGATTCCATATCCTGGTCATTGTGAATAATACTGTAACATACATGGAAGTGCAGATGTCTATTTGATACACTTTAGAATCTTAATACTGATTCTTCTCATGCATGAACATGAGCGATCTTTATCGTTTTTTGTGTAATCTTCAATTCATTTCATCAATGTTTTATAATTGCCATTGTTAATGTTTGTATTATGGAACTTTACTGTCTTTTTTTTTTTTTTTTTTTTTGACAGGCAGAGTGGACAGTGAGAGAGAGACAGAGAGAAAGGTCTTCCTTTGCCATTGGTTCACCCTCCAATGGCCGCCACGGTAGGCGCACTGCTGCCGGCGCACTGCGCTGATCTGATGGCAGGAGCCAGGTGCTTCTCCTGGTCTCCCATGGGGTGCAGGGCCCAAGCACTTGGGCCATCCTCCACTGCACTCCCTGGCCACAGCAGAGAGCTGGCCTGGAAGAGGGGCAACCGGGGGAACTTTACTGTCAATATCTGTTAAGTAGACTTTGGTTCCAGGTGGGCCACATATTGTGAACTTGTTTAAGATTGCTTTGGTTATTTGGTGGGGGGGAGGAGGTTTGCTTCAAAATGAATTTTAGGATTTTTCTAGTTCCACAGAGATTGACACTGATATTTTGATGGAGATTGCATTGAATATGTAAAATTCTTTAGATAACATGAATATTTGAATAACATTCTTCTAACACATGGACATAGGATGTTTTTCAGTTGTTGCTTTTTTGGGGGGAGTATCTTGTTCAATTTCTTTCATTAGTATTTTGTAACTTGCATCATAGAGGTCTTTCAAAAAATTGACTAAATTTATTTCTAGGGTTTGTTTTTGTGTTGTTAATTTTTCATCTCAGAAGAAATGGAAATGATGCTTCTATTTAATTCGTTTCCAACTGGCGCCCTTGTAATTTACTTCATTTCATGGAGGTGGATGGATAGCCTTCATAATCCATGAGAATTTTACCTCAAAGTGATTGCCATCAAAGAGAAATAACTGAGTTTTCTTTGAATGGGCAAGACTGTGTTTTCTATCATCATTAGAATTGTGGGCTTTGAAAGTTATTTCTACTTGGTAAATCTGAACTTTATAACCTATGAAATTCATACCCCTTACATGAACTTTCTTCTTGCACTACTTCATTTTCTTATCCTTATACTCTTATTATTGTTTAAAATTTTGATGAAGATTATATTTTTATTATTTATTTATTTATTTATTTAAGGGGAAAGAGGGAGAGAGAGAATGAAGATAAAGTTAGAGGCAGAGACAGATACAGAACGATAACATATTTAAAGCTCACCCTCAAATGCCTGCAATGGCTGGGCCTCGTTGTAGCCAAGGGCTGCGAACTCAATCTGGATCTCCCATGTGGATGGCAGGAATTCATGTACTGGAGGCATTAGCTGCTGTATCCCAGGGTTTACAATCATTACATTACTATTACTACTATTAGGATTACTATTATTAAATGTCTATAGTTTTAGACTTAAATGCTTTTCCTGTCTCCTGGTATAGTACCCTAAATACTATAAAGAAAGAAGTAAGGAGAAAACAGAAGGAATGACAGAAAAAGGAGAAAAAAAATATTAGGCTGTAATCCATGATTGTTATTACGTTTTTGTGAGTTATATCTCATTGTAGATCATACTGTATATTTATGTTATTATATTTGTTAGATGTTTTCACTTTCAGGTAGGAATTGAAGTGAATTGGCAAGGCTCTCACAAATAATAAAAAGCAGCAAACAGGTAGCACTAGCTTGTTGAGGTCAAAGCCCTGTGCGGTGCTGGAGTTGGTAGTCACCACCTGTGACACAAGCATCCTGTGGACACCAGTTTATATCCCAGCTGGGACTGCTGATCCAGGTCCCTTCTAATGGCCTGGGGAATCAGAGAAAGATGTCCCATATGCTTGGGTCCCTGCACCCATCTGAGAGACTGGGATGAAGCTCCTGGCTCCTGACTTCAGCTTGACCAAGATCCAGACATTGCAGTCATTTGAGTAGTGAACCAGAAAATGGAAGATTCCATCTGTGTGTCTCTCTGTGTAACTTTGACTTTTAAATGAATAAATATATATTTTAAAAGCCCATGCACAGAGCCAGCACTGTGGCATAGTAGGTCAAGCTTCCCATATGGGTACTAATTGGAGTCCTGACTTCTCCACTTCTGATCCAGCTCCCTGCTGATGGCCTGGGAAGGCAATAGAAGGTGGTTCAAGTGCTTGGGCCCATATACCTGCATGGCAGACCCAGAAGAAGTTCCTGGCTCCTAGAGTAGGATAGGCCCAGCTCTGGCCTTTGAAGCCATTTTGGGGGATAAACCAGTGGATGGAAAACCTCTCTCTCTCTCTCTGTCTCTCCCTCTGTCTGTAACTATGTCTCTCAAGTAAATAAAAAAATCTTTAATAAAAGCTCATGCTACTAAGCACAATATACTAAATATTGCATTCTCTTTCAAATCTATCTGTAATGGATGATGACCCACCACCCCCAACCACCCTCACTCAGAAGAAGTAGAATAGAACTATAGAGCCACCTGTTTGAATATGTGTTCTTATGAACAGCTGAACTTTAGCTAAGTTATCCTAAGTTTTGGTTTCTTCAAAATTAAAAAAATTAACTTTTTTGAAAAAAGATCTTATTTGTTTCCTTGTTTATAATGAAGAGGGAGAGAGATAATCTTCTACCTGCTGGTTTTGTACCCAAATGTCAGCAACAATTAGATTTGGACCAGGCTAAATCCAGGATCCCAGAACACATTCCCTGTTTCCCACAGGAGTGGTAGGTGCCTAAGAACTTGGAACGGCTTCCACTGCCTTCCCAGGTGCATTAGCAGGAAACTGAATGGAAAATTAAGCAGTCAGAAATTGGACCAAAACTCTTACTTGGGATTCTGGCCTTGCAAGTGGTGGATTTTCCTGCTACATCACAATGCTGGCCAACTTCTGTTTAATTAGGTGGAAACTTTTCATTTCAATGGACCAAATTCATCATTACCTTTTATTTTTTTTAAACTTTTATTTAATGAATATAAATTTCCAAAAAAGAGCTTATGGGTTACAATGGCTTCCCCCTCCCAAAACTTCCCTCCCACCCACAACCCTCCCCTTTCCCGCTCCCTCTCCCCTTCCAATCACATCATGATTCATTTTCAATTCTCTTTATATACAGAAGATCAGTTTAGTATATATTAGGTAATGATTTCAACAGTTTGCCGCCATATAGCAACACATAGTGAAAAAAAAATACTGTTGGAGTACTAGTTATAGCATTAAATAAGAGTGTACAGCACATTAAAGACAGAGATCCTACATAATATTTTTTTAAAAAATTAATTAATTTTCTATGCCATTTCCAATTTAACACCAGGGTTCTTTTTTTTCATTTCCAATTATCTTTATATACAGAAGATCAGTTCAGTACATAATTAGTAAAGATCACATCAGTTTGTACCCACGAGGAAACACAAAGTATAAGAATACTGTTTCAGTACTAGTTATAGCATCACTGCACATTAGATAACACATTAAGGACAGATCCCACACGGGATGTAAGTACACAGTGACTCCTGTTGCTGACTTAACAATTTGACACTCCTGTTCATGGCATCAGTAATCTCCCTAGGCTCTAGTCATGAGTTGCCAGGGCTATGGAAGCCTTTAGAGTTCGCTGACTTTGATCTTATTCCGATAGGGTCATAGTCAAAGTGGAAGTTCTCTCCTCCCTTCAGAGAAAGGTACCTCCTTCTTTGATGGCCCCGTTCTTTCCACTGGGATCTCACTCACAGAGATCTTTCATTTAGGTCTTCTTCTTTTTTTTTCTTTTCCATGGTGTCTTGGCTTTCCATGCCTACAATACTCTCATGGGCTCTTCAGCCAGATCCGAATGCCTTAAGGGCTGATTCTGAGGCCAGAGTGTTGTTTAGGACATCTGACATTCTATGAGTCTGCTGTGTATCCTGCTTCCCATGATGGATCTTTCTCTCCCTTTTTGATTCTATCAGTTAGGATTAGCAGACACTTGTCTTGTTTGTGTGATCCCTTTGACTCTTAGACCTATCAGAGCCATCAATTGTGAGCTGAAATTGATCACTTGGACTAGTGAGATGGCATTGGTACATGCAATCTTGATGGGATTGTGTTGGAATCCCTGGTACATTTCTAACTCCATCATTTGTGGCAAGTCAGATTGTGCATGTCCCAAATTGTACATCTCCTCCATCTTTTTTCCACTCTTAAATTTAACAGGGATTACTTTTCAGTTAAAATTTGAACACCTAAGAATAATTGTGTGTTAATTACAGAGTTCAACCACTAGTACTAGAACAACAACAACAACAACAACAAATACTAAAAAGGATAAAGTATTACATTGTACATCTAGAGTCAGGACAAGAGCTGATCAGGTCATAGTTTCTTATAGTGTCCATTTCACTTCAACAGGTTTCCCCTTTGGTGCCCAGTTGTTGCCGATCAGGGAAAACAAATGAAATTTGTCTCTTTGGGACTTGCTTAATTCACTCAGCATGATGTTTTCAAGATTCCTCCATCTTGTTGCAAATGACTGGGTTTCATTGTTCCTTACTGCTGTATAGTATTCTATGGAGTACATGTCCCATAATTTCTTTATCCAGTCTACTGTTGATGGGCATTTGGGTTGGTTCCAGGTCTTAGCTATTGTGAATTGAGCTGCAATAAACATTAATGTGCAGATGGCTTTTTTATAGCCAAATTAATTTCCCTTGGGTAAATTCCAAGGAGTGGGATGGCTGGGTTGTATGGTAGGGTTATGTTCAGGTTTCTGAGGAATCTCCAGACTGACTTCCATAGTGGCTTAACCAGTTTGCATTCCCACCAACAGTGGGTTAGTGTCCCTTTTTCCCCACATCCTCTCCAGCATCTGCTGTTGGTAGATTTCTGAATGTGAGCCATTCTCACCGGGGTGAGGTGAAACCTCATTGTGGTTTTGATTTGCATTTCTCTGATGGCTAGTGATCTTGAACATTTTTTCATGTGTCTGTTGGCCATTTGGATTTCCTCTTTGGAAAAATGTCTATTGAGGTCCTTAGCCCGTCTCTTAAGTGGGTTGTTTGTTCTGTTGTTGTGGATTTTCTTGATTTCTTTGTAGATTCTGGTTATCAATCCTTTATCTGTAGTATAGTTTGCAAATATTTTTTCCCATTCTGTCGGTTGCCTCTTCACTTTCCTGACTGTTTCTTTTGCAGTACAGAAACTTCTCAATTTGATGCAATCCCAAATGTTAATTTTGGTTTTGACTGCCTGTGCTCCTGGGGTCTTTTCCAAGAAGTCTTTGCCTGTGCCTATATCTTGCAGGGTTTCTCCAATGCTCTCTAATAATTTGATGGTTTCAGGTCGTAGATTTAAGTCTTTAATCCATGTTGAGTGAATTTTTGTGTAAGGTGAAAGGTATGGGTCTTGCTTCAAGCTTCTGCACGTGGAAATCCAATTTTCCCAGCACCATTTATTGAATAGGCTGTCCTTATTCCAGGGATTAGTTTTGGATCTTTGATCAAATATAAGTTGGCTGTAGATGTTTGGATTGATTTCTGGTGTTTCTATTCTGTTCCATTGGTCTATCCATCTGTTTCTGTACCAGTACCATGCTGTTTTGATAACAACTGCCCTGTAGTATGTCCTGAGATCTGGTATTGTGATGCCTCTGGCTTTGTTTTTGTTGTACAGGATTGCTTTGGCTATTCGAGGTCTTCTGTGTCTCCATATGAATTTCAGCATCATTTTTTCCAGATCTGAGAAGAAGGTCTTCGGGATCTTGATGGGTATTGCATTGAATGTATAAATTGCTTTTGGGAGAATAGACATTTTGATGATATTGATTCTTCCAATCCATGAGCATGGAAGATTTCTCTATTTTCTGGTATCCTCTTCTATTTCTTTCTTTAAGGTTTTGTAATTTTCATCGTAGAGATCTTTAACGTCCTTGGTTAAGTTTATTCCAAGGTATTTGATTGTGTTTGTAGCTATTGTGAATGGGATTGATCTTAGAAGTTCTTCCTCAGCTGTGGCATTGCCTGTGTATACAAAGGCTGTTGATTTTTGTGCATTGATTTTATATCCTGCTACTTTGCCAAACTCTTCGATGAGTTCCAGTAGTCTCTTAGTAGAGTTCTTTGGATCCCCTAAATAGAGAATCATATATCTGCAAAGGGGGATAGTTTGAGTTCTTCCTTCCCAATTTGTATCCCTTTAATTTCTTTTTCTTGCCTAATAGCTCTGGCTAGAACTTCCAGAACTATATTGAATAGCAGTGGTGAGAGTGGGCATCCCTGTCTGGTACCAGATCTCAGCGGAAATGCTTCCAACTTTTCCCCATTCAATAGGATGTTGGCCGTGGGTTTTTCATATATTGCTTTGATATTAAGATGGCTACGCCCGCTCTTTTTTCATTTCTGTTAGCATGGTATATATTTTTCCAGCCTTTCACTTTCAGCCTGTATGGATCATTGTTGGAAAGATGAGTTTCTTGTAAGCAGCAAAAAGATGGGTTTTGTTCTTTAACCCAATCAGCCAATCGGTGTCTTTTAACTGGACAGTTCAAGCCATTAACATTCAATGTGACTATTGAGAAGGAGTAACTTTGCCCTGTCATTTGCCAAAGATTTTTTCTAATATATGGTTTGAGACTCCTGTGATCTTTTGCTGTGAGGTTTCCTTCCTTTATCTTCTTTCATATTGGTTACAGTGTTTCTTTAAGCATCTTTTGCAGGGCTGGACGAGTGGCGACAAATTCTTTCAGTTTCTGTTTGCTGTGAAAGGTCTTTATTTCACCTTCATGCACAAATGAGAGCTTTGCAGGATATAATATTCTGGGCTGGCAATTTTTCTCTCTTAGTACCTGGGCTATATCTCGCCATTCTCTCCTAGCTTGTAGGGTTTCTGATGAGAAGTCAGCTGTGAGTCTAATTGGAGATCCTCTGAGAGTAATCTGGCATTTCTCTCTTGCACATTTTAGGATCCTTTCTTTGTGTTTCACTGTGGTGAGTTTGATTACAACGTCTCGTGGTGAGGATCTCTTTTGATCATGTTTATTAGGGTTCTATGAGCTTCCTGTACTAGGATGTCTCTGTCCTTCTCCAAACCTGGGAAATTTTCTGCTAGTATCTCACTAAAAAGGCCTTCTAATCCTTTCTCTCTCTCCATGCCTTCAGGAACTCCTAGAACCCGAATGTTGGGTTTTTTAATAGTATCCTGTAGATTCCTGACAGTATTTTTTGGATTTCTGATTTCTTCTTCTTTTCTTTGATTTGACTGTTTCCTTTCCTGTTCTCTGTCTTCTAATTCCAATATTCTCTCTTCTACTTCACCCATTCTGTTTTTAAGGCTCTCTAATGTGTTTGTCATTTGATCTATTGAGTTCTCCATTTCATTGTGGTTTTTTGTCACTATCATAGTTTCATGTTCTACTAGTTGTTTCATTTCATTTTGATTCCTCCTTAATATTTCATTTTCATGGGAGAGATTTTCTATCTTGTCCATTAAGGACTTCTGTAGTTCAAGAATTTGTTTTTGAGAACTTCTTAATGTTCTTATCAGTTTTTTGAGATCTGCTTCTTGCATTTCCTCTATCTCTTCATCTTCATAATCTTGCATTGGCGTGTCTTGTTCATTTGGAAGTATCATAGTGTCTTCCTTGCTCTTGTTGCCTCGGCTCCTACGTTTGTTGTTTGGCATGTTGGAGATACTTTTTTTTTTTTTTTTTTGCTGTGGTTTTTTTTCTCGTTATACTATGCCTCTAAGTGGGCTGTCTGCTTTGATGGATCCTTAGGGGCTGTGATGGCTGTGGCCAGAGTGCTATGCTTGATTCTTCAGGTTTAAGGCTGTGTAAAAAGCGACTCACCCAGATTGTTCACTCCCTTGCTCCTTGCTGGATCGCTCTCTCTCTCTCTCTCTCTCTCTCTCTCTCTCTTTTTTTTTTTTTTTTTTGAGTCAGTTGGGAAGTAATCCTGAATGGCTGAGTGAAATTGAGGGTAGTTGAAATCTGGCCTCTGTGAGTCATCATTACCTTTTATTATGGTTTGTATTTTTATGTCTTATATAAAAACATCCTTCTCAATTAAATGGTCATGAAGATATCCTTCATTTTCTTTCAATAATTTGTAATTTTACCCTACAAATTTAGATCGCTCATTTACCCAGATTTCTTTTCTTTCTTTTTTTTTTCAGATTTATTTACTTGCTTGAGAGGCAAAATTACAGAGAGAGGGAGAGGCAGAGGGAGAGGTCTTCCATCCGCTGCTTCACTCCATGCCACCAGCAGAGAGCTGGATTGGAAGTAGAGCATCCACTCCAAATGGCCAGTGTGCATATGGGGTGCCAGAGTCACAGGCAGATGCTTAACCTACTGTGCCACAGCACCGGCCCCATTTACCCAGATTGCTTTATGCAATGGAAGATAGAATTTACTTTCCCCACACAGCAAATCAATTATTCCAAAAACCTTTGATGAAAAGTTGTTTTCTACACAATGATTACTGATAACCTCTACACTAATTTGATGACACTAATATTTTACACTCCTTAATTTACTCTCCTGGTTCATTTACAGGTTCACATACAGTATGATTTTAACTGTACTTATTTTTAAGCATGTCAATATTTGATTGTTAAAGCTTCCTCCCGGAGGCGGCAAGATGGCGGAATAGGCAGGAAGCACACTATTAGGCTGGAGAGAGAGACAGGTTAATATAAGTGGAGATACTGCAGGGTCAAGGAAGAGTAGGGGATAAAACAGCATAGGAAACTCTTCCGGAACTAGAGATTCACAGTGTACCTGCGTGGAGAGCGTGGGAGCCCAAGATCGGGACACCAGCAGCAGACTCAACGCACCAGCGCTGGAACGCGAGGTGAGCCGAACCACAATAACCCGAGACACCAGCGGGCAAGCGGAAAGAGGAGGCTAGAGGGAACGAGGCTTGAAACTTCGTGGGGAAAAGTTCACCAGGCTAACTTGAAGAGAGAGAGGAAAAAAATAAAAAAAAGCGACCGATACGGACACAAGTTTCTCTCTCTCCGCTCACCTCTCAAAGGCGAGCAAGACAGAGCAGGCGCCATTTTGGACATACGTCATAAGCAGGGCGACCTCAGGTCTGCGCCAGCCCTGAGCCTAGCAGAAAAACCTGACTCTGGGGGGAGGGGTGAAATAACAGGAGATTAGCATCTAACTTGGCAACCCAGTGGGAGATTGCGGGAGAATTGGTGCCCACACTGAGGGCAGCAGAGATTCCCTGTGTGGTCCGTGGGAAAGAGCTTCCGATCTCTGGCTCCTGTGGGTATATCATTTGCCTGCTAACTACCTCCAATTACATTCAGCTGTGCGGAATTACTTCCCTTTTGAATCAAAAAAGAGAGAGATTTACCACACCTAACCTGGGAGTCTCATCTTTGACACACCCTCAGCCCTGAGGAACCAAACACAGCTCTCAGTCCACACTCATCCCAAGCCTCTAAGGCACCACTGAAAGCAGACAGTCCACTTAATATAGAGCCATAGTGTAGCAAGAAAAAACACCACAGTGAAGAAACCAAATATCTCCAACATGCCAAACAACAAACGCAAAAACCGAGCTAACAAGAACAAGGAAGACACTATGACACCCCCAAATGAAAAAGACACCCCAATTCAAGATTATGAAGATGGGGAGATTGAAGAAATGCAAGAATCAGATCTCAAAAAATTGATAATAACATTAAGAAGTTCTCAAAAACAAATTCTTGAACTACAGAAATCCTTCATGGACAAGATAGAAAATCTCTCTCGTGAAAATGAAATATTAAGGAGGAATCAAAATGAATTGAAACAACTAGTGGAACAAGAAATGGTGATAGTGATGAGAAATCATAATGAAATGAAGAATTCAATAGATCAAATGACAAACACATTAGAGAGTCTTAAAAACAGAATGGACGAAGCAGAAGAGAGAATATCAGACTTAGAAGACAGAGAGCAGGAAAGGAAACAATCAAATCAAAGAAAAGAAGAAGAAATCAGAAACCTAAAAAATACTGTCAGGAATCTACAGGATACTCTTAAAAAACCCAACATTCGGGTTCTAGGAGTACCTGAAGGCATGGAGAGAGAGAAAGGATTAGAAGGCCTTTTTAGTGAGATACTAGCAGAAAATTTCCCAGGTTTGGAGAAAGACAGAGACATCCTAATACAGGAAGCTCATAGAACCCCTAATAAACATGACCAAAAGAGATCCTCACCACGACACGTCGTAATCAAACTCACCACAGTGAAACACAAAGAAAAGATCCTAAAATGTGCAAGAGAGAAACGCCAGATTACTCTCAGAGGATCTCCAATCAGACTCACAGCTGACTTCTCTTCAGAAACCCTGCAAGCTAGGAGAGAATGGCGAGACATAGCCCAGGTGCTAAGAGAGAAAAACTGCCAGCCCAGAATATTATATCCTGCAAAGCTCTCATTTATGAATGAAGGTGAAATAAAGACCTTTCACAGCAAACAGAAATTGCAAGAATTTGTCGCCACTCGTCCAGCCCTGCAAAAGATGCTTAAAGATGTGTTACATACAGAAACACAGAAACACGGTCACCAATATGAAAGAAGGTAAAGGTAGGAAACCTCACACCAAAAGATCACAGGAATCTCAAACCATATATTAGAAAGTATCTTTGGCTAATGGCAGGGCAAAGTTACTCCTTCTCAATAGTCACATTGAATGTTAATGGCTTGAACTGTCCAGTTAAAAGACACCGATTGGCTGATTGGGTTAAGGAACAAAACCCATCCTTTTGCTGCTTACAAGAAACCCATCTATCCAACAATGATCCATACAAGCTGAGAGTGAAAGGCTGGAAAAAGATATACCACGCCAACAGAAATGAAAAGAGAGCGGGCGTAGCCATCTTAATATCGGACAACATAAACTTCACCACAAAAACTGTTAGGAGAGACAAAGAGGGGCACTATTTAATGATTAAGGGATCCATTCAACAGGAAGATATAACGATTATCAACGTATATGCACCTAATTACAGGGCACCAGCTTATTTAAAAGACTTGTTAAGGGACTTAAAGGGAGACTTAGACCCCAATACAATAGTACTGGGGGACTTCAATACTCCACTCTCAGAGATAGACAGATCAACAGGACAGAAGATCAACAAAGAGACAGTAGATTTAAATGACACTATAGCCCAAATGGATCTAACAGATATCTACAGAACATTTCATCCTACATCTAAGGACTTTACATTCTTCTCAGCAGTACATGGAACCCTCTCTAGGATTGACCACATACTAGGCCATAAAGCAAGTCTCAGCAAATTCAAAAGAATTAGAATCATACCATGCAGCTTCTCAGACCACAAAGGAATGAAATTGGAAATTGGCAACTCAGGAATCCCTAGAGTACGTGCAAACACATGGAGATTGAACAACATGCTCCTGAATGAACAATGGGTCATAGAAGAAATTAAAAGAGAAATCAAAAATTTTCTGGAAGTAAATGAGGATAACAGCACAACATACCAAAACCTATGGGATACAACAAAAGCAGTGTTAAGAGGAAAGTTTATAGCAATAGGTGCCTACATCAAGAAATTGGAAAGGCACCAAATAGATGAGCTTTTAAGTCATCTCAAAGATCTAGAAAACCTGCAGCAAACCAAACCCAAACCCAGTAGGAGAAGAGAAATAATTAAAATCAGAGAAGAAATCAACAGGATTGAATCCAAAAAAACATTACAAAAAATCAGCCAAACAAGGAGCTGGTTTTTTGAAAAAATAAACAAAATTGACACCCCATTGGCCCAACTAACTAAAAAAAGAAGAGAAAAGACCCAAATCAATAGGATCAGAGATGAAATGGGAAATGTAACAACAGACGCCACAGAAATAAAAAGAATCATCAGAAATTACTACAAGGACCTGTATGCCAGCAAACAGGGAAATCTATCAGAAATGGACAGATTCTTGGACACATACAACCTCCCTAAATTGAGCCAGGAAGACATAGAAAATCTAAACAGACCAATAACTGACACAGAAATTGAAACAGTAATAAAGGCCCTCCCAACAAAGAAAAGCCCAGGGCCAGATGGATTCACTGCTGAGTTCTACCAGACATTTAGAGAAGAACTAACTCCAATTCTCCTCAAACTATTCAGAGCAATCGAAAAAGAGGGAATCCTCCCAAATTCTTTCTATGAAGCCACCATCACCTTAATTCCTAAGCCAGAAAGAGATGCAACATTGAAAGAGAATTACAGACCAATATCCCTGATGAACATAGATGCAAAAATCCTCAATAAAATTCTGGCCAATAGATTGCAACAACACATCAGAAAGATCATCCACCCAGACCAAGTGGGATTCATCCCCGGTATGCAGGGATGGTTCAACATTCGCAAAACAATCAACGTAATACACTACATTAACAGACTGCAGAAGAAAAACCATATGATTCTCTCAATAGACGCAGAGAAAGCATTTGATAAAATACAACACCCTTTCATGATGAAAACTCTAAGCAAACTGGGTATGAAAGGAACATTCCTTAACACAATCAAAGCAATATATGAAAAACCCACGGCCAACATCCTATTGAATGGGGAAAAGTTGGAAGCATTTCCACTGAAATCTGGTACCAGACAGGGATGCCCTCTCTCACCACTGCTATTCAATATAGTTCTGGAAGTTTTGGCCAGAGCTATTAGGCAAGAAAAAGAAATTAAAGGGATACAAATTGGGAAGGACGAACTCAAACTATCCCTCTTTGCAGATGATATGATTCTTTATTTAGGGGACCCAAAGAACTCTACTAAGAGACTGCTGGAACTCATCGAAGAGTTTGGCAAAGTAGCAGGATATAAAATCAATGCACAAAAATCAACAGCCTTTGTATACACAGGCAATGCCACGACTGAGGAAGAACTTCTAAAATCAATCCCATTCACAATAGCTACAAAAACAATCAAATACCTTGGAATAAACTTAACCAAAGACGTTAAAGATCTCTACGATGAAAACTACAAAACCTTACAGAAAGAAATAGAAGAGGATACCAAAAAATGGAGAAATCTTCCATGCTCATGGATTGGAAGAATCAATATCATCAAAATGTCTATTCTCCCAAAAGCAATTTATACATTCAATGCAATACCCATCAAGATCCCGAAGACCTTCTTCTCAGATCTGGAAAAAATGATGCTGAAATTCATATGGAGACACAGAAGACCTCGAATAGCCAAAGCAATCCTGTACAACAAAAACAAAGCCGGAGGCATCACAATACCTGATTTTAGGACATACTACAGGGCAGTTGTTATCAAAAGCTTCCTCCCATGTTTTCATTTTTGGCTTTTCTGTGTATAAATAGTTTTCACTCTCTAAATTTTTTTTTTTTGAAATTTATTTAACATTTTATCTCGGAACAGTTTTAAATTTACGAAACAAAAGTTGTGAAGTAGTACGCCAAGAGTTGCCATATACTCATCACCTCATCCTCCTCTTTAACTTCTTGTATATTTTAGAGTGAAATTTTTAAATTCCTTTCACTTTGATCTTGTTAGAGAATGTTCAGGAATCACATTGAGTTTATATGGATAGGTGCGTTATTGATACATTAATATATTTATCCTAACCATTATTTACATGCAGTCTTCCTTTATGTTCTTTAATGGTATTAAAAATGCTAATCCTAAAGTACTGCATATTGTTACTATGGTTAAATCCCAAATACTTTATAATTTTCCCTTTTATAATTTTTTTATATGTTTCAATAGGTTACTGTAGATAGCATATAGAAATTTTGCCCAATTCTCTGGTTAGCATACTCCCACCTCTGATTAATTTTTATAATTTTGCTTTATTGGATTTTCTAATTATACAGTTATTTCACTTAAATAATGTTTTTTCTGCCTTTGTAATTGCTGTATATTTTATCTCTTTTGTACTTTATAAACATTATGCTGGACAGTGACTATGTTGAATAGTGATATTGGTAGTAGGTATACTATGATAATTCAGGTTTTAAAATAATTGGGCCTAAAATATCTGCTTCAGTGTACTTGAGAATTTTTAGTTTTGGTATATTTTATTAATATAAAGGTTTGCTTCCTATTGTATTATCACAAATATAATGTTTTTATCTATCTGTAGATATATTTTTCCTCTCCCCATGATCTCTTATATTCCTAGAATACGTCACACATTTTATTTTTAATCATAATCTACTATTATTATTTTGGGGAACATGGTCAATTAATATTCTGGTTAAATTATGCCCATATTCAAAGTGGATTATTCATATAGTATTTGCTTTTGCTGCACTTTACTTTTTAATAAATGAATATTAAACCAGTCTTAGAAAAGAAAAAAATGTTAATAAAATAATGCCATTTGCTTGTGAAGTTTTTAAAAATTTAATGTAGGATTAGGCTTTCTAGAAACTTTTGGTAGAATAACTTTTTTTTTTCCATTTTCAATCTCTTAAGTGATAATTGGTCTATTAAAATACTGTTTATTTTCTCTTGGCATTTTATATATTTCAGAAATTAATATCTTCCAGAACATTAGGTTGTAACTCTATGGCTAATCTGTCAACTATCTTCTAATGAACAAATCAATCTCTTTCCATCTTCAAAATAATTTCCCAATTGACTCAAATGAACATTTATGTTTCTCCTATTCTCCCTATCTTCAATTGTTTTAATAGGATAGAGACTGTGTTGCATAATCCTCCATTTCAATATATGCTAAATATTATTTTTAAATTTGTTCTTGAGCAGAGGCTTGTATACATCTTTGACAGGTCTCCAGAAAGCAATATCACATTTCTTCTGCCTTCAACCCATAATGGTAGGTGAATCATCTTTATTGACACTTACTAACCTGAATGCTTCTTTAAAAAAAAAAAACGATTTATTTACTTATAGAAAAGCAGCATTAAAGAGATATACTGAAGGAGAGAGAGAGAGAGAGAAGAAGAGAGAGAGAGAAATGTCTTCCATCCACTGGTTCACTCTCTAAATGGTCTCATCAACTAATGCTGTGTCAGGCAGAAGTCAGGAGCTTGGAATTCCATTCAGGATTCCAAGATGGCTGGCAAAGTCCAAGCATTTGGGCCATTTTCTGTCCATTTGGGGAGAACCGGACCAGAAGCAGAACAGTCAGAACCAGTGGTCAATGGGATGCCAGCATCACAGGTGGAGGCTTAACGCGTTGTGCCACAATGCCAAGAGTGCTTCCATATTCATTTTCCAATTAAAATCTCCTCATCTCCTCTCATTTGGTTGAGGTGTGTTCTTCATTGATTCATTAATTTTTACCCATCTTCTACCTAAAAACCTCTTAAAAGATGCTATAAGTACATCCCATATGCCTTCCTGGTCTTACCCTCTCTGTGGCTCTGACAGAATACAAACTGTCTGTATGTGTCTGGGGGATTTTTTTCTGGAATTCTGGAAGAAAAACCCTGACCAGAAGTTCCCAGGAATTAACACCTACCCAGCAGCCTTTTTTTTTTTTTCCCCCCCTCAGGCTAGCCCACTGAGAGAGAGAGAGAGAGGTGTCACATGGGAGGGAATCCTGAAGGTGAAATCGAGGTCACTTTGGACCCTGGAGCCAACTCCCCCAGAACTGTTAGAAAAAAAGCTGTGAGTATTTATTTGTTAGCCCTGTGGGCATTCATGCACTAACCCCCAACAGGCACTAAGGGGGACACAGGGATCTGGGGCTGGAGACTGTGGCGGGGGAGGGGGCAGGGAGGCTTCCTGGAGGGACAAGGGATGTCACCATGGACGGAAGCTGCTTGATCCACGAGGATGTGGAAAACATGACTAGGAAGTGGCGGGAACAGAGCCTCAAAGGGCCGTCCTCAAAGGTCAGCGGACAGGGCCCTCCAGAGAGGGCAAACGTGGAGATTCCCGGTCCGGTCCCTTCCTCGGGCCGCTGATCCAGGAGGTCAGGGATGGGGCCTGGGACCACATTTCTGCTTTTCCGCTCCCACTAAGAAGGATGTGGGCTCACACCCCAGGTGAGACGGGGGTGGGCGGGGAGCGAGGATGAGAGGTCGGTGGGACTTTGTAGCATGGGAGACTCAATCAATGCTGTTCCTAACCAGGCCTCTGCACCGTGCCAGAGGGAACTCAGACCTGCTGGCTGTGAGACCTTGGGCGAGGCACTTAACCTCTCTGAGCTTAAGGTGGTGGCCGTGGACACCTGACATATTACTGATGAACAAATGAGGACCGGCATCCCTGGCGCCTGGGGCCGGGTGAAGTCTGATCTCTGCTCAAGGAGACGCCAAGCCTTAAGCAAGGATGCTCGCTCGGGTAGCAATGAGCATGCGCAACACGCAGACCTTGGCGTCTGCACACCGGTCTCCACCGAGATTAATTGTTTAAGGCTCCAGGAGTCCACAAGAAGTCGCCCAAAGGACAAACAATCCCGGGAGGTTAAGAGAGTTCCTTACAGAGCGCGGAGACCCCGGCTACCTGCAGCACCCACCCACCACGGCCAGTGTCCACGCTCCCCGACGTGGCACTGAGCGCTCCCCGCGGGACACATCCTCCACGCGTGCTTCCCCCCACCCCCAAAAACTCGGCCTGAGGCGAATCCTGGGGCAGGACACAGGCCAGACACCCGGAGCGCACGGGATCGCCCTCAAGCCCAGGGCCCGGGCTCTGCAGAAGCCAAGGACCGACGCAAGGCGACACGGGGCGGCATGACCGTGGGCTTGGGCTGGGGCTGATGCAGCTCCCGCGCGCCGGTGTCCCCGGACCACCGCGCCCCCAGCCCCTGGCCACCTGCTTCTCCGAGATCTCTGGGGGCAACGCCTCTGCCTCCCTCACCACAAGCAAGCAAAGAGGGGTCACGGAGAACGGCCCCCCTGCCCTCGGGAGCCGGCTTCTCAAGTTTTACCTCAGCCGCAGCTAAGCTCCAAGCCCCCCAGCAGCCTTCAATCAGACCTATACACAGCCTGCCACTGTTTTGAGGGAGAGAGAACTCAGAAGCACATTTCTCTGAGTTTCCTGGTGGACTTGAGCTCTTGTCAACTTGCAGGTTTAGGAGCTTCTCTTTGCTATGTCAGTTCTTCACTGGCAACTCCAAAATAAACTCCACATACATGAATCCTTGTCTCTGGATTCACTTCTGGGGAGATTCCACCTGAGACACTGATCAGTTTCCTACATCTGAGGATCCATGCCTGGTATAAATTTTAAAGCTGAAGTCAAATCACAATTTTCCTTTAAACATTTCTTCCATCATCTAAGCCACGTTGATATCTTCCTTCTGATTCACTGAAGTATATCTCTCTTTTACTACATAATTCATTATGTCATAATAATAACATTGGTTTGAATTGTATAATGCTACATGCTTTGTTACAGTACTTTGAACTATGGAATCCATTAACCCCTTATTTTTTATGTACAAAATCTCTATTTACCCAAAAAACTTCAAAATTTTTAATGGAGAGCATGCAAAGAAATAACTGCATCATACACTTGATTGCTGTCAATTGAACATGTAATGAACTGATTAAAATTGAATTGGACTATATTAAATGTATACTAACAATTGAAGAACACAATTTTTGTATAACACTCCTATCAGAAGTCACATACCACTATTCTTTTCAACTGCAAAGTACACTTTGTTCCCAAATATTATGTTTTTCTTTGCTATAACTTGTGATATATTTAGGTTTTACACATATTTTTTATTGAATAAAAAGTAGTGATAACAGTAGTAAAAAGTGGTTCTTACATGCAACTTTGGGGACATAGCTATATACCTCTTTGGCTCTTTTCACATTCTGTTCCATTAATGTTTCCTTTTATAAAGTTTCAGCTTTCTCTCACCGAAATACAAACTCCATTTCATGACCTCTGAGAATGATATTCTAAGCCATCTAACAGTGAATACCTGTTTGTGTTATAAAATGAAGTATCTGGCATTTCCAGGAGGAATTGCTGAAAACAGGATGAGGAGTACGTATTGAAAGGAGCATAGAGTTCATAACAGGGTAAGGAAATGACTTGTTAAATAGTCAAAATGAGAGACTCACCCATTGCATTTTATATATTTCTGTGTTTCTTCCCCCCAAAAATGAGAAAACTTAAATGAATATCTATATGTAAGCAGTAGATACATGTTTGAAGTTAATTGTGAGCAGTTCTGTTGAAGGAATGTGGAAATCGAAAAGAATACACCATATGATATTGTCTTGGGAAGTACAGATTAAATATTTTAACTGTAAATATTTCTTATAAAGGGAGAAGAGAAATGAAATGTTATTAGTGAAATTAATTGTTTTTGCAGGAAGAGATGTTTAAATCATTAAGTTTAGAGAAGAACTACATCTCTCTGCCTGCTTGAATTTTCCCATCAAGTATACCTGATGGTGATATCACAGGATTTGAATAATGTGTGAGTTTAGTGTTGATGCTACTAAAATACTATTCATTGTGGGGAAATATGGCAATGTGTTGAGTATGAAAGGAAATAGAAGCAAGAGAATGGATCCAATTTCCAATAACCAGTCCCCTGAGACATACGTTTCTTCTGTTCAGTCAGTTAAAAAAAAAGTGAAGGATGTCAACAGCACTGATATTGAGATATATTAGCAGTACAATTGTGCTGGTGCACATAATGACAGTCATAGGACTAATAACAGTTTGCAATTAAATAACACTTATCTTCTTCGGAGTTCAAAGTGCTTCCCAATACAATATTGAACAGCCTTGTAATACAAAGAGGAAAAAAAATGTTCTCAATACTCATAGAGAAAAGAAAGAATCTGTGTCACTAGCATATGGCATCTTATACAAGAAATGTCATACTTATCAGAACCAGGACCCATTTAGCAAAATTTTCCCTGAAAGGGAGTATACAATGTAAAGAAATGTGGTTATCCTTTTTTACCTCAGCTTCAAAGCATCAAACAATCTCTTCCCCCTTCCACACTGATTGCCTAAGTAACCAAATCTGCTTAGCCATGTGTCTTTGCCTCCTCATCTTTAAATTGAGATAGCACTCATTTAATGCTTATGTGCATAGGGACCATGATTCAGGTGAAGAATATACTTGTTGTTGTTTGAAAGTAGATTATTGGCAACGCTGTGGCTCACTTGGCTAATCCTTCACCTGTGGTGCCAGAACCCTGGGTTCTAGTCCCAGTCAGGGCACCAGATTCTGTCCCGGTTGTTCCTCTTCCAGTCCAGCTCTCTACTATGGCCAGGGAGTGCAGTGGAGGATGGCCCAAGTCCTTGGGCCCTGCACCTGCATGGGAGACTGGGGGAAGCACCTGGCTCCTGGCTTCGGATTAGCATGGTGCGCTGGCCGCAGCACACCGGCAGCAGCGGCCATTGTGGGGTGAACCAATGGAAAGGGAAGACCTTTCTCTCTGTCTCTCTCTCTCACTGTCCACTCTGCCTGACCAACAAAAAAAAAGTAGATTATCATTATTCTTTAATTAAATCTTCAAAAATTTCATAGAAGATTTATATTATGATAAAAGCTTGCATGTATTTTTTTCACTAAAATAAACCTATATTTTAATTCTATCTTCTCTGCTCTTTGGAGTCCCTTCTTACAAGGGATATGTTATTCAGAAGATTTTCAGTTTTAAATAATGTCATTAATCTAGTGTTCTTGCTAAAACACTACAAATCTGCCTTGCCAACCTTACTAGGACATTTCATAAAATACCACTGATTATGGAAAGCATCTCAAAAATATAGAGCATTAAATAAATGAGAGTTATTGTTAATAACCTAATTTCCCTTTTTTACCTATCGTGGATCCGTCATCCATGAATTTATTGCATAGATGAGATAATAAACCAAAGTTTGGTTGCAATAGAAAAGAAAACACATTTTGCTATGAAATCCTCTATAGATCAACTAGCACCTGAATATGAGTCATTTATGGAGAAGTCTCTCCTATCTCAAAATGTCTGCACTTTCTACTCCAGAGCTTTCTAGTCCAGAACAGAGACTTCCATGTTCTGTGATGGAGATGAAGACTAGTTGTGGTGGAATATAATTTGCCTCACCAGTGACAGGATGGGTGAGTCCAACCTTCTTGATTGAACATGTCTGGTTTCTACTCTTGCTTTATCAATATCTACCTGTGTGGTTATACCAAGTCATTTCACCTTTCTTCAAACTTGGTGTGGGGCCAGCCCTGTGGTGTAGTGGGCAAAGCTACAGCCTGCAGTGCCGGCATCCCATATGAACACCGGTTCGTGTGCCAGCTACTCCACTTCTGATTCAGTTCTCTGCTATGGCCTGGGAAAGCAGTAAAAGTTGGCCCAAGTCCTAGGCCCCTGCAACCACATGGAAGACCTGAAAGAAGCTCCTGGTTCCTGGCTTTGTATCAGCCCAGCTCCGATTGTTGCAGCCCTTTGGGGAGATAACCAGCAGATGGAAGACCTCTCTCTCTCTTTCTCTCTCTCCCCGCCTCTCCTTCTTTGTGTAACTCTGACTTTCAAATAAATAAATAAATAAATCTTAAAAAAATCTGATGACCTCTTTTAGATAGTAGAGGTAACACTAACATAAAAGGCTATTTGATAAATAAATTAGGTATACAATAATTGACCCACTGTAAATGTTTATGAAAATGATTGCCCTTTTAATGTTCATATTGTTTCATAACCATCTCCTGAGAAGATCTGTGTCACAACTAAAGGTCTATGATTTAATTATATCTAAATCTACTTAGGATATTAGGTTAGCAGTAGTAGAACATTTCCAAAGAAAACCAGAAAACATGTTAGAATGACAAAGAGTTTTAAATTGCCATTATCCTGATTATTGCATGAGCCTATACAAGGAAAATATATATGGGACAATTTGTGAAAGTGGTTTGGAATTTATAAGATGTATGCTATAATTTTTATTTTATGTATATATGGCAGTGTGTACAACTAACAACCCAAATGGATTTTCATGCTGGAAATGACCACCCATAGGAAACTGTATCCACTAATATTATTTCATTGACATTTTCTGAGTAACCACCAAGCACTGAGAATTGGAGAACTTGGCTCATTGTTTATTTTCATGTATTTAGAGCCCAGTCAAAACCATTGATAAGCTGTTGGATGTCTTCTTCCCTTAATTATGTTCTTCAGAAACATTTCTCTTGGAAATAACATTCTATAAGAAAAGAAGAACTCTGACATTTCTTTTCCTTTGGATACTTTGGATATCAGGGGGTTAAAAAAATGATGCTAACTTGAAACAACCCAACAAGGTAACATGGAGTGCTTTATTTTAGTGGAGTTTTTAAAAGCTTAGAAAATTCTCTTAATGTTAAATGGATTTTTTTTCTTTTTATAGTCAGTCAAAAATTATATTTTAAAACTCTACAGTTAAAGAGGAAAAGCAATTATCAAAATGCAATAAACTTCTAAATAAAGTACAAATTGCTTCTGTGGCCTTACCTATCAAAATAGAAAGCTTCTTGTAATGTCTTTCATGAGTCAATCAGCAGGATTCTGCCTCCACATTCTGACACCCAGGGGAGGGGGAGAGGTCAGCATAGAACTTTAAGAAGATGCTCAGGAACAGTGGACTTGAGAAGATGGTGAGAAATTAACATTTGACATTTTTGTTGTTAGTCGTTTGCCTGACTTTTTTTTTTCCTCTTGGTTACATTTGTCTTAACTCCGAGCCTAACTTACACTTTCAGAAAAATGGGAGTAAGCAGAAAAATCAGCTGTCTTCATGGTGTGAGATGAGAACCACGTGCCTTGTTCATTGTAGGAACAGAGTAAACATCTGCTGGTTGATCGCTTATCTTAATGTATTTCATTTATATTCTGTACCACACTACAAACATTTAGGGCTCTAGACGCATAGAATAGGGGATTTATAAGGGATTTTAACTGACATCTAATCCCACTTCAGACAAGAAAAGAGTCCATTCTGCCATATCCCAGGATGATTGTCATCTATCTTCCCTTTGAATCTTTTCAGAAGAGCCAAAGAAGCGACTTCTGAAGCAACCTGTTCCATTATTGGATAGTATTATATTTGGAAAAGTTGTAATAATATCTTCATCTTCTTAAACTTCACCCAGGTTTTTAGATCAGCCTTGGAGCACAAAATAGACTAAATATTCCCAATGATTAAAGTAGAATGAGAAATGATCTTCAGAATCTAACTATCATGGGCTGCCATCTGGATTCAGCCACTTACCAGTCATGTGCATGTTTCTTATTCCTCACTTCATTTTTTATTATAATGTTGGTCTTCTATATGAAAAATGGATGATAAAATGCCTACACCACATGTTCACAGGTATTTGTGAATTTCACATGTGATTAACTGCAAAAAGCTCCACAGTAAGCAGGAAGATGCCACTCTTCTACTTCCAAGATTCTAGTTGATCCTTAAAAATAGTTCATTCATCATAGTAGTTTTATTAGCTGTCCTTGTATTATGTTTTCTCAAGTCAAAAGATCAGGCTGACTTACCTGTCATAGTGCCTATAATATCACTCTTAAAGATTCATGTGCTGTCATTGTTAATTCATGAGTTTCCCAATATGAAAGAGGAAGGAGAAACAAAAAACACCATCAATAGTCAAGAAAAAAAAAAGATTAATGAAAAACAATAGAAATTCGAGTCTATTTTAATGAAGTAGTATTTAGCACGTGTTTGTCCTGAGCATAAAAGCAAATGACATATGTGGTTTTAGAGACAATGGTAAGCAGAAGGTTGCAGATAAGTTGAGCAGGCAAAAAAAAAAAAAAATGGTTTTCTCTTCCTTCAACAATGCAAGGTCTTTGTACTAAATTATTGCTATTTATTAATATTTTCAGATTCTTAGAGCTGAAGTCTCACATACTTATCTATACACTACAAGCACACACATTTACAAACATGTAAACAAATTCAGACACACATATGTGGATAGTTAATAAATTTCTATTAAAGGTTATTTGTAATATGTGTAAATTATTAAGAATGGATATTAATAATCCTTTTAAACATCTTTCACCCAACAAGTTGTTCTCTGTCATCCAGTTTTCTGTAATTTTTCTTGACTTCTCCCTATGTGTTTCTTGTATACTGTCAAACTACCTTGATTTCTCCACCCTTGGACTCATATCTTCATTCTGTTTTTGTTTTGTAGAGTTACTCCTCTTGGGTTCATGACAATTATTTCCAAAATAATTCCCTATATCTATATCACACAGAAAAGCTCTTTATTTTCAAATAAATTTCTATGCCTACATTTTTATATCCTAAAATTTAATAACATGCTAAATGAAATGAAAGAGTCAATCTACATTAGATCTCACCTCTCATGCACACAAATGTACCAGAAACATTTTCCCATTTCTCATTCTCTAAGAAGAACTTGTCATCTGGCCCAGGAAATGCACTACTACTCTGTACCTAGAATGTCAGTTGCGCCAATGGCTACCAAATTTAGCAGAGATCATAAAACTAAGTAATGATTCTGATCTATGCTTCACGTCATGAACTCTAGTCATGCTAACACAATATCTTTCAATATGAGACTATGCTGACTCAATCCCTAACTTGCTGTAATAAACACAATAAAATATTATAGCAGAATTTCCCAACCTGAAAATGTGTAAGAATCATCTGAGAAGAATTGAGAAGTGCAAATCCCAGTGCACATCACCAGGGAGTGTGATTTGTTAGGAAAACAGTAAGGCATTTTGTGAAAAGCCACCTTGATCTATAACTTGATTTGGAAAACATTGATTTAATCAACCTGCAGTATTGTGTCTTTCTCATCTGTAAAAATGATGTTAGAATTCAGTGCCTAGTGTGATAAAACCTGAGCTTCTCACCATAATAGAGCCTACTGAACTCTTTTGCTATAAAACAAGGTTCAGTATTTAGGTCTTCAAGTCTTGGCACTCAAATTGTGGTGAATGAAACAACAGCTTCATCTAACATTAAAATTGGAATAAACTCCAACTCAGGAAGACTCAGGAAGCTATTTTGATTTGAGCACACCAAGGGATTTAGGGAATAAAAAGTTTGGGAACCTTAACTAAACAATCTTTATATAGCTAACATATGTATAATTAATAAAATATATAATGATATTTTCTCTAATATTAAGCTACAAATACATATAAGGACAGGGAGAGCACACAATCTGATATCCATGTCTAGGATTTCTTTGTTTTTGTACTCATACAGAATAGTGTAATAAGAATGGTCAACACTGAACAGGTACATGTAGATTATAATGTAGATAGGGATTATGACAAAATATTAGGGTTTTATCAATATGTGATAATTTCAAAAATATGAATAATATTAAAAAGATATGCAGAAGGACAGAGGTGCCTCATATGTCCTGGGAAGGAATAAATCCATCTTGAAACATATTATGATTTTATTCCGAACCAAACAATAGATTTATCTATAGCAGCAATTATTAAATAAATATTTTCTGAGTTAATTTTGATTGTAAGAAATATAGACAAGGGAAAAAGAATCTATCATGCTGTGGGCATTTTGTTTATTTGGGATATTTTGCATTACTTTTGATAGTTTCTTTTCAAAGATAAATCAAGATCTAGTCTCAAATTCTTGTCAGACAGTGAAGAAGCTGGTGGGGGTGGAAACCCTAAACTTTTGTTTACATCAGAAGATTAAGTAGGCACAGTGTTAGAATATGCAATAGAGGAAGCATGATAGATAAGTTGTCAAAGAAAACTTCAGAAAGTACTCAGTGATTGAAAAAATATAAATAAATATACAGCCGTATCTTCTGATGTGTAGTCTCTTGCAACTTATTTTTAAATATGCATGACTACAGCTTTACTGCATTATCCAAGTCTTCAAAACACAGTAAAAGAAGATCTTTATAGTGAATTGGTAAACTAACAGACTGAGAATGAAAATGAAGTCAACATTAATTGGTGTCAGAAGGGATGTGAGGAAGGATACTGAGCTCAACAGCATCCTTGTTCACAGGAAGATTTCCATGTCCCCCTTTTAAATATCCAAAGGTGATAGATATGTTAATTATTTAGATTTTATTATCACACAATGCGTATGTGTATCATAATATCACATTATATCCTTAAAGTTTGTTCAATTATATATTATCCATTAATTAAACTTTTCTTCTTTGTCAATGCTGCCTTGTATTTCTAATATATATAATTCAATTTCAAGAATATTGCTCATTTTCAAGTAACTCAAGGAAAACAAAAAACTAAAATGTCACCATTTAATAATACTCATTTTGTCATTTTGGCAACTCATGACGACAGCCTAGGGTGGTTACTGGCGCCATAAACTAGAGTGTCAATTTGTTGGGTCAACAACAGGAGCCACTGTGCACTTGCTCCTCATGTGGGATCTCTGTCCTTAATGTACTGTACATTTTGATTTAATGCTATAACTAGTACTCAAACAGTATGTTTCACTTTGTGTTGCTATGTGGGTGCAAACTGTTGAAATCTTTATACTAAATTGATCTTCTGTATATAAAGAGAATTGAAAATGAATCTTGATATGAATGGAAGGTGAGAGGGAGCGGGAGAGGGGAGGGTTGCGGGTGGGAGGGAAGTTATGCAAGGGGGAAGCCATTGTAACCCATAAGCTGTACACTGGAAATTTATATTCATTAAATAAAAGTTAAAAAAAGTGAAAAAATAATACTCATTTTGAATTATTCATGTAGAATTATTTGAAAAATGCTGAAAAACTGGAAACTTGAAGGTCTTTATTTTATCTTTATAAAAAGAATATTATTTATTTATTTATTACAGAGATAGAGGGATGGGGGAGGGTGAGATTGAGATTGAGATGAAGATGGAGATGGAGATGGGGATGGGGATGGGGATGGGTAGTGAGAGGGAGAGGGGGAGAGAAGGAGGAAGAAGAGGAAGGGAGAAGGAGGGGAAGTGGGAGAGAAACAGAGAGAGAGAGAGAGAGAGAAAGAGAGAGAAATCTATATCCTGGTTCACTCCCCCAAATAGTTGCAATGGTGGGCCAAGTCAAAACCAGAAGCCTGGAACTCCATTCAGGTCTCCACGTGGGTGCAGGGGCCCAAGCAATTGAACCATATTCCACTGCTTTCCCAGGTGCATTATCAGGGAGTTGGATCAGAAATGGATTAGCCAGGACCCAACTGTTGCCCATGTGGCATGTCAGTGTTGCAGGCAGCAGCTTAAACCAATGCACTACAATGCCGGCCTGATCAATTCATTCTTGTTTGGATGTTTACTATAAGGTAGGTAATCAAAGACAGCAGAACTAACTAAAGGTAAAAGGGTTAAATTTTTTTCAATACTGTTAGTCTAGTGTCATTATTTTCAGGGCCAATTTTAACATTCTAAAGTGAGCAACCTACTAAACAGTGTAAGTGCAAAAATGATATTCCCCCTTTATAAAGTCTCTAAATTGAGAAACTAAACATTCTATGAAAATCAGGAAAATTGTATGTTCTGGAAAATGTTAATGTCTTCTACTGAAATTGCACTCAGAAGCCACATAGATCAAACTCCCTTACACTCAAATTTAGCATCTTCTTTTTATGTTCCCAGGGAAATTTACCATGAGAGGTTTTAGAATGCACAAGTGGCCACAAGAGCAGAATGCATTTAAAAAAAAAACTGTTTATTCATCTCTATTTTTTGAAACCTTTTTTATTGATGAATGATTACATATAATATGTGCAGTTATTTGCTAATAGCTGTACATATTTAATGTGTGCATTTTGATGAGTTTGGTGATAAGAATACCCCTGTGAAACTATCACCATCATCAAAACTATGAATATATCCATAACCTCCCAAAGTTTCTTTCTACCCCCTTTATTAGACGGAGCATTAGTGTCTGTATATGCACGATAGGATACACATGGGATTAAGAAATTTCAGGCATACAACTCAATATTTGTCATGATAGGTAATAGGCTTAACAGTAAATCTCTAGAACTTATTTATCTTGCATAACTACAACTTTATATTTGATCATAAATTCTTTCCCCAAACCCTTCACCATTCTACTCTCTTTTCTTTGAATTTTAGACTTCACACAGAACTGAAGCATAGTATTTGTATGGCTTATTTGACTTAACATAATGCCATTGAGATCTATCCATATTGTGATAAAAGGCAGAATTTCACTATTTTTCATGCTAAATAATATTCAAATATGTGTATATATCACAATTTCCAGCAATCCTATTCATACAGCCAAAGAAATCAAAATCAGAATCTCCAAGTGAATCTGAACTTTCACAATTATTGCAGCAGTATTCACAAAAGCTGCAACATGAAAAAGATCCTACTTCTTATTCTAAAATATTTATTTCTGGAAAGGCAGAGAGAGAGAGAGAGAGAGAGAGAGAGAGAGAAAGGGAGATCTACTTGTTGGTCCATTCCTGCAATTGCTGGGGTTGGGCCAGGTCAAACTCAGGATCTGGGAACTCAGGGTCTGTGGGTGGCAGGGACCCAACTACTTGGACCTTTACACCTATTTCCCTGGGTGCACAAGAATTTGAAATTGGGAGCAGAGTTGGGATTCAAACCCAGGTATTGTTAGATGTCCCAACTAGCACCTTAACCAATATGCCAAATTCTGCTTCTCTATCTCTTAATGAGAAATGAGTATCTCTGAGCTCAAGGGTCGAAAAGTAGAATCTAACCACAAAATACATCTTCAAAGAGTTGTTTTAACCAGTTAACTTGAACTAATAAGTTTTTCTACTTTCTTATTTAATCTTTACTTTTTTAGTTTTTAATCTGTAACAAAAGCACAATGTTCCTACTATTCTTTTCTTTCATCTCTGTGCATTTTAAAACTGATCATTTTAATGCTCTGACTTGGGATAGGAATTGCTAATACATTAAAAATATTGCTGTTTAATTTCTGAGTAAAATACACTATGTGGAGAAACAAGACACAGTTTGATTTTAGGAGTTTCTCAGCTATTAATATCCACAAGCACTTATTGTCCACAACATAACATTTGCTCCTTAATCATATGCTACATTTTCATGTTAATAGTTTAATGAAAGTGGATGCTGTTTTCTTAACTAAAGGATACATTTCATAAGGACTGATGGGAAATGTGATAGTTTTTATTATAATTTCCCATAAGGGGCTATTATATAAGGTAAGGTTAAAAAATGTCTTGTGTTCTGCTCAATTACCACACCGTTTTTTTAAATACATAAAGAAATCTACATCTTAAATGCTTGATTTAATAAAATCAGAGTTTATTTTTATGGTATAGAAGTAACTTTAATTCATAACAAATGTCAATTATAACTAGCTTATTTGTTTCTTCATTATATCAGAAATCTTCAGGTAAAATAGAACTTTAAAAAAAGTGAGTACAGATTATTGTAGGCTGACTGATTGTCCAGCATAGAAATAAGAGTGCTTATAGAATACCAGACCAGGAATGGTAGAATAAAAGAAGATAATCAATTTCAATTTCAGGATAAACAGGTGGATTTTTTAGTGAAAATTATGAGCAACTATGCTTTTAAAAAAGGACATTTTGACTAAGAATGTTTAGTTGTGTCATATGGGGAAAACAGAATGGACAAATCAGAGTCTAAATTTGTTGGTGCATCATTTCATTTACCGAGGGCAAAGCACTATCAGGAGTTGGTCTACAGGCTACACCTTAAAGCAACTTGAATTCCAGGCAAAAACCTACAACTTCAGTTTTGGGAGGTGGTCAACCATGAAGCATTTAATCCTTAATAAACTGAAATTATTTGTACATGCAATTGAAGGCCACTAATGGTCATAGTTAAAACCTAGCTGGTAGATGTTTCCAGCACAAAAAGAATATTTTACAAATGATTACTTGTAGCCTACTAGCCATTCTCTAGTTAATTTATACTTTATATAATTTATAATTGAATTTTCTGGGCACACAGCCACCCAACTGAAAACTACATTCCCCACTCCTCACTGCTACCTTTTATGGCCATGGGATCAAGTTCTTGCCAAGAGATAGGGAAATTCATGGAAGTGTCATATTTCACCCAGAAAAAAATTGGTAGTATGCTCACCTGGTTTATTTCTCTTACCAGTTGCTTATAAATTGTGAGAACTGAAGAACTCCTATATGTTGAAACTCAAATTAAGAATGGCAGCATTGGGGCCTGCACTGTGCTGCAGTGGGTTAAGCCACCTCCTGTGGTTCTGGCATCCCGTATGGTTGTTGGTTCAAGTCCAGGCTGCTCTACTTCAGATCCAGCTCGCTGCTGATGGCCTAGGAAAGCAGTAGAGGAGGGCCCAAGTGCATGGACTCCTGTATCCATGTGAGAGACCCGGAAGAAGCTCCTGGTTCCTAACTCCTGGCTTTAGATCAGCTCAGCTCCAGCCATTGTGGCCATTGGAGTGAACCTGCAGATGAAAGATCTCTCTCTCTGCCTCTCACTTTCTCTATGTAACTCTGCTTCTCAAATAAATGAGCATTTTTTTTAAAATGAATGATAGTAGTGTCTTCAGCCCTTGATTTCAGGAATCTAATTTGGTTTTTACATGACAAAAAATAAACTTCTATCCTGTTTAAGAGTCTACATTCCTGTCTTCATCTCCTGTCTTTCCTTTACTTCCTCACAAACACTGACCAGTATCACAAATGACATCAATATTATGTTGCTTTGATCTTTTCCTTTAATATAATGCAACACAGATTTTTAAATATGGTATTAATACCTCACTATTCACTAAATACTGAAAGCCAAATGTATTTTCAGATAGCTCAACTGTACCACTGTACATCACTACTGAATTATGCCATATAATTTTGTTTCAAAGTAAGGAAGTAGAGGAACAAAACAAACATCAAGAAAATTATGGAAGAAACTGGGATTATACGTAAAGAGTCTAAATAATCAAAAACTGCGATGCTTTTAGAGAAAATTTAGGCCATAAACATTTTTAAGGGAAAGTATGGAGTAGGGATTAGATCTTGGTGCTCACCTTTTCTGGTTGAGTGATAGAGGATTCCTCAGGATCAGGAATTGGGTGGTATACTATCAGTCTACTGTGGTTATTTTTAAAATTGGTGAAAGAGTTGCATCTTTGAAATAATACTTTGTGTAGGATGTGGTTGGAGGGAAACCAGATGGACAGAGAAATACTAAATAAATCAAACTGCTCAAGCAAATAGCTCAGAACCTTCTGAAAGCTCAGATCTGTTTAGATTACAAGACGTGAAGTAAACCCAATTGTTTCATTTATTGTCAAAATTTCTGGGCAGTCACAAAAATGACTCTCAAATTTTCTGAAGGAAATCAAACATTCAGTTGTTAAAAAAATAGAATTTTTTTTTAAAAAAAAAAAACTTAAAAAAAATCCCTACATTAGACAACGTGATAGACCCTAGCCATTTCTCTTTTCAACATCTGCTAATCACCTCTTGATTCTTGAAGCTGTGAATAGCCAAACTATGAGCATTGTAATATTCTTGACCCTGAACAAATACAGGGCATGGTAGACATTCTCTGTGTCACTGTGGAGTCAATGTAAGGGTATGAAGTCATCTCTGACCTGACCATAATGAACAGGAGGTATCATTTGCAGCCTTCTGATTATATTATGGTTTTGCTAATATCTGTGAACTCAAGGTTCACAAACCCAGCTTTGACTCAACTCACTTGGCAACATACTGAGAACCAATATTCCAATAATGTTACATAGATATGTCAGATCCTAAGATTGAGCCTGTTTTTTTCCAAATATTTTAAATATTTTCCAAAATATTTCCAAATATTTTAAAAACATATTTAAATCAGAATAATTCATACTACATTCTTAGCAATGAGGATCAAATGATTTTAATGCAGCTAGTTGGGGGAGATTTTTCAGAAACATTTTTAAAAACAAAATTAGTCCCTGTTTTCATGTTGTCAGAATTTATAGGGTGAAGTTAAGATTGGAGACATAGAAATAAATTTCAAATAATGTGACAAGAGATGATGGTGGCCTCTAATAAGATAAAATCATGAATGATTCATGAAAATAGACCACTGAGGTAAAAGAGCAGCTCTAGAGTCAGTACTATGTATCAAATATATCCTTAAAATCACTTGAGTGGTGAAAATCACCCATTTACCCTTGCATTAATTAATTCATTGGTATTCATTCTGTCAACAAGTGATCCATGCCTTCAGTGAGCTCAAAGTTGAGAAATTCAGATGAACATCAGAACATATACTTGTAAACAAAGCATGATGATGTAGAATAGAAGCTTGTACTGCATGAAATGAGAACACACATACACAGAAAGAACATTTTAGTTAAAGCACTGGTATGAATGAGGTGTGTTCTTTCTTTGCAATCTCACTACTTCAATGTTATGAAAAAAAAAAAAAGCATTTTAAAAACATAAGAGGAAGATGGTCCAGAAAAGGAATCACACATTATTGGTTAGGAAGACAAGAGAGGAATGAGAGGAAGTTTCCAAAGAGAGGAGTTTAAAGAATTGAGGATACTACATAAATTCACCTTGAGCATTTAGTAAATTACACACAGCCTATGGCAGGGAATCTAGTTTTCACAAGAAACTTGAAAAGTTTCTGTTCTTCCCTTTATTATGTTGCTGCTACAAAGCAAACAAATATGCAAATTTTAACCTGTTTATTGGCCCATGTCTTGGATGGCTTTTTTGTTTGTTCATGTTTGCTTTCTTTACTTTTCCATTTCTTTCCCTAATTGACTATCCCAGCATCAATATCACTTCCAGTTTTTGATTTGTTTGTATTTTCAGGTTTATCAATACTCTGTGGAACTGATGATGGCTTTTCTTTCTCACATTTGAGTCATCCATATTTTCCAATCATCTGTCCCATCTCTAGTTCTTCCTCCTCCTGGGGTAGTCATGAACTCAGCTGAGTAGCCTTCCTTGCAATGATGCTTTGACATGTCTTGACTTGAGGAGAGTAGAAATAGTACCTGCCATGTATAACAAACATTGTATCACTAAAGTACAGCATCCAGCCCAGGTGCACTCACAGATCCATGTAACTGTAACAGAAATAAGGGTCTGGAGTGATGGAGTAATTGTTGAAGTCTGTAAATGAGATCAATAATGAATTCAGGAGTCAGGTTACTGCACACAATCAGCATCATGAAATGGGAAGCAAACATTCCATATGCCTTGGATATCTCTACTGTTGAGGAACAGGATTTTTTTTTTTTTCATGCTATTTGTTGAACTCTTGACTTAGTGTAGAGTTAATCTTATGAGCTTAAAGTAAACTGAAACTAGATCATTGTAAAAATTAACAATGGGAATGCGAGAGGAAGGAGGAAGAATGGAGGAATCTGGGCATGAGGGAGAGTAGAGTGGGAAGGATCACAATATTCCTAAATTTGTATATATCAAATGCATGAAATTTGTATACCATAAATAAAATTTTAAAAAATTCTGGAATTCTGCATTTCTCAAACATCAGATTTCCCATTGCTGGAGCCCTACAAATGCAGTCCAAATCCTTTCTGATCCAGGTCCACATGATCTTAACACTTCCAAGTACTTCCTAAACTCTTTTAATCTGTCACTGAGGTTCTCTTTACTCAGAAATATCAGCATCTATAGCTGGCACAATATTCTATTTCAAATTGTCAACAAGCTCATCATTTTTATTAGTAAATTAATATCTATACATACTTGAAAACTCGATAAAATTTGTCAATCATCTGGTGTAGAGTTTATATATGCATATATATGTATATATACACTATATGTCATATATACGCAATTATATTTTATATAACAAAATAGTTAATAGATATTAAATTTTAATACATTTTAACAAAGAATAAATATAGTTGAAATTCAGATTTCTAATGGATTCTTAGAAAACCATTTCATTTTAGAACTGATTCTTAAATCTTAAATTTCTATCATCCTCCAGTATTCCCAGGACAGAGTTAAACACTTGACTCAGTATGTGTTGACTGAATTTACTAAACCAAAATTTTAAAGTTAGCATTTATTTATTTATTTATTTGCATGGATCTGATATGTCTTAGAAACCTTGACATTTCAGATGCAGAATGAAAGCTAGTTGATTTGGGATATAGCTAACAACAGTTAGGAGAGGAGTTGTCCCCTCATTTTCTGTCTCTTTCCTTGACATGTGGTTTCTTTGCATGTGGCTTTAGCCCCTTTCATGATTTTGTTTCTTAGTATTTTCTCTCCTTCCTGGAGCTCTGGTTCTCATCAGGTAGCCTCATCTCCCTCATCCCTCTCACTAAGGTTGCTTTATGTTTTGTTAATTCATTTCCTTGAAAAGTACTAACATTGCTTCTTTCATTAGTTATAAACATCATTGTTACAAACAATGTTATTATTTGACCTGCTTCTTGGGGAGAATTCAAGTTCTGGAATCATTGCACAGGAATTTCAGTCTGCATATTCTATTTGCCAGAATAATCCATATGCCTCCTTTACTGAAAATTCCCACTAGGAATGTTGGAAACCTTACAAACTTTGATTGAACTGCCCCAGGTCAAATTGAACATCTGGGAAAGAACTTCTGCATCAGCTGCAGTTGTGCATCCTTAAATACCCTGGTGGCCAAGTTCTAGAAGAAGGATTGGTTTGGGGTTACAGTTTGTGCAAAATGTATAGATATATTTAAACATTTCATTATATGGTCCAATTAGACTGTGTCTACATGGGCACATAATAAAGTAAAAATTTAGCAATTATCTGGTTCATTTCATCAAAATCAGCAGCCAAAGGCATATATCTAGTCTGGCATAAAAGGTTTTGGAAGGCAGAATGAGGGAGAATCAAAATCATAGTATTCAGTAATTATATTGTTTGCATGTGTAAAAGCGGATACTGAAATTATTTCAAAATAGTATACTAGATCTTGTTAAATACAGTTGGTCTTAGTAATCTCTACAAGGGTATTATATTTGTCAGATAAAAAAGTGCATATAATAAATTCTGCTATTATTAAGCAGCTTCTCTTCCATTATCCTAGGTATGTAAATCCAGGCTGAAGAAAAAAACTGCCATCTGAAGACAAATCTCTACTTGTTCCTAATCTTCTATAAATGAATGCTTTGGATATTTGTCTTTCAGATTGTGTTGGTCCAATTCATCAGTCATTAGCATGAAAGAAAGAATCAATGAACAAAATAGAGAAATAAGGGCGAGTGGGCAAGGATGCAGACAAGTAGGAAGGGAGGGAGGGAGGGAGGGAGGGAGGGAGGAAGGAAGGAAGGAAGGAAGGAAGGAAGGAAGGAAGGAAGGAAGGAAGGAAGGAAGGAAGGACAAGAAGGGCAAGAGAGAGGGTGAGATGATGCGAAGGAGGGAAAAACAGAAGGAAGAAGAAAAAAGGATGAACATACCCACGATGTCTGCATGGGCGTTGTCTAATTACATCTGTAAACCCCACTCACTCACTGTCCTTTTTCTTCTATTTCCATTACCTGGCTAACACTTAAGGAATTTTCTTTCTGTTTTTGAAAAAAAAAAGTCTGTCTTTAGGCTCAGAATTTCACACAGGCTTCTGGGAGAGCCACTGAAAACCATGAAATAAAACAATATTGTGTATATTGAGAGGGTTGCTCTAATTACATATCACATCTCAAGGGTTTCCTATCACTTCTCTGAGGTTAAGAAGTAGAAGTGAATGACCAATACACATATTCAGAATCAAATGACATTGTATTTAAAGATGCACACATTTTCTCTCTTCCTTTCCATTTAGATTTTTCTTTTCTTTTTTTTTTTTTTGAAGTAATGTGTATGTGGAAATATACTGATCCTGTCCTAAATTAACAATGCAATTGTAAATCTTTCAGCTGTAAAGGCAATGCCTGTGTGTCATAAAGGATTGATTTATGAATAACCAAGTAAAATGCAATCTTGATAGCTCAAGGGAAAAGAGATATGATTATCATTTTCAGCCGTTTGAAAGGATTAAACACTGGTGATGGGTGAATCTCAGAAGACCAGAGTTAGATGCTTACGCAGAAAACTTTGGAATAACATCTCCGAGTCTGCAGAAATTGGTGAAAATCTATTGAGGATGTGCTTGTGACATTTTCTCTGCTGTTTGCTTCCAGCCAGCCTGGAAGCCCCTGCCTTAAGGTCTTGGCACTGAAGCAATAATAAAGTTCCTCCCAGGGAGAAGAAGGAGGGCATAATAATTATACATGGAGGTGGCCTGCAGCAAAATTGCAGAATGGGTAAAGTTTATTTTGGCAATTTTCCATCTGCTCTCCTCAGCTATTCCTAAATCCACCAAGTTCTTAACTTGTAAAGAGGCTTTGATTAATACACATTCAAACTACATTGCATTTAATAAAAGACTCTTGGTACATACCAAGTAACAAAAGACTCAATGAAATAAAGCCTAAATGGTATATAATATTAAGTAACAAAAAGTGCTTTATTAGGGAGACTTATCTTTCACTTTGCCACTTTTCTGCTCCTTTCTTGATTTTCTATGTTGTTCTGGGCCATAATTCCTCTCCAGTCACTTCTGAGCTACCCAGTATAATCCGAATTTCCACAAACTGATTTGATGTCTCTTATTACCCTTTTTCTCATGTTCATACTTCCCCCACTGTGATATTCCTTGGGATTCTTGTGGAAGAGTTTAGGTGAGATGGTATTTTCTCTTGGAAAGCATCCTGGATCCTACCAGCTTACGAGAGGGCTATGGCAGTGGGATCTGTGGACATTCCCCTCCCACCATGTCATGCTTGAAGTAACTGAATCTGTACTCTAGTTACCTGTGAAGATCTTTCTATGTGTCCTGTATGCTCAGTGGGAGTAGGAATATTGTTCTCACTGATGTCCACAATAAAAAAAAACAGGTCCACAATAAAATAAATTTCTAAATACTTGATTATACAAAAAATTATTTACCTGTGCTTCCCCTACTCAATGCTCTTCAAACTATTAGGCCTTTTATGTACTCTGAAGAAGTATAGATGTTAAAACAAAATTTTCTTTTCATAGATATAGCTTCTCTCTCCTCCTTCACCCAAAACAATAAATTTTACAAACAATGAAGAAAGAACAAATTTGATGAAATTACAGAGAAAAACAAATCATATTGTGTATTTCTCAAAAAATGATGTGTTACTCCTGGAAGTCTCTTATACTGTGAAAGAGTGTTTTCACTGAATAAGCGGCTACATCAATTCCTTTGGAAAATTATAGACTTGAATGACCAGGAAAATGAAGATCATCATGTGCATTAAGTTATTGTATGGAGACCCAGATTCTAATGTCCAACACTGGAAACTGGAAATCAAGAAACCTCACTTCCTTTCCTATCTCTTGAAAATGTTCACTCTGCCTCCAAAGAAACTTGCTATATCCTATGAACAGCAGAAGAACGAAAGGGTGGCTGGAAAAAAAAGTGCTTCTCAGGGGAGTATAATTTCTTTCCAGAGCAGGTAAGACATAGGCAACTTTATCATCACATGGAAATGACAACATCATTCTCAATAACCGAAAAGTCGGTCAGCCCCCTGAATCCCAAAATGAAAAGATACAGAAATGTTGAGCAACACAATTAGTGTCCACTAGTTGTTTAACCACCAATACTGAATAAAAAATGTTTTACACACATATTGAGCAGTTATAAAATAACATGTGTTAAGATAAAATTGTTTCATTAAATGACAAAAATGTAGTAATGTATAGATCTAATTTCTACCAGACTGCAAAGTGAAGTGGCAATAGAAGAATTATATTTAAAAATCTTAGTACTTTTTATTCTTTAAAAATGATTTAAATAACTATGGGATTAATACAGAAATCATAACAAAATATACTTAAATTCAAAAAGTTAAGTATACTACATAATTTGTGGGATGCAGTTAAAAACCTTAAATTCAGATATCAGAGCTAGAGAAAATCTGATAATAAATTAAACTTAAGAACAATTGCCAAGGAAGGAGAAAAGGTGATCAAAATTCTGCTATAACCAAGACTTGGTGAGGTAGTGCTGTGGATTAAAATTATGCTTGTGACACCAGCATCCCATATTGGAGTGCTGGTTTGAGTCCAAGTTGCTCTACTTCTGATCAAGCTCCCTGCTAATGTTCCTCCAAAGGCAGTGGATGACAGCCCAAGTACTTGGATCCTCGTTACTAATATGCAAGACCCAGATGGAGTTCCTAGCCCCCACCTGGCTGTTGTGGATATTTGGAGAATGAACCAGCAAATGGGAGATAAATGTTTCTTCCTGTCTCTCTGTAACTGTCATCTGTCTTTCAAATCAATAAATACACCTTTATTTTACTGTAAAAACTATTTAAAAAAAGAAAAAAATTGGAAACAAAAGATCATGAAAGCCAGTTTGATTACTGTATAACCCCCAATGGATATGTCTCTGGTGAAATTAATGAAGTTAAAAAGACACAGATAATATGAGAAAAATAATTAAGTACAATATTGCAGAGATTTTAAAAATACTAAGAGTATGCTTAGTATAATAATGTGGCACAAAATGTGAAGACTTAGGCAAACAAACATATTTGTATCTTAATATGATTTACTAAATTATAATCAAGGAGAAATAAAAATTCTAAATAATCCTATAACTTTCATTAGTAGTTTAAAACTTTTTGTAAGTAAATTAGTTCCAGAAATGACTACACAAGAAATCAAATAATCTAACAATGATAATATGTATTGTCAATATGAAAAGAATATTTTCATAAAATTCAGCATTCTTTCATTAAGAGTTCTTTCTTAGAACTCTGCAGAGGAATTCTGTTAATGTATTAAAGTACACACACATACACACACATACTTATTAAAACATGCATTTTTTAAATAGAACAATGTATGAAACAGACCTTTTAACACTGCTTGTATTCAAAAACCCCTGGAGGGTTTAAGTGCTCTATGTCCATTCTCCAATTTTGCTTTGTTCTGGTTTAGTTTACTTTTATCACATTTTTTTTGGAATTTCCCTCATTTTATTAATCTGAAAGTATTCACATTTCCTAGAATACAGAATGTTTTCACAGCATTATTAAAGTCTCTTTAATAAGTACATCATTTATATTTACACTATTACATTAGCAGATAAAGTTTGAAGCTGGATCCATTCCTTGGAAAAATCAGCTGTCTTTGTACTCATCTTATTAATTTAAAACCTAGCCCAAGGTTTTTTTACTTGTCATTTTTTCTCAGACATGGCACATGGTTCACTTTAAAGTAAGCTAAATATACTGTTATATGATCTAAATTTTTATATGCTTACCTTTGCATTACAGTACTTAAGTGTATGAAATTCCCAGTAAATGGAGCAATCTTTTTTCTTTGTTATTGTTTTTATTAACTGCTAACACTTGTGATCTTGATTTCTTTCATAATCACGTTACACACAGAGAGATATAGACATTTCTCTGGTGGTAGTGTAGTAATTGTATTGAATCACATATATAAATTGCAACTACATCTTCTCTTCGCTGAATAATTCTGAGACTGCATTAGTTTATGGTACATTTTGAGATTTTCAAGATCAAAAATGAAGGGGATGAGGCAGATTTTTGGTCCAGAAGTTAAGACCCAGTTAGGAAGCTCAAATCCTATAATAGAATGCCTGGATTGGATCGTTTCCTCCAGCTCCTGATTCCAAGTTCCTGCTCATGCAGATCCTAGAGGGAAGAGAAGATGGGTCAGGTGATTGAGCGTCTTTTTTTTTTTTCTTTTTTTAACCATCAATAGAAATTTTATTATTTTTATAAAATTTTTATTAACAAATATAAACTTACAAAGTGCAACGTTTGGATTATAGCAGCTTTTTCCCCCCATAACACCCTGTTACCCACAACCATCCCATCTCCCACTCACTCTCCCATCCCATCCTTCATGAAGATTCATTTTCAATTATCTTTTTTTTCATTTATTAAAATTTTATTTAATGAATATAAATTTTCAAAGTACAGCTTATGGGTTACAATGGCTTCCCCCCTCCCATAACTTCCCTTCCACCCACAACCCTCCCCTTTCCTGCTCCCTCTCCCCTTCCATTCTGATCAAGATTCATTTTCAATTCTCTTTATATACAGACGATCAGTTTAGTATATACTAGGTAAAGATTTCAACAGTTTGCCCCCATATAGCAATACAAAGTGAAAAAAATACTGTTGGAGTACTAGTTATAGCATTAAATAACAGTGTACAGCACATTAAAGACAGAAATCCTACATAATATTTTTTAAAATTAATTAATTTTCTATGCCATTTACAATTTAACACCAGGTTGTTTTTTTTTTTTTCATTTCCAATTATCTTTATATACAGAAGATCAGTTCAGTACATAATTAGTAAAGATCTCATCAGTTTGTACCCACACAGAAACACAAAGTGTAAAAATACTGTTTCAGTACTAGTTATAGCATCACTGCACATTAGACAACACATTAAGGACAGATCCCACATGGGATGTAAGTACACAGTGACTCCTGTTGCTGACTTAACAATTTGACACTCCTGTTCATGGCATCAGTAATCTCCCTAGGCTCTAGTCATGAGTTGCCAGGGCTATGGAAGCCTTTAGAGTTCGCTGACTTTGATCTTATTCCGATAGGGTCATAGTCAAAGTGGAAGTTCTCTCCTCCCTTCGGAGAAAGGTACCTCCTTCTTTAATGGCCCCGTTCTTTCCACCGGGATCTCACTTGCAGAGATCTTTCATTTAGGTCTTCTTTTTTTTTTTTTTTTTCTTTTCCATGGTATCTTGGCTTTCCATGTCTACAATACTCTCATGGGCTCTTCAGCCAGGTCCGAATGCCTTAAGGGCTGATTCTGAGGCCAGAGTGCTGTTTAGGACATCTGCTATTCTATGGGTCTGCTGTGTCTCCCGCTTCCCATGTTGGATCGTACTCTCCCTTTTTGATTCTATCAGTTAGTATTAGCGGACACTTGTCTTGTTTTTGTGATCCCTTTGACTCTTAGACCTATCAGAGCCATCAATTGTGAACTGAAGATGATGACTTGGACTAGTGAGATGGCATTCACTCAACATGGATTAAAGACTTAAACCTATGACCCGACACCATCAAATTATTAGAGTACATTTGAGAAACCCTGCAAGATATAGGTACTGGCAAAGACTTCTTGGAAAATACCCGAGAAGCAAAGGCATTCAAAGCCAAAATTAACATTTGGAGTTGCATCAAATTGAGAAGTTTCTGTACTGCAAAAATACATTCAGGAAAGTGAATAGACAACTGACAGAGTGGGAAAAAATATTTGCAAACTATACTACAGATAAAGGGTTGATAACCAGAATTTACAAATAAATCAAGAAACTCCACAACATCAAAACAAACAACCCACTTAAGAGATGGGCCAAGGACCTCAATAGACATTTTTCGAAAGAGGAAATCCAAATGGCCAACAGGCACATGAAAAAATGTTCAAGATCACTAGCCATCAGAGAAATGCAAATCAAAACCACAATGAGGTTTCACCTCACCCCAGTTAGAATGGCTCACATTCAGAAACCTACCAACAATAGATGCTGGAGAGGATGTGGGGAAAAAGGGACACTAACCCACTATTGGTGGGAATGCAAACTGGTTAAGCCACTATGGAAGTCAGTCTGGAGATTCCTCAGAAACCTGAACATAACCCTACCATACAACCCAGCCATCCCACTCCTTGGAATTTACCCAAAGGAAATTAAACTGGCAAACAAAAAAGCTGTCTGCAAATTAATGTTTATTGCAGCTCAATTCACAATAGCTAAGACCTGGCACCAACCCAAATGCCCATCAACAGTAGACTGGATAAAGAAATTATGGGATATGTACTCTATAGAATTCTATACAGCAGTCTACAAAAATGATATCCGGTCATTTGCAACAAGATGGAAGAATCTGGAAAATATCATGCTGAGTGAATTAAGCCAGTCCCAAAGAGACAAATATCATGTTCTCCCTGATTGGTGACAACTAACTGAGCACCAAAGGGGAAACCTGTGGAAGTGAAATGGACACTATGAGAAACAGTGACTTGATCAGCTCTTGTACTGACTGTTGATGTACAATGTAATACTTTATCCATTTTAGTATTTTTTTGTTCTAGTACTGGTGGTTAAACTCTGTAATTAACACACAATTATTCTTAGGTGTTTAAATTTTAACTGAAAAGTGATCCCTGTTAAATATAAGAGTGGGAAAAAGAGAGGGAAGAGATGTACAATTTGGGACATGCTCAATCGGACTTGCCCCAAATGGTGGCGTCAGAAACATGCCAGGGGATTCCAATACAATCCCATCAAGGTGGCATGTACCAATGCCATCTCACTAGTCCAAGTCATCATCTTCAGTTCACAATTGATCACACTGATAGGTCTAAGAGTCAAAGAGATCACACAAACAAAACTAGTGTCTGCGAATACTAACTGATAGAATCAAAAAGGGAGAGAAGGATCCAACATGGGAAGCGGGAGACACAGCAGACTCATAGAATAGCAGATGTCCTAAACAGCACTCTAGCCTCAGAATCAGCCCTTAAGGCATTCGGACCTGGCTGAAGAGCCCATGAGAGTATTGTAGACATGGAAAGCCAAGATACCATGGAAAAGAAAAAAAAATGAAGAAGAAAACCTAAATGAAAGATCTCAGCGAGTGAGATCCCAGTGGAAAGAACGGGGCCATCAAAGAAGGAGGTACCTTTCTCTGAAGGGAGGAGAGATCTTCCACATTGACTATGACCCTGTCTGAATAAGATCAAAGTTGGCGAACCCTAAAGGCTTCCATAGCCTTGACAACTCATGACTAGAGCCTAGGGAGATTACTGACACCGTAAACAAGACTGTCAAATTGTTAAGTCAGCAACAGGAGTCACTGTGTACTTTCGTCTCATGTGGGATCTGTCCTTAATGTGTTGTCCAATGTGAAGTAATGGTATAACTAGTACTGAAACAGTATTTTTACACTTTGTGTTTCTGTGTGGGTGCAAACTGATGAAATCCTTACTTAGTATATACTGAATTGATCTTCTGTATATAAAGATAATTGGAAATTAAAAAAAATACTTGGTTTTAAATTGGACATTGCATAGAAAATTAATCAATTTAAAAAAAAAATCATGTAGGATCTCGGTCCTTAATGTGCTGTACATTGTGATTTAATTCTATAACTAGTACTCCAACAGTATTTTTCACTTTGTGCTGTGATGGGGGGCAAACTGTTGAAATCTCTACTTAATATATACTAAACTGATCTTCTGTATATAAAGAGAACTGAAAATGAATCTTGATGTGAATGGAAGGGGAGAGGGATCAGGAAAGGTGAGGGTTGCAGGTGGGAAGGAAGTTATGGGGGGGGGGCATTGTAATCCATAAGCTGTACATTGGAAGTTTATATTCATTAAATAAAAGTTTAAAAAAAAAGTTAGTAGATAGATCCAAAAAAAGAAAGGTATTTGAAAGAGTGTTGATCAAATCTCACCCTTTACTCTTCTCATGGCTTTTTCTCTCCCCATTTTTTTCAACTGGTTTATTCTTTTCAAGCTAGACTAAAAATAACTTATTATGTTCATGTAACTCATTTTATATTGAAGAATCTTGAAAAAGCAGTTGTCTAAAGTTCAACCACATCTGGAAGATAATAATTTATATTCTTTAGTGGCTCCAGGTATAATTCACAATGATTAAGAGAAATCAAATCCTCATGTCTGCTCTTTGACTTTAGAATAATGTAGCATTGCATATTACTTTTGAAATTTCAAGTCTCTGACTGTTCATTTTTTTATATGTTTAAAAGTGATTTCCTTGGGACCAGCACTGTGGCACCCCATATGGGCACTGGATCAAATCCTAGGTGCTCTACATCTGATACAGTCCCTGCCAATGCACCTGGGAAAGAAGAAGAAGATATACCACGTACGTGGACCCTGCACCCAAGTGAGACACCCAAAAGAATTTACTGGCTCCTGACTTTGGCCTGGTCCAGACCGGACTGTTGCAGCTATTGGGGAGTGAACTGGTAGACAGAGGATGTCTGTCTCTTCTCTCTCCCTCTTACTTTCACACCCTCTCACTCTCTTGTTGTGTGTGTGTGTGTGTGTGTGTTTCTCTGTCTCTCCCTCCTCAGTAAATCAGCCTGTAAAAAAATCTTTTATTTACTTGAAAGGTAGAGTTACAGAAAGAGGGAGAGGGAAAGAGACAGGGGAGAAGGGTGGTTCTTCCATTTGCTGGTTTACTCCCCAGATGGCAGCAATGGCCAGAGTTTGGCAGGTCCAAAGCCAGGAGCCATGATTTTCTATTGGATCATGCACGTGTGTGCAAGGGCCCAAGACTTGGACCATATTCCACTGCTTTTGAAGGCACATTAGCATGGAGTTGGATTGAAAGTGGAGCATTTAGGACATGTTGGGATGCCAGCATGGAAGGCGGTGTCTTTACCTACTAAACCACAAAGCCAACACCAACTCTGACTTTCAAATAAATAAATAAATATTTTTTTTAAAAAATGAGTGATTTCTTTAGTTTCATTTTAAGGAGTGAGGGTGTATGTATATTTTTAAATAAATGCAATATTAGTATGATTTACATATTATAAGAAAGTTTTAAAAGTTAAATACACAGATTATTCTAATTTCATTCCAGCACATTTCATCAATTCTCTTATTTGGCAAGTATTTGCTGTGCAGCTAAAATATCTTTGACATTCTACCTGATGCTTAGGATACAGGTAAAGATGATGAAATATCTTTCTTAAAGCTTTCACATCTGGACAGATGACACACATAAAAGTAAAAGATTATATGTTGTATAACACATTGTATTGCAATGAAAATGACTTTAGGGTTATGCTAAACTATAGAGGAAGCTAGGTCAACTCTTGCTGTATGTATTTGAGATGTTTCCAAGAGATGATAACACTTATGAAGCAATGACAGATACATATAATTTGTTGTCAAATCCCTAACCTTACTCCTTTTGTAAAAAAGTTCCTGTCCTATGCTTCCATAGCCTTGGCAGCTCATGTCAAGAGCCTTGGGTGATCACTGATGTCATAAATAAGAGTGTCAATTGTTAAATCAACATCCCAAGTGTAACTGTGTATTTACTTCCCATGTAGAGCCTCTGTCTTTAATGAGTTGTACTATGAGAACTAACTGTAAAATTTGTTTTCAAACAGTACTTTGTGTGTCTCTGCAGGTGCAAATTGTAGAAATCTTTATTTAGTATAGAGTTGATCTTCTGTACATAAAATTAATTAGAAACAAATCTTAATGAAGAATGAGATGGGAGAGAGAGTAGGAGGTGGTACATGAGTGGGGGTGGGCAGGCGGGTATGGGAGGAAGAATTACTATATTCCTAAAGCTGTACCCATGAAATTTATATTCATTAAATTAAAGCTATCTAGAAAAAAAAAAAACCTCCCTATCCTAACCCTGAACAAGGAGTATTATACAAATGATATGCAATAATAATGTCAAGTCATTTATCCAGGCTATATACATTATCTTCCACTCAGCCTCTATCAAAATATCAAGAACAACAAAAAGCAACAAAAGAGCCTTCTACCAAGGGATGTGATAGTTGCAATTAAAGAATCCCTACATTGGAAGATCAACAGCTAGAAAGAAGGGAAACTACCAAATAGCAATTATGGCTGCTCCATATAGGCTATTTCAACTTTATGATTATGTGAAAAGCCACTCTTATCTGAGTCATGGCATACAAGATCCTAGAATTCACTCGTCAGTACATATTTGCACTTGGTGTTTGAGATAAAGTGGGAGTATGGCATACATAATCAGAATAAGTACATCATGTGATCCTCTACCTCAATCACACAATCTTAATCTATAATACTGATTCCTCATTTCTACAATGAAGATGACAGTTTTTGCCTACTCTACAAATTCCAGTCAGAATTCTATGAATGTATGGATATGCACAAATTTTATAAATTATGAGGAAGTATAACTTAAAAGATTTTCTGCATCATTATTTTTATTATGGAAGTATTATTAAAATTATTAGAATGAATTGAATTCCAATTTAACCTGCAAAATCTGTGACTTTTCGGATCAAGCACTTTCATTCAGTTAACTCCATTTGCTCAAGGGCAAAAGTAAAATTTCTTTAATTAACAACAATTAATGACTCCTGTAGGAGCAGCTCTCTAGCTTTAAGAGGTGTGTTGTAATATTGTACTAAGACAAAGAAAAAGATATCAGTGAAAAGGAAATAAAGGAAATGTTAAGGAGGATGGCCAAAGTGCTTGGGCCCTGCACCCCATGGGAGACCAGGATAAGCACCTGGCTCCTGCCATCGGATCAGCATGGTGTGCTGGTCGCAGCGTGCTGGTCGCAGCGGCCGTTGGAGGGTGAACCAATGGCAAAAGGAAGACCTTTCTCTCTGTCTCTCTCTCTCTCTCACTGTCCACTCTGTCAAAACTTTAAAAAAAAAATTGATCTAGCATCAAGTTTCAATTGTAATAACTTGAGTCATTCATATTTTAACCAATATTTTAACCAATATTTATTGAATGTCACTTATATTTTTATATACTAATGTACTCTATTCATCTTAGAGGTTAAGCCCCTGAAAATAAAATTATTGCCTTCATCATTTTATGCTATTGAACTCTTATTACAGATTCTTGCACATAGTAGGTATCTAATGACATTTTATAGCTTCCATTGATGATAATCTGGAGTGCACAGAAAATAGCAGTTGTTCATGATAAAAACAATGTCCCAAAAATATAAAATTTTGAATGCACATGGTTTAGAGGAAGCATTCTGCTTGACTCTCAATTCATGGAAGAAACTATAAAAGCTTCTTGTTCTTCTGCTGATAGATTTATATAACAAGCTGAACATAGCTGATCAGTGGCATCTGTTAACTGGCATTGACACTTTGATGAGCAGGGCAGCTGTCAAGCACTTCCACATTCTTCTACTTTATTTTTCAGATTTGATTAGCATGGTGAGACACTCAAACACTTATTTATTTCCCAGAAGAACTTGAAAACCAGCTCCCCAGAGGATAATATGGGAGAAACTCACTCTTCCAAAGACCCATCTTCCTCTGATTCACTGCTCTTGGCCTACATGGCATCACTATCGTCAGCTAAACTTGGGTTGGCATGAAGACAGTGCTCTGAGTGCAGGTGAACAATGAGATGAATGAAACTAAGCAAAGGCTGAACTCTTGGAGGAAACTGACTCGATTTCCCAGTGCTCTGTGATGTAATAGAAAAGGTGAACTATAAACACTATTACTTAACAAGAGAAATAATAACTGCATTTGGGGTGGAAAGATCCACAGAAGATATAAAATTACAGTTGGGCTAGAGCATATCATACAGCTACGTGATACGGCAAAGGGAAGTTTTTGTCACTAGCAGTTAAAAAAATAAATTGTTTGAAAGAAGTGTAAGGAAAATCAAACTGAAGCACATTAGTGAATAATAACTGAGGTGCCAGCCAGAAGTTCAATTTGGCTAAATTACAGGTTTCCCAAACAGAATCATGGGGGAAAATTTTGACAGAATCAGTTGGGAACAAATTATAGAAAAGTATAAATGATAGACCTTACTACTTGGAGCTCTCTCTTGACCAGAATGAAATTACCATTCCCCTCAGCTTGACAAAACCAGACAGATTTCTTCATGACTATAGACCCCTGATCTCCCTCTTCTTGGAGCATTTCCTTAGAAAAATTGCTCTTATAAATTCTTACTCTGCCCCTTTGATATGTAAATCTTCTACAACCCAGCATTGTCATTCTCAAGGACCTAGGTGCCATCCCTTTGAAATGTAATCATCAAAGGAGATATTCTACCCCCAAAATATCTCCCCCTCTCTATGGGAGGGTAGGAACCTAACTTCAATAAGCTATAAAAAAACAATGAGCAAACACAGATGGCCTAATCACATTGACCAAAGCCTCCAATGTCCTGTCTTCCAGTACTGTTTCGTTAGCTCATGTAGCATTTAAAAATCCCCCTACCTTTGCTTCAGTGAATTTGAGTACAATCTCTTTTCCCTATTGTAATAACTGAATAAAGTCTGTTTAACTCCATATGGTGTACTTTTAATACTCTGAGGGGTAATGATAAGAATTATACTAATAATATTGAAATAATATTTGTGTGAAGGCCTGTCAATTATTTCCACTAAATGAAGGAAACTCTGGTATATTCTCTGGTATATTCTTAATGTGCCAAGGGCAAATCTAAGGTGTGAGGACTCCTTTCTTAGGCTGTTTCCAGACAACAATCAACCACACTGAACATGGACTAAATGTTTCAAGTTATGAGCTTTGGTTTAGCTTTAGTGTCAGTGTCAGCTGTTGGTCAACTTGTAACTAACTAATGGAAAGATTGTCTTTGATGGTGTGTCTCTTCCCTTTTATACCTACTGATCATTTAAGTGCCCTAAGATATCCATATTTCTGAAGTACAATAGTTTCTCATGCTCAAGTTTCCATAGTCTTCTTTGAAGTATTACTTTCCATCTTGTGACTCAATAATTCTTCTATATATCCTGTTTTGCTGGGCTCACTCTAGATCCGTGTCGATGCTGTAAGCCTTGTAAAAATTTAAATGATTATAAATGGCTTAATGTTCCATTACTCATAGGTAAAGTATTTGCATTTTTAAGGGGGCATTTTAGAAATAACACCCAAAAGAATGATTCTCTAATAACGTCGCAGTGGTTTAGGAGCTATCCATTTATTTTGGACAGTGAGATTATCTGTCACCCCTCAATCATACAAGCAGATAGATGCCTAGTCAGTCCTTGACTGGCAAATCCTCTAGGGCATTTAAGTCCTATTCAAAACCTATTTCAGTGTTGGATCTCTCCTTGCCATATGCTTATGTGCTCTCTCCTTGTGTGAGTACACACCTCTACTTTTCTGAAGGCAGTAGCCTAAGGGAGAGGGAAAAGTCTAAATTGCTATAGTGAACATCAAGATATCCACCTTTTACACCTGAAAACTAAAAAGAAAAAATGCAAAGTAGAAAAGTCTTGAAGCTTTTTTAGGCTAAAGTGATGTGTCTAATCTGTACAGCTCCAATAGCAATTTTTTAAAGATTTATTTTGAATGGTGCAATTATATATAGAGAGAGATCTCCCATCCACTGGTTTACTCTCTAAATTGATTGCAGTGTCTGGGGTTGAGCCAGGCCAAATCTAGGAGTCTGGAATTCATCTAGGTCTCCACATGGGTAGCAGGGCCCAAGCACCTTCTGTTGCCTTCCCAGGTATGTTAACAGGAAGTAGAGTGGCTGGGACTAGAACCAGTGATTGTATGGGATGATGGACTCACAGGCAGTGGCTTAATCTGCTGCACCACAACATCAGCCCCAAGCAGTAAATTTACAGTGTTAGTGTGCATCAGAAGGAAACAAAAAATGGACCTCTTATTGGAACAGGATTCCAGGAAGCAGACATCCTGCACAAATAAGCAGGCTTAGAAAACTACAGGGAAAAGTACATGACAATTTACAAATGCCTTTGATTAAATAAAGATTTAATAATAAAGATTTAATAATAAAGATTCCATCCAAAAACATTCATAATAATCCGTGAAGTTGAGCCAATACTGTGGCTCAGTAGGGTAAGCCTCCCCTTGCAGTGCCGACATCCCACATGGGCACCAGTTTCAGTCCCTGCTGCTCCGCTTCTGATTCAGCCCTTTGCTAATGGCCTGGAAAAGCAGTGGAAGGTGGTACAAGTGCTTAAGCCCCTGCCCCCATGTGGGAGAGCCAAAAGAAGCTTCTGGCTCTTGGCTTCGGATTGCCCAGATCCAGACTTTGTGGTCATTTGGGGAGTAGGCCAGAAGATGAAAGATCTTTCTTTCTGTCTCTACGTCTCTCCGTAAGTCTGCCTCTCAAATAAATAAATAAATAAATAAATCTTAGAAAAAAAAGAATGCATGAGGTCAGTTTGCAATCATGTCAGGTTTGTGGAAGGGAGTTGAGGGAGATTGTCTAAGCTGTATAGCCCCTGAAAAGTCAGAGCTGAGGAGATTTTACGGGAGGCTTTATATAAGTTTCACTAAAAGTCTATTTACATGGAAGAAATCAGAGCAACCACTGCATGTCCTTGCAGTGTAATGAACAGGGGACATGGTCACCTTCAAGAGAGAGATTTGCGTGTAAACTTGATGGGAGAGAAGGGTCAGAATCAGAGGTGGAGGATTATTGATTACACAGTAGTAAAATGTCACTCACATTTTCTTATGTCCCAGGCTTTGTTCACTCAGGGTGAATCTGAAGAAGAGACTCTAACAAAGAGGAAATCAGGTGGAAATCTCTACTGCTGGAGTTTATCCATGGAAAATAAAGACATGCATCAGTTCTGCTCTGTAGCATAAGACACTCTGGGTAGAGGAAGGGCATTTCTCTTTAATAAACCCTAGAAAAACATGATGAGTAAAAAAGTAAGACACCATAGAAATTTTCAGTGGAAAATAAGACATATTGGACAAAAGCCAGGTTTGTGAGACACAAACCTCCAACAGTAGCTGGGAAATTTGGTCAGTTATAGAGGTGACCTCTGGAGCATATGACCCTATCAGTGGAAAAACAGCTTTGCCCTAAAGTGTTTTACAACTCATGATATGTAACCTTTGGATGTAGCTTCTTTGAACCACTGGAATGGAACTGAAGGAGCCTGGTGTGCCACCAATAGATGTGCTTGCCTGGAAAGAGGGAGCTGGAGAGAGCACATGAAGCTGTGAAATTCTAGCTATATTCCAACCACAGAGAAATGGTTACTCTCTTCATGTTGGCTTGGCCTAAAGTGATTCTTCCCTAGTATACAATCTGGTGTGTGTGAAAGCTGGAAAATACAAGAATACTAGGAATAGTTTTAAAGACAGTTTGATAGAGAAGGAAGATTAATCATAATATTTCAGAAGGCAGAATTATTACAATACAGATTTACAGAAGTATAAACTGATAGATCTATCCTTCTACCTCTAATGTGATAGGAAGTTCAAATTAGGAAATAACTATGAATATAATTTGAAGTGGATGTTTCTCAAGAACAAGAACAAAAATAAGTGAGCATTTTATTTATCTAGCCTAGTCTTCTCTAGTTGGAAGACTTCTTCAAAACCATCACCAAAGGATAAATACATAATGCATTTTAAAAGAGAACAAAATAAACAACCTTGGAAATTTTAAAGAAAGATCAAATTAACAAGATATATACTATATATATATATAGATATCTACATATCTATATCTATAATCTATATCTATATCTATACTATATATATATCTTCCTCCTCTTATTTATCCTTTCCTTCATATTTTTTATTTTATTAAAATTAATAAAAGTTATTTTATTAAAAAATTTTACTAGCTTATTTATCTGAAAAGCAGAGAGATAGAGAGACAATGGGAGATAGACAGATATTCTATCTACTGGTTCACTTCTCAAATGGCTGCACCAGCCTGGCCTTGATCAGGCTAAAGCCAGGAGCCAAGAGTTCCATCCCATATGAGGGACAAGGGCTCAATCCCTTGGGCTTACTTCCACTGCCTTCCCAGGTACATTAACAGGAGTGCTTGATTGGAAATGCAGCATCTGGGACTCAGGCCGGCACTCTGATATGGGATGCCAGATCACAAGCAGTGAATTAACTCATTGTATAACAGTGTTAATCTTTTTCTTCTTTCATGCTAGTATCAAGAGAGAAATATTACCCATTTATAGGGTTAGAGTTATAACATGTTTTTACTGTTCATAATTTCCTCAACATTATGACAGTGAAATAATGCTGTATTAGATAACTAGATGAATGTATACCTAAATAAATCATTTTATGAAATATAAAAATGTATCTCAAATACATGTGTATTCGAATTTAGTAATCTTGCAATCTATTAGTGTTTACAGCTTCACATTTAATGACTATTTTCCAAACATATAATTAAATGTCGACATACAAAATCACACAGACAAAATTAACATTGACATGCATTCATTTATTTACCTGTGCTTTTGACCAATTTTGATGAACAATTTTTATCTTTATATTCTGTTCAAAATGTTATTGTAGCAAAATAACAATTCCCTGAGAAAAAGAACTTTTGTCTTCAGTAGTAAGGTCTATTTGGGTTTTGTTTTTTGTCTTGCTTTATTTTGTTTTTTGTTTTTTTTTCTTTTTCTAGTGCCCTTGCAACTTAAAGACTGACAATTTGTAAATCCACTTTTATTGAACAATCTGACATTTGTATAATGCATGATAAACATTTCTGTAAGTTTTAGGTGACATGCAGAGAAATAAATGCTTTAGAGATGAACACGGGAGAGAATAACCAAGGAATGTCTTCTTATGCTGTCTTAAAATGGAAATCTTTAAGATTCTATTCAAGATAAAAGTATTTGAAAGGCCATGAAACTTACTGATTATGTATTCAGAATACGGAAGTCCTGGCCACCTGGGCAAAATAGTTATTTTATTAATATTCAGAGAGGGAAAATACAGCCAATATTTTGAATTCATTACATGGGAAATTTAGCCAACAGAGTTGATCTGTAAGTCTCAGGTGGTGCCATACGAAACATTTTTCCTGATAGTTAACAGCAAAAGAAGAGATGCTGCCATGCATTGTTCTAAAGATCAGTCCATATTTTCTCCCAGAAGACAATCATTTCCAAAGAACTAGTTCTAATTATTCTTTATAATAATTTTATAACTGTGCGGTATAACTAAAATGCAAAAGCAATTCTGTCTTACTATTTCCTGGATTTTGTGCTAGCACACTTAAAATCCAGAAAATGTGTCTACTTTTGGGTCCAGCAGCCAACATTGAAAATGCCATGCTGAGTGAAATAAGCAAGTCCCAATGGGACAAATATCATATGTTCTCCCTGATCTGTGACAACTAACTGAGCACCTAAAAGGAAACCTGTAGAAGTGAAACTGATACTATGAGAAGCAATGACTTGATCAGTCCTTTCCTGACTGTCAGAACAGCTTACTATTTTATACTTTTTAGTATTTTCTTTTTCTACTTAATACCATTGGTTGAACTCTTAACACAAAATTATTCTTAGATGTTTAAATCAAATTGAAAAATTGATCCTTTTTAAAAAATAAGAGTGGAAGTAAGAGAGAGAGGAGATGTACAGTTTGGCACACGTTCCCTCAGACTTACCCCTAAGGGTAAAGCTAATAACTTGCCATGGGACCCCAAATCCCATTAAGTTGTTGGCAGGTACCAATGCCATCTCACTAGTTGAAGTGATCAGTTTAAGTGAATAACTGATCATAATGATAGGATTAGGTGTCAAAAGGGATCACATAAATAAGACCAAGTGTCTTCTAATAATAATTGATAGAATTAAAAAGGAAAGCACGATTCAACATGGGAAGCAGGCCACATAGCAGGCTCATAGAAAGAAAAATGCCCTAAACAGCACTCTGGCCTCAAAATCAGCCCTTAAGGCATTTGGATCTGGCTAAAAGCCCATTAGAGCATTTAAGGCATGGAAAGCCAAGATATTGTGGCAAAAAACGAACTACATGAAAGATCTCTGTGCATGAGATCCCAGTGGAGAGAAGGGGCCATCAAATAATGAGGTAACTTTCTCTGAAGGGAGGAGAGAACTTCCACTTTGATTATGGCCTTGTCTAAATAAGGTCAGAGTTTGTGAACTCAAGAGGCTTTCATAGCCTTGGCAGCTCATGACAAGGGCCTCAGGTGATCACTGATGTCATAAATAAGAGTGTCAATGGTTAAGCCAACAACAGGAGTCACTGTGCACTTGATCCCCATATACCACCTCTGTCCTTAATGTGTTGTACTATGAGAATTAACAGTAAAACTAGTCTTCAAACCATACTTTATACTTTGTGTCTGTGTGGGTGCAAACTGTTGAAATCTTTACTTGCTATAGAGCTGATCTTCTGTATATAAAGATAATTAAAAATTAATCTTAATAAAGAATGGGATTGGAGTGGAAGTAGGATGTGGGATGGTTTGGGGATGGGAGAGCAGGTATGGGGGTAAGAACCACTTTAATCCAAAAGTTGTACTTATCAAATTTGTATTTATTAAATAAAAGCTTTCTTAAAAAAAGAAAATGCACAGGTAGATATGTGAGGGGGCAATAATAAGAAAAAGCTTCCCTTCCCTCTTGTAATAGGTAGTTTGGCCAATCTTACACAGTAGAAGCAGGTTGTTCATGTTGTTTCTAGAAGCTCCTTTAGAAAATGTGGTTGTGTATATATGTTTCTGCATTTAGCAATCTTCAAGCACTCATTAATTAGGCAATACACCACTCCTAACAAACTTTGTCTTCAGGGGCTGGCATTAGCTAATGATGTACTTCCTATATTACTCAACTTCAGCCCTACTGCTTTAAAATGTAGTCTTCAATCCAATCATGTCAGAAGAGAGAAAACACACAATCAACTATCCGTGACCCTCAGGATTTGAAAATGTCACAATTGCTGAGTTGCTGGTTTTAACTGCCCTTCACTTGTTCACTGTTTTACACACACCACCCTACCCCTAAAAGTGTGGGTACTTGGTGTTACTTAGCTTCTGATTTTTTTTTCTCTCCTCAATTTCTAAACTTAATGAGGCTGAGCTGAGTTAATAATGGATGTAATAAGTAATGACTCATTGTTTGGGGGCTCGCATGTCTGTGTGCACTGTGGAACAGGAGCCAGGACTCTGATGCTATTTGTTCTGCTATGTCACTTGCCACCAAGCAATGCCACTCATCAATAAAAGGCAAGATGACGGATGAGTTCATTTAACAGAATTCCTCCGAGTGAGCTACAGCCCAACTCTTCAATAGGTCTGCTACCACACTCTCTTCCTCCCTCCTTTCCCTCTTGTCGCTCTTTTTTTTTTTCTTCCTCTTAAATCCAGGACAGTTGGAAAGCATGCTTGGCTGAGAGGGCCACCATTTGTGCCAGCAGCTCCTTCTGCTCTTAACAACTGCTATCCTAAATCAAATCAGCATCCCTGTGCCTGGAGAGTAAATCTGTGCCACCAGATAGCAGTGGCACCCCATGGCATTTGGCCACATATACTCCCCGCCTGGACCCATTAGTTTCTTTCTGCAGAGGATGGATTGTGTTGGAGGAAGAGGTTCATGTCCTAGGGAATCAGATTGTTCCATTTTAGGATTTTGCAGCCCAGATACCAAAAACAGGCTGCTCTCTGGTAAATTTTATGAGGTAGTTTTGTCTTTCTACAAATCAACCCTCCCTTTGTGTAGCTCCCTTAGTTAAAGTATGCTGCTTCATTCCATTGTCTGAATTTCATTCATGAAATCCACATTGGTGACATCTTACCAATAACAGGTGGACTTGGTAGCCTGCTAAGATGAGATCACATTTGAAAACCTGGGTATCCTAATGCAGAGTATGAAAATAGATCAGGCATCCAAAGAAACACAGCAAGTGTTAATATCAACACACTGTTTTAAATGGCAAATATTTTTGTTTTGTTTTTATCTAGAGTAAAGGCACACACATATGAAATACAACTACTTGTGAATTGTTGAAACAGAAAAGAATAATGATTAACATATCTGAACTTGAGCTGCGGTGATAGAATGGAGCTTCAAAACTTTACATTATGTAGAAGTTATTTAAAGAGAAAGAAAAGTTTTTTTTTTAACTTTTATTTAATGAATATAAATTTCCAGTGTACAGCTTATGGATTACAATGGCTTCCCCCTCCCATAACTTCCCTCCCACCCGCAACCCTCCCCTCTCCCGCTCCCTCTCCCCTTCCATTTGCATCAAGATTCATTTTCAATTCTCTTTATATACAGAAGATCAATTTAGTATAAAGATTTCAACAGTTTGCACCCACATAGAAACACAAAGTGAAACATACTGTTTGAGTACTAGTTATAGCATTAAATCACAATGTACAGCACATTAAGGACAGAGATAGAAAAGTGACAAAGTGGAAAATAAAATCACAAGACATTACAGTCAGCAAGGTGCACTGGTAATAATTACATAAAGATGTGAGTCAATATTGGGGAAAATACTCCTTAAATTTCTCTTCTTTCTGGTTGAAGTAGAGTTTTGTTTATAAGGCAATTGGAATATCATTGAAAAATAGCTAATAAAGATTATTCTCATCTAATATTTTTCTTGACAAATCTACATAGATATGCTTGTTTATTATGCATATACCTTGTTATAAGCAGAACATTGCCTCCAAATTCATGGATATGGTTAAATCCCAAGAAACTAAAATGAGGTACAAAAGCCATGACAACTTAATCCAATTGTGGTATTTAGGAGGTGGTTCTAGCCAGAGTTCTTAGGTCTTCAAAAGTCTGCCTTCAGACAGAAGTTCTCACAAGAAGGTTGGTTATAAAAGTTGTCAGGCCTAGCTCTCTGCTTCCTGGCTCACCTTGAGATCCTTCCTGTACATGGATGCTATAATTATTACCTTCCTCTAGTTAGAGCTGATGATGGGCAAATCAGCAAAGCCTATTCAAATTTGGATTACGAACCCCCAAAATTATGAACCACAATAAATATCTTTCCTTGATAAGTAGCTTCTCTCATGTGTTTTCTTCTAGTAGCAAAAAGCCAATTAACACTTACATATATAATTAAATCTATAGTATGGATTTTAAAAGACATGAGACATTTCTCTAAATTAGTACAGAAATTCAGGAATTCTCTGCATGGATTTGACAGTAAACGTTCCTGAACCTCTATGGGTGATGATTTTAATGAATGCCATCCATATTTGGCGTTCTTGATTTTAAATGGCACAAAAATGCATCCATTTTCTATGCCAACATTATATTTCATATCCAAGCCCTTGCAGAGTGGAATCTATTCACAATTAAAGTCAGTGTCAAAATAGGAAACACAGTGAGAAAAGAAGACATATAGTGTAAGGAATTAAATGAGGAGCAAAACTATATTTTCAAAACCTCCAGGACAACCAAGATATAAATTAGCAGAGGACTGCATTTTATTATTGAGCAGAAATCTCATTATCTGAGCAGATAATCAGCATTTGCCATTATTTCCATCCCACCGTATCTGGCTCCTATGTACAACTGCCCACAGCAACACCTCGTAGCACTAAACACTTCTTCCCATACCAAGTTTGTCCACACAAGGAGCCTTGCCAGGTCTGACCTTCCCTGCAGCTGTAGAACCATGCGTCCCAGAGCAATGAATTAGAATAGGAAGCAAAGAGTTCTAGGAATGATTGCTCCATTCATTGACTGCTTCTCTTACTACATAAGGACAGAAAGCTGTTGTTAGGATGTGAGGGGAGATTGCCATCCAAATAAGCTTGTATTCCTTGGAAAAGCCCGCTTTGGAAACGTCATGTCATGTGTCTTTCAGGATGCCCTGCTGTGATTTTCAGCATCACTACGCTTTTATTGGATCCATGGACTTCATGACTTCCAGGGCTCTACTCTGGATATAATTCTATTCTGATAAAAATGTTAATAGATACAGCACCGTACATACACTGAGAGAAACTGAAAACTGTTGTGACTATTTTTGCTTTAAATGTGTTAAATATAAAACCAGTGACATCAGTATTCTCATCTCATACCCAACAAATAAGCATTGTATTCATAGTTTGGGGAATGACAAGGATGAAGGGGAGATAATAGACATCTTAACTATTCAAGATAGAGCTGTGCTTAAACATTTTCACGACTCCACAGCACCTAGCACAGGCCTCTGAAGACTATACATTCATTAATAGCTTTAAATTAAAATGGATTGAATAAAATCTGGTCTTTGTCCTCTGTGCTTACTTTCTCATCTCCTGTACCAATTATTCCGTAAATCTGTTTTTCCCTTGGTTTTAGAAATTTGGCAGGTGGCGCTTTAATTTAATCTGTTCTTAAATATTCCAACTCCAATATAAATGAAGGCCATATGTGTACTGTGCAAGGCTGAGACTTGCAGACATGAACACAATTTGATTTTACAAATATTTATTTGTCACCTACTATGTGTTAGTTTCCAACACTGTTCCATCATGAAATACCAGAATGAATGCTATTAATAAACAGAGACAATGAATTATTTTGAGACCCCAACAATTCAGAAAGTACAATGCTTACCAGCTGACTTCAAAAAAATTCTAGAATATGGCCTACAAAACCAGCGTTAATTTATTTTGTTTTATCAAATCTCAGAGTTAGAAGGAATCTAACAAGTGCACTAGTTCTAACTGAACTAGTTTCTGTTTCATCCAACAATCTTAAACAGAAATCTTCCCAAAGAGTTTTTTGCCTGCTTGAACACACCAAACACATGAATCTGACTAGCTTGAAGGACACAACCTCTTGGTCAGTATTTCCAACCCCATCTTTGTGAGCTGTCCTACCCATATGCTCTCACAGACCTCTGTTTCACAAGGGAAGCAGGATGAGAAGGAAACCATAAGCCAGTCTGCTCTATGCATGAGACAAAGAAGATGATAGAAATTTACAGGAGAGGTAAAAACCATTACCACTTGCATAGAAGAGAGAGGATAATTTTTTTTTTTTTGACAGGCAGAGTGGACAGTGAGAGAGAGAGAGAGACAGAGAGAAAGGTCTTCCTTTGCCGTTGGTTCACCCTCTAATGGCCGCCGCGGTAGCGCGCTGCGGCCTGCGCACCGCACTGATCCGATGGCAGGAGCCAGGTGCTTCTCCTGGTCTCCCATGGGGTGCAGAGCCCAAACACTTGGGCCATCCTCCACTGCACTCCCTGGCCACAGCAGAGAGCTGGCCTGGAAGAGGGGCAACCGGGACAGGATCGGTGCCCCGACCGGGACTAGAACCCGGTGTGCCGGCGCCGCAAGGCGGAGGATTAGCCCGTTGAGCCACGGCGCCGGCGAGAGGATAATTATTTTACTGGTAACACAATACCATTTAGATCATGGTGCAAGTCTCGACCTTCTTCCTGCCATCCATTTGAAATAATCATGTATCAGGAAACTCTACAGTTTACAGATGGAAAATAAGCACAAGAAAATAGGTAGCCTGTAGGTGATTCACAAAAAGGTATGGAAGGGAGGTCTTTGGTGAATAATTGTAGGTTTGGTCTGTATCACAGAAGAGTTTCATGTGGTGTCCAAAGAAGTTTCATTTTGGTGGACTTCAGGGACTGATTTGCCAATATACGAAAATAGGGAGATGTTTCAACTTTGAGTATTCTCGAACGTCAGATGACTCCACAGCACTAGATTGCCATTTTTAAAGCCAAAAGTACACTGCAGCTGGAAGTTCACGCTCCTTGCACAGGGTTTGGACACTTATTGACAGTGTCCCCAGGTTCCACTCTCATTCACCTCAAAGGCACAGGGCTTCTGCCTCTCCTGGGAAAGAGGACTCAGATGCCTTTGGAAAGGCAAAGAGGTGATAAAAGGCTTTAGGAGAAAGAGATTTTCTGAGCTAATGCACAGGATGAGGATGGCCACATGGGATCCTCGGACATAACAAACAAGAACCAGCACTAGAGAGAAATAATGTGAAACTAAAGTAAAGGCGGCAGTGAAAAATCAAATGCTGTCCAGCCAATGTCAAAATAAGTCATGGTTTTATAAATGCCATGTGACTATTAGAATGCTTGTGACTAACCAGACCTAAGTTAATTCTTTTCCAGATTTATTTTATTTATTTGAAAGGCAGAGTGAAAGAGAAAGAGGGAAAGACAGGGAAAAAGAGATCTTTCATCTTCTGGATCATTCCTCAAATGGCTGCATTGGTCAGGGCTGGGCCAAGAGGAAAGCCAGGAGCCTGGAATCCCATCTATCTTCCTCATAGGTGGCAAGGACCTAAGAACTCAGACCATCTTCAGCTGCCTTCCCAGGCACATTAACAGGGAGCTGGCTGAGAAGCAGAGCAGCCAGAAATTAAGCCAACACTTAGATATAGAATGCCTGCATCTCATGCACTGGCTTAACACATTGTGCCAAACCTTGGTCACCTAAGTTCATTTTTTCTTTTTTGATAGGCAGAGTGGACAGTGAGAGAGAGAGAGAAAGGTCTTCCTTTGCTGTTGGTTCACCCTCCAATGGCCGCCGTGGCCGGCGCGCTGCGGCCGGCACACCGCGCTGATCCCAAGGCAGGAGCCAGGTGCTTCTCCTGGTCTCCCATGAGGTTCAGGGCCCAAGCACTTGGGCCATCCTCCACTGCACTCCCGGGCCACAGCAGAGAGCTGGCCTGGAAGAGGGGCAACCGGGACAGAATCCGGTGCCCAAACCGGGACTAGAACCCGGTGTGCCAGCGCCGCAGGTGGAGGATTAGCCTATTGAGCCGAGGCGCCGGCCACCTAAATTCATTTTTAATTGTCTGATAACCACAAAGTCCTAGGTACAGCATACATATAACTGGCTATAATAACTTTTGAAATACAATTTGAATGTATGTGACATCATAACAACTGATTAAAAGTCTATCCAAAATATCTGCTAATCCTACAATTTTGTTCTGCTTTTGAGAAACGTTTTCCTTTTATTAATCATGTGTACATATAACCACAGTCCCATAAAAAAAAATTCCCAGGATTTTCCTAAACAACTACAGTTAAAGTTTCCTAAACAACTACATTAAAGTGCCTACAGAGGTGACTTAAAAGTGCTTTTAAAAAAAGGATAGAATAGTAAAGTCACAGAAACTTCATCTGCAGTAGGTGTATCCACCCACTATATTGCATTATACTGTATAATCTGTGGTAAAGAGCCAGTTTCATTTGCTGCTTTTTCTTTAACCCAGATCCTGTATGTATGAAAAAGGTCATTATTTTCTATAAAAAGACTGAGTAATGTAAAAAAAGTCAGAGAATTAAAAACAGCTTAAAGCTAGTTTCTAATTGTGTGATTTGGGTAACAAAATAGAGATTATTATCTTTCAAAACCATGATAATTTTAAACAGAAAACAATAAATACTCAAGGTAATGTTTCTGATTTACATGTGGCCTCTATGATATCAACATTTTCAATAATTAGGCATAATTTTTGTTATGCAATTTCCATGAAATTATACCTCCAATTCTGTTTGTGTTCTTTCTTAAATTTGTATCTAAACATTTTGAGAAAGAAATGAGAAGATGATAGACTGATAATTGGGAATAAAAACCTTATGTTATCAAAAACTCTATAGCTCTATTAGTACCAGGTAATTCTGAATGAGAATGTAAAGCATATAAATAATATAATCAAGCATAATTCAGAGTTATTAAATTTCAAAATTTGAAAAGATCATACTGGTCATTAGACAAAGTTCACTGTTTTTCTTTCCACTCAGCATCAATCATAGCACTCAGTTCATTCAACATCAAGACTCAATGCATTGACCTCTTCTTCCACTATGAGCATTTCCTCCATTCAAATTCATTCATTCATTTTATTTATTTGACAGGTAGAGTTATAGACAGTGAGAGAGAGAGAGAGAGAGACAGAGAAAAAGGTCTTCCTTCTGTTGGTTCACTCCCCAAATGGCCGCTACGGCCGGCGCTGCGCCAATCTGAAGCCAGGAGCCAGGTGCTTCTTCCTGGTCTCCCATGCGGGTGCAGGGTCCCGAGCACTTGGGCCATCCTCCACTGCCTTCCTGGGCCACAGCAGAGAGCTGGACTGGAGCTACCGGGACAGAATCCGGTGCCCCGACCGGGACTAGAACCCAGTGCCCATATGGGATGCCGGCGCCACAGGTGGAGGATTTGGAGGATTAACCAAGTGAGCCAGGGGTGCCAGCCCCTCAACTTCATTTATTTATTCCAAGGGCCACTCTCCAAACTTATCAGCACCAGAAACACAACTTAAAAATCTGGAGTCTAAATTCCCCCTTCTCTAATACTACCTCTTTTTCTTCCAAGTCACCTGATTCAAGATCTGCTCTGCATTTTTTTCTTTTTACATGTAAATGTATACAATATTATAAGTCTTTTCTAAATTTATTTTCTCATGATAAGTATTTTTTTTCTACTCTTCTCCACACTCTCCAACCTGAAGGAGTTGTGTGAAGGATTTTACTGACAAAATGCAAGTCATGGGAGGGGCTGGCACTGTGGCATAGCAGGTAAAGCTGCCACTTACAGTACTGGCATCCCATGTGGGTGCTAGTTGGAGTCCTGGCTGCTCCACTTCTGATCCAGCTCTCTGCTATGGTCTGGAAAAGCAATAGAAAATGGCTAAAGTCCTTGGGCCCCTGCACTCGTGTGGGAGACCTGGACGAAGCTTCTGGCTCCCGGCTTCACATCAGCGCAATTCCAGCCATTGTAGCCAGCTGGGGAATGCACCAGCGAATGGAACACCTCTCCCTGTCTCTCTCTCTGTGCCTCTCCTTCTCTCTCCATGTAACTCTGACTTTCAAATAAATAAATAAATCTTTAAAAAATTCAGATCATCATAGACTCATCATCCTTCCACCACCTGCGTCCGGTTTATTCTTTCTCTTCCTTTTTGCAGCAGAGAAAGTGAACCCGCTTTCATTAGAAGTCAGTTTCTCATAATGTGGACCTTGATATCTCAACACTTGTGCTTGTTCAGTTATTTCCACTGTCACACCTCTGTCAACTGGATAATTCCCACTGGGAAACAAATAGCCTGTAGTACTTCATATCTTCTATAAAATATACATTTCCTGAAATTGCTGTCTACTCCAAAATCTCCATATCTTTACCTCCTGTTATCTTTTTCTGTCCTCCCCATTCTTCCTACTGCTTCCTCCACATCATTTACTTTTTGCCAAGTTTCCAATACACATTTTTGGTCATTATCTTTATAAGCCTTTTAGTATCATTGATTAGTATTCACTATTCTCTTCATCTTCAAACATGTTCTTTTATGTATCATATTTTGGGATTCTCTTTTCACAGATTTTCTCAGAATCCTTTATTGGTCACTCTTGTTTGATCATAATTCTAAAAATTGGAGCCAGCTTGTGTCACAGCTGGTGAAGCTGCTACCTACAATGCTGGTATCCCATTTGGGAGCTGGTTGTTGTCCCGTCTGCTCCACTTCAAATTCAGCGTCCTTGCTGATGGCCTGAGAAAAGCAATGGAAGATGGCCCAAGTGTTTCAGTCCCTTCTTACTACGTGGGTGACCTGGATGGAGCTCCTGGCTCCTGGCGTTGGGTTGGCCCAGCACTGGCCATTGTGGCTACCTGGGTAGTGAACCAGCAGATGGATCTCTCACATCTCTCACTCTTCCTTTCTCTCTCTCTCTCTCTCTCTCTCTCTCTCTCTCTCTCTCTCTCTCTCTCCTCTGTAACTGACTTTCTTAAATGAATAACAAATCTTAAAAAAAAAAAACCTTTAAAAGTTGAAGTTCTCTTTTCTGTCTGAACCTTCAGAAAAATCTAACCAATCTAATGCTCCTGTACCTCTCTGTCAGGTATCCTTTTAGAAAATCTAACCATTCACTGTATTTAAGTAGTTTATTGTACTGAGGACTTTGAACATTATACTTTTGGCTAAGATGTCAATATCTTTCTGTAGTGAATATCCCAAGATAATTGCAAATTTAACATGTCATAATGCAATGAAGTTTTATATTTTCTGCCAACATCCACTGCAGAACTTTTGGAACCCCTTCTGCATCTCAGAGACTGATGTTTTGCTTCACCAAAGTAAAGAACTAAGAGTCATAACAGGAAATTTTTCTTCCTTCACACTTTATACCCAATCTATACCAAATTCTGTGAGATATATTCCTAAATATATTTTAAATTTTATATTTCTATTGCCACCTGTTCCCAAATCCTAATAATTTCACACTACATCTTTATAATAACACCCAAATGGCTTTGGTATGGAATCTCTTGTCAACTTCAATCCATTCTTCAATATTTAACATGTTTAACATTAATTAACACATTTAATTAAATATGTTAATGTGTGGCTACCTGGATTAAATTATTTCAGTAGAATTATATTATATAAAGAATAAGACCAATGCTTAGCATACCCTACAAGTATGCATGATCTTACTTTGCCAAGGACCTTTTCTTTATTGTTTTCAATTATTCACAATTCCTAATGTCTTGCTCATATTATTCTGTAACAAAAGAGGCTACCGTATCTTTTTTCCCCCTCACACAAACAAAGCCCAGCACCTCATATAGATGTAGTCCATATTAAAATTTGATTGAATTAGTGATTGTATTTCAAATTTATATCTAATGCTTAAGTCTTTTGTATAGCATCTCTAAGAAGTAAAATTCTAGAATTATCCTGTAAAAATATTGTATATTGGGTTATATAATCTTAGAGTTTATAGTCTAAATTTACAAATTTAATTCTTTCTGGGGTTGATATTGTGACTAAGTGAGTTAAGCCACCACTTGGAATGTTTGTATTCCAAAATAGAGTGCTAGAGCTAGCCTTGGCTATACCCTTTCCCATCCAGCTCTTTGCTAATATATTTTGGAAGCAGAATGCAGTGCTTCAAGTATTTTAGTTCCTGCCCCTCTTGTGAGAAACCCAAATGGAATTCCTAGATCCTGCTTTAGTCTGGTTTAGCCTTGATTCTTGTGGCCATTAAGGAGTGAACCAAATGGTGAAGCTTCTCTCTCTGACATTCAGCTACTGAAATAAATAAGTATATCTTCTGGAAGCAAATGTAATCATTTTTGAAATGCAGAATACTGACCAAAAAGTGAAGGTTGAATCTTTAAAATAAAGTACAAAATACATTGGAAATGCAATGTTAAAATATTATCCAATGCATTAATTTATTTCTAATTTACATCAAACTCAGATTTAATAACTCTGCCTAAATGAAATATCTAATATTACAAATATAAGATTAGTAAGAGTAAATAAGAGATCTCATTAAAATTTTGGAAGATAGAAGTGATAAAGCATTGTTAGTAGATTTGAGAAGACACAGAATGCTAAAATATTTCTGTGTGAGTAGGGCAAGTTTCTAAAGTGATCCAGAGATAAATCAGAAATTGGAAGCTCTACATACTTCAACTTTTGAAAGAGAAATATGGAATTAAAAGGTGTAGATTAATTAAAACTCAATTTGATGAGAAAGTCTACAACAGTGTCCCCTCTAATAAATTAAGCAGCTGACATTTAAACAGTCATTGTATATAAAAGATTTACTTTCTCAAAAAAATAATTCCAGATTGTCTCCAGGCTTTGGGGTACATCAAGCCAAGAAGATTGGCAGCACATGTCCCATACTGAAACATGAGTTATCATTCATAATCTAGAATGAATAATCAGACTCTTCTTTTTCTCCATTCAGCTGTGGTGATTCCTGCTACCAGGTTGGATCTTCAAAGATTCTCCTTCAAAGATAAGGAATGCTCCTAGGATAAAAAAATCTGCTAGGATTAGTATTTAAGCTAAATGGCTGGGTTCCTTCCTAATCATAGAACAGGGAAGCCCACCAGTAAACAAGATTTGGTCATACAAAACAACTTTCCATCAATGATTTATTACAATTTCTAGATGGTGATAGATATTTAAGAAATGCTTGATACTTGCAAAAGTCATCTAATGTGGTACTAAACTGGATAACCCTGTTTTTTCATATAATAATTTCATCATGATCTCTACATTGAATATGTATTTGAATTTTTAAGAATGCATTTAAATTTGTTATTTGTAAAATTAAAAAATAAAAACAAATGATTCTGATTTCCAAGTTCTGCTAATAGACTCTTTGTTATATCACAACATCAGTATCTATTCCATTGTCTTCCTAGTGGTCAAATATAATAAATGTATTCAGTTCCCAATTTTCACATTCTACAGTTTTGTGTTATTTATTTATTTTTCTCCTAGCCTGCAAGTTACATTAATTTCTTCCCTACTACATTGCAAAGAAATTGCATTCAGAGTCTATTGTCTTCATTTCTTTTTTTTTTAAGATTTATTTATCTTATTTGAAAGTCAGAATTACAGAGAGAAAAGGAGAGATGGGGGGGGGGGTCTGCCATCCACTGATTCACTTCCCAGTTGGATGCAATGGCCAGAGCTGCACTGATCCAAAGCCAGAAGCCAGGTTCTTCCTCCGGGTATCCCACACTGATGAAGGGTCCCAAGGATTTGGACATCCTTACTGCCTTCCGTGGCCATAGCAGAGAGCTGGATCGGAAATGGAGCAGCCTGGACATGAACTGGAGATCATATGGGATGCCAGCGCTGCAGGCAGTGGCTTTACCTGCTATGTCACAGAGCCAGCCCCTTCATTTCTTTTTTACTCAACAAGTAGACCAGGATTCACCATGTGACAAATTGATAAATGACTAGGTCCCATAGTACTGACTTCTGATATTCACCAATTCTACTTGTTTATTTTTTGAAAATGATTTGTGTGTTTATTTGAAAATTTAAAGTTACAGAGACAGAGAGTGAGAGAGAAAGAGAAAGAGAAAGAGAGAGAGAGAGAGAGAGAGAGAGAGATTTTTCATCCAGTAGTTCACTCCTAAAATGACCACAACTGCCTGGACTGGGCTAGGTAGAAGCCAGGAGCCAGGAGCTTCTTCTAGGTCTCCCTTGTCAGCAGGGGCACAAGCACTTGGGCCATCCTCTGATGCTTTCCTCGGCACATTATATGGGAACTGGATTGAAAGTGGAGCAACTGGGACAAGAACTCGTTCACACAGGGGATGCTGGCATCACAGGAGGTGTCTTAACCACTATGCCACAACACATGTTTCATATTTGTTTATAACAAGGAAAAGACAACCAACAAATACTTCATCAAATTTGTCAATTTACTAGATTAAGTTAAACATATTCCAATCCAGCTGCATAGGTTATACTTAAACATTCTTAATTCTACATTTAATTCTTTTTTGGAACATGTTTCAGAATAAAAATATAATAAGATATTGCTAATTCTTGTTACTCATACTTTTATGATTAAAAATTCAATTGGGAAGTTTTCAGCCTTGCTGACAAAGCCATCAAATTTAACTTTCCATTTTAATAAGAGCATAAAAGGTATGTTCTCTTGAGTCAAATGACTATATTCAACTGTAGTATTTTCCAGCTTGCACACAAAAAGTTTTCCCTTTTATTTTCTTTCTCAAAGTTGAACATACTTCCTACAACCTGAAATCAGCTTGATTCTAAGTAACCAGACTATCTTAAGTTCCAAAAGCAGTCTACTTTACTGAGCCACTTTAGAATTTTCTACTGATTTTATATTTAGGAAAAATAATTAAGAAACCTACTTATTGTTTTAGATAAAAACAAAATTAATATAAAGATGGTTACAATCCATTTGTCTTCAACAAATACTTCACCAAGGAGTACAGTATATGAACTACCTTACTCTCTTAGGACTTACATACTTCTTATTTCCAAATAATTACTTGTGATCCATTTCATAGGCATGATTTCATATATATATGTGATGAAAATCACACTAATTACATTATTCACTGTAAGAATCTAATATAAAATGTACTTGAAAATAATTTTATAAAATAATTTATAAAATAAATTTTATAAATAATTTTATAAATTTTATAAATATAATTTTATAAATATAAATTAAGTTTACACCTTAACAGTTGAGTTTTTATCCATTGTAGAAAATACAAGAGACCAGAGAAAATGTTTTCTTTTTCTAATATGTATACTTGTTTGGATGTCTAGTATGTATACTTGTTTGGATATTATTGTATCATTATCACAATCTTTTTTTCATAGTAAATTATTGTAATTCAGACTTTGAACTTTCTTTTGGGCTCTGTTGATCCACATGAAATAGTAATTGAATGATAATTAAATAATTTCTACATACTCACTTTATTCAAGCATTTAAGACTACAATTAATAATCTTGGTCATTCACCATTAATTGTCCATATTTGTAGTCCTAAAACAGTTTCTTACAGTCATTAATCAAATAGATTTCAGGATCACTACAAATCTCAAAGGAGCACTCAGCACTGCTGAGGCAATCCTAATAAATTTCCCAAGAAACTACACTTGCTGGCATTCCATGATGACTATTTTAAACTATTTCCTTTCTTCTCAAAACTTTGTCTTCTTCCTGTAGCTCATCTGCTGACTGCCTTTTATACACTCAGGAAATCGCTGCATTTAGTAGTCATTCAGTTTGTCAATAGCAAATCCACCACATCTGAACTGAGATCCCTATTTTTTGCCATCCCTTCTATCATGAATAAACATCTCTATTTCAGGATAAATCCATTATATATGTAGTATTTTCCATCCTCTCTCAACTGTTCCAGAATTCCTTAACATTATCTGCATCTTACCTGTTTCATTGGGTTATTATTAGTACATAAACATTCTTTAACTCCAACTATTAATATGTTTGTAAAATCTTACTTATTCCAACCTCTTTTATATGCAATCCCATTTATTACCCAACGACATTAATTGTAAAACCATTTAAAACAGGTATTTCTTCTTAGTGTAATTTTCCACCTCTTCTTCCAGCCTGAAGTCTATTAAACCAGCATTTAATCACCACAGCTTCTTGGGAATTGCATCTTCTACTTACTTTCCATGTTTATTTTCTAGATATGTATTTAAAATATAGCAAATAGTTGGACATTTAATTCAGCTTCAAAATGCATTTTAACCAGAATACTTATGTTTCATTTAAAATACTTATGAATTTATTTACTTTTAATTTTTTTTTATTTGACAGATAGAGTTAGACAGTGAGAGAGAGAGACAGAGAGAAAGGTCTTCCTTCCATTGGTTCACCCCCCAAGTGTCCACTATGGTCGGAGCTATGCAGATCCAAAGCCAGGAGCCAGGTGCTTCCTCCTGGTCTCCCATGCAGGTGCAGGGGCTCAAGCACTTGGGCCTTCCTCCACTGCCTTTCCGAGCCACAGCAGAGAGCTAGACTGGAAGAGGAGCAACAGGGACTAGAACCCGGCACCCATTTGGGATGCTGGCGCCGTAGGCAGAGGATTAACCAAGTGAACCATGGTGCCGGCCCCTATTTGCTTTTAAATTTGCCATCTTACTATTTTCATTATCATATTTTATTCTATTTATCCTGTTTTATGCTCTTTTCCCCTTGCACATCATTGTTGGAAGTAGAAAGGGTATATTTTCTCTTTATACTGTAGTCTTGATCAGCCATTAATTCTAGATTCTAAATTCATCTTTACTATTTTTTCTGAACATCAAGCTGTCATTAAATAGGTCCACTTACATGCCCAGAATTTATCATAGTTTAATTTATTCAAAACATTTTTAATAACACTCTACCATCCCGTCACCTGTAAACATGGGCTTTACCTAGTTTTATCCTTTTAATTAAATGGGATCATCTTCCAATCAGTATCTCAGATTCAGATCTTGAAAGTAAACATGATTTACCTTTTCCTTTCCTAAAAAGCATGCAGGTTGCAAAGCTCTGATCCTACCACCTCTAACCCATCCTCTTCTCCCCATTGATTCTTCTGAATCCTAGTTTTAGACAATCTTTCACTGCTGGGTTCCTGACTTAGTTATTTAAGTTGTTCTCTTATAACCATTTTAAGATGTCACAAAAAAGTCAAATGCATATCTGAAAATATGAATCAGATTTTATCACACCCAAATGTAAAATGTAAAAATAGAATTAAAGTAAAGAATTTATTTGCTTCCTATAGCCTTTCTTTATATCAATCTTTTCTTTTTTTCTTTTTTTTTTAAAACTAAGTGCTGGAATGAGCTTAGCAGCAGCTGGTCTGCAACTATTCTATTAACCGCCCTTTTGCATAACAACCCATTGCTTGGGCCAGATCCCAGCATCCTGTCCCAGGATCCAGTTTTGAGGAAACTAGATGTGAAAAACCCTGCATTACTCCTGAGAGATTCCCTCCTACAGAACATAGTGGTTTGTGTGTTGGGTCCAGTACTCTGGTCCCACATCAAATCTTTCAACCCTATTGAGGGAAATATTATTCCATATCTTTCCTTGAAAGTAAAACAACTTCCCAGTCAGACCTTCTAAAGTCAGAGATTTTGCATGCAGGTTCTCAGATAAATCCTGCAAGTTAAAGAGTGATATCTTTCCCGCCCTGCAGAGCCCCTTATTTGCATTTGGAAACAGCATGGTTTGAAGTCCTTGATTGGTCCTTCCTCCCAGCAAGAGAAAATTGGAGTGACTTTGTGGACCCCAGATTGGAATACGTGGTAGTGACAGCTCCCTCCTCAACGCACCCTGCCCCTCCTACCCCATTCTGGACCAATGTGATTTATTTATTTGCTCCCTTGGATAACTGCACCTGGGGTCCCACTGTCTGCATGATACCAGCAGCACTAACTGTGTGAGAATGACATATCTTGTATATTATAACTCACTTTTCTTAATATAGATATTATGGTTTGGTATTTGTGCATATTTTAATCTAAGGCCCTCATTACTGTACTGCTTTCTCAGGTACATGATCGATCTCAGGGATAAGTCTGCAGCAGTTTTAGGTCTGCACAGCAGGAAGACTTTTTGTTGTTTTTATCACCATGGAGAGCAACTATTTGGAGTGCACAGCCTACTGAACTACCTAATTTTGCCAATTAGAGGTGGATTTTTTTGGTCATAGTGTCCTCTTGAAAGTCCCTCTAACTTAAAAATGTTTCATGGGAAATAGAGTGTCAATTGAGTTGCCCAAGACTTGATCTCTTCCTCTTGGAAGACTGATAATTAGTCTGGACAGGGGAAGGTGGTGCAAAGAAGTTAAGAGACCAGGAGACAGGCCACAGAGAGCAAGCCATGGTTAGGGTTGTCTGATCCTAGGACATGGATCTTTTGCTTCACATAACAGATTGCATCCTACATCAGATTAGGCAAGGCCCATTATGCACACAGGATGTGTTTGTGTGTGTACACATGTGTGTGAAAAATGTACGGGAAGGATGAGTTTGAAGAACAATACTCCTGTACTCATTCTGTGCTGTCCAGGGATAGAAACATGAAGTAAGAACTAAGAATTCCTAATCTTTTCAAATTCTTGGCTTCCAGGGAGGCCCATATGTGAGTGCCTCTGTGGTGTCTGGAGCCAATGTCCTGCCCTGTGACAGTGATTACTAGCATCATGCTAATTGAAGGAGGAAAAGGGGTTTCATTTACATGTTGAGAGATCACTGCAAACCTACCTCACTGTGTTGAAATGGGACAAATGCAATAGAACACATTGAGTGACGTGTGTCTGGTCTGGGGTTCCTGTCTCCCCCAGGTGCTGTCCCCCTTTTGTTATTTTATTTGGGCTTTGTAGGACTTCACTGAGTCTGAGTTGGTGAATGTTAGTTTGTATCTCTGAGTTGGTGACCTAGTTAGTGTAAATCTTTTTCTGCATTCTTTTGGGGTCTTATTGTCTACAAGTTTCTTTTTTATTGAGATAAAAATAGCCCAAGCATCTTGACAGAGGTTCTGCATCAGGCAAAAGGATCTGAAACATAAGTTTGTGGGAGCCCTCTTCTTGAAATGGGGAACTTTAACCATCCTTTCTTTTGTGTTTTCCTAACCCTATGCTATTCTATCATTAAACTCTGACTCCTACTATACCCTCTTCTCTATTCCCCATCCACAAAAGCAAATCTACATGCCCACACATAAATGAATAATTCTGGGGTGTCTTCACAAATCTACAAGACTTGATGTGAAAATCCTGAAGACAATAGGAAACCTCTATCCCATGTTCCAAACCTCCTGAGTCAAGACCATTTCTTGATGTGATTCACACCAAAGATTTAAGACATTGATGTATTTGGATGATCAAACCTCCTCAATTTGTATCTTAAAGAAGAGAATCTACTAGAGACCTTCTCTGTAGAAAGTGAGATGGGGCCAGTGCTGTGGTGTAGCCAGTAAAACCCTGGCCTGAAGCACTGGCATCCCATATGGCCGCCAGTTCAAGTCCTGGCTGCTCCACTTCCGATCCAGGTCTCTGCTATTGCCTGGAAAAGCAGTAGAAGATGGTTCAAGTCCTTGGACCCCTGCACCTCTTGGGAGACCTGGAAGAAGCTCCTGGCTCCTGGTTTCGGATTGGCTCAGCTCCAGCCGTTGTGGCCATCTGGGGAGTGACACAGCAGATGGAAGACCTCTCTGTCTCTTTCTCTCTGCCTCTCCTCTATCTGTATGTCTGTGCCTTTCAAGTAAAATAAATAAATCTTTAAAACAAAGAAAATGGGGTTTGGAGACCAAAAAGAGAATTATGAATGCACATCCAAATCACTCAGGAACATTTTTGCAGATGCAAGAAAATTATGTCAAAGTGCCCACAGATTCTTAGACAGGAGATGGATGAATGCAACTCCATGTGAACTGCTAGAAACCAAAGCTCTGTATGAAATCTTGAACTGATGGAAGGGAGGGAGGCAGGAACACTTGTGTCTGTTCTTTCACTCACCCCTTCCCCTCATTCCTGAACTGCAGGAGATTAAGCCCTCTTGGAACTTGGTGACCTGTCACTTGAGTGTGTTCATTAGTATGTTGATTTTTCTGTACTGAGTACTTCTTTTCCAATTTTTTAAATCATTTTGTAACAAATATGAAGACTCTCCCTTCTCCTTTCATTGGGAAAATACAATGAATAAATCAAGACTTATCAGTACTGAAAAATGTATTTCTTGTATGTTATAAAAAGCAGAGAGACAGAGACAGAATCAGAGATGGAAATCCCTCATCCACTAGTTCATATCCTAAATACCCACTATAACAATAGTTACACAAGGTAGAAGCCAGGACCTGGGAACTCAGTCTGTGTTCCCCACATGGTTAAGAATTACCCTACTACTTGACTTATCACTTGCTTCCTCCCGGGGTGCACAATAGCCAGAAACTGTAATCAGGTTCAAAGCCAGGACTTGAACAGAGGCACTTCAATGTGGGATACAGGTATTCCAAAAGGCATTTTAGCAAACACGTCAAATACCCACCCTACTTTATATCATTCTTAATTGAAATATTCTTATTTTTCAAATTTTCAGAACTATTTCTTGACTACCATTGCTAAGGCATTCGCTTTTCCCATCATTCTATTGCTAATTGCTCTATATTTTCTCTTTATGGCATTTAACACCATCCAATATTATCCTGTTCCTCTGCATGTTTATTATTTCTATCTCTCTATAATCATAGGAATACCATTATTTCTAGAGCTTTGTGTGTTGTTCTCTTCTGAAATCTCAGCATAGGCAGTTGGGGTCATTAGTGTTATTTTCTTCTCCTTTGCCCCATGTCAATGCTGTACTCCAACATGACTAAAAGTTAGGCATAATCCATGTGATTAACATTGAATGCTACTCTGAAAATGAAATCATTGTGTGCAGTTTGCCAACTCTACTTTCTTTCTTTGCCCCAGAAACCAAGGATCTTCCAAATGTTAGAATCGATGTCAATGTGATCTGATTGGAACAGAATGCATGTGACTGGGTAAATAAAAAGAAAATTAAACCTGTTCCTGAACAGGTGGCTCTCTCGCTCTCTCTTCTCTGTGCCCTCTGCTCTCCTCTCCTCTCCCCTTCTTGTCTCTCTTCTCTCTGCTCTCTCTCTTCTCTCCTCGCTAGCTCCTCTTCTCTCTCTCTCTCTCTCTCTCTCTCTCTCTCTCTCTCTCTCTCATACTCTCCTTCTCTCTCTTTTTACCTTGTCTCCCCTTCCCTCCAGTCTGCTGGGTTTTCCCCAATAAACCCTTTCCCTTAAAAACAAAAAAAGAAGTAAATTAAACATATGATGTTTTAAGGTACTATGTTTTAACAGTTGTTGGTTAGTGCAGCATAACCCTGATTATTCTGATTTAAGTCATTTTATAATTAAAATATTCATAGAAAGAATAAATTCAAGTTCACTATTATACCTACAAAACTAGACAACTGTCAAGAATCAATTATAAAACACAAATTAGTCAGCATTTATTATGGAATACAGTAGTGGTGATCTGAAATAATTCTTGATATGCTGACTATACATTATCATAATGTGTCCCATTACCAAACAGTCAACAGCAGTGTCCAGGCTATCTCTGTACATTTAGAAAAGAAAATTACAACCATTTTTTGTAAACTTATTATAAGGATTTAAAATTCAAAAAGAAATATGGATTCCTATCCCATTCTCTTTACTCATCCTTCTAGGAAATGGAGAGTTAGCACACGTTTGAAGAACTCTCATAAAAAAAAAAAAAGGAAAGAAAGAAGAGAGAAAAATTTAGCACATTTATCTGTTTGGCAATCTTACATAAGAAATTTTTAAAAATATCTCTGAGCGAGTGGAGACTTTAATTCCAATTTCTAACACTTTTAAACTATTTCTGGTGGCTGGCATTGTGGTGCAGTACATAAAGCCTTAGTTTGTATTGCCAGCATCCCATATACGTGCCATATAAATGGATAAGTGGCTTCTCCACTTCTGATCCAGCTGCCCACTAATGCACCTGGGAAAAGCAGTGAATATGGCCCAAGTGATTGGGTCTCTGCCACCTACATGGAGTTCCATGTTCCTGGCTTTGGCCAGATAGAGGCCATTTAGCAAGTGAGCCACCAAATGGAAAATCTCTCTCTCTCTCTCTCTCTCTCTCTCTCTCTCTCTCCCTTTCTCCCTCTCTCCCTCTCTCCCTCTCTCCCTCTCTCCCTCTCTCCCTCTCTCCCTCTCCCTTTGTATCTCCCTTTCTCTCTGTGTGACTCTATCTTTCAAATAAATGAAATCTTTTAAAAAATGTTCTGAAATATCAAAAACCCCAAGTTCTCTCCAACTAACACTGTTTTCCATAACTAATAATAGAACAGTAAGGAATCCATAGCTAAAACTAAGTCTAAAAACATGTTCTAAATGACTATACAGTGCAGTAATATTTATTCCACCTTGGTGATTTCCCTAGTACTACTCTTTCTCTTGGAATAGACTTCCCCTGTGTTTCTACATTCCAATGGCCATCCATTTTACAAGAAGCACTTCATGTATCCCTCTTTAGAATGGACCCCATGATAATTCTAGTTCCCACAGATCTTTGCCCGTGAGATGCAATAGCACTCAAAATTCACAGACTATTCTATGCACTTTGGCAGATTTATGTTCTCTCTGGTAATGGTCTATAATTGTTTCCTATATGCTAACCTTAGCTATAAAATAGCATTTGGAGATGGATGAGACAAGAGTTGCCTTTTCTTTCCTTTGCAATGCCATAATAATAAAATACTAGGCACACAGTAGGTATTCAAATAAAATGTGTTCAGTTGAATGAAATTGATTTCAATTAAACAAGAGCTCAATAAAATTGTCTATCTTGTGAAAAATGGCTACTTAAATTCTAGTCAAAACATTAAAGGAGATCATGCTTTCTTCCCTAAGTTTTATGTCCAATTTGTTCCAGTTCCAAACCCCCTGACAAAAACAAAATCTTTTAATCTGTTTGCAAAATATTCCCTCCTTCCTCCCATCTTGCTGCTGCTGCTCTGTGATATACTGCCCTTGCCTATTACCCCTTTATAGCTGTTTTGTTAAAGTTCATACCGCAAAGACCTGTAAAAGAAATTTATGGCTCTAGGGATTTCAGCAAATTCTAAATAACCATAACAGGAACATGAAGCATTAATTAAAGACACTGGAGTCTAAGTTATAACAGGAATCCTGACATTTAAGGCTCTGGTACCATGTAAATTTAAAATGGTATGACAAACAGAGAGTAATTTGATGGTCAGAAGGTTATAATGGATACCTTAATACCTTTGCCAAGGAAAAAAAAATGCCTGTCCTTGCTCTAACCCCTACCCAGGGGCTTTAGGGAACTCCTTCATAAAACATGGTGATGTCCAAATATTTTTGCAATAACTCAAATATAAGCTATTCTTTTCTTTAAGTACATTGGAGAGTAAATATCACCCTCAATATTCATATACCAATTGTCAAATAAAGCAGCTTCATATTTAATATATACTCACTACAAGTTGTCGATTTCTTAGTTATTGCAGGGCTGTATTTAAAGTCAGAAGGACAAGGAAAATGCCACAATACACAAGAATGGCTTTCCCCAGGGAATATGCAGATCCTTGTGTAAAAGCAGAATCTGATATTCCTGGCTCATTCTGTCAAAACAAGACATGGAAAACTCAATTTGCAAAATGAAAATGGAATATCTGAGTCAACTCTCTGTGTATTCAATCCTGGTACTTTTCAAAGATCATTGGAAATATAATTATACATATTTGTTTTATGCATATTCAGAAAAGAAATACAAGTTGATCTTCAAAGTTCAAATGTGCAGTAAATACCACGTTCCATCTCATTAATTGTCGTTCATCAGGGTAGACTGCTTTCCCTCTGTGAAAGTCTACGGCACACAAAGTACAATTCATTTATAGTATGTCCTGTTTTGTCTTATATCACTAAATTTTTGTGTTATTATTCTTGAAATAAATTGCATAAGAATTACAAATTATGTTGTACCTTCCAAAAATTTGGCACTCACTTTGAATATATTAGGCTTTTAATAAATATTTTTGTTGGTTGATTAATTTATTTACCACATTTACTAATTGCAAAGTGACATCATTTGTCATTAACAGACACATAAATGGATTACAAAAAAGCCATGTGGATTTGCATATAATCAGATTAAGCCCCAAATTAGCGCCAAGAAAGCCAACTACTCTCTCTTTCAGGCCCTCCTCACACTTTATAACTACTTATTCCTCACTTGCAATTCAGCTACTTGCTTGCCTACTTTCGTTTTTCAGCTTTGTGCTGTTATTTAATATCTCACTAGTTGTGTAATTTCAGCTCCCAAATTGAATAAGACGTTCCCTCCTGTGGAACCCTCACCTTGACAAATAGCCAAATAGTAATTATTATTCCTTTCAGGGATTGAGCTATGGAATCATGCCTGCAATATCCCCAGCTCGAGTGCCTAGAAATTTATGCTATACTTCCCTGTGTCGGAGTTTCCATCTGCGATCATATTTCAAGCCCTCTCATTTTTTTCAATATGATTAAGATAATTCCTTTATGAAGTTGGAAGCTCAGAGAGACATTCAGAAAGAAGCTTGATGTTTCATATTTTTGCAAACTTGCTCTTCCCATTTCTTTCCTATCATTTTAACAACACAGAGAAGGAAAATTAATTTTGCAATGGTCTCTAATTTTTTTCTAAATGTGTGACCTCCATATTAATAGGAGCCAGAGGACTCATTCATCATATCTGGTCACTGTGAAACTGACATTTACAGGGTGGAATGTTTCTCGCTCAGGACAAATGGGTATCATTTGTAAAACATGCCGCACCCAATCATAGGCTCCCATGGCTCTCAAACTACATTTTTAAGCAACAATATAAACCATTCCCCAAACTGAAAGGTCTTTTCAAATATTTACTGCCTACCTATGGAATTTTTATTCTGCTGGCTGCTGCCATCAATAATACTGGGAGCTCTAAGCTAAGTGTTGTGGGTGACCTCCAAGGAAAGTCTTAGTGCTGCAGAATGGGGGAGGTAGGTCCAGTATCTTGCATCCTTCCTTCTCTTACCTGCTAGCACCTGTTACAGAGGAAATAAGGGTTATGGAAGACTCACTTTTATGTTTATTATGAAAGCTTTCAATAACTGCATTAGCGAGTAAACTCACTCCTATTTAGTATTTTTTCTTCAGGCTATGGAACAGCCTTACCTATTTCTCCATGTGGTTTTGGGATTACCCTCTTCCACTGTTTTCTTGCATCTGGCATTTTATGTTCATTTTTCTGAAATCCAGTTGTGAGTTCAGAAACCCCTGTCCTTGGGCACCTTGGCTTACCTCACACTCCTAATTCTGCGGTGGGAACCGGACCAAACTCTTGCCCTTAAAGCATCTGATTCTGGGGTTCTTGATTTTTATTTTATCTTCTGTCTGATAATTCGATATTTACACATCTTTTCGCTCCTTATCATTGAGGGTAGAAAGCTAAGCTCTTCAAATAGTTTCCACAAAATTTTGGTTACTACACTAGGAATGTTGTAAGGCTCAACAGATTTATAAGAAGTTGTAGATTCCTACTCCTTGTTTTCCTTCTAATCATTCTTCCTTTTATCCGCCCTCCCCTCTTTTCATCCCTTCTTCTCAAAATTAAGCATATGATTTTCTTGTTTTTTATGGAATATTTTTAATCCCTTTCCACAACATCTAACACAAGTTTAACTTCTACAATGTCATCTGTCCTAAGCAGGAATTTGTTACAACAAAAAGGCTGTTTTCCTCCAGAGAGGTATTTATGGGCTGGTAAGAGTATAGAATTGGATAAATCTTAAACCATCCCTAGAAAATTCTTCTTTCTCCAATTAAAGTTTAATTGCTCTGTTCTGAACAAACAAATAGTGAGGCCTGGCAGATAGAACATGACCACTAACTGTCATTAATTTTAAGTGTACCTGGAGGTCATGATTTAAGCGTGTTAATTCAGTACTAGACCTAACAGTAAACAAGACAGAGATGTTTCTACCTAACAGAGATCTGTGGTCTAACTCACAGAACTATACTATAAATGAATGGGTCAAAGTTCTGAGGAAATTCTGTAATAATAGAACTTAACTGAAATTATTGATACTAGCATTAACAGAGTTAAGATGTGGAAAGCATTTTGGACGCTAAATCACAAATACTTGATAACTATTAGTTGCAGCATTACATCTTGACACTTCACAACAGCAACACACATAGGTACCATCATTGGCTCACAGAATAAGATCCAAAAGCACTATGGGTGGCTAAGCAATTGTTTATGACACACAGGTAAAATGGAAAGAAGCAGCAACTACAGTCTAGCTGATTATGAGACTGAAGTTCCCAGGTTTTGGTGTATGATCTTTATAATTCAAAGTAGAATATGTAAGTATATATAGAAAATTTCATGAAACGATAATGTAAAACTTGAATTATCTAAGAAAAAATTACCAAATTTAACCATCAACCCTGGAAAATTAGACAGTGTCTCAGAAGCATGCCTCATGCGCCTTGCATTCATAAACTCTCATCCTTGGAAAGTAACCACTTATGACACATATCAAATCCCTTGCTTTTGCATATATTATTACTAAATTCTTATACATTTCTAAATAATACAGGTTTATTTGGATTGTTTGGGAATGTTACAAAACCAGAATCCTAGTCAAAGTTCTTAATTATTAACTTTTCATAATTCAAATGTCAAGTGTCTAAAATGGATTGCTCACTCTGAAGCCTTCTATTTTCTTCCATTAGTCTGTTTACTTATTTATGAGTAAGAAGTCTTGCTACTCCAATTACTTTAAACCTAAAATGAGAGTTCTTATAATATTAAATCTAACTGACATTGTTTGTTCTTCATGAATACATAGGGTATTCTCAGCATTTTGCTTTGTCACATATGTTTTAAAAATCAACCTACTACATGTTACTAAAGAATAATACTGGCAGGTGCCACGGCTCAACAGGCTAATCCTCCACCTTACGGCACCGGCACACCGGGTTCTAATCCTGGTCGGGGTACTGGATTCTATCCCGGTTGCCCCTCTTCCAGGCCAGCTCTCTGCTATGGCCCGGGAAGGCATGGCCCAAGTCCTCGGGCCCTGCACCTGCATGGGAGACCAGGAGAAGCACCTGGCTCCTGGCTTCTGATCAGTGCGGTGCACTGGCCGCAGCGGCCATTGGAGGGTGAACCAATGGCAAAAAGGAAGACCTTTCTCTCTGTCTCTGTCTCTCACTATCCACTCTGTAAAAAAAAAAAAAAAAAAAAAAAAAGAATAATACTAGTAAAGGTTTGAGTTTTGTGTGGCATTGCATTCTACCCAGAAATTAAATATAACTGACAATTGTAAAATATTTTATCTCACATTCCTTAAAAAATGAGTTTTTTAATTGTTATTCTAGAATCCTCTTGATTTTATTTCAATAATAGTTTTTGGCTTTCTATACAGAAGTCTAGTACCTGATTTGCTAGTTTTATTTCTGAGAATATGCTGTGATATATAGTATTCTACTAAAAGTTTTATTTTCATGTGTTTGACTGCAATGTGTAAAATATAATTTTTATATATTAAAGATCTTGAATTTCTTTATAAATGTAATTTCTATAGTTTTTTGGGTTTCACATAAATATATAATTGTGCCATATGTAAGTAATGAGATTTATTTCTTATTTTCATTCCTTCACATATCATTTCTTATTCATTTATGTTATGCAATTATATGCACATATATACATGAATATGTACGTCTATATTATTTATTTATTTATTTATTTATTTATTTTGACAGGCAGAGTGGACAGTGAGAAAGAGAGACAGAGAGAAAGGTCTTCCTTTGCTCTTGGTTCACCCTCCAATGGCCGCTGATCCAATGGCAGGAGCCAGGTGCTTATCCTGGTCTCCCATGGGGTGCAGGGCCCAAGGACTTGGGCCATGCTCCACTGCACTCCCTGGCCACAGCAGAGAGCTGGCCTGGAAGAGGGGCAACCAGGACAGAATCCAGTGCCCTGACCAGGACTAGAACCTGGTGTGCCGGTGCCGCAAGGCGGAGGATTAGCCTATTGAGCCGCGGCGCCGGCCTGTACGTCTATATTTTAAAACTTCATGAAATTTAATTTTTTTAAATTTTAAAGTTTTCATATATTATGGAATAGAAGTGATGACATTAACTACTTTCATTATTTATTTTTCAGTTACACAAAGAATGCCTTTTTTCTAAATTAATATGGTGGCCTTGCTAAGTGTGTTTGTGTGTTTGCTATTTTTTTCAAGGAAAACTTTTATAAGATTAAGACAGTTTAAATCAGATTAAATCTTTTTAAGCTTTAACTAGTTATTCAAGTTGGATTTTAATTTATCAATTTTCCCTTACATGTATCTGCATAGTCATATCATGTTTTCCTTTTCTGGGGGGAGTATGGAAAACTGTATTATCTGATTTTGATTGTTAATCTTACCTTACATTCCTAAAATTAATCCAACTTGGTAATTATGTTTGCTTATTTATGTGCTGTTAGATGGAATTTCCTAACATTTTGATTTTTTTTTCATTTGTATTCATAAGAAATATTGGTCTGCATTTATAAGACAGATTTTTTTTTTTTTTTTTACTGTTGAGGAAGAGTTGATAAAATAAGGTAATTTTACGTACCTTAAATGTATAGTAGAACCTAAGGCTGTGGTCATCTGGTACCAAAAGGCATTTTTTCCCCCTCTATATTTACTTTCCTCTTTTTGGCTTACTTAGTATTTAATAGTTATAAAACTATTTAAGAATTCTCTTTCTACCTCAGTAACTTTTAGTAATTCATTAAATTTGTTTGTTCAACACTTGCAAATGTGTTAACAAAAATCTGTTTATATTGTCATCTTGTAATTTGTTTAATGTCATTAGTATCCATAGTGATGTCCCATTTAACATTTCTGAAATTAAATTTACTAAACTTTTGCTCCTGTTAATCAGTTTTGCCTGAAGTTTATTGATTTTATTAGTTTATTTTTGTAACTGTCTTGGTTGAGACTCTATCATACAATGAATATTCTCTATTTTATTAGCTTATTCTCTTGCATTTACTGCTTTATTTCATTTTCTTGTATTTTTGTTACTTTTTGATAGATGCTAACCTCATTAATCTACCATTTTCTTCTTTTCTTGTATCTTCATTGTGAACCATAAATTATTCTAAGTTATTTGGGATGTGAGGCACTGACCAAATGATTCTAACATTATCTAGCTTAGGAAAAAAAGACAATTTGGAAGTAATTTACACAATACCAACATATAAAAGACATATAATAGACTGTAAAACTGAACCACATGCTGACAAAGCACAATTTCATGATACATATCTAATTTAGGATCTATATTCAGAACGCATGATTTTATGGCTTTATAAATTAATAATAAGACAGTGAATTGATTTAAAAATAAGGATGATAAAAAAAATAAGGATGATACCTATCCATGAACTTCTATAATGAAGTTATAAGAATGGTAAACTAAGAAAGCTTATTTCCTTTGATATAAATAAGTCCAATAGATTTCATGAGTCACAAAGGAAAGTGACATGTCTATTTCTCATCAGTTCTTTGTACAAGCACACTGCCTGTCGCAATTTAAGAACAAATACATGCTTTTTGATGGAGAAGTTAGTGGAGATACATTCATTTTTACTGATTACACCCCATAGAGAAAACCTATCCACGGCCTATCTACGCAGCTTGGTAAAGCACAAATCTGGTGGTTTCTTCTGAAGAGAATTTACATTAATTTTCCCACATGTGAGTTTCCATGCACTGTTTAACATCGAATAAGCATAAAATGGTATGTTTAGAATTCTATTGTAATTTTAAATATTTTAATTCTATTGGTGTAAAAGACTATTTTTTAACTATATATGCTTGTAAAAACTAGTGTTTTTGTCAGCTGATGCTTACTGCAATATCAATAATCCCCAAACTTACAAAAGTAATAATTTACAAAACTATCTTCTGTTAGTTGGCAAGTTGGGATTTTCAGCCATATGGATCTTGTGGTCTCCTGTGTCTTTGGCTATATGTGTGTCAGTAAGAGATTGATTGGTCTGGGGAGGCCCTCAGTGGTTACATTTTTTTTTTTTTTAATTTGAAAGGCAGAGTTACAGAGAAAAGAGGAGCGAGAGAAAGAGAGAAAGAGATAAAGAAAGAGAGAGGGAGAGAGAGAGAGAGAGAGAGAGAGAGAGAGAGAGAGAATCTTCCATCTCCAAATGTTCTCAATGGCCCGGGGTTGGACCAGGCAGAATCCAGGAGCCAGGATCTTCTTCTGGGTCACCCATGTGGGTGCAGGGGTCCAAGCACTGTGCTGCTTTCTGCTGGTTTCCTAGGCTCTTTAACAGAGAGCTGGTTCAGAAATGGAGCATCCAGGACTCGAACCAGCATCCATACGGATGCCAGGTCACAGGGGGAAGGTTAACCTGCTGTGCCACAGCGCTGGCTCCAGCTCTTACCTCTTGAACCTACTTCACATGGTCTCTCATCATCCAGTAGGCTGATACAGGACGGGCCAGATGGCATCAGGGTTCCAACAGAAAGAGGAGAAATATACAAATACTCTTGATATTTAGACTCAAAACGCCCAAACATGTCTTCTAGCTCAAAGCATTTAAAATTGTCAGTCCACACTGGTGAAAGTGATTTCTGTAATAGAAAGAATTCCAGTGGCCACTTTTAGAAATAAATACAGTACTTTACGTAACAAATTTCCATGTGGGTGGCATAAAGGGAATATATTGAAGCATATGTACTTTCAGTGGAATGAATAGTTACCTGATGTTACTCCTCTACACTCTGGGAGAAAGATCAAGTTTTCCTTTCTGCATTCTCATGTTGTTGCACAGCCCTTCTATTGCCCACCCTGTCAACCTCCCAAACCTGCAGTCTTCTCCACATGGATGCATAAAAATAATGAAACTTTTGAGCAGAAAAACAACTTGTGGATATCTTTTCTCTGCATTGTCTTATCTGTTATCTACCTGGAAATTTATATCCATTGATGCCCTTAATTGCTTCCTATCTACCTGCGTATATAGTGATAGCTCTAAAATAAAGTTTTACAAACCTTCTTCACAATCCGATATATCCAGGAATTTTGAGCCACAATTTCAGGAACACTGAATTAGATACTTTGAAAATATCAATATATCTTTATTTTTTAGTATTGCTGACAAATCAAGGAGCCATGTTATAGATAGTTCAAGTTATGTGTTCAAAACCAACAGCTGTCTTGAGCAGTTGGCATTTAATTCCAGTGAGGTGGATTCTTTGTTCAATGCTTTTTAATTAATTGAGTGCTAATAAGAAACTAAATATTTATATATATATATATATATATATTTCATTCACATTATGATTTTTAGTGAAACACCAAAAAATTATGATACCCTATGTTCGATTTTACATCATTAATGTGACATGATCCATGAGAATTGCAGAATATGTTATCTAGAATAATCTGCCTTCCATGTACATTGATTTTGCAATTTTCAGTCTTCACTACAGTTCTGTATCTAAATCTGTTTTAAGAAAATTTACCACGATCTGCAAAACTTAATAGACCTGTGATATTATACACTATATTTATCACTTATGTGACATTGCTTAAACAGAAAAGACAAAATATTATAATTTAGGTTACTTTGGACAATTGTCAATGTGTGAAAGAGAATTGCTCTCTCTTCTTCACTCTCTTTTCCTGTCCCTCAAGTAAAATTGCCTTCTTATTCATTTTTGCTCTACACAAGACTGGCAGATGATTTTAAAGTGTCAGACCATTATTTGTTTTTTTAGATGTTACCATTTATTGCAGGGAGGATAAAATCAATGTGACATTTCCAGAACAATGATAGATGACAATAGTGAGTGGTCTTTAAATGTGAAAGACTAATTTTTAAAAATGTCACCAGTGTACTATTTCAGACTTTGTCAAAGATAAAGCAGTAAAACTTATACACATAAAACTAATAATATTTCAACATGTTACTTGCAGATAAAGATGCTATACTTACATTGTTATAGTTCTATCTAAATATGGCCTTACTACTAACTAGAATAACTACAGTTATAACATTATAGAAGCCCATTGATTTGAGTCATTCCAAAGTGAAATTACAGATGGTTTTCCTGACTGAAGGTGTACATGCATGTGTGTTTGTGTGTGTATGTGTGTGCACACACGTGTGTGATTGGGTGTACAGACACCAACTAGGACAATGAATGCTAAGAATTTAAAATTGTAAGCATAGGAACATACTGTATGCACCATTCTTTCTCTTTTTTAAAGAAAATAATTTGTTAGAAAGTCAGAGTTGAGAGAGAGAGAGGAGGAGAGAAAGAGAGAGAGAGAGAGAGAGAGAGAGAGAGAGAGAGAGATCTTCTATCTGCTGGTTCATTCCCCAGATAACCACAACAAACAGAGATGGGCCAGGCTGAAGCCAGGAGCTTATTCTGCATTGCACATGTGGGTGCCAGGGACCCAAACACTTGAGTCATCTTCTATTGCTTTTCCTATGCCATTAGCAGGGAGTTGGATCAGAAGTGTAGCAGCCAGGACATTAACCAGCACCCATAGAGGATGTAAGGTTGCAGGCAGCGTCTCTACCTGCTATGTCACAATGTCATCCCCTCTATGCATCATTCTTATCTTTTCCTATCTGTATGACATTAAGAAAGCCACTTGCCTGTTCGTTTCAGTATCCTCACCTTTCAAATAAAACTATCATTAGATGTTAGTTTGTAGATTTAATGAGAGTTTGTAGATTTAATGGGAAAGAGATATAAAGTCTTGAGAAGGGTCCTGGCTCATGGTAAGCACTCACAAATTTAGTGATTATTACTATTGTCTATATTAATGCTGTTTAAAATGTTATATCATCAACAGTCAACTGTTCACAGTAGCAGAGATTCTTATTCTAACGCTTTGCCATTGTTGTTCTTTCTTTCTAATTGTTCTTTTTATCCATTTTATGCAATGCATTAAATGTTTCAGTGACCATAAAATAAAATTGCATGCATTCTGTGAGCTCTGGGACTGATGATCCAGAAGTACTGCAGGGAGGAATCTCATAGCTCCCATTGATAACTCAGTTTTTAAAAAGTTGTTCTTAGATTAGAAGAACTGTCAGTCACAATCTGAAATTTTCTCTGTAAAGACCCATCGCATTCTGAGGGATTGCTAGACTTCATGGGAACTCAGAAAATTTGTCAGAGAGATACTTTTCCTCTCTGTCATAATGAACTCCAGGAAGAAAAAGAGAAGCATAGAAGACCAATAGGAGAATTCTCTGTTGTTTTCTGGATTTACAGGTGACAGTCATTTTGCTGACTCCCAGTCACCAATTCATCACGATTTTCCCCATGTCAGCGTAGTGGCATAGCTGGTTAAGTCACTACCTGTGATGCCACCATAACATATGGGTGCTGGTTGAAATCCCAGCTGCTCCATTTCTGATCCACCTCCCTGTTAATGTGTCTGGGAAAGCAGTTGAAGATTACCTAAAAGCTTGAACCCCTACCACACATATGGGAGATCCAGATGGAGTTTCCAGCTCCTGGTCTGGCCCTTGTGAGCATGGCATTTAGGGAGTGAACTAGCAGACAGAAGATAGCTTTGTCTCTCTCTGTCTCTCTCCTTCTGTAAGTGCCTTTCAAATAAAAAAAAATCCTTAAAAAAGATTTACCAACTCTGTATCTGAGGAGTTTGCTAGAAGTCAGAGTTTTCTCTGCCCTCATTTCCACATGCTGTAGAGAGACTATCCTATCTTCTAGCTTTTTAATTTATATGAAGGATTTTAGATAGTGAACTATAACATCCAGGAAGTACTTGTTAACCCTCAATGTTCATAAATTGGTTGAGCCATAAAATCTCCCTTGTGAAAGGAAGACTTGAGTTCAAATACCATTCTTGAAATATGTATTGTGTGATCTTGTGTAAGTTATTTATTATCTTCAAATTTCTGTGTCCTTACATCAACAGTGTGGTATCTTGGGATATGTTGAGGACTAGTTTGTTAGAAACACAAGCATACACAGTACTTGAAATAACTCCCAGGGACTTAGATGTTCTCAATGTAATTTTTGTTTCTTCACATTCTTTTTTAAAAGGGATTTCTTTTATTTATTTGAAAGGCAGAAAGAAGAGAGAGAGAATCTTCCATCTGCTGGTTTTGTCCCCAAATGATTCCAATGTCTGTGTTTTGGCCTGGCCAAAGCCAGGTGCTTGCAACTCCACCAGGCTTCCCACCTGGGTGGCCAGGGCCCAAACACTTGGGCCATCCTTCACTACCTGCCCAGGCTCATTAGCAGGGAGCTGGATAGGAAGCAGAGTAGCTGGAACTCACTCCAACTATTGCCCTGATATGATGTTGCATGTGCCACAATGTTGCCCAGATATTTTCATGCTCTTTCTCCTTCCTCCACAGAAATTACTGCTTTTTGTACAGTGTTGTTCAGCTTACAGGTCTGTCTTATAAAGTGTCATTGTTAATGGAAATAAAAATGAATAACCAAAATAATGGAAATGTTTTCCTGGACCCTCACATATTTTTTGTCATTGCCATCACTCCACAACCATTCTAGTCCTGGCCTACTGCAAGTGTGAGGCCTCAAAGGAATAGATACCTTTAGAAAAGGCAAGAATATACAGAGAAAACTTATAACTTGCTAGCATTTCTGTCTCATATCCAGATGAAAATGCCTTAGCAGGATTTGGGAAATATTTGCGCAACTAACACGTGTATTTCTTCCCCTCTTGATACTACCAAAGAATTTCTGGCCACTATTTTTTCCTTGTGTAGTTGCTAGGCTAGACCTAGTGACCCAAAGAAAAGCATGCTTTGGTGAGCAAGCTACACAGAGACATTAGGTGTTTGTCATGTGAACAAAACAACTGAGATACTTTTAAGTAGCAGAAAATCTGGGCAATATTTTCTCAATTCAAGTCTCATGTAGGAGTTCATGGAAGAGCCAAATATTCTCCTTTGGACCCCAGCTAGTTAAACTTTTAATTAAAATTTCACCCCTGACATTGTAACAAAATAAAATTAATACTCTTCAATTCCAATTCATTGTGAAGAGAGAATAACTTTAAAATATCAGAGGTAAGAAGAATAAAGTTAAGAAAAGTTGTGAGTCATTTGAGTTCTAAAGAGAATTTAATTACATTCTAGGGATGATACCCTCAAATCAAGTCCTTAGTGGTCTTCTTTAGGTTCAAGCAAGAGTTAAGAACAGAACAAGATCAAACAGATGAATTTCCTCTATCTCCAGCTATAGAAAGCTGTGGAATTTAAATTAATATTATTTTTATCCTCTGAGAGATTATTACAACTGCAGTTTCAAACCCAACTTGAATCTACTGAATCAGATTGTAAAGCAGGATTCTGGATTTCAACAAGATTTCCAAGTAACGAATTTATTTATTTAATTTGAAAAGCAAGGTACCATTATTTTAGCTAGCTATATTGTAAATTCACTAATGAGTATTAAGAATTCCTTGAAGAGGCTAAAAATATCTCTAGACCAATGGTTCTTAGAGCAACAGACTTACAACAACAGCAGCAGGAGGAGGAGCTTGTTGAAAGTGCAAATTCCTTGTATCCCTTCAAGAACTGATGAATCAGCAACTAAGCACAACATTCAATAATTTGGGGTTTAGTAGGCCTTGCAGGTAATTCTAACAAATGCCATAGTTTGAGAACCACTCATCTACAGATAAAAATCACAGACTGACCACCTTTTGGTTCTACACAATTTTTGCATACTTTTTCCATTTCCACACTGATAGTAAGAAAAGCTAGGGCATTGGTGTCACCCATATACCCATTGAAGAACCACACCGAGAAGCCTAGGTGAGTTTTGCTCAAGATCCCCAAGCATCAGCCACCCTTCCTTCTTTAGTTTTCATAATCAACAACCCTTAAAGGATTTCATATCTAAAATATTCCAACATTTAGCTCACTTAATTCTCTAGCCACTACCTGAACCCAAGAATTTCAATCATATCTTTGCTCTTAAACTCCTCTGTTCAACTCTCCTGCATGATTATGCTGGAATGAATGATGGCAAGGAGAAAAAGAGTCTTATTGAGAGGCTTCTTCAAAGACTTTCATGTCCACTCTATGAGAACTGCCCAACATCACCTCATTCACTTTTGATAAATGACCTCAACCCTAGATGATGCATTGGATAGTATAAAAATTATGATGATATTAATTCTTCCAACCCATGAACATAAAAGATTTTTCCATTTTTTATGTCTTCTTCCATTTCTTTCTTGAATGTTTTGTAGTCTTCATTGTAGAGATTTTTCAATTCCTTGGTTAAACATATTTAAATTTTTTGTAACTATTGTGAATGGTATTGATTTTATAAGTTATTTCTAAGCCATGGAATTCTCTGTATAAACAAAGGCTGTTGATTTATCTGTGTTGATTTTATATCCTGAAACATTACCAAGCTCTCTTATGAGTTACATTAGTCCTATATATGTGTGTGTGTGTGTGTATAATATTTTGGTATATATATATATATATGTGTGTGTGTATATGTATATATATATATATATATGCAAATATATACAAAATCCCGTTATCTGCAGACAGGACTAATATGATTTCCTCCTTTCCATTTTTTATCCTTTTGATTGACTTTTCTTGTCTAATGGCTCTGGCTAAAACTTCCAGAACTACGTTGAATAGCAATAGTGAAAGTGGGTATCCTTGTCTCATTCTGGATCTTAGTGTAAATGCTTCCAAATTTTCCTCATTTAATAAGATGCTGACTGTTGTTTTGTCATGTATTATCCTTATTGCATTTAGGAATGTTCTATCTATACACAATTTGCTTAAAGTTTTTATTGTGAAAGGACTTTGTATTTTATCAATGTTTCCTCTGCATGTATTGAGAAAGTCATATAATTTTTGTTCTTCAATTTGTTAATGTTATTTATCACATTTATTGATTTACATATGATGAAGCCTCTGTGCATATGAGGGATAAACCCCACTTGGTCCAGGTGAATAATCTTTCTCATGTTTTGTTGGATTTGATTGGCCAGTATTTTGTTGAGGATATTTGCATTTATGTTCACCAGGGAAATTGGTCTATACTTCTCTTTATTTGTTGCATCTCTTTCTGGTTTTGGAAATAAGAAGATGCTGGTTTCATAGATGAAGTTTGGGAGGATTCTCTCCCTTTCAATTGTTTTTAATAGTTTGAGAAAAACTGGAATTAGTTCTTTTTAAAAGTCTGATCCTATGCTATTTTGTGTTGGGAGAGTCTTTATTACTGATTCAATCTCTGTCTTGGTTATTGGTTATGTTTAGGTTTTCAATGTCTTCATGCCTCAATTTTGGTAGATTGTATTTGTCCAGGAATCTATCCATTTCTTCTGAATTTTCTGATTGTTGACAAAAAGCTGTTTGTAGTCATTCCTGATGATTCTTTTTATTTCTGTGGTATCTGTTGTTACATCTCCTTCTCCAACTCAGATTTAATTGATTTAGGACTCATTTTTCTTTTTGGTTACTTGGGTAATGGTGTATTCATTTTATTTATTTAAAAATAGAACAACTCTTCACTTCACTGATCTTTTGTAATTTTTGTTTCAATTTTGTTTATTTCTTCTCTAATTTTTTATTTCCCTCCACTATTTTAGGTTGGAATATGGTTGTTTTTCTAGGTTCTTGAGATGGATTGGTAAGTGACTAATTTGATGCCTTTCAAATTTCTTGATTTAGTCACTAATTGCTATAAACTTCCTTCTTAAAATTGTTTTTTCTGCATCCCGCAAGTTTTGATATGTTGTATTGTAGTTTTCATTCACTTCCAGGAATTTTTGTTTTCACTTTTGATTTTTTTCTATGACCTACTGTTTTTTCATGAGCATGTTGTTCAGTTTCCTTGTGTTTGCATATTTTCTAGACACTTATGTTGTTAAATTCCATCTTCATTTCATTGTGGTCAGAAAAGACGTATGATTTCAATTTTGTTGAATTTGCTGAGATTTGCTTTATGGCGTAGCATATGGTCTATCCTAGAGAAGGTTCCATGCACTGATGAAAGGAATGTGTATCCTTCAACTGTGGGATGAAATGTTCAGTAGATACCAGGTAGGTCCATTTAGTCCATATTGTTGATCAGCTCTGTTGTTTCCTTTAAACACCTAAGAATAATTGTGTGTTAATTATAGAGTTCAACTAATAGTATTAAGTAGAACAAAAAAAAAATACTAAAAGGGATAAAGTATTAAGTTGTACATCAACAGTAAGGGTAAGGGCTGATCAAGTCACTGTTTCTCATAGTGTTCATTTCACTTCAACAGGTTTCCTTTTTTGGTGCTTGGTTAGTAGTCACTGATCAGGGAGAACATATGATATTTGTCCCTTTGGGACTGGCTTATTTCAACCAGCATGATGTTTTCCAGATTCCTCCATTTTGTTGCAAATGACTGGATATCATTGTCTTTTAATGCTGTATAGTATTCTATATAGTACATATCCCATAATTTCTTTATCCAGTCTACTGTTGATGGGCATTTGGGTTGGTTCCAGGTCTATTGTGAATTGAGCTGCAATAAACATTAAGGTGCAGACAGCTTTTTTGTTTGCCAATTTAATTTCCTTTGGGTAAATTCCAAGGAATGGGATGGTTGGGTTATATGGTAGGGTTATATTCAGGTTTCTGAGGAATCTCCAGACTGACTTCCATAGTGGCTTAACCAGTTTGCATTCCCACCAACAGTGGGTTAGTGTCCCTTGCTCCCCACATCCTCTCTAGCATCTATTGTTGTTAGATTTCTGAATGTGAGCCATTCTCACTGAGGTGAGGTGAAACCTCATTGTGGTTTTGATTTGCATTTCCCTGATTGCTAGTGATCCTGAACATTTTTTCATGTGCCTGTTGGCCATTTGGATTTCCTCTTTTGAAAAATGTCTATTTAGGTCCTTGGCCCATCTCTTGACTGGGTTGTTTGTTGTGTTGTTGTGGAGTTTCTTGATCTCTTTGTAGATTCTGGTCATTAACCCTTTATCTGTTGCATTTGTCTCATTAAAATTTTAGAATCTATGTTTCTGTGTGTAACACATCTTTAAGCATCTTTTGCAGGGCAGGACGAGTGGCGACAAATTCTTTCAGTTTCTGTTTGCTATGAAAAGTCTTAATTTCACCTTCATTCACAAATGAGAGCTTTGCAGGATATAATATTCTGGGCTGACAGTGTTTCTCTCTTAGTACCTGGGCTATGTCTCGCCATTCCCTTCTAGCTTGTAGGGTTTCTGATGAGAAGTCTGCTGTGAGTCTAATTGGAGATCCTCTGAGAGTAATCTGACATTTCTCTCTTGCACCTTTTAGAATCTTTTCTTTATGTTTCACTGTGGTGAGTTTGATTATAACATGTCGTGGTGAGGATCTCTTTTGGTCATGTTTATTAGGGGTTCTATAAGCTTCCTGTACTAAGATGCCTCTGTCCTTCTCCAAACCTGGGAAATTTTCTGCTAGTATCTCACTGAAAATGCCTTCTAATCCTTTCTCCTTTTCCATGCCTTCAGGAACTCCTAGAATCCGGATGTTAGGTTTTTTAATAGTATCCTGTAGATTCCCAACAATATTTTTTAGATTTCTAATTTCCTCTTCTTTTCTTTGGTTTGCCTGTTTCCTTTCCTGTTCTCTGTCTTCTAAGTCTGATATTCTCTCTTCTGCTTCACCCATTCTGTTTTTAAGGCTCTCTAATGTGTTTGTCATTTGACCTATTGAATTCTTCATTTCATTATGATTTCTCGTCACTATCAGAGTTTCTTGTTCCACTAGTTGTTTCATTTCATTTTGATTCCTCCTTAATATTTCACTTTCACGAGAGAGATTTTCTATCTTGTCCATTAAGGATTTCTGTAGTTCAAGAATTTGTTTTTGAGAAGTTCTTAATGTTCTTATCAATTTTTTGAGATCTGCTTCTTGCATTTCTTCAATCTCATCATCTTCATAATCTTGAATTGGGGTGTCTTTTTCATTTGGGGGCGTCATAGTGTCTTCCTTGTTTTTGTTACCTCGATTTTTGCATTTGTTGTTTGGCATGTTGGAGATATTTGGTTTCTTCACTGTGGTGTTTTTTCTTGTTACACTATGGCTCTATATTAAGTGGACTGTCTGCTTTCAGGGGAGCCTTAGAGGCTTGAAATGAGTGTGGCCTGAGAGCTGTGTTTGGTTCCTCAGGGTTGAGGGTGTGTCAAAGAGGACACTCCCAGGTTAGGCGTCAATATGAAAGAAGGTAAAGGAAGGAAACCTCACAGCAAAAGATCACAGGAAGCTCAATTTCTCTTTGACATAGAATTAAACTCTGATTCTATGTTAAAGCAATGTATTATAGTAATCTATTATGTTCTCTTGATGTCTGTTAAATTCTAATTGTTCAAAAACAGCTGAATTTTTATTAAGAGCTATGGGTTATTTAAATATGTGCTTATTTTCAAAGATTTGAATAATCACCTTGTAACAATGATCAAATTTGGTCTATGTTATGTCATGATTTTAAGGAATCTTATTTCAACCAGATATTTTGGATTTTGAGCCTTCTTGGCATTCTAGACAGGCATTCAAAAAATCAAAGTTCCAAACAATCTGGACTCTAAAATTTCCAGTAAATCCTGGACTTTGGTTTTTCCAGTTTGGGCCCAACTGAAAAAATCGAAGGACCTATGTCTCTCATCTTATAGAGACACCAAATAATCAGGCTATTTGGATTATATTAGAAGTACTGTCAAGATGTGACATGGTACCAAATTTTAAGTTTCTATAATGGAAAATGCTATTAATACAAATGATTGAGAATTAAAAAGTCTAATGATCTTGTGTTACTAGACAAGATAGTTATCTTAATGAGAAAGCCCCAGAGGCCTAAAGGGTTAAATACTTGTCAAATCCTACAGGTGCTTTCAAAAATACTGTGAAGTAAGCAAGTGCCTCTTGTTGGTTGATGAGTTTATAATTTTAAACATGGCAACTTAAAGTCTTTTGTCATCCACAGTTATATATGATTTGCTGCTCATAAAACTAAAGCGTTGTTGGTTCTGTGTTTAGCTGTCCTCCTATAGGTTCCTATGGACTTTTTCCAGCCACTTCTATTGTAGTCAGTACTTTGGGATGGCTCCGTAAACAGATGAAGCCAATAATGTATTGACAGTACCAACTGAGAGAAAGTATGTTTAACTGAGGTTACTAAAAACAAAAAGCAATTCAAATCAATTGGCAATCTACAAAAAGAGTTAAAGATTTTAAAAGCTATTATTAAAATTGCTATATTGGACTATTATGCTATGTTATATGTGTGTATATATTGTATGTCCACATGGGGAAATTTTATTAAGAGTTTTATTTTAATTGGCTTATGATTAGATTGCCCATAAATTTAAGCTGCTAAATTTAATCAAAGATACATTTTAATTTGTGTGACCTGAATCTCTGTATCATATGTTTTAAACTTGTTGGTAGAAAGAAACTAAAAACATTTTATATGGTTGTGCTTAAGTTTACTGGCTAAACAAACTACACCATGTTAGATATTTAAGAGGTGTTTTCAAATACATGATTCTTAAAATTTATAGAAGGCATTGGACCTCCTGGTAAATGTTTTCTTAAGTTGTTATCTAATGGTTGAAACGGTTTGCTAAGTATTCATGTGATATTGCTATTGTCAGCAAGCGATCTAGGACTTGCTCCCTCATTTCTCTATTCTAAGCCCAACTTCTTCTTTCATTTCTCTATTCTCTTCAAGGTAGGAAACTAATTCTATTATGAAGGAATCTGTAGGACACACAATTTAATCTTTAGACCTTATAAAAGAGATGACTAACAATTTTCTGTAATAGCATAGCCAAAATAAGAACTTAAATAATAATCTCATAGCTAGATTCACTTCGCCATCAGTGAAGTATACAGTAAGTAGAAAAAAAACCTCCCTTTCAGACCAAAGGGAAAGAAAGTTTTAAAGTGAGAATATAATTTTCCTCATGGGCATTGTCTACCTTAGAAAAACTACTACAGAACATGCCTGTGACTATAGACTTGTAGTTCAGGCCACCGAAGATTAGAGATGGGACACGGGCACTCCCTTGACTTGCATCCTCTGGTCTGCTTTAACACAAACCAGGAGGAAAAGAAAGCTTGGCATCAGAAGCAATGGGTGGCAGGCCTATAAATGGCTGATCTGTACAGTGATCTGCCCTCAAGGAGACCCAACAGGCCAGTCCACTGCAGTGGCTTTCAATGTGGTAAGCCTGGGCTTCAGCAGAAATCAGCTTGTGAAGAGCCCTGGCCACTCTGCCAAGAGTTGGATCACTGGAAATGGACCTGCCCTGGAGTCGAAGGATGCCCAGGTCAGAGCCACAGATCTTATTGGCTCTAAGCTGAAAAGCCCTTCACTCAGCCCAACTTCCAAAGTGACCACTGCAGCTGAGGGGACAGCCAAGTAGGGTCAGCAACATTGCAGGGAGAACTGTAAATTTCCTGTTAGAGATGCCACCTGCCTTTACCTGGCCAGCTCTCCTCCCAGGCCAGCCAAGTAATGAAAGTCAACAGAGTGCCTTCCCCTAGGAGGTTCACACCTCCCTTAGGATATACCCCAAGTGAAGAGATAGATAGGTCTGGGCATCTTAACTTACAAGGCCTAAAGCCCAACAGATTATTATCAAGCCCCTTCTATCAGGTTCTACTTGCCTCTCAATCAGAAAACTTAATTGTAGCTTAGACAGCACCTTTCTTAGCTCCTCTAATAATGACTCTGTCCTTTGTTCTAGACCCTGTCTAGTGCACTTGGGCCTCATTCCTTTGTAATCATAACCTCTACTCTACCACCAATGGCTCTACTCCCAACCTGTGTGTACTGATGGTCCTCTTCCCCACTTAATGCTGTATAATTGTTCAAACCTGGTTAATGTCTCTCTTAGGATCATTGGTTACTATCCTCACCCTGTCTTTTATGACCTTGTCTAAATATGATCAAGTCGGCAAACTTGGAAGGCTTCCATAGCCTTGGCAACTCATGACGACAGCCTAGGGTGGTTACTGGCACCATAAACTAGAGTGTCAATTTGTTGGGTTAACAACAGGAGTCACTGTGCACTTGCTCCTTATGTGGGATCTCTGTCCATAATGTGCTGTACATTTTGATTTAATGCTATAACTAGTTCTCAAACAGTATGTTTCACTTTGTGTTTCTATGTGGGTGCAAACTGTTGAAATCTTTATACTAAATTGATCTTCTGTATATAAAGAGAATTGCAAATGAATCTTGATGTGAATGGAAGGGGAGAGGGAGCGGGAGAGGGGAGGGTTGTGGGTGGGAGGGAAGTTATAGGAGGGGGAAGCCATTGTAATTCATAAACTGTACTTTGGAAATTTATATTCATTAAATAAAAGTTTAAAAAAAAAGCTAAGTTAAAACTGTATAACTATTAACTCATTTCCCAAAGAGCTTTCTTCAAAGTTATTGTTTTTCTTTAATAAATGCAAATTATGTAATTATCTAGTTAAATTTTGACTAGGCAATATTCATTTGAGAAATTGTTGTCCTGTTGTGCCAAGAAAGCATTTTTTCCACCTTTGGCACTTTACAATAAACTCATTCTGATCTAAAAAAAAAAAATTTAGAATCTATATTTATGATTTCCTGTTGAAAGTTTACCTACAAATGTGTTGCACTGAAGAAGATTTTTTCTGATTATCTATTAGGAGTCTTATGTGCTTCCTGTACTTGATTGTCCCTTTCTTGCTCCAAATTTGGAAATTTTTCTTCTTTTATTTCACTGACTAGGCCTTCTAATTCAATCACTCTTTCCATGTCTTCTTGAACTCCTAAGACACATATGTTTGATTATTTCATTGTATCCCATGAATATTGAATACTGTTTTCAGTTTTTCTATTTTATTCTCCTTTTTTTTGTCTTTTGTTTTATTTTTTGTCTGAGATATATCCAACGATTGGTCTTCTGGCTCATATATGCTTTCTTCTGCCTCACCAACTCTGTTGTTGAGACTTCCCACTGTATTTTCTGTTTGACATATTGAATTCTTCATTTCTAATATCTCAATTTAATTTAATTCTATATGTTAATCTCAACAAAATTATTCATTAATATTCTGTATGGATTTCTTTATCTCATGCTTTTTTTTCTGTTTCTGAGCAATTTTATGATCATTCTTTTTTAATTCATTTTCAGGAATTTCATCAATCTCTTCATCTTCACCTTTTTTTAAAAGATTTATTTATTTATTTATTTGAAAATCAGAGTTACACAGAGAGGGAAAGAGAGGCAGTGAGAGAGAGAGAGAGAGAGAGAGAGAGATCTTCCACTTGCTGGCTCACTTCCCAATTGGCACAACAGCTGGAGCTGCGCAGATCCAAAGCCAGGAGCCAGGAGATTCTTCAGAGTCTCCCATGTGGGCGCACAGTCCCGAGGACTTGGGTCATCTTCCACTGCTTTCCCAGGTCATAGCAGAGCTGGATCTGGAAGAGGAGCAGCTGGGACTTGAACTGGCACCCATATCAGATGCTGGCACTGTAGGCCGCAGCTTTACCAACTATGCCACAGCCCAATCCCCATCTTGACTTTCTGATATTGAAGTGTTGTTGTGCTCCTTTTGGGGAGTCATGCTGTCTTCCTTGTTCTTGTTTCTTTGAGCATTTAGTTTTAGGCGACTGTGGAAATACTTGGTGGTTTTCTCCTCTGATGGCTTTTGTTTTTAATGATACCTCTGAGGCTTAGTGGGACGTCTGCTCCTTCAGTGCATAACCAGAGGTTTGTGCTGGGTGAGGCCGGTGCTAAAGGATGGGGCACAAATCCAGCATGACACTCGGGTTGGGCATGGTAGATCTCCTCTATTGTTTTCAGCCTGGAGGGTCTTCATCACACCTATTGGTGTAATCACAATCTCACCTCTTTTCCAAGGCAATTAATGCCCAGGTTGAGCCCATTGTGGATAAAACCCCCATCTATGCAAGTGCGTGAACCACACAAATGATCTCTGTGGTCCTCAGCGTGAGCACGGAACCCTCTGCAATGACCCATCCCAGGCAGGCAGGGAGCTCTGAGCCTGTAAACCAGACACAGAAATTATCCAGAGACCAAGCTATATTCCATGCCCTTTTGTGCAGTTACAGAATTGCTACAGTCACAGCATGCAAGGCTTCCTCAGTGACAGGATAAAGAGAATTCCCTTCTCGGCCCGAGTGCGTACCATATCCACAGAATGAGCAGTGACATGACCTTAGCCACCTGCCTGTGGGTGCTCTGCCTTCTAAGTTTGAGCCTTGGAACCTGTAAGAGCTGTTGGGGATGGGAGCACCTCAAGTCCTAACTGGGTGTCCAGCCCCTGCCAACCTCCCCACCAAAGTTAGTGAAGCATGCAGATTTTTCTCTCTGGTAAAATCCCCTGGTTGCACACCCGGGAGTTTTCTATTGACTTCTACTGGAATCAAGATAGCACCTTTTCCCTGCAGGTTGCCAGATGCCAGTGTGTGGTGAGGGAAGAAAAAAATGTGCTTTCCTTCACTGGATTAGGTGGGTATCCTGCCCCCTACTAGGGCTCCAGGCCAGACTAAAGTCAATGTGGCCACCAAGGTTCTCCCTCAGGCAATATCATGAGCAGCACGGGTTGCCACAGTCTGCTCTTACCTCGCTCTCAGAAGCTGGCGCCTCCTCCAGCCCCTGGCTTCAGGAGTTGTGGACGGTGTCTCCGCTTGCTGCTGCACATCTTCATTTTCCATACTGCTCCACAGTGTCCCTCTCCTCCTCTCCTTTCTGTAGAATTTCCACTGCAAACTTCTCTCTAACTAACCCCTATGAAAGCACTTCCCCCACTTTCTTTCTTTAAGAATTTTTAAATTTATTTGAATGGCAGAGTTACAAACAGGAAGAGGCGGACAGACAGAGAGAGAGAGAGAGAGAGGTCTTCCATTCACTGGTTTACTCCCAAGATAGCCGCAATGGCAGTAACTGCACCAATCCAAAACCAGGAGCCAGGAGCTTCCTCTGGGTCTCCCATATGGGTGCAGAGTCCAAAGGACTTGGGCCATCTTCTGCTTTCCCAGGCCATAGCAGAGAGCTGGATGGGAAGTGGAGCAGCTGGAACTTGAACCGGCACCCATATGGGATGCTGGCACTGCAGGTGGCAGCTTTACCCTATATGGCACTGTGCTGGCCCCTTCCCCCACTTTTCTTTTGCTATCTTTCCCTCATCAAAATCAGTGCATCTTTTCCCTATTCAGCCATCTTGAAGTCTCTGTTAATTCAGTTTTATTATGTAATATGAAACAATATCTGTAAGGTAGGACTAGGCTATGAAGAGGTAATTAACATTCTCAAAACTAAAGAAAGTAAGCAAATAAACAAATCCATCTATTTTGTCTCCCACTCTCAATGTAATGTAAGTTAATGTGAGCTCATGTCCTCATTTTGGCTCTGCGGTTCAGGCCATCAGAAGAGATAACATAATACAGGTTACCAATCAGAAGGAAAACTATCACCAACTCAGAAATGACAAATGTCACTGTTTTTTAGATTTATTTTTCTAAATCTATTTATTTGAAGGGCAGAATTACAAATAGAGTGGGAGAGACATAAAAAGAGAAATATTTTCCATCTGCTGGTCCAATCCCCAAATTGCCATGACAGCAGGACTGGTCCAGGCTAAACCCAGAATACTGCAACTCCCATCTGGGTCTCCCACATATGTGGCAGGGACCCAATCTGCACTGCTTTTCCAGATGCACTAGCAGGGAGCTGGATGGAAAGTAGAGCCCATGATACTTGAACCACTGTCCATCTGGGGTATTGGCTTTGAAGACAGTGGCTTAACTTGCTGAGCCACAACACCAGCCTGGAGAAACTTCATTTTGGCTTCCAAATTATTAGCAAATTATGTATTCTGCTATGAGCTTAGTGGTTGATACTCTGGAAATTCTTGGTGAACTGGTGTATTGATTTCCACAGGTAATTCTTTTGGCCACTGAATATTTGGTTTATTCCCACTTTCTCAAGAAATGTATTCTCTCATCCCTCTTAAAGCATGAAAGAATTCTAATTATTGTGTTTTTTGTTGGTAAGTTGTTAACTTGACTTTTACAAATTGAAATAAGCATGATTATAAAGAGAGATCATTGGGAAGAAGAAATTAATGAGTCTTCAATTGCAGACGTTCTGTTGTAGCAAGAGGGGTTTTTGGAATTTGAGAATGACATTGCAGATCCCCTTAAAATTCTCCATGTACAGCACCCTGCAGACACTCTTTTTAAGGATGTAAAGTAGATGCAAGTTTGCTGAACACCGATTCTAGTTCCACAGAAAAAAATAATGCCTTTTTAGTTCAGCCCAGTCAGATGATATCATTTATTTTAATCTTAAAGAATTCAAATTTTAGAACTAAATAATTTTTCATCAACTCTTTGTTAGTGATATACAAAACAGGCATGGGAAAAAAGTGAAATTAATACATTTATGAGATGGGACAGAGACAGAAAGAGACAGAGACTGAGAACAAATATATATAGGTACAGACGGAGACAGTAAATGATAGATAATAGATAGACATACAAAAGATAAAATTTTAGTTGTTTAACTCATACCTTCTGGTCCAGTTGTGAGATCATGGTTCAAAAAGGTATGGTTCAATATAAAATGTATCAGCAACCAAAATATGTTATTTTATGGTAAACTGTGACATATCATCGTCATGACACATGTAAGTCTTCACCAGATCTGTGTATCTGTATGATAGGGAGACTGAGGAAAGGTGGCATTTAAAAACTCTTGAATCTTTTCTGTTTTTATTAGTATGACTTATGGGACAGTATGTGCAAAGCCTATGTTAGTTCCTCCATTTGCACCCTGCATTACTGGGTAACAGCAGGTGCCTGCAGACCAAGCTCCAGGGCAATGACTTACTGCCATGATATAAAGCATTCATAATTGTTTCCTTGAGAGTTTCAAGACCCCAGCTCCCAAGGTCATCTATTATCTGCACTTTGCCATCTGACCATTTATCTAGTGCATTGGAATTGTCACTTCAAAGAACTGACCTTGCATTTTGATGATACAACTGCATATAAAAACGCAGAGAAATTTTAAGTATTAGTAAATCACAGGTGTAGGGCTGTAGGAAAACAGTAATAATTACTTCTAAATAAATGATTGTTTATTTACCTAAAACTTTCTATGGTTCAAGTTTTAAAATAAACTGACAAGATTTGACAGATGCAAAACTGCTGGAAACTTTTATTACTAGGTGAAGATGAATCATTTTTCTTTTTGTTCCAGGAAAATACTCTCTTCTCATAGGGGGAAAAATGAGCTCATTTCAACCTAAAAAATCAATGTACCAAAAAAAAAAAGAAGAAGAAGTAAGAAAAATTCAATGGGCCATATTTCATATAGGGAAATGATACCACTGATATATTGTCAATAAGACATGTTCTTTGAACTTCTTTTTGGAAGGAAAAAACTTTCACTGAAATGTACAGACTTGTTTGGTTTACTTTTTTTTATATAATAAAGTAATTCTTGGAGTGGTAGCACTTTGCTCTATGCAAATTAAATCATTTAGCTTCATTAACTTTAATCCATTGATCCTCTAATACCTACAAATGTCCCTGCCTTCTTCATGTTATCTGACAAGGAAATAGAACCGACCAAAGGCTTATAGAGTTACAATCTGTCATCTAATATGTCACTTGGTTTGATTATCTTTTATTCATTAATTGAAAATTATATGCTCTCTGAAATGTGGAAAGTATATCAATGTTTTGAATTTTCTGTGAATAACAAAGTTATCACAGAAACAAGATAATAGAGCCTAAGAAACATAGTGAGGAAAGCAATGCAATTTCTGTTTCTAGCTTGTGCCCAAACCCTTACAGAGCCTTTTATTAAATCATTTAAGAGTGAAAGCAGATTTGAGTTGAAGGCCTGAAATGGAACAGGCTGACTGACTGGTTGGTAGTTTTCCTTTGTACCTTATCAAATCACACTTGGCCTAACGAGAATGTGTCATCAAAGCAGGCTGAGTCACAGATTATGTGGTCTTTAAGGCAGTGGGAAAGAAAATCTTCCATATGGAGGAGGTTTTCAGGGTCTGCCTATTTTCATTTTCATCTGTTACATTATTATAAAATCAGAAGCATCCTATCTACAGATGCTTGTACTTAATCATCTTTTCCTGTCATCTATTCACTTCAAATCAAAACATTTACCAAAACTCTGAAACAATATGTTTATTTTTTCACTTTGCCTTTGGTTGAATATTATTCTTAAGACTAGCAACTGAGTATATTATATTTACAATTGTCTATCCTTTTCTAAATTAGCACCTGGTGTATCATTGTGTCACAGTGAAACTAGAGTAAATAAATGAATGTGTAACTGGTTTTACACCAGATGCATTAGAGCTGAGCTGTCTTGGTGAGGTCTCCAGAAGTTTTAGAGAATCGTAGAATATTTATGGGAAACATCTTTTCAACATAGTGATGAGTTAGGCCTGTGGCTTATTAGAATTCTATTTTTCTGGCCGGCGCTGTGGCTCAACAGGCTAATCCTCCGCCTTGCGGCGCCGGCACACCGGGTTCTAGTCCCGGTCGGGGCACCGATCCTGTCCCGGTTGCCCCTCTTCCAGGCCAGCTCTCTGCTGTGGCCAGGGAGTGCAGTGGAGGATGGCCCAAGTTCTTGGACCCTGCACCCCATGGGAGACCAGGATAAGCACCTGGCTCCTGCCATCGGATCAGTGCGGTGCGCCGGCCGCAGCGCGCTACCGCGGCGGCCATTGGAGGGTGAACCAGCGGCAAAAGGAAGACCTTTCTCTTTGTCTCTCTCTCTCACTGTCCACTCTGCCTGTCAAAAATAAAAAAAAAAAAAGAATTCTATTTTTCTTAAATAAAGACATATAGATGAGCATTGGATTAAGCCTCATGGAGGCATAAGAAAGGAATAATTATATTACTGCTGCTATTTGCCTGCTTAGAAACTGGTCAGAAGAGCAACTCACATGAATAATTGTTTCTTTTCAGTGTTTCTCACAAGAGCAACTGAAGGCCTTAGAATTTTTTTTTTTTTTTTTTGAAGTAGACAGCATTTCTTGGTTCTGATCGTGCAGGATAGTAAACATCAGAATGACTAGGGAAAATATTCACTACATATACATCTGCATCTAAAACTTGATCCCAGATTCAGATTTTCAGGAGAGTAATTTGGACCTATATTTAAAAAAAAATCCAAAATGATTATGATGAGCACCAACAGATAGAAAACAAAGCAAAGAAATGTTGAATGGACACACATTTAATTTTCCTTGTTAAATTCTAATCAGATCTGTAACTTAACAGTGTATTTTAATCCTATCATTATGATCAACTGTGAACTGAAACTGATCACTTTGACTAGTGAGATGGCATTGGTACATGCCATCTTGATGGGATTGAATTGGAATCCCCTGGAACATTTCCAACTCTACCATTTGGGGCATAATGATAGGATTAGGAGGCAAAGGGATCACCTAAACAAGACTAATGTCTGCTAATACTAACTGATAGAATTAAAAAGGAGAGAACGATCCAACATAGGAAGTGGGATACACAGCAAACTCATAGAATGGCAGATATCCTGAACAGCACTCTGGCCTCAGAATCAGCCCTTAAGACATTTGGATCTGGCTGAAGAGCCCATGAGAGTATTTTAGGCATGGAAAGCCAAGACACTCTGGGAAAAAAAAAAAAAAAAAAAAAACCAAAAAAAACCTAAGTGAAAGATCTCTGTTACTGAGATCCCAGTGGAAGAATGGGCCATCAAAGAAGGAGGTACTTTTCTCTGAAGGGAGTAGAGAACTTCTACTTTGACTATGACCTTGTCTAAAAACGGTTGGAGTTGGCAAAGTCAAAAGGCTTCCATAGCCTTGACAACTCATGACAAGAGCCTAGCATGATTACTGACGCCATAAACAAAAGTGTCAATTGTTAACAACAGGAGTCACTGTGCACATACTCCTCATGTAGGATCTCTGTCCTTAATGTGTTGTACAATGTGAATTAATGCTATAACTAGTACTCAAACTGTACTTTACACTTTGTGTTTCTGTGTGGGTGCAAACTGTTGAAATCTTAATGGATCTTCTGTATATAAAGATAATTGAAAATTAATCTTGATGTGAATGGAATGGGAGAGGGGAGTGGGAGATAGGAGGGTTGTGTGTGGGAGGAAAGTTATGGGGGAGGAGGGGAAAGCCACTGTAATCCAAAAGCTGTACTTTGGAAATTTATATTTATTAAATAAAAATTTTTAAAAAAGTCTATGTTAAATCTTTAAAAAGAATCAAGGTTTATAACATTTCAGTATTTATTGTTTTGAGAGGAGGCGTCTTTGTTATTGTTGATCAATTGTTGTCTGGGTACTTGTTCCTCTCAAAATTTTCTTATTGGGGCAGGAGCTGTGCCATAAGCAGGTTAACCCTCCACTTGCAATGCTGGTATTCCATATGGGTGCCAGTTAGAAATCCAGCTGCTCCACTTCCAATCCAGATCCCCCCATTAATGCACCTGGGAAAGTAGAGAGGGATGATCCAATTGTTTTTGGCACCTGCACCATGTGGGAGATCCAGATAAAACTCCTGGTTCCTGGCTTCAGCTTGGCCCAGCCCTTGCCATTGTGGCCATTTGTGGAGTGAACCAGCAGATGGAAGATTGCTCTCTCTTACTCTGTCTCTCCTTCTCTCTCTGTAAATCTGCCTTTCAAGTAAATAAAACATTTCTTGCTAAAAAAAAAAAAACTCTAGAGTGATTTATTCTTTTATCTTTTACTTATTTTTTCACTTTGTTATTCATCACAATATTTTGTAATTGTTCTTTGTTGAATTAAGAAGCACATATATTCACATGTTTCTTCACTTTTATACATGTGCTTGCTTTTCCAGAAATAAGTGTTTTTAAAGTGCAAGTATTTATTGGTTGTTGTTTTGGCTGAGCAAAACATGGATGTAATATGTACTTTTAAATTTCTCCTAATTATTTTTTACTTTGTAAATTTGTTCCCAAATGTTATTTTATCTTTATTTTTTTGGCTTTCAAATTCTATTGTCTAGAACAAATCATGATGATATCAAATCTTTGGATTTTGTTGTGAATGCCTTTATTTGTAACTTGATTTTTGTGAAACTTTCATGATTTTTTTTAAAACAATCTATGTATTCTATCAGCTTATAAAAATTTCTTCTATATTCTTATTTACTTTTGATATAATTTGCCTATTAGTTTCTAATTCTGTGTGGTAGAATTTTATTTTTTAGTAGCTCAAGTATTTGCTTTTTATATTTCATATTGCAAAACTATTTTGTCAGTTAATAAAGAATCTTGAATTTAATGTTATTTGTGGGATTGCCATTTGGCCTACAGATGAAGATACCACTTGCGTGACCTGCAACACATATCGGAGTGCCTGATGAGTCCCAGCTCCACTCTCAATTTCGGCTTCCTGGTGTTTTGCACCCTGGGAGGAAGCAGGTGATTACTCAAGCTGTTAGGATCCTGCCACCAATGTGGGAGTCCTGGATTGTTTTCCAGTCTTCTTATTTCTTAGTAGCCTAACCCTGACTATTACTGGTACTTGGTAAGTGAACCTGCAGATGGGAGATTGCTCTCTCTTTCTCTCTGAAATAAATTAAGTAAATACTTTTTAAGAAATTATAATACTATTTGTGGAGTGAGGCCTGAAACTATGTATTTCTATTCATTTTAATACTTTACACACAAATTGTATTTTTATTTCTAGTCAAATTAGCATTCCGGACTTCTTTTTAATAATAGATTTTCCTCTATGTTTATTTTTGTGTGTGTGTCCTACCTCTCATCCTGTTCACTATTCATGCTGATTTTATCTAGAAATAAATTCTATGTAATTACTTATTTGGCTTTATAATTTTCCATTGCTATTGCAACAAACTTAGTGTCCTAAAACAATGCACATTTATTATTTTGTAATTCTTTTTTTTTTTTTTTTTTTTTTTTTTGGACAGGCAGAGTGGACAGTAGAGGGAGACAGAGAGAAAGGTCTTCCTTTTTGCCGTTGGTTCACCCTCCAAGGGCCGCCGCGGTTGGCGCGCTGAGGCCGGCGCACCGCGCTGTTCCGATGGCAGGAGCCAGGTACTTATCCTTGTCTCCCATGGGGTGCAGGGTCCAAGAACTTGGGTCATCCTCCACTGGACTCCCTGGCCACAGCAGAGAGCTGGCCTGGAAGAGGGGCAACAGGGACAGGATCGGTGCCCTGACTGGGATTAGAACCCGGTGTGCCGGCGCCGCAAGGCGGAGGATTAGCCTACTGAGCCGCGGCGCCGGCATATTTTGTAATTCTTTATGTTAGAAGTCCAGGGTGCTCTGGGGCATAAACTGCTTAAAAACTAATGCATTGTCAACAACTAGCTTGTGCTACTTAGTGAAGGCTCTAGGAAAGAATGCAGTTTCAGACTCAACTCATTCAGGTTGTGGATTCAGTCCCATGTCTTGGCAGAGCTGGAGTTCCCATTTCATTGATATGTATCATTCATGTATTCTCCTTTTATCTCAATTGGTCACTTTGCCAGCTCATGTTCAAAGTCACCAATGAGGGAGAAATCTTACACTGGAATCTTTCTTCTCTCATCTATCCTGACACTACCTGGAAAATGTTGCATGGCTTCAAGGCTCTTGTGGTTAGATTAGATTCATTCCTAATTACATGTGGCAAGTCCCTTCTGCATGCGCCTCTACAAATTCACAAGTTCTGAAGATTAGGATGTGCATACCTTTGGGAAACCTACCAAAGTCCTTAATATCAAGGCATATAGCCTCATCAACAATCTGTTAATTGTATTACTCTAACATCAATCTTCCCATGTGTTCTATAATTCTGTTTCATTGAATTAACCAATTATAGCATACAAGCAATCTCAAAGCCAGGGCCAATTGTGACTGCTTCTATAAATTATGTGCCAATTCCCTTAAAAATATTACTTTCCAAATAAAAATCATTCTTCTCATAACCCAAGACATCACAAAGATTAGGGCAATATTGTTGTTATTAGCCATAGAGAAGAAAAATTTACTTTACCTGGCTTAAAATTTTGGAAAAAAATATGAAGGAAAATAATGGAAAGAGAACGGCTTCATATTTCCAGCCCTTGTGAAAAGTTTGTATAAACTTAAAAATCAAATAGGGCAAAACTCCCATCAAGGGGTTATATTTTCTATTTCAGTTGTGATTGGAGACATTTTTCATAGAATTGTCTAACAAATTATTGTTATATAGAGTTGTTTCATGAAGAAACAACCTAAATCTTTATTTGTTCAAATGCAGGTTTTTATTCTCTTGGACTTTTCAGGTATAACATCATAATATCTGAAAATAATAATTTGGATCAATTTTACATTTATTTATTACTTTATGATGTAATTGCATTAATCGCATCTTCAAAAACATTACAAAGTGTTTTGAGCAGTTGTTTTCTTATTCTCACTTTACTAGTAAGGACTGTAATATTTCTCCATTAAAACAGTGCTTTGGGAAAAAAGATGTTATATTATTCAGAGTTTTGAGATATATATGTGAATACTATCTAATGCCTTGGGAAACTCTTGAGAAGATGATGTGTTTTTTTCCTCTTATGCATATTAAAATAATAAATTATGTTAATAGATTTCCCTTTTGCTTGTTGAGATTAAAGTCTCTTTGGTCATGGTAAATTATCTAGAATGATTAATTTATTTGACAATATTTTATTTAGGACCCTTGCAACTATCTTGTGGGCTTCTTCTTCTTCTTTTTAATTCTATAGTAGCAGAATTTACTATCTTCTTATTCAGGCTATTTACTAAGAGTTGCTTAAATTAAAAAACATAACTGGGAAGATTTTGTACTTTATCTAAGCTCCATTGAAAAGTTTGAATCTTCTGAAAACTATATATTATTAAAAATAGTTTGTAATTCAACAGTGTAGACCTGTAAAATCATCTGGACCACAAAGCTTCGTTGGGAAGGGAGTTCATACACTCACTAATTCCCTTCCATTTCTCCCATGTTACTATATTATTAAGATATGAAACTTCTTTAATTTCTAAGAAAAAAGTCACGCCAATTAAATTATGACATTTCTTTTCGAATTTTTCTTGTCCATTGGAAGAGGTTTTAGACTTCTTAAAATATAGATGTGTATCATGTGTCTTCTGTGTGTATACAAATGGCACTAGACCAATTTTGTGATTCCTGAAATATTATAGCAATCAAAATGTTGGATCGTTTTTGAGCCTGAAACATCTGTGTCAGTATTTAACTCATAAAATATATCTAGGCTACTAAGAGTGTTGATGATGCTCTATTCCTTACTAAAGATTATCCCCTGTTTATAGAATTTCATTCTAAAAATCTTAAAATTTCAAAATATATGCATCTTAGGGGCTGTGTTTTGTCATAGCAGGTAATGCTGCGGCTTTTGACATTGGCAATCCTTCACGGACTCTGGTTCACATCCTAGTTGCTCCATGTTCAATTCAGCTTCCTGCTAATGGTCTGGGAAAAGCAGAAGAATATAATTAAGTGTTTGTGCTCCTTTCAACTACTTGGCAGACGCGAATGAAGCTCCTGGCTCCTGATTTTGGCCTGCTTCAACCCCAGCCATTGCAGTCACTGGGGAGTGAACCAGTAGATAGAAGTTCTCCCTGTCAAGCTCCTTCTTCTTTCTGTAACTTGGACTTTCAAATGAATTAATAATTATTTAAGCTATATAATAATATATATGTATATGTATATGTATGTATATATGTATAGGTGTCATAGAATTGCTAGAATACAGTAATTTTATTTCCTTGAAAATATCCATTTTCTTGAAATCATCAAATATATTGTTATATGGTTTTGAATGTTATGTATTTTAGCTTGTAAATCTTCTATTTATTTTCATTCATCTCTGATTTTGTATGTCCATTACTCTTATCTGAATTTATTTTGGCCCTTTTTTTCCTGGTTGTTTCAAAAAATCTGACTTTAGACTCTGATTATTTAGTAAGGTTCAATTTATTTATTATTTATTTATTTATTCATTTATTTATTATATTGCACTGACTTCTGCTTTTTTCTTTTCTTTTAATTAATTAATTAATTTGAAAGGCAGAATTACAGAGAGGCAGAGAAAGAGAGAGAGAGAGAAAGAGGTCCTCCACCACTGGATAACTCCCCAAATGGCTGCAGAGACGGAGTTGGGCCTATCCAGAGCTAGAAGCCAGGAGCTTCTTCTGGGTCACACATCCAGGTGCTAGAGCCCAAGGACTTGGGCTATTCTCCACTGCTTTTCTAGGTCGTATCAGAGAGCTAGATCAGAAGTGGAGTAGCCAGGATTGGAATCAGAAACCATATGGGTTCCTGGCACTGCAGGCAGAGGCTTCCCTGCTATGCCATAGCACTGACCCTGACTTCTGCTTTTTTAAGTAAATTCACTCTTTCTATTTCCTTAAGTTACTTTTTGTTCCATTGTTATAGCTATTTATTAAACAATTAAAATGTTTTAAAATTTGTTTATTTGAAAGGCAGAGTTACAGAGAGAGACAGAAGGAGAGACATATATAGAGATCTTCCATCCATTGATTTATTCCCAAAATGGCTGAAAAGGCCAGACTGAAGTCAGCAAGCAGAAATTTCTTCCAGGGCTCCCACTTAGGTGGTAGGGGTCCAAACACTTGGGCCATTTTCTGCTGATTTCCCAGCTGCATCATCAGGGATCCAGATTGAAAGTGGAGCAGCTGAGACTCAAAACAACACCCATATGGAATGCTGGCACTGCAAACCATGGCTTTATCTTGCTAGGCACAGCTCTGTTACTTTAAAAAATATTTCAATAAAAATATTTAAAGATTTTTAATTAGGGCTCAGTGCTATTGTTTAGTCTGTAAAATCATTGCCTGTGGTGCCAGCATCCCATATGGGTGCCAGTTTGAGTCTTAGGTGCTCTACTTTAAACCCAACTACCTGCTGATATGCCTGGGAAATCATTGGGAGATGGACCAAGTACGTAGGCCCCTGCACCCACAATGCAAAACTTGGAGGATGCTCCTGGCTCCAGGATCTGGGCTGGTCTAGTTTCAGCCATTGCCACCATTCAAGGAGTGAACCAACAGATGGAAGATCTCTTTCTGCCTCTCCTTCTCCCTCCCTCTGAAAAAAAAAAAAGAAAAAAAAAAAGATATCTATTTAAATTTATTTTTACTTTTTGTTTCATTGGAAACTAGTTAATGTTTCTAAATAATTGTATTAGTTAGCAGGAAGAGCTAGAAGTTTAATTCATATTTTAATAAGGCAATTTTATGTTTTAATATGTTTAGCATCAAGTTTTAAGAATTAGAATGTCCCCTTTAATCTGTGATGTAAAGTTATTAATTAGAAATCTGAAAGAGAGCTCCATAATTGTGCAACTTTGGGTAAATTCTTCAATCTCATTTTTGTCAAACAAATTTGATAATTCTTCAGGGATTGAATAAAATTACATGTAGGAATTTTTCAGTAAGTGATAGAAATTATTATTTCTTGGGGCCAACATTGTGATGTAGTTGGTTAAGCCACTGCCTTTGATGCCTGCATACCATATGGGCACCTGTTAGAATCCTGGTTGCCCACTTCCAATTCATCTCCCTGCCAATTTGCCTGGAAAGCAGAAGAAATATGATCCAAATGCTTAGGCTCCTGGCTTCCATGTGAGAGACCTGAAAGTAGCTCCTGACCCTTGGTTTTGCCCTGGTCCTACCCCAGCTCTTGTGGTCATTGACGAATGAGCCAGTGGATGGAGGATATCTCTTCTGTCTCTCCCTCTTTCTCTGCAACTCTGTCTTTCAAATAAATTAATAAACCTTTTAAAAATATTATTTCTTGACTTTATAGTGGACTATATCCATTCTTATTTTTCTAGCAATTATACAATATTTTTCTTTGTTTCAATTTTCAGTTTTGATAATTTGAATAGCGATGTTAGGATATAAGAGAGAGAAAGCTAAAATTTGTGTTTTAGATAGCCACTTAGGGGTAGAAATCTTGACTATACATTTTGAGGCAATTTGTTCATTATTATTTTTAATTGTATGCCTTCTGTGTTTCTTCCAAAACTTCAGTTAAAATCTGAGACCATAGTCCTGGCAACTCATGACTAGAGCCTAGGGAGATTACTGATGCCATGAACAGGAGTGTCAAATTGTTAAGTCAGCAACAGAAGTCACTGTGTACTTACATCCCATGTGGGATCTGTCCTTAATGTGCTGTCTAATGTGCAGTGATGCTATAACTAGTACTGAAACAGTATTTTTACACTTTGTGTTTCTGCGTGGGTACAAACTGATGAGATCTTTACTAATTATATACTGAATCGATCTTCTGTATATAAAGATAATTGGAAATGAAAAAAAAACTGGTGTTAAATTGGAAATGGCTTAGAAAATTAATTATTTTTTTTAAAAAATATTATGTAGGATCTCTGTCTTTAATGTACTGTACACTCTTATTTAATGCTATAACTAGTACTCCAACAGTATTTTTTTTTCACTTTGTGTTGCTATATGGGGGCAAACTGTTGAAATCGTTACCTAATATATACTAAACTGATCTTCTGTATATAAAGAGAATTGAAAATGAATCATGATGTGATTGGTAGGGGAGAGGGAGCGGGAAAGGGGAGGGTTGTGGGTGGGAGGGAAGTTTTGGGAGGGGGAAGCCATTGTAACCCATAAGCTGTACTTTGGAAATTTATATTCATTAAATAAAAGTTTAATAAAAAAAATCTGAGACCACATATTCAGATTCATTTGTTATCCTCCACTCTGTGTGTAGGAGAGCTGGTGTGGTATTCAATGAATGTTTGTTGAGTTAAAAAATGACCAAAGCACTTCAAACATGGTAATTTTCTTCCATTGTATTCATATTCTGGTTTAGATTCAACCTAGATGAATAGTGCAGTAGAATCATTACCTTTCCAGGCCTGTTTCTGGGAGGTATGTTAGACATATCAGAGTTCCAGCCCTGTTCCCAGTAGACAAGTGTATAGATCACAAAACATATTCACATGCCCTTCTAGTTGTCAGTCTATGCAGAGGATCTAAGGATGGAATAGGCCCCAAAGGCAAAACTATCTTCTCATTTTCAGTAGCAATGAGGGCCAAGGTTGAAACAGATTAACAGAGGTGGTGCAGGGCTTGTGCAATTGTCCTCTGGAGAAAAAGGAATTCATTTTCAAGACTTGTCAATCATACTCGTGAAAGCTATAGCTACTCCTCTTAAAAAGGAAAAATCAACCTATATAATTTATTGATATTTCCTTTCAGAATGACTGGTTTTCTGTGAATTTTAATGTGGGTACTTCAACCCAATAAAGTAGCAATAGCCTTAGGATAAAGTTTTATTGTCTGTATAACATATTATTTTTGTATTATTTCAAACATGAAAAATTTGCAGGAGTAAACAGGGGATTTTCTTATACACTGTATACTCTAAAGTGTTATCATTTTACCTCATTTGTTTTATAATTCTCTGTCTGAATTTGTGTATTTGTGTGCCCAAAAATTTCTTTCCTAACAACTTGACAATAAAATCATGAACATGTATCACTTTATATTTTCTTTTACTTTTAAGGATGGGGTGGTCTCTTCAATTGCTAATGTACAATTATAAAAATCAGAAAATGTACCATTAGTTACAATGCAGTCATTTAACCCAAAGTCTATGGTAATTATTTAAAAATCATCTCAACATTCTCTGTAACTGTTCTTTGGTCGCAAGTGCTCATTATTTCATTAGATTTAGCTGTCATGGCTTCTTATTCTTCTGTAATCTTCATATTCCCTTTCTTTCTTCATCTTGATAATTGTAAAGGGTCAATTGTAGTTTGTTGTTTCCTCATAAGTAAGTTTATGCTGTGCTTTTTGGGTTTGGATACCACAGAAATAAGTTTGTTTTGTTTTTCCCCGTGAATCCTATCAGGAGGCAGCCAACACTATGATGTTATATAATTATTTTGCTAAGATACATTATGATGAAAATTTTATTATAATTACAGATTTTCTTGTTTATTTTGAAAAGGAATAATGGACATGGCTTAAGTCTCTTGCATAAATATAAAAATTTTGGCAGAGAAAACTCATGGCTGAAAAAACTCAACAATAGTGATTAAAATTACCTTGATTTAGTTTCCTTGGAATATCTGATATTTAAATGATCAGTAAAAGGGTCTTAGGTGACTGGAACAACTACACAAGACCTCATCTTGTGTTCTAGCTTCAACAGTATAAAAGCTTTAGAGTAAGAATTTTCATCTATTGCTTCAGAGCTATAGAACATAAGTCCCATTCAACAAGGCCACTAAGCCTGTATGCTTTAACCTGGAAGTCAAATATGCATTTATACACCTGACAGACTGAAGTGGAGGGGACCTCACTTCATTCTGGGATAAATAAGGTCACATCGAATGGGAAATGAATGTGCATAACATTTCAACAAGTATAATATAAGCTTTAGATTTGTATGTAGCTGTTCATTGTCAGATTGAGATATGTTGCTTCTATTTCGTTACAATCTTGGAATTATTCCGTTTTATTCTGCTAAAAAAAAAAAGTGAATCTTGGGGCCAGCACTGTGGCACAGTGGGTTAAAGCCCTGGCCTGAAGCGCCAGCATCCCATACGGGCGCTGGTTTTAGTCCTGGCTACTCCTCTTCCAGTCCAGCTCTCTGCTATGGCCTGGGATAGCAGTAGAAGATGGCCCAAGCCCTTGGGCCCCTGCACTCACATGGGAGACCCGGAAGAAGCTCCTGGCTACTGTGAGGATTTATTCCTAAATATTATATTTTTCAGTCCTGGGAATATTCATTTGTTTTCTTTTCCTGTATTTTTATTTTAATTTCTATGTCTCTTTGTTATTCATCTAATCATTCATTAAAACCATATTTTCCTTCAAGTCCTTGAACATTTTCATAATAGAAGCTTTAGTGTTCTGATACATTAATTTCAAAACCCAGGTCATCAGAGGCGGCAAGATGGCGGAATAGGCAGGGAGCACACTTAGTCCGGGGGGAAAGAAAGTTTAATATAAGTGGAGATACTGCAGGGTCAAGGAAGAGTAGGGGATGAAACAGCAGAGGAAACTCTTCCGGAACTAGTGATTCACAGTGGACCTGCGTGGAGAGCGTGGGAGCCCAAGTTCGGGACACCAGCGGCAGACTCAACGCACCAGCACTGGAACGCGAGGTGAGCCAAATCTCCATAGCCCGAGATAACAGCAGGCAAGCGGAAAGAGGAGGCTAGAGGGAACGAGGCTTGAAACTCCGTGGGGAAAAGTTCACCAGGCTAACTAGAAGAGAGAGAAAAAAAATAAAAAAAGTGACTGATACGGACACAAGTTTCTCTCTCTCCGCTCACCTCTCAAAGACGAGCAAGACAGAGCAGGCGCCATTTTGGACATACGTCATAAGCAGGGCGACCTCAGGTCTGCACCAGCCCTGAGCCTAGCAGAAAAACCTGACTCTGTGGGGAGGGGTGAAATAACAGGAGATTAGCATCTAACTTGGCAACCCAGTGGGAGACTGCAGGAGAATTGGAGCCCACACTGAGGGCAGCAGAGATTCCCTGTGTGGTCCTTGGGAAAGCGCTTCCGATCTCTGGCTCCTGTGGGTATATCATTTGCCTGCTAACTACCTCCAATTACGTTCAGCTGTGCGGAATTACTTCCCTTTTAAATCAAAAAAAGAAAGAGAGATTTACCACACCTAACCTGGGAGTGTCATCTTTGACACACCCTCAGCCCTGAGGAACCAAACACAGCTCTCAGTCCACACTCATCTCAAGCCTCTAAGGCTCCACTGAAAGCAGACAGTCCACTTAATATAGAGCCATAGTGTAACAAGAAAAAACACCACAGTGAAGAAACCAAATATCTCCAACATGCCAAACAACAAACGCAAAAACCAAGCTAACAAGAACAAGGAAGAAACTATGACGCCCCCAAATGAAAAAGACACCCCAATTCAAGATTATGAAGATGATGAGATCGAAGAAATGCAAGAAGCGGATCTCAAAAAATTGATAAGAACATTAAGAAGTTCTCAAAAACAAATTCTTCAACTACAGAAATCCTTCATGGACAAGATAGAAAATCTCTCTCGTGAAAGTGAAATATTAAGGAGGAATCAAAATGAAATGAAACAACTACTGCAACAAGAAACTCTGATAGTGACTAGAAATCATAATGAAATGAAGAGTTCAATAGATCAAATGACAAACACATTAGAGAGCCTTAAAAACAGAATGGGCGAAGCAGAAGAGAGAATATCAGACTTAGAAGACAGAGAACAGGAAAGGAAACAGGCAAACCAAAGAAAAGAAGAAGAAATTAGAAATCTAAAAAATATTGTCGGGAATCTACAGGATACTATTAAAAAACCCAACATTCGGGTTCTAGGAGTTCCTGAAGGCATGGAGAGGGAGAAAGGATTAGAAGGCATTTTCAGTGAGATACTAGCAGAAAATTTCCCAGGTTTGGAGAAGGACAGAGGCATCTTAGTACAGGAAGCTTATAGAACCCCTAATAAACATGACCAAAAGAGATCCTCACCACGACACATTGTAATCAAACTCACCACAGTGAAACATAAAGAAAAGATCCTAAAAGGTGCAAGAGAGAAACGTCAGACCACTCTTAGAGGATCTCCAATTAGACTCACAGCAGACTTCTCATCAGAAACCCTACAAGCTAGAAGGGAATGGCGAGACATAGCCCAGGTACTAAGAGAGAAAAACTGCCAGCCCAGAATACTATATCCTGCAAAGCTCTCATTTGTGAATGAAGGTGAAATTAAGACTTTTCATAGCAAACAGAAACTGAAAGAATTTGTTGTCACTCATCCTGCCCTGCAAAAGATGCTTAAAGATGTCTTACACACAGAAACACAGAAACATGGTCACCAATATGAAAGAAGGTAAAGGAAGGAAACCTCACAGCAAAAGATCACAGGAAGCTCAATTTCTCTTTGACATAGAATTAAACTCTGATGCTGTGTTAAAGCAATGTGTTAAAGTAATCTATTATGTTCTCTTGATGTCTGTTACCAGACTTTAAGTTTCTATAATGGAAAATGCTATTAATACAAATGTTTGAGAATTAAAAAGTCTAATGATCTTGTGTTACTAGACATGATAGTTATCTTAATGAGAAAGCCCCAGAGGCTTAAAGGGTTAAATACTTGTAAAATCCTACAGGTGCTTTCAAAAATACTGTGAAGTAAGCAAGTGCCTCTTGTTGGTTGATGAGTTTATAATTTTAAACATGGCGACTTAAAGTCTTTTGTCATCCACAGTTATATATGATGTGCTGCTCATAAAACTAAAGTGTTGTTGGTTCTGTGTTTAGCTGTCCTCCTATAGGTTCCTATGGACTTTTTCCAGCCACTTTTATTGTATTCAGTACTTTGGGATGGCTCTGTAAACAGATGAAGCCAATAATGTATTAACAGTACCAACTGAGAGAAAGTATGGTTAACTGAGGTTACTAAAAAGAAAAGGCAATTCAAATCAATTGGCAATCTACAAAAAGAGTTAAAGATTTTAAAAGCTATTATTAAAATTGCTATATTGGTCTATTATGCTATATTATATGTGTAACATATTGTATGTCCACATGGGGAAATTTTATTAAGAGTTTTATTTTAAATGGCTTATAGATAAGATTGTCCATAAATTTAAGCTGCTAAAATCAATCAAAGATACATTTTAATTTGTGGGACCTGAATCTGTGTATCATATGTTTTAGACTTGTTGGTAGAAAGAAACTAAAAACATTTTAGATGGTCGTGCTTAAGTTTACTGGCTAAACAAACTACACCATGTTAGATATTTAAGAGGTGTTTTCAAATACATGATTCTTAAAATTTATAGAAGGCATTGGACCTTCTGGTAAATGTTTTCTTAAGTTGTTATCTAATGGTTGAAACGGTTTGCTAAGTATTCATGTGATATTGCTATTGTCAGCAAGCGATCTAGGACTTGCTCCCTCATTTCTCTATTCTAAGCCCAACTTGTTCTTTCATTTCTCTATTCTCTTCAAGGTGGGAAACTAATTCTATTATGAAGGAATCTGTAGGATGCACAATTTAATCTTTAGACCTTATAAAAGAGATGGCTAACATTTTTCTGCAATAGCATAGCCAAAATAAGAACTTAAATAATAATCTCATAGCTAGATTCACTTCACCATCAGCGAAGTATACAGTAAGTAGAAAAAACCTCCCTTTCAGACCAAAGGGAAAGAAAGTTTTCAAGTGAGAATATAATTTTCCTCATGGGCATTGTCTACCTTAGAAAAACTACTACAGAACATGCCTGTGACTATAGACTTGTAGTTCAGGCCACCGAAGATTAGAGATGGGAAACGGGCACTGCCTTGACTTGCATCCTCTGGTCTGCTTTAACAAAAACCAGGAGGAAAAGAAAGCCAGGCATCAGAAGCAATGGGTGGCAGGCCTATTAATGGCTGATCTGTACAGTGATCTGCCCTCAAGGAGACCCAACAGGCCAGTCCACTGCAGTGGCTTTCAATGTGGTAAGCCTGGGCTTCAGCAGAAGTCAGCTTGTGAAGAGCCCTGGCAGCTCTGCCAAGAGTTGGATCACTGGAAATGGACCTGCCCTGGAGTCGAAGGATGCCCAGGTCAGAGCCACAGATCTTATTGGCTCTAAGCTGAAAAGCCCTTCACTCAGCCCAACTTCCAAAGGGACCACTGCAGCTGAGGGGATGGTCAAGTAGGGTCAGCAACATTGCAGGCAGAACTGTAAATTTCTTGTTAGAGATGCCACCTGCCTTTACCTGGCCAGCTCTCCTCCCAGGCCAGCCAAGTAATGAAAGTCAACAGAGTGCCTTCCCCTAGGAGGTTCACACCTCCCTTAGGATATACCCCATGTGAAGAGATAGATAGGTCTGGGCCTCTGAACTTACAAGGCCTAAAGCCCACCAGATTATTATCAAGCCCCTTCTATCAGGTTCTATTTGCCTCTCAATCAGAAAACTTAATTGTAGCTTAGACAGCACCTTTCTTAGCTCCTCTAATAATGACTCTGTCCTTTGTTCTAGGCCCTGTCTAGTGCACTTGGGCCTCATTCCTTTGTAATCATAACCTCTACTCTACCACCAATGGCTCTACTCCCAACATGTGTGTACTGATGGTCCTCTTCCCCACTTAATGCTGTATAATTGTTCAAACCTGGTAAATGCCACTCTTAGGATCATTGGTTACTATCCTCACTCTGTCTTTTATGACCTTGTCTAAATATGATCAGAGTCGGCAAACTTGGAAGGCTTCCATAGCTTTGGCAACTCATGACGACAGCCTAGGATGGTTACTGGCACCATAAACTAGAGTGTCAATTTGTTGGGTCAACAACAGGAGCCACTGTGCACTTGCTCCTCATGTGGGATCTCTGTCCTTAATGTGCTGTACATTGTGCTTTAATGCTATAACTAGTACTCAAACAGTATGTTTCACTTTGTGTTTCTATGTGGGTGCAAACTGTTGAAATCTTTATACTAAATTGATCTTCTGTATATAAAGAGAATTGAAAATGAATCTTGATGCAAATGGAAGGGGAGAGGGAGCGGGAGAGGGGAGGGTTGCGGGTGGGAGGGAAGTTATGGGGGGGCGGGAAGCCATTGTAATCCATAAGCTGTACACTGGAAATTTATATTCATTAAATAAAAGTTAAAAAAAAAAACAAAAACAAACAAAAAAAAAAAAACCCAGGTCATATCAGCATCAAGTTCTAAGAATGGCTGTTTCCTTTGATAATTGGTCACATTTGACTGTCTTATCCATGTTTAGAAATTTTTGAACAAATATTAGAAATATTGTATATGTTGTAGAGACACTGAATTTTGATATCTTCTCCAAAAAAAATGTTGATTTTAATTTTAGCAAATGGTTAAGTTAATTGAATCTAAGTTTAAAACTCTTTCATCCTGGTGGTAGAGAGTAATAAAAGTCTCTGCTCACTTTATTTAGCTATTATTTTATTCTATGCCTCTGGGTACATTTATATGGTTTATAAATGAAAAATCACTGGTAGAAATAGGCGATATTTCACAGGAATATTGAGAAAGCCTTGTCTACAGTTAACTCCTGAGATTTCTCCCCCAATTTCTAAAGGTTCTGACAAACTTAAATTTCATTTTCTAGCACTTCATTAGAGTGTCAGTTTCTAGTTCAGTCCATTTCTAGTTCAGTCCCAGCTACAAAACACAGTTAATAGCATTATTATAAAATACTTTGATGCAGTCTAAATTAATGATCACATAATCCCAGTGAAGAACATAGAAAGACTAGAAGATGAGGTAAAATATTTTAGATTTCTTGGGTATTAACATAGGTGTTTTAGGATAACTGAGAATGAAAAAAAAAATGATTTCTGGTCTTTGTTTAAGCATTCACTTTACTATGTTCAATAATTTAAAAATAAATTGCATTTAAAGACAACAGGAAACAAAAAACCTTTTTTATAAAGTTGTATAGAAGATGCGAAAGCAGGTGTCAGTTAAGAAATTTAATGGCTGGAGTACAATATCTGATTACTAAATGTTACTTTTTAAAATACGGAGTAATCATTGAGAGCACATTTCTAGATTACTTTTTGCCACAGGGCGTCAATAACTACATAATTCACTCTGTGACTATAGCATACTCTCCATTTTCAACTGAAATAATACGAATCTGGTTCAAGGATAAAAGTTAAAATTTATTCAGCTTTTGAAACTGTCTTTAGCCCAGAAGCATCTGTATTGGCTCTTTTACAGCTTATGAGAAGTCACAGGTTTCATACTATTCTTACAGGGTGAGTACCTTCTCTGAGTCAGATTTAAACAAGACAGATTTATGTGTGGTTGTCGACAACATTAAAAATCAAGAAAGATACCTGATAATAGTTACAGTCCTGGTTATTGATTGAGGAGATATATTGCATTCCTATACACTGATGTTACATGCAGGAAAAAGCAAACAATGAGATTGTTAATCATTCAGAGAATTAGGTCATTAATCATTTTTCCTATAATAGTCCTAAGATGTAAAGCTTTCTCTTTCTTAGTGTCCAGGAGATGTTTCCTGTATCAGAGAGATGTTAAAGTACCATGTTATGTGGGGAATGGACTACAGGGCATTTTTACAGCATGGATGGTAAAACCCACTAACCCACTGAGCTAGGCCTCTGTAGTCACCATTCTACTTTTTAAATGTGTTCACATGTATATAGCATAATTAATTTTTTTTTAATTTGGCATACAGTTAGACAGTGAGAGAGAGAGAGACAGACAGAAAGATATTCCTTCTGTTGGTTCACCCCCCAAAATGGCCACTGCAGCCAGAGCTACGCCAATCCAAAGCCAGGAGCCAGGTGCTTCCTCCTGGTCTCCCACATGGGTGCAGGGGCCCAAGCACTTAGGCCATCCTCCATTGCCTTCCTGGGCCACAGCAGAGAGCTGAGTGGAAGGGGAGCAATCAGGACTAGAACCTGGCGCCCATATGGGATGCCAGTGCTGCAGGCAGAGAATTAACCTAGTGAGCCTTGGTTCCAGCCCTGAGCATAATTAAATTTTGAAGGCAGGATATATATACTAGTGCTGGATGGGTTTTCACTAAAGAGTCAGCCTATGCAATTTAGCTTTCTATTGTTGAGAATTTAAGATTAGATCAAAATCTCTTTTCTTTAGTTATTTACACTTCCTCATTGCTAAAATGACATTTTGCAAACGTTGATTGGCCTAATTCTAGAATGTTCTCCTTCTACTGCAACATCAGCCTTCAGTGGTGAAGGCTCTAAAGCCTCATCTTCATACCAAATATGCCCGTATGCTTTCAGTTTGTTTTTCCTAAGGTACAGATCTTTCTTTTTTTTAAAAAAAATATTTATATGAAAGGCAGAGAGAGAGAGAGAGAGACAGAGAGAGAGGGAGAGAAAGATTGATGTTCCATTTACTGGTTTACTCCATAAATGGACACACACAATAAGGGTTGAGACAGACTGAAGATTGGAGCCAGTAATTCCATCCGAGTCTCTCCTGTGGGCAGCAAAGACTCAAGTACTTGAGCCATCATCTGCTGCTTTCCAAGTGCATTGAGTTGCATTGGAAAAGGAGTAGACAGAACTTGAACTAGTTCTCTGATATGAGAAGTGGCCTTTCCAAGGTGTATTCTAACCTGCTTCAGGAGAGTGTCCATTTGCATTCCATATATACATATATATATTAATTTCCAAATATATATTTTCATATTTCAATCTCACTTCTAAGACCCAAACTTACATATCCCAATATCATCTCAGTGCCTTCCACATAAATATATAATAGGTATATCAAAAGTGTTGCTCCCAAAATCATTGGTTTCTAACACTGATAATTCTTTCCCAGGTATTTTTTTCCTCCATAGTAAATAGATTCTTACTACAGATAATTTTTAAAAAGTCTATAAATTATTTCTTGTATTTTATAGTTATTATTATTATTTTATTATGCTGTTTGTCATGGCTTAGAAAATATTTTGGGTATTACTCAAAGGCTCATATTAAGGGTTTGATCATTAGAGTTTTATATTAGAGCGCTAAAGATAGAACTTACTCAGCAATGATGTCGGAAGGTAGGGACTTGGACAGTGATTGTTGTAGTGGGGTTCTTAGGATCTGATATTGCCTTTAATCAACAACAGGAGTCACTGTGCACTTACTCCCCATGTAGAATCTCTATTCTTAATGTGTTGTACTATGCAAATTAATAGTATAACTAGTACTCAAATAGTACTTTATACTTTGTGTTTCTGTGTGGGTGCAAACTGTTGAAATCTTTACTTAGTATATACTAAATTGATCTTCTGTATATAAAGATAATTTAAAATGAATCTTGATGTGAATGGGATGGGAGATGGGATGGTTGCGGGTGGGAGGGAGGTTATGGGGGGGGGGGGGAAGCTGCTATAATCCAAAAGTGGTACTTTGGAAATTGATATTTATTAAATAAAAGTTAAAAAAAATAAGGAGAGGGTGAATGTGCTCCCTGTTTCTCTGCTTGTTAACCCACCACGTGATCCTCCTCCCGCCTCTGCATATGTTCCGCACTCACTGCCCTCCTCAGACAGGAGACTAATCTGCACTTCTACCTAAATCTACCTATTCAAACCCAGAAGCATTCAAACCAAGATGCAGTCTATATTGATCTTGGACTGTAAGTCTCCAAAACCATGAGTCAAATAAATCTTTTTCCTTGTAAATTATTCTCTCTCAGGTGTTTGTAAATCTAATGTATGAATAAAAGTAAATAAATACATCAATAAAAAGAAAGTTGACTAATTCACATTTATTTCCTTCATGAAATACATACTCAAACATGTTTCAGACCTGAGGAATGCCTAACACTTTCACCAATACTTCCTTAACTCAAATCATTGTCCTTTCTTTTCTTGGTTTCTGCAGGATATCTGAATTTTCTTTTCATCTTTGATATTTCCCATTTAATAGTCTATTTTCTTCTGAGCAATGATCCATATGTCATTTAAATACTATCATGAAATTTACTAAAATGCTACTGTATGTTTTTCATAATGTTTGCATTCAAATGTTAGCATCTTTTTAAAATGGTACTTATTTGTACTGATTAATTTGGAAGCCAGAGAGACAGACATTAACCAAGATCTTGAATCTGTTGGTTTACTCTTCAAATATCCTCAACTGCCAGAGCTGGAACAGACCAAAGCCAAGAGCCAGGACCTCAATCCAGGTCTCCCATATAGGTGACTGGAACTCAAGTGCTTGAGTAATTATCTTCTGTCTCTCAGGGTATGCACTAACAAGCAGCTAGAATCATGAATGAAACCAGGATTCAGTCCTAGGTACTTTGATGTGAAAAGCAGGCATCCTAAGGGGCTGCTTAACCAATGTGCCAAATGCCAGACCCAAACCTAATTTCATTTTTAATTTTTTTTAAGATTCATTCATTTATTGGAAAGGAAAAGTTGCAGAGAGAGGGGGGAGAGAGAGAAAGGAGAGAGAGAGAGAAAGAAATCTTCCATCCTCTGTTTCACTACCCAAATGGCCGCAACAACTGGGGCTGGGCCAGGCTGAAGCCAAGAACGAGGACTTCTTCCTGGTCGCTCAGATGTGTTCAGAGGCCCAAGTATTTGGGCTATCTTCAGCTGCTTTCCCAGGTGCATTAGCAGGGAGCTGCTTAGGAAATTGAGCAGCCGGGACTTGAACTGGTACTCATATGGGATGCTGGAGCCTCAAGCCTCATCTTTACCTACCACGCCACAGCACCAGCCCAACAAACCTAATTTCTTAACATGGCCTAGAAGACATAATTACGACCCTTCTTATTTCTCCAACATAATTTCCTTATTACTCACCACTTTGTTGTGCATAGCCACAAAGTTTCCATAGCTACAAATTCTGGAACACTGTCTCAGTCACCACTGCATTCTCAATTTCAAGAACAGTTCCTAACATGTAGGAGAGGATACATGATTTTTTGAAAAGAAAATAAATCAAACAATTTTTAAAAATTTAGATTAAAAATTATTTTGAACCAACTTTATGAAATCAGTTTACCTTAAATAAAATTTTAAAAATAAAAATAGTATTAATAAGCAACACCAATGTGCTATCTCTCACATAAAAATTGTATCACTGCCCAAATGGAAGTCTGGATGATCTCAGACTTGTTTTTCCAAAAAGTGAAGATAAGTATTTTTGAACTGACTATAACACATTTTCTTTTTTTTTTTTAATTTTTTTTAAATTTTTTTTTTGTTGACAGGCAGAGTGGACAGTAGAGGGAGACAGAGAGAAAGGTCTTCCTTTTTGCCGTTGGTTCACCCTCCAATGGCTGCCCCAGCTGGCGCGCTGCGCGCACCGCGCTGTTCCGATGGCAGGAGCCAGGTGCTTATCCTGGTCTCCCATGGGGTGCAGGGCCCAAGAACTTGGGCCATCCTCCACTGCACTCCCTGGCCACAGCAGATATAACACATTTTCTTATTTAACTTCTATTGTGGTTACATATACATATACATGTATATCTACATATATGCATGCATGTATGGATGTGTAAATGCTTACACACTTTTCTTCTTCTAATCGTTTATGCATGTATTTTCAGTTTATTTGAAATGCAGAGACACAGTGAGAGAAAGAGAGATGGACAGAAAGAGATCTTCCATCTGCTGGTTCACTTCTCAAATGCCAGCAACATCCAAAGCTGGGCCATGCCAAAGCCAAGATCCCACAACTCAATCTGGGTCCTGAACTCAAGGGAACTAATACATGAAGAGCATTATTCAGTGCCTCCCTGAGTGCTCATTAGCAGGAAGTTGGATCTGAAACAAAGGAGCCAGGACTGTAACTCAGGCATTCCAATATGTCTTGCAGACATCCTAAAGAGCATCTCAACTGCAACACCAAATGCTCATCCCAATACATATAATATTTTATTTTATTTTATTTTATTTTTGACAGGCAGAGTGGACAGTGAGAGAGAGAAAAACAGAGAGAAAGGTCTTCCTTTTGCCATTGGTTCACCCTCCAATGGCTGCTGCGGCCAGTGAGCTGCAACCTGTACATCGCGCTGATACGAAGCCAGGATCCAGGTGCTTCTCCTGGTCTCCCATGCGGGTGCAGGGCCCAAGCACTTGGGCCATCCTCCACTGCCTTCCCGGGCCATAGCAGAGAGCTGGACTGGAAGAGGGGCAACCGGGACAGAATGCGGCGCCCCGATTGGGATTAGAACCCAGTGTGCCGGCGCCACAGGCGGAGGATTAGCTTATTGAACTGCGGTGCCAGCCAATATTTTATTTTTTTACAATTAAAAATGCAATTTAAATTGTGAAAATAATTTTGGCAAATGTAAAACTGAAAATAAGAAGGAAGAAACTTACTTATAACTTCAGAGTTTAGGGATAACTAGTGTTATAAATGTCTTTCATGTTCATTCATTTTAATATATTTATATGCTAAAAACTACTCTCCATTATCTCCAGGTTTAGTCCTGGTTCCTGTATGCAGCTTTCTATCATGAGCAATCCCTCATATTGTGTGCTTTTTAAAGTTTGACGTTGCTAAACTATAACCCTATCTTATGGAAATCATAAACCTGTGCATTTTCTGCTCACTGCATCAAGGGTATTTAGAGTCTTTCTAACATTTCTATGAGAATATCTGTCAACAAATATTTCTAATAATTTGTGTTTGTGAAAATGTATTTAAAATTGTGATCTTATTCTGAATATCCAGTAGTAAACTTCATATGTATGTATATCATTTGATAATAAACTTCACATTTCTAATTAGAATGAAGAAACAAGAAACTAATCTCATGAACTTGAGTTGTTTTGTATTTACTGGTCTCTACATGACTCTTTTTATTGTATTCTCAAAAGTGAGTCTAAGCATTTCGTTCACAAGGAACTGAGCTTACCTTCTGTCTATCACTTAGATGAAAATTTTCTGAAGACTGAATATCATAATGGTGGGCAGCACTTTATTATAGTGATGTTATACAAGAAAATACACATAAAACATAAATATTTTATCTTACTTGCTAAAAATTGAATTTCTTCTTTCATATGTAAGTTTTCAACTCCATATCCACCTTTTTTTTCCATCTCTAAGCTCTATTTGATTTACACATAATAGGAAATAATTTGATTTCCATCTCAGCTCTCAAAAAATTAAAGGCATTCCTTTACTTGCTTACATGTGCTGAATAGGAACCCAACGTTTTACACTTTACTTCCTAAACTTTATGAATATAATTCTACCTTAAAAACTTTACATATGGAAAGATATTATCTGTAAATTGCATGATGATGCATAAATGTTTAATTTCCAAAAACTCTATTGAGTTATATATGAAATGATATATCTGTATTATGTTTTTTACAGTGCTTCATCAGTAACACCTGTTGTTTATCAAGATGTCAATATTAACCTAATTACACATGACTCAACATAACTGTGAAGTAAATAACGAACTTAAATGTTAACAAAAAGATCTAAAGGATCCCTATCTAGCAAAAGTGTATGTCATCTTGTGTGGACCACTCTAGGAGCAAAGAACTTCAAGGGGAATCTATGCATTGTCTTCCGAAGAAGTCAAGGGATGATTCTGAAACATAAATTTTAAAAAAATCATCTTTCTTGACATTAGAGAATCTGTTAGGTCTTTAAGGTTTGTGTCTTCAGGGAAGATTTTGACACATCACATTTATAACACACTGTTGCTATTTGCAGTTTATTGTGCCAATTTGGCTCTTCTCTGAGGCAAGCTACAGGCTTGGCTGCACCAGAATAACCCCAGAAAATTTGGTGAGTCTCTTGTGTTTGGTTCTGCATAAGATTCCTCCTTCTTGTCATTATCATAAGTTTGTTTCTCCAGAGTAGATAGGTTATACATGATGCATCTGCAATTAGGCTGGGTGTTGCCTCCAGAGATGGAGAATTGTGCTATCCTTTCTTCCATCTCAGGCAAAGTAACCAGAACACCTAAATCAACACTTCCCAGTGTATCTGCCCTTCTTTGACTTATTTGGATACCTGAGAAAATCATGGTTTTAGTGATGGGATTTTGTGTCATCTACATGGCAATACAAAAGCCAATATGTTCATAATTTCAATTAAATAACACATAAATCTCAAGTGAATAGCATTGGTCAGAATAATTGATTAAATGAATTGTTGCTTGACAGACTGGCTAACTCATTCCTTTTTTAAGTAGAGATTAATCCAATTAAAAAAGATGACATTGCCCAATACATATTAAATTAAATTGTAAATTTGGACCTGCAACTTGAGATCTACAGATGATGCAGTAATAGTCATGGGCTATTCAAATCATGGCTATCAGTTCAATATAATCATTACTTTACTAGTAATATATTCAATCATCCTGGAGAACTTTAAAATTTTCCAGTCTATCAAACAGTTTTCACAACTGTAAGTTTATTTCCAATAACAACAATAAGACCAACTAAAAACATGGCAAAGTGTAACACAATAAATACTAACCAGAACATTTTAAAAATTCTCTACTCTCTTAAAATAAAAAATTAGTAAGAAGAGGTGAAATAATGAACTAATTTATCATACTATGTCAATGTAATTGGTGTTTGATTAATTAACTAATTTGAAAGGCACAGTAACAGAGAGGGAGAGAAAGAGATTTTCAATCTGCTGGTTCACTCCCCAAATGGCCTCAAAGACCAGGAATGAGCAAGGATGAAGCCAGGAGTCAAAATCATCAGGGAGCTGGATCAGAAGCAGAGCTGCCAGGATTTGAACCAGCTCTGTGATATGAGATTCTATGCTTTTAGGTGGTGGCTTAACCTAATGCATCACAATGCTAGCCAATGGATTTTTAATGTATTCATTATTTTATTTAATGTCATTATGTATTAAGATAAATTAAAACTACAGTTATAAATAGTGCTGAAAATATAAAAAATAAAGATATATGGACAAGATGTATATCTGAGGAAAATCATCAGTTTCAAAATCAACAGCTATAGCCAGAGGTATGTCCCATTTCCTGCCCTGGCCATGGTTTTCTCCATTGAAAAGAAATATGTAAGTAAAATTCATTGAATCATATAGAATAGCTGAATTCATCAAGTTTATTGATCCTTTTTCTTCTAGTATTTTCTTCTACTTTTATGATAGTATTACAAAAGTGATACTGAATAAATAAAAATCAATTATATTAAGCTTGGAAGGCATGTTGAGGGAAAACATCTTCTGCTTCATCATTTTTCTTCTGAAATGTCTTCCCTGCCTATAACTGGCTTTATGAAGGTCATCCTGATAGTAGTGGACAGCTTTGAACACAAACCACATGACATAACACCTAGTACTTGAATGCACTAAATTAAACAGCAGTTCTTGGCAATTGTCCTAACTATACACTGATCACTTTGTCTTGTTACAGCCAGTGGGCCCTTGAAACAACTGGAACTTCCTTACTGCTCTCTGGAACAGGAAAAGCATATAACATACGTCAATGCAATCAACATGTGAATACACAGAAATGTCACACACAGAATTCTACTGACTTGATATTGCTTACTTCTGAAAGCTCAAATGTGCAGACTGATCAAAAGAACCAATATTGAAACTCCACCTGGATATAGGTTTACACCTCAATCAGAGCACCAGCATGTGAACTGCACCTCAGCAGCACCATCATTTCCTGTGGGAAAAAAAGGAGACAGAAGAAGCCAATATGCACCTGTGTTGTATCAGTGAAATATCTAGAAAAGAAGAACAGAAACTCTATCTGAATTAGTCCTGTCCAGAGAGTTGATGAAGAGAAGAAATGGACTCCTTTCTGGGGAGATCTACTAGAGATACTTTTTCTTTCTGATGATATGCTGTCTCTACTTTTGTGTATTTGGTTATTATTTTAAATCAGGAGTAGCATAATCTCTCTGACCAACTCAGTGTATGGCAGCCTGGAGCCAAAATGTTTTATTCATGAATGATGTCTTTTTTTAATAAACTATAAAAATGTAAAACAATAAAAGTGATATATACCTAATAATGAGTGAACCAATAAACCCACTGGGTAACTTCGCTCTGCAAGTGGAAAAAATTGACTTTGTATCACAAATTGCAGAATTATTAATCCTGCTTGAAACTCTTTTTACATTACACCATTTACTTTAATTCCTACTAGTTTGACCGTTATCATACATTATGCATTTTTCTTTGTACTTGTTGGGAGGGAAAGCAGTAACTAAAGTGTACTCTTGAACTTTCCAGGCCTCTTAGCAAGTTGAAAGGAAGGCCCTGACCAGCTGGCAAAGGGAGAGGAAGGGATGCTCCCAGCTCCAGGAGGCTCTTTTGACATCTTGATTGACAGAAACTTCCAGTTCTCCTCTGGAACAATGTTCTTTCTCCAGGCAGTGTAGAAGAGAAGCAAACATTAACAATAAGCAGGTACTTGCCTCCAGTGGCTTCCAGTAAATTTATCACCATGCCCATCAGAAGATGTTCTCTTGTAACCATATAAATAAGCATGAGCAAACTTAAATCTGTGGAGTGTTAAAGGAATTCTGAAAATTAAAGACTACACAAGCATGGAAATCTCCATTGAAACGTTAGCCTTCTTGCAAAATGTTGTTCATAACAGAAAATGAAAAAAAAGCAACTGAAAAGCTAAAGAATCAACACAGTTTCAAAGAAGGCTATTATCTATCTAAATATCAAACTACCTAACCATGCATAGGAAATTTAAATGGCAGATATATGCAGCAGACTTGCTGTCATTCCACAAGTCTTTAAAGTTTCGAGAGACCGCGACTGTATCCACCTGCTTCTGGAAGCATTCTCAGCTTGAGCAACAGTCACGCACACCTGATATTTTAGGTGTCTGGCAGATGCATGCTGTAGTAACTATTGGTTCACATTTTCGTAGGGAGGAATAAGAAGGAAATGACTTCTATATGGGAAAGTATGGGCATAAAATATGTCTCTGTTTCTCACACACAATTACAGAAAATTTAAGAAGTATATGGCATTCAATTCCCTTCTAGGTCTTGTCAATACACATTACAGTAACCTTTGTGTCCATTGCCCTGGGGAAGCAGTTCAGTTTTCCCTTACCATAACACAGGAAGAGTGGCACCTCCTGTGGGGAGTGTTCCTGTGTTGTAGTCCCTTCACATACAGCAGGGATACTTCACGTACCGAAGTGAAAAATGGCACAGATGAGTGCAGGGTGGTTCTGTGAGCACTCTTCTGAAGCAGTCTTAAGAGTATTTCCAGAACCTATGGTTATTTCCATGGTCTGGTAAACGAGGAACCTGTGGTGATGGTTATGGGGCTTAAGTGCTTAAGTAAGTTTTCTAAAATTACCACCAATCTCAAAAGGAAGAGTTGTGAACTGGAACCTAGCCTTTTGACTCAATGTGAATCTTTCAATACACCCATCATAATCTAGTTTGTGTAGGGCTGAATTCAAATCCATTCACTAATTTAGTCATTAATAAATAAGGATTGAGTGTCTACTATGTATTAGCAGCTTCTTGACTCTAAGGAGAAAGTATTGCTATCATGATTTATGGTTTGTTTAATTGACAGCAAATAAACAATACACAATTACATAATGTGTTAGTAAAAATATATATGCAACAGAAACAAATCAATATAAGGCATTCAAATATCAAGGAAGGATTAAACTAATCAGGAGGAAATCTTTGATAAAGAGATAACAGTTTAAACTACCTAATAGAAGCACTGAGAAAATAAACTCTGTAACGATTTCAGGGATAAGCCTGCTAGTCAGAGGTAAAACATGGTGAAGCTTGATTACACTGAGAGTTAGCTGTCAAGCTGGTTTGGCCTCAGTGGAGAGCACAGTGGAGATGGTGAAGGAGAGGGTCTATGGATAGGCAACACCGTATCCTGCTGGGTTCAGTGTTTAGATTTAATACTGAGTGTCACAGGAAAGCATTGCAAATTTTAGAGCATTGAAATAGTGTGATATACACTGGAAGTATTAATCTAATCTGGATAATAGGGACTGTGTATGTGAAGAACAGAAGTCAGTAGACTAGTAGATATACCATTCTTTTGAAAACACAAAGGAACTTCATGGTGTCTTTTATTAGAATAGTGGCTATGCGACTGATGAGAAGTGAACAGATTCAGGCTGTAAAATGGGGAAATGAGCCTACATTATTTGTTTATTGTTTGTATATGGGTGGTGGTGCTGTCAGAGGTTCAGCTGACCATCTGTGTGTATGATGGCACCATTTATTGATTCAGATATGTTCTGCTTCTGATAATCATTGATGTGGATAAATTGAAGAAAAGCTCCTTTTGTGAACTAATCATAATAGGGATTCCAATAATATTTAGGTTATTACCAGAATTATAAATTCAGATGATATCAGCCTGTATAAAATAATATTTCCTAGCAGCAAATATTCTTTTAATTTCAGCAAATAGAATCTTCCATTTATTTAGCAAATTAAAAATTGTTCTATAGTCATCTTTTTTCCTCTACTCCTCCTGGAAGGTAGCGGCAAAATAGGTGGTGAAAAAATGTGTAAGTATGTAGTGTCACATGTTGGCTTAATTCTCTGTAGAATTTTTATATATAACACACAATTATTCTTAGGTGTTTAAATGTTAACTGAAAAGTGATCCCTGTTAAATATAAGAGTGAGAATAAGAGAGGGAGGAGATGCACAATTTGGGACATGCTCAATCGGACTTGCCCCAAATGGTGGAGTCAGAAACATGTCAGGCGATTCCAATACAATCCCATCAAGGTGGCATGTACCAATGCCATCTCACTAGTCCAAGTGATCATCTTCATTTCACAGCTGATCATGATGATAGGTCTAAGAGTCAAAGGAATCACACAAACAAGACTAGTGTCTGCTAATACTAACTGATAGAATTAAAAAGGGAGAGAACGATCCATCATGGGAAGTGGGATACACAGCAGACTCATAGAATGGCAGATGTCCTAAACAGCATTCTGGCCTCAGAATCAGCCCTTAAGACATTCGGATCTGGCTGAAGAGCCCATGAGAGTATTGTAGGCATGGAAAGCCAAGACACTCTGGAAAAAAAAAAAAAAAAAAAAAAAACTAAATGAAAGGTCTCTGAGAGTGAGATCCCAGTGGAAAGAATGGGGCCATCAAAGAAGGAGGTACCTTTCTCTGAAGGGAGGAGAGAACCTCCACTTTGACTATGACCCTGTCAGAATAAGATCGAAGTCGGTGAACTCAAAAGGCTTCCATAGCCTTGACAACTCATGACTAGAGCCTAGGGAGATTACTGACGCCATAAACAAGAATTTGAATTGTTAAATCAACAACAGGAGTCACTGTGTACTTACTTCTCCTGTGGGATCTGTCCTTAATGTGTTGTCCAATGTGAAGTAATGCTATAACTAGTACTGAAACAGTATTTTATCCTTTGTGTTTCTGTGTGGGTGCAAACTGATGCAATCTTGACTTAATATATACTAAATTGATCTTCTGTATATAAAGATAATTGAAAATGAATCTTGATGTGAATGGAATGGGAGAGGGAGCGGGAAATGGGAGGGGTGCAAGTGGGAGGGAAATTATGGGGGGGCATTGTAATCAATAAACTGCACTTTGGAAATTTATATTTACTAAATAAAAGAAAAAAAAAGAATTTTATATATACTTAAAATATGTAGTTATATATATTTAAAAATATGTAGACCTCAAGACTGAGCATAAAGAATTGCCAGCAAATAATTACAGAAAATACGTTACAATTTGCAAGTTTAAGTACATTTCTGGTTGATTAGTTCAGCCCCAAATTTCTATCAATGTGATTGTTTATGTGCTGGGACGTGCATTTACTGCTGTTTAATCCATATATAATCTCCCCATTTTTCAAACATACTAGTAAACCCTTCTTCAGTATATTTGATGGTGCTAAATATAAATGAGGCTCTAACAGATCTGATGATTCCATAGGACTGTGACTATACTAGCTTTGATTGTACTTAATAATTTAAGCATGATATTCTCTTGGCTATGCTGTGAATTCCTTTAGAGAAAAGAATTTGTAATTTTCATCCAAATGTCTTTAGTGTGAAGCCCAATGTGTGGCATGTGTCATGCATTCAATATACACTTGCCATACACTGAATAAAGAGACTTGTCCATTATAAATAGAAACCAAATTTTGTTGAAAGTATGGATGATGAAGAAGGTAATATGATCCCACATCAATTAATTGTATCAATTTACCATTTAAGATAAGCATCTCCACCAGCAAGGGTTTTTAGAAAAAGTTTGTCTAACTTGTTGATGTTAATGCTAATTTGTATATAAGTTTCTTGATTAGCAGACTCATGCTTTTCTTGAAACTTGATAGAGAGCAAAATAAGACATTTTAATGTTCATAAGAAGTGTTTTCCAAGTGCAAAGGTTGTGTTCATCAGCAATGTGGATTTAGATGGCTGAAATTTAATAAGCATGCTGAGAACATAAGTGAACGCAGATATAGATAAATAAATTTATAGATTTATATAATACTATAAAACAAAGTTCACAAACATCCATAAGTATCTGGTATTTGTCCCTAAAATGAAGGAATATTTCCAGGGATATTGTATTTTCAGATCTTCCTATATAATCCTTTCCCAAATGGACATTGGGTATGAGCCACTATACAATTTCTCTTGTTTTTATGCAGCACATGGTGGCAATTTATTCCTGCCTGATCTTAACATTGATCAATATCTGTGCCTCTTGCTTTCTGAAAGATCTGACCTGGGACCCCAGTTATCTCTTCTTCATCCAGTAGAATCCTTGGGTGAAAGCTTAGGTGATATTTTTCTAACCTCGTATATAACTTGTATATACTTTGCAATCTAATATTAGTCATGAAACAATGGTTAATCTGGCTTTTCAAAACAGTTTACAGGAGCCTTGCTGCAGTAAATACAACCATGTTGTACTGCAGCCAAAAGGGCATAGATCTACTCATTTTTCTTTTTTTGCACAATACTTTTAAACAGCTGGGAAACAGAAACATAAATATCTTTATTTTAGTAACACATTTGGAAAGGTATTTATTTGACTTTTCTAGAGACACAGAGTCAAAGATGGCATTCATTTTCATGAAGCCCTGGAAATTTAAGGACCTGAATCTGTCCCTCATTAGTTTTCAATTTTGCATCTAACAACCTTGTTTATTCTACTTTGACCACAATGGAGTTTTCCTGAGGCAGGAATAGAGCTTAAAAGGTTAAGGCAAGGAATTGCCTCGATGTAGTTCAGCACATTGTACAACCAGCAGCTAAAGTGATTTGTGTGTATCTTCCTCTGAATGATGTAGGTAGCTGTCAATATATTATGCATATTAATCTTGCATGCCACACTCATCTTTCTCATGTGCAGCAAATATATTTCCAAAATCTTTGGTGCATCAAGCCAAGAGTAGTTCTATTATGTTCTTAAAGGAGTAATGAAAAGTATTGAGTGATACATTAGATTTTTTTGAGTTGTTGGAAGTTGCTACATGTTGGGGAGCTTGTGCTGCTGTCAGGAGGAAGATATAATGTTATTTTCTTGCAACAAAAACAAAATGCTTTATGGTTCTCAAAATTCCTAAGGGGATCATGATTAAGCCCTGGAAATTATTTTTTATCTATATCATGAGAAAGGAGTGAGGACAGAGGGAGTTTAATGCCTTCCCGCTCAGGAAAGTTTGTAGCATTGCAAACCCTTTGGTGTCTCTAGTTTCAACTAAATCAGTATGGTCATAAAAGTGTACCTCCTCCCCCACAAACCTTAACACTGGCCGTTTTAAAACCTACTGCAGTGTGCAGCATGAAGAATTTAAAACATTTTATGTGTTTGGACAATGAACTTGGATGTAGAGTTTTATAAGGCTAGAAATGTACATGAATTAATAAGCTTATAATTTTATCGACTTGGTAAGGAAAGTGGAGATGTGGACCACAGCAAGAAAATTCATGACCAAGCTTTAAATCCCTGGTTTGGGGATGCCGCTCTCACATGAAAGTAAAGTATAGATATAACGTATCTGAGAAAGGAATATGTTGGTGTTATTTGTGGATTAATTTCAGAACAAACTTTCTGAAATACTTTAAGCTATTTAAACTGCATTTGATTTTGAGTTGCTCCACACCAGTGAAGCAAGAGATATGTTTGAGGAAATAGTGAAATGTAGTATTTTCCTCTGCCAGGAAATAGTTCTCAACATTCTGAAAATGGAATGTTTGAGAGTCTACTTTATTTTCTGTTTTCTCTGTGCCCTCTTGTCACCTCAAGATGTCCCTACCCACTCCTCCATACATTGTGCTCAGGAAGCATAAAATGCATTCATCTTGTCTTATAACTTTTATTTTATCAATTCTTGTCCATGGAGTTTATTTCTTACTTACATTTGACTCGCCCATTGTTTCTTCCTGAGACTTTCAAAATCGCACAAAGACCAAGTATCTACTGACTGTGTTCTATATATAAGTCCCCAAGTGTCTAATTACAATGTAAGTATTGTAAAGATACCTCAATATATGTATTTTGATATTGACATATATCCAGAAGATAATTCATGCTTTACATTCTTCATAGCATTTATTCTGAGAAGAAACACAACTGTTCTTTATTACAAACATAGTAATTCATAGGATTGATTGTTCTATTTGGCATTATCATGTAAACAAACAAGGAAGGCCCACATTTCAAAGCTGAGGCTTCCCTTTACATAACACAGAGAGCAAAACAAAATGCAACACACCTATATACAATGCAGACACACATAAATAATCATTTTCTTTGATATACTATTTTTGAAAATTAAAGCACAGAGTGTATTTAAGGTTAAAATATGTTAAAGTTATATTTTTAATGTGTGTTTCTCACCATAGATGACTTGGATATATATGTACAGGTCATTCCCAATCACAATATCAGGAAGAGTTATGGGGAAAAAAATGCTATGGCTATGGATAGGAGCCATGTTTTATATGCTGCCTAGATGAAGTCAAAATGTCAGAAGAGGGGGCCCATGGTGGTTTATGAGTCATTTAGGTTTTTTTTTTTGTTTGTTTTTGTTTTTTTTTTTAGATTTATTTACTTTATTTGAAAGTCAGGGCAGAGTTACACAGAGAGAAGGAGAGGCAGAGAGAGAGAAAGTGGTCTTCCATCTGCTGGTTCACTCCCCAATTAGCCACAACAGCTGGAGTAGCACCGATTTGAAGCCAGGAGCCAGGAGCTTCTTCCGGGTCTTCCACATGGAGACTGTGCTTATATGTATGTGTGGAGGTGGTGGTAGTGTGAAGAATGACTATTTGAAACATCTTATTTACACAAACTTGAATTCACCCTGAAGTAAAGAAAACATTGTTGCATCATCACAAACTGCTAATAATATTGACAGGAAAAGGAGCCATGCAAAATAGAAATAATCTTGAAAATATGGAACTTAAATAATATTAAGGTAGTTTGTTGCCTGAAGCAGAAGAAGACAATTTAAGTAAGGCTTCTGTCTGATGATATCTTCCGCTCCCTAGAATAGTTTCATTCAATTTTTGAAAGCAAATCAATGGAGAACTTGTCAAATATTTAATTGTCATTCATCCGTGAACAGTATAAAACTCTCTTGAACTAAGGTTCTTTCCATTGGGGAAGGACTGCAGGGTGGGAGTGAAAAAGAAAAGATGGTTTCCATTCAGAAGTTTTAGTCACCACCATGAATGTCTTGGGAGAAAAACATCCATTGCCCTTTAAAAAAGATGTTTTCCTAGAGGAGTATTTTGGAGGTGAAATTCTACTGGAATCATCTGAGAAAAATGTTTATTTTTATTGACTTCTTTATAGGCAGGGACTCTTTAAACATCACTAACATGAAATAATTGATCGGGCACTTTGGACACTTCTGTTCATAGGTTTTTCACATAGGCCTAGCCTTATTTTGCAAAATGAGGTTTAAAAACTTACTCCATTTACTAACAGTGATTTTAGCCTTTTAAATATTGGGTTGCTGTATTTTACATGAAAAATAAAGTTGGCATTGCTTTATTGTCTAAGGTGAAATATCAATTTCTATGTCAAATATCATAAGAAAATTTTAATTATTATTTAGGTAAATTTCTCATTGAAATTTCCTCTTGATATAATGATATCTGATTTTTTTATTTCATTAGAATTTGTTGGATGACTATTTTTTAAAAACTTCTATTTATTTATTTGATAGGTAGAATTACAGACAGTGAGCGAGAGAGAGACAGAGAGAAAGGTCTTCCATCTGCTGATTTACTTCCCCAATGGCTGCAAAGGCCGAAACTGGGCTGATCTGAAGCCAGGAGCCAGGAGCTTCCTCCAGGTCTCCCACGTGAGTGCAGGGGCCCAAGGACTTGGGCTATCTTCTAACTGCTTTCCCAGGCCACAGCAGAGAGCTGGATCAGAAGAGGGGAAGCCCTGACTTAAACTGGCACCCATATGGGATGCCAACACTGCAAGCACACAGCGCTGGCCCCAGATGACTTTATTTTTTAAAAATAATCTTTTTAACACTAAAGAAGCAGACAAAATATATGTACAAGAAACTTTAACAAACTGATGATATTGTAGAATTCATCTCATATAGTAAAATAAATGTTCATGAGTTAATAGCCGTACACCATAAATTATAATATTTATTGATAAGTAAATAATGAATAAATGAACAATAAAGGGTAGCTCTTTTGTTCAGTAGAATTCCAAAACAAAATGTAAAACAGAAGAGGGATATGGAAAATAAATTGTTTGACAAAAACATAAGCAACTTCCGTGGAAAAAAATCCTTAAATTACAGGGCAAAATTTTATGGTGAGGATGTACATATTCTCAAAGTCTTAATGTAAACTTAATGTATTAACTACAATTAGAATGATAACTCACAACAAAGAAATTTAGTGATCAAAGGTACCATCATGAGATCATTATTAAAATCAAAAATTCCTTGATAATACTACACCAATGCTCAGAATATAGTTTGTGGAATATGACTGCTAAAAATACATAACATCATGCAAATCATGATAAAACAGCAGATAAATTGAAAGGAAGGAAATGTTATAAAATTAGTTTTCAACATGCCTAAAAGTATTAATGTCATGAAAGACAAGACTAAATGACTACTTCATTTTGGAGGAAAAGATGGAGAAATATAAATATGATATGGGAGCCTATGTAGACTCTTTTTTATTATTGAGTTCTTTTTCTTGAATACTGTATACAAACTATGGAATTGTTCAAAAGAAAACATCAACTCAACCTTACAGCATACAATTTTGCTATGTCTTCATTTTATTTAATAATTGATGTTAAATAGAAAAATAAGGACATCTAAAGCTCAAAATAGATAATAACCACAATTCCTCTGACAGTACTGGAAAATTTTATTCTTTATCTTTTATGCAACTTAATTTTCCAACATTTTTAATCAAATTTCACTCAAGCTAATGAAGTTCTATTAGTTTTTCAGCCCTCTCCAAATGCCGTTTCAGGAAGGCATCAACATTTGAAATCCTAAAATCATTAATTTCCTGTATCCTAACAAAAACTAGTGAAAAACACATAAACTGTACTCTTATCTTTTGAATTACAATGGTTAAGTACAAAACCAATTCATTAAGATTTTGTAAATCATTAAAGCTATGCATAAAAGCACCTACAAAATTTCAAAAATCAAAGATTCACAGTGCACTGCACCTTGGAACATAAAATATACAAAATTTAATCCAAAAACATAAAACACAATGAAGCCCACACAACTATTCTTCTCACTGAGCTTGTTCCAATGCAGCACTCAATGAAAGTATTGCATACTCTGCATACTTAGTTATCCTCACTCGCTTTCCTCAAGCCATGCCACAATTTCTCAAAAAAGCAGTCCAGTTCTCGGTTAGGCATTGCATTTCCCAAGATAACCTGAGGAAGACAAAGGACAGCAGCTGCACACCAGAGACTTCCAAAGTGCACGTTCCCAGAACAGTTCACGCTACTGAGCTCTCACAGCTCTTCACACCATTCACCTCAAATGTGAAGAGATCTAGACTCTAACTGTTCTCATAATCATTCCCCAGCGATACGCCTGTTTAGAAAAGAAAAAAAAAAAGATATGAGAGGAAAAACTGGTAAAATCTATTTAGAACAAAGCCAGTGGCTTAATTAATAGTATAATACCAATTCTAAATCCTCATTCTGACAATTGTGTGATGGTTGTATAAGACATTCTTACGGGAAAATTGGGAAAGCTATATATGGCAACTCTATAATTTGTAGCAACTTCTCAAACTTCAGGTTAAAGAGATTCAAACAAATTTAGTGTACCTGTACATGAAAAATGTTTAACATTGTGCATGCTTCTATGTGTTTGTGTCTCAGTATCTGTGTACCATCTACCATTAACCTGACACTAAGCACAAATCTGAATAGAACAGTCTCAGAAAACATAATCCCAAATGTTGAATTCCCTAAATTGTTAAAGACTAAAATCTCAGGGGCTGGTGCTGTGGCATAGCAGGTGAAGCCACCACCTGCCGTGTTGGCATCCCACATATGGGCGCCAGTTTGAACCACGGCTGCTCCACTTCCATTCCAGCTCCCTACTATGGCCTGAGAGATCAGAAGAAAATGGCACAAAGACTGGCTCCTGGCTTCAAATCTTCTAAGCTCCAGCCTTTGCAGCCATCTGGGGTGTGAATCTGCAGATGGAAGACCTCTCTCTCTCTCTCTCTACCATGGTCTTTCTGTAACTCTGCCTTTTAAATAAATAAATAAACCTTCAAAAAATTAAAATCTCAGAAGTCACTCTCCTAAGTTAAAATCTTGAAAGCTGAAATCTTCAAATCTGCAATTCCCATAAAAGTGTAGACAGACATGTAAAGGGAAATGTCTAAGGAAAGAACTGGACACAAAATCCAGTAGTAACAGTAACACTAGTTTAAAAGTGTCTCATTTATCTGTATTGGTATCTTTTCCAGTTGATAAAATGCCAAGACCTTTAATGACTTAAAGCCACATTTTCCTAAAGATGTTAGAGCAAGAACCTCTCTTTACATAGAAATTGTTAACATGCATGTGGGCAGATTGCATGCTTAATGCCAATGGGATCCAGGCTGTTGAATCAAGATCTATTTGAGTATCTTAAATATTTCCACAGTATCACAGAAAACTTGGACTGATTAAGAAATATATATATGTATATATATATATATATATATATACATATATATATATATATATATATATATATAATAGCCACTGAATATCTTAATGCCTGTCTCTGTAATCTTGAAGGAAGCTTTTTTGGTTGTAACTTGCAATTGTGCCTGAAATTCTGTGAGAAATTTTTTTCTATCTTAGGGAGAAAGGGTGAGATTCAGCTAACAGAAGAGCAACATTTTGAGTAGAGCTGCCCATAATGACCTTTATAATAATATTTCAGAAACTGACTACAAGGGAGGTCAAAGTTAAAGGGAAATACTATATGTTTATATTACAGGTTTGTATTACTTTGTCATTATTTGCAGGAAAAAATTTCCAGCTCTTGCTACCTAAGAGGAACCACAAGGACCACCACCTCTTCTCACAAGGAACCAATGAAAACTCATTGAATGGTCAAGCAAGATAGAATGAGGAAGACAATTCTGCTGCAACTAAAGTGTTATAATAAAATCTGTAGAACAATTGTGAATAATCTTCCTTTCTTTGAATCAATCATGCAACTGTTCCTCTCTATTAGCGCATGTAATTGAGAGTGTAATAGCTATGCAAAGACTGACTATTTCAACACTAAAAATCATATTTTCTCAAGTTACACTATTTTTGGTCATCAACACATATATAATAAAGAACAGTCAGATATCAGTTAGACTTAATGGAATAAATTGGCCTTCTGGAAAATTCTCAATTCAAAGTATTTACTCACTGCTTCCAAGAACAGCTTTAGGAATTGAAAGTAACTTGTTGATATTGGTTCTATACACTAAAAAGAATACACATTACTCTGAACATTTTCTGTTAATATGAATTCTAAATGGTGAGCATTCAAAAATATTTATGATTTTGGGGGGACTGGCATTGTGTTCTCAGCAATTTAAAGCACTGTTTCCACTTCTAGCAGCACATTTTCTCATCCAGCTCCTTGCTAACATGCAACAGAAGATGGTCCAGGTATTTGAGCCCTTGCCACACAGGTGGGAGACCCAGATGGAGTTCCTTGCTCCTGGCTTCACCCTGGCCCAGCCTCTGGCCATTGTGGCCATTTGGGTAATGAACCAGCAGATGGAAGATTTCTCTCTCCCTCTTTCTCCCTCTTTCTACCCTTCTCTCTTTGTAACTCTGCCTTTTAAATAAACAAATAAACTTTAGAAGTATTTATGATTTTAAAAACAATCCTCTAGCCTTCCATATTGTCTTATTGCTTTCAGGTTATAGGACTTCAACTTCTTATTCTCCATTTACTAAAAGAAAGTTAAGCAGCAGGCATTTGACACAGTGCTTAGGATGCCATTTGATATCTCAAATCCCATATCAGGGAGCAGGGTTCAAGTACCTGCTCCGTTTCCAATACATTTTCATGATAATATGTGCCCTAGGAGTCAACAAGTGATAACTCTACTACTTGAGTCTCTGTCATCCACATGGGAGACCTGGACTGAGTTACCATCTTTGATTTTGACCTGGTTCAGCCATGGCTATTTGGCATTTGAGAAGTAAGCCAGTAGATAATAATTGCTCCATTTTTTCCTCCTTTGTCTTTCTGTTTTTCAAACATATAAAATGTATAAATTTTAAACACACACACACACACACAAAGTTTAAGCCTTTCCAGTCAGGACATTGTAGGTAGATACAATAAGAATCCTTCTAATGCAAAAAATGATTAATAACAATTTATCAAGAGAACTGTGCTTTAAACAAAGATTCTTCTAGCCCTTCTAAATTCAGAGACTTATTTATTATGTTCTCTTGGTTTAATTGGCAAGTTCCACAGTGCTTCAAAAGTTTGAAAATGAAAAGGGGGGTAGAAAAAGCAACAGCTCAAGGATGATTTTGCATAACTTCACACAACAAGCAGGTGTTTGTAAGAACAATTTACAACAGGGACCACAGAACCCACCTAGCTTGGATGACTTCCAACCTACTTCCAATTAAAACTTACCTGATCATAAATAAGAGATAAAAGCTTACTAACCAGCACAGTAAATAATAGATCTTAAAATAATGTACTTGAGGCTATGTTTAGAGACAGTAAATGAATTCCCTTTAGGTTAGGAAGTGTTAGAAGAGGATTTGAGGTCAGGATCCCCAGGACTCCAATAAAAGGTTGTCTTTCTCAGCACTGACGCTGATATTTTACAATGTAAACTGCCGCATCATTGCGAAGTTTACAATGCAAGCTGAACCTTGTGGGCTGCAATACTGCAATGGGGTTATCTATTTTTCAGCCTCTGTGAAAGTTTCAGTAAACATAATTGCCTGGCAGTAAACAGATTGGAATGGCCAGCATGACTTGGTCAGGTCAAGTTGGGTAAAAGAATTGGATGTATCAGTTGCTTTAAAAGACCAAGGAGTCTGTATATTATATTTTCATCCTTTATTCAAAATAGAAATTCTTATTATTTTCATGGAGGGATCTCAAAGAATGCTGCTAATGACAAAGGCCTATAGACCTAAAGAAGAAACATGGAGAAAGTATGTCTGATCATCCGTTTACTGGAAAGTAATTTTTGGAACTTGGAGCCACAAAATCTGCCAATATATATATTATATACTTCAATATATATATATATATATATATATATATATATATATATATATATATATATAAATGAAGCAGCAGAAGGAACCAGAATGTCAAAAAGATGAGTTGAAAATCCTAACTCCAATTCCTATGAATGAAATCTTACTAAGAAGTAGGGTCTTGACAGATATAATCTAGTTATGAGGAAGACTTTAAAGTGAACCTTAATTTAATATGATTGTAGGAAGAGGAAAATTTGACACAGACCAGATACGAAGGGGAGATGAAGATGGAGACAGAGACTGGAGTTACACTGCCACAAGCAAGGCTGGAAGAGGTAAAGAGATCCTGTTGTAGAGCCTAGTGGAAGATGCTGTCTATAGTGGCAGTCCATGTGATAGCAATGAACCAGGGTAAAGGAAGAAACTGGACCTACAAACAACTGGATTATGAACATCACATCCTCTTTCCCAGATCTTGCTAATGGTAAAGATGGACTGCCTGGGTTTGATTCCTAGCTCTAGCTCTTGACTCCAGCTTCCTTTCATTGAAGACTCTGGGAGGCAGAGGTAATGACTTATGTAATTGTGTCCCTGTCACCCATGTAGGAGAATTAATAATTCGCTCTTGGCTCTGGCCACAGTCCAGCCTCAAAGGCTCTGACCATTTGGACAGTGAACCAGCCATTGGGAGCTCTGTGTGTCTGTATGTTTGCACCCTTCTCTCTGTCATTGTGCCTTCCTAATACATATTTTAAAACATATGGCACTAGTACCACCTTGATTTCAGACCTCTGTCCCCAAGTATGAGACAGTACATTTATACTGTTTTAAGTTTCTAGTTTCTTCTATGTTGCTACAGCAGTGTTAGGAAGAAAAAAAAAAAAACTACTTCCTTTAATAGTCTATAGAATTTGGAAAGATGAGTGTCATGACCTATTTTGCTTGACAGAAGCATTTCAAAGCATCTTAATTCTACAAGACTCAATTCTTATAGTGAACACTGCTTTTGAAGTATGGAGCAGGAGATCATGAAACAGCATTTCAGCACTGACATTCCTAGAGAAGTGCTGTCTTTTCACCTTTGTCCAACAGAACTTGACAAATAAAGGCAAAGACCCCAAAAATCTTCTATCAGCCAAAGTGTTATCTTGAACGCTTAAACTTTATGTGACTCAACCTTGAAAACAAAATTTTTCATTAAATCAAGGGAATTTAAATTAAGAAAACATGTTCTAAATGGAACAGAATAGCTAAGGGGAAAATCAGAGAGCTGAACCAATCCAGAGATTGCAAAGGTGGAAAACTGCCACTAACTCAAGACCCAAGGGGACAATAGAAAAGTGGTTTTACCAGAGCTGGGGCTATTGAGTCAAGGTTGGAACCAAAGAGTCCTTGAATCCTGGGAGTGGGAATAATAAAGGAGATGCCAAAGAGGGGCCAAGGTTTGGGCGACTCCTTCCTGTTAACAACCAACTTTGTCTAATGTGTCTTATTTGCTAAACCTATCCAGGAAACAGCTGAATTTGGAAGACACTGTCTATAGTGGCAGCCCCCATGATAAGAATGAAAGGAAAGGAAGGGAATGGACTTGCAAACACATGTGTAATGAGTGGCACATTTTCTCTTTCAAAGTGGCTTTGCTGGCTCTTTAGTCTGCATTCTAAATATTCAACAATTATTTATTAAGTGCGTATCTTCTACCTAGTATTAACATGTTATTTTTCAAAGAAATTATTATTTATAGCTGTTGTTTATATTTCCACTAAGCCAGGGTCTTTTTGTTCTCTATTGTTAGGCTTCTTATTTGATGAAGTATTAAGCATTTTTACTGCAATGTTATTTTAAAATGTTATCTCAAACCTAAAAAAAAAAAAAGAATAGAAAGAAAAGAAGTTGGAAAGAGTATGGGAGAGAGGAGTGAGGAGGGAAAGAGGAAGGGAATAGTTTGATATTTTTAGAATTGTATCTACAAATCACATTGAAGCTGCTAAAATTAATTAAAATTAAAAGAAAAAACATGTATGTGTATGTAGTTATCTGACCTCATGGCTTTTAATGTCTAGTGAAGAAGGTAGGTCTTAATAAATGAACTAAAAAATAATTATAAGGTGAACAAAGTTCACTTTTACAATGATAAATGCAGGGTACAATGGTAATGGATAATTGGATATGCTGTGGGGGCTTTGGGTACTCACAGATGCCTTCACTGAGGAAGTTATTCTGAGGAATGGATTTGTGCTATTCTACCAATGGTTTAGCTAAGAAGATTCTCAGGCATAAGAAAGGACCTGCCTGGAGAAAACGTGGATACTTTCTTATGTAACAACTTTACAGACCCACGGGCCCCCATGTATTGGGTCAAATATTATTCTACATGTTCCTGTGAGGATATTTTGAGAGAAAATGAACATTTAAGTCCATAGACAGAATATAGCAAGATTGCCCTCCCTGGGCATCTATAAGCGGGGGGCCTGGAAATTAACAAAAGGTAGGCTCTCCTCTGAATAATAGTAAGTTATGTCTGCCTGATGGATTGCTGTGGGGATATACTTTTTTTCATGCTTTTAGATTCATATCAATACATGAACTCTTCTCAGTACTCAAGTCTGCTGTCTGTATGAAAGACACAAAACGAGCTCATCTGGCCTCAGGCCTTCACACACAGGCTAGAACTTAAGCATTAGCTTTCTTGTGTCTCTAATTTGACAACTGTAGATTGTGCAACTTGATAGCTTCCTTAATTACATGAACCTAATGTCTATTGCATATTTATTTGCACACTCATGAGCACACACACACTTCAAAAGTTTGTGTAAGTTCACATTGTCTTTTAATTTCATTTTCCCCGAATTTTTTGAAGTACCTTCATATGTATATATCACTTATTAGTTCTGAGAAAGTAATCAGGATGCTTATCAGAAGCTGAAGGAAGGCCAGTGTGGTTTAAGTGTTGATCCTAAGAGACAGAAGCACAGCACGACACTGAAGAAGCAAGTGGGACCAACTCACGCATGCTCTGCATTTTATGTTTTACAATTTGTTTTTCATTCCCCATAAAGTGAGGAAATCATTTAAGAACTTAGGAGGGGATGTGAGGAGAACTGAATCCAGTCCAGCTTTTAATAAATAATCTTGGTTGCACTGACAAGGAAGATTTTTTAATGGAATGAGCTAACAGTTGAATCTGGCAAACCGAGTAGGATATATTGCAATTGCTCTGAAAGGGGATGATGGTGGGTAAGTCTGTGATGCAGATATGGTGAGAAGTGAACAGAGTTGCAATGCATTTTTTGAGTAAAATGAATAGGGCTTGATAGATCCAAATGTACATCATATAATCAACAATGGAAAGGTAAATTTTTTATATTTTTGCAAAGGTACAAGGATTGTCAGTTTGTTGCAAACTCTGAAGTGAGTGCCTTTGGGAAAGATGAATACTGTGTTTGTTCCACATGATACCAGCTCCCCAAATGATACAATCTATTTAATCAAATCATTAGATTTAGCTGCTTATCCAGGACCAACCAACCATTTGACTGACTGCATTTAGGTTGCAAATAGAATGCTTTTAATAAATATTTTCTGGATTGAAACAAATTAATTCCTAGAATTTATGCTTACAGAGACATTCATACCACAGATTCTTATATTGAAAAATATTAATCTACAGGGTTTTAAACTCAAAAGAGGATTATTCAGCAGTCCAGTCTCTATATAATAATGGAATCAAAGTTAAGTTCATTTTATTTCGCATTCCTTCTGGCTCTATTTCACTAGTGAGAAATTAGCTATGTTTCAATATATCAGTATCAAATAACACAGAAGCAGAAATGTGCTGTAAGTCCTCACGGACTTTAGTTTCCTCTACCCTCAATCTTCCAATATCATTATGCCTTCCTTGGCTACCATTCACTGCTTATGTTGGCATTTTTTTTTCCTTAAAAGTAACTCTAAACTCAATGTTCAGAACCAGTGTAACATCTCTTTCTTCATATACATTAATATTTTTATGCTAACATTTTTATATAAACTACATCTTTTGATAAGGAATAAAAATAAGGCTGGAGACAGAGGTATTTTTAGTGTACTAGTCCCAAAACTACCTTAATAGGTCTATTTGTATAGAAGTAAACTGATAATGAATTTTTATAGGAACTAGACTCAGCCTGAATGCAAATTTGTTGATCTCATGACATGTAGGGGACATTTTCAGTTAATTAACCTCATAGATTCTCCAAAGTAGTCTTGGTAGATTCATTTTAAATCTGAGAAAATAGAGTAAAACTAGTTAAAGAGTATCTTGAACATAACATAGAATGAAAATTTCACAGCCAGCGTATGTTTTCAGAAGTCATATCATACCATAGTTTTCACACAAGATTATTGTAAGGACAGATTTTGATATGTCAGATTACCTAAAGTAATATCATGTACATGTAGTGAAACATGCTTTTCATATTATCTGACAAAAATTTTCATTGCCAGAATTCAATAAAAAATAATGAAAATTACTTTTTGTACAGAAGAATTTACAAATAATGCTTCAGAATTCCTGAGATGAGTTATTTTCAAATACTTTATTTTAGATATTTCTTAAAAAAAAAAAAACAAAACTAGAAATAGACTTACTATATGATCCAGCAATCTCACTGCTGGGTAAATATCCAAAAGATTTGAGCACAATTCATCAAAGAGATACCTGCACCACCATGCTTATAGCAACACTGTTCACAATAGCTGAAATTTCAAATCAATCAAGGGCCAGGGTTGTGGCTTAGTAACTAAACTTTCCCACCTGTGGTGCAGGTATCCCACATAGGTGCTGGTTCATGTCCTGACCACTCCTCTTTTGATCCAGTTCTTTGCAAAGGCCTGAGAAAGCAGTAGAAGATGGCCTAAGTGCTTGTGCCCCTGCATCCTCATGGGGAACCTGGAGGAAGCTACTGGCTCCTGACTTAAGATTGGCTTAGCAAAGTCTATTGTGGACAGTTGGGGAGTGAACCAGCAGATGGATGACTTTTCTCTGTTACTTCTTCTCTCCGTAATTCTGCCTCTCAAATAAATAAATAAATAAAAAAGAATGTTATACTAGTATAGTTTTAATGATCTGTGGTTACTTAAAAATTTACTGTTTATGGGTGAAATCATCATTTTTCCATTCAATTATTGTTTAAAGTCACTGTCTATATTCACACTAAACTAGGGTCTGGTTGCTTTTTACTTGTTAAACTTCTTATTGGGTAAAGTATTAAGCCCTTTTACTGTAAACAAAGAGACAGAAAGGAAGAGAGCAGAAAAGAATGTAGGAGGGAGAGAGGGAGGGAGAGAGAGGAAGAAAGAAAGAGGGAAGAAGGGAATATCATGTTTTTAGAGTTGTATCTTCAAATCATATTGATCTGTTAAAACCTAATTGAAAATTAAAGTACAAAATAAAAAATAAACTCTTTATGCTGATGATCATTTTTATTTGTATGCATTTTTAAAATCTACTACTTTGGGACCAGTTTTTTTTTTATTATTATTCTATTTACTGACATCATTTATACCCACTTATGATTTTAGATGGTTACTCTAGGGCCTACATGTTTGTAATTAATCTCTGATTACCTTAAAATAACATTGTACAGCTTATCATATAGTGTGAGGACATTGTAACTATGTATTTCAAATTGCACATTTATATCTGTGTGCTATTGTGAGAATGTTTGCTTTTACTTATAATCACAAATAGTAGCTACTTTTGCTTTAGACAGTTATATTTTTCCAAATATTTTTATAGTAAAATTGATTTTATTTTTATTACCTTTTTTATTCCTTATATTTTATCTTTATTTTGTTTCCAGTGTAATTTATTTCTTTTTTAGTCCGCTTCTGTTTTCCCGAATAACAGCTTTCAATGTCTCTTGCAGAATGGGATTGCTGGCAGTTTTTTCCCTCAGTTTTTGTATATCTGAGCAAATCTTGAATTCTTTCACTTCTGAAGGATATTTTTACAGGTTGGAGAATTCTGAGTTTATAGCAATTTGCTCTGTTTCAGTTTGTTTCTTTTCTCTCAATATTTTTAACCATTTTAACATTTTGCCATATTTGCTTCATTTGTAAAAGTCTTATATATAAATATAGACATATACACATATACTGCATATGTAGAATTATGAACATACAACACACACACTTTGTTCAGAGAGGTTGTTATATTAATATTACACTTTTTAAAATATCTCATTGTTTTCTTTGTAGTTTCATAATTCCTGAAGAGATGGCAGCTGTATTTCTCTCCCTTTTTCTTCTGTTTTTAATGTGTGCCTTTTCTCTTTCTTAGCTCATCGTTTTCTTTGCATGTTTAGTTCCTATCACCTTAAACATGATATGCTTAGGTTTCATTCTGTTTATAGTTATATTAATTTCTTGTGTTTATAATTTGGTATTTGTCATTTGTTTTGAAAAGTTCCTGGCCATTATTTATTCAATAATATTTTCTTCTGGGGCTGTCATTGTGGCGTAGTGGATTAGGCCACCACCTGCAATGCCAGAATCCCATATGGGCACCAGTTTGTGTCCAAACTGCTCCACTTATGACCCAACTCCCTGTTAATTGCCTTGGAAGAGCAGCAAAAGATGACCCAAGTATTTGTGACTCTGCACCCACATAGGAGACCTGGAAGTAGTTCCTGGCTCCTGGCTTCAGCCTGGCCTAACCCCAGTCATTGCGGACATTTGGGGAGTGAATCAGTGGATGGAAAATACCTCTCTGTCTCTCCCTCTCTGTCTCTATAACTCTGTCTTTTAAAGCAAATAAATCTTTTGTTAAAAAAGAATATTCCATTCTCTTCTATTTCTTCCACTAATAGAATTTCAAATACCTGTATTAAATTTATTCACAAATCATGATGGTTATTTTTCTCTCTTTCTTTTGCTTCTTGTTTTAGTATGGGTATTTTATATTGAGTTATCTTAAAGTTAATTGATTTTATTTATCAGTTGTGTTGACTCAGCCAGTGAAGCAGTGATGTGTTCTAGTTTTAGCATTTCTTTTTAATTATTTATTATAGGTTTCATCTCTCTGCTATAGAGAAAGAGAGAGAGAGAAAGAAAGAGGGGGAATGGAGGAGGGAGGAAGAGAGAGAGAGAGATTCCACCACTGGTTCACTCACCAAACGCAAAAGTAGCTGGGGCTGGGCCAGGCAGAAATCAGGAGCCAGGAACTCCTTTCGAGTCTCTCACTTTGGTGGTAGTGATTCAAATATTTGAAGCAGAATCTATTGGATCTCAGGTGCATTAGCAGGAAGTTGCAATGAAAGGCAGATATGGGACTAAACACCAGGCACTCTGATATGGCATGTGGGTGTTTCAAGCAGCTGCTTAACTTGCAGTGCCACAATGCACACCCCAATAATATTTAAATCTCTGCCTGATTCTTGTACCATGACATCTATTTCTAATTCAGGTGATTTATGTTTTTGTCTCTTAGAAAGGTGTTTATTTTCTCTCTCTTTGCATGGTATCAAATTTTGCTTAAGTGACAGATATCTTACGTAACATTGTATAATTTAGATAAATTGTAATGGATGGGGATGGACACACTTTTCCTTTTGGGAAACTTTTAGTGTGTGAGTTTATTTTGATATAGTCATGAGTTGGATTTGGCTCTTCTGTACTCTTAAGTCACCACAGAGTTCACATTTTTCTAGTAATTCCTTTTTTTTTTTTTTTTTTTTTTTTTTGACAGGCAGAGTGGACAGTGAGAGAGAGAGACAGAGAGAAAGGTCTTCCTTTTGCCATTGGTTCACCCTCCAATGGCCGCTGCGGCTGGTGCATCTCGCTGATCCGAAGCCAGGAGCCAGGTGCTTCTCCTGGTCTCCCATAGGGTGCAGGGCCCAAGGACTTGGGCCATCCTCCACTGCACTCCCGGGCCATAGCAGAGAGCTGGCCTGGAAGAGGGGCAACCAGGACAGAACCTGCATCCCGACCGGGACAAGAACCTGATGTGCCGGCGCCACTAGGCGGAGGATTAGCCTGTTGAGCCACAGCACCTGCCTCTAATAATTCTTTATACTCTCATGTGGACTGTGTTCCCAGAGTTTATTTTTCTCAATGCCTGTGCATCTTATCCTTGGCTTTGCATCTTTCCCTTTGTGTTGTGAGCCTGAAACTGTCACTTGTGCCTCTTCTGACTGTATTTTGCATTTTTATCTTCACTTGTTAGTCAGCTAGTGAAGAGCTGGAGAAAGGAATGTTCACTGGCATTCTGATCAAGCTTGTCTTAGGCACAGCCTATGTCTCTGTAGTCCTCCTGTCCCTCTTCTGTTCTGCAATTGGTTGCGTACATGAGTTTCTCTCCACATATCAGGAAAGTGTCTGGGTATTCTTCTTGATTGATCTTTCCTGTGAGTTCCTGGTGGGATTTATGGAATGAAACACATGCAAGAGGATGCAAACACCCTCTTGCTAAGGTATTTGTCCCTAGTAACCAAATACTCAAATGTTTTCTCTCAGGGCCAGTGGTGTGGCTCACTTGGTTAATCCTTTGCCTGTGCATCCCATGTGGGATGCCGGTCTAGTCCCAGTTGTCCCTCTTCCAGTCCAGCTCTCTGCCGTGGCCCGGGAGGGCAGTGGATGATGGCCCAAGTGCTTGGGCCCTTACACAAGCATGGGCCAGGAAGAATCACCTGGCTCCTGGCTTCACATCGGCACAGCTCTGGTTGTAGCGGCCATTTGGGGAGTGAACCAACAGAAGGAAGACCTTTCTCTGTCTCTCTCTCTCACTGTCTATAACTTTACCTGTCAATAAATTGAAAAAAAAAAATGTTTTCTCTCTGGAGGTACCCATCTTTCCCTAGATTTAGGGTGAGTTAGTTGCTATATATTCTGAATTCTTTAACTGATTCAAGAAAATCTTTTCCTTTTCTATTTGATTAATTCATTTCTTTTTATAAAGATGAAGAATTTTCCCACTTTCTGTGTCTTGAGTTAAAACCAGAATGCTAAACATGTTTTTTAAACTTAGTTTCAAAGAGTGAAAGTGTATGTAGGGTTCATTTATTAACAAATAATTCTTGGAATAAAAAGATTCATACTTTAGCCTTTCTTCTGTTACCCTTCCTGCCCTCATATTCGAGCAAGCCAGAAATCACACAGCTAGGTACTAAAATCTTCCAAAAGCATTTGATTTTCCTTGTTCCCTGGTTGCTTATCTCTTTCCTCTTTATGAGATGGCACAATGCCTGTCAGTCACGGTAATGGGGAATGGAAGAATTGAGAGGGGCAGTTTATCTAAGGGGAGCAGAGATGCTTTTGCTTTCTCATCTTTCTTCTACTAGATATCGTTTTGTTTTCTGACATCACCTGATGACCTTGCAATTTTTTTTTTATTTCATTCATGTGCCACACACACAATTTCAAAGCAAAAGGCCAAAGGGGTGTTTGAGACAGAAGCACTTTTAGTAATAAAAAAGTTAATTTTATTAAGAGTTTGCTCAATCTGACATAGATAGGGACTCTTTTAAGATATGGTCACATAGTATAGAAACAGCATTGAGGGGTGCATATTATAATCTTTCCTTGATATTCACAGAGGATTGACTGCAGGTCCTTCTTTCCAACAGAGTTGGTAATTTCTAGATCCTAATTTTTATTTAGTGACTGTTTCAAGTTAATATAATTTTTGTTGTTATAGAACCATGTTTTATTTTTTTATTTTTTTTTATTTTTTTATTTTTTATTTTTGACAGGCAGAGTGGACAGTGAGAGAGAGAGACAGAGAGAAAGGTCTTCCTTTTGCCGTTGGTTCACCCTCCAATGGCCGCCGCGGTAGCGCGCTGCGGCCGGCGCACCGCGCTGTTCCGATGGCAGGAGCCAGGTGCTTATCCTGGTCTCCCATGGGGTGCAGAGCCCAAGGACTTGGGCCATCCTCCACTGCACTCCCTGGCCACAGCAGAGAGCTGGCCTGGAAGAGGGGCAACCGGGACAGGATCGGTGCCCCGACCGGGACTAGAACCCGGTGTGCCGGCGCCGCAAGGCGGAGGATTAGCCTGTTGAGCCACGGCGCCGGCCAGAACCATGTTTTATAGATGATCTAACTAGATTCCCAGTTTATTTCCTAAAAATTCTACAAATTATGTAAAAGGGAAGTTAAGCTACTATTTTAAAATCTCAATCCAAGCCAAAGAGAGAAAAGTAATATAAATCAAAGATAGGGAATGTCTTATGAAAAAAAAAAAAAAACTGTTAGGAAAAACTTGATGGTAATTAACAGTTGGAAATAATACATGCTATATCGTGATGTTCCCATTTACATGGAAGTTTCATGATCAATTCAGAAGCAAGAGCAAATTAACCCTCAAAGTACGATCCTGCCATACTGAACACACTCATCTCAAGAGCATATTGCTATGGCTATTACCCTCTAGTCCCAAACCTGGCTGTTCCACTTAATAGCTGAATATTATTTTTTGTGTTTATTTTATTTATTTCAAAGGCAGAGAGACAGACAGACAGATCTCCCACCCATTGCTTTACTTCTCAAATGCCTAAGGCAGCCAGACAGGGCCAGCATGATTTTGGGAACCAGTAACAATCTGGTTCACTCGCATGGATGGCAGAGATCTATTACTTGATACAACACCTGCTGTCTCCCAAGGTTTGCATTAATAGGAAGCTGGAATCAGAAGAGGAGTTAGAATTCAAACTCAAACACTTCAGTATGGAGTGCTGCTGTTCCCAGTGACATCTTAGCCACTACACCAAGCATTCACCCACTGCTACATTTGATGGAACAAAATAAACAATTCATAAGAAAGAGAAGTGGAAAACAAATGGAAATCATTTGTATGCACAGTACTGAGGCCTGATATGTACAGACAAATCCGACCCAATGATCGTGTTCTCTCTCTAGTTCAGCTGCTATAAAGAAAAACCTTCCCTTCACTATGTACTGAGCCGTTGATTGATGGGCAGTGCCAATCCCTTCATGGAGTTTGTTGATGTTTGCTGTCATGGCTATGGCTGTGTGAAGTTTGTAACAGAGTGACAGGCAGCATTTCAGTTTGTTGGTGGTTTTCCTTAAACCAAGTGGGATCTAGTGATAAATGGAACATAAACTAGAGAAATCACCATACATTTCAGTGGGATCTCCCTCAAACCCAGTCTGTATCAAGAGTGAAAATGCACTAAGATAAACTTCTCAGGATGAAGAGTGTTTTGAGATTCATTACTGAATATAAGACTAGCAACAAAGAGAATGATTTTCTTGGCATTTAAAAAAATTGGATTTATGAAGAACGAACTTCATAATGTATGTCTATCTCATCAGGTTTATTTCGGATTGTATCAATAACTACTAAGGGTCTATGATACATGGTTTTGTTGAATAATTAGTGACTGAGTTGGTAATATTATTGATAATATGTCACATACTATAACAGGTGTTTCAGTAAATGTTATGATATAATCTTTATTAGCAGTTCATTTACAACAAAGCAGTTGTAAGAAGTGTACAAATAGAGTTGGCTGTGTATATCTGGGATTTCCACATCTGTAGACTGAACCAATGCTGGATGGAAGATCTTGGGGGGAGGGGTAGATTGCGTTTGTACTGAAACATTTTCATAAACACTTTTTCTGGTCCTTATTTCCTAAACAATAAAATATAACAGCTATTTACATAGCATTTACATGTTTTGTGCACTTTACACATCTAGAGATTCAAAATCTACAAGGGAAAATATGTAATGGATACATAAACATTGCACCATTTTATATAAGAGACCAGAGTACTCATGGACTTTGGAATCTGAGGGTGTTCTGCAATCAATCTTCCTCAGACACAAAGGATTTCATACAATATGATGAAAATGCATTTCCATAAGAATATAAAATAAGGAACTACTTATTTAAGTTTTTATTTGAGAAGTAGAGTTACAGACAGTGAGAGGAAGAGACAGAGGGAAAGGTCTTCCATCTGCTTGTTCATCTCCAAATAGCCGCAAAAACTGGAGCAGAGCCAATCCGAAGCCAGGAGCCAAGAGCTTCTTCTGGGTCTCCTACGGGGTGCAGAAGCCCAAGCTCTTGGGCCATCTTCTGCTTTCCAAGGCCATAGAGGAGAGCTGGATTTGAAGAGGAGCAGCCAGGACTCAAACTGGCGCCCATATGGGATGCCAGTACCACAGGCAGAGGGTTCCTATTGCACCACAGCACCGGCCCCAGGAAACGTTATTTTTACAAGCATATTAGAAAGTGCACCATGAAGAGTCAGCATTTGAGATGAATTGTGAAGCTTTGGGAAAGTTTTCTAAACAGTGTGTGGGTTGTGTATATTTGATCTGAAAACAAAAAGCAAAAAAACCCATAACTTAAAATGTGGAGATCAAGGTGCTGGCTTATGGCACAGATGGTTAAGTCGACACTTCCAACACTGATATCCAATATAAAGCATCAATTCAAGTCCCTAATTGTTCCACTTCTGATCTAGCTCCCAGCTAGTGCACCAGAGAATGCAGCAAAAATGGCAAGTATTTGATCCTCTGCCACATATGTGGGAGACCCAGATGGAGGTCCTGGCTTAAGTCTGGCCTAGCCCCAGCCTTGGGGCCATTTGGGGAGTGAACAGGCAGTTGGAAGATTCCTCTCTCTTCCTCTCTCTCCTCCCATCTCTCTCTGTAATTCTACCCTTCAAGTAAATAAACATTTTCAACCTGTAGATCAAAGTTTGCAAGGCCAAGAAATAGTGAGCTAAACTTGTGTGATAGGTTTATACAGAACACAAATGTATTTTGACTGTATATATCTAAACTTTCCTAGATTGTTAAATTTCATTGTTAACTCAAATATGTTCTTCAGAAAAATAAATGAAGTAGAGAGACAAGAAATTAATGGCAGCAAGGCTAAAAAAATTGTCTTGAATTAGATAAATGTTTTTACTTCAATACCAAGTTATTTTTTTTAACAGAATTAAATCTAATAGGCAGCGTCATTGAAGAAGACTTGTTATTCTAATTAGCACTGTTTCTTAATATAAATTCTCTTTGCTTATATGTTCCATCAAATAATAAAAGCACCTTCAGCTTCAAATCTTATATAAGAATGTATTTCTTCATGATTTCCATCATATATTTTTTCCTGTTTAAAAATGACTATTTTAATCAGAGAATCTCAGGTCACACTCTTCTCAATTTTGGAAGCTGATTCAATATGCAATTCAACCAGAAACTCATATCTCTCCAGATCCCTCTTCAGAGTATAACACCCAAATATTGCATCTTTACTGGCCAAGGGGTAGCTGTTTGTTGAGTGTAGAAGCACCTTGGCTGTGTTGAATAAGGAAACTCTATGTTTGTAGAGGAAATGTCACTCAGAGTATGGGCAGAGCCAGGGGTATGTAGAAAAGAAGCAGGCTGCAGTAGAAGACTGATTATCTCCTGTTGGGTCTTAGTCCACCCGTACAAGGATGGACTGGGTCCGAGGAAAGGTAAGTGTGCCGCTTGCCCGTTCCCCAGCCTCCTGGTCCCGGAGACAATCAGACGCAGTGGGGAGCCAAGTCTAGCAAGGACTCATTTACCTTTTGCATAATAGTACCTTTTATAACACAAAACTGCAGAGTCATTGGGGCAGGGCTAAGGGCCAACCAATCACTTAAAAAATCACCTTATGGGGGGATTTCTATAGGACTAGCCCTATGTCTATACACTTGTTACTAGTTTTGTTACCTCCCCTGATGTTGCACAGCCAATTAGTTTTAGTGGTAAACAACTTTGGATTCCGCCCATCTTACTTCCTCTGGGCGCCATCTTACTTGGCTCCACGCGGCTTCATTCTGCGCAGCTCGGGCGGGGGCACCCGGGCCTGGCCTGGCCTGGCTCATGCCCCACAGATTCCCCCTTTTTGTTTTAGCACGCGATCCCTGTCTTAGGTTGCCCCCAGCCGTCCTTGCCCTTACCCGTCATTGGTAACCCAGGCAGCTTGGCCATGAGCCCTGTCTTAGGTTGGTGCAGGACGCTGGGTGCTTTACCCATCTTGGGGTGTCGCGTGACTTGTAATTATGGGAGTGGGGTGAGCTTTCTCCACCGTCTGTCTTAGGTTGTTCCGGTCCATCCGGAATCTTACCTGTCATTGGCAATGCGGAGAGCACCGGGGGCGCTTCCCCAGTTCAGGGGATCGTAGCCCTCTGTGGCTAGCAGCCTCTGGTAATGAACCTCAACCTATCTTACCCTTGTTGCCTTTATGCGCTGTTGTATAAACTGTATAAGCCTATTCATTATGCATGGGCCAATAGCAAGGATTAAAAGCAGGGCAAGAAGCAGTCCAAGAAGAGAGAAGAGGTGGGGAAAGAGTCTATTAAGGCTCGTCCAAAAGAGGCTTTTTTGTAGTTTTCTTCATCTTTTTCAGGTCCTCCTGAAGTGTTTTGATGATCACGTTTGGGTCATCGAATCCCCAGTCACTGGGCTGGGCACTTCTTGTCAGGATCACAGCGAAGAGTAGTGTCCACATCATCGCCTGCCTTTCGATTTCGATCTCCATCCATTTCTGGAAGAGGAAAGACAAGGGGATCTCCCTCAGGGGCAAACTGCTCCCTGGGTAGGTTGTTACTTGCATCAGGCATAGGCCTGATATTTCTGGCCAGTATTTAAATTGGAGTCAACTCCCCTATGGGGAACACACAGCCAAATCCTCTTCCCAACTGAATCAGCAGGTCAGGCCCTCTCCAGAGTCTGGTGAGAGGGTCTCTCCATCTAACGAGCATCTGAGGTTTAGGGGTTAAATGTCCCCAATGTTTTTGGAACCTTGACTCTCTTGACCCTTTTGAAAAATTTAAAATATTGATAGTAAACAAGGCCTCATGTAACTGTAGATAGGGGTAGCCACTCCCCCTTTTTGTTTTAATAACTGTTTCTAGAGGCATAGCCTGTTCCTGTGGGTTGTGAGGGATTTTAGTAGAGTGTTGAATCATTTTACATCTTGGCAGCACTTTTAAACATCCCAATTGGTATCTCCAGGGGCCCTTTTGGAGATACCAAAAGTTTAGAGAATTTAGAACGTTGATTTTTAGAAAGTTTGTTAAAGGTGCCAAGAGAACTTAGAGTATCTGGTTAGAATAGAATTTTTTAACATCCTGAAATGATAGCCCTTCATTAGACAGGGTGATCTTCATAATGATATTTAACAATGCTTTTTATTAATCTGAACTTAACAGAGACAGTAGAGTATACACTAGATTACCTTGACAGAACATGAATTTTGTTTTTTGTTATTGAATAAACCAGAAATAAAAACCTTGAACATAAGCACACAAAATCCTCACATAACTTAAAACTACTTAACAGAGCTAAAAAGAGCTTACATGACCTAACTTTAGAAATGGCAGAGTAACCCATTAAGCAGACACTGTTAAAATAGACGTTACAGTTTTTGCAAAAACAGATTAAGATTTACGATTGAGACCATTTCCAGATATTTGCCAACATTAGTACACATTTTTTACTTCAACTTTAGGTCAATGTAATTTTGGCATTAGCACGTAACTTAAAGAAAACTCTGTAAACAATTTTAAAGTTGTAAACCTTTTAAAACTTTTTATGACTTGCTCACACCTTCTGAAACTTTATACCTGTAGTTACTTTTACATAGTCTTGAATTGTCATGTAAGACACTGAGTTATTAATGAATACCACACCATTAACTCCTCCTGGACAGCAAACATGGACACTAGTACATGTTTACAACTTTGAAAAGATCTTCATCGTTAAGAGAAACACGTTTAAAGCATATCAAAGACATGTAAAACCGAGCAAGTGAGCTACCAAGCAAACCGAAGGGCTTTGGCATTAACTTAATTCTCTGAACCAATCTGTATTGGCTTACTTTAGTTAACAATATAAGGGCTTGTATACACAGAATTTACTCTCATTTTTATAAGACCACTCTAGCTGGAAAGCAAAAACATGAATACAGCACAGGTCTGACATTATTCACAACATTTTAATATACTTTGCATAATTTGAATTGACTCAAACAGTTGTTACTTTAACAAATTTAGAGTCCCATCCTTTGAGAGTTCCAGGGATCCTACTGGAAGTCCCAAATTTGGTAGACTGCATTTGAGAATTTAAACTGTTAGAGAGTCAACCGCTTAGCCAAAAACTAGTACGTATAACCTGAGTATTTTAACCAAGGCTGTGGGGTAGATCTGATCAGAGTTAGGTAATCACTCAAACATTAAAGACAGACAAATTCAATGAAACACGAAACCTTTAAGACACGTGCAAACTCTCAGATAAGTTAACTACAGCAGCACAGAAAAGAGCTGGTCATCAGCATGGGAGCCCATTGCTTAGGACAGGGAAACACATCTGAAACAAAGCGGCAGGGAATGAGAGGCTTCCGTAGTGCTGGAGAAAAAGTTTTATTAACTGCAAATAAAGACTCATTAGGTTGGAAAGGGTTAATGGATGAAGGTTTTTGTTCCTTTAGGTAAGGCCAGTGGTAGCCAAAGGCATTTTTTCTTCCCCCTCCTAGTGAGGACAGCATTGAATTGTAAATAGAGAGGAAAAAAGCAGCCCTTGGGACTAGTCTCCCTAGAATACCTGGCCAAGGCCTGCACGGGTGCAACAGGCTACACTGACTGGAAGAGAGTGCAGAGAAAGGCCATGGTCCCCCATTTACAGGGAAGACTGTGCACGTCGGAACCTAGCAGGACTGGCTGTGGGGTTGAGTAGGCACGCTGTTTACAAGATGGCGGCGGGCGATTCAAGGGAGGGGAATAACCATAAAGGGGTGGCCACATGGGCGGAATTGGAGGAGCAGTGCGTTGAGGCAGTGTTGGGCTTTTAGGGGTTGCCGCCACACCTGAAAGCTCCACCTTAGTTTTAACTGCCTCTGGGGATTTATGAGCCCCCCTTAGGCCAGTGCAGGCCTCTTGATGATTAGCATTTATTTCTTCCCAAACAAGCATTTTAACAAACTGGTCCTGAAGGTCCCCAGCTGGCAACTTACCTCGGAGACTGTGTTTGACCCTAACTACAAAATTTGGCAATGACTCTCCCAGCTTTTGTCGCACCCCTGCGATGGGAGATTCTGTGGGCCCCTTATCCAGCTTGTACCAAGCATTAAGTCCTGCCTGCCTCACTTGTTCACGGTACAGAGCAGGTAGCACAGCTTGCTGGATCCCCGTAGAGAACCCTTCCCCCATCCCAGCCATCATAGTGTATGTAATAGGGATAGCTGGCTGGGCTGCTCAGTTAGCTTCAGCACTCACCCGGGCACTCCTCCTTAAAGAAGGCGCACCACTTTATGAACTGGAAACTCACGAGGACTGCCTTGGCCACATCCAACCAGCCCTCGGGGACACATGGGTGATAAGCTATATCTTGCAGCAGGGTTTGGGCCCAGGGGGAATTTGGCCCGTCTTCCACCACTGCCTTGCGAAGCTCCTTTAAGTCCTTCACTTCCCAGGGATACCACTCCAGAGCCCTGTTGCCACCTGGAGCTAAATTAACAGGGTAGGCCTGAGGCAGCAGGTTCCCTGGCCCAGAGTTCACTTCCCTATGCTGCTTTATGTCCACCGGATAAGCTTCCACAAAGGTCACCTCATTTCTCCTCTCCCCTCCTGGGCAATCATAAGTGCCCAGATCACAAAGCTCCCTCCGTGGCTCTACATAGGGGGAGGCCGCCTCTACCCCGGGGAGGTATGGGGGTGGTCCCGGCCCTTCTAGGGTGGATGGGCTAGGCGGGACGACTTTTACTTTTGTTTTTACCTCAACAGTTCGTGCCTCCACAGGCTCTCTGCATTCCTGATCAAACTTAGCCCATTCTCTCTCCGCGCCATCTTCCTCTGAGGCTTTAGGCTCTCCCAGGTCCTCCACTTCCTCTTTCTCCCTCTCGCCTTCTGAAGCTAGGGTTATAGCATCTGGGTGGAAGGATGCTTTAAGGGCGGTATCAAAATGTCTCTCCCTCTTAAGGGTGAGTTTTTCCACCCATGACCAAGTGTTCCAAGAAAAGAGATTGGCCGTCTGAATCCAAAGGGCCAAGGTTATGACAGCTACCCAGACACTTTTTAACATATAGCATAAGGCCTTTAAGGCCAGGTCCTTTTGGGACGAAACTGCATAAACCATACTAAGGTTTTCACTTACCCTGAGAGACCGCTTAGCCTCGGCCGAAAAGTAACTGTTCATGCCGCACGTTGGGCGCCAGATGTTGGGTCTTAGTCCACCCGTACAAGGATGGACTGGGTCCGAGGAAAGGTAAGTGTGCCGCTCGCCCGTTCCCCAGCCTCCTGGTCCCGGAGACAATCAGACGCAGTGGGGAGCCAAGGACTCATTTACCTTTTGCATAATAGTACCTTTTATAACACAAAACTGCAGAGTCATTGGGGCAGGGCTAAGGGCCAACCAATCACTTAAAAAATCACCTTATGGGGGGATTTCTATAGGACTAGCCCTATGTCTATACACTTGTTACTAGTTTTGTTACCTCCCCTGATGTTGCACAGCCAATTAGTTTTAGTGGTAAACAACTTTGGATTCCACCCATCTTACTTCCTCTGGGCGCCATCTTACTTGGCTCCACGCGGCTTCGTTCTGCGCAGCTTGGGCGGGGGCACCCGGGCCTGGCCTGGCCTGGCCTGGCCAGGCTCATGCCCCACAATCTCCTCCCAATATTATAGCAGAGCTGTGCAGATTCTGAGAATCCCAAATTCAAACTTGGCCTATTGGGTTGTTGTGAAGGTTAATATCTTTAGATATATCCATGTATGGCATGTGGATCTTAGTTCTAGGTCTTGAAAATGGCAGGTTAGTTAATTTTTTGAACAAGTAATAACCCATAACATTATCTTTGCTTTGTGACAAATTTAACTGATTCTACTACAATGCCTAGTGTCTTTAGTTGGAGTTTATGCTTCCTGAAGGTGGAGAATATACTTGCATAACAGAGCAAAATATTATGTCTATAATTTTCAGTCAATAACTTCTTTTACTGAATTGAAAAGTGAAAATTATTTTGTCACTCAATAGCCTAAGTTGTATTGTGCACCAGGCTGATGCTCTAGTAGATTGGGAACTTTTGACTCATAAAAAACATAGGAATATTGCCTATAAAGATTGCATTAAAGAAAATTACAAATTTGCTTAAAAAATAAACATAGTTTGTCTGTTGATTCAAGGTAGTGAAAGAATGGACATGAATGTTAATTGCATGAATCAAGGCTTGTAAGTGTCAGGAGAAAACCATTTAGATTAACATTCTTTTCAGTTTGGTGGAATGAACATTTAGATTAGTAAAGACATGATTTTTGTTAAAATTAAGACTCATTACTGATAATACATCCCCAGTTTCTATTAGAACCATTTTATATATAATATAAGGATCTAGGTGCCTCTATGGGGTCACTTTAGGGAAACTTTGAGCAACTTTTTTTATTATCTACATTCTGTGATATCTAAAAATATACTGTTATATCAATCAGTTAATGATTACATTTCCTCTGTGATCCTTCTGAGAAAAACGAACAAACTAGAGAAAAACACAATTATGTCACTGTTGCTTGGTTTGAGTGAGCTTTTCACATGCTTGCAATAACTTGAGGAAATTAGAGAGCTGTGTGCTTGAATTCTGACCATGCAGAGGGATTTGGTAATTACTCTAGATCATAACTAAGACTTTTCAAGTTGTTTCCTGAGTTTATTTTCTTTTCTTAAAGGTCAGAACACATTAACATACTTTATTAACACAATACTTATTTTACTCTCTCCCTTTTGAATGACAATTTGTTGACATTTCACTTAAGATTCCTTAACAAATTTCATTGATGGTGTAGTAGCTAATTTTAGATGTTAATTTGTACAGATGATAAGGTTTCTGTCCCCTTATACTCATTATCTCCCAGGCTAAATGCAGTTTATAGAAATGTTCATGAGCCTTGACATTCATACAGATCCAACCAGGTATTCTAGATAATATCAATGAATGAAAGCCACTACCATTATCACAGAGTAATCAGAACACCAAACACCCTGCCTTATTCTGCCCATCATTCTGCAGACTTCTTACTCTTGCCTGTCCTAGGGTTTCAGAGACAAAGGACATAGTGTATTTCCAAGATGATGACTGCATACTTTTAGGCCTTCAGAATTGAAGTTTTGGCCTCAATTTTCCTCCTCTATGACTGAAAACCAGTAGTTCAGATGTTTCTGGAATGATTACTCACCTTGCCTATCTCTGATAGTATTACTCAAGTTTCTTTCCTGCCCTACTGCAACCACCATTAATTCCTACAATTGGGTGATTTCCTACACCACTATCTTACCCCAGGGTGCAGAAAGCATGCCAAGTCTTAACTATCTTGTGATCATTTCCTGATAACTTCTCTTAGCATCAGACAAAATGCCTGGCGCATACATCCAAGTAACAGCCACTCTTTAAGATGTTTATTTCACATTTCATTCATATAAGTATGTGGTTAACTAAGAACTTCTTTCTTTTTTCTTTATTTTCTTGATACATGCACTTCATAGTCTTCCACACTTATGATGTGCTTTTCTAGTTTACACACGTGTTTTAAGTAGATGCACTGGCAGCAGTCACATATAATTTGGGCCAAGCATTCCAGGCTGCCAAGAAGTTCTCTCTGACTACACTTGCACTATCCTTCTTAGCCAGCTAGATGCCTGGAATAGAGCGTCTGTACTCAGACTCAAATTGCCTGTCCATCGTTGACTGGCTGTGAGTTTTCAGGAAGCTATTTTTCCTCTGTGAAATGTTTTTCTCTCTTCTTTAAAAGGGGGATAATAACATGAAATCCACATGGTTTGGATCAAGGCTCATCTGAGAAAACATTTTCACAACTTTAACCAGAACGCCAATTTAAATGGGACAAGAGCAATGAGCCAACACAGATACACACAAATAAAATAGCTTGTTTGAAAAACTTTATCCAACTACACCAAGCATGCACTTTTCTTATGAACTGACTGACACAGTCTGCTTTGACACTAGGGCTTGCTGTTCTCACCCATGTTTTCCATCTCTCTGCCCATACTCAGGCTCCCTCCTTAGACATTGTTGCTTGGCCTTTTGTTCCTCAACTGTTGTTATCTAAAAAAATTTCTGTTCCCTCAGGGAATCATCCTAGATTCCTTTTCTCATCCGTGTGGGCTTATGTAGGAGTTCTTCACCTAGTATTAGAGCAAAAGGTTACAAGATTCTGCAAGGAGAGGGGGTGGAGGAGAAAGTATACCAAAGTAAATTCAGATTGACAATTTTAGGGCCTTAACATTGCAGGTCTCATGTCATTTTTTTTAAGTTTAGTCTTACATAGAGTCATCTTATGGCTTCTTTTTCTAACATTGTTGATAGTGAGTTTTGACAAAAATTTCTTTGCTTGAACAAAATTTAGTCAGTCTCCAGAATCCTGCCAAATGCCCATCTGTACATTTCCATGTAAAACCCAGTCTCCACAAAGAAGCTTCTCGTGTTAGTTTAACAGCGACTCCTCACCCTTGATAGCCACTCACACTAGGAATCTAACAGCTATCCTACACCACCACCCAGGGAATGTCTGGTAACCCTGGCATGTCTTCAGCAAGAGTCCTGTTAAGTTGGGTTAGCAAGAAGCTCTCTCACTCCTGATGTCTCCTCTTAATAATTTTTGATCTGATAACCTTCACCAAGATTCTTGAATATAAATTTCTGCTTGTGCATGCTCTATTGTGAGCTGAGCCTAATCTGTTTCCCCATTGCAAGATTTGATGGTTGTATTCTCAACACCAATCTTGATGGTTCTGAAAAATAGTCCTTACTATGCTTTAAAAAACATCAATGGTTTTTTTAAATAGTTATCAGTCTCAACATTTCCCATGTATTTACCTTCTAATTGACACACCCAGATCCCTCAAATTTTAGAATCCTCCATGAAAACATTCTGAAATTAATTATGAATAACTATAAACATGGGTCTTCCCTATTGTGTTAGTACTTCATCATCATTCAGAGGTTGCGAGAAAGTCTGTGTAAGACTTTGTTTTTTCCTACAGTGTGCGTGTTCAGCCTTTGAGGATTAGGGATTATTATTTAAGTTAGCATTAAGGAAAAGAGAATGCATCATTCTTCATCAGCAGGTGCACTGAAAATTGCTTATGGCAAAGATTGTTAATAAAACCAGGTTAAATGGGAAGAATGAATTTGGAAGTCAAATGAATGATTCTTAGTGGCAGAGAGACTTTATTTTGTTAGATGATTGGTGAATTTGACATTTATTATATACAGACTGGTATTAGAATTGAAGCTAAAGAAGGTTGCTTTTTCCCCACCCTCCATTCTATATATAGATGAACAAATATACCACCCAGGAAACAGCTAACCCAAATCGCATTTTTTGTCATTGTTCTAGCTATTTATTTCAAAATGTTTTCCCCATGAGAGCCAGCAGTATCTGCCCACCCTGAACTATCAAATTTCAGACTACAAGTTTTCAATGGCAGCCAATCTGGAGAGTTGTATATATCTACCCCTAGACAGCTGCATTATGGAACTAAAAGAACTGCATCTAAATTCACGAGCCGATAAAAAGTAATCTGGCTAAAGTTTTTTTTTTTTTATACCAGAAAATACAATGATAATCACACCCCCTTGAATTACAAATGTTCCATAACCATTCAAACTGGTACTGAGTTACTGACATTATTTGAAGTAATGACATAATAAAACACATTTTAAAAGACAAACCTATAATTTACTTACTTCTCACTTAAAAAATGTTTCAGAAATCTTTTGAGATCATAATTGATAAAACATCATGATTTCATAGACCATCAAAGACTTGAATGGGTTTTAATAAACCAGGAGAATTAAAATGGCTCTAGCTTGCTTGCTATATGTATTCTCAATGTTCTCTTACCTTTTTTAGCAATCTACAATTATGGCTAAAAATTAATTAATATTTATAGTGACCTGAAGCTTTTTAATTAACTAAGATCTTCTTTCATAGTAAAAATGCAATAAATCACCAATATCTCTATTCTCTATTTAAATTACATTTTAATATAAATCTGTAGAGGGTCTCTAGTCGAAAAATTAAGCATTTTAGTACACAGAAAAACAGATTTAATAAATTGAAATACAAAAGAATTGACAGAATACTTTTACAATTTTTGTGATTAGGAATTTAAACCTTAGTATTATCTGATCCTTGGAAAAAACAAGTTGTAGCTTTGTGTCACTAGCCACAAAAGCTAGGGAATCTTTCTGTGGCTGTGTTTACTTAACTGCCTGGCTGAGCTAGTCGATTGTTCAGAATTAATAATTGTGGATCTCTGAGATTTATTTTATAATATTGAACAGGAAATTATCTTTCATATATATATTTCCTGTCATTTTAACTAAATCATCCTCTTCCAGGTTTCAGACCTTGAAGTATGTGGTGGGTAGAGTGAACATAATGTGTCATATTCATGTGTATAGGTTCAAAGTAACAGAAGGTAAGTAACTGATATAAGTGAACCTTAAAATTAAAACTTTATAATAATAAGCTTAGACTCCATTATCTGTCATTTAAAATATGGTAATACCATATATGCCAAAGAAATATATGCATGAGGAATTCTGAGCACATACAATCAAAATAAGAAACATCAAATATGGGTTCAAGCTCTTCTTTTGTGTAGTATCAAAGCAGTAATGTCAGTCTAAGAATGCTCAGATGTTTAATTAAATATGATTTGAGAGAAAATGTAGAACAATTAAAAGTAAGGTAATCAAGAAGTAAGATACTTGGAAATGAAATGAAATGGATAAAATACGAACATATTGGGATCAAAAAAAGAATGGGCACTCAGTGAATAGCACAGACAACACAGGGAACAACCTTTTACTTTTAGAAAGATGAACTCTGAACAGCCACTAATGTAGCTCAATGACTGAATTCACCAACCAGGCAAAGGCCACTCAACAGAGTCAAGCAGAAAACTGATCCTCTTTGCCTAAGCAATTAGAAAACATTAATTGTATTTATAAAACAGAAGATCATTTCCTGTAGTCAGTCTTTGTGCTTTATAGTTTACTGGAGGAACATCAAATAATTTACCAAGGATATTAAACATCATCTGTCATAAGACATATAAGTAATATAACTGAAAGTGTAAACTAAAAGGGGGTTATAGGATCTAACCCAAACTAGAAGTCTTGTATCTTCAGATATAAATCATACCAACTTTCCGATTTCACAAACAAAATAGCTGAGTCTTTGCCAGTGAGATCCATCTTAATCTCAGACACAGGGCTAGATGATCTTTATATTGTTCTTTCAATCACAGAATTTTTATTATATCACACTCAAACTTTCATGCCATAACGCAATTGTTCTAGAGTTATAGGCTTTCTTCCTACAATTAAACAATAAATTATTTAAGCACCTCCTCCCATTAATTTTGTACTCCGCATACCTAGTAGCTAGTACAGTGTGCGAGCACAATGGTATTTTCAGCTATTCTTCAGCGAATGATACAAAGGAAGATAAACACAATGAAAGACAGATGAAATTGTACCATAAAGTACTTGCCAGGAAACGAAATATTAGTTGAGTAGAAAATAAAGAAAATCTATATGGAGAGTGAATAAGGAGAGTGAATACATTCATGATAAAAAATTCCATCTCAGATCTAGTGTTCTGATATTTCAATTAGAGTTCTTTACTTATCATGTGTTTTTAAATTGTTTATTTTTTTAAATTTTAGATTAACATGTAATACATGTAGATGATTAAGGGGTACAGTGCAACACTTCTAAACTTACTCATAACTTAACCTGAACATGCCAATATCTAGCTTTTCTATTTCCTTACCTTCTCTTTGCACATGGAGTTTCCTAGCTCCTCTGCTCTAGTTATTTATATAAAATACACATTATCGTGAATAATAGTCAGCCTTCTGTGCTTCAAAATACCAACCTGTTACATTCACTATACTGTGCTTCAGTATCCATTATCCAATCCCCATCTCCATATACCTACTCTTTTTGACCTCTACAAATCACTAATTAAATTTGGATCCTATACATACATACATATATATATATATATATATATATGTGTGTGTGTGTGTGTGTGTGTGTGTGTATGTAAATATGTATTGTTTTTAACTTTGTACATAAAGTGTGTACTATTTTTAACTTCTGAGAGAGAACATGTTGTACTTGTCTTTGTATCTGGCTTGTTTCAGTTGACATAATGATCTTCATTTCCCTCCATTTTACTTCAAACACCAGTATTTTACACTCCATTGTCTAAGTGCAATATATATATATATATGTATATATATATATATATATATGTATTAAATGTGTGTGTGATGCTTATTCATTCACTTATCAATGAACAACTATGTTAATCCCACCTCTTGGCTATTTTAAATAGTGGTGTAATAAACATGAGAATGCAAGTATCTTTTCAAGCATTACTTTTATTTTCTCAGGATGGATAACTAGAAGTAAGATAACTGGGTCAGATGGTACCATCTATTCTTTTGTGGGTTTTTTTTTTTTTTTTTGGACAGGCAGAGTTAGACAGTGAGAGAGAGAGAGAGAGAGAGAGAGAGAGAGAGGTCTTCCTTCCATTGGTTCACTCCACAAATGGCTGCTATAGCCAGCGCGCTGTGCTGATCCGAAACCAGGAGCCAGGTGCTTCCTCCTGGTCTCCCATGCGGGTGCACTTGGGCCATCCTCCACTGCCTTCCCGGGCCACAGCAGAGAGCTGGACTGGAAGAAGAGCAACTGGGACAGAATCCGGTGCCCCTAGCAGGACTAGAACCCGGGGTGCCGGTGCTGCAGGCCTAGTGAGCCATGGTGCTGGCCCTATTCTTTTGTTTTTTTGAGGAACCTTTATACTGTTATCTGTAATGGGTGTACTAATTTACATTTCCTTCATTAGACTATAATGGTTCCCTTTTATCCATGTCTAAATCAGCATTTGCTATTCCTCATTTTTTTTTTTTTTATAATAGCCATACTACCTGGAATGAGATGTTACCTTATTGTGGCTTTGAAAATTTTATGTCCCTATTGACTAGTGATATTGACATTGTTTCATATATTTATTGTCCATTTGTATTTCTTCTTTGAAATATCTATTCAGATTATTAGCCCATTTGCTAACTTAATTGGTTGCTGTCTTGTAAGTTTTTTGAGTTTCTTATGTAATCTGGATATTAATACTCTGTCAAATGAATAGGAATTATGATGGTTTTAATCAAATGCTTTGCAAACACAACCTTCTACCCTCCAACCTACTTTCCAGTTGTCAGTTTCATTGACATGGCAAAAACAATTTGGACCCTCTCATACTCTTCACTGAGCAAATGATCATACTACTCATATGTAAGCTTTATGTGTACATACTACCCAACAAGCAATAATTCTTTACTATAAGAAATGACAGTTTGGAAGTTGAAAAGCACCAAACAACCCCAACTGAATCGTGAAAAAAAGATTGATGGCTCCGTGGAAAACAAGGACTGGTATACACAAAGTGGATGGTAAGAAACTGACTCTAGAAAACTTAATCATGGTGGGTCATTTTTTTCAGTAATGAGTATTCCTAAATACATCATTTTATATGCAAATTGTATTTATCCTAAGAAGAAATAAGAGTGGAATATAGAGAATGTGTAATGGGAGAGGACCAAAATCAAACTGTGAAGTTTATTATTTCTTAATTTCTACTGAAATGTCAGATTCTAGGATTCAGTACTTCAGTTTTATGTTTTTTATATATGAATTTTAACAAATATTTAATAGATATTTACTCTGCACATAGAACTTGTAGAACAAGAAAAGATGACTAGAGGTTAGGTCAAGTAACAAAGCATTGTGCCAACAGTCAGGAAATAGGAATTGTGATCCCAGAACTGCTAGACTTAACTCAATATATGACATTGGTAATTATTTCAAAACTTTTCTGGGCTTCAGTTTCTTGCTCTATAAATTGAGGAGGTTGGATTACTAATGCCCATTTCAACTCTAATATGTTATGAAAGTTACAGTGGAGCACATTGTACAGAGAAGTGCATTTTAAGCCAGGAACTCTATTTCTGGCCCTCTAACTAAATTATTGTTTGACCTTAAATCAGTTATTTAACTTTCTCCAGACAATTTTTTTCTCAATTATAAAATGAAGTGTTGAACTATTTGATCTCTAAAGTTTCTTCAAGGTGTAAATTTCTATGATTCAATTCATGACCCTGTCCTCAAGGAACATTCCATCCAGTTAGGGAGACAAGATATGTACATAAAAAGGTCAACAGCAATATCAGCCAAAAATAGAACAGATGTCACAAGGCAATGGGTGCCTTAATGCCAAATAAATGTGGCAGATGGTAAGTAATATAAATGTGATGCAGGAGAGATCACTCCATATTGGAATAGTAAGAGAATCCTTTATAGAAAAGTCATGTTAGCAAATTTTCAAAGGGTAGTTTAGCTCTATAGCAACAGAACAACCTGTTTGAGTTAGGCATTATGGTGAGAAAATTTCAAGCAGAAAAGTACATCTGGCATTGGAAAATAGACCAGTGTACTGTCATGAAGGCATTGGTAGTATGTATAGATAATTTGAACGTTTTATTTTAGGCTGTTTTGAAAATTATACTGTAGTAGGCATTAACAGAGAATACTGTTTAGCATGTACTCTTGATAAAACAATCACCTATTAAGTATGTACAAGACCCTCTATTTTGCATGGGACTGGATGCAAAAGATGAAAATGACAAGTTCATTTCTCAGGGTTATCATGCACACATGTTACATGCATATTGCTTTATTTCTTCCAAATATTTAAAATTAAATCTTATTGTAAGAGTCCTTCAATCCAAATATCATTTCCAGACAACTTCAGAACAATGCAAATGACAGATTCTTTAATGTTGGGAAATTCTACCTTTTGTTGCAAATCGCACTAAGAATTTATATGCAAGTATTTGACAAGCAAGAGTTGGTATAGTTCTGGGGTTTATGGTTGTGACTTCAGAGCCAGTGGACCTGAAGCTTTACATTACAGGGAACAGTATAAGAATGGTGTGAAGCAATGTTTTATAATGTCGGTAGAAAATTACAGTGTTTTCATTGATTTCTTGGGAAAAGATTCTGAAACCCATCTGGGAGGAAGGCAGCATATTTTTTGAATGCCATATGCTGAAACATGGCTGCAGCTAGGGCAGATGCTGCGCAGGATAAAAGCATTTTATTCACTCCTGTTGGATAATTTGTCTAATACATTTCTGGCTCCAAATATGGTCCTTGATTCAATAACCAATCTCAATCAGATGTATCAAAAGATTTTCCCTGCCCTGGAGTATAAATTGAACTTCCAACCTCAGAAGCTGTCTCTACCATTAACAATGTATTCAAATTATAAGCAAGTATTTAATGAATGCTGAATTTCAGAGCAACAGCATGAAGACTGGGAGAGCCTTAGGAGTTGCTGAAATGAAAGGGTTCTTCTCTTAATTTCAAATATCAGAAGACTTGAACAGAACATGGCATCTTAGCCATCTGAGCTTTTTAAATGTGACATTGGCAGACATACAATGCTCAGCTCTGTGGTACCTGAATAATTGAGGCTTTGAAACATCAAAGTGTTGACATCTTCAAACGCTCAAGTAGCTTTATTTGAAAGATTCTTCTCACAAAAGAAGACTAACTCTGCCATTTGAGATCAATGCACTTCTCAGAAACACAGTGTCCCCACAATATATTGGAACAAACTTGTTTACCACATATTGACTCTCTGTGTCCCATGTGCAGAGGTATTTGATTAAATGTATTTTTTTGTGATAGCATAATACCCAACAGAATTAAGATGACTTGTTGGGGGTTAGCAGGAGAATGATAACAACATTATTTATTGTCTAAGCAGTGAACTTGCTGCAGGTCTCATGTCATGCAAGGAGTCAGGATGAGAGGAATAATAAAGTTTGCATTATCTATCATATATTCAATATCAGCAGCCATATTTCAAAAAGATGATTGTATTTATTCATTCTTTCAACAACATTTGATGTTCTGAGCATTGTGCTAGGGGGAGTACATACAGAGGTCAACAAGTTAGAGCAGATGTCCAAATTGAGCTTGGACACTGTGGAAGGATGTGAGGAAATGCATAGTCAGCTGTTATGCAGGATGATGTGCTCTAGGCACCTAACTATAATAATGAGGAGACATGTAATTTCATCTGAGCACACAGCAATTCCCAGTACGTAGGGTCAGGGCACGTGGTAGTCTTTCCAAGGAAAATTGAAATTGAAACTATAGGGGCCAGTGTCAGAGTGCAAATTTGAGCCCTGACTACTCGGCTTCTGATACAGCCTGCTAATGATGCATCTTGGAAGGCAGCAGAGGAAAGCCAGGTACTGGAGCCCCTACCGCCCATGAGGGACACATGGATGGTATTCCTGGCTCCTGGCTTCTGCCTCATCCAAACATGTCTGTTGCAACTGTTTGGGAATGAACCAGCAGATGGAAAGTCTGTGTGTGTGTGTGCAGAGAATTTGTGGGGAGATAGGACAAAATGGCATGAAATATAAATATGGTTAGGTCATCTGGAGTGCAGGGGATGTTTTAAAATATGCAAATCAATAAATATGAGACATCATATAACAAATTGAAGAATAAAAAACATAATTATCTCAATAGATGAAGAGAAACCATTTGATAAAATACAACATACCTTCATATAACTAGTACTGAAACAGTATTTTACACTTTATGTTCTGTGTGGGTGCAAACTGGTGAAATCTTTGCCTAATATATACTAAATCGATCTTCTGTATATAAAGATAATTGGAAATGAATCTTGATGTGAATGAAATGGGAGAGGGAGCGGGAGATGGGAGGGGTGCAAGTGGGAGGGAAGTTATGGAGGGGGGAAAGCCATTGTAATCCATAAACTGTACTTTGGAAATTTATATTTAATAAATAAAAGTTAAAAAAATTTAAGCAAATTGGGTATAGAAACAACATTTCTCAAGGCAATATATGACAAACCCACAGCCAACATCATATTAACTGGGAAAAAACTGGAAGCATTTCTACTAATATCCAGAACCAGACAAGGATGCCCACTTTCACCATTGTTAATATAGTTTTGAAAGTTTTAGCCAGAGCCATTAAGCAAGGAAAAGAAATCAAAGACATACAAATTGGAAAGTAGGAAGTCAAATTTTCTTGTTTGCAGACGTCATGATTCTATACATAGGGGAACCAAAAGATTCCACTAATAGATTATTGGAACTTCTAAGAGATTTAGTGGGCCGGTGCTCTGGCACAGTGGGTTAATGCCCTGGCCTGAAGCGCCAGCATCCCATATGGGTGCTGCTTAGAGACCCGGCTGTTCCACTTCTAATCCAGCTCTCCGCTATGGCCTGGGAAAGCAGTAAAAGATGGCCCAAAACCTTGGGTCCCAGCACCTGCCTGGGAGACCTGGAAGAAGTTCCTGGCTCCTGGCTAAGGATCGGCACAGCTCCAGCTGTTGTGGCCAATTGGGGTATGAATCATCGGATGGAAGACCTCTTTCTCTCTCTGGCTCTTCTCTCTCTGTGTAACTCTGACTTTCAAATAATTAAATAAATAAATATTTTTTTTTAAAAAAGAGAGATTTGGTGAAGTTGCAGGATATAATCAACACACAAAAATAATACCCTTTGTATACACAGACTATGCCCTAAGAAAGAACTTGTAAGATCAGTCCCACACACAGTAGTAAGGAAAATTAAATATCTTGGATAAACTTAATTAATAAGGGAGAAGATCTCTACAATGAAAATTAGAAATCATAACAGAAAAAAATAGAAGACACAAAAAAGTGGAAAAATATTCCATGTATATAAATTAGAAGAATTAACATTGTCAAAATTTCTGCACACAAAAAACAATTTATAGATTCAATATGATCCTAATGAAAATTCCAAGGATATTCTCCTCAGATCTAGAAAGTTCATAATTTAAAAAATCTGCATCCCTAGAGGAGAAAGACAAGACTTGTGCCAAACGGAAAGATGTTCAGATGTTATCTCCAGTACCTACAATTCTGTGTCCATTGTGGTGTGCTCCTTTTGCTGTAACTTTTTTATATCACTTCAGAGGATACTTCCTGATGATTAGCATAGTTAGCAGTTTGGGAAAGAAGGATAAAATGTATCATCCCAAGAAATATGTAGTCCCATAAGTGGAATATTAGAGGACATGGAATGATATAAAGAACCTAATGTTAAAACATGCAAGAGATACTAATTTTTCATTAGTCGCTTGATTCCAATTGCTAGAAAATATAGCAGTGCCATTAGAATATGATCTTCTGCCTCCTAAATAGAACCACAGTATAAGAATATTTGTTATAATTTGAGAATATGTTATACAATTGGTCATATCAACAGCTATTTGTAGAGAAATAAAATTAGGGGTCCAATAAAAATAAAAATTATCAGTGAAACATCAGAGACCAAGTTGAACCTGGAGTTCTGTTTCAACCTATCAGCAATGAGATTATGTCTCACCCCTTACTTTGGGAAAAGGGTCAAATACTTTCAGCTGGAACAAAATGTTTAAGTAAAATAAGAGTGGCTGGATATTATACAAATCATCTATGAAACAATTTCAAAATGGTTTCAATAAAATAATAATTCATGATATCAAGAACAAGAAAATTTTCAAACTGAAAAAAAATTAAATAGCAAGATGGTAGAGATGTTAATGTATTAGAAAGATTTTAGAGTAGCCATATACAAATAACTCAGTTAACAACTATGAACATGTAGGAAATAAATGAAAAAGATACAATGAATCAGCACAGAAATAAAAATACATGGAAAAACCAAATGGAAAATTTTTTTTTAAGATTTATTTTATTTATTTGAAAAATGGAGGTACAGAGAGAGGTAGAGATAGAGAGAGAAAGGTCTTCTATCCACTGTTTCACTACCCAAATGGCTGCAATCGCCAGAGCTGAGCTGATCCGAAGAAAGGAGCCAGGAACTTCTTTAGGGTCTCTCATATGGGTGCAGAGGCCCAAGGACCTGGACTATCCATTCTTCAGCTGCTTTTCCAGGCCATAGCAGAGAGCTGAATCAGAATTGGAGTAGCTAGTACTTTAACCGGTGCCCATATAGGATACTGGCACTGCAGGCAGTGACTTCACCTGCTATGCTACAGGATCAGCTCCGAAATGGAAATTTTATAACTGAAGAAATACAATATGTGCAATGAAAAGCTGAGTGAATGGGTTGGGTTAAATAGGAAAATGGAGCTTATAGAGAAACAATTAAGGGAAAAAAAAAAAACTGGGAGAAACAGCAATAAAAACCATCCTGTCTGGACAATAAACAGAAGTTAGATTGAATACTATCAACAAACTGCAGAACAATTTCAAAGGTTACATTACTCATATGCTATCAAGATTTTAGAGTAATTATCAGAAAAAAGTTGGGGTTGAAGAATTACATGGAAATAAATAAAAGCTGAAAACTCAAATTTGGTAATAGACTTAAACCCACAGGCTCAAGAAAATGAACAAAATCCCAAAAAGATAAACTCAAAGATATCCTATTCAAGATACATCAAAATTGAACTTCTGAAAACTACTTATGAAAGACTTTAAACAAAGCCATAGACTACACGTTAGCAGATTACATAACATATGCCATGGCAGTTATAATTAGAACAGACTGTTACTGGCAAAAATATAGACATGTAGTAAAATGGAACATAATAGAAACTCCAGATATCAATCCATGCACCTACAATCAAGCAATCTTTAAAAAAAAAAAAGATAAAATCAATCCCTGGAGAAAACACAGTCTTCAACAATTGGTGCAAAGAAAATTCTTTCTCCACCTGAAGAAGTATAAACAAGACCCCTACTTTACACCTTATACAAAAATCAACTCAATCAGGTCAATCTATGACCTGATACCATCAAATTACCAGAGGAGAACTTTGGGGAAACTCTGCAAGACATTGGTATAGGCAAAGGTTTCTTGGATAAGACTCGAGAAGCACAGGCAATAAAAGCAAAAATAGACAAATGGAATTACATCAAGCTGAGAAGTTTCTGCACTGCAAAGGAAATACTCAACATAGTGAAGACGCAATTATCTGAATGAGAGAAAACATTTGCAAACTCTGTGACTGATATCCAGAATCTATATGGATATCAAGAAACTCAATGACAACAAAACAAACAACTCAGTTAAGAAATGGACAATGGGCTTGAATAGAAATTTTTCAAAAGATGAAATTCAAATGGCCAAAGGGTATATGAAAAAAGTGATCAGGATCACTAGCCATCAGGGAAATGCAAATAGAAACTACAATGAGGTTTCACCTCATTGCAGTTAGAATGGGTTCCATACAGAAATCAAGAATGTGAGAGGAAATGTACCCTAATACACTCATAGAAGGAAAAAAAAATAGTTGGGTCTGTGCTGTGGCACAGCGGGTTAAAGCCCTGGCCTGAAGTGCGGCACCCCATATGGGCACCGGTTCTAGTCCAGGCTGCTCGTCTTCTGATTCAGCTCTCTGCTATGGCCTGGGATAGCAGTAGAAGATGGTCCGGGTTCTTGGGTCCCTGCACCCACATGGGAGACCCAGAAGAAGCTCCTGGTTCCTGGCTTTGGATTGGCACATCTCCAGCTGTTGTGTCCATCTGAGGAGTAAACCAGTGGATGGAATACCTCTCTCTCTGTGTCTACCTCCCTCTGTAACTCTTTCTTTCAAATAAATAGAAATAAATCTTTTAAAAAAAAGGAAAATAAAATAGTACAGCCATTGTGGAAGACAGTAAGGTGATATCTTAGAAAGCTGAAAATAGATATAACACATGACCCAGCAATCCGAATCCTAGGAATTTACCCAATGTAATATATAGGGAATGAAACTGACATTTTGAGATTCAATAATTGATTACTGACCTTTTCTCTACCATTGAGGAACAGCGTTTTGTGTTGTTGTTGCTGATTTTCCCCCTCACTTTTTTTTAAATTCCTTATTTGGTGGGGCATTATGTTTATGACTATCAAATAAACTGAAATTATGTCATTGTTACAATTAAAAGTAAGAATAAGAAAGGAAGGAAGAGGTTGGGTGGGAGTGGGAGGGAGGGTAAAGTGTTAAGTATCACTATACTCCTTAACCTGTATATATGTTCACCTTATACAATAAAAATTTTATTGGGATAAATTGATAGAGATTTTAACCCACTTCCACCTTTTGATAACCACTTCCACCTTTTGACAATCAATGCTTTGGTTATGTTTTCTCTTCAGGTTTATACTGGTAAAACCATATTTCATCTCCATTCCAATTCTTCCCAAAATATCTGAAGAATCTGGACCTCATTTTTTAAATATATACACTGAAACTTCTGTTTTTATCCACAGCTTACATAGGTGCAATAATTTTGGACCTCAAATAACAGAGTTTGAGCCACTCTAGTATTTCAATGAGAATTGATTAAGCTGAACCTACTGAAATGACTATGATATTGACAATCATTTCTACTGTTTATTGTCTGTCCTCCTCTACTAGGGAACAAACAAGATAATTTGCTTCTCAAAAAATTGATGTGGATGGCCTGATGTTATGGGCTTAACTTTGAACTTTGTCTTGTTTATACTTACAACACGCGATTCACTTACAAACTAATGATTTCTTCAGGGAATTGTTTTCATAAACTTTTCATAAAGCATCAGTGACTTACCATTGTTCTACTCAAGCTCCAGCATACATTTGATGTTTCTCTTTGCTTCCGTTTTGAATTCATGATGCTTTCATAGAGGCTATGTTCAAACTGATGTGCTTCCTTTGTCATGCCTCAGACTACATCCTGTCTGGATGTTATAAAAAGTTAGTATGTATTTATTCTGAAGCCCAAAAAAAATTTTTGAAGTCCATGGATAGTTTTTTCAGAATCCATATTTCTCATGGATTTTAAAAGACCACTTACATGTTTAAGAAGATGAAAATTAATGGAGGTATTTAAGAGTTAGTCCTCAATTTTATTGCTAATATGAATTAAATATTTTCAGAGACAAAGTTTTAGTCTGCCTTCTAGAAAAAATGTTAATATGCATTTTAATTCTGTGAGTTAGTATATGGAGAAACATTCACAAGTATAATGCTAAAACTGAAGAATGCTTTGATAATCTGCAGAAATCTCTGCTCAGAAACATGAACACTGGCATTGGCACTATGGTGTAGGGTGTAAAGTAACTGCCTGCAGTGCCAGCATCCTATATGGGCCCCAATTCCAATCCGGGCTGTTTCACTTCCTATCCAGCCCTCTGCTAAGTCCTGGGAAAGTAGTAGAATATAGTCCAAGTCTTTGGGCTCCTGCACCTGCTTAGGAGACTCAGAAGAAGGTCCTGGCTCCTGGCTTTGTATTGGCATAGCCTTGGTCCTTGCAACCAGTTGGGGAGTGAACCAGCAGATGGAAGACCTCTCTCTCTCTCTTTCTCTCTCTCTCTCTCTCTCTGCGCCTCTCCTTCTCTCTGTGTGTAATTCCTTCAAATAAATAAATCTTTAAAAAAATAAAAGATATATGAATACTTACATAACATTTTACATTTTATACCATATATACCCTGGGGCTAATCCCAGAACCCCAGAGGATATATGACCTCCTTAACAATTATGGTTCCATTTATGTTTTCTGTTTTCGTAAACATCAAAGAAAAATTATAAAATAGTGCAGGATTCGATAGAAGTAAAAATGTGTTAGGTAAGACAGAATCATGGGGAAAGCAAAAATACAGTAATAGCATTAATATCTTTATTAAAAAAAATGGAACTTTTCACCTCAGGGCAAGGACCACTTGCATCAGTATTTATAAATAAATATCGGTGTGAGAAATAGAATGATTTATATTTCACCTTAAACTTCAACTCCCTAAGAAAGAGATGTTAATCCATTCAAAATTCTCTTCTTAACTGCCACTCAATTGTTCAGCATAGAAATAAAGTTTATTTGTGTGGACTTTCCAGCGGTTTCTTCATGCTACATCTCATCGCTGTATATCCCCCACACATTGCAAATAGCTGTTCCTCTGATATTCTTTCAGCTTCTCATTCTATTTAAAATTTTCATTACCAACACTAATTCAAATCACAATGCTTTCATGCATAGAAGACTGAACTGAAGTCTTGTCTTTTCTGTTTAGCCATTTCACCCATTGTTCTTCCTAAAGCACTGATGAAATTAATTATTTTATCAAAAATACAATTGCTCCCCAATGATCAGCTTTCCACTATCACTGCAAACAAAATTGCCAAGCTCTTTTACTTCTCATCAACATGAATCTTCTGGATAAGTATGTTTGGACTACTCTGCAAAAGATAACAGCTCTCCTCTCCTTGTTGTTTGTTCACGTAAGAGTCACAGTTATAGTACCTTTTCTCCATCTCTCATGCGCACATGAATTTCACAGATGTATGTTAGTCATTTCTGCTTCTTTAAATTTATATCAAATTTTATCTTTGCCATTAAGCCTCATTGAGTCATTCCAGTTGAAATTAATCTTTATTTACTTTGAACTCAATAGCACATAACTTCTCCATTCCTATACCATTAATTAAATAATATATTCCATTGAAATATAGAAGGCAAATGCCACCTTTCTTAAAATTATTGTAATTGGCTGTTATGTGAAATTATGTGTTGTGTGTAAAATCACAAAAGGTCTCTCCTGCCTTCAAGTAAACATGCTAGTAATAATTGGAATTTTCACAAAGCAAATGTTATTCTTCATCCTAGGGCTGCGGCAGCTGTTCCAAGAAATAAAGCTCTTCAGTTGACTTTTAGTCCTCTGCACTACACTCCTTCCCCACTGCATTTTAAGAGCTGAGTTAAAAGGACATTTCCTGCTGACCTGTGGTAAAAATGGAGCAGGACATCAGTGCCCTTTACTGCAAGTTCTACCTCAAGGATCCTACTGGCAGACAGATGAGCTACTCAGTAGATATGCCAAGAGTGACATGGTTGTAACTGTAACAATATCCTACTAATATATTCTATATACAAAGAACTTGTGTTATTTTCATTGTAGTACAAAATTGAGAGGTAGAACTTTTTTTTAAAATAGGCATTCCCAAGTACACGTTACACTGTTTTATGGGCAAAATTCTGTTATTCACCAACAGTTTAGTTCCTCGAGATTAAGAACTATTCATGATAGAATTTGTTTTGATATCAGAAATCACATTAAGTCATAATTATTTACTTAATATAACTTCAGCATTGATGGCTTTTGTCATGATATAGTCTATTGATGCCAATCTGAAAATATGAGTACAATTGCATTTTTAAATTAAGAAGATCTATAAATGAAGGATATATTCCACTAATAACTTGTAAAGTTAAAAACAATTAAAATTAAATCCTTTACTTTGTGCAACTAACTGCAAGATATTTTAGTGTTTTCCACTCTTAAATAATTATTTTCTACTAAGCATGGCAAGATTTGAAATGAGAAAGAACAGTGAAATCCAGTCACATTTGATAGAGACATGAAATCCAGAATATTTTTCACTGTAGCATTTTTAAGGCTAAGCAGAGCCAAACTTGAATATGAATTTACTATGTAGTCACAAATGGCCTTTCTTTTATGCATGGCAAGGGTACCATGTCATCTGAAATATGTCAAGATTAGCTTGAAAATTTTGATATCTTGGAAGGCTCTCTGTATAGTAAATCCACAATGCTGAAGAACTTGCTATAGGCAAAATTCATAAAGATTTTCCAAGCAAATATCTCTTAAGGGAATGGAGTTAAGACACTGATGTTGAGATAACATATTCTCTTAAAAGATGGGCATTTGTGCCTATCAATAACAACAATGGGCTCTAAAATTGGTTGAGGAAATTTATAATTGGATGAAACTCCTTTTTTATATATATGCAGAACACTCTGCAGTATATATAAAGATAGCCAGGAATGAGTAAATGTGTGAATTTTAAAGGTGTCTAAATTTTGTCTCTTATCTATGCCTCTTTTCTGAATGCTCTCTCTACCTTTCTATCTCCTTATTTATGCTTTTTTGATACCCATTGGATGACTAGATATGAAAAAAGCTACAGGAAACTATAAGATATCAAAACAATAAGTATAAAATAAGTATAAAATATCAAACAGTTGATTGTGTTTTAGTTGAGGAGTCTGGCCTGGAAAGAGTAAGAATTAAATTGAACATACCTCCATAACCTGATCCTTAACTCTGGATATGAGAATTAAAGCTTTCTTTGGAAGTATTTTTTGTGTATATATGTTTGCCTTTTTGTGTGTCCATGCCAAAAGTAAGTCTACCAAAAATTCCTTGTAAGGCCTCTAAAACCTCAGCAACCAATGTGTTCCATGGTCTCCATCTTTTGAGGGAGATAGGATTGATTGGCATGGATCATGTCCGTTTTTCCTCATGGGGGCTCACCAAGGATCTATTTTGAAGGACTATATCTCTGGAGGAGGCAATGGAAAATGCATTTGCAAACCACTAGCTTTAAGTTCCCTTGGGAATTTTGTCTGTTGTCTTTTTATAAATATTGAGAAGAAACTTATTTTCAATATTAAAAATATGCTAAAACTTCATAATATGTTATGGATATTGAAAACTGCCCTTCCCCCCAAAAAATCATGTTTTAAATGTTTGGTCCTATGGTGGCCCTATGGGCAGGTGTTGGAACATTTCTGAGATGAGGACTAGTGGGAGATCTTTAGGCCATTGGTACCAGGCTCTCAAAATGAATTGTGGAACCCTGGTCTAACTACATTTCCATCTGTCTGACCTCTATGTCCATCTCCTTCTATTCTGAGATAAGGTGGCTACTTTAAACATGTGTTCTGGTCAATTGGGTATTGGAACTTGAATCTCTATCGTTATGAGATTAATAAACCTTTTCTCTTTAAACAGTTAGTTGCCTTGGATATTTTTGATGGTATTGCAAATCTCACTAACACACTGACCAGCAAAATCTTCTTCATTGGATATTTCCATTGGAGATATTGAAGAACAAAGACTCTCTTCCCACCTGCATTTCTTCACCTTACTCTGACTATAGGTCCCTGAAGAAAGGATTATGTGATGAGAACTCTTTGAGCATCTGCTAGTATCTGGGACATATATATATATATATATTTTTTTTTTCAGTATGCTGGGAGGGTTTTTTGTTTTTTGTTTTTTGTTTTTTTGTTTTTTTTTTTTTTTTTTTGACAGGTAGAGTTATAGACAGTGAGAGAGAGAGAGAGAGACAGACAGAGAAAGTTCTTCCTTCCGTTGGTTCACGCCCCAAATGGCAGCTACAGATGGAGCTGTGCCGATCCGAAGCCAGGAGCCAGGTGCTTCTTTTTGGTCTCCCACCCGGTGCAGAGGCTCAAGCACTTGGGCCATCCTCCACTGCCTTCCCGGGCCACAGCAGGGAGCTGGACTGGAAGAGGAGCAACTGGGACTAGAACCAGCGCCCATATGGGATGCTGGTGCCACAGGTGGAGGATTAACCAAGTGAGCCATGGTTCCAGCCCCAATATTTGTTAAGACTTTTAAAGCATACAATCATTATGGCAGAAGCCAAGGCAATATAGATATTAGCTAAGCATTTTGTGTTTTATTTGAGAAAGACTAAGAGATGACTCTTACAGTTTGATCAATCATTATTATATATCGTGAAATTTTCAATTAACTGAATTTAAATAAAATAAAGTATGACATCTTTTCTGTAGTAATGACACACCACCAAACATCTACAGCCAACTTATATTTGATCAAGGATCTAAAACCAATTCCTGGAGCCATTATGCTATACATCGTGATTTAATGCTATAACTAGTACTCAAACAGAATTTTTCACTTTGTGTTTCTGTGTGGGTGCAAACTGTTGAAAGTTTTACTTAATATATGCTAAATTGATCTTCTGTATATAAAGAGAATTGAAAATGAATCTTGATGTGAAAGGAAGGGGAGAGGGAACGGGAGAGGGGAGTGTTGTGGGTAGGAGGGAAGTTATGGGGTGGAAAAAGCCATTGTAATCCATAAGCTGTATTTTGGAAATTTATATTCATTAAATAAAAGTTTAAAAAAACAAAAACACAAAAGGGGTAAAAATATAGCATCGGTGGGAAACTGAATTGAGGTTGTTTACCAGGCCAACAGGAAATTTACGCCACAATCATTTAAGGAGGGGGATGGAACATTTAGATTAAAAAAAAAAAATCTTTGGGAATTTATTAACTAGAACCTTACGATATTCTGAAAAGAGAACAGCGTGGATAGAAGGGGTGACTGAACTACACTGTCAAGTTTTGAGACCATGTACATGAGGATTAAGTGGGCTATGATGGAGATAGCAATCTCAAATCAGTGGTTTTCAGGTAAGCTACTAGCAATAGCTGATATATGTTCTTAGAAAAATTATCGATTTTTCATAGACACAGTTAAGTTGTTCATAAAATGTCAGGTGAGTATAGACAGTCTCCAAAATCAGTTTCAGCTTTGAAATTATCTCAGTCTATAAAAAGACAACACATTTTCTACATCCTCTAAAAATTCATTCTGAGCAATAATGCAATCTAACATTAGTCAATTAGTTGAGTCTGGGAAAAATTTATTTCTAGAGACTAATTTTCAAATTATACTTTATAAGAAAATGAAAGTTATGCATCATAATGTGCTTCCATTTTTACATTAGTTTTTAGGAGACTTAGAAATGATATTAAATCATAGACATTTTAGAGAAAGATGCAGCTTCAAACGAGATTAAGAAACACTTCCTAGAAAGCTCTTTTGGCATCAAGTGACAGCAGTTCACATTTTTAAGCTTATAGATATAGTTAGGTATAGATATAGACACACACTCATGCTTGGAAGCTTTACGACCTCTCAACATTTATTAAAATCAGTAATTGAATTAGTGATCACCAATGGGTTACAGAAAAACAATGAATAGAAAAAAAAACTATCCTTTTGCTTATGATGAATTCTACAACTTTTTATACTTTACAATTTTTCATTGTGATGAGCTGCCTAATGTATTAATAAAGTTATGTTTCTGTAAAGGACCTTAAATCCACTATCTGATTCATGACCATTTATCTCTAAGACACCATGAGTAACTCAAACCTCAAATCTGTAATGCTGTGAATCACATTATAGTAAATTCTTGGACTTTTAGGGCTGCGGAATAAAATATGAGCAGTCTTCAGATGGACATTTTGTAAATCTATGCCATGTCAGTGACTGAAAAATTTGTCTTTTCTCCATAGTCCTAACTCAATGCAAATAGCCCTTCTTAGCACACTATATTATTCCTTACATTGTAGCTGTATTTGTTAAGAATTGAAATAACATATGAAAAATTACTGGAAGACCCTGTTGCGAGTTTGGAGTTGTTTCCTATTTTTTTTCTAATTTTTTGGCTATTTGACTTGAAACTTACATAGATTTCTGTTTGGTAACTATCCTTCTACTTAGAAGTAGTTACAATCATTGTAATACAACTAATTTAGAGATTCATGCCAAGAAGATTATCTTGCTGGATTAATTTTTTTTTATTTTCTTGTTCACTGATTTCTGTTCAGAATTTTGGACAAAAGTATTTGGCTTCTCATGATATTCAACCAACTCAGTTGTCTACACAATTGTTATGCTGAATATTTTTGTTAAAATATGTATAAACTATTCTTAAAGCCAAATGTGTTAGAAAAGGTTATTTTCATGAATATCATTCATTCGATGTATTTTCTTCTAAGTAGTATGTGTGCACATAGACAACCCAGGTCATTGAACACCTATGATTGGCCTTGTGAGGCAGGGTGGGAGAATACATGCCACGCCACCACAGATGCTGTCCGTCAGAAGCATCACAGCCACATCAAGGATGAGGACTGAGTCAGCTCATCACATCACATGTGTAGCATGGCTTTTGTGATAACAAAATTATGGTTAGAATTCATATAATTTTAACAGACAAGGAAGGAAGATTGGGAAGAGAATAATTCTTTGCCAGACTCCTATAAGAAGAAGAGAATCCTCTAGCCTCTAAATATGGGATTCTTTTAACTTAGGTAAGTTTCTCACATGGAGTGAATTTGACCTTAAAGTATGAAGTGATTCACTAATAAGATTTTTGAAAATCAATAAAACTGGTTAATCTATCAAATCAATACAAAAGTTTGAGTTGTTGTCTCCAACACTCAATGTGCTCAATCTTCATGTTTTCAATTTCACCTATGAAAAAGTAAAACCATCTGGAATGTACTAAATTAACTGATGGGACAATCTGAAATGTGTGTGTGTGTGAGAGAGAGAAAGAGAGAAAGAGAGAATGGCATAAGCTTTTCCCAATACAAAAAATGCCTGCTAAGATAAAATATGTTCCTTTCCATCCTGTTAATTTGAAAACATTCACTGTATTTTTGTGTTACCCAGATTTACGGGAGATTTATGAATAAGAAACTGAAGGTGCTCATTTTCAACACAGTTGATATTATTGATTAGCTGATAGTCATTCCTGAGGCATTATTTTCATTGTGCAAAATAAGCATAAAAATACTACAAGCAATTAATTGCCTGCTTTTCGTATCATGCTTTGCGATGGCCTATCAGCCTTTTATTAATATTAATGAGGAGAATTAGCACAGAAGATCAGGGAGCCACGATAGTGCCGAGAACCTGTGAGGACCCCACGGCTCTCATGCTTTATTATTTTTTAATCAAAGTAGCTGACTTGAAGGCACAAAATTAAAGAACTGAGTCTTTTATGATTCCACAATGATTCAAATTAAAATGATCTATACTTGCATAATTCCTGTGAACCATTTTGTGCTTGTTAAAAACAGTTAAAAATTGCATAAATCCATGATTTAAAGGCTGCGGTTTTCTTTTCTTAATGAACAGTCCACTTTATGTGTTTCTCCCAACTCACACGTGTGGACATAATAAAACAAAAGAACAAAGGAAGAGAAGTAGCAAGAGAGAATTGTAGTTTCTGATTTAGCCTGACTAAAAGAGAAATGCTCATTTGTTACTACTTCCACACTCACTAGAAATCTTTGCCTTTTATATACAGCATTATTGAATGTCCTTGGAAAACTGTGCTGAACAAGTGTGCAGGGAAAGCCCATTTTTCAGATACTTAGAAGCTATAGATTTGATGACAACAATTTCCAATTATTTCCCCCAGAAACAAGGTTTAGAAGGGTGCTTTAGTGTGTTCACAAAAACATTTTATTTCTTTCAGCAACCTTAAAATAAAAGTCTCATGGGAGTTTATATGTTGTTTCATATACTGAGATTCCCACTAAAACTTCCTGTGAAAATGGTCAGGCAAAGGTTTCAAAACCACTGACAAACATTGCATAAATGTATTATCAGACACATAGAAAACTGCTTCTTTCAAAGTGATTGTAGTGATATGTGGATATAAACTCTATGGAATGTTAGAAAATTATTTGGAAATGATGCAGACCAAGTATTTTTTTTAACTTTTGTTTAATGAATATAAACTTCCAAAGTACAGCTTATGGATAACAATGGCTTTCCCCCCCCCCCCATAACTTCCCTCCCACCTGCAACCCTCCCATCTCCCACTCCCTCTCCCATTCCATTCACATCAAGATTCATTTTCAATTATCTTTATATACAGAAGATCAATTTAGTATATATTAAGTAAAGATTTCAACAGTTTGCACCCACACAGAAACACAAAGTGTAAAATACTGTTTGAGTACTAGTTATAGTATTAATTCACATTGAACAACACATTAATGACAGAGATCCTACATGAGGAGTAAGTGCACAGTGACGCCTGTTGTTGACTTCACAAATTGACACTCTTGTTTATGGTGTCAGTAATCTCCCCAGGAAGCCTTTTGATTTTGCTGACTCTGATCTTATTTAGAGAAGGTCATAGTCAAAGTGAAAGTTCTCTCCTCCCTTCAGAGAAAGGTACCTCCTTCTTTGATGGCCCCATTCTTTCCACTGGGATCTCACTCACAGAGATCTTTCATTTAGGTTAATTTTTTTGTTTTGTTTTTTTGCCAGAGTGTCTTGGCTTTCCATGCCTAAAATACTCTCATGGGCTCTTCAGCCAGATCTGAATACTTTAAGAGCTGATTCTGAGGCCAGAGTGCTGTTTAGGACATCTGCCATTCTGAGTCTGCTGTGTATCCCGCTTCCCATGTTGGATCGTTCTCTTCTTTTTAATTCTATCAGATAGTATTAGCAGACACTAGTCTTGTTTATGTGATCTCTTTGACTCTTAGACCTATCATTATGGTCAATTGTGAACTGAAATTGATCACTTGGACTAGTGAGATGGCATTGGTACATGCCACCTTGATGGGATTGATTTGGAATCCACTCGCACATTTCTAACGCTACCATTTGGAGGAAGCCCGATTAAGCATGCCCCAAATTGTACATCGCCTCCCTCTCTTATTCCCACTCTTATATTTAACAGAGATCACTTTTCATTTAAATTTAAACACTTAAGAATAATTGTGTGTTAATTACAGAGTTAAAAAAATACTAAAAGGAATAAAGTATTAAATTGTGCATCAACAGTCAGGACAAGGGCTGATCAAGCCACTGTTTCTCAGTGTCCATTTCACTTCAACAGGTTTCCTTTTTTGGTGCTCGGTTAGTTGTCACCAATCAGGGAGAACATATGCTATTTGTCCCTTTGGGACTGCCTTATTTCACTCAGCATGATGTTTTCCAGATTCCTCCATTTTGTTTAAAATGTCCGGATTTTTTTTTTTTTTTTTTTTACTTTTGTATAGTATTCTATAGAACACATGTCCTGTAATTTCTTTATCCAGTCTACTGTTGATGGGCATTTAGGTTGATTCCAGGTCTCAGCTATTGTGAATTGAGCTGCAATAAACATTAAGGTGCAGACAGCTTTTTTGTTTGCCAATTTAATTTCCTTTGGGTAAATTCCAAGGAGTGGCATGGCTGGGTTGTATGGTAGGGTTATATTCAGGTTTCTGAGGAATCTCCAGACAGACTTCCATAGTGGCTTAACCAGTTTGCATTCCCACCAACAGTGGGTTAGTGTCCCTTTTTCCCCACATCCTCGCCAGCATCTGTTGTTGGTAGCTTTCAATATGTAAGCCATTGGGGTGAGGTGAAACCTCATTGTGGTTTTGATTTGCATTTCCCTGATTGCTAGTGATCCTGAACATTTTTTCCTGTGCCTGTCTGTTGAGGTCCTTGGCCTATCTCTTAAGTGAGTTGTTTGTTTTCCTGTTTGGAGTTTCTTGATATCTTTGTAGATTCTGGTTGTTAACCCTTTATCTGTTGCATAGTTTGCAAATATTTTTTCCCATTCTGTCGTTGCCTCTTCACTTTCTTGACTGCTTCTTTTGCCGTACAGAAGCTTCTCAATTTGATGCATTCCCAATTGTTAATTTTGGCTTTGACTGCCTGTGCTTTGGAGTCTTTTTTTTTTTAATTTTTATTTATTTATTTATTTGACAGGCAGAATGGACAGTGAGAGAGAAAGACAGAAAGAAAGGTCTTCCTTTTTCCATTGGTTCACCCCCCAATGGCCACTGCGGCTGGCACACCGTGCTGATCCGAAGCCAGGAGCCAGGTTCTTCTCCTGGTCTCCCATGAGAGTGCAGGGCCCAAGTACTTGTGCCATTCTCCACTGCACTCTCAGGCCACAGCAGAGAGCTGGACTGGAAGAGGAGCAACCAGACAGAATCTGGCGCCCCAACTGGGGTTAGAACCAGGTGTGCCGGCGCCGCAGGCTGAAGATTAGCCTATTGAGCTGCTGTGCCAGCCAGCTTCAGAGTCTTTTTCAACAAATCTTTGCCGGCACCTATATCTTGCAGGATTTCTCCAATGTTCTCTAATAATTTGATGGCTTCAGGTCATAGATTTAGGTCTTTAATCCATGTTGAGTGGATTTTTGTTTAATGTGAAAGGTAGGGGTTTCGCTTTATGCTTCTGCACGTAGAAATCCAGTTTTCCAATCACCATTTATTGAATAGACTGTCCTTACTCCAGTAATTGGTTTTAGATCCTTGATCAAATATAAGTTTGGATTGATTTCTGGTGTTTCTATTCTGTTCCATTCAGACCAAGTATTTTCTTAAATGATTTTATTTATTTATTTATTTGAGAGGTAGAGTTACAGAGGGGCAGGGGGAGAGACAGAGAGAGAGGTCTTCTTTCAGCTAGTTTGCTCCCTCCTCAAATGACCACATTGGCCAGAGATGGACCAGCCGATCTGAGGGCAAGAGCCAGGAGATTGTTGCTGTTCTCTCACGTGGCTGTGGGTGCCCAAGCACTTGGGACATCTTGTACTGCTTTCCTGGGTACATTAGCAGAGAGCTGGATGGGAAGTGGAGTAGCTGGGACACAAAACGTCACCGATATGTGATGCTGTAGTTACAGGCAGAGGTCTAGTCCATTACACCAGAATGCCAGCCCCAGAGAACCAGTATTAATGAAAGAATTCAGAACTGTAAAAAATATTAATAAGCAAAGCCTCCTCTACACCATTCAGGCACAGACAAAATATCAATATTCAAGGCAATAAATTTCCCTCATTGGTTAAAAGGTGGAGTAGATGTTGAGTTTGAAGTACCCAAAAAGGAGTTATTGTATGTGGAAATAAGACAGGGGGATCTGTCAGAAATGATGGGGAGATTCTGGTTTTAAAATCTGTTGGAGGCCGGCGCCGCGGCTCAATAGGCTAATCCTCCGCCTTGTGGCGCAGGTACCTTGGGTTCTAGTCCCGGTCAGGGCACTGGGTTCTGTCCCGGTTGCCCCTCTTCCAGGCCAGCTCTCTGCTGTGGCCAGGGAGTGCAGTGGAGGATGGCCCAAGTGCTTGGGCCCTGCACCCCGCATGGGAAACCAGGAGAAGCACCTGGCTCCTGCCTTCGTATCAGTGCGGTGCACAGGCCACAGTGCACTGGCCACAGCGGCCATTGGAGGGTGAACCAACGGCAAAGGAAGACCTTTCTCTCTGTCTCTCTCTCTCACTGTCCACTCTGCCTGTCCAAAAAAAAAAATGTGTTGGAAATTATGGGAAGTGGGAAGTACATTTCAGAGTTATTTTTAAAAGATAAATCTTCCTGAGAATGATTTAAGGTAAATCTAAGACCATCTTTATTAATGCCAATTCAAGAACTTGTATAAAAAAGAGAACCAAGCAAAATAAAGCAGATACTTGGGTACACATTTCAAGTATTAATTTTCTTTAAAAGTATGCTCTGCACATTGCTATTCTTTATTTGTAATGTCATTATAAGAGGAACCCTTATCTACCTCTAAAAGGAGAAAAAAACCTGAGGATGCTTGTCTTGAAGTAGAGAGTGATGGAGACTGATTTCCTCAATCTTAGCTGCTTCCTCAAACAGCTTGAATGCCCAATCCCTTCTCTTCCTTGAAACTGTACACATGCAGTGTATAGAGAACATAGTTAAAGTGTCTGATTTCTTTTGACTTGGAATTAGTTCCATTAATCATGCCATTAATTGCACATCATTATGAAAGCCATTCAAAATAATCTTGAGTTAAAGTTCAGTAGGTGGGTCCAATCCCAGCAAAGAGGTCTGTGTAATTCAGGATACACAGTTTACCTGAGCCAAGGATAGCCTTTATTCTCACCTGGAGACCTTCTCTGACTCCTGTCAAAATTGTGTTTGCTTTACTAAAGGCACATTGCTTCTTGATGAGCTTCACTCAAAAAAGTTAGAACATTATTTTAACATTTTACAATTATTTAAGAAGAAATCAAGTGTATGTGTGATATCCTATTTTATGACAATAAGGTTCACAGTTAATTTATCCTATTGAAAAAGATTCTTTGTCCTAACTTGAGCTCCTGCCCTGTCAGTCTTCAACTGACAGAGTCCAGAAATGTGTTCTCAACTTTCTTATTTCAAATGCCAGCACCCACTTTATGGTTTACATTGTTTTGAATTGTGTTGATAGAGAAGTAAGCTGCAATTTCTAATTCCACAGTACCTTTTTCTACTGAACTTATAAATGAAACTTAAAGAAAACAGGCAAAAAAGAAGATTTTCATTACAACAGGAAAAAAAAAATCTTTGCAAGTGGATGTGAATGAGTTCGTGTGGATGTAGCGAATGGTACAGCAAACAGGAATGTAGAAGGGATATCCCATTGCTCCTTGAATATAAAAAGAGCTTACAGCTGAAAATAGCTTAGTGTTGTGCTCTGTACATGGTATTATGTTCAACAACTATCACCTGCTAGTATTATTACCCTTTATTATTATGGTCGATAGTTTCCTAAGTGGCTTTCTCCTAAATTAACCAGTGCTTCTCATTCTCCTTAAAACCTATGTGTTTACGAATCATGAAATTACTGTGTCTAGTATTCCCTCTGCCAGTTTTTCGGCTCCCAGTAGGTGAGTTCTGTATTTTACGTGACGAATTTGTCTTTGTCTTGCAAAGTATTTGTGACACCAGTAATTTATTAATTTAATAAAAGTTTACAAGTCATATATATGAAAAACAAACCCTTAGCAGAATCTATAGAAGAGGTGGATCCAGTTCAGAGACTAAAACTATTAAAAGTGGTATAAATATTCTCAAAGGTTTGAAAAAAATCATGAATTTATGATTTTTATGTACATTTGAATGGTTTCCAGTTATAACTCTCTTTTGCTATTGTCTGGTGAGCACCTGTACTCTTCATTCTTCATCGCCATCATGAAAACACTGAAGACCTGACTGAATAACAGCAAAAGAATGAGGGAACTGGATACAGTGAGGACTGGAAACAAATGCAGCGTTCTTTGGAATTATGTTGAAGACCCACCCTGAGCTTGTAAAACCCTGTATGAAAAAAGTTGATTTTTATTATACTCAAAGGCATTTTTATTTTTCAGATATTCTTTTATAAGAACAAAAGAGGATATTGATTTATTTATTTTACAAGTCAGACTTAGAGAGAGAGAGAGAGAGAGAGAGAGAGAGAATCTTTCATCTACTGTTTCACTCCTCTAATGGCTCCAACAGCCAGCACTGGGTCAGGCCAAAGTCAGAAGCCAGGAGTTTCATCTGGGTCTCCCATGTGGTTGGCAGTGGCCCAAACACTTAGGCCATCTTCCATTCCTTTTCCCAGGCCATTAGTAAGGAACAGGATCAGATGTGGGAAATGAACCAGTGCCCATGAGGAATGCTGGCATCACAGTCTGTGGCCTTACCCAGTATGTCATAACACCACGACTTCTTCAGTTATTCTTAGATAATTTCTTATTATTCATTCACCTTAACAAATAGTCATGTTGTAGAAAGATTTTTAAAAAAATATTTTTGTTTCATCTTCTTTTTTTAAAGAATGAAAAAACGTATCATGCTGTCTTGCGTTGTATTGTATTCAATTTAACACATCACAGTGCATTTTGTCATGCAACATTCTCATCTACAGTTAGAGGTGAAAGCATACCACGGGACTGAGTCTGAGAGGGAACTATCACCCACTTATGTTTCCTCCCTTTTGGAATGTGGTCAGTAAATTTAAGGGGTGAAATGTAATGTACACAGTTTCAAAGGATTGTCCATATTAGGTACTATATATTCATGAACTTCCCTATGGGAAAAGGCTGGAATATTCCTATCTACTCTCACTGGAAAACTTGCAATGTGGAATCTATTCCAAAGAAGCCAACTGTTTAGTGAGTCTGAACTCTTAACAATATAAATAAGCTTCATTTAGGGTGAGCTCAATGTTTCAAAGTGTATTTCACATTTTTTTAAAAACAATTACTAATTTGAAAGTCAGAGTTACAGAGAGAGAGAGAGAGAAAGAGAGAGAGAATCTTCCATCCATTGTTTCACTTCCCAGATGGCCACAATGGCTGAGTAAGAGCCAGGAGTTCCATCCTTGTTTCCCACATGGATGGCAGAGGTCCAAACATTTGGTCATCTTCTAGCTTTCCCAGGCTATTAACAGGGAGCTGAATCAGAAGTCGAGCAGCTGGGACATGAATGTGAACCTATATGGGATGCCTGTATTGCAGGCAGTAGCTTTACCCACCATGCCAAAGCTCTTGCCATTGTTTTGTTTGGTTGATTGGTTGTTTGCTTTTTGATGAGGGAAAAATCTAAACTGAGGGGAAAATAGACAGAAATGCTGGTGTATGTGCTACATTTTTCACCTTAAACGGCATGCTTTACTTTTCCCAAGTCTGGAGTATCAAATCTTGTAGCTGAAATTCATGCTTAGAATTCAATAGGATTAAAATCAATTCTGTTAACTTGATATTAATATGGGTTAAGGAAAGACTTTACTCTCATCTATGTTAAAGGTATGTGAAAAAATATTTTTCTTGTAGTATTTTCTTGGTTGAGTAGACTTTTACTTTTGTTCACTGTTCATAGCAAGGACTTCTTAAGCAGCAATATATATCTGGGAAGAACTGCAACTACAGCACACTCTTAATTTTAATCTTTGCAAATGTGGATGTATTTTAATTCAATTATTCCTTAACTAATGCATTCAACAAGATGTATGCAAAAACTACCTAAAATCCTACTAGCCTAAGAAGATCACCATGAATATATCATTACAATCATTTGACACATATTTATGAAACCCATAAATGGAATAATATTACACACAAAGTTGTTATTGCAATTATTTGGCTTTGTTTTATGATTATCTCTTAGACATTAAGATGACCATTATTTACTATCTTTTATATGATCTATAATTCTCCATATAATTTTGTACACATAGTTATGTACCTATTTAGATAAAACTAAGGACACACACACACACACACACACATATATATATATATATATACATACACAGAATTTTTGTCAATTGTTGTTTCTTCTGTCAAAATGAAATTCCTTACCTGGTATTTATTTTCTTAATAAGAATTTGCAAAATTTTCTTTTATGTCAGATTAAAAAAGAATACATTCATTTAAGTGATTGAATAACACTTTTGAGTAAACACTTAACACAGTTTCTTCAATCTTTACTTACATTTTGATATAAACATTTTGTTGGTGATATTTTGTTACTAATGAAACTCTTTTGTGGAAAATAGATTTTCACCAGTACATAATCTGTCTGAAGAACATTTATGTTACTTTTAAGAAACATTGCAATGTTGCTTTCACTGTCTTGGTTTTATCCACAGCATTTATCATCATCTTATATCTTATATCCTTTACTTATTTATTTTATGCTTCTTTCACCAGAAGAAATAGTTCTGTATGAGACAAGGAGTGGGTCACTTATTTATTTCTAGATAATGAGTGCCTATTACTTACCATGTCTTCAACTGGTGTTTTCTTCTTTCACAATAATTATAATCCTTTTTTTGTTGTGATTTTATTTTTGTTAATTTTTTAATTATAATTATTTGCCTTAATAAAATTAATTACATTGATATCCATCTTATTACAATACCTTTAATTTTTTAATTGTTGAAATTATAAAATCATTTAAGTTTAAGTAGAATTCACAGTGAAACCATCTGGCCTTTGATTATTTGAATTGGTAGAGTTTAAATTAATCTGTGAGTCTCTTTAAAGTAACTGCAGCCTATATGGAGAAATAGAAGTTAAAACATTGGAAGTTCAAGGATGATATATCCATGTTTATTTGTGTGAACCAATGTAATGTACATCAGTTACTTGGAGATCATTTTCTAACATTTAAGTCAATATGAAAGAAAGAATTCCTACATAGTACTGTACTGTCTTTTTATGTATTCCAGACAAATTCTCTTACTTCATAAACTCAGTCTGCTGATTATTTTTTGCCAAGAATGTTGAAGACAATGTAATACATATGATATAAACTCATTTAAACCTGTATTAAAATCCTATAGGTGTTTCTATAATTTCCAGAAAAATACAATGTTTCCACATACTCCATTAAATGAAGAAGTAATACCACACATCTCTATAAAGAAAAATTATTTCATTGGAGGCATGAACCTTGATACGATGGGTAACAGAGACATTGTGCCAGCATGTTTATGACAGGATTTGCTAGACTCATCATAGTGACTTACTTCCTATCTATTTTTAATTTTGTTGAGAAATGAGGACATATTACAAATAATGTGCAGGGTTTATTTTGGAATTGAAAAAAGCATTTAATTGACAGATAAAAAGGGTATAGAAAGGGTAATTTCATTTCCCATCAGTAGAAATAAGGTTTTATTATTGAGAATGAAATTAACAGCACATGAAATTGGCTTTTTCTAAGTTCATATTTTTGAACAAAAAAAAAAAAAAAAGAAAAGAAAAAGAAGAGAAAGCACCCCCTAACAAAAGTAGAGCTATAAAGTCCCCACCAATGAACCTGACTGCAATTTCTTTATTTATTAAAAAGGAAAACAATAAAACTTCTATAGTCCCATGTTCCTGTTGGATTTCTGGTTATTCTCTACTTCTGTAATATTATGGGGTTCTATCTGTGAAAACAACCGGATTCGCATTTGCCTTTGTTCATGACTCCTCTTCATCTGATTCTGCCAAGTTATGCATCTTCTTTAATGGGAGCATATTGCTGCTTCTCCACTACAGCTTTCAATGCAGATAATTTGTTTATGCCTTGATTGGGAAATGGTACATCTCTTTGGCTCTGCAAAAGTCTGTGAAAATATCACTGTTAAGGGTATTTCCATGTAATAATTTTCACCAACCTACCCAACCAGGAATTGAGACCATGTTGCCAATGAAGAGGCTCATGCAGTACAAATGTGAAAAGAATTATATTTTGGGATGTCTTAAATTCTTTTAATTTTTTTTTTTTGATAGGTAGAGTTAGTGAGAGAGAGAGAGAGAGAGAGAGAGAGAGACAGAGAGAAAGGTCTTCCTCCCATTGGTTCATCCTCCAAATGGCCGCCACGGCCCGCGCTGCTCTGATCCAAAGCCAGGAGCCAGGTGCTTCCTCCTGGTCTCCCATGTGGGTGTAGGGCCCAAGCACTTGGGCCATCCTTCACTGCACTCCCGGGCCACAGCAGAGAGCTGGACAGGAAGAGGAGCAACCGGGACAGAATCCGGCGCCCCAACTGGGACTAGTACCCGGTGTGCAGGCACTGCAGGTGGAAGATTAGCCTGTTGAGCCACGGCGCCGGCCAAATTCTTTTAATTTTAATATACAGGAATAAAATGAATAGTCTCTTTCATATAAATTGTGAAAAATGTTTTTATAACTCCAAATTGATATTTTCTGAGTAGAATTTTACCAGGTATGTTTCATTGATCTAAGAAAAATCTGATTTATGATATAGAAAACTCTGATCTTTAAGTGACTCTCTGCTGTGAGGTTTGTTTTCCTGTGGTTTATCCATCTTCAAAGTTTGCTTGTTTGCCTTCTGATCATTAGATTCACATTAATTCCAACTGAGTTTTCAGGAAGTCACTGAAATCCCACATTCAGCCCAACTTGGTTTTGGGGTACTAACGTGACAAACCATGCAGTCATGCCCTCAAGGAACTTGCAGTCCAACCTCAGAGAATGTAGACAGCACAGACAACAGTGAAGGAAGCACAATGGAATTCTCTGAGTCACAGAAACGAACATACCTTTTTATGAAAATTCCTCGGACATGAGATTAAAAAAAAAATAACAACAGATGTGAACTATAAGAATGATTCAAATCAGGCAAACAGTGAAGAATGCATTATCAAAAATGTTCTCTGTTATGACCTTCAACCATTCTCACATTGCATCTACTTTGAAATCTAGATGAAATATCAGCTTGTTTTCAATGTAAAATCAGGACCTTGCTATCGAATGCTTCATTGGCAAGGAACATGTCTTCCTTGGCACTGGTAAAAAGTGAGAGGGACACCATTGATAACCCACGTAGGAAAGTTAGGGCAGCTCTAGCATCAAACTGAAATGCATCTCAGAACTCTGGGATTACATTAAAGATATTTTATCACCATTTTAAAAATAGCTATCTAAAAAAATTCAAATAAGTACTATTAAATTATTATTTAAATACTTGCTCTTCAGATATTCAGCATTTAAAATTTTTTTGTTTTTCTAATCATAAATTGATGGGGCATATTCTTTGTACCAACACATTGCATAATCTTTTTTTCTTCCTTGGAGGAGGAAACTATGGGTATGGTTTTAGGCCAAAGATTTTCACTTCCGTGTTGGGAATAATTGAGGTAATTTGTTATTTCACTTCTGTACCAAAGGAAGATGATTTAGATACTTAGATGGCTAAGCAATTAGATACAAATTTTAATTTTGCAGTTTTATCTGAATCATAGAAAAATATAATTATAAATATATACTTTAGACTCTTATAACCTTGCGAATGGCATATACCAAACAGGGAACTAGTTAAAACTATTAAAATATATTTATAAGATTGCATAGTACACAATTATTAAAAACATATCATAAAAGTTGCTTGCTTTGTTAAAGTTAGGTTTGGAGAAAATTAGTTCATAAATCATGTACATTAAAAAGGATTTAGTAAATAAAAATTGTAGAAAAACTTCTGGGATGTAATACCCACACATATTTGTATTTATTTCTATGTGATGCGTTTAGGAGTTGGTATAAGTAATCTCCTGCTTGAATTTGAGTGGATCATGGAATATCCAAGATTCTGATGATTTCTCAGTATGTCTTTGAGGCTGTTTTGCGATGAGTTCAGTGTTTGAATACTTTACAATCTCAATAGAAAAGGTTTCTCTTCCAGATCTGGCTGTGTGGGCATCATTCAATTTTTTGAAAGCCCCGATGAAACAATCATGGAGAAAGGAGGAATTTTGTAACTTTTCTGAGTCCTAGCTGTGGAACTTCTCAGGTTTCAAAATTACATGAGCCAGTTCTTCATAATAAACACCCTTTTAGATGTTGGTTTTGTTTCTCCAGAGAATCCTATTACAGGGGAGATCTGTTTTTGCAGAGTTCTGATCATAAACATTTTTTACAATAAATGACATATGCCTGTTTTATTGGGAGAAATAATATATTACTTCTCAAATTTCCAAGTATAATTTACACTAACACATATATTAAGAACATCGAATATAGGTTCAAGAAGCTTGCAAATTTTGCTTTCAGATTTTATACTGAGGATTTTCAAACACTGTGGGTACAAACTTCAGGGCTGATATTAATTTATTTTCATATATTTATAACTCCACAAACATATTAAATGTTTAGATAAGTATTTGTGGCACTTTATAGCTGAATGTAAATGTATGAAATAAACATCATTCAAGAAAAATAAAGTATTGATTTAAAGTCATAAAAATTGATACAATATATAGAAATATATGGATAAGAATTTGAAAATAAAAATGATTACACAATGATTTTTTTCTTACTTTTTTCTTTTTTTTTTTTTGACAGGCAGAATTAGACAGTGAGAGAGAGAGACAGAGAGAAATGTCTTCCTTCCATTGGTTCACCCCGAAATGGCCGCGACAGCCAGCGCGAAGCCAGGAGCCAGGTGCTTCCTCCTGGTCTCCCATGTGGGATTTTTTTCTATTTTTTTAAGAGTATTTATTTGAGAGGAGGGTTACAGAGAGGCATAGGCAGAGAAAGAGAAACAGAGTGAGAGTTCTTCCAGCCTCTGGTTCACTCCCTGGTTGGCCTCAATGGCCGGAGCTTTGCCGCTCCAAAGCCAGGAGCCAGGGACTTCTTCCAGGTCTCCCGCACAGGAGCAGGGGCCATAGTAGAGAGCTGGATTGGAAGTGGAGCAGCCACTTCCATTATAATAATATTAAAAAAAAAAAGCAGAGATAAAGAGAGAGAGAGTGAGAGAGAGAGAAGAAGAATAGAGAGAGAGAGAGAATAGAATAATGATTCACAATCTGAAGGAATTTTCAAAATCCTGTTTATGAACTTAACTTGTTTGTGGAACAACGGGATGTTGCATATGGTTCCTGCTACCTATCTGAATATTTAGATTGGAGGGTGGACAGATCACTGAAGCATTCTCCTTTAAATGTTTTTCACTGAAGTAGCAATTCTTTCCAGGTGAGGAACATAAGGTAATATGATACTTATTATCTCATAATCCAAAATTCTCTTGTATATTAACAAAATACTTGATGATACTATCCTTCTAATTGTTTGAATGTTGTTGAGTAACTGAAGTTTAAACAACAATTTCTAAAACTAACATCAGAAACCAACAAATTTAAGTTATTTATATACACTACTGCATTTAAGTCTTCAGCCACCTCTGAAGTGGATTGAGCTTATATTGTTTCATTTATTGCTAAGGAGACTTGTGATTTAACTTGGTGTCACAAGGATGTGGGTAACTGCGTGTTGAGTTAGGAGTCAAACTGAATAGCCTATTTTTCTTTCATTATATGTCTACCTGTTGAAAAAACAAACTTCCCTTTAGCAAATCTTTGCTAGCGTTCATAGTGACCTGGGGGCTTATCTTCGTTATAGAAGCAGAAAATTAGAACATCCTTGAAAAGCAGAGATAGATAGAGAGGGACTGGCACATAGAAAAAAAAATTCCCCTGCCCACCCCCCCAAAAAATTCCAGGAGCCAAGAACTCAATCTAAGTTTCCCACATGGGTGGCAGAAACTGAAGTACTTGGGTCATCACCAGGCACACTAGCAGGAAACTGGAATCTGGAGCAGAGCTAGAATTTGAACCCAGGCACTTGGTTATGGAATTCAGGTGCCCTAAGCTTTGCTTTCATAACCACTGAGCCCAACATCTACTCCTCCAAAATCTTTGTTAGTATTTTTAAATTTAAATACAATTCATTTTACCCATAAGTACTCTGGCAAGTTGTTGATTTTATTCTTGCTCATATTCATTTCCACACAATTCTATTTGCAAACTGCATACAAATGAGAAATACAAAAGCAAACATATTGAGTGGGTGCTATATTTTTCAGCACAGTGATTTGCACCAGAAAATTTCAAGTTAGATCATGGTTTTAGTTAGTGGTAAACTAACACATGTTTAATGCAAATGCCTTCCTTTTCTGATTTGTGTTTTATTTATATTGGGGCTGAGAAAGAAGGGGTACTCTTCAGCATGATGGCTTTTTCTTCATGATAGCATTTCATACAAGGAAGAGAATTTGTAGTGTGGAACAACGAGTTGTGCCAGCTGCATTCTGAGTGAACCATGGTATCTTTGAAAGTCACTTATGAAATAGCTAGAAAAAAAAAAGAAAATATACCTTATCTACTGTTATAAATTAATTGTTTATATCTTTTTAATCTGAAGGCCTTATATTTTTGTATGTTGTAATTAACTAAATACACAGAAAGTCATATAGTTAAAGCATTAAATTGCTTATGATTGGATTTGCTATTAAAAATCATGGACCAAATCATCAAATTCCATCTTGATGACTTTTCATGAGGTCTTCTTGTCAGACCCTATAAATCACATATAAGCAATTAAAATACAGTTATTATAAGCAGGAACTAGCTGGGAAATATTAAAATAGGGCATGCAATTTTAGATCTTAAATGAACTTTAAAAGTGGCATAGTTCAACATAATACTATTTCAAAAGACAAATTGAGACCCAGAAATACAATTTTGAGTTCAAAGCACTTGTTTGTGCAATGGCTGGGAATAAAGCTTTCCCCACGATTTTTTCTACACTGTAGATATTTTTTGCAATGCTCTTGTTAGCCTTTCCATATATTGTCTTTTACTTGTATGTGTAAACTTCTGGTCATGTCATTTAAATGTGTTATATCAATCTGAATGGGAGCTTCAAAAGTTTACATTTTCTCACTCTCCTTTTTGCTGGCTGTGTGATCGTCAATCACTAAAATAACTGCTCTATATTTAATTTCCTCCTTATTAGTATACATGAATATTAACATCCATCTCATAAGATTTTTGTTAAGGATTCATTGAGAGAGTCCATCAAAAGATGTTGCATATTGTTTGACATTAATCTGGATATCATTTGTTGTTTTTTCTTCTTTTTTTTTCTTTTTTAACTTTTATTTAGTAAATATAAATTTCCAAAGTACAGTTTATGGATTACAATTGCTTCCCCCCCATAACTTCCCTCCCACTCACACCCCTCCCATCCCCAGCTCCCTCTCCCATTCCATTCACATCAAGATTCATTTTCAATTATCTTTATATACAGAAGATCGATTTAGCATATAATAAGTAAAGATTTCATCAGTTTGCACCCACACAGAACACAAAGTGTAAAATACTGTTTCAGTACTAGTTATAGCATTACTTCACATTGGACAACACATTAAGGACAGATCCCAAATGAGGAGTCACACAGTGACTCCTGTTGTTGACTTAACAATTGACACTTTTGTTTATGGCGTCAGTAATCTCCCTAGGCTCTAGTCATGAGTTGCCAAGGCTATGGAAGCCTTTTGAGTTCGCCGACTTCAATTTTATTCTAATATGATATTTTCAGATAATAGATGAGGCGTGTCATGATGGCAAGTATTCAGTAAATTAAAAGAGATATGAGGATTGTGCAGAAAAGGACCACTTATGAGGACAAGTTGACAATTTTGCATTCATATGTTCATTCAATGTGTTATCCACTAAATATGCTCAAGTCACTAGGAATAGTCAAAAAAAGTGTAGGGTCCTGCATTGTAGTGTAGCAGATAAAGCACCATCTGCAATGCCTGCATCCCATATGGGCATCCATTCCTGTCCTGGCTGCTCCGGTTCCCATCCAGCTCCCTGCTAATGGCCTGGGAAGAGCAATAGAGGGTGGCTTGAGTACTTGAGCCCCTGCCACACACATGGTAGAACTGAAAGAAGCTCTTGGCTCCTGACTTTGTCATGGCCCAGCCAAAGTCATTGCAGCCATCTGGGGAGTGAACTAGCAGATGCAAGATCTCTTTTCTATCTCTCCCTTTTTCTCTCTCTATAACTCTGACTTTTGAATAAAATAAAATAAATCTTTTAAAAAATTGGAAAGACCCAAATGTTTATCACTTAATGAATGTGTAAACAAATGTGATATAAGCATAAAATGACATATTATTCAAGGATGTATTATTATTTTAGAAGCATGCCATCACATGGGTGAAACTTGAGGATATTTATGCCAAGTAAAATAAACCATACACAATAGGAAAATTACTATATCATTCCATGTATATGTGATACTTGGAGCAGCCAATTCATAGACAGAAATTAAAATATCTGTTGGGAGGGTATAGGAGAAAGACAGTATAGGGAGCTGTTAAATTGATATGGAGTTTCAATTTGGGGAGATGAAAAGGTTCTGCATAAGAATGTGACTGTATTTAAAGGTATTGAATGGTAAACATAAAAATGGTTAAATGGTAACTTCACCATTATATATATTTTATCACCATTGAAACAACAAACAAAAGGCATAAGGAAATGTAGCTGCATTGAAGTAAAAAGCTTTGAAGAGCTGAATTGCAGGAGATCTGGTAAAAAAGCAAAACAAGAAACTGAGATCAAAATGCAGTACTGTGTATTGGCCACACATAATGCAAATGAGGAAAATGTCTAATCTTTACTACAATACAGTAACTATTAGCGCATGAAATAGAGGTATGGGCAATCATGCCTCAGAAATGCTAGGATCTCCTTCATTTTGCAAGGCAGGAGCAAGAGAAGAGATTGTTAGATTGCCAGTGTCTGCTTAACCCCAGAGGAAAAATCAGATTTAAGCAAAGAAAGCAGGTATGGCCAAATGTTTTCATTCAGATATTGAACAAGAAGAATTAAAGAAATTATTTTGAATGATTTTTATATTGAAGCATATCATGGTTACTTTGTATAATCCCAACATGTCCAACCAGGTCAAATATATTCAAAGATGCCTAAACACTTCAGAAATGTAGCAGATCATCTCTAAGAAAGAAATGTTCACCCAAACTCCTAGGCTAATTCACAAATTAAAAAATCTCCCATTAGGGGCCACACTGTGGCATAGCAGGTAAGGCCTCCTCCTGCAGTGCTGGCATCCCATATGGGTGCTGGTTCAAGTCCTGGCTGCTCCACTTCAATCCAGCTCTCTGCTGTGACCTCGGAAAGCAGTAGAATATGGCCCAATCCCTTGGGCCCCTGCACCCACATGGGAGACCTGGAAGAAATTCCTAGCTCCTGGCTTCACATCAGCACAGTTCCAGCCATTGTGACCCTCTGGGGAGTGAAACTGCATGGAAGACCTCTCTCTCTCTCTCTGCCTCTGCCTCTCTGCAACTCTGCCTTTCAAAAAAAAAAAATAAATAGATCTTTTAAAAAAATCTGTCATTAAAATCTGAAGTGTTGGGCCGGCGCCGCGGCTCACTAGGCTAATCCTCCACCTTGCGGCGCTGGCACGCCGGGTTCTAGTCCCGGTCGGGGCACCGGATTCTGTCCCAGTTGCCCCTCTTCCAGGCCAGCTCTCTGCTGTGGCCAGGGAGTGCAGTGGAGGATGACCCAAGTACTTATGCCCTGCTCCCCATGGGAGACCAGGATAAAGCACCTGGCTCCTGCCATCGGAACACTGGCAATTAACAGGCATTAAACTCCAAAAAAGGTAACAAAAAGCAACTTAAAACACAATATGTTAACACTACTTTTCCTGTCTTTAATCTATCATCAAAATTTTACAGCTCATAGGTAAAGGGGTCTGGTTCTGGAAGTTAGGTTGACTGGTGTGATCCCTAGTCCTAGGTGGAGAATAAATAACAAGTGTAGATTAGAAAGAGTAGAAAGCTAATCTGAAGGAATTTAAAGGACAGGATAAAGGAGAATTTGTGAGAGGGTCTGAGATTTACCATTTTTTCTCTTAACCTTGTACAATTCATTTAATTTCTTTATACTTCAGTTCCCTAATGTTTAAAATGAGGGTTCTAGGCCGGCGCCGTAGCTCAACAGGCTAATCCTCCGCCTAGCGGTGCCGGCACACCAGGTTCTAGTCCCGGTCGGGGCACCAGATTCCGTCCCGGTTGCCCCTCTTCCAGGCCAGCTCTCTGCTGTGGCCAGGGAGTGCAGTGGAGGATGGCCCAAGTGCTTGGGCCCTGCACCCCATGGGAGACCAGGAGAAGCACCTGGCTCCTGCCATCGGATCAGCGCGGTGCGCCGGCCGCAGCGCGCCTACCGCGGTGGCCATTGGAGGGTGAACCAACGGCAAAGGAAGACCTTTCTCTCTGTCTCTCTCTCTCACTGTCCACTCTGCCTGTCAAAAATAAAAAAAAATAAATAAATAAAATGAGGGTTCTAATGGTATATTATTTATAATGTTCAAATGAGGATTAATTAAAATAATACTAACAAAGTCATGCATAAAATTCCTGCTCTATGAAAATGACAATAACAATATAATTGATAGTATTAGCTATTGATTTTCATATTACTTTTATTCCAAGCATAGTGTTAAATATTTTGTACAACCTTAATTAATATTGTACCAGCCTTATCAGTTCTCTTGCCTCTCCCTCGCCCCATAGTCATAAAGAAGTTAAATAACTCAATGGCACTCAGTAGCAGATGGGGATATCCAATGAAATAAAGTTTCCTCAGAGCTCAGACCTCTAACACACACAGCAGATATTCAATGAAACCTAGTTAATGATACTAGTTATGTATCAGCATATCAGCAAGTCATTAATTTACAGATAGGGAAAGCATGCAATACATTAGCATATACTTAATGTCATAAATTGATTGATTTTTTCCAGTGCTTCATTTCTTACTTTGCAAAAGCATTTTGTATTATTTTTATTAGCCTTCTCATAATGACAATAATCCATTTTTTAAAAGATTAATTTTATTTATTTGAAAGACAGAGATACAGAGAGAGGTAGAGACAGAGGTAGAGGTCTTCCATCCACTGGTTTATTCCCCAGATGGTAGGAGCTGTGCCGATCAAAAGCCAGGAGAGAGGAGCTTCTTCCAGGTCTTCCATGTGGGTGCAGGGGCCCAAGTGTACTGCTATCCCAGGCCATAGCAGAGAGCTGGATCAGAAAAGGAGCAGCCGGGACTAGAACCGGCGCCCATAAGGGATGCCAGAACTTCAGGCCAGGGCTTTAACCCGCCGCGGCACAGTGTCAGCCCCATGACAAAAATCCATTTCTAATACCGCTAATCTAAACATTATTTACCATATTTAATGTTTAAAGTTGTATATTAAAACTGGGAAGAACTGGGAAGCTAGTGATAGAAACAATGTAAGGGACAAGCTGCAAGCACAGGATGAGCATTCACTGGGAATAAAACACTTCATTTGCTTCACAGTTTACATGGTTGAAATAGGTGGACTTTAATTGCTCTATCTAAAATCCAAGCAGATTGTCTAGCCTAAAAAAGAAAAACATAGATGGGCAACATATTTCTATATTGGAGGATGAAGACCTGTAGCATAGTTATCAGCTTAGAGAACATCCATGTTTCATATGATTGGAATTGTGGTTCTCCGACACACAATTTCTGCCTCTACAGTGGAATTTTGTCATAGCTCAAGGAAGGTCAGTTTTCACTTGACATTCCAGCACAGGGTGGAAACAGTGTCCATACTGTAAGAGATATTCATGTTGCAATCATATTACCAAAGAGAAAAAGAATAGGACATCAAGTATTTAATCCATGTCTCTAATTATTCAGCTCATATATTTGTCCTTTTACAGATCCGCTTTTTATTATATCTGCTCTCATTTCTGTTTTTACAACTTTGCTAAACAAGACATATCCACCATCAAAAGAAGCCTCATGCTTAATTTTCTATTTCAGAACACTTATTAAGTTGTGAACAACTCAGCTCCATTTTATCCAAACACAATTACATTTTCAACTATGGGTACAAAATCTAGGTTATACTGGTCTGGTCCTCCTCTTCCATTTCCTTAAGGCAGCCTATTGCAACTAGAAAGTTGTATTCCGAGCTATCCATGAGGAGTGTTTGGTTGTCATGCACCCTTTCCTCCCCAGTTAAAAAATATTCCTAATGTGTTCACCTCGTAACTGCTCTAATGTCCTCTGGTACCCTATCTTTTAGGCACATTCCTGCTGATGATACTGTAGAGTCTTTACTTTATTTTTATTTATTTATCGTTTACTTTTTAAAAAATTTGTCTCTGTGATACGTTTCAAAGGAAAAGATGGTTGAATTATACCTCAGTGGTATTATTTAGCAAATATTCCTATTAAGTTGCAAATAATTAGGAATCAGGGCTGATGGTGTTGTAGCATAGCTGATAGAGACTCCACCTGCAACTCCAGCATGCCATATGGGCTCTGATTTGTTTCCAGGGTGCTCCATTTCCAATCCAGCTCCCTGCTAATGGACAGGGAAAAGCAGCGGAAAATGGCCCAATTACTTGAGCTCCCGCCACCCGTATGGGAGACCCAGATGAGACTTCTGGCTTCTGGCTTTGACCTAATCCAGTGCTAGCTGTTGCAGCCATCTGGAGAGTAAACTAGAGGATGGAAGATTTCTCTCTCTCTCTCTCTCTCGCTCTCTCTCTCTAACTCTGACTTTCAAATAAAACCTTAAACGCAGAAGTGGAATATATGAATATTTGACTGCACAAGATAATCCTATGGCTCTCAGTATTCCAGAGAATAACAAAGGGAGTAAATTATACTCTGCTGTTAGAAAAGCCTACTTATATTTAAAGCTGAAATGACTATGAAGAGTTATTAAGAAACAGAAACCACATCATCCCCTTATGGAAAACATTGCTTGTAATGTTAAGTGCTTTACATTTTAATGTATGGATTTGTTCTTGGTTTTTCTATTGGATGGATGAAAATTTGGCATTCTGTGCAAGAAATAAACCTATTAGAAATAGGTAGAAACATTCATTAAAATATATAAGGGGACAAAAGCTAAGATTAACTTTCCACTTCCCCTTTTTATGTGAGAGTTACCACTATGGCATTTAATATAGGCTAAATCATCTTCAAAAAGCTTTTACTAGATAGTTAACACAAATGACTAAGAGCTTAATCAGCACATATCACTTGACTATGTCCAATAGAGGAATTGGACTGTTCGCTGTGTTATAATTTATAGAGTTTTTGTTTTTTGATTACATAAAGGAAATGCATTTGTATGCCTTAAGAGCATTCCTTCGTGATGTCAAAATGGATTACATTATTGTTTAGAAAATGGCATTTCAATTTGGTAAAATCACCGAAGTGGAAAAGATAACAAGTAGATTCTTCAAAGTCTTGCCATTTGTGACTTTTTTTCTCCCAAAGTCCTTTTCTTTTGGTTAGATAATGAGTGCAGCTTTGCTCAATGGCATCCTCCAATTCTAAGTGTTTAAATGTTATATTTATTATATTTGTAAAAAAGCAATTTAAAAGGATTAAAATAGTTACTATTCCAAGCAGGCATAAGGAAATAAAATGGTGCTGAAAAATGAAAGTTTTTGAATTTTTCTTTTTCTTTTTTTCCCCCCATTTGGAGGTTGTATATAAAAGTAATTCAATCTCTACTTAGATAATACCTTCAGTAACTATGTGGATCAGCTGTTCCATGACAGATGATCAAGGGAAATTGCACTGCTAAAGAGGCAAAGCAACTCTCTTACAGTAAAGTTCATCAAGATACTAAGGCAGGATGGTTTACTCAAGAGAAGGCTCTTTGTTACCATCTGTTTTACCCCTACCTGAAATGCAGCCCATTTCTCTCTTAAGCACATCCCTGTGGCCCTGTCTCCTCTGTTTACCCCATGCCTTATTGCCCTGTGCACATTCATCATACTTTTAAAAGACAGTAAAATATCAGATCACAATCTGTTCTGAAAATACTGTGAACTATCAGTCAAAAAGAAAAGGACACATTCATTTATTTGGGAGTTTGTTGCAGTGATTGTTATAAGCGGGAAAAGATTTCTTTGTTTCTTTTTTTTAACGATATCCTTCCTTGTTCAGGGGGAACCTCAGAGACAGAATTATCATCCTGAGAAAGAAGAGAGACACCCAAGTTATGCAATCCCCCTCCCTCTTTCTCTTCTCCAAAGAAAAGAACTTGCATACCCAAGTTGCCTTCCGTGCGTTGTCCAAGGGAACGTTGGGCAGATGCTATCTGGAAAGGTGACTGAAGAGGGAAGACTAGTACATTAATCAAACACTGCATATGCTGGTTGGGACAAAGCAGAACTCTGCTTCTGACTGGAAGATGCCCTTGGTGAGATATCTGCCCCTTTCCAGCTCCTCAGAACATCTCTAGAAAGTAATTTGCTCTGTGAACTCTGTAAAGTATGTATATTAGGAAACTACAAATTGTTAACTGAAAAATAGAATTAAATGGAAAGTTTTATTTTGATGCAACAAAATTCTTCAAAAAGTTCATGAAAATTATGTATTGTAAAAAACTACTTTTAATTTTAAATAACTTTTAATCCCATTTTCCACAGGTCCACATATTTATCCAAAATTAATTTAATTGTAAATGTTCTCTGTACTGTATGGTTCTTTTAGGTGTAAAATAGGTAAATATTTAATTTTTTAAAAAAATATTATGAATCTATGTATATAAGAAACTGCTTTCCTAGAAAGCCAGTAGTGCTAGTCTCAATAGTGCTATCCTTTGCAAACCCACACTTCAATTGATTGTTTGTATCATGATATTAATAAATATTGTGTTCCTCATGTATGAAATTCTTATTTCCATAACTTTCTTTCTAAGTCTGATTAGCCTGATTTAGGCAAATGCAGAGAGTAGATGTTCAGTTTTTATCAAAAATACACAGAAAAATTTGCCTCAGCCTTGTCTTCTTCTGATGGCACATTCTATATGTACATGATTTTTAATATACTAACTATCATCTTTTTGTTCATGTGATACACTTGTCTTTACAGTAATACTTTCCACATGTTTTTCAAACATCACATTTGTTCAAAAGGCATCTCATAAAACTCCAAAGCACAAAACATAAGGTAAATAAAACAGTAGTCTCACAAGCATAGATTTAATATATTAAAACACAACTTTAAAAACTTCAACCACAGAGGAATAATATTGTTTAGATAAGAACAACAACAACAAGATGTTCAAACCAGTAATTATTATTGGTTTCTTTTCTATTGCATCCCTTGAGCAATATCCAGACTTATTTACCTAAAAGAAACAAATCATTTGACTGATTTTCTGACCCCCCCCAAATCTACTGTTTCTTCTGAATAAACAGCAACCTGAATTGGAGTCCTTGCAGAGCCATTTCGTGGGCCCTTATAAAGGGACACTCAGTTATCTCAAAGTTCCTCTGCTTGGGACCAGTGCTGTCGTGTAGCGGGTAAAGCTGCTGCCTGCAGTGCCTGCATCCCATATGGGCGCCAGTTCAAGTCCCAGCTGCTCCACTTCTGATCCAGCTCTCTGCTATGGTCTGGGAAAACAGTACAAGATGGCCCAAGTGCAAAGGCCCCTGCACCTGCATGGGAGACCCGGAAGAAGCTCTTGGCTTCGGACCGGCATAGCTCCAGCCGTTGTGGCCAATTGGGGAGTGAACCAGCGGATGGAAAATCTTTCTCTCTCTCTTTCTCTCTGGCTCTCCTTCTCTCTCTGTGAAACTCTGACTTTCAAATAAATAAATCAAGCTTTAAAAAAATTCCTTCACTCATCATTTTCCCTAGGGAAAGATTTTTAGCTTTAGCCTTCTGACAAAGCTATTGCAGTGCTTCATAATTTAAATAAAACAATAAACAATTCAATGAGCTCTTATTCTGTTCGAGGAACAGTGCTAAACAATTTACATAGAATGGCTCTATGAATAAAAATGACATAAAATGTAAAATGCATATTTTATGATAAATATTATTACATTTTAATCTATTAATAAAAGTGCGCTAGACATTGGTGACTCGTTTGTGGATAATATAAGATATGAGCCAGAGAAAGAATATTCACCAAGTAAATCAAAAAGCATTCTTGACCTGACGAAGGATCATTTGTTGGATAGAGAAGTAAATGGACATTGCAAGATGGAATCCATCAATTCTCTCAAAGAACTAGTTAGCTGAGGAAAATGCCAATCAATGCATTTGTCAATCTTATAAACTCAGCCTTAATTAAAGGCACTAAAACTGTTTCAGAGCTTCACTATTTGACCCATCTACATTCATTTATTCCTGTTTAAATGGTGGTGCAGGGATATCAGCATGGAAATCTATACAAAATCCTCAGATGAATCATATAATTAGAGCATTCAGTGTTTCATTACTTAACAAGATGGTATTTTGTATAGGTTACAAAAATATGTGTGTCTTTGTTTGCCTGCATGTTTTCACATCTTATATGACTATATTCATATATTGGGTGCTTTTGCATACATATCAGCATATTTGTGTATGTATATACATGTACATGCATCTGTATGTTTAATATCTATATATACAAGCCTGTACATCTCTCGTATTACTTGGTTAGATGTTTTAGAACTTATTTTGCTAAATGAATTTAAATCATGTCTGCATTAATATTTAAAAGATATAATATATGAAGTTTTCCTCAAAATATAGCAAAGAATTGAGCCAGCAATAAGTCAATTCAATGAATACCTAGAGTTTACTCATTGGCAGAAATGTATTTCTGTTCAGTCATATTAATCCTGTGAGCAAAACGGAGAGAAATTTTTATAGGAGGAAACTGAAATTTTCAAAATATCTAGCTGCCATCATACATTGGAAAAAGGGTCACCTTTATTCAGAGCAAGGCATAGTTATTTAGGTACTCAATCCAGGTAACTCAGCCAAGGCATGAAAAGATAACCAGAAGAGACACCAGGGGTAAGATCAGCATCTGAAAGGTGGCATTTCCCATCTGAGCTGACTCTCCTTATGGGCAGAAGAGGACCAAAAAGCAGAAACACATTCCTTATGAGACGATAAACCCTCAGATAAAGTGTTCTTTCTAGCAAGTGAGTTTTCCAAGCTACTCTTATCCAAACAACTGGCGTGTGGCACATTTTGAAGATGGATAATTGGCTATGCCCCCACAGATGTGAGAGTCTGGCACACAAACTCCCCAGCCAGTAGCAGGAAGACAGATACTGTCATTTGGGGGGAATGGATCACCCACAGATGTTTACAGGAGGAATGTCTATGTACTCTGGCATGCTCATCAAAATAAACTTCTTGCATACAGGCACAGAAAGAACTGGAATCACTGCCCAGCTGGTCATAGTACCCAGCATACTTTTACCCCACCCCCTCATTCATCCTTAAGTGGGAAATTAATTGTTTGAAATAAAGTTCTCTGGCCCTGGAACAGATGGTACAACATATTTCCATGTTAAGGAAACCCAACACACCTGGAGTTTTCAACACCTAAATTTCTTAAGAGCCCTTTCTATAGAAAGTTGAAATCCATTTTTCACTTCTGAAAATATTCCAAACCTATGTTATGTAATGTTTGCTTATGAGGACATTTTTTGTTCTCTCTGCATCCTACATCCTACTGTAGCTCTACATCACCTATTTCATAAACATTCTTGTACCTGGCCTCTTTCTGCTTGCCACAAGTTGCCTACAAGGAACGACATTGTGAATTAATAAATTCAATACTAAAGGAGTATTATGAGAAGTTCTTAAGTAACAGGAAAAAAGATGAGAGTATCATTTCAAAGACCAGTTTAATTCATTGATCAAAAATATTTAAGGCATACATAGTAATGACTACAATACAGCTTCTGATATCAGGTTTTCTTTCAGTTTATGCAGATTTAAACAGCTACATTTGAGCCAATGTTGTCAGGCAGCTGCTTAAGCCTTCACCTGTGACTCCAGCATCCCATATGAGCACCCATTTGAGATCGCTCAACTTCCAATGCAGTTCCCCACTAGTGTGCACTCAGGAAGGACGCAGAGGTTGGCCCAAATCTTTGCACACTTGCACCCATGTGAGAGACTGGATGAAGCTCCTGGCTTTTGCCTTTAGCCTGGCTCAGCCCAGGCTGTTGCGAACATTTGGGATATGAACTGGTGGATGGAAGATTTCTCTCTCTCTCTCTCTCTCTCTCTCTCTCTCTCTCTCTCTCTCTCTCTCTCTCTTCCTCTCTCTCAAACGCAGCCTTTCAAAGCAAGATTAAACAAACAAACAAACAAACAACAACAAAAAAAAAACATTTACTTACATGCTTGAATTGAACAGTGACTTAGTGGCTGGGGCAATTTTGAGTAGCAGAAACAGAGTTTTTCGGAAACAAGCTCCCTGGATCCCTTTGGTTTCAGGGTTCTCTCTTCCTGAAGACTGCTCTTTATATCAAAATCCAAATACAGCTACTCTAGTCCCAACCCTACATATTCAAATGAATCCATTGTCCATAGTTGTTGAGATACATTTGTGGTCCAACAGAAATTCAATTGGTTCAGCCTTCCTAATAGATGAGTTAAAATGGATATTTTACAAGAAAAAATATACAAAGATTGTGTGGCTAATCTAAGGATGTCACTGTAACCTACTTTCTTCTCAAAGTGGGATCAGTAAATAGCAAAATAAGCAAAAAATGAAACTTTAAATTTCCTGTTTCTCAAGATTAAGGAATATTATCTCAGCTATTTATACCTTTATATAAAATATATGATATATGTTATGAATCTATCATACATATGATATTTTAATATCACTGATTTAAAAATATAGATAACTCCTCCCCCATGATTTAATGATTCAGAATCTTCACACTTGTCAAAATTCAGATAAACGGGATTATATCCTTGTATCTCAGCGTCAAATACACAGTACTTGGTACACTATGGGTATTTAATGAGTGCTTGAACAAGTCACTAATAAAGTTGTTTATTAAGTATGTGTGTTTAATAGATATTGAACCACTTCTAGAAAACTGGAGACAGTTCATTTTTGTTGTAAAATACATCCAGTAATAATCACATTTTTTTTTTGCTTTATCTGTTCTGAATTTAGTTGTGTGTGTTTTTTTGTTGTTTTTGTTGTTTTTGTTTTGTTTTGTTTTGTTTTGTTTTGTTTTCACAGACAGAGTGTACAGTGAGAGAGAGAGACAGAGAGAAAGGTCTTCCTTTTCCATTGGTTCACCCCTCAATGGCTGCTGTGGCCAGTTCACTGTGGCTGGCGCACCCTGCTGATCAAAGCCAGGAGCCAGGCACTTCCTCCTGGTCTCCCATGCGGGTGCAGGGCCCAAGGACTTGGGTCATCCTCCACTGCACTCCTGGGCCACAGCAGAAAACTGGACTGGAAGAGGAGCAACCGGGACAGAATACAGCACCCCGACTGGGACTAGAACCCGGGATGCCGGCACTGCAGGCAGAGGATTAGCCTAGTGAGCTGCGGCGATGGCCCTGAATTTAGTTTCAATATCTGGCCTTTTTTTTTTTTTTCACTTTTTTTTTTTTTTTTTTTTACTTTTTGAATATGTGTTCTTGAAATAGAGATTATCCATACATCTGGATAATTATAATTATGAATTTCCCATAAGCCATTTATATGATAAAGGTATGGTGATAAGGTTTAATTAATTTTTTTAAACTTTTATTTAGTAAATATAATTTTCCAAAGTACAGTTTATGGGTTACAATGGCTTTTTCCCTCCCATAACTTCCCTCCCATCTGCACTCTCCCATCTCCCGCTCCCTCTCCCATTCCATTCACATCAAGATTAATTTTCAATTAAGGTTTAATTTAATTCTCTTCCTTCTACTCTTGGTTCCCTAGGTTCTAAGCTTGACCTATTGGTATTTAACAAGTGATTTGAGTTTCAAGGGAGACAATGAAATTGTGTACAAATGTCATTTTTGTGTAAATGATTATGGTTTGGGTCTGTGTTATCTGTTATTGATTTTACCATTTAAGGATGAGAACAGATTGTTCCCTGTGATGTTTATGAAGTGAAAATGAGTTTCTGTCATTGGAGTCATTTTACTGCAGAGGAATTTATCAAGGACAAATCTTTCATCCAAGGACAACATCCAATGGAGTTTGTTTTATAAATGTAATTATTAACGTTTCTAATAGATATTGATGAGAAGAACATTTCTGCTTTGAGAAATATGCAGTTCATTAAACCATCTGGAGAGTAAATACCACTTCCACCATGTCACTTCATGTACAATGCATGTACTTTCTTATTACCTAAAAGATAAACTCCAAACTCATTAGTTTAGTGTTTTTTTTTTTTCCTCAGCATTCTCCTGTTCTGCCTTTTATAGAGAACTTTTCATGCCAAGAAGGTCAGTCTTTTCACTATGCTGCAAAGTTAGCTGATTCCAGACTTGGGGCATTTATCATCCTCATCCTCCTATGCATCTCTGACTCACATCAGTGCCTTCCTTAGTTTACCTAAGGTTTTCCATCTCTGGATTTTTCTCCTTTCTTCTACCTCCTTTCCATCCTTTTTCTCTCTTTTCCACTTCTTCTGAAAGAAGAATGGAGTACCATTATGTCATAGAAAATCAAATGCCTTCTTTAAGGGAAAACATGAGTTGTGATTGAACAATGGTATAGTGAAAAAATTAACTTTTAGAAACCAATATGATGATGAAAAAATTTTTTCTTCCTTACATATCCCAACAGCTTTACAAATATTATTCTATAGTGCTCACAGTTTCAGATAAAGATTTCATTCTAAGCCAGAATACGTTTTCAAGCAAGTGATCACCATCCTTAATTTGTTTATAAATTCTTTGGCAAAATAAAACGCTCAGTTATGAGTACAGAGAAAAATGTTTTAAGAGTGATCCATAAAGTCTGTTCTCAAATAATTTTCTGTGCCTGAAATGTTTCATACAAAGACATTAGCTCAACTGATTTGTCTTGTTCCTAGTTGAGTTTACTATTAATCATTTTCTAGAAATTTCCTATCATTTTCATTCACACACTAAATACACCCGCCTTTCACAGTTATATTTACTTCAAACATCCTCTATAAACACTTTCATGAATATTGAAATAGCTTCCTGATTTACTGTAGTAATTGTGGGCTGTACAAATTTTTACTGGGTGATTTTAGAACTAAAACAGGATGGTAGAGATTATCTCATCCCATTTGTAACTTTATAACAAAAAATGGAAACATCAAATGCACTTCCCATTCTAAGCCTGCTTTGAAAAACTTGATTTTGTTAATGTGATACCCAACTTTACTTAAAAAAAATCATGATCAACTGCACCAATTTTAAAAATATTTTTGGGGGCCTGGTGGGTGGTTCGAGTCCCAGCTGCTCCATTTCCAAACCAGCTCACTGCTAATATCCTGGGAAAAGTAGCAGAAGATGACACAATTGTCTGGGCCCCTAGCACCCACATAGGTGACCTGGAAGAAAATTCTGGCTCCTGGCTTTGCCCTGGCCCAGCCCTTGATGTTGTGGTCATTAGGGTAGTGAACCAGCAGATTGATCTCTATTTCTTTTTTTTTTTTACTTTTATTTAATGAATATAAATTTCCAGTGTACAGCTTATGGATTACAATGGCTTCCCCCTCCCATAACTTCCCTCCCACCCGCAACCCTCCCCTCTCCTGCTCCCTCTCCCCTTCCATTTGCATCAAGATTCATTTTCAATTCTCTTTATATACAGAAGATCAATTTAGTATAAAGATTGCAACAGTTTGCACCCACATAGAAACACAAAGTGAAACATATTGTTTGAGTACTAGTTATAGCATTAAATCACAATGTACAGCACATTAAGGACAGACATCCCACATGAGGAGCAAGTGCACAGTGGCTCCTGTTGTTGACCCAACAAATTGACACTCTAGTTTATGGCGCCAGGAACCATCCTAGGCTGTCGTCATGAGTTGCCAAGGCTATGGAAGCCTTTCAAGTTTGCCGACTCTGATCATATTTAGACAAGGTCATAAAAGACAGAGTGAGGATAGTAACCAATGATCCTAAGAGTGGCATTTACCAGGTTTGAACAATTATACAGCATTAAGTGGGGAGGAGGACCATCAGTACACACAGGTTGGGAGTAGAGCCATTGGTGGTAGAGTAGAGGTTATGATTACAAAGGAATGAGGCCCAAGTGCACTAGACAGGGCCTAGAACAAAGGACAGAGTCATTATTAGAGGAGCTAAGAAAGGTGCTGTCTAAGCTACAAGTAATTTTTCTGATTGAGAGGCAAAAAGAACCTGATAGAAGGGGCTTGATAATAATCTGGTGGGCTTTAGGCCTTGTAAATTCAGAGGCCCAGACCTATCTACCTCTTCACATGGGGTATATCCTAAGGGAGGTGTGAACCTCCTAGGGGAAGGCACTCTGTTGACTTTCATTACTTGGCTGGCCTGGGAGGAGAGCTGGCCAGGTAAAGGCAGGTGGCATCTCTAACAAGAAATTTACAGTTCTGCCTGCAATGTTGCTGACCCTACTTGACCATCCCCTCAGCTGCAGTGGTCACTTTGGAAGTTGGGCTGAGTGAAGGGCTTTTCAGCTTAGAGCCAATAAGATCTGTGGCTCTGACCTGGGCATCCTTCGACTCCAGGGCAGGTCCATTTCCAGTGATCCAACTCTTGGCAGAGCTGCCAGAGCTCTTCACAAGCTGACTTCTGCTGAAGCCCAGGCTTACTACATTGAAAGCCACTGCAGTAGACTGGCCTGTTGGGTCTCCTTGAGGGCAGATCACTGTACAGATCAGCCATTAATAGGCCTGCCACCCATTGCTTCTGATGCCGAGCTTTCTTTTCCTCCTGGTTTGTGTTAAAGCAGACCAGAGGATGCAAGTCAAGGGAGTGCCCGTGTCCCATCTCTAATCTTCGGTGGCCTGAACTACAAGTCTATAGTCATAGGCATGTTCTGTAGTAGTTTTTCTAAGGTAGACAATGCCCATGAGGAAAATTATATTCTCACTTTCAAACTTTCTTTCCCTTTGGTCTGAAAGGGAGGTTTGTTCTACTTACTGTATACTTGGCTGATGGTGAAATGAATCTAGCAATGAGATTATCATTTAAGTTCTTATTTTGGCTATGCTATTACAGAAAAATGTTAGCCATCTCTTTTATAAGGTCTAAAGATTAAATTGTGCATCCTACAGATTCCTTCATAATAGAATTAGTTTCCTACCTTGAAGAGAATAGAGCAATGAAAGAACAAGTTGGGCTTAGAATAGAGAAATGAGGGAGCAAGTCCTAGATCGCTTGCTGACAATAGCAATATCACATGAATACTTAGCAAACCGTTTCAACCATTAGATAACAACTTAAGAAAACATTTACCAGAAGCTCCAATGCCTTCTATAAAGTTTAAGAATCATGTATTTGAAAACACCTCTTAAATATCTAACATGGTGTAGTTTGTTTAGCCAGTAAACTTAAGCACAACCATCTAAAATGTTTTTAGTTTCTTTCTACCAACAAGTCTAAAACATATGATACACAGATTCAGGTCCCACAAATTGAAATGTATCTTTGATTAAATTTAGCAGCTTAAATTTATGGACAATCTTATCTATAAGCCACTTAAAATAAAACTCTTAATAAAATTTCCCCATGTGGACATACAATATGTACACACATATAATATAGCATAATAGACCAATATAGCAATTTTAATAATAGCTTTTAAAATCTTTAACTCTTTTTGTAGATTGCCAATTGATTTGAATTGCTTTTTCTTTTTAGTAACCTCAGTGAACCATACTTTCTCTCAGTTGGTACTATTAATACATTATTGGCTTCTTCTGTTTACAGAGCCATCCCAAAGTACTGAATACAATAAAAGTGGCTGGAAAAAGTCCATAGGAACCTATAGGAGGACAGCTAAACACAGAACCAACAACGCTTTAGTTTTATGAGCAGCACATCATATATAACTGTGGATGACAAAAGACTTTAAGTCGCCATGTTTAAAATTATAAACTCATCAACCAACAAGAGGCACTTGCTTACTTCACAGTATTTTTGAAAGCACCTGTAGGATTTTACAAGTATTTAACCCTTTAGGCCTCTGGGGCTTTCTCATTAAGATAACTATCATGTGTAGTAACACAAGATCATTAGACTTTTAAATTCTCAAACATTTGTATTAATAGCATTTTCCATTATAGAAACTTAAAGTCTGGTACCACATCACATCTTGACAGTCCTTCTAATATACTCCAAATAGACTGATTAGTTGGTGTCTCTATAAGATGAGAGACATAGGTCCTTCGATTTTTTCAGTTGGGCCCAAACTGGAAAAACCAAAGTCCAGGATTTACTGGAAATTTTAGAGACCAGATTGTTTGAAACTTTGATTTTTTGAATGCCTGTCAAGAATGCCAAGAAGGCTCAAAATCCAAAATATCTGGTTGAAATAAGATTTCTTAAAATCCTGACCTAACATAGACCAAATTTGATCATTGTTACAAGGTGATTATTCAAATTTTTGAAAAAAGCACATATTTAAATAACCCATAGCTCTTAATAAAAATTTAGCTGTTTTTGAACAATTAGAATTTAACAGACATCAAGAGAACATCATAGATTACTTTAACACATCGCTTTAACAGAGCATCAGAGTTTAATTCTATGTCAAAGAGAAATTGAGCTTCCTGTGATCTTTTGCTGTGAGGTTTCCTTCCTTTACCTTCTTTCATATTGGTGACCATGTTTCTGTGTTTCTGTGTGTAACACATCTTTAAGCATCTTTTGCAGGGCAGGACGAGTGGCAACAAATTCTTTCAGTTTCTGTTTGCTATGAAAAGTCTTAATTTCACCTTCATTCACAAATGAGAGCTTTGCAGGATATAGTATTCTGGGCTGGCAGTTTTTCTCTCTTAGTACCTGGGCTATGTCTCGCCATTTCCTTCTAGCTTGTAGGGTTTCTGATGAGAAGTCTGCTGTGATTCTAATTGGAGATCCTCTAAGAGTGATCTGACGTTTTTCTCTTGCACCTTTTAGGATCTTTTCTTTATGTTTCACTGTGGTGAGTTTGATTACAACGTGTCGTGGTGAGGATCTCTTTTGGTCATGTTTATTAGGGGTTCTATAAGCTTCCTGTACTAAGATGCCTCTGTCCTTCTCCAAACCTGGGAAATTTTCTGCTAGTATCTCACTGAAAATGCCTTCTAATCCTTTCTCCCTCTCCATGCCTTCAGGAACTCCTAGAACTCGAATGTTGGGTTTTTTAATAGTATCCTGTAGATTCCCGACAATTTTTTTTAGATTTCTAATTTCTTCTTCTTTTCTTTGGTTTGCCTGTTTCCTTTCCTGTTCTCTGTCTTCTAAGTCTGATATTCTCTCTTCTGCTTCGCCCATTCTGTTTTTAAGGCTCTCTATTGTGTTTGTCATTTGATCTATTGAATTCTTCATTTCATTATGATTTCTAGTCACTATCAGAGTTTCTTGTTCCACTAGTTGTTTCATTTCATTTTGATTCCTCCTTAATATTTCACTTTCAAGAGAGAGATTTTCTATCTTGTCCATTAAGGATTTCTGTAGTTTAAGAATTTGTTTTTGAGAACTTCTTAATGTTCTTATCAATTTTTTGAGACCCGCTTCTTGCATTTCTTCGATCTCATCATCTTCATAATCTTGAATTGGGGTGTCTTTTTCATTTGGGGGCGTCATAGTGTCTTCCTTGTTCTTGTTAGCTTGGTTTTTGCGTTTGTTGTTTGGCATGTTGGAGATATTTGGTTTCTTCACTGTGGTGTTTTTTCTTGTTACACTATGGCTCTATATTAAGTGGACTGTCTGCTTTCGGTGGAGCCTTAGAGGCTTGAGATGAGTGTGGACTGAGAGCTGTGTTTGGTTCCTCAGGGTTGAGGGTGTGTCAAAGATGACACTCCCAGGTTAGGTGTGGTAAATGTCTCTTTCTTTTTTTGATTCAAAAGGGAAGTAATTCCGCACAGCTGAACGTAATTGGAGGTAGTTAGCAGGCAAATGATATACCCACAGGAGCCAGAGATTGGAAGCTCTTTTCCAAGGACCACACAGGGAATCTCTGCTGCCCTCAGTGTGGGCTCCAATTCTCCTGCAGTCTCCCACTGGGTTGCCAAGTTAGATCCTAATCTCCTGTTATTTCACCCCTCCCCCCAGAGTCAGGTTTTTCTGCTAGGCTCAGGGCTGGTGCAGACCTGAGGTCGCCCTGCTTATGACGTATGTCCAAAATGGCGCCTGCTCTGTCTTGCTCGCCTTTGAGAGGTGAGCGGAGAGAGAGAAACTTGTGTCTGTATCGGTCACTTTTTTATTTTTTTCCTATCTCTCTTCTAGTTAGCCTGGTGAACTTTTCCCCACGGAGTTTCAAGCCTCATTCCCTCTAGCCTACTCTTTCCGCTTGCCCGCTGGTATCTCGGGCTATTGAGGTTCGGCTCACCTCGCGTTCCAGCGCTGGCGTGTCGAGTCTGCCGCTGTTGTCCCGAACTTGGGCTCCCACGCTCTCCACGCAGGTCCACTGTGAATCACTAGTTCCGGAAGAGTTTCCTCTGCTGTTTCATCCCCTACTCTTCCTTGACCCTGCAGTATCTCCACTTATATTAAACTTTCTCTCCCCCCGGACTAATAGTGTGCTCCCTGCCTATTCCGCCATCTTGCCGCTCTCGATCTCTATTTCTTTCCCTCTCTCTGTAACTCTGCTTTTTAAGTAAACAAATAAATCTTTTACAAAAATACTTTTTACTGTAAATATTATCACCATCTTCTCTGTGTATATAGCAAATATATGTTATATCTATTTACATATAATCTTTGTAAATGATTTTTTTATTTCCATTAGAATATTGCACCACCTTTTACTAATGATTTCTCTATTAGCAAATTTTAAGATTCCTTGCAACTATTTAACATTCCCTAATTTTTTATATTCTCCCAAATCTAAGACATCCAAACCAGGTCACATTGAAGATCTAATGATAAAAATTTATCTTTTAGTCCTGAGTTACCTAATATGGTAGCCACCGGACTTGTGTGACTTATGAACACTAAAAATATCACTAGACTAGGCCAGTGACGTGGCTTAACAGGCCAATCCTCTGCCTTGCGGCGCTGGCGCACCAGGTTCTAGTCCCGGTTGGGGTGCCGGATTCTATCCCGGTTGTCCCTCTTCCAGGCCAGCTCTCTGCTATGGCCCGGGAGTGCAGTGGAGGATGGCCCAAGTCCTTGGGCCCTGCGCCCGCATGGGAGACCAGGAGAAGCACGTGGCTCCTGGCTTCGGATCAGCGAGATGCGCCGGCCCAAGCGGCCATTGGAGGGTGAACCAACGGCAAAGGAAGACCTTTCTCTCTGTCTCTCTCTCTCTCTCACTATCCACTCTGCCTGTGGAAAAAAAAAATCACTAGACTAAATTAATATGTGCTATAAGTATAAAACATATCTCAGTTTCTTTATAATAGATTAAGCATGTAAGATATTGAAATTTTATACTGATTGTACATTCATATAGCAATAATTGGTATGTTTGAGTTAAAATGTTGCTCTCCTCCCAGGCCAGCCAAGTAATGAAAGTCAACAGAGTGCCTTCCCCTAGGAGGTTCACACCTCCCTTAGGATATACCCCATGTGAAGAGGTAGATAGGTCTGGGCCTCTGAATTTACAAGGCCTAAAGCCCACCAGATTATTATCAAGCCCCTTCTATCAGGTTCTATTTGCCTCTCAATCAGAAAAATTACTTGTAGCTTAGACAGCACCTTTCTTAGCTCCTCTAATAATGACTCTGTCCTTTGTTCTAGGCCCTGTCTAGTGCACTTGGGCCTCATTCCTTTGTAATCATAACCTCTACTATACTACCAATGGCTCTACTCCCAACCTGTGTGTACTGATGGTCCTCTTCCCCACTTAATGCTGTATAATTGTTCAAACCTGGTAAATGCCACTCTTAGGATCATTGGTTACTATCCTCACTCTGTCTTTTATGACCTTGTCTAAATATGATCAGAGTCGGCAAACTTGGAAGGCTTCCATATCCTTGGCAACTCATGATGACAGCCTAGGATGGTTCCTGGCGCCATAAACTAGAGTGTCAATTTGTTGGGTCAACAACGGGAGTCACTGTGCACTTGCTCCTCATGTGGGATCTCTGTCCTTAATGTGCTGTACATTGTGATTTAATGCTATAACTAGTACTCAAACAGTATGTTTCACTTTGTGTTTCTATGTGGGTGCAAACTGTTGCAATCTTTATACTAAATTGATCTTCTGTATATAAAGAGAATTGAAAATGAATCTTGATGCAAATGGAAGGGGAGAGGGAGCAGGAGAGGGGAGGGTTGCGGGTGGGAGGGAAGTTATGGGAGGGGGAAGCCATTGTAATCCATAAGCTGTACACTGGAAATTTATATTCATTAAATAAAAGTTAAAAAATAAAAAAATAAAAAAATAAAAAAAATTATTTAATTTTACTTGGCAAAATTATAGATATAAAGGACTGATTTGTAGTTGTCAGGGGTTAAGAATGTGGAATATGTTGGTTGAGAAAGGTGGTTATGATTGTAAAGCAGTAGCAGAAATGATCCTCTCGATGATAGAATTATTGTATCCCAACTGTGGTAGTGGATATATCAACCAAACATAGTTTTCATAGAATCAAATCATCACACACACAGACACACACATACAAACACACATACATATAAACTAGTGGAAGAGGGGAGAAATAAGAACAAGATTAGTGGATTGCATTATGTGTTGTATCGAGGTTGTGATTTTAAAACATGCTTTTTAAAAATTCTTACAGGGCCGGCGCCATGGTTCACTTGGTTAATCCTCCACCTGTGACACTGGCATCCCATATGGGTGCTGGGTTCTAGTCCCAGTTGCTCTTCTTCCTGTTCAGCTTTCTGCTGTGGCCCAGGAGGGCAGTAGAGAATGCCCCAAGTTCTTGTACCCCTGCACCGGCATGGGAGGATGGAAGGAAGCCCCTGGCTCCTGGCTTTGGATAGGCGCAGCTCTGGATGTAGCGGCTATTTGGGGGATAAAATAACAGAGGGAAACTTTCTGTCTCTCTCTCTCACTGTCTAATTCTACTTAAAAAAAAAAAAGTTCTTATAAGGATTTCAACATATATTCTTTTACAAGAGTGTGTGAATTTGCCATTAATTAGAAATAAAAATTTTAATTAAGTTATTTACCAGAGACCAGCAGGGTCTAGCAGTTAAGCCACTGTTTAGTATTCTCTTGTCCTACATAGAGTGCTTGAGTTTGATTCCTAGCCCTGGATCCTAACTCCAAATTCCTGCCAATACAGACCCTTGAAACCCTCTCTCTCTGCCTCTTAAATAAGTAAATATAATTAAAAATTAAAAAAACCCTCCAGTTTCTTTGCATTTTTTTATTTTATATATTATTGCTTTTTATTTTATTTTTAACTTTTATTTAATGAATATAAATTTCCAGTGTACAGCTTATGGATTACAATGGCTTCCCCCTCCCATAACTTCCCTCCCACCCGCAACCCTCCCCTCTCCCGCTCCCTCTCCCCTTCCATTTGCATCAAGATTCATTTTCAATTCTCTTTATATACAGAAGATCAATTTAGTATATATTAAGTAAAGATTTCAACAGTTTGCACCCAAATAGAGACAGAAAGTCAAACATACTGTTTGAGTATTAGTTATAGCATTAAATCACAATGTACAGCACATTAAGGACAGACATCCCACATGAGGAGCAAGTGCACAGTGACTCCTGTTGTTAACCCAACAAATTGACACTCTAGTTTATGGCACCAGTAACCATCCTAGGCTCCGTCATGAGTTGCCAAGGCTATGGAAGCCTTCCAAGTTGGCCAACTCTGATCCTATTTAGACAAGGTCATAAAAGACAGAGTGAGGATAGTAACCAATGATCCTGAGAGTGGCATCAACCAGGTCTGAACAATTATACAGTATCAATTTCTTGTTAGAGATGCCACCTGCCTTTACCTGGCCAGCTCTCCTCCCAGGCCAGCCAAGTAATGAAAGTCAACAGAGTGCCTTCCCCTAGGAGGTTCACACCTCCCTTAGGATATACCCTGTATTAGCTCCTCTAATACAGTATCAAGTGGGGAAGAGGACCATCAGTACACATAGGTTGAGAGTAAAGCCATTGGTGGTAGAGTAGAGGTTATGATTACAAAGGAATGAGGCCCAAGTGCACTAGACAGGGTCTAGAACAAAGCACAGAGTCATTATTAGAGGAGCTAAGAAAGGTGCTGTCTAAGCTACAATTAAGGTAAATCAACTAGCTCGACTGTGATTGGTCGTTGATCATTATTAGTGTTTTTACATACTCTTAAATGTTTGAAAGATTTGGTATATTCCCTGGAACACAACTTCCACTCAGTAACATTACTATTTTGAAACAGTAACACATAGTATTCTAAGTGCCATGATCCTAACCCTTTACATGACTTAACCAAAAGATATCAGATATAACTCATTGATCTCATCTTCAAGAAATTTTAAACATTCCTTTTAAAAACCAAATACAAAATAAAATATATCAAAGTAGGGTCAGATGTTTCCCACAGTGGCTAAAATGTCTGTATGCCTGTATCCTATATTGAAATACATGGATTCAAGTCCCAGTTCCTCTTTCTACCCAAATTCCTGATAATCTGCACTTTGAGACACATCAGAAAATGACTCAAGTAGTTGGATCCCTGCCTGCCATAGAGGAAACTTGAGGGTGGGAGGTTGAGTTTCAAGCTTTTGGCCTCACCTTTGACCTTGACCAGCCCCAGCTATTACAGGTACTTGTGGAGTGAACTGGCAAATGAAATATCTCTATTTGTTTGTGTATCTATTCCCTTCTCTTTCTCTGCTTTTAAAATAAGATGAACATATTGGGGCCAGTGCTGTGGCGTAGCAGGTATAGCCGCTGCCTGCAGTGCTCGCATCCCATATGATCCATTTCCGATCCAGCTCTCTGCTATGGCCTGGGAAAGCATGGAAGATGGCCCATGTGCTTGGGACCCTGCACCTAATTGGGAGACCTGGAAGAAGCTCCAGACTCCTGGCTTCAGATTGGCACAGCTCTAGCCATTGCGACCAATTGGGGAATAAATCAGTAGATGGATGGCCTCTGTATCTCTTCCTCTCTTTTTCTCTCTGTGTAATTCTGACTTTCAAATAAATAATTAAATCTTAAAAAATAAAATGAAAATGAATAAATTTCTAAGAACACATGTGAACAAATAAATCATAATAACAAAAAATACAATGCAAAGAAAAGGAAAAAGGAGGTTATCTTCATGTTTTTTAATGACTCAAATTTGTGTCAACTCTACAGTAGGATGAAAATGATGTGAATTAAGTTTATATTTTATCCTCCAATATGTATACAAACTTGTAAAATATATACAAATTGTCAAGGCTGTCGTAACTTGGCAGACGTCTGATTTTTAAATTCTACAGATACCCAAATAACTGATAATTCTAGCTATTCAACTATCCAGTTGGTAACAACACCTTTGGTTAAACAGAGATTGTTTTCCCCATGAGCCATTAGGGGTATACACTTGGCCCAACTTTGCTAAAGTATTGCCCCCGTGGCATGTGCTGTGCTTGGAGGTAAGATGTCAGGCAGGGCCACAAAGTTGAAGTATCCTAACAGGCAAGATGAGTGCCATGGAAACATTTATAAGACGAGGGCAAAGCGGATAAGGGGAAGAGCGCAAGGAATTCACACTTGTTGAGTGCCAGCAAGTGGCTAAAGATTTTATTATTTTTTGTTTTGTATTTAGTCATCTTGATAGCGCCATGAAATTGTTCTGTATCCATTATTCACAGATGAGGAACTGAGCCATAGGTCATATATAGAACTCAGTAGCATTTATGCTATTTTAACCCAATTTCCCTCTGACTGAAATCTTTGCTTTCTCCATTCTATCACAGGGTCCCTTGTGAAGATTGCTATGAAGTTCAGTCTTCAAGAAAGAAGAATCTCTCAGAACACTGGCTGTAAAGAAACTGGTGACAAATGGCAGTACAGATGACTTACAGAAGTAATTGCACAACACGTGGGTCTTTCTATTCTAGCAATCTGGAAGTCCTATCAGAAGACAGAAGCAGAGGTGAGGACTATTAACAAGTGTGGCAACATGTTATCTCAACTCCTACCGTTTTCTTCTTGTTAATTTTATTCATGATGCTTTTCCACCTCAATTAGATGTGGAATGGGCAAAAAGACATGAAGAGTCTCAACACTTTTCTAGACCATGAACCCTATAACTATTACCTATACAAAAGCGAAAAACATTTGCATCTGTGAGTACATGAAGTTCCAAACTTTATATGTGTACCTGCTTTATGGCTTAATTATTTTGACTTAGCCTATAGCCTTATTTTCTTCCTCATTTTTCTATCCAAAGAGAAGAAGTTTTTCTTCCTTTTGAATTTTAATTAGCCCCAATACCTTTTTTGATCATATCTTACTCTCCACCTTAAGCCATTGTTTTCCATTCATAATAAAACCTGTATCAAGTCTACTGTTTGAGTTTGAGCATCATTTGTCATTTGCAAATACATTGCCATTGGCAAAGCCACAGGCATTGTTGTTAACTTTTTTCTTAAGGTTTTAGGTGAATTGATCATCTTAAATGTTTCCAAGTGCAAGTTCCTCAGTAGTCTAATGGGCTACTCTGATATTCAAGGGAAGACTTCAGCAAAGATATGCACCACATTCTCTCAATGAGTCCTTATAGTACAGGTCTCCATCATACTCAACTTTTTTTGGAGAGAGTGACACTTTCTCTGAGACTTCCTATGGAATTCTTTTGGGATTTCAAGGATGCTCTCTGCTTTAACTTTGATACATTCCATTTTCCCTTCTTTCAGTAATTTTGTTCTTAAAGTATTATTTCCAAGTTTCCTGTAACTGCTTCTCCTGACCTCTCCTGCGTCACTTGCTCCCTTTACACTTTTTGTCTGCTTTACCTTAACCCCTTTCTGTGATGTCCCAAGACAAATATATCAGGTTGTAGTAATACAAGTTTATCCACCTTATGATCTCATCTTACACCTTTTCCTTTTGAGGTAGATTTGCTGAGCTACAATATCACAAAGAATTGTTAGGAGGAAAAATACTTCCAAGACTCCTTGGCACTTTGGCTGCTGGTTTCTTTGTATATTTTTCCTCTTGAAGTAATGATAGCTATAATACTCTCAGTGTAGAATTTCTTTCCTCATTCATTCAGAATAGTCTTCCTATCCTGAACAAACAAATAGTCTTTTTTCTGAGCTCTATAAAATGACTTATTTTATCTGAGAGTCCATAATGAATTTTTCTTGGTCTTAATTAGATCATTAAACCAGAGGTTGAGATCATAAAATGTCATCCTAATGATATCTATTTAATCAAAATGTCCATTTGTTTTCATTACACCAAGTTTAGAAAGCAATTCTAAAGTGCTTTCCAGGGTGTTAATTGGTCTTTTAGGTTTCCTTCTTCTTCTTCTTTTTTTAATGTTTTGGTAAAAAATGTCCTGTGATGGACAACAAAAGAGAAATCTTACTAGGTCATGAGCTGAATCTCTTTTTCCAATCCCTTCTTTTGTTTTTCCATATTCATCACAAATTTCACGTTTTAAAAATTATTTATTTTTGTTTTCTTTTAAAGAGACAGAAACAGCCAGAGATCTCCCATCTGCTGATTTACTTCCCAAATGCCAGTAACAACCAGGTTTGGGGCAGGCTGAAAACAAGAGCTCAATAATCAATCAAGTTGTGTCTCCCACATAGGCAGCAAGGATCCAAATACTTAAGCTGTTACGTGGTGCCTCCCAAGAAGTTCATTAGCAGGAAGCAGGAACTAGGAATAGTCAGGACATGAACACAGGCACTCAAATTTAAGTTGCAGGTGGACCAAGTTATATTTTAACTAATCCATCAAATTCTCTTTCTCAATTTTTCTTTGTGAAGAAACTAGAAGAAAGACTGTTTATGATTTTTCTACACCCTTGGAAATCTTTAAATTCCCATTTATTTATTCATCAGAATCACAGCTAGTAGAGAAAACCTGCTCCAGAAGAAGATATCTTCTTAATGTCTCTTCCAGAAATAACTTCAACTGGCAATACATAGATGCTGCACAAACAGCAGAGAGAAGGGGGTACGTCAGATGGAGTGACAAGGGAGCTCACAAAACAGTTAGGAGAAGAGGGGATTCTTGGTTAAATAAGTACAGTAAGAGATACTATATTATAGGTTCTCTTTTATTTTTACTTAGTTTTCTTTTTATTTGCAATAAAGGGAGAGAGAGAGAGAGAGAGAGAGAGAGAGAGAGAATCTTGCATCAGCTGGTTCACCCCCAAATGCCTGCACAGCAGGGTTGAGCCACGCTGAACCCAGGAACTTGGAACTCCATTCTCCCACATGAGTGGCAAGGTCCTGATTACTTGAATCATCACCTGTTGCCTACAGGCGAGAGCATTCCTATGATGCTGGATCAGAAGTTTAGTAGATGGGGCTCGAATTACATAGTCCTGGGGCTGGTGCTGTGGCATAGCAGGTAAAGCTGCTGCCTGCAGTGCTGGCATCTCATATGGGCACCAGTTTGAGTCCCAGTTGCTCCACTTCTGATCCAGCACCCTGCTATGGCCTAGGAAGGCAGTAGAGGATGGCCCAGATCCTTGAGCCCCTGCACCCACATCGGAGACCCAGAGGAAGCTCCTGGCTCCTGGCTTCAGATCAGCACAGCTCCGACCACTGTGGCAAATTGGGGAGTGAAACAGTAGATGGAAGACCTCTCTCTGCCTCTCCTTTTCTCTCTGTATGACTCTGACTTTCAAATAAATAAATAAATCTTTAAAGGATTATATAGCCCGATATGGGTTCAAGTATCCCAAATGACAATTTAATGACTGTGCCAAATGCCCACTTTTTTCTGCATTTTTTAAATACTGATTTATTTATTTGGGAGGCAGAGTAACAGAATGAGAGGAAGAGACAGAGAGAACCTGCAATGGTGGGAGTTAGGCAAGGCCAAAGCCAGGAGCCTGGAGCTTCTTCTGGATCTCCCACTGGGTATAGGGGACCAAGCACTTGGGCCATCCTCTGTTGCTTTCCCATACCCATTAGCAGAGAGCTAGTTCGGAAGTGGAGCAGCCAGGACTTGAATCGGCACTCATGGGATGTTGGTTCTGCAGACAGGGGCTTAACCTATTACTCCATAGTGCCACTCCCATCTGCTGTGGTTTTAATATGATATATCCCCTCCGAAATTTATTGAAATTTAATCCCTACTGTATTATTTTGAGGTGGGGTTTTTAAGAGGTAATTAGTATGACATAAGTTCATCTGGGGAAGGCTTCCGTTATTGAATACTGATGGTCTTTTATGAAGATGGAGAGACCAGATGGTATTCACACATGCACCCTGTCTCCTGCCATGTGACAAAATGCACTGCTTTGGGACTCTGCTCAAAAGAAGACTATCATCAGACACAGACTTTGGAAAAGAACTCTAAGCCAAAATAAACCTCTTTTCTTCATAACTTACCCACTTTTGGCTAAGCTAATTGTGATTGCTGTGGTGCTGGCTTCTGCTTTTGCTGCTAGTCGTCAGTCTTCTTTAATTAGGGCAAAACATGATTAATCTGGGGATATTGGGTTTGAGGCGCATCAGGTAGTTGCAGTTTGCCATGCCATCGTCCCATGTCTGAGTAACAGTTCGAGTCCCAGATGATCCTCTTCTTGACCATCTCCCTGATAGTGCACCTGAGAAAGCAGCAGCTATTGGCCCAAATACTTGGGTTCATGCCACCCATTCGGAAGACTTGGATAGAATTCCTGCTTCCTGGCTTCAGCTTGGCTCAGCCCTGTCTGTTGCAGGCATTCAGGGGGTGAATCAATTTGTGGAAGATTCTCTCTCTCTCTCTCTCTCTCTCTCTCTCTCTCTCTCTCTCTTTCTCTCTCTATCTCTTTGTGTGTGTGTCTATGTGTGTCAATGTGCCCTTCAAATAAGTAAATAAATAAATCGTTTTTTAAGGTTCATTTTTTCCTCCCAATTTTATGTGGATTGTCTGCCACTGTGGACGTTTTTCTCAGCCTTATCTTTTTTCATCTTAAAATGCGTTATCTGGGGGTCAACATTTGGCATATTGGCTAAGATACCACTTGGGACACCTGCATTCCATGTCAGAATGTTTGGGATCAAATCCTGGCTCTGCTCCAAATTCTGCCTTCATGCTAATTCAGACTCTGGGAGGCAATAAGCAGTGGCTCAAATAGTGGGTTTTCTGCAACTCAGATGGAAGTCTGCATTGAATTCCTGGCCCCCATCCTCAGTCTAGCTATGTGCTCGATGTTTCAGACATTTGGTAAGTGGGTCAGTGAATGGGAGCTCCCTGCCTGTCTGTCTGTTGGTCTCTCTTTCTATTTCTACCTCTCAATATATAAGTATTTTATTTAATAAGTTATCCATTTATAAACTGTTGATTTATTTAAGACATTGCATTCATAACCTTTTCATAAAACATGGACAATTAAACTATTCTTCCACTTAAGCTTCACCAAAAATTGGATGTTTTCTTCCACTTCAATTTTAGCATAATTCATGTTACTCTGATAGGGGCCTTTGCATTCTGACATAAAATCGTTTTTATGCCTCAAACTACATGTTGTTAAGATATGTCATAGCAAGTTAATCCATGGAGAGTTTTTTAGTAATATATGTTTTCCTTTAATATTTAAAAGACCTCCTATCAGTGTGTGCATGGGGGGAGCATATTCCTAATGAATGATAGATTTTTTTTTAACAATGAATGAATGAGTTTTCCTAATTTGAGATAGGTTGAAAAACAATTTAAAAACTATTCTTATCTTTGTGTCTCTACCCAGAACATTTTTATCTATGTTCTACGGGATTTTTCTTTGTTAGGAAACAACTTCATAGATATCTTCTTCAAGAAAACAATAGAAACATGTTTAACCCAAATTTAGATGCTTTATTCCAAGTTGGCTTTTTATAGGCACACATTTATTCCTTTGGCCCTCAGGCATTAATATGCATTAGAATCATCTGGAAAATTCTTTACAAACAGTAGTGTTTATCTCATCCAGTCTCCTTCCATAATTCTGAGGTAGCACCTAGGATCTAGGATTCTGTATGTTTACTGATTTCCTCAGTGATTATTATGGACATCAAAGTTTGAGACTTATTTTTAATACTTAGAGAATGCTGTAATAGTTCTTTACAAACAGTTGTTTTATCCATAAGTTAAATAAGTAGGAAGAAATTAAATGAATATGAAAATTAAGCAGGGGAGGATTATAAGCTTTACTCTTGTAGTAAAAATTGTACGTATGGTTTTCAGGACCCAACTACAGGTTCCTTGTGATTATTTCATTGAGACAAAATATACTGAAGATTAATTGGAGAAAATCAGATTGCAAGTTTGAGAGAAAAGTGCCCAAGATTAATTAGGAATTGGTTATATCTGATATCACTTGGACTAATTGAAAGACACTGGTTTTTGTTAACTGGGTCAGTCAGGGGTCAAGAGAACAGGTGGCTGAGCACAATTTCATAAGCACCTGTTTAATATTTGGCTCTGTAATTTCCCCAAAGTTAATCAATGTGGGGATATGATCATTACCAAAAGATTATTTAGAAGGATTGAGCCTTGACTGCTGAAAAAGAAGCTAATTAGAAATTCACCTTTCCAATCTGGAAAGTGATAAAGTTTAAATAAGATTGGCACGCAATGCATTGACCTGAAAATGCTGATCTCTCACCACTATTATTGTCCTTCCTACAGCTTAACATTTTTCTCCACTTTTTCCTAATTAAATCATATACTTTCTATAGACACACACACACTTTTGTTTCTGTTCCTTTAGTTCTTATACTTTTTAAATAACCTTATTTAAAATTGCAATAAATTCTTTTAAAACCCAAATAGAATATATGTGTTGGTTAGCCTGACATGCATGCTGATGTGTCTTTTTTAATGTCTCTAATAGGTTATTTGAAAAAAGAATGCTTAGTAAAACTTCCATAGCTTTTATTTCAAGTTGGCCTGGTATGGATTCTGCAAAAAAAAAAAAAAAAAAAAAAAAATCAACTACTGGGAAGAATGTTAATAATGGGTTGTAATCTAGGATTGAAAACCTGTGCAATAAACGTGTCAGGAAGGTCTGGATTCACAATTAAACAAGTAAGTAAAGCTAATCATGAAAAGACTTATTGCTTTTAAAATTTTATTTAAGGTACACTAATTTCATGTATTTCGTATATGCAGACTCAGGAACATAGTGACACTTCCCACCCTACCCTCCTTTCCACCCATGCTCCCTCTCTTCTTCCTCCTCCCTCTCCTAATGCTCAATCTGAATTTTTACAAAGATCTATTTTTCAGTTTAATTCATACTCATAAGGTTAACCCTACAGAAAAGGCCTAGTCTTTAGTTTTGATGATTATATAAGGAAATTTTATGAATAAAATACTATGAAAAGAAAACATATAAATAGCTCAGAGTGAGCTTAAATATTAAGTGAAAGAATGACTAACAGAAGAGCAGACAAAAAGTTATTATCGTCTCTTACTGCAATTAATATATCTTTTAAGCAAGACCAACATATGATATAAAGTAATACATAGTATTTCTTTTTCTAAAGAATTGGAAAAATTTAGAGAGAGTAATATTTTTATTTCATCAGTTCTCAAATAAGTTTTAAAAATGATCAGTGCATCAAATATTGTTAGACTATAATCAGAGAAATCATGAAAAGATGAATTGATTTCTAATTTTTTTAAATTTGGATAAGTATATGGTAATGCTCATTAATTATGGAATTAAAGATTGGGTAACCTTAAAAGAATGTTTAAGACCTTACACCTGTAAGTCTATGGATATATGATTTTCTTCTTTTAGATTTTTGAATTTTTTGAGTTTTTTTTTTTTTTTTTTTTTGAAGGCAGAGTTAGACAGTGACAGAAAGAGAGAGAAAGGTCTTCCTTCCATTGGTTCACCCCCCAAATGGCTGCTAAGGCTGGTACTGCGCCAATGCAAAGCCAGGAGCCAGGCTCTTCCTCCTGGTCTCCCATGTGGGTGCAGGGCCCAAGGACCTGGGCCATCCTCCACTGCACTCCCAGGCCACAGCAGAGAGCTGGCCTGGAAGAGGGGCACCCGGGATAGAATCCGGCGCCCCAACTGGGACTAGAACCCGGGGTGCCAGTGCCTCAGGCAGAGGATTAGACAAGGCCAGCAGAGGACCAAAATTCATTTGCAAGTAAAGCAAAAGTGCACACACTTAAGAAAGAGTGTGCTGGGCATACTACAGGGGGAGCTGCACTCAGTGTGATTTGGGTTTATCTTTTATATGTGATTTTGAAATTTTAAATTTCATTTAAAGCTGTCTTTTCAAATTTTTTAATCTTTATTTTCATTTATTTGAAATCAGACGGAGAAAGGCATGCAGGGATCTCCTATCCACTGATTCACTCTCCAAATGCCTACAAAAGCAGAGATTGTGCTAGGGAGAAGACTCAATCCAGTCTCCCTTATAGGGAGGCAGGGATTCAGGTACTTGAGCCATCACCTGTGTCCTCCAGGGTGCACATTAGGAGGGAGAAGCTTGAATCTAAAGCAGAGCCAAAATTCACATATTGGCACTCTGATATGGAATATGAGTGTCAATGTGGGATGCAAGTGTCTCAAATGGCATCTTTAAAAAAGATTTATTTATTTACTTGAAATTCAGAGTTACACAGAGAGAGAAGGAGAGGCAGAGAGAGAGAGAGAGGTCTTCCATCTGCCAGTTCATTCCCTCGATGGCTGCAACCGCCAGAGCTGCACTGATCCAAAGCCAGGAGCCAGGAGCTTCCTCCCGGTCTCCCACATGAGTGCAAGGGCCCAAGGACTTGGGCCATCTTCCACTGCTTTCCCAGGCCATAGCAGAGAGCTGGATCAGAAGTGGAGCAGCCGGGACTCAATCCGGCGTCCATATGGGATGCCGGCAGTGCAGGCCGCAGCTTTACCAGCTACACCACAGCACCGGACCTTCAAATGGCATCTTAACCACTACACAATTCACCCTGAACTTTTAAATTTTGAAACAATTTCACATACAGAAAAAATTCAAACAAAAATAGTATATTCTTGATAACCAGTGAATAGTGAGTTGTTCTTACAAATGTCCCTTTATTCTCAAATATTTTAGTTGCATTCCTTCTCTGCAGTAGAGTTAATGGGAGGAGGCAAACAGCACATCACCTGATGAGACCAGTATCATCTGATGATGATGGTCCCTATCAGATGTCAGGATCATCCAGGGATGACAAGCAGGCCACACAAGACAATTCAGATAGACAAATATCAGTCATGCTTCAGAGACTGATTCAGACAACTTTCAATCAAGCTGAGGGATTTTCTAAAGGTTGAAGAGGTTTTTTTCACCCAGTGGAAACCAGGAATTTCTAAACATTAGGGTATTCCTGAGGCACAGCTCTCAAACCAACATTTACACCTTCTTTCTATTTTCATGAGAGCTACTAAGGGATAATTTCCCAATGAAGACAGTCAAACTGGTAGTTCACTAAAGACAAAACAAAATTAGATTTTTTATAGGCTAGCATTCCCATCACTGACTTGTATATGATGTCCTCAGAATAAAGAATCAAAAAATCTCTTGAGTCAGGTGTCCAGCTTGTATGCCCATCTAGTTATCCAGAGCTGGACAACATGGGAATAAGCCATTCAGCATGATACAGGAAAAGAGAGTCATCAAGATGATAATTCACCCTTGACCTCACTCTCCCAACTTGAGTCCAGAGATATCATGCCACTAGCTTTGGGGAAAAAAAAAATGGACAGAGAAGGAAAACCAAGGGGAAGAAAAGCCTACAAAATTCCAATTCCATCTGACTCCTGCCTGAGCCTTCTTTCACCCCAAACAAATGGTTTCAGAGAAGGCTCAAATATTTCAAAATTGCTGGAATTGTACTCCTTCTTTTAAGACCAGACCCATCCATCCTCTTCTGTTTACTCTGCCAGTTCAATTCTTCAAACTGGGTCCCAGAATCATCACAGAAAAAAAAAAAATCACTCTCTGGAAGCAACAACTCTCCAGCAACAGCTCCACTTTCCAAAACAAGATACTAAATGCTGCTGATCCCTGACAACCGCTGCCTTAGCCCTCTGCTTTACTATTTTTCTTTTGAAACCTCACCTACCACCTGCACTGATTTAGTGTGCTACCGTTTCCTCCTCCATCTCCCTGTTGCCTTGTTCCATGAGGATGTGCTGTCTATTTAATGCATTATATTTTGAACAGATCTGTGAGTAGCTGGCTGATGTGTCTTCAACCCTTGTGGAAGAGCAAGCCCAGCTGGGTTCCCCTGACTCATCCTCTCCTGAGTGATGGATGACTTCTTAGGCTCCCCCAGCACAAAAGCACAAAGAGAAGTGGACAGGGGAGTGTGGCCGTCTGAGGATAAACATGGTGACTGAGGAAGAGAAATAAAGTAAATGAATCATAAAACTGAAAACCACCCCACACCCATGTGCTGATGTTCTCTTGAGACTTTAGCCTTCACTATTAACATTAATGGTGTCCTAAGCAAGAAAAGATAGTTTGGAAGGGTATTCAGAGTTCCTGTATTTCAGCCTTTTACCTTTTAAGTTTAAAAGCACATGCAAGTGCTAGAATTAGAAAACATAGCCAGGTATCAAAGAAGGGAGAGTTATACTTAAGTCCAGATTTCTGCACTGGACCACACCTTACCAGAGAGCAAGAGACAAACAGCAAAAGAGCATTGAGCTCCAGGAGTGGGAAACAGCATGGAAATGGAAGCTCTGGGAGAGCAATGAAGACAACCTGGCTTATTTCAGGGTTTTGTCATCAGCCAGCCTGGTCTCCTAGGCTCCTGCTGCATGAAAGGCCGTTTATGTTGCAGAAGCCAGGAGGGAGCCTGCAATCCTGCGTGTTGGAGTCAGTTATATTTTAGGTATCTTTGTATTCCTTCTTGGCAGAAGTCACATTAAAAATGCCCCCTCTGTGCCACCAATACAATCATTGAGGGATCATCCACAGGGCTTCCTGTGGCTTCCAACATTGCCTCCAGGCTTAGGGATATACTCAACTCCTCCATGAGTAACTCAAACTCAGGACACTTCAAGTTTCTCATTCATTTAAGAGCTCTCTCTGCTTGTGCTAAATATGTTACTCTCATGATAGAATTTCTTTCATCTTTTCTCTCTTTTGCACTGCCTCCTAACCTACAGGCCTGTTGGAAGATTAACAGATGTCACTGTTAATTTGCCTAAAATGGAAAGCAAATTGTAATATTACTCATGTCTTTAAGGTTTCAAGTCTATCTTGTCAAGGTTTCGGCTTAGAAGTCATCTTACCAAATATTTTTAAAAAGAAAAATATCTTGAATTAGTCATATTTATTTTCCCAGTCATGGTTATTATCATAATCTTTGTGATTTTAAATACAGAGTGTAAGGAAAAGGGGGGAGCAGAATAAAGGGAACAAGGGATACGAACTCACAGCCAAACAGAATTTATTCAAAGAAGAATAAATTTGCAGAGGTGGATGATAAAATAATTTTGGCTGTGAGTTCGTATCTTGTCTCCTCTCTGTTCTGTCCCATCCCCACTTTTCCTTACAAAGAAATACTCAAAGATTTGAAAACATCAATGGCACCTTCAGGATGTGGATAGAAAGAAATTTCAAAAAGCTAATTATTTTCAGGAAGCTCATTTTCAAAGAAGTCAAATAAATAAATGGTATGCAATGTGATAAGGGTTTAAGCAGCCTTAGTTCTCCTCTCTTAAAAATGACTTTCAACTTAGAGTTGAATTCATACTGCTATACACAATAGTCAGGCACTGCTTTGGATTTTTGTATCTCATGCATCTTATCTTTCAAATTATTTCAGTGTCTTAAGGGTAATAACTATATTTCCATCATTCTCTAGCTCATAAATGAGTTCTAATCAAATATTTTTTTGCCATTACCAAAGTACTATATGTGAATGCCAGATTATTCTTTGGAATAAAAACATTACTTTCTCAAATGTACATAAAATCATACATTTGACATTTTCACTAATTTTCTTCTGGGAAATGTCAATCAAGTGAGAAACAAATAAAGTTGACTTCGTTTTCAAACATTTTTATCTAACTTTCCATATAATTTTTGAGAGATTAAGATTCAATCACCTTTAGCACAAACACCACACCCCCTTGCTGAGTCATAATTAGAAAAAGTTATAATGAAATGACCAGATGAGTAAATCCAGGTGCAACAGAGAGATATGGAGAGGTCTGATCAGAATTCATTGAAGGTCTTTAAAATTAGTCTGTGAGTTTTGGGAAATCTCAAAAATCACTTCATATATATTTTTTCCTTAACTTGCTATCTTCCTAAAACCATCTCAATATTGGGTCAGATGAAGCATATTAAGGGATCTATAAAAGCAATGTTAATTTAAGCTGCAAGCAGTGCACATTGCAAAAGACCCACACCAATAAAACCTCTAAGAAGTCTGTGAATACTGTGACGCATCAGCTACCGAAAACTCAGGTCAAGAATTGTTCAGTTTAGAAACAGGCTATTCAATGCAACAGTAGCAGTTTTAGACAAATGCATAATAGCACCGTATGACTGCAAAAACTTGAAGCTCACTGAGTCTTTTCCTCTACGCTCATGTAAAACCTTGCTTGAGACAGAGTTGCTGTTGTCCATCTATGGACACGCTACCTGTTCTGCCCTCATGTTGGTTCTGTGATTAATGCCATCCAAATGAACGATTGTCATTAACTCAAAAAGATAGCAATTTTATAGACTGGCCTAGGATGCACTCTAAACTCAAGGCTGACATTCAAGATCTTTGGCAATGGGATCTCAAAGCATCTTTCAGCCTTATTAATTCGATATTTAATCTGGAAGTTATTTCATCCCTACAGGTTTTCAGACATTTGGCAAAATGCATACTCAAACAAATGCAATGCAGATCTAACCTCAAGTTGCCTAGAATTCAGTAGAGGAGACAAAGAAGTACTGAAATGAGTACAATATAATGTCAGGCAAACAGAAATAAGTTGTGAGTTAAATGAGAGTTAAAAGAGCCCAAAGGAAGGAGTCTAGCAGAGGTTAGGGCTTCAGGAATAAGTTTAAATTATAATGCCAACCAATTTAAATCTTGGAAAGATAAATAAGGGGTGAGAAAGAAATTTACTATCTGATAATCCACACAAAGTAATAAACATGCATATAGTAAAATATATACCATGCATTTTATATATTTTATAAATTAATTCAGAGAGCTTAATATAAAATGAAATGTCCAGTTTGTCAAACAATGATACTGTGAATCAAACTGGATTCCCCCTCAAAATTATAATAACAATATTTGTGTTCCCACATACTCTTTCAGAAATTTGTCACCGTTCCACCAAGATGAGGAATCAATTTTTCAACCCTTTCACCTTTAAGTTGGGATGGCGTCTCACTGCTCAAACAATTAAGAGTAAGCTAAAAAATTAAGGAGTAATTATAGCTAACTTTTGAGGATAGATCATAAAAAGGTCACCATTCCCATTTACCTCTCTTGTTTCCCTTGAATCTTTGATGCTGTTCTATGAGAAAGTCAATATGACACATTCATCAGTGTGTGTTCTGACTGACTCTATGAGGGCTCACACATAGAGCCATACATATCTATGCAAGCTTGCCCTCACATGATTATAGTTCTTGAATTGCCTTTAATAACCTTGAGTAGATCAGAGATGATTCCTCTACCTAGCACTGAATAAAGTACATTTTATGAACAAAAGAAATGATGTTCTTGCTTTTTGCTACTCAATTTTAAAACAGTTTATGACAAAGCACTAAATAACTGATGTTGTCATGGGAATTGCTTGATTAAGAACAGTTTTGGTACATTACATAATGATTTTAGAATCTAGCATGAATATTTCAGGGAATATTTTATCAGGGAGATCATGATCAGATTTGTATTTAAATACAATTATTTTGGCAGGAGTATAGAGGCTATATAGAACACACATAAGGCAAGAATTAGTAGGATCATCTGATTAGTCATCTGATTTCTAACCTCTGCTAGACTCCTTCCTTTGGGCTCTTTTAACTCTCATTTAACTCACAACTCATTTCTGTTTTCCTGACATTATATTGTACTCATTTCAGTACTCCTTTGTCTCCTCTACTGGATTCTAGGCAACTTGAGGTTAGATCTGCATTACATTTGTTTGAGTATGCATTTTGCCAAATGTCTGAAAATAATACAATACTTCAGAAAAATATAAAAATTCAAATAATTCACTAATTATAGAAAGAGTATTGAATAGGTATGCAAGATAATAAGCAAAAATATCAAAAGAATCTATCATCTATTTTATACACACACATACATCTATCTATAGATCTATCTACATATATATATATATATATAGTTGAACTTGTAATCAATTCATTATTTCTAACTTAGATGATAGATGTAATAATAAAGAGATTACTCAGAAAAGGAATTCTATTTGAGATGTATGTTTTGTTGAACATTTTATATATGTGTTTGAGGCAACCAAGTGGACAAATTCAAAAAAGAACTTGGATATATTATCTATAATGAAAACTGCACATTTTAGATGGAAATGCATTTTGGTGGGTCAGATATTTGGCATAGTGATTAAGAAGCTTTTGGGATTTCCACATCCCATACAACAGTTCTTGAAGTTTGAGTCATGATTTTGTTCCCAATTCCAGCTTTCTGCTATTGTACATTCTGGAAGGTAGCAGGTGATGGCTCATGTCGTTGTGTACTTGCTATCCATGTGGGAGACCTGCATTGAGTTCCTGCCTTTTGACTTCTGCTTAGCCCAGCCGTAACTGTTGTAGGCATTTGGGAAGAGAGCCAGTATACAGGAGATATCTTTCTCTCTCTAAATGTATTTATTTTTATGTATATATATATATATATACGTATATGCATATACGTATATATACAAACATGTGTGTGTGTGTAGTTCTGCCTCTAAATAAAAAAATTAAAGTTAAAAAAAGAAATTAAGAAAATGTTAACATAAAAATGGCAAATGAAATGAAATCATAGGAATGGAAGGGATCTTTTTTCAAAGCACTTTTTTTTTCCAGTTGAAAAGGAGAAAATCTCAAGATGATGACTTAGGGACATCAACATTATTAATAAAGACAAAGGAAGAAGAGACACAGAAAAAACTGAAGTGTGGAAACAAAACAACTTCAAACAGTCATAAGAAAGTGTATCACAATGTTTAGGTCAAGAATTTGGAAACACCTTAGCTGGCTTAAGCCTCAGTCTAATCCTATTGCTGTCAAGATGTCATCTGAAGTTGCACTCATGTGAAAGCTTGCATAGGGCAGAAGAATCTTCTAAGGTAACATATTTGCATGGCCTTTTTCAAAGCCACTTCAGCTACTCACCCTATGGATCTTTTCCTAAAGGAGAGTCACTATATGGTAGCTGCATTTTCCCATAATGGGTGATTCAAAAGAATAAGGAAAAATCTATAATAGCATTATGAAATTCTTTCAGAATTCACATATTTTATACTATCCTCCTGATTATACAGGACAGCCTCATTCAGTGCAGTATGGTACCCTATAGCCACAAACTCCAGGATGTGTGCCATTGGAGGATAACTACTATAATAGGGAAATGAATTATCTTAAAAAGTGAGTAGTTATAAGCAAAAATAAAAATTTTATTTTTCAAGAACATGTATATCTTTTCCATAAAAATAGTCTTCCTTTTTTGTTAGTTATGACATGCACTTTTTTTGAACTATCGTTTATTTTATTTTTCTCAATTACAAGTTCTACTTTTCCTTCTTCCTTCCCACCACCATTTTCCAAATTCTTTTCATACTGTGTAGTCCATTTTGTAAACATATTTTCTCTTGTTATTTAATCTTAAAAATCATTATGACCTCTTTTACATACAAAAATTCATTGTATCTCACCATGAATTTATTCATAAAGATTTATTGAGCATTTGCAATATGGGAGACATTGGTCAAAGTAGTAGGAGTATAAAAATAAACAAAACACAAAGCCCCTCCATTCATGTTTGTTGTATTGTGTTACAGAATAATTAAATGAATCAATAGATGCATTGTTAGAAGAGAGTTATTTTAGTTGGAGCTGTCAGAGAAGACTACTCTGGAGTCAACTTTTAGGAGAGAGATCTCAACAAGAGTAGGAAGAGAAAAACCATTAAGAAACAACAATAACACAACAAACAAAAACTGCGTGTTCTATAAGTCTATTTCTACCTAACTAACTACCTCCAAATTTAATGGATTAAAATTTTAACAATTGGGGTTGGTGTTGTAGTGAGATAAAACTGACAAGTTCTCACACTTGCATCTCATATCAGAATGCTGGTGCAAGCTACCCTGCTTCCAATCCAGCTTCCTGACAATGAATCCTGCAAGACAGAAGATGATGGCCATGTACTTGGGTTTCTGCCACTCATGTGGGAGACGTGGATGGAATTCCTGACTCTTGGTGTCAGCCTGATGCAGCCCTGTCTGCTACACGCATTTGGGAAGTGGATTAGTGGGTGGAAGATTCTCTCTCTCTCTCTCTCTCTCTCCCTCTCTCCCCCTCTCTGTCTCCCTCCTTCCTTCCCTCCCTTCCTCTTTCTCTTTCCTCCCGCCTACCTCCTTCCCTCACTAACTCCCTTTTTGTCACTCTTTCAAATTAAAAAAAAAAATCCTCATTGTTTTCCTCATGCACCTGAAGTTTGGGCTTTAATACAGTGACTTCTCTGCATTTCACCAACGTTACCTCAAGCAGTTTGACTGGGACTGAAAGATTCACTTCCAAGATTGTTCACTTACATGGTCAGAAAAATGCTGCTTGCTCTCAGCTGGGAGTCTACCAGCACCTTTCAGCTAATAATTTTACCTATTCTTAGTTGAGTTCTGAATTCAAGTATAGAGACAGGAAGTGGAGGAAGCTCCAAAGTCTCTTAATATCCAGACCCACCGGAAGCTGGCATCATGGATAGCAACTTAACCCATTGTACAACAATGACATTCTTGAAAGTAGTCATGGAAGCACACTACCTGGCAGACAGTCATCAGTTATGCAATGGATGAATTTAGTTATACACAAAGGCATGAAAGTGACCTTAAAATCTAGAGGTTGTATTGGGACACAAGCAATATCTCATTTATAATGAGTTATAATGTGAAAGTATCTACAATATAAATTAATCTGATATCGAATGAGCAGTAAGATTTCGACTTTGAAATAAGAGGATGAGAGTGTCTCTGAGCTCCCAGTAAGGTTAGAAATAGTGAAATGGCTAGGCCAACAGCCAATGATTACATCATGGAATGTATGTTCTAGTCGGTATGATAGAAACAAACAAAAATAAGTAAGAAAATGAGGTACCATAGCGCAGAGATTATTGATTAGCCTGAGTGAAAGGAACTGTAAATTACTTTTACCATTGAAGAGAAAAAATGGTAATATATATGAGAATGAGATCAAGGATAGATTTTGAAAGTACTATGGTTTGTCTAGAAACAACGACCTTTTTGTGCTATGTGTGACAAAGAAAAAAGTATATTTTGATAAGGGAAAGTTTAGTCTTACAGTAACAAGATATGTGTCGTAAATATGACTTTAGTTTTACTTGGATCAAGAAAAGCTCAAACTTTTCTTCAGCCAAACTAGACCCACATTCTTAAGCCACATGTCTGAAAAGTCTGATTGTGATATTTGGACTCAGATCCTGACCATGTCCTAAGCTTACTTGAATTAATTGGAAAAGATATCTTAAGTATTTGTTGTACAATTTTGTATTTGTAAGGTAGCATTGACAATAAAGCCCTACCTCAGGGAATGATATGAGAATAAAATCAGGCTGGCAAAAAAACAAAATGTGAATTTCTAAAAAGTTATACATTATCTTATCTTTCAGGCTTATCTTCTTCAAGCCCCTTGTACACTTATTGCTTGAGGATAAAACTAAGTGCACTCAAATCAGAATTACCACACCAGGATTCAAATTTCTCCACTGATTGTTTATCCCTACTTATGCAACCTCATCATTATAACATCAAATTGAATGTTCCATCACACCTATACATTGCATGAATATATTATGCTACCCATTTTGTATTTATTTATTTATTTATTTGGCAGGTAAACTTACAGATAGTGAGAGAGAGAGAGAGACAGAGAGAGAAAGGTCTTCCTTCTGTTGGTTCACTCCCCAAATGGCCGCAACAGCCAAATCTGTGCCGATCTGAAACCAGGAGCCAGGTGCTTCCTCCTGGTCTCCCATGCAGGTGCAGGGCCCAAGCACTTGGGCCATCCTCCACTGCCTTTCCAGGACACAGCAGAGAGCTGGACTGGAAGAGGAGCAACTGGGACTAGAACCCTGCACTCATATGGGATGCCGGCACCACAGGTGGAGGATTAACCTAGTGCGCCACCACTCTGGCCCCTATGCTACCCATTTTGAATCTGAAATACTGTAAAGTGCTCCAGACAACTTAATTCTTAATTATATGATGTTAAAAATGTATAATAGGAAAAAGGCAGCCAGTGTTGTGACTAAGCGGATAAAGCTGCCACCCGCAGAGCTAGCATTTCTTATGGGTGCTGGGGTGAGTCCCAGCTGCTCCACTTCCCATCCAGTTTCCTGCTAATGTGCCTGGGAAAGCAGTGGAAGATGTCCCAAGTTCTTGGGTCCCTGCACCCTCATGGGAGGCCCGTAATATACTCCTGGATCCTGGCTTGGGATCTTACCAGCTCTGACCATTGTGGTCATTTGTGGAGTGAACCAGCAATTGGAAGACCTTTATCTCTGCCTCTCCTGATCTCTCTGTAACTCTGCCTCTCAAATAAATAATAAATCTTTAAATAAAAAGAAAATGGGAATATCATTGTACTTTTAGGATTGTTTCTATGAGCTACATTGGATCTGCTGTCTTTATTAATATGACACTATCATAACAAGTTAAAAAATGTCAATAATGACAATAAAAGTCAATAAAGATCATTGTCAAGTTTTCTGCTATTTTACAAATTTAAAAAAAATGAAGCCCAGAGGCAAATAATTGGAAGCTCTAGAAAAGAGTTTTCTGAGGGCAGGAAGCCACAGTTTCAATTTCCTAATTCCATAAATAGTGATTTTTCTACTATATCATGCTATTAACTTAAAAATATATATATATAAAGGTAAAATTATATATGTATAATATATAATTATATGTGAATTTCTTCAAAAAGTTCATAGAAAAAGAAATTTAAAAATAATTTTAATCTGATGCAGAACAATTTTCAAATCTAGAAACATCTGGGGGTCTCAAAAACTTAGTGAAAATTGTATTATGGGCTAATTCTGAGGCCATTCTATGAGTCGGATCTGGATGAAGAGCCCATGAGAGTATTTTAGGCATGGAAAGCCAAGACACTCTGGCAAAAAAACAAAAACAAAAACAAAAAAACAAAAAAACACCTAAATGAAAGATCTCTGCAAGTGAGATCCCAGTAGAAAGAACGGGCCATCAAAGAAGGAGGTACCTTTCTCTGAAGGGAGGAGAGAACTTCCACTTTGACTATAACCTTGTCTAAATAAGATTGAAGTCAGAGAATTCAAGAGGCTTCCATAGCCTTGGAAACTCATGACTAGAGCCTAGGGAGATTTCTGACGCCATAAACAAAAGTGTCAATTGTTAAGTCAACAACAGGAGTCACTGTGTACTTACTCCTCATGTGGGATCTCTGTCCTTAATGTGTTGTCCAATGCGAATTAATGCTATAACTAATACTGAAACAGTATTTTACACTTTATGTTCTATGTGGATGCAAACTGATGAAATCTTTACTTAATACATACTAAATCGGTCTTCTGTATATAAAGATAATTAAAAATGAATCTTGTTGTGAATGGAAAGGGAGAGGGAGCGGGAGATGGGAGGGGTGTGAGTGGGAGGGAAGTTATGGGGGGAAAAGCCATTTTAATCCATAAACTGTACTTTGGTAATTATATTTACTAAATAAAAGTTAAAAAAAGAAAGAAAATTGTATTATGAAAGTTATGTAAGAATTCAAATTCTCTTACAGCAAAATAGACATAACTTTTAATTTCTTTTTCTGTGAACTTCTTGTACCATCCTGGTACACTATTTAATTATTTGATCTTTTATGTTAGAACCAGCTTGTTATAAAATTATGGTGAATTTGCTACAGTTTTAAACATACGTGTTTTGTGTGCATCCCTTGCTCTATGTTCCTCTTCAAATTCACCTGATAGAATATTTGACAATCTTTTATTTATACTCCTGTGTGAATTTGAGCTACTGGAACATATAACACTAGCATTAAAATATTTTGTCCTGGAATAAAGCAATTTGAGAAGACAAAGCATATTCTAGAGATGGCTCATTTTTAGGATAAACCATAGCTGCACCACCCTAGTGGATATGGGTTTGCCTTTCCTGTCTCAGTCTTCCAAAAGAAGATATTATTTACTTAATTTTTTTTAATAAGTCTTTGTTCTGGGCTGTATACTAGGGTTTTTCCTACTCACTCTCAAAGGATGTGGGATATGTGCTTGATTCACAGGGCTGGCCCCAAAGATGAAGATCTTAATGTCTAGATAGGCTTAGTTAATGAAACCAGACACAGCAGAGTTGAAACCAGAAGCCAGGTCTCCAGATTCATAACCAACTTTCAACACAAACTGGAACTTCTCTGGCTTGCCATCCACTTTAATTTTAATTTTATTTTTTAAAAGATTTATGTATTTTATTTGAAACTTAGGGTTACACAGAGAGAAATGGAGAGGGAGAGGGAGAGGGAGAGGGAGAGGGAGAGGGAAAGTGGTTCACTTCCCCATGGGCTGCAAGGGCCTGAGGTGGGCCGATCTGAAGCCAGGAGCCTGGAGCTTCTTCCAGGTCTCCAGAGAAGTGCAGGGGCCTGAGGACTTGATCCATCTTCACTGCTTTTCCAGGCCATAGTAGAGAGCTGGATTGGAAGTGGAATAGCTGGAACTCGAACCAGCCGCCATATGGGATGCAGACACTGCAAGCTGAGGCTTTACCAGCTATGACACAGGGCCAGCCCCTTGCCATCCACTCGTTTAGCAAGCTACTCAGGCCCTTAGCCTACTCTTATCCTCATTGGATCTACCCCATCTTATCAATAAATTTCATTATTTTTCTATGATATCAGACACTGAGAAAGTGCCAATGAGTTAATGGGCATGACACTGTTCCCAGTATTTCTAGGGTTGTTTCACTCTCCATGTAACCTCTAGAAAATTAAAAAGCAAATTCCATGCTTTCCTGACACAAATCCATGCAGCCACCTCCATTCACCTTGTTCCTTGCTGTCTCTCCATCACCAGAAGGCCCACCTGTCACCTCACCTGGCTCACTTACTCACACTCTCTTTCTGTCACTTATACAACCCTCTCGATGGCAATTTCTGGCAGCTTCTTTTGCTCACTGTATTTCAGTCTGGAAAAAAATTAAAAGTATGGAAGAATTCCTTGAGCAACGGTGGCTGCTAAGTGCTTTGGCAGTTTGTCAAGACTTAGCCACCTGCCTGGAAGAAGTTTTCCTTACCTGCAAATTCTACCCCCTCAGTTACCCACCTGCCTTTTTGCTCCAAAGCTCAAACACTCATAAACATTAGATCATTTCTGTATTTTATTCATTATGATCTTCATGAAAGTCAAAGACTTTTGACAAAAAAGAACACTATGACAAAAAAAAAACCAGACTTTTCTTAATCTCCAATTTATTTTCTTCCGGATGACTGCTTTCCAGCATTCCTTCAACCTCAGTATCTGCCTTTGCCAGAACACCTGATGGTTATGTAAGGACAAATCCAAGTGCAAACAGACTCATCCTCCTTTCTAATTCTCCTCTGATCCCCAAAGGAGGCAAAAATAAATAACCACATAAAATAAAAAATGCTCCAATGAAAAATAATTAAACAAAATCTCAAGATCTGTTGGAAAAAAATAATTTTGACTGATGCTAAAAATTCTTTCCCTCTTGCCAAACTCTATTAATCTGTTTATTTCATTGAAAAGTTACAAAGGAGAAATCTCTTTGTAAAGCTGTAGATACTTAAAGGGAACTATATGAAATTTCAAAGAAAAAGGCAGATGTTGTTTGAAGCCTGCAACTCTTGGGTTTTATTAAGTGGGAGCTGAACAACAGAGCCCAGCATCTGAAAGACGCTAAAGTAAACATTTCAGTGTTGGACCATTCAGTAACCCTGGAAAATTAATTTGTGCTGTGTAGAAACACAGCAAATGCTCTATGCCAATGCTTCAGTACTTAGAGAATTGGCTCATTAGTACAGCCTCAGAAGCTGCACTAGCTCCTCAGTGGGCCATCTACACACTTGGACTCATGGCCATGGTCCCGCTGGGACTAATTTCACAGAGTTGGGAAAGAGGAACAAAAAAGAGGCACAGGCTAAAAAATAAGTTTTGTGACTTTTGCCAGGAATAAGAGAAGGGGAGTATGACATTTGAAATAAGGCCAGGAAAGCAAAGAAGACAATGTTTTGCCTCCTTGAATGTTTACTTTTAATGGTAATTTTTACCTTGAGAATGTACATTCCTTGAGAAAAGAAAGCGCAGTGAATGTTTGTATTTCACAGTGCCCAGTTAAGAAGATTGAAAACTTCCATTCTCAATACCTACATGGTGGATCTGATTTCTGTTATCACACACAGGATTGCAAAAGTGGAAAGAAGCCAGTTAGTTCAACAATGCAGCTCCTCTGTTCTACAGCAGAGGTCTGACCTCTAAGCTCAAAGCCTCTGGTCGGTCTGTGGTAGAACCAGAACAGGAACACAGCTCTGAGGTGCGTGATCCATCAAGGATTAATTTAACTCTATTGTCTTTCCTGGTGTGCTTCACTTGAGCCAAACCAAATTCCATGTCTACATTTCTCAGTGCATGAATTTTAGAAAGTACAGCATCCATTGTGTTTATTTTCTTGTTACCTGTCTTTCCAAACCATTTTTCTTCTTTCAAAACTGAGAGAAATCACATGTCCTTCAATAATTCCACTACCCTATCTTGTATTCCAAGCATTCTTCCCCTAGTGGGTAGGGATTGCCTACTCCATTTATACAGAAATTTTGGTGGCACAAATTCCCATTTCCTACCTGCTGCTGCCACAAGGAGTTAGCTACCTTTCTTTCTTCTTGTCGTCTTTTCTCTACCTCTTCATTTTTATTTTGCCATACTCAATGCCCCTTTTTCCATTACTTCATTCAAATAATTCTGATTCCCTTATGAACATGTTCAAAGTGGAAGGTAAAAGTGACCTTCACCTGTTTCTGGGCTTATTTCTATAAATCTACAGCCCTTGACTTGCTGAACCTCTAAGTGCAGTGAAAGGCACCCAGAATATCTGGTACTAAGATACTCATTACCACAGGAAAAGATCCATTCCTGGAAATGCAAATTTAAATTCTGAATGCATTATCCCATGGTAGCATTGCTACACTCTTTATTTAGTTTCCATAGTGTTATTAGGACATTACTGTGGTTCAGCAACATTATGACTTACATAGGCTTTTGTGAGTGGCTGGGGAACTAAAACACTATGTTTAAAACACGTTTCTACAGGAAAAAATGTTTTTCAACTGCAAAAATTGACTCATAAATCAAACCTCTTTCAATATATTGGAGGAAAGTTATTTGTAATAGCAGGTGCTATGTTTTTGTTTGAATGCACCTTATTTTACCAACGAGATGCAAAATACTGAAAGGTAGACTGTTCTGCAATTTCTGTATATCAGTCCTCCATACCCACATCATCCAGCATTTATGTACATGTTCACCAGAGTATTTTTTTTGCCTACCTGTTCAATTAATATTAGCAGAAATTTACTTCCTAGGCTTGCCAGAGCTGGATTTTTTGAGAAATTGCTCTCCGGAACAACCAAGTAAATGTATTTGTCAACTAATGTGCTTTGATTCAAATTTCTTTTTCCCAAAGTTACTCTCCTTGTTGTAATACCCAAATGAAATAACAACAACAGCTATGTACCACATTAACTAGGAACTACTTACTTCGGTTAAAGCAAATGGCACAGGCAGAAGTAAGCCCTGTGTAATCTGAGTTCGGGCTGATGAAAGAGACCACTCAGAAATACCTGCTGGTATTTCATTTCTCGCTCTTTTTAAAAAGGGTAAAACCACAATGGAGGTCACATTTCACAAACTTGTTTGTGCTTCCCTTCTCAGTGTTTGTCTCCACAATTGAGACCAAACTTCACCTCATTTCTTCTGGGCAACCCTATCTCCCCTTCTTAGCCTTCCCCCCTCCTCTCTCTCTCTTATTTCATTTTTGGCCCCTTTGAAAACTCTAATGACTAGAATAAACCAAAATGTCAACATTTGCAATTCTGGAGCTTCATTTAAGCAATAAAAATAATAATTAAAAGGGTAAAACCTTAGAGAGATTTCTTCATTTTATATGGTTTGCCAGTGATGATACACGTTCAAAAAAGCCAGTAAAAGAATTAATTAGAAACAGCCAAAGCTCAACAAGCTCTGCAAGTTAATGAAGCAGAGAGGAAAATGTCATCTTTGAGACCCAGAGCTGCATTGGCTTGGATAATATCCACTCCTGCCTTACTCTCCTAACTAAACCTCTTTTAATCTCTCCTCAAGAAATCAATGCTAATGACACGGATTTACCAAGAAATGACAGCAGCATAATACCACAAGAGCTGCTCCTGTTTAATGTAACTTAGTTCTGATGGGAACACTCAGTGTTTCATTCTGACAGCAAGTTGTTGTTTTGCATGCTTCTTAAGGGACTCAAAATAATGGAAGAGCTTCATTTTATTGTAGTTTGATTCTTTCCATTGTGAATTTGTTTATTATATTGTTCCCTTTATTCCTCTATACCTCTCTCCGAAATAGCTTTCTCTTCCCTGACCACAGATCTCTAAGCCTGACATCCCTATCCACATTCTACAATCCCATCTCATTTTTGCTTTATTTAAAATAGTGCTGTTATGGCTGCAGGTGGCATTGGAACACAGTCTCCTCAACCTTCCCTCTCGTATAAAAAGATTATTTATATATGTATGTATCCACTTACTTGTGTTTGCTTCATTAATATATTTGATTACTGTGAGCAAAACACACAGAGCATTTCAAAAAAATATTTCTAGAATAAAAACTGCACATACAATTTAAAGGACAGAGTTACAGTTATACAGTGCATAACTTCATTTTGGTCAGCAGTGAATTGCATGTACAATGGTGGCCTTGTAAGATCACAATGAATCTACAAATTCCTATATTCTAGTTATGTAGCCATCTTAAGGTAGTAGCACAACAGAATATCCATTTGTTTGTGGTGACGTTGCTGTAAACAAACTTAGCGAATGGTCTGTTGTATAAAGTACAGCACATACAATGTATAACACGATAGTGATATGTGACTATGTTAAAGGCTTATGCATTTATCCTATGGTACTTTGAATCATTATTTTAAAATATGTTTATTTATTTATTTGTATGTTTGTTAATTTGTTTATTTATTTATTTTAAAGGCAGAGAGGGAGAGAGAGAGAAGGTCTTGCTTCTTCTGGATTACTTCCCAAATACCTTCAACTGTTCGCTGGGCCAGGCCAAAACCAGAATCTGGGAACTCTTTCCAGGTCTCCCACATAGGTGGCAGACAATCAAATATTTGAGCCATCATCTGCTGTTTCACTGAATGCACATTAGCGATGATCAAGAGTAGAGTAGCTGTAACTTGAACCCAGGTGCTCTGATGTGGGATGCAGATATCCCAAGTGGCAGTTTATGTCACTGTGCCAGGATACCCACTCCATAATCATTATGTTGAAAAAAATACTCCTTCTCTATAGATATGGATATAGATGCATGTATTTATAGATGTATATAAAGTGTGCTGTGCTACACTGGCAGCCACCTCAGTCATCCCATGCTTTCTTCATCTTTTTTATATCATTGTATGAGCAGGCTACCTCAAGTGACTGAATTACACTATCTAGATTTGTGTAAATACATTCTGTTGTGTTCACATAATGATTGATATTATAACTATGCATCTCTCAGAATGTGTCTCCGTTTTTAAGTGACAACCGAGTGTATTTTATTAGTAAAAACACAAACCCAATATTGAGACTGCTTAACAGTACTACCAGAGATACATCACATAGGATTTTAGACCTACAAAGAATTGCAAGTATAAAGAACTGGGAGTGTCTTGTGGGCTACTTACTGGGCAAGCGTCATGGAGAAGTAGCTTCAGTTCTGAGATTTGCTACTCAGTAAAGACATGTGAGTATTATCTATCAGACATGTCTCACTGGGTAAGAATAAGAGATAATAGAAAGTACCTGGCACATATTTGGTCTCCAATAACCCTGCTTCCTTCTTCCTTCCTTTCTGTCTTCTTTCTTTTTTGGAGTTGCCAGCATATACTTAGTCTTATTTTACATGAGATCCTATAAATCTAGTAAACAATATCACCATGTTCACATAGGCTTTCTTTGCAGAAGATTAATGCATCTCAATGTTTCTCACAAAATTGGAACATAGAGATTCTAGGGAGGAGTCATCAGTATTGTTCATTTTCTCTCTGACTTTCACCCTTTCAGTAACACCTCCTTCAAAGGTTTTTCAGCCTAAAATTTGAATTTCAAATGCAAGAGCTCCCTTAGGATCCTGCATGAGGCTGAGTTCCATTCAGTCTGGACTAATTATATTGAAATTCTACTAGCCAAATTTGAAACCAAATGTTTGACTTTTGCTATATCAAAACTGGAGAGCAAATAAGTTGCAAGGGGTGGTGTTGATTTTACTCTGAAAGAAAATTTTAAAAAGCTCAGAGGGAGTACAATAAACATTAAATAGTAGAGATACATTTCTGTCTACCAAAGGCTCATGCTTCTCTTGCTAGATTTTTGAGTTCTTGCTAGTTAGTAAGCCTAGCAAGCAGTCATTTCCTTGTCATCCCACTCCTATGCTCTACTTCTAGAAGTTATTGAATAATCTTCACCAATATAATGTTAGTGTAAGTGATGCAACTTCTGAAGTAAATTCAGTAAGAAAGCAATATGTTTTCTCTTTTAATGTATTGGCAGCTCAGAGGTTCATTGGATAGTGTGAATATATTGAATTGTCATATGACAAAGAAGTAAATATAGATGGTATTAAGTCATTGCAGTTCTAGGATTTATTTCATATAGCAGCTTATATTACTCAGCTAATACATATGATCTCCAAAATTATTTACTTATGGCAAAGTAAATTAACTATGGCTCCTACTGAAAGGATAAAATTAGCTGTGAAGGTTCTATCTGTTTGTTCATGTTTTATTCTCCTGAGTGAAAGAGAAGGTAGAAAATATGCTGTAGATGGTTGAAGTTGGCGACTCCTCTTGAAAACAGGAATACATTTCTGATTCATTTTAGAAGATACTCCTAAAAAACAAAATCACCCAAAATTCACTAAAGGGAATCTCCCATACAATGACAATGGAACACAGAAACAGTACAAGAATTTTAGGATAAAATCTAGTTCCTTCTGAGAGCATGAAGTAAAGAGTAAAAACAGTGTGACAATTCTCATTCTATGATGGGTTGACAGTGAAGGTAAAGTGGAAGGAGTCCCTAGACCAGGATTCTACATTGCAAGATTTGGCAACGGAAACAAATTACATAAAGGATCAAGCAGAGCTCCAAGATTTTCATCATTGAAAAGTTGCTTCAGCCCAAGCAGGGTATCAGCAATGAACCAGCATTAGTTATCAGGTTGTGTGTGATCAATTTTTAGCAGCAATAACAAATCATTACAAGAAATGCCATAGTAGTAGGCTGCAGAGACACCAGTTGTTTCCCAATTGTAATGGGAAAACCAGATGCAGACATCTTTTAAGACCATGTACCCCAATTAAGTTTTTAGTGCTCAGTAGAGGTGCTAAATTTTCTGCCAAAATAGTGATTAAGCCATCTATACATATCTTCTATAAATCAAAGGTGAGAAGATTGTTTAAGATGGTATCTGTTTGGAGATTTCCTAACATGGAATCTTACTAATATTTGTATAATTTCTTATACTTACAATATACTATATAATATTATACCACATAATATACTATAATATTTGTATAACTTTTTATATTATATTATAATATGTCATATTATATTATATTATTTATTTTATTTGATCTCCTGAAAACCCAATAAACTACCTGAATTTTACTGATAAAGAAACTACGGTTCAATGCTATAAAGTCACTTGGTCATAATTACTCTGACATTAAGTGATAAAGGCACAATTTAAATATCAGATATTATCTACACTGTTGCTTTAAACTTTTGCTTCAAAAACCGTGATATAGCAGATTGAAATTCAGATGTCAAAATTTAATCTTAAGTCTGATAGCTGCAGCATTAGAGTTGACTCTGTAGATTCATTTTTGTCCAGTCTCTCCTGACACCTAGTACAGGGATAGTAATAGCCAAATGTGTTGAGACAGAAGTACAACATGCAATCCATGTCTATCTGAAAGGATGATGAGGAACAAATTGTGCAAACACACTATAAGGATCAACAACATGGTAAAGTAGTCTAGGTTTATAGGAAGAAATGTTTCATCTACATCGAACGTGTGTGGCAAGAAAAGGCCTATGGCACTACAGTCCATGTAGGCATTCATCCCAGCAAGGTGGTTATTATTGGGCTAAAACTGGACAAAGATCACAACATATCCTTGAATGGAAAGCCAAGTTTCATCTAGTAGCAAAGGAGAAGGACAAATATAAGGAAGAAGCAATTGAGAAAATGAAAGAATAAAGTAGTCTTACATAGGGAGATTTCATTAAAAACAGCTGAAATGAAAATTTATGGTTCACTTCTAATTCAATTAAGAATTTCAAGGAAAATGGATAGTTTTTACAAACACATAAGCATCTACTTTCACAGCCTAGATATGCTTTATTAAATATAAAAGCATTTTCACAGTTTGAATTTGATTGATAAATGATTGATGATCTTGTACCCTTGAATAAATTCAAATAAACACCTAAATATTTATGTATAATTTCTGTTTTGATAGATTTGATTATGTAGATGGGTATAAGGAAGTGGTTGAGGAAACAGAAACAAATTATTTTTAATACACAGTTTATTTGTACCTTTGCTTAAAAGAGAAATAAAACAGTTGTCGGAGCTTTGTGTCATTGGATCCTAAAAAGTCACTAAACTGCAATATTCAAGTTTACCTTTTCATTGAATAAGTCACAGCCCTTCATTCTGAACTTTTCCTCATTGGACTTGCTTACTATTTCCTTCACAAACTAAATAGTTAAAGAGCTTGTATTATGCCCTGTGATGTGAATGGTCAAAACCCTACACAGGGGAACCAGGGCATATGCAGGAAAGTGGATTTCTTGTATGCCAAAGGTGAACTTTTTCTCCTTATTGAAAAAAAAAAAATTGACAGGCAGAGTTAGTGAGAGAGAGACAGAGAGAAAGGTCTTCCTTTTTCCGTTGGTTCAACCCCCAGATGGCCGCCATGGTCAGCGCACCAGGAGCCAGGTGCTTCTTCCTGGTCTCCCATGCAGGTGTAGCACCCAAGCACTTGGGCCATCCTCCACTGCCTTTCTGGGCCACAGCAGAGAGCTGGACTGGAAGAGGAGCAACCGGGACAGAATCCGGGCTGCCAGCGCTGCAGGCGCAGGATTAGCCAAGTGAGCTGCGGCACCGGCCTGAATTTTTTTTTTTTAAAGTTGTGTTTCCTATCAACATTAGAGTACAGTACTAATGTAGCAATTTCCTCAAATAGTGACCCATTGGGAAATGATGGTCATGAAGGTAATTTATAAAAGCAAGAAATAAATATTAAAAGGAGAAACACTGACGGTTTTAGCCTCCTGCAGATCCTATGAAACTTGAAGTAAATATTTACCTTGACTTTTCTGCCATAGAATTACTTTGTGAAACTTACCATGAAGAAGATGACTTTTCCCCCAGTTATTTGCAATAGCATTTCTCTCAGGATGATCATTGCCTTTTCTCTTTCACACTCTAATGTTATATTGAAAATGCTATAAGTGTGCTCACACTCTGTAGTGAATTCAAAAGAGTATTTATGTCAAGAAACAAAAGGCATTCTTTTTTCCTATGTCTTCCACAACCCTTACATGAGGAGCTGATAAATTGGTCCTTTATGGAGGTTTTAATATGAGAAAAATAAAAACGTCAGGATTTTTGTGATAGGAGTGGAGAAGAAGTTCTGGTTTAATAAAATGGATCTTTTCATCTGTGTCAGCATTACAACCACCCCGTCAAATGCAAAGTGGAAAATCTGACCGGTTTGTCTGTACATTGCCCGACACCCAGGTTAATGGATTTTTTTTTTCTTTTTTACACTGAATTGATTGGCTGTCTTGAACTGAAAAGAAGCAGTGTACTGTCTTCTGATACTTGATCATGTTGCTCACGTGTTCGTCACTTAGACCTATGCTCAGAAATGTTTAAAATCATGGGCATGCTTTTATTTATTTATGTGAAGCATTTTATTTACGTAGTGTATGTGTGTGTGTGTGTGTACTTTCTTTTTGGCCTTTATACTTTCTTCTGATACCCTACAACTCTTCAAGCAGAATCTGTTATGGAAATGAACTATTGAGGCAATTCAAAGAAATAATGCTTTTTTAACCAGAGGGAGCATGTAATAATTCTGCTGTAATATATATGCTAGTCGGTTACTGGGATATAATTTATCAAAATACATATCTTTATTTTTTTTTTGTGCACAGAGAAGGATAATTCCCCCCAGAAGAAGTTATCTCTTCTTCAGGTAACCCCTTCTTTTAACATTGACACACTTTACCTGTAACTTCTTATCTTTAGGAACTTAATTTTAACATTGAAATGTGTCAGATAAGCCAACAAATTCAACTTTCTTGATACAGGCCCTTGCTCTTTCCCTGGTAGTCCACGCATGCCTCATAGCAAGGGAACATGGCATATAAGACCATGACTTCTTACATCTGCTTTCCCAAAGTCTTTTTTTTCAATGAGTCTATATTGAGTAAGTTCAAAATAAATTTCCCTATACCATCTTCCTCACAACATTTAATGTTGTTGATAGCTCCCTCTTCCTTAAAACATTTTTCTGTCTTTGACATCTATGTCACCAAATATTTTATTCCCTTCTGTGTCTCTCCTAGGTTTTTCCTGTTTCTTTTCTGTTTCTCTTCTCATTGTTTAAATATTATATGCTTATGGATTTTTTTCCTCTCTTTTAATGACTTCCCTGGATAATCTGAATTCAATTCTCTTAGGGTAAATTACCTTTAATTTTATTCAAATATCTCTTCTTATGTCTTATTAGTCACATAAATATGTGCACACATGTACATGTATTTCAAAAAGCTCAAATAAATAAATACATGTTTATTTTGGTGCAGAAATAATTTTAAAATCCATAGGTAGCTTTTTTTTTCATAATACACATTTTACATGAATTTTTAGAAGCTCCCGTGTGTGTTTGTATATGTGAATATGTGTATTTTCAAATAACTGTATACATCTATGAAATATTCCATGGTATTTTAAAATCTGTCTGGTCTCAAGGGAAGCACTGATTTCTACTCCTTGTTTACTCATTTTAATGATTGAAACTATTATTTATCTTGATGTCTTAGGCAAAGCCCTAATGACTTCATTGATCCTAATATGTACCAATTATAACATGATCTTGTTTCTACATTTGTAGAGCCCTACAATAAACCTCTCTCTGCCATCTCTACTACAAATTTTAAATTCATTTCTCCATAATCATTTGCCAGGACTGTTAAATAGTCCCTTCCACTATATATTCCACAAAGACCTTTTACTGGGCTCCTTAAAGTGTCAACTCAAATTTAAGACAATTCTTTCAAACTTACAGTAAGGATGCCACACTAGGCCTATGGGATGAGGTCTCAGTTTTCCATTTGATCTTAACCCTACCCTCTTCCTCATCTCTCTATCTAAACTATCCAATATGCATTACCAAAGCAATATGCTTTTCTTCAATATTAGACCTTGGAGTTTCCATTTCCTTTTCTTAAATCACCTTTCTAACATTCTGTAAACACCCTTTCTTGACTATTCATCCTTTAAGAGCCAGTTTACACATCACTTCCTCATATAAAACTCTTTCTACTCCTGCGGATGAATGTTCCTGTATAGGGATTTCTGAACTCTATCAGCAAAGCTTATTTAATTGCCTGCATCCTCAAATGAGGTTCAAGGACTAGAAGGAAGTAGTCCCTAGTACCCAGCAGATAATTTGGCACAAATTAGATATTGAAAAAAAATCTGTGAATTAATGCATCCTTGCAATGTTATGATGATTCTTTTGTATATCTATAAATATCCCTATTGTATAGTCTAGGGAAGTGAGGCTTACAGTAGATTAACTGTGGCTTAATACTATGTCTCCTGTGGGTCTCTGATTATATAGACTTTTAACTCATACTTTAGAATGAAGTTTATATACAAAATTAAGATTTTGAACTTGAAATTATTGACTATTCTAAAGCTGCTAGTTCTGCCAATCTTCATAGTAGAATAAAATGAAAATATTTGAAATTTCTGATTACATTGGTAATAAATTGATGATATGATGATTTACAATTCACTTCTTGGTCCTCATATCTCTCTCCACAATTTTTGTTTCTTTAGAATCCATGAAATATCTGTGTTTCTACTGCAGGATACATCAGCAGACACAACTTTTCCAGCTGATTTCACTGGGAATAGACGGGCCCTCTGTACTAGGAGTCTTTTGTTCTCAATCACTTACAGAAAAAAAACGGAGCTGGAAATGTTTTCACTTCAAAGTTTTCCAGTTAGAACACTCAGTTACTTTCATCTCATTTTTACTAGCTGTGATCAGTATTATTATTAAACAGTTAACTAGTATTTTAGGTCTTATTTCAGAGTCATTTTAATGAATACCAATCTTCTCTTCATAACTACAGGGTTCCCCCCAATCTTAATCATTTTAATTGTCATAATAAAATTTTAAACTTGGGAAAAAATTCAGAGGTCATCTACCCTAATTCCCTTTCCTTTTAATTGTTAGCCATTTTACAGGTAAATAAAGTAAAATGCATCAGATTATAAATTACAGAACTGCTAGTGCTGGAGTCAAAGCTTAGAACACTTTACACCATTACTAAAGACTGTAAGTTTTATGAGTATGCCTATGACATTAAAAGCAGAGTCTGTTTGCTATCTTTCTTGACTTCTGAGTGGCATTCAATCAATTGACTATTGACTACTTCCTTCTTAAAACATTCTCTTCTTTTAAGTTTCATTGATTATACCCTCTGATTTTCTTGTAACATTCCCAATCATTCTTAGTCCTATACAGGCTTTTTGTCCACTTCCAAACCAAGGAATTGGCAAGAAAGTTCCCTTTCTTGTTTCATGCATGATTGCCCTTTTCTTATTATTCATCATGTGTTCTTTGAACTTATTAGTGGAAACATGGCTCATGCAGCTACCTAAAACATAAATCTTAATGTTTTCTTTCACATCTTCATTTTACCCATCTCAATGCATATGCATTTAATACATCACTGATTCAGTTGATTTTTTAGGATCTTAAAAGAAATCTAATTTGATTATCATGTTTTTATATAGATTATCATTACTTCAACTCACCAAAGTCTACTCCCAAAACCACTGCAATGGGATGGTTGATATTGCTCCATCTTCAGTTTTGGCCCCTGGAAAACCATTCCCAGAATGGAAAAATACCTTTTGAATAGCAGCTACCTACACACACACACACACACACATACACACCACAATCAGAAACTTATTATTATTCAATTTTAATTTTTTTAAGTTTATGGATTGGGAAAACAATAAGCATTCAGTAATAATACCATACATTTTTATCTTTTTCTGGACATGCTAAACATGGTAAGATACTGGGCAGAATACTGTCAGGATACTGGGCAGAAGCAGTGAGCCATAGCTTCCATTTAGCAATTTGCTCACTATCATAAACATCAGGTATTTGATAGTGCACTGTGTTGCTACACTATGATTTTTGGTAGCATAGTAGTTTAAAAATGTAGTTTTGACTTAAGATATTTTCAATTTGTAATGAGTTTATTGTGAGTGTAATTCCATTACAATGTGAGGGACGTCTATTACTCAAAACCTGTAAATAGATTCCTTCAGAAATAGTCAACATATACTACAAGTTAATTCATAATCTACTTCCCCCAGTTTCACTTTTCCTCTTTCATATCTTATCGCTTTTATTCTTCATTTAGATTTTAATTATACATGCCATTTTATTTATGATGCAAACATGTATACATATGATTCCCAGGATTTTCAAAATCTGCCCTCGGCCTTACTCCCATTATATTCTAGTTCTGTTTGGTAGTGCATCCATCATGGTGGTTAACTATTTTGTCTAGTCAGTGGTGGCGCTTCACTGAAATTACTGTGCATTATCATTACCATTTTGGTTATTTAATCTCTTTATTCAAAGTACACAGATAATACTATTAACAAATGTTCTTAGGTCTATTAAGTGTATTAAATTGATCAAGTCACAGAACTGATTAGGACAACGCTTGATTCCCAAAGTATCTCGTATCATTGTATTGATCACCATCATATTTCATCATTTTTGAGCATCATCACCACCATCACCATCATCTTAGTTTAAGAATTATTTTATTTTAGAAAAATTTCTAAATTAAACGAGGATTTCTTCTTTATATTTATGTTTTATAGCTCTTATAACAGTTTATGAGATTAATGACATACTTCCTTCTTACTATTTTATCTCTAGTTTGGAGTCAATGTCACATCTTTTTTTCTTTTTTTGACAGGCAGAGTTAGACAATGAGAGAGAGAGAGACAGAGAGAAAGGTCTTCCTTCTGTTGGTTCACCCCTGAAATGGCCGCTACAGCCAGAGCTGCGCCGATCTGAAACCAGGAGCCAGGTGCTTCCTTCTGGTCTCCCATGCGGGTGCAGGAACCAAGCACTTGAGCCATCATCCACTGCCCTCCCAGGCCACAGCAGAGAGCTGGACTGGAAGAGGAGCAACCGGGACAGAATTCAGTGTCCCAACCAGGATTAGAACATGGGGTGCCGTTGCCACAGGTGGAGGGTTAGCCAAGTGATCCGCAGCGCAAGCCTCATTGTCACATCTTAATACATTTAGAGGACATGCTAGATACTCCACAAGCATTTGTTGAGTGAATGAATGAATAAACAAATGGAACATGATATAGTATTAATGGAGACATATGTTATCTAACCAATGCCCTGTTATATATAAATTTATAAAATCCAAAACACTCTGGTCTATATACATCAAGTGCTTTCAACAGAAAATGGCAAAATTAAGTGGATACATTATTTATTATATGTGGACTAGGTATATTAAAGCCATTTACTCATAGTTCATAAATTATCAAACTGGAACATGAGAAGAAGCATACCAATGCATTCAATCTTAAAATAAAAATATACAAAGGAAATATACGTTTTCTGAGTGTAACTGCAAATATAAATCAGTTCAACAATTAACACAGGCAAAATAAGCAATTTATAAACTTTTCTGAGGTATCCATGGATAATAAGTCACACATAAAGAAAATGTCAATGTTTAAGAAGTATTCTAATGTTTCCATTTTAAAGAATAGTCACAAACTTTTATATCGTGCTGTGATGGAATGAGTGTCATCACACATATGCATTTTTTAAAGACCTGCAATATGCACTCCAAAATAAATAAAATGAATATATTTATTCAACCTATATTTTTCCAATTTCTCCTTTAATATATTGAGTATCATGATTGTATGTATATATATATATATGTATATATATATATATATATATCAGGTAAATATCAGAAGCACAAATATAAATTTGAAAAAGAAAAGATTGTAAATGAACGTAAAAGTTTTATTTATTTTTACTCTAATGTACTGTGTTGCAGATTTCCACCTCGAAGATCCTTGTCCTCACAAGGAAACATGGTTTGGAATGTGTCCCTTACCCTGACATAATCCATAATGGTCTTTCATTTTTTTCCACTTTCATAGCCACTTCTCATCAGAAACTTATCCAAAGATGTTAATTCCTTCATTTCTTTCTTAACCATGTTCCCACTTTCTACTTGACTCTGATGAAAACAATCTTTTAAACTTGAGTGCTGTGGTTCAGTTTATTCAATATCTGGAATTTATTAAAAAGCATCAAGCCTGTACTTTCTTCAAATTAAGATACTCCTTGTGGTTCATTTCCAGTGATAGGTAATCCCCATCTCAAATCACTTTGCTGGGAACATTGGTATTTGATAAATACATTTGCAGGGAGCAGTTATCTTCAAACTCCACTCTCATCAAGCATTGTCCCACCACAAAATATGATCAAAGATTAAGGACTCTGGGGACTCATGGGCTCTGAACTCATCAGCTTTGAATCCTACTATAAATTATCCAAATGAGGCACTTGGCAAGATTCTTAACTGATTGTGCTGTTCGGAACACCTCCATTTCAATTAGAGGTAACCATGATACATGACAGAGGAGAACAAAACTAATAATTTTCACTGATGTCAGGGAAGGTTATAGGACTTCAGGGAATTATAGCAAATGTTTCAAGAAATGCATGTTCACGGCAGCATTCTTTGTCCATGTGTCTGCTTCTTGAATGAAAAGCTTTTACTTTAGTTTCCTGGTCGTATCAGATGGGTTAAGAATATATCCATATACAAAAGTCTGGTTGGCAGGAAAAACTGCTATGCTGAGGATTAAAAATATCAGTGCTAAACCCTCCAGTTTTGAATCCCTCAGGAGACCAGATGTATCCTAAGTTTTAATCCTGAGTCTGGGCAAACAATATGTAAGCAGATGAGGCTGCTAACTACAACATACAACTCAGCAGAAGTTAAAGACTCCTGGGTCATAAATACCTGCTCCTTCCATCCCCATAGAAATTGTGAAATCCCCATATAATGTCTCACTATAAAGCTAGCTGTAACTGTAGGTATCTGAGTAGTGCACCCTATCAGTTAACATCCTAGGTTCCATAACTTTTTTTAAAAAAAAATTGCCCCGAGGGCTAGCTTCTTTGAATGTTTGAGATTTTCTGCCTAGAAAAACTGATCAGTCCTCTCTAAAACCAAACTCTGGGCTTTGAGGAACTAGGCATGCTACATAGCAAAATAATGCAATTTGAATCATTGGTCTTTGCATTAATGTGAAAGTCAGGAAAACCCATTTTCTTGTATTAACCAGGCTAATTACCAACTTTGGTGCATGGACTTCCATTCTGGTGACTTTAATTTAAAGCAGGACATTAGGCTGCCTTTGTGGCACAGTGGGTTAAGCCACTGCCTGCAATATCAGAATTCCAGAGGAGCATCAGTTCAAGTTTTGACTTCTCTACTTCCACATTTTTATATAATTGCGACTAAGAAAGCAGCAAAAGATGGCCCAAACACATGGGCCTCTGCCACCCCTGTGGTAAACCCCAGTGGGGTTCCTGGCTCCTGGCTTCAGCCCATCACAGTCCCTGCCATTAGTGAACCAGTGGATGAAAAATATCTCTCTGTCTCTCCCTTTCTCTCTAACTCTGCATTTCAAATAAATAAATAAATCTTTAAAAATGGATAAAGTAGGTCATACTTTAATCTTCCCTCCAAATAATGCTATTATGAGGCCTTATTCTTTATTTTTCATTAATTCAGTAAACCTGTATTGAGTAGCTACTATGTAGAAAACATTTTATTAACCAGCATGGACAGATTCAAAAATAAATATGTTCTTACTCGACTCCATTAGCTTTAGTACAGTCTACAGAAGAAGAAAGTAAAAACAATTTTTAAAACAAAACTAAGTAAAAAGCAAGAAAAAAAAGCAGCTCTCCCTCCTGGGATATGATATGAAGAGCATCTTAGCTTTGCTCTATTCCTCCCCCAAGACCCCAATATCCCTAACACAACCTAAAACAGAGAGAGACTCAAATAGAGGGACATAATACAAAGCATCTGTCCAGTCTTCTCAGACTGTGGATATCAGGAAAAACAAGGAAAGAAAGAGAAACTGTTGCAGATCAGAGTAGACTCAGAAATATATTGACGGCCAGCGCCGAGGCTCAATAGGCTAATCCTCCTCCTGTGGCGCAGGCACACCGGGTTCTAGTCCTGGTCGGGGCGCCAGATTCTGTCCTGGTTGCCCCTCTTCCAGGGTAGCTCTCTGCTATGGCCCGGAAGTGCAGTGGAGGATGGCCCACGTGCTTGGGCCCTGCACCCCATGGGAGACCAGGAGAAGCACCTGGCTTCTGGCTTCGGATCAGCGCGGTGGGCTGGCTGCAGCATGCTGGCCACGGTGGCCATTGGAGGGTGAAACAATGGAAAGGAAGACCTTTCTCTCTCTCTCTCTCTCTCACTATCCACTCTGCCTGTCCAAAAAAAAAAAAAATGTTAACTAAATGAAAGGTGGTTTTCTGGATTAGATCTGAGACAAAAAGATGGCAATAATAAAAAACTGGTGAAATCCAAGTAATTCCTGAGTTTATAGCAATACACAAAGACTGGTTTTATAGTTCTGAATGTTGTACCATGGTAATTAACATTAGGGAAAACTGAGTGAGGATCACAGGAAAATTTTCTATAAAAGTTTTGTAACTTTTCTGGAAATCTTCAATGATCTCAAATTAGAAAAGTTGATAGAATAAAGAGAAATCATAAATAAAAAAAGAAAAAAGAGAAATCAAGAAAATAACTACAGCACAAAATGTGACAAATTACTATGAAATAATGTCAATGTTTTATCAGACTTTGGAAGTGAGGAATATCATCTCTGCATGAATGAAAAGCAAATGCTTTTGTGGAAGGCTGAAAGATTTATTTCAGATGTGTACGCCAATTCCATTCCACTCTTTCTGTCCATAAACTGAAACCATCTGATACTTCATGTTTTGCCTTGGTTTGTAAGACCCAAACTACTATTTCTACTGATGAGTTGCCATGTAAGTCCTTGAACTTATGCTGAGTGCTCAGCCTTAGAAATAATAGAAAAATATTGGAGTAGTCAAAGAAATAAAGATTCTTTGTTTCCTTAGGTGCAAGCAATATACCAGTTAGAGTGTATAGGGTGTTTTGGGAGCTATAACATGTTGGGTGCAGATACCATTGGATATTTTGTCAGTAGATATTTAAAAATAATAGATGTGATATTACAGGTTAGTTTATATTTTATTTTCATAAGCAATTTCAACAATGTTCATGAGAAAATGTTTATCCATTGACTAGACTATATCCACCAGCAACTCCCACCCATCATACATCATTGCTAGATGGTTATGCCCCTATACCAAAGAGTTTCACTTCATTCTCTGATGTTGAGATACTGATAGCTATTAATCCTCACCCATCCCTTTTCCTATATATACCCCAGATAGGCACACTGATATGAGAACCTGAAAACTTAGCTGCTTCTATGGTGCAGGTAGAAAGTTTAAATCACTTAACCCCTGAACAAGTACCTAGCCTATATCCTCTAAATTACACACACAAACACACACACACACAAATCAGCCTTGTTTCTTGTAGTCTTTTAAGGCTCTATCTCTCTAGAGGCCTTTACTATGTCAGAATAAATTCTCTCATAGCCTTTTGAGTGTGTGTGTGTGTGTGTCTGTGTGTTTGTGTGTGGTGTCATCATTCTGTACAGCCAAGTTCATTTTGTATAAGTTTCATGTTGTTCATATATAGTGACCACAACAGCTCCACACAGTCAAGCCTTGGAAAGAAACACATTAAAACTGTAGCTGATAGAAAGCTCACTGATAGCAGAGATGATTTTTAAGAGCATTGCTGGCCTCATCAGATGCTTCTATTCCAGTTGGAGTTTCCATCCTCTAACATGTGGGGTCACCAATGATTGATATGATGTCCTCTTTTTTTTTTTCATTCTAGCCTTTGCAGGGACCCTGGCTTAGTCATGCCAGGTCCCTTGTAGTTGACCCAGTAATTCCCATACATCCTGAAATCTCACATTCATTAAGGGCAAACAAACATTCTTTCCCCTTAGGTAAAACTGATTTCTCATCATAATGTAAAGTTTTGTTTTATGTCTTAAAATATCTTTCCATTCAAAGAGGGGAGCAATAAGTATAAAAATGCTGGGATATTGGCAGGGTAATTGTCTATGTCTCATCTGCAGTACACACATCATCCCAGTGGTTATATTTTCCTGAATCTCATTTGGCTTATAATATCAGCCCAAGTTACAAAAGCAGCAGACAATTGCAGAACCTGCTGTTCCTTGACCCCATCTCACTTACTAGTAGTTAGAGGAACAATTCCTGTCCATGTTTGGAGAAATCAATGTTACATAGGGAATTAGGCCACTTTTTATGGTAGTTACTAGTTCTGTAGTAAGTCTAAAACACATCTCAAAATAGATGTTGCAGAGAGAAAGGCATGCAGAAGTAAATAGAAAGGATATCTATACATTAAATTAAACTTCATCTGAAACAAATGATATAGAGGAATAGGAAAAAATAATTCCTGAAAAATTGATTCCATCAACTTTGAGTGATTGTATCGTCATTTGAATTTATTTTACAAACAAGGAGAATGCAGTTTTTGAGAAGGAAGATCATACTTATTTGCAACAGCAAATAAGTTATACAAATATTGATCATCTTGAGTGATTTCTTCATGTGTGAATAATCAAAACAGAACATTCAGAGTATTCTATGGTGATAGAAAGATGACAATGTAGATGAAAGTAAAGTTTCATAAGAAAGAGACATTGCATAGGTGGAATAAATAGAACTTTCTAATTAAACAAGGTGCTTTCTAAATTTTAACCATAAATGGCTACAGATTGGAAAAGAGTAGAGGGAGGGATTTCTTCGAAAAGAAGATTGTTAATTCAACATTGGAAATTTGAAAAAATCCTGATAAATTAAAGAATGTTAAAGTCATTTAATAAATTAAAAACATTTTATAATTATGAATTATTTTCACCTTTCTAAACTGTGCATCATACATCACCACAGTGCATACACTGCAGAGAAAAAAGGTTTGACTTCACAACATTAAAGTGTAATAGCAAGTACATTTTCAAGTCATTTTATCAAATTTGGGAAGTGCTAATGAAGTTGAGGTTTTGATTCATAAAATTCTTGTTGAAATGGTTATAATATCCCTATATAGTAGAGCTCCTCATAATTACCTGCGAAAAAATGGAAATTTTTGTCCTTTCAGATTCCAGTATTCTAGGACTATGCTTCATTTTTCAGCTGAAAAAAAAAAATCAAAGGACATATTTCTGCAAAAGGCAAATCTTCCTTTTTGTCCATCTGCATCATCAATCATCATGGGAGAGAATTGAAAAGGGGGTTTGTCCACAGCTTTTGAGTTTTGATATCAGGCCACTTTACAAAAGTCTATAGGTGATTCGATTACCAAAAATCTCAGGAAATTGCTTGGCACTTTTATTGGATAGTTAAGCCAACTGATTTGGATAAGGAGTACTGTGTCTACTAATGAAGTCAACATATAAAGATTCTTAAACCAGTTAGTTGGATAACACAGCCGAAATGCGTGTGTGTACATTCTGTGACCTGGATATAAGCAAATTTCTTACCTTTACACAAAAAGTACAGAAAGCATGTTCTTTGATAATGAGTGTATAAAGGAGGAAACTACATATTTCATATCATCATGTTATCTATGGAGAGTTTAAATCTTCTTTGAGGCCGGCGCCGTGCCTTAACAGGCTAACCCTGCGCCTTGCGGCGCCGACACACCGGGTTCTAGTCCCGGTTGGGGCGCCGGATTCTATCCTGGTTGCCCCTCTTCCAGGCCAGCTCTCTGCTATGGCCCGGGAGTGCAGTGGAGGATGGCCCAAGTCCTTGGGCCCTGCACCTGCATGGGAGACCAGGAGAGGCACCTGGCTCCTGGCTTTGGATCGGCGAGATGCGCCGGCCGCGGCAGCCATTGGAGGGTGAACCAACGGCAAAAAGGAAGACCTTTCTCTCTGTCTCTCTCTCTCTCACTATCCACTCTGCCTGTCAAAAATAAAAATAAATAAATAAATAAAAATTTTTAAAAAATCTCCTTCTTTGTGATATAAAAATGTAAATGTATTATACAATGTAGCACTTCATGACAACTTACACCATTGAGCATGCCAATTTTATGAATATTTAGTGGGTAGACATCTCATTTTGTGCTTCTCTTGAAAACCTGATAGTAAACTGCACAGGGCTGGACATGGTAATCTTGGACTAATTGATTGCTAGCAAAAAAGAACTAAATAGTAAAGTAGCTTTTGCTTCAGATTATTACCACTTCGGTAGGAAGAACATCTCATATTTACTCAGCTTATAGAATAAATAATAATAGTACACTTTTATTGGTTAAAGTTGCTTGTATTGTCTTTCACTGAGACATGTTCAGACAACAGAGTGGCACGCACTGTGCTACCAGTTTTGAATTGTTTGTATTAGATAGTATGTCAAATAGGTTTTGAGAAAAGGAAAAGGTGGTAATTCTGTAAATCTGCTCTAAAACAGACCTAATATCAATGAGCTGTATGTTGTATTCACGCTTTTTTAGAAAAAAATGATTTATATATAAACATTACAATTTATGGACTACTACATGATAAATTGATATATATTATATAATATTCAAATCAAGGTAAACATATCCTTACTTAATGCAAACCTACACTGCAATACACACTATTTATTTTAATTATTTCATGAAAACACCAGCAAATAAAGCAAATTTATCAATTATAAAGTACTAGCTGTTCTCACAGTACGTATCATTCCAAAATACGTTCAAACAAAAGGTGTTTCATGTTGTTATTTGTTCAGCAATATTGTCTAAAACCAATTAATAAATATTAAACTTAAATTTTGATTTTTACAAAGCCTAGATAATGGTCATATTTCATTGTTGGAAATCCCCTGGATTGGTAAAGAAAATCCAAGCTTTTTTAACTGGTGGCTCTGACCTTGGTGGTGACTTTGTGTTAGACTTCACCAAGCTAACTAGACTCTGGAGCCTGCACGATCAAACCTTACATTCATTGCTCAGATATGCCAAATGAGAAAAAATAAATAAATAAAGGCCTGAGGCAGCCATGGAGGGGTGGTGTGCGTAAATTGATGGCATGCTTCCCTGAGTCTGGGCCACATTCAAACTCTGCTCTACTCTGCTCACTGCCACATGCCACTGTGCTTTCCCGTCCCCCGTTCACACAACTACTGCAAATGGTATCATTTTGCAACTAATTTACTCGCTTAGTTTTGGCCATTAGTCATTCCCAATATCCTCAATCTGCAGGTAATTTTCCACATTATTAGTTACCCACCTGTCTTATTAAACTGGACTTTCTGAAACCCTGTGTGCCTGCATTTTCTGCACCTTTAGATCAAGCAAATAATTGCCCGTACCTGGATGGAAGAATTTAATAGGAAGATTATAGTTGATTCCAAAAGTTAATAACTATAGCATCTGGTTTCCCTTTTTAACATTTAAATGATAAATTCAGTGTTCATGAAGAGAGAGAGAATTAGAATGAGTCAGCTCACCAGAGTCTAAAATCTTTTTTATCTTTTGTGGTTAGGTTAAATAGAGAAAGGCAGAATGTAAGTTTTAAGCTTTTCATGACCAAACGTACTTCAACTTTGACCCTAAGAGACACATTGTGATCACATTAAGGTACAGAAACTCTTTTCATTGATAAAGAACTTAGCTCCCTGATAAGGAAGATGGCCAACCTCTCTGCTTTCACGCAGCATCTCTGATGTCTTGGGTTGCTCTGAATGAGAAACTACAGCTGCTTTGAGACATCTTCAACTCATTTTCATTCACATCTCTGTAAAACCATCTGCACAGGATGCCTTTTTAAATATTGCTGGGTGAAACTCAGGACATTATTTTCTAAACCAGGTCAGGAAAATCCAGCACAAAACCCAAACTTTCAGCACTGTGGGCCAGGATTGCAATTTGCCAGGAGTCCAAGGAGAGTACCTCATTTGCAATTAAATTGACATTCATTTTTATCAAAAATAAATGTGCCTGGCCACAATATTTGCTTGGAGTTATAAGTCTGATTTTAAGTTTGAAAAGAGCTGTTTGCTAGTAATGAAAACAGAAAGCCAAAATATTCCCAAGAATCATCATACATATTTTGTTTAAACAATGTGATCGTCACATCTGAGACTGTTAGGACTTGAATGGAATGAGTAAAATGAAGAAGATGGCAATTACACATCCTTCATATTAGCTACTTTAAAGTTTATTTAATCATTGACTTAAATTTCAAAAATGTTCCATTTTCTCTATCTATCTTCTAGCCTTTCTCTTCCTACTTCTTGCTATGAAAGTACTTTCATTTCTTAGTGTTAAATACTTTCCAGGAAAGGCGATCTAGCTAATAAAGAGAACCTATAGTGACAGTATGATTTTCAAGACCACATAATTCAAATAAACAAAGTGTTTCTGTACAGTGTCATATGTAAAATATAATTATTGTTTCCAAATCTCAGCTGTTCCTCTAAATCTTGCATATCATATTATCTATATTGGGGATTTATTTTCCCTCATATGATGGCCTTCAATCATTTCTTTCCATGCTTCTGTGCCTGTGAAACCGGACTGAAAATTCACTGTGAAAAGGAGTCTAGACGAGAGATCAAAATATTTTAGTCTTTATACCAAATCTATTTGGCCATATGTTTTTAAATAAAGTTGTATTTGAGCTCAGCCCTAGTCATTTGTTATTTATTATTTATGTCTGCTTTTGTGCTACAAGAGAAAACCATTTAGATAGCCTAGATAATTGTGTAACAAGCAATGCCTGAAATATTTACTTCTTGGCCTTTTAAAAATAATTTTGCAGATCTCTGGTTTATATTACTTGCTGTTCTTTCAGTCATTGTTTTAATTTGCTACTCACATTACTCAATGTGTTAAGGAGAAACATTTTGAGAGGAGAAGTCCTACCACACTTCCATCCACTAGACACATCCATGACTATAGAATATTAAGTATTTTGTTTTACAAAAGGATTGCCTCCAAGGTTTAGTAATCAGAGCATGTTTTAAAGCCATATATGGCTTGAATCTGGAGGATGGTTCCCAGCAATGTCATAAGTGCCAGTATCAGTATAACTTTCCAAGCCACATTCCCTGAGACAAATATCCGTGTGATAATGGGAAGGAGGAAAAAGGCATTACTCAATTGGCTTTGGTCCTAGGAGATCATTTAACCTGTTATTGCAACCTCTTCTTTTTATTATTTATTTGAAAGCAGAGTAACAAAGAGAGAAATGGAGAGGGAGAGGGTGAGGGAGAGGTGAGAAAGAGAGAGAGAGAGAGAGAGAGAGAGAGAGAGAGAGAGAGATCTTCCATCTGCAGATTCATATCCTCAAAGGGCTGTAATGGCTGGGGCGAGAACAAGCCCAAGTCAGGAGCCAGAATCTCCATCCAGATCTCCCACGCACCTGGTGGCAGGGGTCCAAGAACTTGGGTCATCTTCTGCTTCTTTTTGACTGGGATTAGCAGGGAGCTGGATCAGATGTGTAGCAGCTGGGATGTGAATGGATACTTATATCAGACACTAGCATTGCAGGTGCCAATTTTACCTGCTGTGCCATAATGTTGACCCTTACTTTTAACCTCTTAACATTTCATCAGGTTGTTATCCCTACCTGAACATTAAAAAACTAAGATATTTCTTAAGCTATCTTGTTCTCCCTTTTCCAACCCTCCGCAATGCCTGAGGATGTGTGCAGAGGAGAACTTAAAACATCATCCAGAAGCACATATAGAGCCTTATAATATCTGGTAGCATTTTTGTTAGTTTGTTTATATTCCTCAGAGATCTTCTAACTCTACTGGATCCAAAGAGAGAGAAGCACAGCTGTCTCATCATTAAGATTCCCTTTATCCAAAGAGAGTCTCCAGCAATTGATGTGGACATTCAATCACCTGTTTGAACCTCTCTGGATAATAACAAATTGAGGAAAGCAGAACCATTCAATGACACACCTTAGAAAAGACAGTTCCAACCTGTTTTAGGAAAGATAGAAGGAGTAGGCACGTTGAATTTTGGCCTATAATTCTTTTTACAGTTACTAATTTCTCTTCAGTCTAGTCTCCAACACATCCAAGTTTGGAAGTTTTCTGCTTCATAAGAGTTCATGGAAAATTCTATTTCAGTCATTAGATTCCAACGCCACTATTGTAACTCAATATATATTACCTGAGCTTGTTGGGGCTTTTGAGTATTCAGTTGAATACATCACACACAAATCATTAGTTCCAGGTCATTGTTTAGATATTGTTACTGTGTATGGCTTTGCTAATGGATGGCTATGGACATATGCCTTGAGGTTACAGGTGTAAACTTTCCCTCTCTGCACTCATAGACACATGGCCGAAATTTGGAACCTGGGGGAACCAGATGCCTGTTTTTCTTTCTGAAGTTTCCTCCGTGGAAGTGTCACTTTCTTTGAAATGATGGTATTCTTATTTCTGATTCTCATTATTAAAAATCTTTTCTTTTTCCAGCACTTCTTAAACTAAGACAACCTGTAGCAAAGAGGCCTCTGACATCCTGCCAGCAGCCAAATATGAACAACTGTCAGCCAAAAACTGGGAGGAAAAGAACAGAACTTGAAATGAGAAAGCAGTTGTCTGGAGCCATTGGGAATCCGCTGGCGTGAAACCAGATGAACAAAAATCCACAGGTCTGTTTCCTGCATAAACAGGTGAAGACAGGGCTAGGAGAGGTGTGAAAATAGGTCCTCAGCCACACTCTGTAATGTATGGCTCCCAAGGTGCCCTCCTACATCTGTTATGCATTTTGGCAGAAAAGCATTGCAGGCACTAACGCTCTGCAGTGTAACAGGCGCTTTATATAAGGAAAAACTTGTGAAATCTTGATTGCATCTCCCTTCAAAGTTAATGTAATATAATTCTTTTGAATTCTTTCATTTCATTTCATTTTCAAAGGAATTTAAACATAGGTAGGAAAAATAAATTATTACTACCCACCTTCTTTCTATTGGGAGAAAATTTTTATCTTAAAAAAAAAAAATGAGAACTTCAAAACCGAAACTCAATTTAAAGGTAGGGCTGTGGATTTACATATGCCCTGTTATCTGAAGTCTTCGGGGAAGATACTGTAACTTGTTGGGAAAATACTTTTGGTTTTCTTTCATTTTTTCCATTCACAGAGAGGAGGAAAACGAGAGAGAGAGAGAGAGAGAAACTGATATAGTATTCTGTGCTGCAATCCATGGCCCATGTCCTATAGGATTACAGAGTTAAGTATGAGTTGCCATTGGTGTTTTCTACAAGAATCCATCTATCGAGGAGTTTTTGTTATAAAGTGTTTGAGGATGATGAAGTCATGAACTAAAATATAAGCAGTAAGACTGAGGGGAAGGAATGTAACTCTGGAAAAACATATTTTACTAAATATGTTTTAAAAGAATCTTCTCCTTAAAATTATTTTTTTTTCTGTTAAAAAAAGAAAGAAAAAGAAAGACATGGACAGACACAGAGATATCTTCTATATGCTGGTTTACACCCCTCCCCACCAAATGCCTGCAAAAGCCAGGGCTGACTCAGGTGAGAGCCAGGAGCCCAGAACTCAATCTGGGTCTCTCAAATAGGAAGCAGGGACCCAACAACCTCCAGGCTGATTCCCATGGTAAGGCATTAGCAGGATGGAATCAGAAGTGGAGCCAGAACTAGAGGCCAGGCACTACAATGTGGTTTGTGAGCTTCCCAAGCCATGTCTTATCCACTATTCCAAATGCCTGCCTCAGGAATATTTTTTGTGTGTTTTCTCATGGTTTAAACAATACGTGTTAATACATGCACATTATAGAAAAAAAGAGATTGCATAAATGACCTAAAAAAGATAAATTTCCACAAACCACAGTATCTTTTTCAGTATTTATATCTGAAATAGAAATATATATGATTAGAAATTGGCATGGCTTGGAATTAATATACAGAATTAGGTAGAGAAATTTATCAAAGGTGATTTCTTATTATCTGAACTTAAGTTTTAAATGACATACGTAAAGTCAATAGAGTTTTCCAGCCTTATTTTGCATTAGTATTGTAGGACAAGAACATCTATAATTCTCTTGTGATAAAATATTTATTAATAAAATAACACTAATGTCAACAATATCTAATATATTTTGGATGTATACTATGCAGGTACTAAGTTAACATTTTCCTATACTGTTCCACTTACTCCTTATAATAATCCCATAAAAGTAGATACTATTGTCTCATTCTACAGATGAAAAAAAAAAAACTTAGCATAAAGCAATTTACATAAAGACACAGAGTTAGCAGGTGGCAAGTCTTGATCAATATGTTGTTAATACTTTAGAATCCAAATTTATCCCATGGTCTAGGATAAACATTGCATATATTGTTTCTTTTACTTTTCCCTTCTTATTTTTCAATATTATTGTGATGTTTCTCCCCCATTGACACTATAAGTTCCCTCATTTCACTGACTACATTATACATTTCACTTCTTGTATACTTCCATCACGCCTGAGAAATAGAATATTTTCAAAGGCTTTTTCTATTCTTGTACAAATCTTTAACATTGATAAGATACCAACAGAGAATCTTAGGAATTTTTAACCTTAACATTTTAACTACTGAAAAATAGTCATTAGTTAGCATTTGACTACTGCCATCATTCTGTAGCACATATCACAATAGAAATCTATTAATTTTTCCAGCAAATTCAATCAAGGAAATATTTGTAACACTCAATTTAAGGAATGAGAGCCATAGAATTGTGAGCAGTGTTTGCATTCACAAATCGTGTTTTCCAGATAAGCTCCAGGACTTTCTATTGTGTTGATCAACCCCAAACCCAAGAACAACTGAAATAAAGGTATTGCCCTTCCCCAGTGAGTCTGTTAGTGGTGCCCAGAAGTGAGGATAGTCTTTCCTTTGGCTTCTGTTTAGAAGCTGGATCAGTGAATAACCTCGCCTATTATGGTGGTGTGAAAACCGAAGGAAAGAGAGTGCATGAGGTCAAATACTTCATTCTGATGTTGATCACATTGATGATGTTGCTACCTACAAGTCTGGTGATTCCCACACAAGCATCCTTGCATACTGTCTTACCACCTTTCAATAATTCAAAAGTCAAGTAAGTTTTCCAGATATCTTCAGAAAACAAATATTTACTGTGGTGTTATATCACTGCTAGATTCTCGTTTTTGTAGGATGCCAGGCACATAGGAGGGCCCATCCCTCTGACTCATTACCCTGAAAATAAAAGTGCCATGGCTAAATCCTCCTACAGGTTATTCATATAGGCACTCTGACTACTGCACATCTAAAAGCACGTCTTGCCATCCAAGAGCCTGTCACCTCCTACCTGGAAGGCAGCTGCTTGAGTTGGGAGCATGCTATTCAGTAGCGCAGTGCTGATGGAGACAGGGAGGAATGGTGACAAGCCTAAGTGCTGTTTTACACCCCATTTAACCAGGGGAGACACATCTGTTTATCTTTTTCAGGGGAAGCACAAGCCTTAGTCTTTGTGACAAGGTCACAAGTCCAGCCTTAGAATTCCTTGTGGAGAGATAACCAAACTTCTCCAGACATCGAATAACAGAATGCCAACTGTGAGTTCTTCAAATAGAGCTCCAAGGACACAATTCTGTCTGGCTAAGATGGAACAGACCCAGCTAGAGAACAAGCTTGAGCCGCCCTCTTTTGTCTGCAGGCTCACAGTCTGTCCTGCTGTTAGCCCTAAAGTTCTCATTTGGCAGACAGCCATGCTCTTTCTTTGTGGTGACCGACAATTTCCAAAGCAGAGAAGTATACCACTGACTAAAGGGAAGAGAATAATGCATTCCTTTTTAAACAATTTGTTTAAATATGTGTCTTTCAAGAGTCATCTCTTAAAAAGTGCTTCTTACTCCTAACTCTGAGTGGACTTTCCTGAGGTTGCGCATTGTCTCTCTGTATCTACAGGGATATGGAGTCCCATAGCCTGTGTTTGAACCTCACCTCCAAACCTTCCACTATGGGACTCCAGTGCAAGTTACCCCACTCATCTGAATATTAATTTTTTTTTCCATTTGGAATGTACTTAAAACACCAGCACCTATTTCTCAGGTTACCATGAGAGTGAAATAGTGTTGATGAACAGCTTAAATTATATCTTAGAATCCCTGAGACATAATAACTAATTTATAAATAACATTTTAATTTTCAATAGTATTGATAAATTCACATAAATTATTTTATCTTTGCAAAAGTGCTAAAAGAAAACACATTTCCCTAATCAAGGCGGATGCTAATACTGTGATTTGAAAGAAATGGTAGTTTAGTCAAAAGCATTGTTCCAGGATGAGGAAAATGTTAACTTCCAATTTATTTTCTACCACTATCTCTATCTGACTCAGTTTTATATGCAATGCACCAAAATGCTCTGAATTCAGGAAGGATAGCAAAGTCATCTTACATAATTAAAACACTTTTAATTCCTTAATTTGAGAATTCCTGCATTCAACTGATCTTTTCCTTTGGAGTTTGCACTCTGTAATATGAACTGGTACTTGCTTTAAGAGTATCAGCTCGGGCTGGCACTGTGGTGAAGCAGGTAAAGACCTCTACCTGCAGTGCCAGCATACTATACGGGTGCCGGTTCAAGTCCCAGATGCTCCACTTCCAATCCAGCTCTCTGCTATGGCCTGGGAAAGCAGTTGAAGATGCCCAAGTCCTTGAGCCCCTGCACCTTTTTGTAGACCTGAAAGAAGCTCCAGGCTCCTGGCTTTGGATCAGCGCAGCTCCAGCTGTTGCAGCCGTTTAGGGGACTGAACCCAAGGACAGAAGACTTCTCTCTCTGCCTCTACCTGTCTGTAACTGTGTTTTTCAAATAAAATAAATAAATCTTAAAAGAGAGAGAGAGAGAGAGAGAGGGGGGGGGAGAGAGGGAGAGAGAGAGAGAGAGAGTATCAGTTTATGCTACCTTAATTATTTATACTTGTATATGAGCAGTTACTGTTATTTTATAATCCAATTTTGAAAAAGTGAAAAGGAGTATGCCCTTGGCGTCCATATTTTGGGAAGAAACAGGATCTCAACCAATGAAATAAAGCACATAGAACTAGGAAATTTCCTTACTAATGACTACTGCTCAATCTACAGATTTTCATAGGGTTATTTTTTCCTGTGAATATTTAATGAATGCCTAAACACCCCCCTCAAAGTGTTAAAGTAGAGTTACAGTGCTGCAGGGGTCTATTTTTATCAACCTGCTTCACCACAGGATGAGATGATGCAATAATATCACACTCAGATGAACGAATTCTTCAGGGTCTTTTCATCCAAGGATTGGAGGTGCTTCATAAACATTAATTAATTCTCTTAACACCTTCGTAAGAAGAGGTTTTTTTTTTTTTTTCTAGTTAGATATGCTAAAGAAATGCCATCAGCACTTAGCAGAGTCCAAGCTGTAGAACAACCCCAATCCTTTTTTATTAAGGAATAGTTTCCCTAATTGGATTCATGCTAAGGAAGGTGTGTAAAGGTAAAGAGATCTTAAATCAGAGGGAGAAGTCATGGCAAGAGTTACAAATCCAGTGGCTCCAGAACCACAACTTTGGTCAAATGCACACAATGGCATGGAAGTGGCATAGAGAAACAATGTGTTGAATTGAAAGATAAAGTAATTTCAGGGTCTTTATAAAATAGCTTTTCCACAACCATCAACAATCTCTCTGCTTTGTGAATTCTTATTACTGCTGTAGAATGGGACCGGAGAAGTTTCCTCTCTTTCAATTCATTCCTTAGATGATGAGGGTTTCTGTTGAAAATTTTCACTTTGTATTTTTTTTTATTCTTTCTCTCCTACCAAATTCTCCCATTTGGCTTCTCCATTGTTATGTCTTAACCATGGTTAGTATCTAGCCAGTGCTTACAACCTTTAGAAGTCTTCCTTAATATCTTTTATGTGTTTCAAGACAGTCTTTCTTTAGTAAGATGTTTCAAATTTTTCCATTTCCTTAGTTGTTGCAGAGATATCTAATGCTTACCCACAACTTGATGTCCTCTAGATGAGTAGAAAGATCATGGTCCAGAACTACACTAACATTGCAGCTGCCAATACCTACAATCCCCCGGGGCTGGGGGAGAAATAACTGTGTTCCAAGATTGAATGAACAGGTCTATGACAATTTCTGTGAGAAATTTGAAATAAGTGAGAAACAGTATTAGTTTTTCACAAATATATGTGTGTATGATGTGTGTGTTGTATATATATATATATATATATATATATATATTTTCAGTTGAGAGGCAGCAAGTTTTCAGAAAAGACCAAAATAAGTATAAAATCTCCTAAGCTCCTCCTCATTCTGCCCCTAACCAGCTGTATCTAAGTCCCCTTATTTATTCAATACATAGCATCATATAATGCATATACTAACAAAGCAATTTTTAAATAAATAACAATAAATATTCTATTAAATTGGAAAGATCACCATATTTAGTGTTACAGTTATGGATTAAGCACTATTTTTCTGTATGTTAAGAAAGAAATCTTTGTATTCTGACATAGTTAAATCTTAGGGTACATTTCCCAACACAGGATATTCCCAGTAGTATTCACTGTAATGTTTTCAGCATTAAACATAACAAAACAAAATGAAATGTTGTAAACACTATCTCAATTCTAGATGACAGATTGATTAGATACTTCCTCATCTTATAAAAAATGCTTTACTTAGTTATTTGAAAGACAGAGTAAGAGAGACAGAGAGACTCGTAAGTAGAGAAGGTGAGGGCCCCCAGAACTGGTTCATTCTCCAAATCCCTCAATAGCAGGGTACAACCCAGTGCCAGGCTGGAGCTGAAGCAGAGAGCCTGATGTCTCCCACTTACATGGCCAGAACCCAATTACTGAGGTATCAGTGCTGTCTCCCTGCATCTGCATGAGTAAGAAGCTACAGTTAGAGCAGCAGAGCTCAGAATTGAATCCTGGCACTCTTATGTGAGGCATGAGCACCTTAATCATTAAGCTAAGCAACAGCTCCTTCTCAGTCTCTTTTAACTATCATTTTATAAAGTTCAGTTTGGAATAATTTTCACTAATAATGATTGTGAAATCCAACACAAGTCAACTAATTAGAGAAGTCAGAGCTGATAAGAATGAAAATTTATCTCCCTGGGAAATTCAAAGGAAGAACTTTGCCCATATAGGGAAATATTTGAGTCCATTATGGTCTACCTTTAAGGTGAGGCATTCTCTCCATGGGACAAACCAAACATCATTATATTTATTTTCCTGGAAAGCGTGTCAAGCATAAATCAGGATGAGATTATGTGATTCTTAAAAATATATTACTTCCTAGAAATAAATATAGAGAAACCAATCATTATGCTGATGGGGCATGGAAGTATTAACTCCACTTAAATCAAAGCTCAATAGAAGGAAAAATGTAGGTAAACTTCCCACATATGTTCCACATCAGGTTCTATCATATTTGTTTAGAATCAATTTCTCATCCTGATAGAGTATGGTATGAGTTTCCTTTGTTAATATTAAAATTATATCATATAGCCTTGCCTACTGAAAGTTCTTATATCATGTCCTTATTTCCAGAATGTGGTTACAGTCAAGTTCAAATAACTTACAGATAAATTACAATTGTCTGACATTTTTGTTTGCTACCACCACTCTCTCTTCATCTAGGGCTAAGAACTAGAGTACCTTATCTTTATCACTCAACTGTGTGCATGCTTGGGGTGAAGCAAGGGAGTTTGTGCCACCCATTTAATTTACTTGGTTGCATGAAGTCATTATGGTATAGAGGGTTAAACTGCAGCATATAATGCCAGTTTCCCTTATCAGAGTGGTGATTTGAGTCCTGCCTGCTCACTTTTGATTCAGATAACTGCTAATTCACCTGGAAAAACAACAACGGATAGCTTGCATATCTGGGTCGCTGTCCCCCAGATTGGGGGGCAGCTATGAAAGCCTTTTGAGTTTGCCGACTTCAATCTTATTTAGACAAGGTCATAGTCAAAGTAGAAGTTCTCTTCTCCCTTCAGAGAAGGGTACCTCCTTCTTTGATGGCCTGTTCTTTCCACTGGGATCTCACTCGCAGAGATCTTTTATTTAGGTACTCTTTTTTTGTTTTGTTTTGTTTTTTTGCCAGAGTGTCTTGGCTTTCCATGCCTAAAATACTCTCATGGGCTCTTGAGCCAGATCTGAACGCCTTAAGGGCTGATTCTGAGGCCAGAGTGCTATTTAGGACATCTGCCATTCTGTGAGTCTGCTGTGTCTCCCACTTCCCATGTTGGATTGTTCTCTCTCTTTTTTATTCTATCGGTTAATATTTTCAGACACTAGTCTTGTTTATGGGAACCTTTTGACTAATAGATCTATCACTGTGATTATTTGTGAACTGAAATTGATCACTTGGACTGGTGAGATGGCATTGGTACATGCCACCTTGATGGGATTGAATTGGAATCCCTTGGTATGTTTCCAACACTACCATTTGGGGCAAGTCCGATTGAGCATGTCCCGAATTGTACATCTCCTCCCTCTCTTTTTCCCACTCTTATATTTAACAGGGATCACGTTTCAGTTAAAATTTAAACACCTAAGAATAATTGTGTGTTAATTACAGAGTTCAAGCACTAGTACTAGAACAAAAACAACAACAACAAAATACTAAAAAGGATAAAGTATTACATTATACATCAACAGTCAGGACAAGAGCTGATCAGGTCATTGTTTCTTATAGTGTCCATTTCACTTCAACAGGTTTCCTTTTTGGTGCTCGATTAGTTGTCACCAATCAGGGAAAAAAAATGATATTTGTCTCTTTGGGACTGGCTTAATGCACTCAGCATGATGTTTTCAGATTCTTCCATCTTGTTGCAAATGACCGGGTTTCACTGTTTTTGACTGCTGCATAGTATTCTATAGAGTACATGTCCCATAATTTCTTTATCCAGTCTACTGTTGATGGGCATTTAGGTTGGTTCCAGGTCTTAGCTATTGTGAATTGAGCTGCAATAAACATTAAGGTGCAGAAGGCTTTTTTGTTTGCCAATTTAATTTCCTTTGGGTAAATTCCAAGGAGTGGCATGCCTGGGTTGTAGGGTAGGGATATATTCAGGTTTCTGAGGAATCTCCAGACTGACTTCAGTAGTGGCTTAACCAGTTTGCATTCCCACCAACAGTGGGTTAGTGTCCCTTTTTCCCCACATCCTCGCCAGCATCTATTGTTGGTATATTTCAGTATGTAAGCCATTGGGGTGAGGTGAAACCTCATTGTGGTTTTGATTTGCATTTCTCAGATTGCTTGTGATCTTGAACATTTTTTCATTGCCTGTTGGCCATTTGGATGTCCTCTTTTGAAAAATGTCTGTTGAGGTCCTTGGCCCGTCTCTTAAGTGGGTTGTTTGTTTTGTTGTTGTGGAGTTTCTTGATTTCTTTGTAGATTCTGGTTATCAACCCTTTATCTATAGCATAGTTTGCAAATATTTTTCAGCATTCTCTTGGTTGCCTATTCACTTTCCTTACTGTTTCTTGTGAAATACAGTAACTTCTCAATTTGATGCAAACCCAAATGTGAATTTTGGTTTTGACTGCCTGTGATTTGGGGTATTTTCCAAGAAGTCTTTGCCTATACCTATATCTTGCAGGGTTTCTCCAATGCTCTCTAATAATTTGATGGTGTTGGGTCATAGGCTTAGATCTTTAATCCATGTTGAGTGGATTTTTATGTAAGGTGAAAGGTATGGGTCTTGCTTCATGCTTCTGCATGTGGAAATCCAATTTTCCCAGCACCATTTATTGAATAGACTATCCTTATTCCAGGGATTGGTTTTGGATCTTTGATCAAATATAAGTAGGCTGTAGATGTTTGGATTGATTTCTGGTTTTTCTATTCTCTTCCATTAGTCTATCCATCTGTGTCTCTACCAGTACCATGCTGTTTTGATAACAACTACCCGGTAGTATGCCCTGAAATCTGGTATTGTGATGCCTCTGGCTTTGTTTTTGTTGTACAAAATTGCTTTGGCTATTTGAGGTCTCCTGTGTCTCGATATGAATTTCAGCATTATTTTCTCCAGATCTGAGAAGAAGGTCTTCGGTATCTTGATTGGTATTGCATTGAATGTATAAATTGCTTTTGGGAGAATAGACATTTTGATAATATTGATTCTTCTAATCCATGAGCATGGAAGATTTCTCCATTTTCTGGTATCCTCTTCTATTTCTTTCTGTAAGGTTTTGTAATTTTCATCGTAGAGATCTTTAATGTCCTTGGTTAAGTTTATTCCAAGGTATTTGATTGTGTTTGTAGCTATTGTGAATGGGATTGATCTTAGAAGTTCTTTCTCAGCTGTGGCATTGCCTGTGTATACAAAGACTGTTGATTTTTGTGCATTGATTTTGTATCCTGCTACTTTGCCAAACTCTTCTATGAGTTCCAATAGTCTCTTAGTAGAGTTCTTTGGGTCCCCTAAATACAGAATCATATCATCTGCAAAGAGGGATAGTTTGAGTTCTTCCTTCCCAATTTGTATCCCTTTAATTTCTTTATCTTGCCTAATAGCTCTGGCTAAAACTTCCAGAACTATATTGAATAGCAGTGGTGAGAGTGGGCATCCCTGTCTGGTACCAGATCTCAGCGGAAATGCTTCCAACTTTTCCCCATTCAATAGGATGTTGGCTGTGGGTTTTTCATAAATTGCTTTGATTATATTGAGGAATGTTCCTTCCATACCCAGTTTGCTTAGAGTTGCTCATCATGAAAGGGTGTTGTGTTTTATCAAATGCTTTCTCTGTTTCTATTGAGATAATCATATGGTTTTTCTTCTGCAGTCTGTTAATGTGGTATATCACATTGATTGTTTTGCAAACGTTGAACCATCCCTGCATAACAGGGATAAATCCCACTTGGTCTGGGTGGATGATTTTTCTGATGTGTTGTTGCAATCTATTGGCCAGAATTTTATTGAGGATTTTTGCATCTATGTTCATCAGGGATATTGGTCTGTAATTCTCTTTCAATGCTGCATCTTTTTCCGGCTTAGGAATTAAGGTGATGCTGGCTTCATAGAAAGAATTTGGGAGGAACCCCTCTTTTTCAATTGTTCTGATAGTTGGAGAAGAATTGGAGTTAGTTCTTCTCTAAATGCCTGGTGGAATTCAGCAGTGAATCCATCTGGTCCTGGGCTTTTCTTTTTCGGGAGGGCCTTTATAACTGTTTCAAATTCTGTCTCAGTTATGGGTCTGTTTAGGTTTTCTATGTCTTCCTGGCTCAATTTAGGTAGGTTGTATGTGTCCAGAAATCTGTCCATTTCTGATAGATTTCCCTGTTTGCTGGCATACAAGTCCTTGTAGTAATTTCTGATAATTCTTTTTATTTCTGTGGTGTCTGTTGTTACGTTTCCTTTTTCATCTCTGATTTTATTGATTTGGGTCTTTTCTCTTGTTTTTTTTTTAGTTATTTGGGCCAATGGGGTGTCAATTTTGTTTATTTTTTCAAAAAACCAGCTCCACAATTGGCTGATTTTTTGTAATTTTTTTTTGATTCAATCCTGTTGATTTATTCTCTGATTTTAATTATTTCTCTTCCCCTACTAGATTTGGGTTTGGTTTGCTGCAGATTTTCAAGATCCTTGAGATGACTTGAAAGCTCATCTATTTGGTGCCTTTCCAATTTCTTGATGTAGGCACCTATTGCTATAAACTTTCCTCTTAACACTGCTTTTGTTGTATCCCATAAGTTTTGGTATATTGTGCTGTTAACCTCATTTTCTTCCAGAAAATTTTTGATTTCTCTTTTAATTTCTTCTATGACCCATTGTTCATTCAGGATCATTTTGTTCAATCTCCATGTGTTTGTATATTTTCTAGGGATTCCCGAGTTGCTAATTTCCAACTTCATTCCTTTGTGGTCTGAGAAGCTACATGATATGATTCTAATTCTTTTGAATTTGCTGAGACTTGCTTTATGGCCTTGTAGGTGGTCAATCCTAGAGAAGGTTCCACGTACTGCTGAGAAGAACGTAAATGCTTTCTGTGTAGGATAAAAAGTTCTGTAGATATCTGTTAGATCCGTTTGGGCCATAGTGTCGTTTAAATCTATTATATCCTTGTTGATCTTCTGTCCTGTTGATCTGTTTATCTCTGAGAATGGAGTATTGAAGTCCCCCAGTACCATTGTATTGGGGTCTAAGTCTCCCTTTAAGTCCCTTAACAAGTCTTTTAAATAAACCGGTGCCCTGTAATTAGGTGCATATATTTGATAATTGTTAGATCTTCCTGTTGAATTGATCCCTTAATCATTAAATATTGCCCCTCTTTGTCTCTCCTAACAGTTTTTGTGGTAAAGTTTATGTTGTCCAATATTAAGATGGCTACACCCACTCTTTTTTCATTTCTGTCATCATGGTATATCTTTTTCCAGCCTTTCACTTTCAGTCTGTATGCATCATTGTTGGAAAGAAGTGTTTCTTGTAAGCAGCAAATAGATGGGTTTTGTTCCTTAACCCAATCAGCCAATCAGTTTCTTTTAACTGGAGAGTTGAGGCCATTAACATTCAATGTGACTATTGAGAAGGAGTAACTTTGCCCTGCCATTTGCCAAAGATATTTTCTAATATATGCTTTGAGATTCCTGTGATCTTTTGCTGTGAGGTTTCCTTCCTTTACCTTCTTTCATATTGGAGACCGTGTTTCTGTGTGTAACACATCTTTAAGCATCTTTTGCAGGGCTGGATGAGTGGCCACAAATTCTTTCAATTTCTGTTTGCTATGAAAGGTCTTTATTTCACCTTCATTCACAAATGAGAGCTTTGCAGGATATAATATTCTGGGCTGGCAGTTTTTCTCTCTTAGTACCTGGGCTATGTCTCGCCATTTTCTCCTAGCCTATAGGGTTTCTGGTGAGATGTCAGCTGAGTCTAATTGGAGATCCTCTGAGAGCAATCTGACGATTCTCTCTTGAGCATTTTAGGATCTTTTCTTTATGTTTCACTGTGGTGAGTTTAATTACAATGTGTTGTGTTGAGGATCTCTTTTGGTCATATTTATTAGGGGTTCTATGAGCTTCCTGTACTAGGATGTCTCTGTCCTTCTCCAAACCCAGGAAGTTCTCTGCAAGTATCTCACTAAAAAGGCCTTCTAATCCTTTCTCTCTCTCCATGCCTTCAGGAACTCCTAGAACCCGAATGTTCGGTTTTTTAATATTATCTTATAGATTCCCAACAATATTTTTTAGATTTCTGATTTCCTCTTTTTTTCTTTGGTTTGCCTGTTTCCTTTCCTGTTCTCTGTCTTCTATGTCCAATATTCTCTCTTCTGCTTCACCCATTTTGTTTTTAAGGCTCTCTAATATGTTTGTCATTTGATCTATTGAGTCCTTCATTTCATTATGGTTTCTTGTCACTATCACAGTTTCATGTTCTACTAGTTGTTTCATTTCATTTTGATTCCTCCTTGATATTTCATTTTCACGTGAGAGATTTTCTATCTTGTCCATTAAGGATTTCTGTAGTTCAAGAATTTGTTTTTGAGAATTTCTTAATGTTCTTATCAACTTTTTGAGATCTGCTTGTTGCATATCCTCTATCTCTACATCTTCATAATCTTGAATTTGGGTGTCTTGTTCATTTGGGGGCATCATAGTGTTACCTCGGTTTTTGCGCTTGTTGTTTGGCCTTTTGGAGATAATCTTTGTTTTTTTGTTTTTTGTTTTTTGCTGTGGTGTTTTTTTCTCATTATACTATGCCTCTAGATTAAGTGGGCTGTCTGCTTTGATGGATCATTAGAGGCTGTGATGGGTGTAGCCAGAGAGCTCTGTTTGATTCTTCAGGTTTAAGGGTGTGCCAAAGGTGACTCACCCAGATTGTTCTCTCCCTCGCCTGCTCTCTCTCTCTCTCTTTTTTTTTTTTCTTTTTCGACTCAGTTGGGAAGTAATTCCGCACAGCTGAGTGGAATTGAGGGTAGTTGAATTCTGGCCTCTGTGGGTATTCATTTGATCTACCCCTGGGACCACACAAAGAGTTTATGCAGCCCTCAATGTGTTCTCAAATTTCTCCACAGTCCCAAGGTTACCGAGTTTGTGTATTCAGTGAGTTCTCTTGCCACCCCTTGGATTTTCACAGTCTCAGATCATTAGCTCCACCTACTTTCACTAGATTCTAACCTCCTGTTATTTCTCCTGACCAGAGTCAAGTTTTTCTGCTTGGCTACTCAAGGTTGCTGCTTTACATATGTAAAATGGTGCCTGCTCTTTGTTTTGCTCGGCTTTGTAAGGTGAGTGGAGAGAGAGAGGCTAGTGTCTGTGCTGGTTCCCCTTATTTATTCTTTCTTTTTTTTTTCTCTCCTCCAGTCAGCCTGGTGAACTTTCCCCATTGGGGCCTCAGGCCTCGTTCTGCCTTTCCCCGCCAATGTCTCGGGTCTGAAGTTTTTGTCTTACCTCCCCTTTCTGCGTTGGTAAGATTCTGCGGCTTGGCTCCCGCGACTGAGCTTCCACATGGTGGGCTCCCCATAGGTCCTCTGTGTCACATCCACTAGATCCGGAAGCATTTCCTCTGCAGTTTTTTCTTGAGTCTTTTCCTGAGGCTTCAGTAACTCCACTTTTATTAAACTATCTTTTCCCGGACTATTGGTGCGCGCCCTCACTATCTGCCATCTTGACTCCGCCCCCTAAGTGCTTATTCTAATTGTATAATTTGCAAAGAATAAGCTTATGAACATTGTATTTTTAAAATGACCAGAAACGGTGTTGTCAAAATTAGAACCCAACCTTTTTGATAGAAAACACATATTCTTTACAAAAATCATGAATAACCACAGTTACTTTCCACATGAAATTGAGACTCATGTATTCAAGCACTTAAAAACATAATAACCAAAAAATTGATGGGATTTGCGTTAAAAGTTTCACTCAGTTTTAAATACACGGGGATGAATTTGTGTTTGTATTTTATACTTGCATTTCAAATATCTTGGCTTATCCATTTATTCAAACTTCCTTAGCTTTAAATACATTCAAAGTTGACCTTTTAAATTTTTTGTGCTTTACTTACTGGCTGACAATATGGTCTATTATGATAACATATTCTGTGAGCATTTCAAAAGAATATATATTCTGAATTAACTTGGTAAAATGGTCTACAAATGCCAATTTAATACTATGAGTTGATGGTTTCATTATTTTCTGTAGACCCTTTAATTCTCTATTAGTTCTTTCAACTATTGAATTAGACAAAAATATCAATATTTCCACAAATATGTATTTATATATAAATGTAATATATTCATTGTGGAATGAATATGTATGGTATATGTTCACATATATTACAGCTATATTGATTGGTTTATATATAATTAAGCTGGCTAAATCTTATTCATTATTGAAAGTATTGCTATATAAAGGTATGCTCTCTGTTCCTGGAAATTTATTTCCCAATTTAATTTACATAATAATAATAATAATGATAATAATATTGTCACCCCTACTTCCTTTTGATTAAATTTTGCATATTTTCCACTTTACCTTTATATTTGAAGTGAGTTTATAACATATAATGAGTATTCAAACATTTCTTAGAAATGCATATTATGAAAAAGGTACATGTGAATATTAAGTTTTCACACCAAAATAAATTTATTTTAAGTTCACTTTCCATGAACTTTTTGAAGTACCCTTCTAAATCAGACTATATTCTTTATTCAGTTTTCTCAATGCTTGCCTTTTAATAGACATGTTTGAGATTTTTCACTTAATGAAATTACTGATATGCTAGGACTTAAATATTCCCTTTTAAATATTTTTGTTTGTTTTTTTTTTCCATTTTTTCCTGCATTCATGTGGATAACCTGAACAATTTCTGGAACTTTTTTTTTGTATTTGTCTAGAGTGTTTTTAGCTCTTTCTATCATGTTTTACTTGTTTTTCTAGGCTTCACATTATATAGAAATAACACTGCTGGCCACTTCTACCATAAATTTTCCAATTCACATAAAGTACCGAAATATTATCTCCTTTACATCTCTTTATCTTCCATTGTTTAAAATATATCTTCTACATATATTTATATCTACACCAGGTATTGTTACATTGCAATTTTGGCTTCAATCATAAAATATAACCTTCAAAACTCAAGAGGCAAAGAATAGTCAATTGTGCTTACCTAGATTTTTACTTTCCAGTGTCATCTTCCTTTCTCATACGCCAGTGTTACTTTAAATATATCATTTTTTATATAAATTCCTTTGGCCATTTAGAGTAGAGCTTTAGGTGAACAAATTCTCTTTTTCTGAGAATATCTTGATTTTGCCTTTCTTCCTTGAAGGATTTGCTCATCAAATATAGGAATCTGAGTTAACTGGGTTTTTTTCTTTTTTTTATTTATTTGACAGATAGATAGTGAGAGAGAGAGAGAGAGAGAGAGAGAGAGAGAGAGAGAGAGAGATCTTCCTTCCATTGGTTCACTCCCCAAATGGCCACAACGGCCAGCACTGCACTGATCTGAAGCCAGTAGTCAGGTGCTTCTCCCTGGTCTCCCATGTGGGTGCAGGGGCCCAAGCACTTGGGCATTCCTCCACTACCTCCCAGGGCCACAGCAGAGAGCTGGACTGGAAGAGGAGCAACCAGAACTAAAACACAGTGCCCATATGGGATACTGGTGCCACAGGCATAGGATTAACCAAGTGAGCCATGGTGCTGGCCCTGGATTTTTTTTTCTATACCTAAGAAATATTGTGTCACTTGCTTTGAACTCAATAGTTTCTTATGGGAAATCTGTTGTCATTCATCTTTTTTCTGTAAGTTTACAATTATCTTTTTCTCTGGTTTCTTTCTTTTTTTTGCTTAGTTTTAGTTTTTATTTCATTTTAATTATATTTAAAGTATACAAATTTCATGCACTATATATATATATATATATATATATATATATAGGTACATAGTGATTCTTCCCACTATAGCCTCCCTCTACCCTTCTTCCTTCTCTCTTTCCCATTCTTAATATTTCCAGAGATCTATTTTCAGCTTACTTTTCTCTCATAAACTTATGGGGGGGCGGAAATTCTGTAATCCAAAAGTTATACTTCCAAAATTTATACTTATTAAATAAAATTTTTCTAAAAAAAATTCAAAATAATTAACCTGACAGTAAGTAAAGCGTTCAACAAACAGTATGAGGGGAAAAAAAAACACACAAAACAAAGCACTATTTCTCAACAATAGAGACAATATGTGTCAACAACCATCAAATCTCAAAATGTCAATTTCACTCCTACACATTTTAGATACTCTGTCGGTTAATACAGATCAGGGAATGCATATGGCATTTGTCTTTTGGGGACTGGCTAATTTCACAATAATGGTTTATAATGTAGATATTTTTCAGTATAATGGTTTCCAGTTGCATCCATTTTGTTGCAAATGACAAGATTTCATTTTATTTTTACAGCTGAGTAGTACTCCATAGTAGGCCAGCGCCGCGGCTCAATAGGCTAATCCTTCGGCTGCAGCGCTGGCACACCAGGTTCTAGTCCCGGTCGGGGCGCCGGATTCTGTCCCGGTTGCCCCTCTTCTAGGCCAGCTCTCTGCTATGAACCAGCAGTGCAGTGGAGGATGGCCCAAGTCCTTGGGCCCTGCACCCACATGGGAGACCAGGAGAAGCACCTGGCTCCTGGCTTTGGATCAGCGTGGTGTGCCTGCCACAGTGCGCCAGCAGTAGCAGCCATTGGAGGGTGAACCAACGGCAAAAGGAAGACCTTTCTCTCTGTCTCTCTCTCTCACTGTCCACTCTGCATTGTCAAAAAAAAAAGTACTCCATAGTGTATATATACCATAATTTCTTTATCCAGTCCATAGTTGATGTACATCTGTGTTTATTTCATATCTTAACTATTGTGAATTGAGCTAGAACAAATATGGGGTGCAGATAACTATTTCATTTCCCTTGCGTAAACTCCCAGGAGTGGAATTGTTGAGTCATACAGTACATCTATTTCTAACTTTCTGAGGTAATTCCATAGTGTCTTCTACAATGCCTGCCCCAGTTTACATTCCCACAAACAGTGGATTAGGGTACATTTTTCTCCATATCCTCATCAGCATTTATTTTTTTTTATTTCTGCATGAGAATCATTCTAACTTGGGAGAGGAGAAATGTCATTATGTTTTTTATTTATATTTCACTAATGGCTAGTGATCCTAAGTATTTTTTTTTTGACAGGCAGAGTGGATAGTGAGAGAGAGAGACAGAGAGAAAGGTCTTCTTTTTGCCGTTGGTTCACCCTCCAATGGCCGCTGCAGCCAGCGAATCACGCTGATCCAAAGCTTGGAGCCAGGTGCTTCTCCTGGTCTCCCATGCGGGTGCAGGGCCCAAGCACTTGGGCCATCCTCCACTGCCTTCCCAGGCCCTAGCAGAGAGCTGGCCTGGAAGAGGGGCAACTGGGATATAATCCGGCACCCCAACTGGGACTAGAACCCGGTATGCCGGTGCCGCAAGGTGGAGGATTAGCCTGTTGAGCCATGGCGCCGGCCCTAAATATGTTTTCTTTTGTCTTTTGGCTATTATTTTCTTCTTTTGAAAAATTCCTGTTTAACTCCTTTGCCCACTTCTTAAATGGATTGTTTCTTTTGCTATTGTGGAGTTTCTTTAGCTGTTTACAGATTCTGGATATTAATCCTTTATCAGTTGCATAGCTTGCAAATATTTCCTCCCATTCTGTCAGTTAATTCTCACTTTGCTAAGTGTTTCTTTTACAGTGCAGAAGCTTCTCAGCTTGACGTAATCCCATTTGTGAATTTCAGCTTTGATTGCCTGTGCTTCTTGGGTCTTTCCTAGAATTCTTTGCCTATTACAATATCTTGCAGTCTTTCCCCAATATTCTATAATGATTTGATGCTATCTGGTTATAGATTTAGATCCTTCATCCATATTGAGTTGATTTTTGTATAAGGTATAATGTGGGGATCTTGTTCATGCTTCTGCAGGTGGAGATCCAATTTTCCCTGCACTATATGTTGAAAAGACTGTTTTTTCTCCAGGGATTGATTTTAGCTGCTCTGTCAAAGATTACATGGTTGTAGATGCATGGATTAATTTCTGGAGCATTATATCTGTTCCATTGGTCTACATGTCTATTTTTTTTTGCCAGCACCAGGCTGTTTGAATTATAACTGCCTTGTAATATATCATATAATCTGGTATTGTGATGCCTCTGGCTTTGTTCAAAGTCTTCCATATCTAGTTTTTAAAAATTCAATTATAGTGTATCTTGGCTAGGATATTTATGGATTTATCTTGTTAGAGATTTCTTCCTTTTCTTGAGTTTGCAGGTTTAAGTCTCTTGCCAAATTTAAATTTTCAGCCTTGTTTGTATTTCCACTTCTTCATCCTCACCTTCTTTCTCATACTTATTCTGAAATGTTGATAGCATATGAGTAATGTAACCTATGCAATTGTTCCACAGTTTGTTGACAGTACTCAATCTAACTTCTTTTTATTGTCCAGACTAAGTATATTTTATTGCTGTTTCTTCCAGTATTTTTATTCTCTAAAGTTCCCATTTCCTACTTACTCAAACCCAATTACTCAGCTTTTTATTACACATACTATATTTTTTCAGTTACAAAATTTCCATTTGGTTCTTGCATGTATCTTTTATTTCTGTGCTGAATCATTATATATTTTCATTTGTTTCCTACATGTTCATAATTGTTAATTGAGTTGTTTGTATATAGCAACTTTAAAATCTTTCTAATATGTTAACATCTCTTTTGTCTTGGTGCTGAATATTTTTCAGCTTGAAAATGTTCTCTTTCTTAATATTATGAAAAGTTATTTTATTGAAACCATTTTGAAATTGATTTTATAACTGACTTGTATAATGTCCAGCCATTGTGGGTCTTATTTAAACATTTAGTTTTAGCTGAATGTGTTTAACCTTTTTTCCAAAGTGGGGGGGTGAGACACTATCTCATTGCTGACAGATTGAAACAGAACTCCAAGTTCAACTCAGTCTCTGATGTTTCATTGATCATTTTATTTTTATTGGATCCCTAATTTTATTCACACCTTGAGCAGCTGTTGATGTGAACAAATGCATACCATATTCTCAAATTATAACAAATATTCTTCTATGGTAATTCTATTTGGGAGGCAGAATAATCCTATTCTAATGGCACTGTTATATTTTTTAGCAGTTGGAATCAATCACTTAATGAAAAAACAGTATCTCTTGCATGTATTAATGTTGGGTTCTTTATATCCTTCCATGTCCTCTAACACTACATATAGGACTACATATTTCTTGGGGTGATACACTTTATGTTTTGTTCCCACAGTGCTAACTATACTAATTGTCAGGAACTACATCCTCTGAAGTGATATGAAAAGGTTATAGCAAAAGGAGAAGAGCAAGATGGACCCTCAGAATAGTAGGTCCTGGAGATAACATCTGAACATCTTTCTGTTTGACACAAGTCTTGCCTTTCTGCTCTATGGTTGCAGATTTCTTAAATTATGAATTTTCTTCGTAGCTTCTTGTTAGTGCACATAGATTTTTTTTCAGGAATCCAGCATGTGTGGCACTTAACTATTATTCTAATTCTAGTCAACCAGTCCCCATTTATCAACTGTTGGACTAGGTAAACTAAGTGTTCAATTGTAATGCAAAACTTTAAATCTTTCTTTTCCATTGTATTCCTGACTTTTGGTTTGTTGCTTGATTTTTGTTGTTTTTAAGGAAGTTAGGAGAATCTACACATCTAAACAACTGATTAAATGCCATTTTAAACTTTAATAAATAACCTCTGCTGTTACAAAATATTATAGCAAACTGATAAGGAAAGAGTGAGTTAACTAAGATCAAATTTAGAAGTGATGACTTTCATATACCTTCCAAAGGCATATATGCATGTAGACTATGCACTGAAATGAAGATGCCTGGCTATTCAGAAAGTTATACTAAGAAGAAGTACCACATCCTCTATTTATCAGATTAAACCTGAAAAAAAAAAAGAATGCAAAATGACTGACGTAGGATTAAAAACCAGGAAAATAAAAGAGTCAGAAAGTTTTCTGAAAACCTTAAACATATATTTGATTGTTTAAAACATAGCAAATCTGGAAATCATTAGGAAATTTTATAATAAAACTATAAAAATGGAATGTTTTTCTGTAACCAAAACAAAAATTAGATGTGATTTCTATGGTGGCTATATATTAAAAATATGTAGTATCTATAAAAATAAATAAAATGATTAGAGATATTGGGGCATGCAATAGAATTAGATTAATATTTTCATTTTAAATATTTGAATATTGAAAGATAACAAAATTGTATAAATTAGTAAATAGTGCTTATATAGTTATTTATATAGTTATATATATTATGATTGACATGCATAATAAATAGAAAGTGACTCCACCTCTGGAGGTGTCTCAGAAAAGATATATGTTTGTTTGTTTATTTATTTATTCCACAAATACAGTGTACTGTATTAGGTGGTGGCAATACTGATGGTGAACAAAGAGAATAATTTGCAATTTTAAAGCACTTACAGACAAAATATATAAATGAATAAATCAAAACTAACACTATTTTAGAGATTGGAAATTGCTATAATGAAAATAAATCAATAAAATAAGATACAGGGAGATGGAATAACTAACTGTTTAAAAATAATTATTCAATCAGTCTTCCTTGAGAAAATAATAGTTAAACAAAGACCTGAATGAAATAAAAGCAAGAATGAGACAGAGATTGGGAGATATTGAAAGGTATAAGGAGAGGAAATAGAAGGAGAGGAAAATGTGAAGGCATAGAGTTAGGAGAATCATAATCTTAAGAAAGGCAAACCCATTGAAGTTGGAGAGGAATGAGAGAATGGAAAAGACATAAAAAATGCTGGCCAAATGCCAGGTTAATAGAGGGTTCAGTGAGGATTTAGATTTTATTCTAATTGTGTTCAGAAACTGTCGGGAATGATCAACAGGAAAATGATGTATATTTTTAAAGAGTCACTCTGGCTGTGGGACAAGAAAAACAAAATCTGGGAAAACAGACTGATTATAACCACGTAGAACAAGCAGTAGACTGAGACTGAATTCCAAGGAAAGTCTACGGTGTTTTAAAATAGAAGTGACAGACATAGAGGTGAATACACTCAAAAAGAGTTAAACATATCTTCAAGATGTAGCAGAAAGCATTTGCTAATGTATTTGAGCATCCTTCAACAGAGACAGGAGTTGAAGATATACCTAGGATTTTGATGTACACATCCAAGAAAAACTAATTCCAAAATTAATTTTATCAATGATAAATTAGAGTATCATGAATAGCTATTAAGTAAAGGCAATGAACAGTCAAGCTTTAATTGTAAAAATAGGGAAAAAACTAACTAATAAATAATAAGCTCTATTTTATCGTAACCATCCGTCTTCAATTTGTGAGAATATTGTCTTTATTCTTGTGATGTTATAAATGTTTTGAATATAAATGTTTTGAATGTTATGGTAGATGTGTTGGGTAGATGGATTACAAACTAATTTAAAAACTCTGCTTTTAAGTAAGATTGACATATTTTTTATATGTGCCAACTCTCATTTCTCACTGAATTGATTTATATAGAAAGCAATAATTCTTTGTATTTGGTGATCTGTCATGATAGTGTTTCTCTTCAAAAAATCATCTCTAACATGTGTGGACGGTTTAGTTATGTTGTCCCACATAAATGATTATATTAATATCTACGTACATACCATCTTGCATATATAAATACTGCAATGGCTGTAGCTCATTTTTGAATGGACTAGAACATAGTGCCAAGAAAGTGAAAGTCAAAGAGTTTGAAAATGGTAGGTGTACCACCTACGATGTTCATGAATTGTAGTCCACAGACCTCATTCTTAACCATCACTAAAACTTGCCATTTCTAAAAATTAGTCTACGTGATGAAGACACAGATGACCTTGAACACTTTTAGTCCATGTAACTTATCAAAGAGAACTCCTTGGATTTCACTGACATGATAATAATTATATTGAAAGGTGGTATTTGAAAAGTTAATGGATTTTAAATGGAACAGCAAAGAAATTTATCAATCCTGAAATCTGTCATTACCATTCATTTTCTTATTTTGGAAAAATGCCATTTAATTTGCTTTCCTAAATTAATTAACATTAAAAACAACGTGGACTTCTCAGATTGTGCCAAATAAGTAAAAATGGACTGAACTGCAGTTCTCTTAAGTGTGGAAACAATTTTCCTAATTAAGACACTAAGTTCATTTAAAATACTTGATTGCAGAAATATCATTCTTCCTTCTTAAATGATAAGGTAGTCTTAGATCTTTTTATAGAAAGATTGAGACAGAAATGATTTTATCTTAACATCTGATTTCATTTCCCAGAGCAAATATTAAAAATGTACAATAAGTATCCAGTTAGATCTCATGACTTTTTTCCCCAGATATGAAAACTGAGACCCTGTGAACTTAATTGACTTGCTTAAGCTCACATAATAATTCAGTGACCCTGTAAAATTACATAAAATCCAGGTTTTTCAAGTTCATTTAAAGTGATCTTTTAGATACATTGTTTCAAATTATTAAATCAGTAAATAAATCCCAAAGATTGTTCCCCAACATGCATCTTGCATTTTGTCTGTGAAAAGAAACAAGAAAATATAAGCAAGAAGAATATGTACAGATACCTGTGGGGGTGATTACTGTTTTAATCAGCTTTTGGAGACATTTAAGTAATTATCTTTCCAAAGGCAAGGGAATCGATGAACAGAATATTCATTCTCTTCATAGTTTATACATCCCTGACTACATTTTTTCTTCTCTCATTGTTCTCCCTCGTTGATGAATATATCTTTGCTTTGTAATGGATCTTATGTAGGTAAGAATTAGTGATAGTGCCTAGGTAATTTGCTAGTAAATATCTGTTAACCACTAACTCTTTTTATCATGCCGTATTTTATGGATTGGAAATTATAATTTTATAATCAGTTCAAAGACTTGATTATGACCTTCAAGGACTTTTATTCTTTTTGAAATATAAGATATGATAAAGCACAACAGCTACAGAACAATTAAAAGGGTGCACAAGTGGCAAAATTAAATAAGAATTTAGGTATACTTACTAGCAAAACAATTTAGAAAACTGGATGCCTCATGAGAGTGAATGAAGTCAGATTATGGAACTACTTGCAAATTTGTTTCAGTTAGTCTTTGAATCGTATTAGTATTGATAAAAAGAAAGTGAAGGACCCAGGGTTCACGAGAAGGGAAGAGTCAGCATAAGAACACATTAGAATGAACATGCTATGTTCAGGAAACAAAGAGAACACAACTGCAGATTTTACTTAAGGGTACATGTGGAAAAGACAATGATGTTTTTATACATGACTTTTATGATACCAAGAAATCAAAGCTCATTGAAACTTCTTAAACTAAAATTGAGGATTATTGAAAGGGTAGAGAGTGTTTTTGCAAAAACCCAAGAGAAAACTTTATACTCATAAACTCTGAACCTGAAACTTTGAAAGTAGGCACAAGCTCCATGTGATAGTAATCATGGCCCCAAAAATGATAATAATGATGATGAAGGCATTAATGGTGAATGTATTGACGACGATGATAATGAAAATGATATTGATTAAAAGACTTATTAGATATTCTTACTTAATTAGCTTATTATTAAATTAATCACATTATATATACTTAAGTTTACATAACAGTCCTCAAGAATATATACTATTATGTTACCATTTTAGAGAGGGGGAAAGAGAAATTTGGAAAAGTAAAAATGTCAAATTCCAGAGCTCAATTCTTAATATTTATTCCATTTTACTTATGTTATTTTATTTCAATCGATTGCCCATATGAAACTGTGCTTTTCATGTTTTGTTCCACAATACAAAAGAGGATCCAGCAAATTACAAGGTAACCAGCGGGTTGAGTGGTGCCAGTGAGGTCAGGGGTTCCTCAATGGCTCTGTCCATTTCCTTTGCAATAACCACTTCCTCCTCAGTCCCATCTCTTCTGTCTTCAGTGAGTCTATGCTGAATAATGTTACTTCTTTCCTCCTTGTTGATAAAGGCTGCCTTTTGGTAGAGGGATTCATCCACATCATTGGAAACATAATTATTAATATGACTATATTAAAGTCTATTCTTTTTTATTATTTTCTATTAGTTGGATTTATGGTTACTTCCCCCATTTTCTGCCTTAATTGTTATTATTTTATTTTTTAGAATTCTACTTTAATGCAATTATTGCCTCTTTTCTTTTTTAAGGCAATTATTGCCTCTTTTCTTGTTTTAGTGTCTGTTTTGGAAGTTACAATATATATCCTTAACATTTCTCAGAACATTTGGAGTTACTCTTTCCCATTTTACTTAAAATACAGAAACATCATCATGTAATTTCACTTACTGCCCTCTGACATTGTGTATGCCCTAATAATCATATACAAGGGCAATCCAAATAATTTTGGGGAATTAGAATTAAATGATGTTTATATTTGATATAAATATAAAAATTTGAAATCATGCAAATAAATACATTATTTTCATATCATTGTAAACAAACCTAGACAATATTATTTTTAACTTTTATTTAATGAATATAAATTTCTAAAGTACAGCTTATGGATTACAATGGCTTCCCCCCCCCATAACTTCCCTCCCACCCGCAACCCTCCCCTCCCCTGCTCTCTCCTCCTTCCATTCACATCAAGATTCATTTTCAATTCTTTTTATATACAGAAGATCAATTTAGCATATATTAAGTAAAGCTTTCAACAGTTTGCACCCACACAGAAACACAAAGTGAAAAATACTGTTTAAGTACTAGTTATAGGATTAAATCACAATGTATAGCACATTAAGGACAGAGATCCTACATGAGGAGTAAGTGCACAGTGACTCCTGTTGTTGACTTAACAAACTGAAACTCTTGTTTATGGCATCAGTAATCACCCTAGGCTCTTGTCATGAGTTGCCAAGGCTATGGAAGCATTTTGACTTCACCGACTCTGATCATATTCAGACAAGGTCGTAGTCAAAGTGGAAGTTCTCTCCTCCCTTCAGAGAAATGTACCTCCTACTTTGATGACCTGTTCTTTCCACTGGGATCTCACTCACAGAGATCTTTCATTTAGGTTATTTGTTTTGCCAGAGTGTCTTGGCTTTCCATGCCTGAAATACTCTCATGGGCTTTTCAGCCGGATCCGAATGTCTTAAGGGCTGATTCTGAGGCCAGAGTGCTTTTAGGACATCCACTATTCTATGAGTCTGCTGTGTATCCCGCTTCCCATGTTAGATTGTTCTCTCTCTTTTTTTATTCTATCGGTTAATATTTTCAGACACTAGCCTTGTTTGTGTGATCCCTTTGACTCTTTGTCCTGTCATTATGATCAGTTGTGAACAGAAATTGATCATTTGGACTAGTGAGATGGCATTGGTACATTCCACCTTGATGTGATTGAATTGGAATCCCCTGGTATTTAGTTTCTAACTCTACCATTTGGGGCAAGTCCGATTGAGCATGTCCCGAATTGTACATCTCTTCCTCTCTTATTCCCACTCTTATATTTAACAAGGATCACTTTTCAGTTAAGTTTCAACACTTAAGAATAACTGTATTAATTACAGAATTCAACCAATAGTATTAAGTAGAATAGACAAAAAAATACTAAAAGGGATAAAGTATTAAGTTGTTTATCAACAGTCAGGACAAGGGCTGATCAAGTCACCGTTTCTCATAGTGGCCATTTCACTTTAACAGGTTTCCTTTTTGTTGCTCTGTTAGTTGTCACCAATCAGGGAAAACAAATGATATTTGTCCCTTTGGGACTGGCTTATTTCACTCAGCATGATGTTTTCAGATTCCTCCATCTTGTTGCAAATGATGGGGTTTCGCTGTTTTTGACTGCTGTATAGTATTCTATATATTACATATCCCATAATTTCTTTATCCAGTATACTGTTGATGGGCATTTAGGTTGGTTCCAGGTCTTAGCTATTGTGAATTGAGCTGCAATAAACATTAAGGTGCAGACAGCTTTTTTGTTTGCCAATTTAATTTCCTTTGGGTAAATTCCAAGAAGTGGCATGCCTGGGTTGTAGGGTAGGGTTATATTCAGGTTTCTGAGGAATCTCCAGACTGACTTCAGTAGTGGCTTAACCAGTTTGCATTCCCATCAAAAGTAGGTGTCCATTTTGCCCCACATCTTTGCCAGTATCTGTTGCTGGTAGATTTCTGTATATGAGCCATTCTAACCGGGGTGAGGTGAAACCTCATTGTGGTTTTGATTTGCATTTCCCTGATTGCTAGTGATCTTGAACATTTTTTAATGTGCCTGTTGGCCATTTGGATGTCCTCTTTTTAAAAATATCTATTGATGTCCTTTGCCCATCTCTTAAGTGGGTTGATTGTTTTGTTGTTGTGGAGTTTCTTGATTTCTTTGTAGATTCTGTTTATTAATCCTTTATCTGTAGCATAGTTTGCAAATATTTTTCCCATTCTGTCGTTGCCTATTCACTTTCCTGTTTCTTTTGCAGTACAGAAACTTCTCAATTTGATGCAATCCCAAATGTGAATTTTAGTTTTGACTGCCTGTGCCCCTGGGGTCTTTTCCAAGAAGTCTTTGCCAGTGCCATTATCTTGCAGGGTTTCTCCAGTGCTCTGCAATAATTTGATGATGTTGGGTTGTAGATTTAAGTCTTTAATCCATTTTGAGTGTATTTTTGTGTAAGGTGATAGGTATGGGTCTTGCTTCAAGCTTCTGCACGTGGAAATCCAATTTTCCCAGCACCATTTATTGAATAGACTGTCGTTGTTCCAGGAATTGGTTTTAGATCCTTGATCAAATATAAGTTGACTGTTGATGTTTGGAGTAATTTCTGATGTTTCTGTTCTGTTCCATTTGTCTATCCATCTGTTTCTGTACCAGTACCATGCTGTTTTGATACCAACTGCCCTGTAGTATGTCCTGATATCTGGTATTGTGATGCCTAGGGCTTTGGCTTTGTTTTTGTTGTACAAAATTGCTTTAGCTATTCAAGGTCTCCTGTATCGCCATATGAATTTCAGCATCATTTTTTCCAGATCTGAGAAGAATATCTTTGGTATCTTGATTGGTATTGCATTGAATGTATAAATTGCTTTTGGGAGAATGGACATTTTGATGATATTGATTTTTCCAATCCATGAGCATGGAAGATCTTTCCATTTTTCGGTATCCTCTACTATTTCTTTATTTAAGGTTTTGTAATTTTCATAGTAAAATGATGATATCTTTATCGTCCTTGGTTAAGTTTATTCCAAGGTATTTGATTGCGTTTGTAGCTATTGTGAATGGGATTGATCTTAGCAGTTCTTTCTCAGCTGTGGCATTGCCTTTGTATACAAAAGCACTTGATTTTTGTGCATCGATTTTATATCTTGCTAACTTGCCAAAATGTTCTATGAGTTCCAATAGTTTCTTAGTAGAGTTCTTTGGGTCCCCTAAATAAAGAATCATATCTTCTGCAAGGAGAGATAGTTAGACATCTTCCTTCCCATTTTGTATCCCTTTAATTTCTTTTTCTTGCCTGATGGCTCTGGCTAAAACTTCCGGAACTATATTGAATAGCAGTGGTGAGAGTGGGCATCCCTGTCTGGTACCAGATCTCAGTGGAAATATTTTCAACTTTTCCCCATTCAATAGGATGCTGGCCGTGGGTTTTTCATAAATTGCTTTCATTGTATTAAGGAATGTTCCTTCCATACCCAGTTTGCTTAGAGTTGCTCATCATGAAAGGGTGTTGTGTTTTATCAAATGCTTTCTCTGTTTCTATTGAGATAATCATATGGTTTTTCTTCTGCAGTCTGTTAATGTGGTATATCACATTGATTGTTTTGCGAACATTGAACCATCCCTGCATACCAGGAATAAATCCCACTTGGTCTGGGTGGATGATTTTTCTGATGTGTTGTTGCATTCTATTGGCCAGAATTTTATTGAGGATTTTTGCATCTATGTTCATCAGGGATATTGGTCTGTAATTCTCTTTCAATGCTGCATCTTTTTCCGGCTTAGGAATTAAGGTGATGCTGACTTCATAGAAAGAATTTGGGAGGATTCCCTCTTTTTCAATTGTTCTGAATAGTTTGAGAAGAAATGGAGTTAGTTCTTCTTTAAATGTCTGGTAGAATTCAGCAGTGAATCCATCTGGTCCTGGGATTTTCTTTGTTGGGAGGGCCTTTATTACTGTTTCAATTTCTTTCTCCATTATGGGTCTGTTTAGGTTTTCTATGTCTTCCTGGCTCAATTTAGGTAGATTGCATGTGTTTAGGAATCTATCCATTTCTGATAGATTTCCCTGTTTGCTGGCTTTTACTTTATAGAAATTAATATTAGCTGATATTTACTTATATATATATGTATATATACATATATATATATATATATATACTATTTTTTTTTCTTTCTGAAGATCCATATTCTTTTCCAGTACCATTTCCCATCCCTCCAAGGTATTCCTTTGAGCATTTCTCTTGATCAGTTTGCTCTCACTAAACCGTTTTAATTTTCTTTTACCTAAAAAGATTTGAATTTTGCTTTACATCTCAAAGGTTATTTCCTCTATATAGAATTGATATTTAGTATTGTATTCCTTAGGTACTCTACAATTGTTTCACCATCTTTTGATCATCATAACATCTCATTAAACAATTCTTATTCTTTACAGTAGTCATTCATATTCCTTGATAATTTTTTTTGACAGGCAGTTAGACAGTGAGAGAGAGATAGAGAAAGGTGTTCCTTCCATTGGTTCACCCCCCAAATGGCCACTTGGCTGGCTCGCTGCACCAATCCGAAGCCGGGATCCAGGTGCTTCCTCCTGGTCTTCCATGTGGGTGCAGGGCCCAACCATTTGTACCATCCTCCACTGCCTTCCCGGGCCACAGCGGAGAGCTGCACTGGAAGAGGAGCAACCGGGACAGAACCAGCGCCTCAATCAGGACTAGAACCCAAAGTGCCAGTGCCGCAGGTGGAGGATTAGCCAAGTGAGCCATGGTGCTGGCCCACTGATAATTTCAAATTTCAATAGCTGTATTTTGTTTTCAACCGTTTGACTATGGCATGTGGAGGCTATAGTCAATTTTCTTTCCTCCTGTTTGGATTTAAGTGAACTTTGTAAATATTTACATTTATATCTACCACAAAATCTGAAAATTTTTAAACAATTAGTTTTTTTCAAATACATTTTTACTCTGTTTTATATTTCCTTTATTCCTGCCACTCCAAGTTCAGTGATCTGAGGCACCTATATTCTGTCTCACAGAATATCTCTGAATGTCTACTCATAACCCTCAACCTCTTTTTCACTCTTTTTCTTCAGATACAATGATTTTTTTTATTTAACCTCAAGACCAATGACTCTGTTCTAATTTAAATTGTTCAATGAGTATTATTGAGCCCATCCAGAAGATGGGTATTAATGAACCAATCCATGACTTTTCCCTGTGGATGGTAAAACTAAGTTGAGAAAACCATAATGCCTTAGTCCAACACTAGCTTTTAAGAAAGTAAAAGTTTTAGAACAAAATTATGAAGTAAAAATAAAAAATATGGGATGGGCATGGTGACCCAGTGGCTAAAGCTGAAGCTTGTGATGCCAGCATACCATGAGCTGTTCTGCTCATGATCAACCTTCCTACTAATGTGATGGGAAAGACAGTGAAAAAAGGCCCAAGTGTATGGTCACCTGCCGATCATGTGGAAGACCCATTTGGAGTTCCTGGCTCCTGGCTTTGGCTTGGCCCAGTCCTGACTACTGCAGTCATTTTGGGAGTGACCCAGCAAATGGCAAATGGCCGATCTCTACTCTCTCTCTCTCTGTCTCTTTCTCTTCTCTCTCCATATCCATCTCCACATCTCGTCCTCTTTCTCAATTGTTTTGCCTTCAAAATAAATACATAAATAACATCATTAAAATAAATAGCTGGTAAGCTAGAAAGACTGCTGGCCTATGAAGTAGGATATTTTATATTCTGTAGACTTGCTTCTGGAACTAATTATGCCTGCATATTTACTTAAACAATTGCCTTCATTTCCCTAAGCTGTCATTTCTCTATCTGGAAAATGAGCATTTGGGTTCACATATATTAAAAGGAGGAAACTAATATTATTGAAAGTCACTACCTACTGGTGATTCTCTTGATGTATGTTAGAGAAATAAGGTGCATACATTTTTACTTCTGATAACTAAAGGCTTTTTATAAAAAGATATTTTTGTCTCATATAAGAAAATATTGAAAACAGAAATCTGTGTGATTTGTGCAAAATCATCAACCAATAAGAATATGAGACTCATATGGAGTTCATGAACCCTGACCAGAGGTTGCTGAGCGGCTTCATCCATCTTGCTTCCCTGTCTACCTCCACATAGGCATAGCAATTTAGAAAGAAATCACAGACACTAAGCAACAAAGCTGAAAAGAATTCTCAGACTTGTGAACAGAGAAGATTTATCTGGTCCCTGAGGAATTAGAATCACCCCAATTTAATTTGAACCACAATCTCATGTATTTCTAATTCATTAAAATATTAAATAATGCAGGATTTAACACTGGCACCTTTCCCAAATGCATATATTACCATTTGTCATTAGCCTATCTTTTTTCTTAGTTTATTCTTGGTTGAAATGGCGTTTGTTTCTTTTAGTCCTGGATAGAATTAAAGTAATTCATAAGCAAACTTTATAAAATCCTATGTGAAATGATAATTTAAAAATCAAATATATTCCATGTACTTTCTCCCACTTATCAGTTCATTCGCAGTACTTCATCACGTACAATTCACGTTCCACATATTCATTGCCCCCCCTTGCTCCTAATAACATTATCTTCTCAGCTTCCTCTCTAGATTCTCTGGTTCTTCACTACATTCAATTAAATTAAGCTGGATAGGAAATTCTTAATGTTTCAATTCTAGGGCTTAGAGTTCCTTTAAAACTCATTTTAAAAATTAGTCAGAATATTCTTTCACTCTAATATAAGCTGATTTGCCAGTGTTTCCACTAAGCATAGTCATGAAGGTCTGGAGCCCTGTTCACTGTGCAGTCTCAAGATGCAAGGGATACTTACAAATATATGGGAGATATCTTCAGAATTTGGACATTTTCTCTACTGTCTGCTCTGTCCTATTGTGCTCTACCTCTTCTCCATCTCTGACTCATCCTCTTAGTTCATTTTCCTGGTTTTTTTTTTTCACTGACTAAATACCTGACTCAGGATTTTCACTTTGTTTCTCCCTTTGGCTCTCTGAGCTCGAGGCAAGAGTTGAGTGACTCTGTAACATGGGTATAGTTCAACAAATGTGCATAAACACATGTGTGGTTGAATGTTATAACCAGTGTTATTGGTGATAGTAGTGTCAGGCTCCCAGTGTTACACTGAATAATCAAAATAGAAGACTTTCCCCAAAGAAATGTATGAATGCATGATCAGAGGAAAAGAAGAAAATGACAAAGGGCAAGAGAGAGAGGAAGTGGGAGAAAACTAGATGGGAAGGGGGACTCATGTTGAACCATATTGTTTTATCAGTTTGATACTTGACTTTTTTGATGATAAGAGAGACTGAGCAATTGATTAGAAAGGAATAGATATTCACTTCTCTTAAGTTTTCCATTAACTGTGGAACATTAGAATTTATAAATATATCAGAATAATCGTACATATATATAAATAACTCTATTTAAATGAAGATAGAAATATTATTTCATGGAAGATTACATATTTATAATGCTGAATTTTACTTTTAAAATGAGACATACAATGATTATTTGATTAAAAGATTATTTTGTCTATTTAAAATTTAACTTCATACAAAATACAAAACCAAGCCACTGTGATCTGCTTCTGCCCTGTTTGGTATGTGACCCAAAATCATTAACAAATAAATACTTTCCTTTAAAGCATTCAAATTACAACAAAAACAATAGAGTTGCCTTTTATTTATGAGTTATCATTTTCCTTCTATTTTGACACATAGCATGACAGAAAAATGATTAAGTTTATCATTTCATTGCTTGACTTCTATGTTATTTATTGTCAAAATAAAAGTCACACTGGGAATCAAAGTTTTAGTCTTTTTTGCTCTCTTAATGTTAAAAAAATATGTGCTAGAGAACTGATTTTTGTAAATACTTGTTTTTCCCCCATAATGACAGGTAAGTCTTTTTAAATGACTCATTGCTAATTAGTTCAGAGCCACATTCCAAAAGAATATTTTATTTTTGGAACCTCGTTTTATTGATTTTCTGCTCCAGTAGCGTGACTAATGCACATCACAGTTAGAGCTCTGCAAAATGTTTGCAGCAAAACCCAAAACCGGGTAATAATCATTTGATATTTACCTGGTTTCTTGACTTTGTTATCAACCAAATCATTAGGTGCAATTCCTGAAAAGGTTCTTGGCTTTTACAAGCATTCTCAACAAATCCTGAGCATTCCTCTGTATCAAGATAATTTCTCTTGCAAATTCCTAAATTCAATCTAGAAATGAGATGACATGCTATGGTTTTGGCTGTACATTACTTTTTATGTTTGCTTCGGTAATGCTTGAAAGTCAAAATGAAATTAAAATACAGACCTTTGGGAGCCCAGATGACTAATTTAAATAAATATGAATGAATCCAGGATGCTGTTTTAGAAGCATCACCATTTCTAGAATTACAAACTGTCCCTTGCATACGTAGGATGGCAAGTGGCTTTAAAGATTAAGGAGAGGAACAGCACATTGCTCGTCTTTCATAATCTTTGTCTATGGGATTTTTCTCACTGTGATTCTATTTAAAATTTCTTATTGGTGGTCATACCTACTAAATATCTTGGTCAGAAATAATCGTTATGTACTGCACTTGAAACATGAAAATATAAAACAGTGTTTAAGTTCACCAGAATATTATATTGTGATGTATTCTTTTCCATATTGATTTTCATCCTGTGTGAAAATCAAAGAATTAAATTTATATAAAAAACCCACATGGCTTTTATAAAATTTTCTTATCAAAATAAGTTTGTAATAAAGAAAATGCAAAATTAAAGTAGTTAACCCAAAATATGAATCAGATAAAACAAAACGTATATCCATTGATTAAACAGCTATAAAACTTTAGATCTTGGTGGAAAGAATAATTGGGTTGGAAAGGCTGGATTCATTATGGAACTCCCTGAGAAACTGTTGAACATCATTTTTCTTTTCCAGGAATGTTTTATGCACAACATCTAAAAACATTCTGTATTTCAGTGGATCAATAAATTCTAGCTTAAGAATGCTTGCTTTATTGAGTGGGACTTCTGTTAGTAATGAAATTAATTTAAATATTTTATAGACTCCATTCTGTGAATATCTTTCTGTTCAGATTTAAAATTAACTTTACTAACACTGAACAATTTTTCAAAACTATATTCATTTAACTTCTAAATGCACTTCCTAGTTCAGCGTTTTAAAACAGTAGAAATAAATTTATAGTATATTGAGAGGGAAAGTTTACAATTAAAATTTTTATACCCAACTGAATTATCTTACATGAATAAAGACACTAGAAATTCATCTTAATAAATAATTTTAAAGATTTATTTATTTCAGAGGTAGAGTTACAGACAGAGAAAGGGAGAAACAATGAGAAAGCTCTTCCATCTGCTGATTCAATCCCCAGAAGGCTGCAATGGCCAGAACTGAACCAATCTGAAGCCAGGAGCCTGGAACTACTTCTAGGTCTCCCATGTGTGTGCAGGGGCCAAATTGGATGCCAGCATTGCAGCCATATGGGATGGCACCCACATGGGATGCCGGCATTGCAGGCGGCAGCCTAGCCCACTATGCTACAGTGCTGGCTCCATAAAAAAATTGTAATAGTTATCACTCATTAATAATTTTAAAAATTATTACACATGCTAGGCCAGAGACCTCAAATCATTCATAATAATGACAATTTGTTATCTCAGTAATTTTTTTATTATAGTGCATCTATCACATAAATACTTAAATAGTCCACTTTTTTAAATGTTAGGTCCAATAATGAGAGATATGGAATTTTAAAAACTTAGTGACTCAAAAAAATAGTGACTGTTTGAAAAAATAAATCTGAATATAGTTTAGTGATTATTAGAGACTGGAAAGGACTGGGAAGGGGGTTAGAGAAGGTTGGAAAATGAACACAAAACACAATGAACTAGAAGGAATAAGAACTGCTGTTCCATAGCACAGTAGAAAGTAGGAGTCAGAAGAGTTTAAATGAAGACATGGTAAGGAAAGGAAAATGCTATTACCCTAATTTGATCAGTATGCACTGTATACATGTGGAGAAATACACCACTGTATTCCATAAATAAATATAAATATAAAATACTTTTTCTTTGTTTCTTTTTTCTTTTTCCCTTCCTTCCTTCCCTCCTTCCCTCCTCCTCCTCCTCCTTCTCCTTCTCCTTCTTCTTCTTCCTCTCTGAATGCTGGTGAGACAGAGACAGTTCTTCCATATATCAATTAATTCCCCAAATGTCTGCAATGATCAGGGCTGGGCGAGGCCAATGCTGCAAGCCCGCACCTCAGTCCATGTCTCCCACACGTATGGTAGAGATCCAGTGATTTGATCCATTGCCTTCTACTTCCTACAGTGCATTAGCAGGAAGCTGGAATTGAAAGAAGAACAGGGACTTGAACCCAGGCACTATGGTATGGGATGTGGGTATCCCAAGCAATGTCTTAACTGCTCTGCCAAAGTACATCCCTTTATCAAACATTTAAAAAATCAACTGGAAAACACGTAATTAAATATGTAAAAAGAGTGCACATTAATCTACTGAAGTAATATTTTAGAGACAGGAGTTTGGCTTAGAAGTTAAGCTGAAGTTTGGAGTGCCAACCTTCATATATGAGTACCTGGTTCGAGTCCCAGATACTCTGCTTCTGATCCATTTTCCTGTAAATGCACACCATGGGAGGCAGAAGAGAATGGCTCAAATATCTGTGCTCCTGCCACCCATGAGGAGGACCTGAATGGAGTTCCATTCTCCTCAGTTCCGCCTAACCAAGCTCTGGCTATTGTGGATATGAACCAGCAAGTGGAAGATCTTTCTGTAGTTCCCTATCTCTCTCTGTTTGTGCCTTTCTCTCTCCTTCTGCCTTTCAAATAACAATTTTAAAATATAAAATTTATTTCATTTTTACATAGCCAACATAAATACTAATGGAATGCTTACACCTGTTAGTCATAGCAGAGCTTCTCAAACTTCAGTCAGCTCGGATTCAACACTAACTTCATTTCTGTGGCTTACAGTGAGGCAATACTGGCTTTTTAATCTGAAGCCAGAAAGCCTGGGTCTCCCATGCAGGTACAGGTGCCCAGACACTTGGGCCATCCTTTTTTTTTTTTTTTTTTAGATTTATTTATGTATTTGAAAGGCAAAATTACGGAGAGACAGAGAAAGAGAGAGAGAGGCTGGCGCCACGGCTCAATAGGCTAATCTTGCGCCTGCGGCGCTGGCACACTGGGTTCTAGTCCCGGTCAGAGCGCCGGATTCTGTCCCGGTTGACCCTCTTCCAGGGGCAATGACTAGTATGAAAATAAATATTCTCATGAAAGCAGTGAATATTGTGAAAGTGTTAGGAAAAATAGCTGAAAAGTAAACCAATTCATAAATAAAATCTCAAGATTTTGAGTTTAGAGCAATCGGTTAAAAAAAGATTAAGTTTTATTTTGTATTTAAAGGCAGAGTTACAGAGAGAGAGAGAGAGAAATAGGGAAATCTTCCATCTGATGGTTCACTTCTCAAATGGCTGTAGTGACCTGGCCTGCGCCAGGAAAAAGCAAGGAGCTTCCTTTGGGTCTCCCTTATGGGTGCAGGGGCCCAAAGATTCAGGCCATCTTTGATGCTTTTCAAGTGCATTAGCAGGGAGCTGTTTTGGAATTAGAACCTCTGGTACTCAAACTGGTACCCATAAGAGATGCCAGCATTGCAGGTAGCGAACTCAATCTGCTAAGCCACAGTGCCAGCCCCTGGAAATCAGTAACTTTACTGTAGTATCTATGATGTCTTTCTGATTTTCTTTAAAGAAATCAACTAGAGGACCACATAATCTCATGTGATGATGCTATTAAGAAATTAATAAAATTTTATGAGTTATTTTAATCACTCATTTAAAATAATATTTGCTTGTTTTAAGCATAATAGGAGAGGGAAAATGATAAAATCCAGTAGAGTCAGATGTTAGGTGGTCTGATGTGCTTCTAGGTAAAAGGAATTTTGACATGCAAAGAGAATTTAAAGTTCTTCTTTTTGACAAGTGGGCTTCATTCTTTGATATTATTTCCTTTATTTGATTTCTCGATATCGGTAATGTTTGCTATATAATCTAGTTTCACTGCAGTGTTGACCTTCTCTACCATACCCCACTGCAATTTCTAATTTCATTTTCATATGTGGGTTGTTTTGCCACAAATTAATGCTAAAGGGCGTGAGTGAGAGTTTGCTAAAGTTCTCAGTTCTGTCTGAACCACATGAATACATTAGCTGCCTTTTGTCTGAAACCCATTAACTGCTGTTACCTTATCTTGTCTTCCCTACATAGAACAACAACTACTTATTGAGTCATCAAAATTTAAAACAAAAGAAATAAAAATAACAATATCAGAGTTGCTAAACTATAATGAAACCTTTTTGCTTTCAACATTTATTAAATATACATATGCATAGTTCATTCAAAAATAGTTTTTTATCCTTGTAATATTATCTTCTTGTGATCCCATAATAATGTACTACATTATTAAAAGAAATCAGTTAATTCCCTGAACAGCAAATTTTAAAACCATAATCATCACAAGCTTTAAAGTAACAATTTATAACCTTCAGGAATATTTGTTTTTGATTATCAGGAAAGTAATGTCACTAATAATAATCACTATCGATAATAATAATAATGCAATTCATACTGCTAATACTGTTATCTTCATACTGCAGAGAGAAACATATGCTTAGATAATTTAGACAAACTATCTTTCAGGAAATTATTTAAAGTATGTCCAAGAGTTAGCCTTTACCTAGCAACTACTATTAGAACATCTTACTAGATGTTTTTAGGTATTTTTTTTGACAGGCATAGTTAGATAGTGAGAGAGAGAGAGAGAGAGAGAGAGAGAGAGAGAGAGAGAGAGAGAGAGAAAGGTCTTCCTTCCATTGGTTCACCGCCCAAATGGCTGGTACGGCTGGCACGCTGCGCCAATCCAAAGCCAGGAGCCAGGTGCTTCCCCCTGATCTCCCATGCAGGTGGAGGGCCCAAGCACTTGAGCCATCCTCCACTGCCTTCCCGGGCCACAGCAGAGAGCTGGACTGGAAGAACAACCGGGACAGAACTGGCGCCCAGACTGGGACTAGAACCCGCAGTACCAGCACCACAGGCAGAGGATTAGCCTAGTGAGTCACGGCGCCAGCCTTGAGGTATGTCTTAAGATAATTATTTGCTTAAAGACTTTTCTCCTCATACTAATTTTAAACTCAACAAGACCAAAAATCTATGCATTTAATGAATTGATGGCAAGCCATGAAATGTGTAGTGGGTGCTTATTATTTTGAATGAACAAACAAATGTTTCCAGGAGCCAATACAAATATATTTAACATTTTTATTTATTTGTTTATTTATTTTATTTATTTGAATGAGAGACAGAGTGAGACACATAGGTATAGAGAGACAGAGATTTCTCATACACTGGTCCATTCTCCAAATGCCGGCAACAGCCAGAACTGGGCCACGTGGAAGCCAGGAGCCTGGAATTAGATCTCCCACATTAGTGACAGAAACTCAATTACTTAAAAATTCTTTGTCTGCTGTTTTTCAGGGAGCTTATTAGCAGAAATCTTGAATTGCAAGTGGAACCAGGACTCTAATCTATGTACTCCCATATAGGTTGCAGTAGTACCAAGTGGATTTCTTAAGGATCAAGTCAAATGCCCATCCAACCACTCCCTCATGTGGGAATGTTTATTTTCACACTAAATGATACTCTTAACTAAATACTAAGGCATCATATTCAGTATCGTTTCCATGCTCTGGTACCATCCATGAAAATGCTCAAGACAGAGTAGTGTTTATTATTATGACCACCACCCAGGCCTCTTCCCTCCCATTCTGACAGTGGTCCCTGTATCCCATTCTTCATTATTTGCTGATGCTTCTATCTTGGGTCAACTAGTGTCAGAAACTTTCTAGCCAATGCCAGTACATTCTGATGTGAATGAGGCATGCATTCTTATTGATAACATCCGTATGAGGAGAACATCCAACCTAGACAGGCAGCTGCAGAACCATAGAGCCTATAGCCTCTGTCCAAAGCCTGCCTGTCATACTTCAGCTCTACTAAATCTTCCTGACTGAAGTTGAACTTGCAAAAATAGAGGAAATTGTTTGGTCTAGTGATTAAAGTGTCTCTTGCAGTGATCATAACACACCTGAGAGTGTCTCAGTTGATTCAAGTCCCATCTCCATTCCATATTCTAGCTTCCTGCTAATGCACACCTTGGAATGCAGCATTGACGACAAATATAGTTGAGTAATTGCCACCCACATGGGAGATCTGGATTGAATTTCCAGCTCCTGGCTTTGGCCAAGCCCAACTCTGGATATTGTGGGCATTTAAGGAGTGAACCAGTAGATGAGAGATCTCTCTTGATCTGTCCTTTCATCTGTGTCTTTTTGAATCTCAAATAAATTAAATAAAAATTATTTTTAAAGTTGTAAAAAGAATATTTATCAAAAAATAAGAAAACTGGAATTCTGTTCTTAATGTGATTTGTAATTACATCCAATAAACTTTCTTGTGAAACAAGAGTAATAATAATTATAAATATAATATCAAGTTTAGTGTTTGACAGGAGAAATGTGTTACTATATTTTTACAAGACTGTTTGTATTTACTTCTCCACTGAATTATACATACATAATGTTGGTGTATCCATGTGTATCTCTACCTTGTGAATAAACAGGGAGCAAATACCATTGTTTGTGAATCCTGAGGCAATAATATTTCTACCTGACCTGTGTGAGTGACAGGTATCTTTGGTAAATTTTCTTTCTTTGCAGGTTTTCTCCTCTTACTCTACTCCTACACTAACTACATTTGTCACATTACTTTACAATGATCTGTTCACATACCTTTTTTCCACATCAGACTGTGAACTTTCTGAAAACAAACGAACAAACAAAACATTTCATTTCATATCCTCACAATATATAATAGCAAATATTGAGTACCAACAAATATGTGTTTAATGAACCTCAACAGTGTATAGGGAAAAAGATTGGGTGCTTTGTGAATCCTGAAGAGTAAGGATTCTCAGTTGGGAATGAAGTGCTTTCCCATCAACAGGGTGCTAACTCCATCTCTGTTCCAATGATCATCCAAACTAAATAAAATAAATTAAACTAGGAATTAACACACACACACAAACACACACACACACACACGATTTTAAACTTCATACCTAAAAAATGGTATCGCATCTCTCTTGAAAAACAAAACAAGAATCTCTTTGCAGCTCCATCCTCTCCACTGAGTTATAGAATGCCCACTGAAATTGTGTATGAATGCAAAAAACTCTGCCGGAGGGTATATAGAGTTTTATCTTGAATCCTTTTATTGTGTTGTACAAATTGTTCAGGGCTCTGTGGGCCCAGTTTCTGAGTGAAGAGGAAAAACTTCTGAGACCTTTCCAAATCCTCACTGTATAGTAGGGGGACCCTACCAGGAGATTTCTTCAGCAAATTTTCCTTCATATTTGGCCAACTGAGAGTGTGCTATCCCTGGGCTCTGGCATTCCAGTTTATAAGGCTGCTTGTGGCAGTTGAGGTTCAAAAACAAAACCATGGGTGGAAAAAATATCCGAAGTTTCAAAGGCAAAAGCTGCTTTCTGAAGTTTTCTAACATTTTTGTAGGAAGTAGTGAGGGAGTAATGCTGAGAATACCCTGCAAATTGTACAAAGGCAACTTGAAAAGCTCCAGCATGTCAGTTTTCAAAAGTCCTCCTGAGGCCGAGAGACTGTGAAATTCTCATGTATGTTGATTTATGCAGCGATTTGCTTTGACCCCAGGGAAAGCTGCTTTATGGTTTGGACATCTATGCCTATCACCTTCCCACCTATCTGTGAGAATTTCCAAACAAATGTGCAAAGGGAAAATGAATGAAGAAGAAAAAGAAGCAATCATAAAAATAATAAATATTCAATTCAAAAGCTAAATATAGTTTTCTTTGTCTATGTCTGAACATTCCATACACAGTAGGCCATATATTCTATCATAAGCTTTGTTCACAGCTGAGTTTTTTTCTATGTGTGTGTGTGTGCATGTGTAATACATTTACTTAGAACTTAAGGAAAAAAGGGAAAAAAGAGAGATAAAACATTTTCAATTAAAATTTAGAGGCCGGCGCCGCGGCTCACTAGGCTAATCCTCCGCCTTGCGGCGCCGGCACACCGGGTTCTAGTCCCGGTCGGGGCACCGGTCCTGTCCCGGATGCCCCTCTTCCAGGCCAGCTCTCTGCTGTGGCCAGGGAGTGCAGTGGAGGACGGCCCAAGTACTTGGGTCCTGCACCCTATGGGAGACCAGGATAAGCACCTGGCTCCTGCCATCGGATCAGCGCGGTGCGCCGGCCGCAGCGCGCCAACCGCGGCGGCCATTGGAGGGTGAACCAACGGCCAAGGAAGACCTTTCTCTCTGTCTCTCTCTCTCACTGTCCACTCTGCCTGTCAAAAAAAAAAAAAATTTAGAAGGATATTTTCCTGAATATTCACCCCTTATGCTCTTGGCCTAGTCAAATGCAACCATGTGTCAAGCCCTGTCTCATTCATTCGCTTTCTGACATATATTTGACCATACTACTTCACAATTTGGTCCTCTTCTAAGTCCTCATATCACTTATTATTTGTAATATATTTTCAAAAATTAATTGAATTTGACTACTTGAAATTAACTGCATTCTTGGCCTTCGTTATTATAAATTTTCTCCTGTAACTTGCTGTGATGATTATGTTTCCAGACTTCTTTGGATGAGGATTGAGCTTTCTATAACAAAGCATCTAATTGCATTGTCTTGATCTTTGACTACTGACAGTTTTTAAAACCTGCCTCATCCTCTTCTACTTCACATCTGGGTAAGCAGGGCAGAAATCTGAGTGTTCCCTCAGGCACACAGAAGGTTAAAATCATGCAGACCCCTACTCTCACATATAAATCCTCAGGACAGTCTTACCCCTAACCCATCTCATATTCTTGCTAACTCCAGCCCTTTTCACTCCAGCTTTGGAGACCTGCTCTCAGCTTTCCAGGAAGCTTCATTAGGAAAGTAGTAAGCATATTCATAACCTATTAATGAGTGACTGAGGTTGTAAGTTCTGACATCTGAAACCAATTTTGGGTTGAGACATATACCCTAGACAGATCACAGTGTCTTCCCTAGTTCTTATTCTGAAAGTAAGAGAGTTCTCAATTCTTAGTTTTCTAATGCCCAAAAGAAAACTGTTTCTTCAGCAAACTGAAACTCAGACTTGGGGATGGTGGAGGATATTAGCAGGTTATTCATTTAGTCCCTCAGTTACTCTACCTACTAAAAAAAGTAATCAAAATAGCCTTTGGTCTTCCCTGTGAAAAACATAACGTAGTGAGTGAGAAGAAAAGAAGAAAAAAAATTGGCTTCTTACTGTAATTGACTTTGACGCCTGTATCTCAGTCACTAGAAAGAAAATACAGTTACTATTTTGGGCCTAGTATCAATTTTGGTGTATAGCAAAGCTACACATAGCTTAAAATGAAGAAATATAGGATGGAGGTTGAGCTTGTTCACTTGTCCACTGTAGACATGTGTCCATCAGCACTCATGCTTTATACTTTTTTTTTAAAAAAGAAAGATTTATTTGGAAGTCAGATTTACAGAGTGAAGAGAAGAGACAGAGACAGAGACAGAGACAGAGAGAGAGATCGATCTTCCACCCACTGGTTCACTCCCCAAGTGGCCACAACAGCCAGGGCTGAGCCAAGCCAAAGTATGAAACCAGGAGATTCATCTGGCTTTGTCATGTGGCTGGCAAGGACCCAAATGCTAGGCTTATCTTCCACAACTTTTTCTAGGCCATTATCAATGATCTGAATTGGAAATGGACCAGCTGGGACAAAAAAGCTGCTACCCTTGTGAGATGCTACAGGTGGCTGCTTTACACACTATGCTATAATGCCGGTCTTGCTTTTCATCTTTTAAAATATTTAATATGAATTTCTGTATTTATTTATAGGATATATCTTTTTTGACAGCTAGAGTTATAGACAGTGAGAGAGAGAGAGACAGAGAGAAAGGTCTTCCTTCCATTGGTGCTCTCCCCAAATGGCCACCATGGCTGGAGCTACACCCATCTGAAGCCAGGAGCCAGGTGCTTCTTCCCAGTCTCCCATGCGGCTACAGGGACCCAAACACTTGGGTCATCCTCCACTGCCTTCCTGGGCCACAGCAGAGAGCTGGACTGGAATAGGAGCTACCGGGACTAGAACCCGGCACCCATATGGGATGCCAGCGCCACAGGCGGAGGATTAACCAAATAAACCATGGCGCCAGCCTCTACAGCATATATCTTTTATGAATTAATTTGAAGAATCTTTAATGTTGGATCTTCACTCACAACTCCATGAGATAGGCAAAGCAAACAAACTTGAAGTATATGACTGCTGAGAAACAGGAAGTCATGACTAGCCCAGGATCAAACAGGCAGCGTGCTGGAAGATAACCATCTGCAAATCAGGCATGAGGAGTTGAATCTGCTAGCACCTTGGTTGTAGACTTCCAGGATTGGAATTGTTATAAATAAATGTTTGCTGTTGAAGCTGACTGGTCCATGGTATTCTGCTACACAGGCCCATGCGTAGTAGACAGACAAAAATCTTTTAACTATGAGACACCACTTTCTCAACAGTAATGCCAAAATAAAAACTGAGTTGCAAGATATATATCACTTTACTGATATGTCAGTGCCTTGGAAAGGTAAGTCCTATTGTTTCCTGTGTTTTGTTCATGTGATGTTCATGGCTTCCAGGTCCTGCACCTGTCAGTACTCATTACCTGACACAGTGCCTGCTGGGTCTCAGTAAGTCTCTACTGAGCTGAGTAAAGAGATATATCTTGTGGAAATGAATAAAGAAACTGTGTGTGTGTGTGTATGTGTGGTATGCACATTTATAAAAAATATTCACAGCAGTATCTAATTCAACCCTAAATCAAGTATAAAATTAAAAAAAAAAAAAAACACCACAACCAGAACCCATGAAGGCCACTTAATAACTTTTTAAAAATATAATTCACAATGAACAATGGATAGTTATATCCTATTTATTCCTGAAAATAGAATTTTATATGATTGGCCAGTATTTAAACAGGGCTATGTAGTCATCCCAGATTAGAAAAATCAGTTCAAAATGAATGGTAGTGTTTTCTGGTAATGAGTTAATTTTGGGTAAATATTATCCTTAAATCCACATCAACTCCTTGGCGGCACAAATACAAAGACAGACACCAACTCCTGTTGGTTGTATGGCTAGTGTCCAACATCTTGTCTTTCTTTGCAATGAGCTCATCCTGTCATCATCCATTGGCCATGAATGGGAATAGTTTTTCCTGCTCAGTATATGCACTGGACTGGTTCACACTTCAGAGCAGTTGGTTAATGATAATGACAATGATTTAGATTCCAGTTGGCAGTAAATATAAAATATTTGATCATTAAGTAGCTTCATGAATGTAGGAGATTGTTTACTAACTATGATGGGAGGAGGAAGTGGTTGAAGCATGCTAAAATTACAAGCTAAGAAAATGAGGTCTGACAAAGATAAGGAAGCCAAGTTTTAAATTCCTGGCATAGAAACAGTGAATTAAAAATCCAAAAATGAGTGAATCAAAAACTTGATTCCATGACAGAAAAATTACATGTATGTAATTCTGATAAATGAACACATTTCAAAATGATACAAGTTATGATTTACAAGGTTTCTTGGGTGCATATACACCCAGAGGTTTCTGAATCTACTAGCTATAATTATTTGATTATTTTCTCTTTTTTGGAATAATATCTATACTTTTTAAAAAGATTTATTTATTTATTTATTTGAAAGACAGATTTACACAGAGAGAGAAAGAGAGAGAGAGAGAGGTCTTCCATCCATTGGTTCACTCCCCAACTGGCCGTAACAGTCAGAGCTGGGCTGATCCGAAGCCAGGAGCTGGGCTGATCTGAAGAAAGGTGCCAGGAGCATCTTCCAGGTCTTCTACATGGGTGCAGGGACCCAAGGACTTGAGCATCTTTTGCTGCTTTTCAAGGCTGTAGCAGAGAGCTAGATTGCAAGAGGAGCTGCTGGGACTAGAACAGGCACCCATATGGGATGCCGGCACTGCAGGCCAGGGCTTTAACCCACTGTGCCACAGTGCTAGCCCCATATACATTTTTAAAACTTCGTGATTACTCAGAAAGATCATGTCTTTTGTTGCCCAAGTCATAGAAATGCTGTATTTGCCTGTGTTATAGCATCAAGTGACATGTCAAGCATGGGAGCAAAAACTAAATAAATCATTTCTTGACCTCAGTTTCCATATGTGAAATGGAGAAATACAAAGTTAGAATGATCACATTTTTACACTTACTCTATTTGGCTTTCTTTGTTAATGTGACTCTAATGTCCTATAGGACGCTAATGTGCTTTAAACATGTGGTGTCCCCAGTGCCTCTCTCTGTGTCTTCCATATAGTTGTCCTGGAAATGTCTGTAGGTGACCATGTTGCCAGACTCAACTCTCTAGTATTAGCTTCACTAACAACATCAGGTTTTCAAGGATTTCAGTCATCACTTATTTAAAAGATGTGTCAGCTTTTAAAAAAAAAAAGTTTCTCTAACTCTAAGAACCAGCTTCTCTATTCATGAAAAAAAACTCCAGACCCAGTGTCACCTTTTTTATTTTTTTTTCAGGTAGGAGATTTACAGCTGCCTTTGCTGCTCAGAATGCCACAGTAAACACTCAGAGGAATATCTTATCCTAAGGGCTCCCTTCCAACCTTCCTTAGAACCCATCAAGAGGTTCTGGGAAATCTGCATCCATTTCAGCTAATAGTTTTTAAAATGCATTGCTTTTCAGAGATGCAAACTATTGATTCTGCCTCAACAAATGCAGAGGGGCCTTCCTTTGTTAATTAAAGATTTATTTTTATTTATATGAAAGGCAATGTTACAGAAAGACACAGAGACACAAGGAGAATCTTCCCATCTGCTGGTTCACTCCCCCTACACACACACATACACACAAAGGACTGCAAAGATCAAGACAAGGCCAGGCCTGGAACCAAAGCCAAGGAGCCTGGAATTCTATGTGGATTCCCATGTAGGTACAAGGAGCCCAGGAATTTAGGCAAATTTCTGATTCCTACGCACATTATTAGGGAGCAGGATGGGAAATAGAACACCAGGGATTTCAACCAGTGCCCATATGGGATGCTGGCATCGCAAGTGGGTGGTGGCTTAACCCACTGCACCACAACACTAGACCCAGATATCTTCCTTTGTGACAAGTGCCCAGAGAAATCTAATGTGAATAACTCATGTTGAAACAAATGTGAATCAGAACTGTTTGCAGACCCTTTTGAATCACCTGTGCAGTTAAAAATGAGACTGTCCCCCTCTCAATATCTCTGATTTAATTCCTTTGGGGTGGACCCTTATCCTGTACCACACACACATATACATACATCCTCATGTTTTTAACTCACAACCTCGGCATCGCTCTGCATGTACTGCTGTATAAGTACCATGTGCTAACCGATTGCGCCACTGGAGCTCCACATCCTCATGTTTTTAAAATGTCCTGAAATGGCTCTAAAATACAGCCATGCTTGAGAACAATTTCAGTCTTCCTGAATGTTAGGCCCTTTGATAGCCACAGCTATCCTTCAGGAAGGAATCTCATTAACTAAAACCTACCAGTATCTATCTCTACGGAATCAATACCCTTAAATGGATATGTGCTTAAATAATGAAAGACAGCTTCATAGAGTAGGGCTGCCTAAGCGTTAGGCGTTCCCATGAGAAAATAGCCTTTCACAGCCAGCTTGGATCAAAACAAATTAAGCGCTAGGGAATTACAATGAGCACTGTCCTTCATATAACTACAGGACTACAGGTCTACCCACTTCTGCCACCACTGAGTGATCCTTGGCCTCTTCACCAGGCCTGTCTACATTCAGGTGGCTTTATCTCCAGGGACTCAGCATGGCACAACTGCAGAGCCCCAGTCCATATGCAGCACCGAAACTCTGCTGGGCAGTGGCCCCTGTCTCCTTCTTGCATTGCTTTCAGCTTTTATTTTAGAGTTCTGAACCCCTGACCATGGTACTAAGCCCATCTACCCGAACAGCCTGGATATACCAGGGGAGGGAAGGTCCCTGGTGTTCTTATACATCCAAATCTTTGCTCCTTCTTCCAACTCAGCTTGGTCTACCACAAATCAGGTCATTACTCCCTCAGGCCAGAAATATTGCTGGAGTAGCTAACTTTGTTCCTTTGATTTCTGCTCTTCTATTTTAGTCCTCCCTTCCCATTAGTTAGACTTATTAAGACACATTTCCTTTTATTAACTCTCTAGTTTCTTCCAGAATCATTGAGGCCTCATATACCTACCTCATGCCAAAGTCACACTTTCTTCATAGCCTATTAGATTCCTTTTTGTGGCGCCTTATTCTCCCATTCCACCTAGGACTCTCCAGAAACAACTGTGCGGCTCCCACAAACCATTGTTCTCACTGTCCAACAAGAAAAATGAGGTTCCTTCCCTTGCTCCTGAACTTGTACCTTCTGAAAGTATTTCCTCTCCCTTGTGCCTGCTAGATTGCCACTCATCCCTCAATAGCTCATGATCAGCTTTGTCTGTAATACCTTTGATCCCATCAGCCCACAGGGATTTTAAGTCCTGTAATACTGTCTTACCATGTGTTTGACTTATAATATTGCATTCTGGTCTTAATTATCTGGTAGTAGCCTTAGTAATCTGCCCAAATGGTGTGTTGTTTCCTCCAAAATATACTAAGGAATTCATTTTTTAAAGTAATATTTATTTACTTATTATTTGTTTATATATTTTAAAGAAGAGTGACATAGGACAGGACACACACACACACACACATAGTGAGAGAGAGAGAGGTTTTTCATTTACTCATTCACTTCCCTAATGGCTTTAACATCTAGGTCTGGACCAGGTCGAAACTAGGAGCCTGGAATTCTATCCTACTCTGCCACATGCATGGCAGGGGCCCAAGCACTTGGGACCATTCTCCACTGCCTTCCCAGGCACATTAGCAGGGTGTTGCACTGAAAGAAGAGCAGTCAGGACTCAAATGAGTGTTCTAATATGGGATGCCAGCATTACAAACAGGGTTTAATGCACAGAACAATACATGTACCAGGAAATAATTTCTAACTGAGTAATAAGAGGATTTTTTGATACAGAAGCTACATAAAGTTATGGGGAAATTTGTAGTTAAAATCAAAGAAAATGTTATGGTCTTTAGATAATAAACCTTCATCCACCATCGTTCAAGCCTCAAATGCAAATGCAAACGAGGGTTTCTTTTCCCCTAGACAAAGAGAACTGGCCTCATGCAATTACCTCTCTCTGTGCCAGCACAAGGCCCAATAAGAGGTCTGAGTTCAAATACATGAAAAGTACTTTGAAATGTCACTTGTTCACAACATCTGAGAAAACGCTGTCTTCTTTGCCCCCTACCAGTGTAATCAACTGTAATTTCAAATCAATATCTTGCCTCACCATGGATTGCTTTGTAAATCCAGTCTTCTTGTTGTTCTTTTTCTGCCTCATTACTTATCTCCTTCACCTACTGATACTAGTTGCTCCAGATACTAATGCAATTTTTCTTGGTAGTGTGAAGTAGATTCAGCTCCCTGGCAGTCAGATCTGAGTTTCCTGCATGTTACAGAACACATTTATTTTCTGGCTATTTGTTCTAGATCTTCAAGTACATTAAACTTAGTTTAAAACTGGGAACTCATCTTCACATTAAGCAGGGGACATTGCTCGAAATTAAAAGATTTTTGCTGATCCTCATGCAGTCATTGCAGGGAAAATCAGTGTCTGCCCCAACTACTTTAGGATGTACTGGGATAAGTTGAAAGAAGGATTGCCTTTCACTAATTGATTTTCTGCTCTTGTGTTATTTATTATTGTCTAAATATATGTGGAAACATTGCCTCTCTTTCCTTGAGAAAGTTTCCATCTATGTCTGAAGTTTTACTGTGGCTGTAGACGGATTTGGCATTTTCTAACATTCTGACTTTGTCTTTGTTGGGATGAGTTCTTCCTTTTCCTCCAAAGAAATCCTACATCCACACCAGCGTAAGCTCAGTCTTGTCCCTTTTCTGTTGTTTTCCTGCATCTCCCATTCATCTTTTCCTCTCCGGACTCCTGTGACTGTTAAGTATCATATCTAAATCCCTGGGTTTAATATTTGATTATGCTACTTTATCTCATTATTTCATTGTCACATATTCTATGTGCAATATTCTCATTAGAGCTACATCTTGTTACATCAGATACATCAGTTACAATTCTATCAAACTGGCATCTGTTTATTCTGTGTGGTATGTACATAGCCTTAAAATAATTATAATTAGCCTTGTTATGCTTTATATTTATTTCATGCCCATTAAATAGATGGGGAGCTCATTTAAGGATAGTGCATAGTCTTTGTTAAAAAGATTATTTATTTGAGATGCAGAGAACAGAAAGAGGGAGAGAGAAAGAGAGAGAGAGAATCTTTCATCCATTTACTCCTTAAATGTCCACAACAGCCAGTGCTAGTTCAGGTTGAAACCAGGAACCAAGAACTCCATCCAGGTCTCCCTTGGGAGTAGCAGGAAGTAAGATACCTAAATCATCAGCTGTTGCTTCCCAGGTGCATTAATGGGTAGCTGTATTAGAAGCAGGGTAACCAGAAATCAAGCCAGCAATCTCATATGGGGCACAGGTGTCCCAAATGGTGGCTTAACCCACTGCACCACAATTCCCTTCTCAAATGGTCTCTTACTAAAAATATTATCTGAATCCATTGATTTTTCTCTATTTCCACTGCTATATCCTTATCCAGACTGTAAGTGACAAAGGATAGCAGAGACATTTCTGATTTTGTTCCCAGTATAGTGCCTACCATATGGCAGATATTCAATAAACATATATTTAATGAATGAAGCAAAAAATTATGGCTTGTATCCATTTTCTACTTTCTGTGTAAAATCTTGCTCTTATTGGTATGATTGCAAGCAAAACATCCTTTTTAGATATTACTTTCAAAACTATAAAATAAGGAATATAGAACAAAGAATTTCATCTAACTCTAAAACGTGAGATGTAAAAATGTTTTATCAGAACAAAATCTATTTCTTGGAAAATATAATGGGCTAGTGATGCAGCCCAGGAGTTCAGACATGTACTTCTGGATTTGGCTTTGTCCTAATTGGACAAAGACTAACAGAAGGAGGGGCATCATGACAATTTGTCTACAGCCAAAAGCCTGTACATAAGCATGGTGCTCCCTGAAGTCATAACTCTAAGTGATAACAAAGCCCATGGCAATGTCTACCAACACACAAAGTATCACCTATATGCAGTAAACTCTTCTGGTCATCAAGATAATGCTACCAGGTTGCTGATGCTAGTAAGTTATAGCTGAGATTTGAATCCATAGTGAAGACCTGGACTCTGAAAGGGAGAAAATGTGATAGAGAGAATCTCTTGCATTCAGCAGTGTTTCAGCATATATGTGGAAAGAAAACACAAAAATGATGCAAATATATTTAGCAAAGTTCTCTGTAATGTGAATTTATTATATTTTTCAAAGGATTATTTTTATCTGACACAAATAAGAATTAATTAACTGTTCAGGAAAAGATATTCTAAAGAATATTAAGTGACAAATATATGCCTACTATTTTTGGGCTGTAGAAGAGAGGGCATATGCCTGTTCTTTATCTTCAATATCTTAGAAAAACATCTGAACAAATAGATTCTTAAATTGAAAACATGAGACTGTAATATCTCCCCCCACCGTTCTCTGTTTTTCAAATAAATAAAAAAGCAAGAAAACCTTAAGAAAAGCAAATATAAAAATATATTGCTACATATGGTTAAATGGTCCCTACATAATGATATATTACATATATATGTATATATATATATATATATATATATATATATATATATAGTGTGTGTGTGTGGTGACAAAATTTTATGGTCTACGTCTATTACTTTGCCTATACACAATCTCATGTTGCTGCACAACATGAATATTTTTCTCTTTGTCTCAGGAATACTGTACTAGTATTTAGGACAAAAACATAATATTGAAATCTTTAATGAAAAGCATTCAGCAAATACAAAATATTAACAGTATCATGCTCTTTGCATATAGGCAATTCTGTGACACTTCTATTTTCCACACACCCTCATTTTGAATCTTGACATCCATTCTTGAATTTCCCAGGATCAGGAAGCGTATGGCAAGACCTCTTCCACATTTCTGAAATAAAGTCATCCACAATTAAAATGGTTTACTGGAAACAGATGGACTTCCCGCAGAGATTAACCCAATTATCTTTGGTTTAAGAGCCAGAAAAAGCCATAAGATCATTATCTTACAAGACAAGAATTTTATCGTGATGCCAATCTCATTACATGAGTGAATGGAGGTGTTTAGTGATAGTTCTCCTGCATAAATATTCTTAATAGATTTAGTTTTTCAAACTCTGGGCTGCTCATTATTTTCAAATGAAAGATGTTGACAGATGAGTGGTGCCGTGCATTACAGAGGCCAGAGGCTCTACTACATGTAGCTTCTTCCACAAAGACAAGAGAACTATTTTCAGCGGCAAGAATTCACTTGTATATTCCTAGAAATGTTGAAACTGCTTTTGTCTGCATTTTACTCAGGAACAAAATTCATAGAGTTTAGATATTTCACAAAAACAACTTTTGTCTGAGAATACAACATGTTAATAGGCCAATCTTATATTTTAAGCTCTGAGGTACATTTGATCTTTTCAAAAGTCAATTCCTCTAAATAAAGTTCTAAATTTGGTTTATTTTGACTGGGGTAGAGATGGAGAAAGTGAATCACTTCTCGGCCTTTTGGCTAAGATCAAGTGTGGAAATGGAGGAAGTAATGATAGTTGTTAAGCATAAAAGGATAGGTTTGGAAGTTATATTTGGTGCAGTGGCTTAAGACACCTTTTGGAACATATATGTTCTATATGGGAATGCTTGAGTTTGAGTCCCAGCTCTGTTTCTGATTCCAGCCCTCTGCTCTGGTGCACTCTGGGAGGCCACAGGTGATTGCTGAGGTACTTGGGTCACTGTCACTAAGGTGGGAGATCCAGCTTGAATTTTGGGCTCCTGACTTCAGACTGGGCCAACCCTGGCTGTTGTGGCATTTGGCAAATGAGCCAAAGGATAGAAATTATCTCTGTCTGTCTCTCTCTCCATGCTTTTTTTTTTTTAAGATTTATTTATTTATTTATTTGAAAGTCAAAGTTATACAGAGAGAGGAGAGACACAGACAGGGGTCTTCCATCCGATGGTTCACTCCCCAGATGGCCGCTCTGGCCAGAGCTGTGCCTATCCGAAGCCAGGAACCAGGAGCTTCTTCCAGGTCTCCCACTATGGTGCAGAGGCCCAAGGACTTGGGCCATCTTCTACTTCTTTCCCAGGCCATAGCAGAGAGCTGAATTGGTAGAGGAGTAGCCGGGCCTAGAGCCGGTGCCCATATGGGATGCCGGCGCTTCAGGCCAGGACATTAACCTGCTGCACCACAAACACCAGCCCCTCTCCATGCTTTTCAAAAAAATTAATAAATAAAACATTTTTTTTAAAATTTGTTCCTAAGTAATTCTCATGCTTGGCTTCATTTGTTTATGTTGTATAAAGCAAATGAAAGGGAGGACACAGATGCTGTGTTTCTTTTTCAAAGGGAGGATATAATTTGTCTCAATTGTAATAAGATGAGATAGTCAAGCATAAACTAGAGAAAATTCTGAACCTCACACTGATCCTGTACAGCAAGAGTTTGGGGTGGCTGGCGCCGTGGCTCACTAGGCTAATCCTTCGCCTGCAGCGCCGGCACCCTGGTTTCTAGTCCCGGTTGGGTTGCCAGATTCTGTCCCGGTTGCTCCTCTTCCAGTCCAGCTCTCTTCTGTGGCCCAGGAAGATAGTGGAGGATGGCCCAAGTGCTTGGGCCCTGCACCTTCATGGAAGACCAGGAGGAAGCACCTGGCTCCTAGCTTCAAATAGGCACAGATTGCTGCCTGTAGCAGCCATTTGAGGGGTGAACCAACAAAAGAAAGACCTTTCTCTCTGTCTCTCTCTCTAACTCTGCCTGTCCAAAAAAAAAAAAAAAAAAAAAAAAGAGTTTGGGGTGTGTATTGGAGGAGGGGCAATTGCAATAGACCTTTAAGAAAAAGCAGTGGCAGAATTTCAGTGTTAAGAATCCGAAACAGTGCTCTTAATGCCTGTTACAAAAATTTGTAATAAGCAGCAAGCAAATTAGTGCTGAAATGTTTTACAGTCTACATAGTGTGGCTAAAATGTTGACATTTTTAGAGTAGTATATAAATCACCTTCATTTCATTCAGGGCTGGTGTATTCCATAGGGCATATTAGGCACAATGCCTAGAGTCGATGATGACTTTAAGGGCCAAGAAAATGATCTAATTTTAATTTATTTAAAAATATTTAGATAAATGACTATAATAATAATAATTATGCAATACTAAATTCAGCATGCATTACTATGTTAATCATTATGACAAGTTTGTGACTTCTTTATTTGAAAGGCAGAGCTACATAGAGAGGGGAGACACACACACACACACACACACAGAAGAGAGAGAGAAGAAAGAAAGAGAATCAGCTGGTTCACTCCCCAAATAGCCACAACAACCAGGACTGGTCCAGGCTGAAGCCAGGATCTTGAAACTCCATCTGGGTCATCCATGTGAGTGGCAGGGGCCCGAGTACTTGGGCAATCTTCTGCTGCTTTCTCAGGTGCATTAGCAGGGAGCTGGATTAGAAGTTGACCAGCCAGGACACCAACTGGTGCTTATGAGGGATGCCAGCATCACAGGCAGCAGCTTAACCGCGTGCACCACAACTCTAACACCTGTCATATATATTATTGGTTAACTGGATAATTTTTCATCTTTACATTTTTTTAATAAAAGAAGAAGAGGTTCTCAAAAGAAAAACTGCTTAGAGTTTGCAGAAGTTATAACATAACCTTGAACTCACTCTATGTGAAAATAATGAACGTATTTAAAGCAGCTTCACTTCTGAAATTCTTAGAACTTTAACATTTCTTTAGCCTATGATAATGGAAGAAGCACCTATACTTGAAATGTCTGTGGACACATCAACTTGTCCAAAAACCTATCCAAGAAGGTAAGAAAAATTCTGTACAATAAAGAGAAACTGCACCATCCTAATGGGGAGCAAATCACAGGCCAAGTCTCTCTGTGCTTGTCTCTCTCTGTGAGGGTTTGAGTCCCAGCTCTGTTTCTGATTCCAACTTCTTGCTCTGGTGCACCCTTGATGGCCATAAGTGATTGCTGAAGTACTTGGGTCACTGCCACTAAGGTGGGAGATCCAGATTGAATTTTGGGCTCCTGACTTCAGACTGGGCCAACCCTAGCTGTTGCAGGCATTTGGGGAATGAGCCAAAGGACAGAAGCTCTCTCTCTGTGTTTTGTCTCTCTCTATCTCCATGCTTCTCAAAAAATTAATAAATAAAACAAATTTTTAAATGTCTATTAGTTAAAATAGGCCAAAAGCATAACTCATGTGTTCTTTGCTGCATTGTGTAATTTTTCTGAAAACTTTGACCTTTCCTGGACAAGGATTTTCCCATTATTTTTTGTTTCTTTAAGGTAAAAATGAGGAGTCTGCAGTGAATAAGACAATATGATTTGATTACTCTCTTCTCCCACTTTGTTTCTACTGGTGCTTTGAAAATAAATCTATGGGGTTTTCCTTATCTATATACTCTATATCTATTTTATGTCATCTATCTATCATCAAGGTACATTTTACAGTTTAATATAGAGAAATATTTGGGAAAGAAAATAAGAACTATTATACAAAAGAACTTCAAAAAAACAGTTAAGTTTGTGATTATAAAATAAACTGAAAATATGTCATTGCTAAAATTAAAAGAAAAATAAGAAAGGAAGGAAGACAGTGGAGTGGGAGTGTGGGTGGGAGGAAGGGTAGGATGGAAAGTATTATGTTATTAAATCTCTGAGTATGAATTACATGAAATTTGTTCACCTATATAGACAAAAATTATGTCATTGCTAAAATTAAAAGAAAAAAGAAAAAAAAGGAAGGAAGACAGTGGGGTGGGAGTGTGGGTAGGAGGAAGGGTAGGATGGGAAGTATTATGTTATTAAATCTCTGTGTATGAATTACATGAAATTTGTTCACCTATATAGACAAAAACTAATAAAATAAGTAGATAAATAAGTTTGTTGAAAATGAAATTAAAAGGAAATGTGCATTCTCCATGAACTTTTCAAAGTCCCCACAGACACTACAATTTGTACACTTTTTAGAAAAATTCATAAACTCACAAAATAACATTCTAAAAATTTAATGTATACATAGAGTTTTAAGGTTACAGATGAAACATATAAACAGGTAATTATGAGGGAAATAAAAGGAGACACTGGGAATGAAGGGGAAATTAAATAAAATTTAACAAGATCAGGTCTTGATTCTTATACCACAAATAACTGAACATGGCAGAAGAGATTTCAGTGCCTATACTGGCTCTTGAGAATAATATATAGTAGTTCAAAAGAAAGAGATAGTATTTTGCGTCAGAATGAGTGAGAATAGCTTTAGAGAGCATACAAAATTTAAATTATGTCTTGACGGAGAACTATAATACATGAGCATAAAAAGGGGGTGCTAGATATGATTCATGAAAGGGAAGATCAGGGCAACATTTAAGGGGTGGGCCAATGAAAGGAAGATACAGTTCAGAGCAGTTAGTAAATTCATTACGCTTCCAAATATGAAAATGGAGCCCCAGGTACTCAGTGGATAGGGAGAGTGGCATTGGTAAGGGCTTGTCATCATTGTGAAACCACAGGGCCTTTACAAATAAGGCTTTCGTGGACAGACACATAGATAATAGTGATGTTAAAATGGGCCATGTCTCTTTTCTGCAAGAAAAGAAGAAAAAAAAATCTGCAATCCTTCCTCTTCTCTTGCTGTAACAATTCTGGGAAAGAAAAGAAGTCTATCATTCAACTGATCCCAGGGATAAAGACAGGCAAGGTCATGTCCCCTCACACAGAGAGAGACAGGCGCAGAGAGACCTGGCCTGTGATCTGCTCCCCATTAGGGCGGTGTGGCTTCTCTTAATAGGCCCTGATCGTTTTTCAAGTAGCAAATCTGTCCAGCAGAAGGCGGTGAGCTATTGTTATCATTTATTCTGATCCATGGAACCCAGTTGATAAAAAGGTTAGAAATGCCACCTCCAGACATGCACTACATCAGATGTGCTTAAAACTGCAATTCAGACTGAGCTCCAAATAGTTTCAGCCTTTCCTGTCATCTCTTGTGCAGGAATAATAACCCACAATAACAGCAGCCCTCTTCGCTTCTAGGTTAGTATTAAAGGAATGAACATAATTTACACCCATTTATAAGCATACATATCTATATATAATAGCAATACCGTGGGAAACCTATGAAGATATCAGTCTGAGCAATATGAATAAATACAGAGTATTATGAGAGATGAAACAGTAGGGTAGAGGGAAAAAAGGAATAGGCTCTTATTCAAAGTCTTTAGGTCATGTGTTCTATCCTTATCCTCTCATAATTTTTTTAAGCCAACACATGCTGACGTCTTCTGTCCCTTACATTCATTAGCTACTCAGCTATCTATCCCATTGAATATAGTCAAGATGTTTTCTACGTGTTATTTAAAATTTTCAATTTTATATAGATCTTCTTCCAAAGCATTTCCTAAATAAAAGATTCTGTTTATAACTATCTTCATTATATGTCTTAGTGAAATGAATGAGTAAATATTGAGGCTTATATAATGAATTTTCCTCTGATATCACTTATTTGAATATTTCATAAAATATTGTTAATCTACAATGCTTGTGGGTCCATTTAGTGTAAGTTTTTTGTTATGTCTTGCAATAGTTTTTTATTCTCTTGAAGAAGATACACTCCAATGTCTGAAACAGAACTAATAAAGTAGAATACACCTATATAAGAGATCAGACAATATATTAAAGGCTTATGAATACACACATAGCCATCTGATTAACAAGACAGTAACAAATAATCAAATAAGCACCATTTCCAACTTGATATTACTTCTCCACAAAATTTCAATAAATAGAGCTTACAAAAATACAGAAATAGGAGGAAAAGAAAGAAATCACATTCTAACATGAACACACCACTGGCCCAACTGACACTTTCTCTGTTTCAGCAGAGATGTGAATTGATGTTACAAGTGCTAATCTTCAATCCCAATGGAGTATTCAATCAACTAAGATTCAGTTACCTTAGGCATATTGGTCTACCAAGACCTTATAGTAAAATAAGATTCCTTAGAGAAGATCCACAACAATAGTTGAAATACAGTTTAAACAAATAATGAAAATCTGAAACAAAATAAAATAAAATAAACCAAACTAAGGCAATCTGAAAATCAAATATTGAAGATAATAAATAGAGGGGAAATTGTACTGGAAATTAGATGTCATTCACATCCACAGGAACTGTATGCATCATTATTAGCCCACAATAACATTGGATAATTCCCTTTTTCATGCACAGAGTTCAGATAAAATACACCTAGATACCTTTCTGGAACAGTAGTTTCCATGTTTGTGTCTTTGTAAGAATGGTGGTGGATTACTTTTGTGCTTGTTTGATTGCTTAGGTCTTTTAATTCTGTCTCTTCTCTGACAGTAGAATACTCTGTTGCTGTCCTGGAAATCTACAAGTGTTGGCCAACATAAACTCCATCAGGCAAGAGATATGGAAAGGTGAGGGTTTTTCAGATACCAGCTAATACAACCCATTAAGTTTGGTTAGCTCCTAAAAAAAGTCCATTCCTTCACCCTATTGGCTATATCTGCTAGAATACTATAATTATTCACATTGAGTTATATACAGGATTTGTTCCCCCAATGATGGTAAAACATTCTGTATGCAAGCCAGGAGCCCATTATGTGCTTGTATTGAGTAGGTAGCCTTGGGAATGGCAGGGGAAGAATGGGATGGCACAAATTGCAACTTTCAATGTGATATGCTATGTTGCTTTTCCTTTTTGTTGAAGCTTGTGGAAAGACTCAAGAAGCAAAAAATGTAAGATCTGAGGCCCAGACAACCTGCAGAGAGACAGCACCATTGTCGGAGAAGAATGGAATAAAGAACTGACATGTAAAGAAGCTAAGTGATCTTATTTAGTTGAGATTAAAGTCAAACTAAGAGACATAAAACTAAAACTGAGGAAGAAGTTGAAAAAACCACGGGATGGAAATTTTGAAGCTAATTTGAGAAAGTACATGAAGAAAGTTAACTTTGATCAGAAATATTAAAGAAGTCATCTTGAAAACCTATATAAATGTGTATGCATTTAGTGTTAGAGTTAAAAATAAGGTATACTAAAGATTGGGAGTTAAACCATCTTTCACAATAAACTCCTTCTTCATCGAAACTTTACTGAATCAAAACTAAAGTAAAACTCTGTGGAGATAAGACACAGTCAGTAAGTAGAGGGCATTCATGGCCTCTGAGGAGATTACTCTTCCATGTGAGCCTCAGTAATACCTAAATAGTCAGTCAAAAGTTAGAAACTAAAGTTATAAAATAACATGTCAAGATAATTTTCACCCTATATGTTGGATATATACAGTTTTGGGGATAGAAGAGGGGACTTAGTAGATATTTATGAAATAAAGTTATCTTGTTATATGTCAAAATTCATATCACTTAGTAAAATGTCTTCCTTAGAAAGGGTAACATAGGAACTGTTGCTGTGGTATAGAGGGTAAAGTCACCGCCTGCAGTGCCGGCATCCTACATGCGCGCCAGTTCGAGTCCTGGCTGCTCCACTTTTGATCCAGCTCTCTCTGTTATGGCCTGGGGAAGCACTAGAAGATTGTCTAAGACCTTGCGCCCTTGTACCCACGTGGGAGATCCAGAAGAAGCTCCAAGCTCCTGGCTTTGGATCGGCATAGTTCCAGCCATTGCAACCAACTGGGGAGTGAACCAGCTGATAGAAGTCCTCTCTCTCTCTCTCTCTCTCTCTCTCTCTCTCTCTCTCTCTCTCCCCCTCTCCCTCTCCTTCTCTCTCTGTGTAACTCTTTCAAATAAATAAATGAATCTTAAAAAAAAGAGAAAGGTTAACATGGTCTTGGGGCCAGATAACAGCATCGAAACTTTATGTCTGCATTATATTTTTGGCTTTTCAAATAACGCCCTCTACTTCCTTAGAAAATTTATGTAGGTGACGATTCCATTTGTGACAAGGTAATAAGGACACTAATACATACTTAGAGAACTCTCATGAGTGTTTGAAGAGCTAATTGGCTAATATTTGCCAAGTACTTTGAGAATGAGAAGTGCTAAATAGTAATACTATAATGTAATTCTTGTTGAAGGTTAATAAACTTGAAGGGAGAGTGTCCTACAAAATACAAGCTTGTGGAAAAAGGATGCCTTCATCTTCTCCAAGTAAGAGATGAGAACAACATGCCTAAGTATTTCCCTCAAGCACCTGAAATGTTGTTGGGGGCCCTAGAACTAGCACCATTTACCATCACAATCTTCATCACTCCTACTTTTCAACCATGATCTATTGGTACTGGAATGTGGTTAGAACAGGAGATTAAAATACCAATGAAGAAAAAAGAGAAATATCCTTTAAAAACAATCAAAAATTAATAAATGAACATATTTTGTTTCAAAAATACTTAATGGATGCTTGAAAATTCCCATTAAAGACCCAAAATTCTACTAATGTGAATAATTGACTTCTGTGAGATGATAGTCTACATTACATTTTATTCCAGAGCCCATGCCAATTTTTTTTCTTGGTAAGACTTTCAGTGCATCAGTGTTGTACTGCTGTTTTCCATCATTTAAAAGGATATGAACCTAAATTCAGCTTAAATCAGATGTGGAAAGTGAATGAAATCACAGACTCCTGATACTGTTAGGTTCCTCAACCCTTAACAGGTGGTGGACTGATCAAATTATGCATTACATTGATTATTGGCGACATAGCTCTTATTTTTTATCTGTCTGACTTTTGTTCCCACTATTCAAGGCATCCATGGATATTTTTTGAGGGCTATGATCTCTCAGATCTATTAATTTTTCTTTTTTCTTACTCTATAGCATTTTCAGTCCCTTGGTGTCCTTAAAGACCTTGGTGTCCTTAAAGACCTACATTACATAGCCATTTTTTTTCTCCTCTCTGAAATGATGCTTCTTTGTCTCTGGCTCCTTTTCTTTCTTCCTATAAACTAATAAAGGTATTTCTTCAAGGCCATTCACACACACTTTGGATCCTCCTGCCGTGACTATATAAAAAATATAATCCCATTTTAGAACTTTAAAGATCACCTCCATAAGAAGTACTGCAAACTTAGACTTTTTTTTTCTTACTTGCATTTCACATTTCTAATATCCTGCAAAAACTCTTATCTGAAGTGTTTCACATACCTTTTCCATTCATTACATTTAAGACTGATTATATAATTTTACCTGCAAATCCTTTCTTCCTTTGGACTTCTCTTTCTAATTAATGGTCGTCTTCTTTGTACCATTTTGATTATTCTTTTTTCTTGTCCACAACATTGACATGGTTTCCAATTCAATAGTTTCATAAAACATCTGTCATTTCTTCCCTACTTTTCTTCTTAATTGTATGAATAACATTCATCACTTACATTAACTTGTGTCCTTCCAGTGGTTTTCTAAACTGGTGTCTTTACTGACAATTACTCTTCAGTAACATTCATCTTATACTTTGCTTTCATATTAATCTTTTTGATGAGGAACTCAATAGTATTGTTCCTTCTGCCTCAAAAATGTCATGACTTCTATTAACCTTGCTGCTACTTCACCTTACTTGTTCTTATCACTTTGGTAAAATTCAACTTTTTATACCTCTTATAAATTCTCAAGAGCTCTGTGTGTTTCCTTCCATGTTCTACCTGCTTAGAATTATCTATTCCTTTTTCTCTGCTTGTGTAGCTTTTTTCCTTCTCCAGGTTCCTACTCTACAGCACTTCCCCTGAACTATCATATGTACTCATGCAAAATAACAATTTCTCTAAAAACACTAGCTGGGTGGCCAGTGCTGTGGCTCAGCAGGTTAACGCCCTGCCCTGAAGCATTGGCATCCCATATGGGCACTAGTTATAGTCCTGGCTGCTCCACTTCCAATCCAGCTCTCTGCTATGGCCTGGGAAAGCAGTGGAGAATGGCCCAATTCCTTGGGCCTCTGCGCCCACATGGGAGACCCTGAAGAAGCTCCTGGTTCCTGACTTTGGATCAGCACAGTTCTGGCCGTTGCGTCCAACTGGGGGGTGAACCAGGGGATAGAAGACCTCTCTCTCTCTCTCTCTCTCTCTTCCTCTCTCTCTCTCTGCTTCTCCTCTCTATGTGGAACTCTGACTTTCAAATAAATAAATAAATCTTTGGGAAAAAAAAAAAAAGAAAGACTAGAATCTTTTCTTTAAAAAAAATAAAATAACACACACTAGCTGAGTGATCTGGACCAGTCTATTACAATCACTGTAGAAAACTCTTTGTAAAAAGTTGTTTTCTATTTTTTTTTTCTGTGAGTACAGACTGAATAAAAATATCTTCATTTGCAGCTGTATAATTTCAAATGCAACCCTGTCCTTTGTTGGGTTATTAAGTGGAAACTTTTAAGATGGTTTAGATTTAATTTTGAAATCTAAATGTAACCAAAGACAGGTTCCAGATGAATAGACAATGGAAGCTAAATCACCAAATGGCAAAGTGCATTTATTTGGTCATACTTTTCCTCTTCTATGCAATGATCTTATAAGATGATGATCTTATAAGATGGTGATGATGCCAGTAGTAGTAGAAATAACATAGTGGGGAGGGAGTATGGTAGGACAAAGGCAGAAGATAAATAAGGTTATTTAATGCAAGGCAAACTTCTTTTTTTTCCTGAATTTCTACAATCATGATATTACTCTCAAATAAATAATATCTTGACGCTTATCTGAAATCTGTTATTTGAGCACAATCTCAAATGATAAGTGCACTTATTTGGGGAAAGCCATGACTTGTATAGAATAAATGCACAGCACATAATTGCTGAATAAAGAGCAATATCCCCCATTTATTTTCCCACTATGGCTAACACAAAGATAAATAGGATATGGACAATACCAGTGAATTACCCTAAAATTAATCATCTAGTTATCTCAATAATGCTTACAATTTTCTCGTGGTCTTCTTATTGAGATACATCAGTATAGATTGATTATCAACTTTCAATTGTCTAGTGTGCTTTTGGCTCTTTATTTTTTTCACTTGCCATAAGTTGTTTCTTACCTTAGAGACTCTGTAATTCTCCAGTTAGCTTTACATCATAATTTGACCCTTCTTACCCTGGACAAATTCCTCCTTCTATACTATGACTGGCTCTGGCACTTGGCTTGGAAAAAAGAAATTAACAATTACTCCAGTTGACTTTCTTAAAATCACATGCCAGATGACAGATATATATATATATATATATATATATATATGCGCCATGGAACATTATCATAAATTTAAATGATGGGATGTGAGATTGAACAGCAGATGACAGAGGTTGAATCTGCAAGTGATCAAGTTGAATTAGTACTATACATCTTGTATAGTACTACATACAAAAGGTACATTTATAAGAAAGAATAACAGGAAGAAAGCAACTGTAGAAAGGATAATAAGAAAACAAGAATGAAAGATATGGAAAAGATAGATATTATTATACATGAGAAAGAAATGGAAGGTAACTCTCCACAACAGCTATTGAGTTCCTGAGAAGTTTACTCACAATTATAGATCAAGTTTTCTTAAGTTGTCTTAAGAGAAACTCAATGAATCTTTGTTACCTTGATTTTTTACATGCTAAAAGGCCTAACCAGCAAAATCCAAGGAATTCAGAACTGTACCTCAGGGATACCATAATAAAAAGCAGTTGCTATGGATCCTGAAATTTTTATCATCAGAGGAGAAGCATTAATTCCTACATTTATATATGTGTGTTTCTGTGTGTATATTTGGTATATTCTATTTTGAAAAATGTATTGGTCTATTAAAGTTTCATAATATTTCATATTTGAAATACCAGCAGAAGTAGGTCAGTGGGTGGGTGGTTTCTTCATCCACTGTTAGAAGGGCAGCCCACCACACAGGTGGCAGGAGGAGTTTTGAAGGCCACTGAGCATTCAGTGTTTGTTCAATTTATCACAATTACAACAACACCTGCACCAAATGATTATATGTTCACCCACAGAATCTACTGAGGGGAAAAAGATGCCTCTGTCATGATTTGGAGGAATATACACTAATAGCAAAAGATTTGTTTGTCAGCCAACTCCCTGTTTTTCCTTTGGTGTTCTACAAATTAGAAAATCAAGATCTTAGGAAATAAAGTGATTCCCTAGGGCTGAAGGACTAATAATTAGTGGCAAGTAAAGAACAGAACTGAGGATTCTCATGATATTCGGACTTTCACTCTTCCCAAATAGGATTGACTATGGGAATGTGGTCCCAGACACTACTATCACTGAACACTTGCTAATCAGGAAAGATGGACTAATAGTCATGCATGCTTGCCTTTCTTTGCACATTATTAATGGTAACTACAGGTCTTTCCATCTCTTTTCTGCCCAGTGAATATTGGTATATTCCAAAACTCATATAGTTTCTTATCCTCTCTGAAATGTCCCTATATTTCTAAGACAGTATTCATTTTTCATCATTAGTGGTTTCATAGCCCTGCTTCATACCACTGTTATAAGGTGTCTCTGTGATTTGTACCTATATCTGTTTTATTTGTGGTCTTTCAAATATTTGATATCAAAGACCATGTCCATCACATCTCTTGATTTCTGCAACCAAACACTGCTTGGTTCACAGTAATTGCCCAAAGCATATTTGCTAGATGAAAACATTAACATAAAAAGAGAATTGCAACACATTATTATTTTATTATTCTGCCATATGACTTATCTTTCACATCCATATACACACAATTTAATTCTCAGCCACTAATTGGAAGGTACTAGTGGAGAAGTATGACAGAGAAATTGTTTATTTTTTTTTTTGCCATATTTCTCAGAATTGGACTGGAATAAATGTTGGAGAATGGAGGGAGTAACAAAGACATTTTGATCACATCGTAATTAGCTTTGACAAGTCCTTTACCCTTATTGTGTCTCAGTTTCTTATATCTTAAATGAGAAAAATACCAAAAAGCTCAAAGATATGTAGTGGAGGAAAAATGTAGTGAAGATGAGACTGTATACAAAGGGCAATGCTCATTTGAATATTATTATTATTTATTTATTTTTTTTGGACAGGCAGAGTAGACAGTGAGAGAGAGAGACAGAGAGAAACATCTTCCTTTTCCTTTGGTTCACTCCGCAATGGCCACTGCAGCCAGCGCGCTGTGGCCAGTGCACCACGCTGATCCGAAGCCAGTTGCTTTTCCTGGTCTCCCATGCTGGTGCAGGGCCCAAGGACCTGGGCCATCCTCCACTGCACTCCCGGGCCACAGCTGAGAGCTGGACTGGAAGAGGAGCAACCAGGACAGAATCCGGTGCCCCGACCGGGACTAGAACCTGGTGTGCTGGCGCCGCAGGCGGAGGATTAGCCTAGTGAGCCACGGCGCCAGCCTGAATATTATTAAGACCATGAAACTATGGTGATGATATTTGTGATGCAGAAATAGGGAAACTACCCAGATCGGAACTGCTGTCACTATTTTTCATTCAGCATTAAATTTTATCAAAATGTCTTATCGAGTGCCTTTTTCCAAGATACTTTATTTATCAACAATCCCAACTGTCTCTTAATATTGTATTCATTCAGTGATTTTCATTTTAAAATACAGAGGTCATCATGTTCTGCAAGTGACACTTTTGTGAGAAATTGTGTTCTGAATTCAAATTTTGTCACTTACTAATTTGGTCACTATATACAGGTTTAACCAAAAAAAATATAACTTAGCTGCTTTGTCTTTTAAATGTTAATGATGACTAAAGATGCCTTGTATGGCTCTTTTTATAATAAAATGAAATACAATGGTTCCACAAAGTGTCTGGCAATAGAATAATAAAAAGAAGTAACAACAAAGAAAAAGTGATTATTATCAGCTATCTAAACTTTTATCAGCTACCTAAAATATCTTCAGTCATTTGTCATCATGACAGAAGTTTTAATACTATAACTTACCTCATTTGTATTTAAAATACATACATGTTAGAGTAGGCACATTGTATCAGTCTTTTTTTTTTTTTTTAATTACTATGACCAAATATCTCAGGCAGGCTACATTATAAAGAAAAGAGACTAATCTTGACTCGTGGTTCTGAAGGTGTGTGGTCTAGAGGTCTCATCTGGTGATGACTTGTTTTCTGTCAGAATCCTCAGGGAATACACAGTATCAGAGGGCAAGAGGCAGGGAGCATATGTCACAATGCACACACGTGTGGTCTCTTTCCCTCTTCTTATACAGTCCAGTCAGCATGGTTAAATTATAGGGTTTTACCCTAATGACCTTATCTACTGTTACTCAGTTCCCAAAGGTCCAGACTCAAAACACCATTGTCAGATTGTTTCCAGCCTCATGGTACCTCACAGCGGGAATTAAACTCATGATTTCTGGAGTACAACCAATTTTTTTTTCTTTTTTTTTTCTTTTTTTTTTTTTTTTTTGACAGGCAGAGTAGACAGTGAGAGAGAGAGACAGAGAGAAAGGTCTTCTTTTTTCCATTGGTTCACACCCTAAGTGGCTACTACAGCTGGCACGTTGTGCCCATCCGAAGGCAGGAGCCAGGTGCTTCTCCTGGTCTCCCATGCTGGTGTAGGGCCCAAGGACTTGGGCCTTCCTCCACTGCACTCCCGGGGCCACAGCAGAGAGCTGGACTGGAAGAGCAGCAACCAGGACAGAATCCAGCGCCCTGACCGGGTCTAGAACCCAGGGTGCCGACCCTGCAGGCGGAGGATTAGCCTAGTGAGCCGTGGCACCAGCCAAGGACAATCAAATTCTAACCATAACATACAGGGTCTGGAAATCTAAATCCAAATGTTGGATTGGGGTCTTACTTTGAATTTTTTCAGACTCAAAATGTGGTTTATGTCAATCCTGACAATACTGCTGCTGCTGCTGCTACTACTAATACTACTACCAATAATAATAAAGCTATTAGTATGTCCATACTTAAAATTGTCTGACAGTAGCAATCAAAAACCCTGACAGAACTGTATTACCAGAGGCTACCACAGCTTTATACAAAAAACAAAAAGTATTTCTACAAGGACATCTGTCCTGCAACTGTCTGTTCAACCTCAGATTAAGGTCACTCTTGCTAGTAATCAATGTGACCAAGGTTATTGCTTCATAATTATCTGATGCAATCCTCCTCAATTTTGTCTTTAAGACCTTTGCTTGAATCAACTTCTTTGAATATGCCCGTATTTACCGAGGCATGTGTATTCTCATTGCAATGTTCTGCTATTGCCAAATATTCCTCAGGGAAACTCTCTCATTTTTGTTCTGTTTTGTTGCTGTTTATTTTTTTCATTTGCCATCACTAATGTGTAAACACAGTGATAATGATAATATATACCACATGACATTGTTTAGATAAAATAAGAAGTGTGTAAACATTTCAAATAATAAGCTGGAACATGGTATAAAAAATAATGCTGTGATAATGAATGTATTGAGACATGATTCTGGCTCTAGTCTATGCACCAGACATACATTAGGCCATTATTCTATGTAACAACCAATTTTACAAGTAAATAAACTGAAGTTGAAGCTGAAGTTTGGTGATTTCCTTCAAGTCTCACAGCTGTCAAGTTGGGGGGGAGGGGGAAAACACTCCTAGATACTTGGATTAAAGGGTCTGTTCAAGCAATGACCACTATGCCATGTCATTCTGTCCAAAAAAATCAGCTTACTCTGAAGTAGGATCTCCTGCAATAACCAAATATTCACTGGAGAGCTTATACCAGCATAATCGCTTTAGCATTAAACTCTTGGGAGTCCTTTACCAGTAATCAGATAAACCTGAAGGAGAAACTGCCAAAATGTTTCAATTATGGATCAGAAGGAAGGTGCAATAATCCAAACATGAATTTTGGGACTGGTGCTGTGGTGTAGGGGGTAAAAGCTGACGCCTGCAGTACCAGCATCCCATACTGGTGCTGGTTCAAGTCCTGGCTACTCCACTTCTGATCCAGCTGTATGCTATGGCCTGGGAAGTCAGTGGAAGATGGCCCAAGTCCTTGGACCATTGCACCTGCATGAGAGACCCGGAGGAAAAAGCTCCTGGCTCCTGGCTTTGGATCGGATCATCTCTGGCCGTTGCGGCCATCTGGGGAGTGAACTAGTGGATGGGAGACCTCTGTCTCTCTCTGCCTCTGCCTCTCTGTAACTCTGCCTTTTAAGTAAATAAGTAAACCTTCAAAAAACAAAACAAAACAACAACAACAACAACAAAACCATGAATTTTGCCTCAGATCTAATTTCCCCCTGTTCTTCACTTACGATTTATCCCATATCCTGGAAGATGCAGATTGGGTCCAACCCTCTTCATAGTATAGATCCTAGGATACAACCAATTCTAGGCAATAGGGGGAGATTGTGACCTGACTGAGTTACAAAGATTTGGCTGTGGGGGCAGTGGGACTACCAGGTAGCCAAGGGAATCTGGCCTTCTCCATTGGTCTATATAGCTTGCGGTAACAACTAGAAAGGAAGTAGTTAAGCTTCTGAGGAGAGATGTTTTAAAATGACATTCTAACCAAAAGTACTTATAATTTTATCCATATACAATATCAATATACTTAATACATATTATGTAATAAATAGTATTATATGTAATGAATTATATATTATAAAACATATATCACAATATAATATAATATATAACAGAGTATAAATTATATATATATATATATATAAATGCTATATAAATAATACATGCATATTTTCAAATGTCTGCCACATTGTGGAGAGGGGGTCCCCTATCAGGCTAGAAGCTGAGAGCCCCTGAAACCCAATCTGAGTTTGCCACATGTATAGCTGGGACCGGAGTACTTGAGCCTTCACTTGTTTCTTCCCAGGTGAACACTAGCAGGAATGCTGATTCTGCACTATGGAGTGGAATCAGGACTCAAACCAAGTCTCTCTGATTTGGAATCCTGGTGTACCAAGACATGACTTAACTACTGGGCTTAATGCTGGCTCCTTATGTATTCACAATATGTTTTGTTTCCCTTTCACTGCTGTTGAAATGTTCCTACTCTGGAGAGCCAAGAGCTGTTTGCCTGCCATGTCAGCTCAGTCCCAGGAGGAACCTCCCCAGCCGCCATCCTTGTTCCAGCCAGTGGCCCTCCTGCAGCTTCAGCCCCTCAGTGGCTGGGGAAACAGGAGACACAAATAAAGTTGCTTCCACAGCAGGCTGCTCACTGGATAAGCGCAAACACTGGGTTCCATGATTAATATGGATTTTCAAAATACTCAGTTCTTGAGGGAAAACACATTATTAGTAGTAGCAATAACAGGAGGAATAATAAACTATTTCATTTGAGTTAGCTCTTGGTTCACAGCCGGTGTGCTAACACAGCCTGTTTTTACTGATGCCTCTCGCTCAGGTTTTCACTTATTCAGCTGCGACCCGCTATTCAGTCTATTAAATCTCCTTCCTAAATCCCCAGACCCATTGAGGCCTCCATCACTTCCTCCCTCCCCGCTCCACTCTGGTCTTCAAACCTGCCTTTCTAAAGCCCTGTTTTTCCATTTGTTCTCTAAAGAAAGCTCTGCAGTCCTTGCCACACTTCCTTTCCCAATGCTGCTAACAAGAAATTATGCTCCACAGGTTTTAGCTGGGATTTAACCCCTGTTCCATTATGCTTTAAGGACACATTTGTTGAACTCAGAAGCCTTTTAACTGCTGGATATCTCACGCTCGCTCTTTCTCTCTCTCTTTCTCCCTTTTCTCTTCTCAATGTCTCTTTTCCTCTATTTCTGTTTTTTTTTTTTTTTCCTAACTCCCAGGGCAAATTACAGTCTTCAGAAATAAAATAAATAAAAAATAAACAAACAGGAAAAACTTTATCAAATAAACCTTTGATTGGTGACCCCTTGTTTTACTGACTTTAAGTACACCTGCTTTTTGTTTATTTTATTTATGTTTCTGCTTTTTCCTCATTTCAAAGATTGATACTGATAATACTGATAATAGGATGCCCATTGACCAATGCTGACTATATAGTCACAATTAAGTTAACCTCATTGGATATTTTATATGTCTTGAAAATCTCAATGGCTCTCATTTTTACATTTTTTCCAATATGCTTACAGAACCATGGATAGATAAATCTACAGAAAGCCTTGATGTCATGATTTGTTTTCATTTTATTTCCTGCTTTTTAAGCACAGGGTAAAAGATAAAGCCACAGTAAGAGAAATGAACAAGTCAAACATTGGAAATAGTATAAGGGCTCCTCCTGTTCAATTTTGTCATGGTGGTGCAGCTCATATGACCTGGAATTTGATGAATCCTGGATCTCCACACTCCTGAAAATTTAACATACACATGCATTTAATTTGGGGGACTCTTGAAGTATAAGCCATTTGTACACATACTATGGATCCATGAGCCTTGGATAAATTACTTTAGCATGTCCAGATTTGATTGCTGCTGAGTGACAATTCAGTGTCTTAGACAATCATGATCGGATGACTCAGTGTCTTAGACAAAGATGATTGGATGACTGTCTTTTCTCTGTAGAGTCAGAACATCCAGTTCCATATGCATATTAACAATGAGAAAGAATAGTGTGATTGTATCTTAAAAAATATTTCTGCAAACATTTGCAATCTAAGCTCCAGAAATTTCTAGAAGAGAAATATAGCTGTCCTGAGAAGGGTGCTGCTTTCCATTTTCTTCTTCCCTTTTTGTTTAATGCCAGCCTCTGGAAAAAAAAAAAAAAAAAGCCTATGACTGCCATGGCCACTGTTGGCTAATGTTTCCATTGAGCCTAGAATAGAGTTTGGTCTCAGCAGGCACTCTGTAAGTGTTGATTAACTGACACCAACTAGGAAAGTAAAACGTGTCAATGGCCAAGATCCAACAGCCAAGTTAATTACCCAAAGGGGTGAGTTAGAGCTTCCAGTGGTGCAACAGAGCAGAAATTTGCCAAGAGTCCCTAATTGCACTAAAGACTGTTAGCCCCCACCCTTTACCATGGGGTACAAAGAAGCAAAAATAGGGTCAGAGCTCAGCCTGCTGACAGGAATGCTGATTTATCAAATCAGCTCAGCAAATTGTCCTAAGAGTTTTTATTTTCCCATAAGATCTTCCAACTTGTTACATTAATTATTGCTCTAATGACTTTTCCAGCACCAAAAAGTTTTAAGAGAATAGACTTTAAGAGAATAGACTTTGGATCAATATAACAACAACCGAGTTACTTTAATAAACATGGCCTTCATTGGAAACATTAAGATAGAGCCTGAAAGGGTTTTTTTTTTTTTAATAAATATGTATTTATTTATTAGAGAGGCAGAGTCACAGAGAGAAAGAGCGGGACAGAGGTTTCCCATCCACTGGTTCACTCCCCAAATGGTTGCAATGGCTGGAGCTAGGCAGATACGAAGCTAGGAGCCAGAAGCCAGGAGTTTTTTTGGATCTCCCAAGGACATAGATTATTCTCCACTGCTTTCCCAGGCCATCAGAAGGGAGCTGGATCAGAAGTGGAGCATCCAGGCCTTAACCTGCATCCCTATGGGATGCCAGCACTGCTGGTAGAGGCTTAACCTATTATGCCACTGGCCAGCCCTGAGCCTTGAAGTTTTATTTGAGATGAAATAAAAAGCAAGAATAGGAAGTGGGATTAATCAACCTGTAAATAAATCTCTTCAAGTCTAAAATCTATAAACTCCAAATAGTCCAACACGAGATATGAATGATTTCTGATAGGAATTAACACTTCTTGTAGCTTCACAACAAATGCATGTGATCTTTAAAAGGTCTTATTTAGCCTACTTTTTTTTTTTTTTAGATTTACTATTTTTTTTTTTTTAACCTAGGAGGGGAAAAGTCATAATGGCTGGTTCCTAAGGAACTGGACTAGAGAACAAAAACACAATGATATGAGGGGGAAGAAGAGAATAATGGAAAGGCCTGAAATATGTGCTCAAAAAAATTAATGAATAGGGGCCAGTAGTGTGGCATAATGGTTAAAGCCACCACCTGTAGTGCTGGCATCCCATATGGGCGCTGGTTCCAGTCTGGCTGCTCCACTTCCAATCAAGCTCTCTGCAATGGCCTGGGAAACAGCAGAATATGGCCCAAGTCCTTGGGCCCCTGCAGTCTTGTGGGAGACTTGGAGGAAGCTCCAGGCTCCTGGCTTCAGATCAGCACAGCTCCAGCCAATGTGGCCATCTGGGGAATGAACCAGCCTAAGTAAAAAAGAAAGAAAGAAAGAAGTCTCTCTCTCTCTCTCTCTCTCTCTCTCTCTCTCTCTCTCCCCTGCCTCTTCCTTTACCTCTGTCTCTGCCTCTCTGTAACTCTGCCTTTTAAATAAATAAATAAATCTTTTTAAAAGAGAATGGATAAATGAGGTAATGGATAATTTTATAAACTCCCTGAAACACAAAGTGCATGAAAGGATACCAAGGCATGTACATTGAGTTACTGAGTTCAGAATTAAGGACCCTTAAACATATAACTAATCAATTCATAAATCAAGTAAATATTGAGTACTTCATTAAGTAAAGGAAACTATGGTGCTCCATGGGCTATTCAGATAACTAAAATGGAGCCCAACATCAAGATATTCATAGCCTTGCTGGGAAGTCTTGCATTTTTAAAAAGTGCATTAAAATAATAGAAGTATTTTATCTGGATAGAGCTATCAGATAAAGTAAAATTAAGGGTTAAAGAGTCTGGGTGGAGTTACCTAGTTAGAGGTTTTTGAATAGTATGAAAATAGGATTTGTGGTTGAAATGCAGTGTTGAATGTTGGGCTTATTATTGGGAGCTGGTTGGTCACAGAAAAGGGATTAAATTTGTCTAAGGCGTTAAGATAGTAGCCAGTACAACTACATTTGCTGTCATTTGAGCTTCTTTTAGGCCATCTGGTTTACTCTGAAATCCCAGTCAATATAAAAGTCTCATTCATACTAACAATATGGATGTATGTGCTAACTCACTGAATTGAATATTGCCAAGAATATTGTCAAGAAAACAAAGGCAGAAACATGGTATTCCCCTGTTCTGGATGCAGGTATTTCTCCCTGATCTGTTAGAGACACTGCAAAGCCATTGACATAACCATTGGCAAGTGTTAGTTTCAACCAAGGCTTCTAAGCCTTATTAAAGTCCCTATTGGTCCTCTCCACAAAAGTGGAAAAGCAAAATATCAAAGGCAAATATATTTCTCATATCAAAACCCCTCTATGAAGTCCTCAAATCCCACAAAAATAAGTAGTCCCTTTTTGTTTGTTTGTTTTTCCACTGTGGTTTACATAAACAGGTTGTTCTATTAAGAAGTCCAGAGTTCTTTTTAGTATAAGGTAAACTGGATCAAAGAGGACAAGTAAAGAACAGTACATACTATTTCCTGGCCACTGGACAGTGAGTTCTAAGGACGAATAAAACCAGGTGAATATAGACAGCCCGGATTCAGACATAGGGTTGAGTCATTTTAAAGAAGAAAATCCTGCCTTCTGGGCCAAGTATAGACACCCAGAACTCCCCTGAGCCCCAGGCTTTTTCTTTTGTTAGGAGAAAATACATTCCTAGTTTAATCTCTCTAATTAAATAGCAACTCCTTCCTCAGCTCTGGAGGTGGTTATATTCGAAAGAAATAAAACCTAGAATTCCTTAACTCAAAGAATTCCCCTAGTTGTCTGTCTTTTAGGTCACATATCACAGGAGAGACCCTTAGGGCTGAATTTCTAAAAGCAACAGGACTTTCTCCTGTGAAGATGACAGGTGTGGTATGTATTACATTGGACAATGACATAAGAATTTCCAGCATGAAAGACTCCTCCTATCCCATCGTACCCTCTTGAAATGATCAAAGGTTTAAAGAATATTCATGTCCAGTCTCTGAATGGTGCTGAGACTGAAAGACATCATGGAGATACCCAAGAGATTTTTCACAAAGTGCTGTGAGGAAAGTTCTCACTGTTAACTTAGTAAAGCTTACATCTTACATGACATTCTCAAAATGAAGACAAAAGTTCAAGATTCATTGGCTCCTAAACTCCTGTTGTTGAAAGTTTACTAAATTATCAGACAGGGCTTATTGGCTTTTGTTGGAGGTCTCAGCTTGAACACTTGCTTCTCAGGGTTCTTCCTGGATTCTGAGACTGGCTAGAATTCCCGTTTTCACGTTCTTGTAAAGACTAATTACCATGAGAAGGCTCATATATTTACAAATTTCATAAGGACAGACAATTTTGCTTGTTGTATCTGGCATCATCTAGCACTAAACATGGCATTTGAAATGTACTTAACAATTTGGTTTGGAAATTAACTATCAGATAAATTCATGGTTTCCACAGCTACCCAAGTATGTTTTTCTGTTAAATATAACTGCTTCTAACATGGAGCAAGATGGAAGATGAATTTTTTGTCTGTTTGTAGTAAGAATGCTAACACAACTTATGGTGCCTTCAGTAACATGAAAATAAAATTATACTACCACCAAAGATGTTGAGGACTTTTTGGATATAAGCTACCTAATTACTGAATGATCAATTGCCAGTATGCACGTATGAGCAATTTATTTATTTGAAAGACAGAGTGACAAAGAGAGAGAGAGAGAGGAAGAGATAGACAGATACTCATAAATTCATTTGAGAATGATCAAACAAGTTACAGAAACCTTTGCCAATGTATTTTGTCTTCCTCATGCTTGATTTCTTTAAATTCTCAATGAGTTCTTCTAAAATCATGTATATCAGAAATTCAGCTCCATAAATATCCAACTGACTTATATAATCACTGATCAGGACTTAGGTCTACACCACATGGACTCTACACAAATATACGTAGTCCAAAGGACTGGCTGCTGTTCCTGGAAGCGAGCCAAGAATTTCTATCCTAGTCCTTGAGTGTTCAGCTTTTTACCTGCCTACAGTTCTTTCATTTGTTCTAATTAAGGAAATTTAATTTTTTTAAAAAAATATCTTTTTTTTTCATGTTATTTGAAAGTAGAAACAGAGAGACAATGGAGAGAGATTTTCCATCCACTGTTTTGTTCCCAGAACCCCCATTATAGTTATGTCTGGACCAGGCTAAAGCCAGGAGCTCAGAATTCAGTCTGGATTTCTCTGTCTACTAGAGTATGTATTAGCAGGAAGCTGGATTGCAAAGCAGAGTAGCTGGGACTTGTATCAGGCACTCTGAAAAGGGTTATAACTGTTTCAAGTGGCAACTTCAGCATTGTGCCAGAGGCTTGCCACTAACACAATTTTTAAACACAAGGAGGGAGAACTTACCTATTTGGAATTTGTCTCTCTATTTCTGTATTTTAAAGGGCATGAAAAATTCTACAGACAAATCTTCAACTGAAATCTAGATATTTGTCTATTCTCATGAACCACATTTTATAGCTACAAGATTCCAGTTAACAATTATCAAGATATATATATATATATATATATATAACAATTTTTAATTGCCAGTATGCATGCATGTATGAGCAATTTATTTATTTGAAAGACAGAGTGACAGAGAGAGAGAGAGAGAGAGGAAGAGATAGACAGATCCTCATAAAGAGATGGATTCCTGGCTAGGTAGATTGGAATGGAGAGGAGGTGGGGGAGTCCTCCCCACAATCTGGAGGTGAGTTTGGAAGGATCTGAGAGAAGTCAAACAACCGACTAGAGACTTCCCAATGCCTCTGTCATCTCCCCTGACCAAGCACAAGAACTTCCCTTTTACAACCTATAAATACACCTAGACAGTCAGTCCTTAATGATTATTTCTTTCAGGGACCCCTCTCAATACTGCCAGAAACTTTCTCCCTCATTTTCATATTCTCTTTCACTTAATAAACTTCCTTCACTTTGCTCACTCTTCCTGTCTGTGCTCCTCATTCTTTGGGATGCAAGACAAAGAAAGTAGTGGAGAGGGCAGGCTCCACGGCTTACTACGGCACCAGGAAATGCAAGTTCTAGTTCCGGTTGGGGCGCCGGTTCTGTCCCGGTTGCTCCTCTTCCAGTCCAGCTCTCTGCTGTGGCCTGGGAAGGCAGTGGAGGATGGCCTAAGTGCTTGGGCCCTGCACCTGAATGGGAGACCAGGAGGAATCACCTAGCCCCTGCCTTTGGATGGGCAGCTGTAGCAGCCATTTGGGAGGTGAACCAATGGAAGAAAGACCTTTCTCTCTGTCTCTCTCTCTCACTATCTCACTCTGCCTGTCAAAAAAAAAAAAAAAAGTAGTGGAGAAAAATAACTGTAATCTAGAAGAACTGTAATATTTCAAAAATTTGGTGAAAAGAAAAATCTGTAATATTTCTTGGCGATGAAGCACAAATCCAAGCAATTAGAACCACAGACTCCTGCAACAATACATTTTGTCCGCTGGTTCTCTCTTGAAATGGTTGCAATGGCTGGGACTGATCTAGGCCAAAGTTAGGACCCTGGAACTCCATTTAGGTCTCCCATGTGGGTGGAAGGGGCCAAAAAATTTAGGCTATCTCCGCTATCTTCCCAGGTGCTTTAACAGAGAGCTGTATTGGAAGTGGAGTGGAACTAACACTCTCGTATGGGATGCTGGTGGCTCCCAAAATCTCTGATTTTAGAGATGAGAAAACTGGAGATAAAAGATATTATTTGAATTACTAGAGTTCTCACAGTTGCTTTGCAGCTGATTTGGTGGTGGCACACAAATGTTACCCGAAGATGCACACTGGCTATGAGACTGCAGACCTGCAGACCATTCCGTCGTTGCCAGATGCCCTTGTTGTAAACACTTTTTGCACTGATCCCAGTCTCCTGGATGAGGCCTCTGTAAGAACCTGGGTCCTCAGAATTTGGAAGCTTCTTCTCCTCCTTTCATACATATCTTAACCTTTCTCCACATTCCTATCATGCTGATTTTCCACCATCTTTGGAGAAACTCAAATCCATCAACTCTGAGCCTAATAAACAGACTGTCCAGAGAGCACAGTCTTGATGCCTATCCTGAGCTGGAAACTTTTACTTATCACTATGATTTTAGCACAATCATCAATTTTTCAGCGAAGTTTTTTTCTTAATTGTTGTTTCCAAACTATTTCACATCATAATGATAATGGTCACACTGGCGTAAATTAAACTGGATAAAATAGCAGCAACTGTTTCTGAGTCCTCATCCAAATTTAGCCCCTTTCAGTCACTCTGAGGGTGAAGGGAACAAAATTTGGGCACTCAAAATTTGATTTATGTATACCCACAATACAATAGCAGGAAATATTGCTAACCACCCACCTCTCCAGTAGGTCAAAACCAATTAGCATGTTCCTCCTAGCATTTCATAGTCAGAATTTTCCCTTCAGCTGTTAATGTCTGGGAGATAGTCAATGCCAATTCCAGTCCCCTGTTATTGTTCTAGAAACCATATGTTCTCAATATTTGTTGAATACATTATTGAAAGCTCAACATTTTCAAGGTCTTATACTAGTTTGTGAAAAAAGGTAGGATACAATTCTTAGACTGTCCAGGTTTAGAGACTATTTCCTTATTACATCTGTACTACTATTTCCTTTGCAAAATGATTTATAAACATTATTAGAGAAACAAATTTAAGTAGATATTTTCAAGGCAAATTTAAAAAATCTGGTCATTCTTCAGATACCCTGGAATCCTGTCTGTGATTATTACCTACCATCAGTATTTTACTACACATGTGCAAGTTAGTTTTACTTCTTCCTCTGTCCCATGAACTGTGCTATGCATGCATCTAGAAAAATCTGTTGAATAACTCACCGGGGATGGGCTTCTGTCCATCTGTAATTGGACTTTAATCACAGTGATCACTGAGCAAATATGATTTGTACCCCTTCCCCAACTCTAGAGACTGGATTTATTAGAACATTCTCCCAGGCTCTCTCTTAGCCCTGATATGAAATATGGAAAGGTTACTCTTCTTGCCCTTCCACCCTCCTTCTCTGCACAATTTCTCAGCTGAAGATATGTCTTCTCTGAGGCTTTCCTTAACCACTGCCCTCTCATCCATTCTATCAGTATTCCCCCTGCTTCCTCAATTCTACAACTGAAGAAAAAGTCTTTGTGTTAATGTGTGGATGACTGATTAACATAAAACATACATTGTTTATAAAGGGCAGGTGAAAAGAGTATGCTTAATACAAAGATGTAAAATTCAATGAAATTCATTATGGATTTGCATTCATTGTACAGACCAGTTTGAGGATTCACTTTGGGATTGGGAGCCGCCTTGCTAAAGCTCCTGAAATTAAATGCACCAATGACTAGACCTATGGGCCGCGTCAGGGCTGTGCATGTCCCAGAACAATACACAAATCTAAAAGTGCCTTCCCCAGACTCCTTGACAGAGCTCAGCTCCATTGTATTTCTTCTTTGTCTATTGCTTACTTTCAAATTCCCTTTTACTCTTTAATTAAGCTCCTTTTGGACTCTGAGGAGTTAAAGAGCTTTTCTGAAGAATAATGACAAAAAGGAGGAGGAGAGGAAAGATTCCCTTTAAAGAGAACTTTTTCTGTCTTTTTTTTTTTTTTTTCCCTTCCATAAGAATCCAAGCTGTATCCAGTCTCTCTGTCTAGGTATACATATATAAGGCAGGGCAAAGACAGACTGCAATCCCATCTGAAGTAACTTTAATGAAAGGCCATTGGGGGCTGGCGCCGTGGCTCAACAGGCTAATCCTCCGCCTAGCGGCGCTGGCACACCAGGTTCTAGTCCCGGTCAGGGTGCTGGATTCTGTCCCGGTTGCCCCTCTTCCAGGTCAGCTCTCTGCTGTGGCCAGGGAGTGCAGTGGAGGATGGCCCAAGTGCTTGGGCCCTGCACCCGCATGGGAGACCAGGAGAAACACCCGGCTCCTGCCTTCGGATCAGCGCGGTGCACTGACTGCAGCACGCCGGCCACGGCGGCCATTGGAGGGTGAACCAACGGCAAAGGAAGACCTTTCTCTCCATCTCTCTCTCTCTCACTGTCCACTTTGCCTGTCAAAAATAAAATAAAATAAAAGGCCATTGCATTTGAGACTGAATATATGTGAGTGAGAAAAAAAAAAAGGAGAGACATAAAGTTGGTGAATGAAGAGATGAAACATTTAAGACAATGAAAGAAAAGAGGAGAAGGAAGAGAAAGAAAGGAAGGAGGGAGGGTAGAATGCGGGAGAAGAGACAGAGAGGTTAGTGCTAGTTCACCTGGGACGACCCTAATGGTAAATTTATAATAAGGAGATGAGGCTGCTGAATGATTTACTGCTAATCCCATAGCAAGAGCAGGAGGAGGTGAAGGAACAAAGGTTTACAGTCCCTTTGGAGATTTGTTTCATCTGCACATCAGCCCACAATTAATGGCCATTTAGCTAGTGTTTTCCTGCTGGACAATGGTGGATTGATTCAGTAAATAAAAGTGACAGAGCGATGTCCCATGGAGGCAGACAGCAGAGTCTCTGCACCTGTTATTTGTGAATCTCAGCTTGCCAGGTCGTTGACCTTTAGAAGCTGGCGAAAATTAATAAGTGAAAGCACAAAGCTGCTTGCTTTTAAAAATGCTACCAGAGGACCCAGGCAGCAGTTAGCCTGTCTGTCTTAGGAACTGGCCAGAAACCTCAATGCAGTTATCACCCCTTCAGTCCTCAGACCAACAGCATCCAGGGGAGTTCAGGCTGCTGGTCAAGTACCTCTTAGTCACTCCCTCCATGTGGTCCAAGTAGGCCTGGGGAAGGGGAAGTGTGAAGATCTTTTGCGAGTGAAAAATCATAGCCCATCCTGCCAGCATGGGGTTCAGCCTGTACTGGCCTTCCTGAGGCACTTTGGGGACAGTAGGAGGTGGGTGGGAGTGGCCCAGCCAAACTGGCCTGGCGCATCTGAGCAGCTGTGCTTGGCATGGCGATCTGGTGAACAAACAGCTGCACTGGGTAACTGATCATTTGCAAATAGTTAATGACAGATTTGTCCTTTGTGTTCACTGCCATAGGAGGGGAGTAAAATAAAAAGGAGACAGAGTCAGGCCAGGGGATTTTATAGCTGCTGCTACTGCAACTGCTGTTGTTATTGTGGTTGTTTTGAAAGTGATATGAAGGTCAACTGAAGTTAACAGGATTTGCCTCTTCCTGGGCAAGCTTCTTGCCAACTAAATCTAGTTCATGGTTTGTAGACAGACCATAGGAATATAGTGATCAAAGAAAATAGGACCTCTTAGTCTTAAAATGACGCAGCAACCTCGTGCACAAAAAAAAAAAAAATCATTTCTCTTCTTTTTCTCTATCCCTATTTTTCTGTAATTTGGCTTTTTGTTATTTATTTCTCAATAAATTCCAGTCCTGTAGCAAGCACAATTAGCCTTTGTTTGCCATGCAGATGAGGGAAAGGCTTGATTTGGTTAAGTGAGTTACTGAGCATTAAACAGTGCACTAAATCCACCTATGGGTGTTATTTGAGGGATTATAAAGGACACCTGTCCTAATATGCCCCTCAATAGAATTGCACCATTAGCAATGCATTCATCTGAGTTAAAGCATTTCAGGTCTTCTTTAAAAGGCTAATTCAGTTGTTTTAGTGAAGTGCAGCTAATCTATCAACAAGGCAGAGCAACTCTGTCTCCAAATATGTGCTGAATCTGGCCCCTTCTATTTCCACTGTCATCAAACTAGCCAGGCCATCATTGTGCCTAGCCAGCAAGTTTGCATCATACCCCTAACTGGTCCCACTTTATCTTCTATTATCTCTTTGCCATCCACCCTGCACCATAACCCAAGTTATCCTTTAATTAAAGTCATATCACTGCTTCAAATTTCCTGGCAGTTTTCCCAGACACTTAGTACAAAATACAAACTACTTCCTTGGCCTGAGTTGGGGACCTTGACTTCTACCACTCCTTCACTCTTTACCTTCTATTGCTGTCTTGCCCCTGATTAGCTCTTTGGCTTTTCCTTTAACATAAGAGGCTTATTACTTCCTCAGCTCCTTTCACTTTGTGGTTTTTCCCAACCAAGATTTCACTGTGGTTGATGCCTTCTCTATAATGAGGTCTCTGCTCAATTGCCTTCCTACAAAGGAGAGCTTCCATGACATTCCTGTCTAACATAGACTTCCCTACGGAACTGCTGCTGCAGTGTTCCCATTCTCTGGGTATGTCCTCACTGAGAGCCACATGCCACAAAAAGTAGGGCTTCATAAGTCCTCCTCCATGAAGAAATTCATAAGAAAAAGACTGACACTGAAGGATGAAGGGAAGACCTAAACATTCTGATAGAAAATAAGCAGAGGAGAGGGTAAAGAAAGATCTAGATGAAACATGGAAACTATGAAAAAAAAAAAATGACCATAGAGGGAGACCGAGCCATGTACTTCAATTAGAGGAGGGAAACTAGAAGTCTAGAAGTTCAAGGCCTTTAGGAGAAATATGCAATATTTAAGAAGATATAAAAAGTGTGAAACAGGTAACAATACCATCTGAGAGGTGAGAGAGAACAAAGTGCTAAATTCTTTTTAACTACAGTGTTATCTGGTTTTTTGTTTGTTTGTTTGTTTTTGTTTTTGCCAGAGAAAATTAATGTATATTCAATGCCTAAGTTCAAGGAATGCATTTTTCAAGTGTTGAATGGCTATTAAGTCCTTCTTACTGTGACAAGGTTAATAATAACTATATTATGAAAATTATAAAAACATTTAAGTTATTTTCTAAACTTTAATACTCAATTTCTGGAGTTCTCAAGTGATGTTATTAAACAACAATCTAATTGGAAACAGGCTCATAAAGCTCATCCCAAGCCAGGAAGGATGGGACCATTTCATGGCTTATAAATAGCTCAACCTCATCATCCACCCTGAAGAACTCTTAAAGGTAGTTGTGAGATTGTGGTTTCCTGGCTCAAGGATGCCAGATGGTTTACAGAACCACAGAGGAAATGAGAAGTATCTCTGTGATCCTCAGAGCCTAACATATGGTAATTACCAAGGCTAGCTCCAGAATATATATAGGCATAAAAGTAAATTTTAAAATCCAAATTGTTTGAGTGTTGAATGTGTAAGAAACAGAATGGTGATTGCAATTTGATGCTCTATATTCTGTATAGTACATTTTTTACATCATCAGAGACATATCAGCCTAATGCCCATTTACATAGACACACAACCCTTCCACCCACATCCTCACACACGAAATCAGATAATATTTATTGTCTTACCATGAGTCTCTTGAAAATCTGATAATCTGGAGGTTTTGATTGGATGAGAACAATGTTTAAAGGCTTTTTCAACTACAGATCATCAGGGAGTTACTTTGAAAGTAGTTAAGGTGTTGACACAGTGAGTGACAGAGAGTGATGAAACTCAGCGATTTGCCAGTCTCAAAAGGAATTCCTAAGTATAGTCATAAAAATACTTCCAATGTTTCTTCATTAATACACCTAGAACAGGGTTTGGAGTGTGTATTTTTAGCAAGTTTCCAGTTGATGTCAATGTTGTTGCTTGTTCTGGGCTCCATAATTCAAGAATCAATGATTCTAGTGCATCTTAGTAATTTGAAAAGTAACTAATGCCTACAGAGATTCAAAATTTCTATAAATATTATATTTTTTTTATTTAATCAAAGTAGTAAATATTTGTCTACTAACCAGGGAATGACCTTACCACTATTCCTACCAACAGAGGTTGCACAGTAACCTTCCAAAATTTTGAAAATGATTTGTGCTTTTGTAAAATGCCTTGTATGTACACTTTCAAAGAATGTTTATATGAATTTAAGGTTAAGAAAGGAAGATTTAGAACCCACTGAATGATCCCCACATCATGGGCCTCCTGCTGTTGACTCACATGTGAGTGGACATGTTGGTACCCAGTGACTAAACCAACAGCATGTTCTCCTGCCATTAACCCATATGTAAGTGGGCATGTTGGCACCCAGTGACAGACCCTAGCAGGTGGTCTCCTGCCATTGACTCATCTTTGAGTGGAATTATTGGGGCCCTGCCTGCTCTCACTCTACACCATTTACTCTCATTGGCTTCTTTTCAGTCAGGGATTTTGGCTGAAAAAATTGAAGTTTAGTAAAACTCACAAAACTCAGTTAAGACTAGACTATATGACCCACACCACTAATTAAATAATTTCACTCACTGTGGAAAATGATGGAATGGCTTGCAAAGAAGCTGGGCAGTTCAGTGTGTTTGGATTAACCCTTAGCAAGAGCATTAAGGCAAGGTTTTGGTCAGGATAGATTTTCCCCAGCTAGGGAAATTGTTAAAGAAGGCTTCACTGTAGGGTTTCCTATTTGTCTTATTGCAGACAACAGGTCAGTTATTTGTCTCTGATGCTGAAACCAGCAGAAGGGGGAGATCAAAGGGTTATGGAGGAGGTTAATGGCTGAAATAAGTTTAACAAATAAGGGGAAAAAAACTGTTCTCTATACACAGCATGAGTTCAACCCTAAGAGTCACTTTAAGAGTAGGTCACAGAGTCAAACACTGCAGAGTTGTGCTGTAGAAGGGCTGGGAATTTTATAATGAAAAATGGTGTTTATATAATATGATGGGTTTGGGCTGGAAGCAGAGGGCTACAGAGATCAGCAGAAAGTACTGACCCCACCACCCTTGAAATCATTTTATTGTTTTGTTGACCAGTGTGAGAAGCTCAGTGTCCATGCAGTCTTAACTCCAAATCTGCATTAATCTGCTCTCATTACCCAGGCTTCTTTCCTGATTAACCAGAGGTCACAGAATCTGGATTTGTACATGTTGACTATTTGGCCTGCTGATGCAGATGGCAGGAACAGGGCAGCCTTCAGGCATGAGTTAGAGAAAGTCTCTCTCACAGTGCTCCGGGGTTTTTATTTCAGTGATAAATTGCAGGTTAAAGATCTTGTGATCAAAGTGAAGTGGGATTGTTTTCAAAAGTCTTTATGGAGCACATAAGTTTTCAGGAGACTCTGACACAAGTACCCACACATCCTTTGACAGAAATGCTTTGTAGTAGTGTGGTGTGGTGTGTGTGTGTGTGTGTGTTAGGATTAAAATTGAAGGATGGAGGACAGTCTTGTAGAGGGTGCTTTCCCAAAAAAGAATCACTTCTACATGAGAGACTAATGTGATGCAACTATTGTTTCTAAACAAAATAAAACATCACTGTGGATGCCTCTCAGAATGTTAATTTTTAAGAAAAAATTCTGCGAAAATGGAAGGATATATATACCTCAGGATAAAAGTCCTACAATGTCTCAAACACTGTTTAAATGCCTCTTTCAATGTTGTCCTCAGTGCTAACGACATAGTACTTCCAGATTTTCTTTTTCTTTTTCCTTTTTAAAAGACTTTATTTATTTAGTTGAGAGGTAGAGTTACAGACAGTGAGAGGAAGGGACAGATAAAGGTCTTCCATTCGCTGGTTCACTCCCCAGATGGCCACATTGGCTGGGGCTGGGATGATCTGAAACCAGGAGCCAGGAGCTTCTTTTGGGTCTCCCTTGTGGGTGATGGGGCCAAAGTGCTTGAGGCATCTTCTAATGCTTTCCCAGGCCACAGCAGAGATCTGGATTGAAAGAGGAGCAACCGGGACTAGAACTGGCACCCATATGGGATGCTGGTGTTGCAAGTGGAGGGTTAACCTACTGTGCCATGGCACCCAGATGTTCTTTTTCATAACAATTTTAATTTTTTAAGAGGAAATTTAAGGAGAAAGTCTATGCTTACCCTATCTCCATCTAAAATTGTGATTACTTTTAGGCAAATTATGTTACTTTTTCTGTACCTTAGTCCCCTATGTGTAGAGTAAGAATAAAACCCAGGTAGTCCCACACTAACGTTGATTTCACTTGTAATTTTTAGACCCTTTATTGGTCTCAAAACTTTATGAATTCAGTAGAAACTGTACTTCAACTTTTGAATTTTGATCTTATCCTGTGTCAGCAATATGTGGTGTGGCACTGTCTTGCAATGCTAGGCAGTGGCAGTGAGCACAGTTCCCAGCCAACCCTGACACCATGGAGTTAAACAACCAATACTCTATTGTATAGTGTGTTGCCAAGCTATGATGTTCAGTAGGTTCTGTGTATTAAGTGCATTTTTGATTTACAATGTTTTCAACATATGGTAAGTTTATCAGTGCAGAACCTATCATAAATGAAGGAGCATCTATTTCTTAAAGTCATTGAAAGTTAAGCAAAATAACTTCATATATATATAAAACTTCATATTATATATATTTAAAGCTTTTATACATATATATAAAAGCTCCAAATAGTGCTTACAATGTAATAACTAATTCTGTTAGTGTTAGCTAAGATTAGAATTAAGACTGTTAAAAAAATAGAGGCCATTAAATCAAGCCCTATGTTTTGATGTAATTAAGCAGACAAATGTTGTGAGACCTACCCTGTTGGTGCTTGAAATGCCTAGGATCATTCTCTACTAACTTCCCCATCATATTTATCCAGTGACTACTCCTGTAAGAATTCGGCATTATCTTAAAGGGAAAAATAAGCTTGTGAAAAGTATTTCCCATACTTATAAATTTGCAAACCCTGTTTGAAATTATTCAAAAACTCCATGTGGTACCCAGAGTTTGATACTTTTTCTTTCCCATTAGATAATTAAAATTCAGTATGCAAAATAGTTTATGTATGTATTTGTTTAACATTTCTTTTAAAGCAACTAGCCAGTTAAACTGACCCAATATTCTGAAGCTTATATTCTATGTAAAAAGAAGCCAAAATTCTGGTGCCTATTTTGAATGAAAGACTCAAAGGAATGCCCTCTAGCTTTAATAAAGTGTTGCTAGGACAGAGGTCTAAGTCACAAAGATTCAGTAATCCAAGCTACTAAGTAGCCATAGCAAATAAGAGTAATTTAAAACCAATGTGAAATCTCATATGCAGTCGGCTATTTTCTATACATGCGCATACACAGTTTAAAGAGAGAAGTGAAAATAAACAACTTAGATGAAATTTGGCTGCTTTGTAGTACACTCTGCCCTAATCTCCTGCAGTAATAACTTCAAATCCAACCTAATAGAATAGCATGTATAGCAGCATTTTATCCCAATTAACTCAGCTTGGAACTAAATAAGCTTTGGTCTCTTCTATAAAATGTAAAATGCTTCCTCTTGACCACCTGCACACATTTCCATGATTTATGTTTATTTGATTTTAATGTTTTTGTTTGTTTCATTTTGTTTTCTATGTTTGCTTTCTAATAGGGAAGGATGAGAACTAAGGGATGTGAAATTGCTTCAGATATGCTACAAATTTCATTCTCTTTGTGTGGTTCTAAACATAGTCATTGGAGAAATAATTGCTGAGGTCCACAAAAATTGATTCATATTTTCCTAAACTGACTCTCTATATTCTAAAGATTAATACATGCATAAAAACCTTGCAAGCAAATATCTTAGAGAATTAAAAATGGGAAAAATGGAACAAACTTTGGGATACAGATTGCTAAACTTAATGGTCTGTGGTATCTTTCATGAGAAATGAAATCAGTATCCTAGAACCAAGGAAGGAAACAAACTATATCAATCAACACAGAAAGAAATCACACAAATGCATTCCCCAATTTAAAGAAATGTCAAAGGCAAACATATAAATGGAATGCAATCAATATAAATAATAATAAATAACCAACATGTGTACTGAACTTTCCATCAACATTTTATTTTACTGTTCTGGCATATCCTAGCATTTAAATAATCCTACAACTTTAAAACCATGAGTAAACATGATGAATTAAAGTGCTCCTGTTTAAGCTTTGGCGGGGGTGATTGTAGTGACATCATTTAAAATGAAAGAATCTTACAGAAAAATACGCATTAACATTTTATAACAAGTTGACAAATTTTCCAAAACTAATTTCTATATCCTGAAGACCATCCATGCTTAAGAAAGGATGTTAACCCTGTGCGCCTGGCTTTTTTGTATTAATGCCCAAGCTGTCACTAAGTGTTTGAGGAAAGATGACCAAACATCTTTAGATGCTATTAAGAAGACGTTATTCAACATTTTCAATGTACCAGCATTTCAGGGGCTAGTGTTGTGGTACAGAGAGTTAAGATGCTTTTGGATTTCCTCATCCCATACCAAAGTGCTTGTTCAAATTTCAGCTACTCTGCTTCTGATTCAGCATCCTTCTCATACTAACAGGAAAGCAGCAGGAAATGGCCAGAGTGTATGAGCCCTTGATACTCGTGGGAGACCAGGATGATGGAACTCCTAGCATCTGCCTTCAGCATGCCCAGACCTGGCTATGAGGCCATTTAGGTGTGAGACAGCAGATGGATGATATCTCTTCTCTTCCCTCTTTCTCTCTCTCTCTCTCTCTCTCTCTCTCTCTCTCCTGTGTCTCTTCCTCTCTCTGTTGCTCTGTAATTTAAATAAGTAAGTAAATAAATTCTTTAAAAAGTTGACATTTCAGGTATCAAATACCAAAAATGCCCCCAAGCAAAGAAATTTTCTCATCTAATGTTTGTATTTACCCATCTGAGCTAAGCATTTACTATTGTTTCTGTGACTTAGTTTATTATGGATCAGATCAACATGAAAAAATTAGGAAAAGAGATAGAGAGCAGAAAACAGAATATTCCATGTTGCCTCTATTTTTTAAATAATTGAATCAAATTAACTGTGAATGAAATGACTATAAGGAGACCTGAATTGGAGTCTTGTGTCTGCATAAATTAGTTATGTAATTCTAAATGAATAATGTAACTTCTCTGAATCTTACTTTACTTTTGTTCAAAATAAAGAATTGGAACCTAACATAATTGCCTTTGCAAGTTTAATTATGACATATTTAATAATATAGAAGTGTTCCAAATGATATTACAACCATAGATCTACTACACATATTTAACAAATGCAAATATTTTGTCATATTAACTTTAGGTCTCTTTTTTAAAAAAACATTGTCATGAGGTATAATTTTTACACCAAAAATTAATCAGTTTTATAAGTTTGCAACTCAGGAGTTTTTAGTAAATTTACAACTTTGCGTAGCCATCACCCAAATCCAAGTTTAGAACATCACTACACTAAAAAAATAAACTGCATGGCTTTCATGTAAATTTCTGTTTCCAAATACACTGTTTCTGGACATCTCCTGCAGGAGTGTGGCATTGTGAATACAGAGTGTGGCCTTGTGAATCTGGCTTCTTATTGGCTTAGAAATTAGCACACTGCATCCCACTGGTCAAATCCTGCTTGAGTCCTGTTTTTATAAATAAAACTATATTGGCTACAATTACACCCTTTAATTTATATAACATTTATGGCTGTTTTTCTTCTACGAGGACAAAGTTGAGTAGTTGGCGATGGAAATGGTATAGAATGCAAAGCCTAAAGAGGTTACTATATGGAACTTTAGAAAAAGAGTTTTCTGGTCCCAGACTTGCAGGATTTTGAGATCCTTAGTGTTGTAGCATGTTTCAGTACTCTCCAGCTTTTTATTGCTTAGCATCATCTTTTCATGTGCATATGCGTTGCCTTGATCCATTTAATTGATGACATTATTTTCAGTTTTGGCTGTTTTGAATAATGCCGTTATAAAGGTCTTTTGGGGCTAGTTGTGGTGCAGCAGGCAAAGCTGGTACCTGTGATGCCGGCATCCATATGGGTTCTGGTTCGAGTCCCAGCTACTCTGCTTCTGATCCAACTCCCTACTAATGTGCTTGGGAAAGCAGTGGATACTGGCACAAGTGCTTGGGCCCCTGCAACCTAGGAGGGAGATCCAAAAGAAGCTCCTGGCTCGGGACTTTGGTATGGCCCAGCCCTAGCCATTGTGGCCATTTGGGGAATGAACTAGGAGACAAAAGATCGATCTCTTTCTCTCTCCCTCTCTCACTCTTCCTGTTTGTCTGTAACTCTGCTTTCCAATACATAAAATAAATCATTTAAAAAAATTCTAGTTTTTAAGCTTATGTTTTCATTTTCTGTGCTAGACACTTAGGGATGGAATTGATATTTGTATGGTAAATTTATGCAATGTGTTAGAAACTTCTAAATTGTCGTCCAAGGTGCCTGTGCTGTTTTATATTCCCATCAAGAATGTATGAAGATTACAATGTCTGCCCTTCCTTATCCATGCTTGCTGTTTGTTGTATTTTTGATTATTATTATTCTAGTGATTGGGAAGTAATATCTCAATTAGTTTAAGTGTACCTTTTCTTAAAGACTAATATTGTAACTTTTCAAATCATTAATCTTTTGTCTATTTTCTTTATGAAATATCCATTCAATTGTCTATTTAAATTGAAATCCTAGACACACAGTTTTCTATTATATTTATTATTTATAATTGTTTATTTTTCAATCTGACTTGTCTTTCACTTATGTAATTATATATTTGGAAATGTAGATTTAAATTTTGAACAAATTAAATATTTTTAAACAAATGAATTTTACATTGGATCTTGCAGTTAAAAAATCTTTGATAAGATAAAGATTTTTTCATACATATTCTACAATGTTCATTGTTTGCTTTTACATTTTAAATATATATATATTTATATACATTACATATATATATAAATTTTTGTGTGTATGTTGTGAGTTGTCTTTCAATTCAGAATTTTTTTCATAAATCAGATTATTAAATACCTTCAGGTCTACTTCTTTGTCTGAATTTTTTTGCTTTTTTTAAAAAGAGATTTATTTATTTGTTTGAAATGTAGAGTTACAGAGAGAGAGAAGGTGAGACACAAAGTAAGAGAGATCTTCTACCTGCTAGTACACTCCGCAAATGGCCGCAACAGCCAGGACTGTGCCAGGCTGAAGCCAAGAGCCAAGAGCTTCAGGTAGGTTCAGGGGCCCAAGAAGATAGGATTTTTAAAAAATAGAGAAAAAAATTTAACTCATAAACTAGTAAAATAATTAGTCCTTTTGGAAAATATTGACTCATGTTTAAAAAACAAACTTTCTATTTTTTGAATAATTTCTACCAACAGTGTTTGAAAGTTTTCCTCATATAGGTTTGTACATTTCTTTCTTTTTTTTATTTTTTTATTTTTTTTTATTTTTGACAGGCAGAGTGGACAGTGAGAGAGAGACAGAGAGAAAGGTCTTCCTTTTGCCGTTGGTTCATCCTCCAATGGCCGCCGCGGTAGGCGCGCTGCGGCCGGCGCACCGCGCTGATCTGAGATGGCAGGAGCCAGGTGCTTCTCCTGGTCTCCCATGGGGTGCAGGGCCCAAGCACTTGGGCCATCCTCCACTGCACTCCCTGGCCACAGCAGAGAGCTGGCCTGGAAGAGGGGCAACCGGGACAGGATCCAGTGCCCCGACCGGGGCTAGAACCCGATGTGCCAGCGCTGCAAGGCAGAGGATTAGCCTAGTGAGCTGCGGCGCCGGCTGTACATTTCTTAAGAGTTTTGTCTGGATAGTTTGATAAGATACTTTGTTGGTGAGATGCATAATTACTTCATTTTTGTCAAATCCTTTATAAAAATGTGGTAATGACTATATTATTTTTATCAATAAACCTGTTAATATGATAAAGTATGTTATTTAATTTCCTTATATGGAAAAATTTTACATTTATTGAACCGAACTCATTTTCTCAAAATGGATTCCATTTTTTTTCTATTTTTAAATATTTTGTAATATATTAGTGTTTGAGTTATTAGCAATTCTATATTGAATTAAATCCCTTTAAAAATAATTATGTATTTTGAAAGTCAGACTCATGGAGACAGAGGGAAAACTGAGAGAGAAAGAGATTTTCCTTCTGCTCATTCACTCCTCAGATAACCACAACAATGGGAGCTGGGCCAGGACAAAGCCAGGAGCCACATCCAGGTCTCTCACATGGTTGACAGAAGCTCAAGCATTCAGTCCCTCTTCTGCTGCTTTTCCTAGGCCCCTAGCAGGGAGGTGGATTGGAAGTGGGGCAGCCAGGACACAAACCAGCACCCATATGGGATACTGGCCTTGTGGGCTGTGATTTTACCCTCTAAGCCAAAATGGTGACCCTTGAATAAGTTCTTGATATTGTTTGTGTATCTATGGCATATTTGTTTTATTTAAGAATTTCCAAGTTTTCATTTTCCTCATTTTTGTTTTATCTGATGTTTATAAGCTTGATAGACTGGGCCAGTGAAACTTGCTTTTGGAGATTTGTTTCATAGTATAGTCCCACAAATCTCTGTGTAGAGGGTGAGTTTTGGGCCTCGTAGTTAAGACACTGCTTAGGATGCTCATATCCTAAATCAGATTGCTTGGACTTGATATCTAACTCTGGCTCCTGATTACAGTTTCCTGCTACTGCAGCCCCTTGGAGATGGTCATGATGGCCCAAGTGACTGAATTCCTGCCTTCCACACAGGAGACCTGGGTTCATTTTGGGGATCCCAGCTTAAGGACCTTAGGCATTTGAGGAGTGAAACAGCAGATAGGAGTTCTCTCTCCATCTCTGCCTCTGAAATGGAAAACATATCAAAACAAAACAGAAAGCAGACTATTCCAAAACAAGTTTTTTTTTCCCAGTATCCTTCTTGGTTATTTACATTTTCCTAGGGAATAATATTCATCTTGATTATTGAAAATGAAAGTAAAACTGTATAAATGAATTACCAATAACTTTTTTTAAAGACTTTCATTTTCCATTTAATCAAATTTTCTATACTTTCTCTGACTTACATGTTCTCTATTTTTATTATTTAAATTAGTTTTTTATTTTAAAATATCATATTTTATATACTTATTAGATTTGAGCTTTGTATTTTTCTATTCATAATATCTAATTTTTATTTTTATTTGTAATATACAGACAGATCCAGACAGACACAGAGAGAAAGAAAATCCACTGGTTCACTCACCAAATGTCCACAACAGCTACTGCTGGACTGAGGCAAAGCCAGGAGCCAAGAACTCAATCCAGGTCTCTTACGTGGGTGACAGGAACTCAATTACTTTAGCCATTAGTGTTGCCTCCCAGGATCTGCTTTACCAGGAAGCTGGAGTCAGGAGCTGGAGCCAGCTGTCGAATCCAGGTACTGTAACGCAGAATATGAACTTTTTAACTACTAGCTTAGTGCCTGCCCCACTTCCCACAGGGTTTAATATATTTGGGCTTAGAGGAAATATGTTTGCAATTTAATTATTTCCATTTTTATATTTGTTGTTTTTATTGTTTCCATTTTAAAATGTATTGCCTTATTGAAGTCTCATATATGGAGGAATTATTTGTAGACATTTTCACACATACTAAATAATATGTTGTATCCTTTATTATTGCATATTTAGTTTGATACAAAAAACTACAGTTAGATTGAGAAAAGATATTGATACATCCAATATGCTAACAGATAAAATGATTTTGAGAAATACAGAAAACTGAAAAAATGTAAACACTTTCATTTAATACAATGAATACATCCCAATGTAACAAACATCATAAAAATTAGTAAACAAGCTGGCGCCGCGGCTCAATAGGCTAATCCTCTGCCTGCGGCGCTGGCACACCGGGTTCTAGTCCCTGTCAGGGCGCTGGATTCTGTCCCGGTTGCCCCTCACAGCTCTCTGCTGTGGCCCGGGAGTGCAGTGGAAGATGGCCCAAATGCTTGGGTCCTGCACCAGCATGGGAGACCAGGATAAGCACCTGGCTCCTGGCTTGGGACAGCGCTATGCGCCGGCCACAGCACTCTGGCAGCAGCGGCCATTGGAGGGTGAACCAACGGCAAAAGGAAGACCTTTCTCTCTGTCTGTCTCTCTCTCTCTCACTGTCTACTCTGCCTGTCAAAAAAAAAAAAATTAGTAAGCAATTTTTTTTCTAGATTTGCTTATTTGTTTGCTTGAAAGGCAAAGTAATAGTCACGTGTGCGCGCACACACAAACACACACAGAAAAAGAGAGGGAGAAAGAGAATGATTGATATTCCATCTGCTGATTTACTCTCCAAATGCCCACAGCAGAGCCTGGCCTGGATCAGGCTGAAGTCAGGATCTTAGAACTCCATCCAGATCTCCTATGCGAGTGGCAGGGATTCAAGTACTTGGATCTTCAGCCCGTCTTCCCAGGCATATTAGCAGGAAGTTTGATCTCAAGTAGCCAGAACTTGAACTGGCTTGACTTGAATTTTTGTATTCCTTATTTTTATTAATATAAAGAGAACCTGGCTCATGTATTTCTCTTCAATAGTTCTAAATAACTTAACTTTATTTTCCTATTTATTTATTTATTTCTAGTCATTTGAAAGGAAGAGCATCAGATAAAGAGAGAGTTGGTTCACTCCCCAAATGCCCACAATATCTGGGGCTAGACCATGCTGAAGCCAGCCAGAACATTGTCGAGGTCTCTTACATTCTTTTCAGGGGCCCAAGTACATAAAACCATCACCTACTACTCCCAGGATACACATTATTAGGAAGCTCGATTAGAAATGGAAGCAGGACACAAACCTAGGCAAGCTGATATGGATCTGATTGTCCCAAGTGGTAGTTTAACCCACTGGGACACCCTGCACGACCCTAAACAACTGATTATCAACTAGTTTTCTCCTTTCTTTAAACCCCCAATTTCTGCAAGTTTTATAACATGTTATCAATTTTTTTACATATTTTTCAAGGTGTTTTAACTAGTTACTTTTGTTGACACACTCCTCAAAAGTAGTCTGAGACAGTTAATCGCAATGTTTTATTATGTAGTAACACCAGAGAAGAACAAATAGCATAGAGGAGTCATGAGATTTGTAAGAGAAGTGTTATAAATGAATTAGGTCCCCCACAAATTAATATATGATGTTGGAATTCTATAAGAGCTTTTTTAAAAAAAAATATGTACTTGAGAAGCAGAGACAGAGAAGGAAAGAAAGAGATAAAGAGAAGGAGAAAGAAAGAGACATCCATCTGATGATTCACTCCCCAAATGCCTGCAATTATTAGGGCCAGACTAGAGCTAGAGCTGAAAACAGGAACCAGAACACAATCCAGATCTCTCAAGGGGGTGTCAGGAATCTAACTACCTGAGCCATCATCTGTTGCCTCCCAGGTGCTATATTTGTAGGAAGTTAGACTCTTAGGAGCTGGAGCCAGAAATCAAACCCAGGTGCTCTAATGTCAGACACAGATATCTCAAATGCCAAGCAAATGCCTGTCTATGTAGGTACCATCTTTAAAGAAGCAATTAAAATGAGTTCATTTTGTTGAGCTTAATCCAATCTGATTGGTGCCTTCATGAGACAAGGAGAATATGACACAGATGTTACTATTTGCTATGACTGTCATAATAAAATTCCACAGCTTAAGTGGTTTTGACCAAAGGAATTTATTTTCTTTCTCACACTTCAGAAGACTACAAGTGCATAATCAAGGTGTTGGCAGATTTGGCTTCTCTTGAGTCCTGTCTTCCTGGCTTGCAGATGGCCTCCCTCTCACTGTGTCCACACATGGTTTTTCCCCAGTGTGCACACACGTTTGGTGTCTCTTTTTGAATCCAAATTTCCTCTTCTAGTAAGGACACCAGTCAGATTGAATTAGAGCCCATTCTAACAGCTTCATTTTAACTGACTTTTCAAACGTTGTGTCTCCAAATGCAGTCACATTCTGAGATAGTGGGGATTAAGATTTGACATATGACTTTTAGAGTACATAGCTCAGCCTGCTACAGACTAAAACAGAGGGAAGACCATGTGAAGACACCGAAAGAAGACAGTCACACACAAGGAAAGGGGAGTGGCCTTAGAAGAAATCAAACCTGCTGACATCTTGATCTCAGATTGTAGTTTATAGACTTTTGAAAAAAATGAATACCTTTTTTTTCACCCATCCAGTCTGTGATACTTTATGTCAACCTAGTAGAGGAATGCAGGAAAGAAGCCAATACAGTATATAGTAACAAGCTGATCACCACTGTGGGCAGTGGGAGTTCAGCACACTGGAGACCTCTAGAAAGGCATTGTTGAATATTTCAAAACATGGGGCATTTTTCTCCCAACTCTCATCTAACAATTACTGAGTTTTGATCCCATGGATATGAATTCTTTAAAAGAAGGTCATTTTTGTGTAAGGCCCAGGTGCACTCTAGCAGTCAGTAAATGATTTAAGGCACAGACTATTAGATATTAACAATTAAATAATATTTACATATAATGCATTGTTTTAATTATATATATTTTGTTTATTATTTCACACTCTTCTTTCATTTGAAAGTACAATTTCTTTAAATATTTGATACATACTACCTTATATATTCTGAAGATTCTTAATTGATCAGGCAAAAAGAAATTTATCATTTTTAAATTATTTAGTTTGCCAAAGTATAGTCTACTAATTTGTTATGAACTATAGACAATTTCTGAAGAGATATCTTAGAGAAAAGATAAAAGAGTTCCTGGAATAGTGAAAAAGAGAATCTTAAAACATCCACAATACATCAAACAACAATAAAATATCATCTGTTATCAGACTATTAAGTTGCATGTAATGGATTCTTGTCCTCCCATATCTTGCATTATAATGTCATAAACCCATATACCTCTTGGCTAAATTTTTGGACATCCTGACTCAATTCACTTTCATGTACTCAAACTTGTGTCAGTGATACCATTAGAAGTCTGCCCTACAGCTATGTTTCATGGTTTTCATACTGCTCTGAGACAGTGTCTATTGAAGATGAAGCGCTTTAGCCTAGAACTGCTGGTTTAGACAATCCAAAAGACAGTGGCACCACAAATAAAGTCAGCCGTCAGAGTAATCATAATCAATTCCTTATGTCACAGAAGAGTCTGAGCTATAGGATGAAGAACTGGGCTCACTGTGGAGTCCTGTCTCTTCCCAAGTATAGGAGAAGTACTCCAACAAGCCTCATTACTAAGGCTAAGTAAATGATGATCTGAGGTCAAGGGCTAAGCCTACCTGAGCCACAGATATAAAGTGTGAAAAATAAAATTCACCAGATAATTCAACACATGTTTTTATTCAGGTAATCATAATAGACTTTGCAGTTGAGTAACTTCTCTAAGCAAGGGAGAAGGCCTGTTGGAATCATGAGGAAGAACAGAGAAGAGTCTAAATCTGTGACTATGCAAGCAAGGTAGTGCTTTCCGTTGAGTGATTTCTCAGAACTCAGAAACAAGGGCATGCCTTTGACCATTGATATTTTCTGGGAATGCAAAACTCAGAGAAAATTCAATGTTGTCAATATTTATGTCTCTACAGAATACTGAAGTTTTGATTGTGTGTCTGTATTCAGTGATGTGGTTTCTTCTTTGAAAGTCCTATATACACTAGTATACGTGGAAGTTTCTTGGCAGACATTTCTTACCAGTCTTTACTCAGATCTAGAAGTCTTATTTATCATAGAATAATTTTATGAATTTATTGGTTTTGGTTTTCTCATTGAACAGATAGTGTAAACTCACGCCAAAATCTATGCAGTGCATTGTCCTGGGATTTCAATACTTTATCTTATTTACCCTTCTTTTCTTCTTTCCCTTCTGTCTCCCCTCCCCTTCTTCTTTTTATTCTTTTCCTTCAATATTCAATCATAACATAAAAATTAAATGTAAGCTTGCTTGCACCTTTGTAAATCCCTCTGGGTTGAATTTTCTGTAAGTATGCTACAGGTGGCTTATTCAGAGTGGTCTTGGAATCAGCACTTATGGGCTCAGACATTGGGCATAGCTCAGCCCATGAAGGGAGGATCATTTTGGGCAAAATGGTTGTCTTTAAGGCAATCCCCTAATGAAGTTGCTAGAGCACAACTATGTTCTGTAGCTGAGTGAACAAGATATTTATTCCTGAGTTGGGGGGGGGGGCAATAGTCCAGTACAGTGTCCACAGTATTTTCTCAAAACAATAAGGAGAATTTGGAGCCCTAAGATTCATGCAGAAGAATCAGATCTAATTTATTAACAGTAATCAGACTTATATCCCTCTTTCCCTCACATGTCACACCTCTGTGTTAGAATCCTAAACAGCATGTTTGAAGCTGTGTAGCTTTTTGTAAATCTTAGGTATGTTAGTTTCTCATTAATGCTTCCCTTGATTGTTCTCTTCAGTTTTAGCACTGTTGTATTTCTCTTTCTCTAGAGATCAGTTTTCAAATTGTATTTTACTTGCAGACACTTTATAGTGCTTATCCATTTTATTATTTTGTGTCCCTAGGATTCTATCACTTTTAGCTTGCTGTACCAACTCTACATCATTAATTCTGCTTGTTGATTTGTATTATATTTGTTGCCTGTGATTCATTTCCTGTCTTTGTATTCATGGAGCATCCTGATTTCATCAGTGCAGTCTACCAGGGTGATCAGCATTTCCTTAACATATTTACTTTGAATGTGCTATGATTTTAACTGTAAGTTGCTTCTCAAATTTCCTTTTTTTCAAAGAATTTCTGCAGAAGTAAAGAATCCCATGAAATTCAAAGGATACAACATTTCAGAGATTTTTGGTGATAAAAGCAAAATTATAAGCTTGCATTTTGGACATTGATACATACTATTTTTGTTATAGAGGAATTCTCCATAATATTCCATCAACTTTAAGTAAAAAGGGGCATTATCTCAAACCATGTTAATCCCAAACCATAATCCCGTTTATTGTCATTTTTTAAATACTGCTGTTGTAACATCTTTCTTTACCAAGAAAATACATAATCCCAGAGACCAGACAATGTATTTTCAATTTTCTTTGGCCTCACCCACATTATTTGGGAAAAAGCCCAAAAATATATGGGTATTTTGTCCTTATGGAGGCACAGGAGGATGTAGAGAGGAGAGAGAGAGAGAGAGAAAGCCAAAGTGATAGTTTGCCAGAGTTGTTGGCAAGCATCTTGGCAACGTCTTATTAGAAGAGGCAGCATGACGCAGTAGGAAGAGTGGGTTTTAAATCAGGTGGACTTGGATTTTTGTCTCTGCTCTGCTGTGCACTAACTGTGTAACCTTGGGCAAGTACTTCAAGTTTCTCAACCTTACGGTTTTGTTTTTTCTTATTTTCCCACTATTAATTATAGTTAATTTTAATAACTAAGCCACAGAGTTTGTGTATTCATTGTGATCATGAATATAAACCATTTAACTACAATATGGTAAAATTGGATTAGACAGGGGAGAATAAGTTTGTTCTGTAAAACTCCTAGAACAAGACAAAAGGGAAAAGTATTTGTCATTGGCCTTAGCAATGATTTTTTGGATATCAGATCAAATGCTCAGATGACAAAAAGAAAAAACAAACAGGTGGTACTCTAGCAAGCAAAAAAGCTTCTGAATAGCAAAGGAAACTATCAACAAACTGAGAACACAGTCCACAAATTGGAAGACAATATTTGCAAGTAATGCATCTGATAATCAGTTAATACTCAAACAATGTAAGGAATTTACATAAGTCTGTGGCAAAATAAATGATCAAATTGATTTAAAAATGGACAAAATACTGTAACTAATACTTTTCCAAGGAAGACATACAAATGGAGTCTAGGTATATGAAAAGGGAAATGTAAATCAAAGACACAATCAGCTATTACCTCACATATGTTATGATAGTTATCATAAAAAAATAAAAGATAAATGCTGGTCAGCATATGGAGAAAAGAGAATTGCTATATACCATCAATTGGAATGTAAATTGGTATGACAATAATGAAAAACACAATGGATGTCTCCCCCAAAATTGTAAATAAAATTTCCATAGGAAGCAACAATCAAACTTTTGAGTGTGTACCCAAAATAAAAAAAATCAAATCAGCATTTTGTAGAGATATCTGCACTCTCATGTTCATTGAGCATTATTCACAATAACAAAGATATGTAAACAACCAGAGTGTTTGTCAACAGATTAATAAAGGTATTGCAGTTTTATTATTTTATATTAATATTATTTTATATTAGCATATTATTTATATTAATATATTAAAATTATCTCAGTATTAAGAGAGAATGAATTACTATTCAGCCTTAAGAAAGGAGATCCTGCCATTGTGACAATATGAATGATTTGGAGGGATTGTGATGTGAAAGAAGCCCAAATGAAAGAAAAATACTGCATCTTATCACTTATATGTATAATCTAAAAATGACAAATATACAGGTTATGAAGGTCAGGGGATAGGTTCTTTGATATGTTCCTTTCTACCTTTCTATCAAAGTTATTGTTAATCAGGCCTGGCAAAGTGAAATTTCAGGTGTTTTCTAAATAGATGAGAGCTTGAAAAAATATCCTTCTCTTAGTTTGAAAACGAAAACAGATATGGATAGAGGATGAGGACTGAGAGATGTTCAGGCAAACAGCAGCAGAGGTCAGCAGGAAGCCCATGACCAGTGATCATCTCTGCAGGTCTTGAGAGTAGCATTGAATGCCTGAGGCCCTACCCTTGCTTGATCACTTGTTAAACAGCCCTGCCCTAGGGTGAAGCTTGATCTCCAACCATCTCAGCAACAATTTAGAAATTAATATCATTGCTGTTCAAATGGACTTTGGAAAATTTTGCTCTATTGTGTTAGTTTAGGCTTTTTAAGGTAATTCATTTAGCAAGTGGAAAACTCTTTATGGATGGAAGACAAGGATAAATGACATAAACTGCTGCAGCAAGAGGACTGCCTTCTTTCTGGAATATGAGAAAAGGAAGGTTTTTTTTTGTTTTTTTTTTTGTTGTTTGTTTGTTTTTTTTTGTTGTTGTTTTTTGACAGGCAGAGTGGACAGTGAGAGAGAGACAGAGAGAAAGGTCTTCCTTTTGCCGTTGGTTCACCCTCCAATGGCCGCCGCGGTAGCGCGCTGCGGCTGGCGCACCGCGCTGTTCCGATGGCAGGAGCCGGGTGCTTATCCTGGTCTCCCATGGGGTGCAGGGCCCAAGGACTTGGGCCATCCTCCACTGCACTCCCTGGCCACAGCGGAGAGCTGGCCTGGAAGAGGGGCAACCGGGACAGGATTGGTGCCCCGACCGGGACTAGAACCCGGTGTGCCGGCGCCGCAAGGCGGAGGATTAGCCTATTGAGCCACGGCGCCGGCCTGAGAAAAGGAAGTTTTGCTTTTCTCCTTTACAAACAGGGTGGAATGATCTGGACCATTCTGTCTGGCAATGAAGCTACTTTGTACTCTGTCATTTATAATATCTACAGCCATATTTATCATTATGAAATATTATCCTTGTCTCACTCCTTATGCAACTATTTCTTTATAATTGTAAGTTACAATATAGTTAACCTCATGGCTTTCCATGCGTTTCCAGTAGTTTGAAGGACTGAACGACAATACACTGCTCATACTAAGAAACTATAGTTGAATTGATCTCTTTATTTATAAGACAATGAAATCTAGTTTCTGAACACCAATTCAGTTTTCTCATTTCTAATATGTTAGTAGCTGGTTCTCAGATATTAAATAATTAAGTAGCAAAGGATCTGATAACTGCCTCAAAACAAAGTTTTATCAATTGTGTTAAAAGCTAGCTGGCATTCTTACTGGCACACAACTCAACATGGGTGCAAATAGAGAGAGGATGAGAAGATTCCTGGAACAAGGAGATTTGAGAAAAGACCAGCCCTGTACCTAGAGGTCTGTCCTGCCTGATTAATAGGTGGAGAGTTGAACCTCACAGATGATCCCCCAGGAATCGTTTTCAGCACAAATCAGCCCAGAAAAATGCGGAACAAATAACATTTTTAGGAAGCTGATTTCTTCTGAGCCAGTGGGCAGTGACAATAAGGGTGATTTTGCCATGCTGAGAATCAAATAATCTGTTGCCCACCCCCTACCCTCATCTCCAAATGTGTTTAGATCACTTATGAAAATGAGTCCAAAGGCTCCCCTCAGGTTAACATTTCTTACATCAGAAAAACATCATAGAATTCAGCTTGAGCGACAAGTTTCCTCCACTACCCAGGGCTGCTAGAATAAGAGTAGAAGCTTACAGGTCAAGAGTGGCATGAATTCTTAATGCACTAGGAGTGCAAGGACAGACTAGTGGGGGCAGTTTCTTGTTCAATTATTTATCAAGTTTATTTTTAAAAATAAACCCATGCCTAGACCTGTTTCTGCATATGAGAGAGTAGCATGTATATCAATAAGCAATATGGATACTTCAGCTCTCCACAAAATTTTCCTTTTCCTTATGTCGTAAGGAAAATAAAATGTGCCTCATCTGGCAGCACACAATATTGGGACTTACATATTTCTGTTTTATGAATACTGCCCCAAGCTACAATTATACATGAGATATAAAATCACTTTCTTACTTATTTTTCTAAATTCAATTTAAATGGTAAGATAACAACAATATCTATAGTTTAGTCAATGCCTACATACTACATTTCAAATAATATACAGATAAAAATATTTCAACCCTTATATGCCTACAAATATATACACATATACCTACTGATACATAGTTTTGATTCCCATGAAAGCTTTGTAAAGTAGGACTTCATACTTTCACATTACAGGTTATGTTATTGTCATTCATGGATACTAATTAAAAAAGTGTGTAAGTTGCAAAGATAAAATTAGTTCTCAATATATTACATTATTTAACTAGAACCTAGTTTGTGTATCATCAGAATTATGATTCAGGAGAAAGTTCTTATATTTAGGAGGAGGATAAGTTAAATATTCTATTATTCTAATATTTAACTTGTGAGTATTAATAAAATACAGATTTATATTCTGAAGTCTTTGTTCATGAAATATGTTCACATATATTAATTCAGAAATTTGTATTTATAGTTTGCTAAGTATTATGTCATGTGCTGAATGTACAAGGAGGAAAGAGGTAACTCTTGTCTTTGTGAGAATTACAATCTAGCAAGAAAAGAAAACCGCTAATTCTGTGTAATCAGAGGTAAGATTAAAAAAAAATATCAAGTAAACAAGAAGTGAAAATCAAGGTTATGTACCTCAGCTCAGTGGTCCAGCACCTAAATTGAATTGTTTTCCCCCATGTTTATTTGGTTTTTATCCCAGTTTGATGTTAGAAAACAAAGGAAGAGAGTAGGGAGGGAAGACATAATTTTGAACTTAACATATGTAGGGAAGAGGATCATGCATTGTCTGATTGTAAGTGGTTGATTTTTCATTTGAAAAAAGACATGTACACAGTCATTGGGAGGAGATGAGACTACAGAGATGTTGAGAGGCCAGGTTATTCTATTTTTATAGTGATTGATAGAAGCAATTTGAGATTTATCCTGGGAAGGTGACATTTAGGGAATTTAAGATCACAGGACATGGCTAGATCTCTGCTTTTGCAAGGTATTCCAGGTATTATCATGAAGGTAAAGTAGAAAAGTTTTTTGAAATCAGGAGTCAACATAGAAACTTAGTGTGATAAACCATGCAAGAATGAAATCTTATCAAAGGCAGTGCAGAGGAAGGCAGAGCAGGGGGATAGACTGGTGCCGTATACAGGATGTTGAGGCTGTACCATCAGAGGTCTGGACTCTCGGTTGTAGAATACTGACAGAAAGAAGAGATTCTATCAAAAACTCATCATTTTCGGCTTATGATGTAGTATGAGCAACCACACACTGTATTAAAAAGAATACTGTGACGTGGCTAGGGAGTGCAGTGGAGGATGGCCCAAGTCCTTGGGTCCTGCACCCCATGGGAGACCAGGAGAAGCACCTGGCTCCTGCCATCGGAACGCGCGGTGCGCTGGCCGCAGCGCGCTACCGCGGCGGCCATTGGAGGGTGAACCAACGGCAAAAGGAAGACCTTTCTCTCTGTCTCTCTCTCTCACTGTCCACTCTGCCTGTCCAAAAAAAAAAAAAAAAAAAGAATACTGTGATACTGTGACAGAGATCATGGGCAATAGTGATACATCACCATCATTTCACATATAAGGAAACTGAAATATTGGAAAATCGAAGCTAGAGTAGTCCACTGCATTATGTCATTTCCATTTAAATATAGTAAAAAAAGAAGGATGTTAAATTTTGTCAAAGATGTGGAGAAAAGTATACCACCACATATTGTTGATGAGAATTCAATGGTATAAACATTGTAGGAAAACATATAGTGCTTTTGTGAAAGGTTAAAATTAGCACTACCATATTACCCAGCAAGCTCACTATTGTGTATATACCTGAAGGAATGTATGCATAAAAGCAATATGTGCATGCTCATGTTTACTGCAATATTATTCACATTAACCAATCTATAGAATCCAGTGAAGTATACATGAATGCATTTAAAAAAAAAAAAAAAGCCCTGGTATTTGTATACAATGGAATACTATTCAGCCTTTAAAAAGATTGAAATTCAGTCATTTTGAAGACATGGATGAATCAGGAGGACATTGTGTTGAGTGAATTAAGCGAGGCATGGATGAAGGGCAACTGTTACACCATCTTTCCTTTACGTGAAATCTAAAAAGGTTTAATTCATAGAAACAAATAGTAGAATAGAAATCACTAGGATTTTGGCACTACTGGTGATGGGGTGATGTTTGTCAAAAGATACAAAATTTCACTTAGATAGGAAAAGAAAATTCAAGAGACTTTTGGGAGCAGTGCTGTGGTGCAGTGGGCTAAGCCTCTGCCTGCAGCACCAAAATCCCATATGGGTGCCGGTTCTAGTCCCGGCTGCTCCACTTTTGATCCAGCTCTCTGCTATGGCCTGGGAAAGCTATAGAAGATGACCCAAGTCCTTGGGCCCCTGCTCCATCATGAGACCCAGAAGAAGCTCCTGGCTCCAGGCTTCGTATTGGCTCTGCCGGCTATTGCATTTGGGGAGTGAACCAGCAGATGAAAGACTTCTCTTTCTCTCTCTCTCTCTTTCTCTCTCTCTCTCTCTCTCTCTCACTCTCTCTCTTTAACTTTACCTCTCAAATAAATAAATAAAATCTTTTTCTTTAACAAAAGAGATCTACTGTATTATCTCCTTACTATAGTTAATAGCAATTTATTGTATTTCAGAAATTTGCTACAAGATTATATTTAAAGTGTTCTCACCAAAAACACAAGAATGTAATTGATACATATTACAGTTAGGACAAATTAGGCATCCCACTGTTTATAAAAATATCATGCTGTAAATGATAAATTTATACTAATTTTAATTAAATACATAAATTTTAAAAATTATATTAAAAGTTTATATTGTAATCAAAATTCAAACTATCAAATTGATCAGAATAAACACACTCTCAACAACATAAAAAGAATTTAGACTTCACATATCAATATTCAAGCATATCTATATATATATAATATACATATGTATGAGTGAGTGTGTGTGTGAGTGTGTCCTATTTGAAGAAATTCAACAATTAAGAGCAGAAACAATAGCTAACACCATAAGCAACTGCATGTGTTCAGTTATACATTCTGATTGAAAAACTAAAGTGGAGCAAACTTTCTGCTTGATGGGTGTTAAAACTCTTGTGCCCAGATGAACTGCAGGTAAGAACAGTACCTACAAATTTTAAAACAAGTGGAATCAAGAACCTGAGGTAGTTCTTGGAACAATTGGAAGAGCAGATGAAACATATCTTTACTAGTATGATCAGAAGACAAAGAAAAAGCAAATCAAGGCTACCATTAAATGAAAGATGTCCCCCCCAAAAAAAGGACTGAAAAGACTGGTTGGGAGTAAAAGTCATAGCAACAGTTATATTTTTAAGATTTTCAAGGAAATTTGCTTGTTTATTTTCTGAAGTGTGATGACATATGCTTGCTGTGAGAGTATCTTGAGAAAGATACTAAAGCTTTAGCAGAACAATGTCCATGAAGTTTTTGTCAGAGTCCTTCTCAACAACAACAAAGCCTCTACACACCCCTCTCAACAACGAAGTTTCAATAGGAGATCATTAGGTATCCACTTTAGTCCTGGCTTGGCTTCCTCTAAATTTTTTGTTTCCTGATTAAAAATAAAATCTTTGTAGAGCACCCATTTTTCTTCAAGCCATAATGGAAAAAAACAAACAAACAAACAAACAACAACAAAAAAAAACACTGTGTTGATATGGATAAATCTCAAGGACCCTCAGCTCTTTAGAAATTTATTCAATGGTCAATATGATTGCTACAAATGTGGCTTAAACTTGATGTAGTTTATGTTGAGAAAGATCATCTTTTTAAACTTTCTATCTTTTGATCCCAATTTTCTAAAAGTTTTTGAAGTTCTCTCCTATATTTTGAACAGTATTTCATATGCATACGTGTATATATATGCGTATATATATATATATATTACTTTTAACAGTAACAGCAAACGATTTTGAAAATGGAAAAAAATGTAATGGTATGATTTTATATTTTATTACTTTTTAAAATTTTGGGGGTTAACATGTAGTTCTTGTAGTTCTTATATGTTTTTATGGCATATGAGGTAACATTTTAATAACTGTGTGTAGTGTGTATTGAAACAAATCAGGTAATTAGTATTTCAGTTTTCTTATAATTTTTAATGTTGTGAGCCTTTAACATCCTCTCTTCTACTTCCTCATAAACTGTATATATATATATATTTTTTTGACAGGCAGAGTGGACAGTGAGAGAGAGACAGAGAGAAAGGTCTTCCTTTTGCAGTTGGTTCACCCTCCAATGGCCGCCGCGGTAGGCGCGCTGCGGCCGGCGCACCGCGCTGATCCGATGGCAGGAGCCAGGTGCTTCTCCTGATCTCCCATGGGGTGCAGGGCCCAAGCACTTGGGCCATCCTCCACTGCACTCCCTGGCCACAGCAGAGAGCTGGCCTGGAAGAGGGGCAACCAAGACAGAATCGGTGCCCCGACCGGGACTAGAACCCAGTGTGCTGGCGCCGCAAGGTGGAGGATTAGCCTAGTGAGCCACGGCGCCGGCCATAAACTGTATATTTTTGAGAACTATATTTACTCCCTGTATTTCTGTGAAAAGCTAGAATTTATTTCTTATATCTAACTGTGTTTTGAAACTTATGCATGTTAAACCACAAACAAATGGGAAGTTCTCAAATCTAGAACTAATACAGAATTTACGCTATGACTACAACCCAATAAGGCTAGGCGTTAATACAGGACAATAATAACAGGAAACAATGAAAAAATTATAACATTAAGATTTCTGAAAAATAAACATTTTTGTGGCTATGAAATAAAAAATAAATTTATGATAACTAGAAAGGAGATATAATAAACATATTGCATTACAAATAACTGTAAGCTAAGGAAATGTTAATAGACATAAATATTTAAGTAGAAACTGACTTGATTGTTTAAAATACAAAAAAGTCTTGTGAACCCAATGATATGTTACAAATAGAAAAACAAAATAATTTAATAAGTACAGAAATAAGCAATGATCATCTATTAAAATACAAATTTATCAATTAGAAAATTGATAAACCATTTTGATTAATGAGAAGACCTAATTACCTGAACTTTTTATTGGAGTTGCTGTTGGTGTGTTGGGCAGGGGTTCAATTTTTTATGAGGCTAAATAAAGGATATTTAACATTCACAGTTTAGGGGAGTAAACATCACCTTCCTTGATCTATGTGACAATCCAGAAGTCTTACACATTTTCAGTACTTCTGGGAGAGGGTGATCCCCCAGTGGAGAACTATTAAAATAAATGCTGTGTGCTGAAATAACAAAAATAAGGAGTAGAAAGCTGCTATACTTAAACATTAAAACAAAGTCAGGGAAACAATCAGACATACAGGTAAGAAGATATGAACGTTAAGCTGTGGGTCAGTTTGGTCTACCACTTTTCCTCGGCAGCACATATACTAGCTTGGTCTGCCTAGAACAGGATCTCAGAAAAAGAATTTTATGAGAATATAGTTGTGTGTGTGTGCGTGTGTGTGTGCATTTGAGGTGTGTGTTGCTCAGAACACTTAGGAGTACAGGGAAAAAAAAATCACAAAGACGAAACAATCAATGAAAGATGGTCATCAATACTTACCACTATGGGTTGGTAACCGGAGCTTAATCTAAGAATGAGTTTAACAGATTTCCATTAATCTTCAGGTGAGGAAATCAGGATATATAAGTATATCTATACCAACTTCTGTCAGTCATTGGAAGCTGCTCCTAGCAACTGTTAACTACTTAATTCCCAGGTATTCCCAGGCTTTCTTCCAGAGCTCAAACAAAGGCCTCATGAAAATGGACGGCAGATGCTGATAAAAAATTCCTGAGGGATGCTGGCAGGCTTCTAACTGCAGCTGCTCAGTAGGCTCCTTAGCTGGGATCTGTTGAAAATGTGTATATGATGGATTATTTTCATGACAAATATAAAATTATTAAAGCTGAACCCAGAAAATAAAATCTAACAGACCAATTGCCACAGGATAAAACAGAAAATAGTCAAGTGATTAACTACACCCATTACCAACTCCTACACTTGAAACAAAACAAAACAAAACAAATAAGAAAAATAGGCTAGAGGTTCAAAAGAAGAATTTAACCACGTCTTTAAGGAATAAATAGCAGTAACATGTTTTTAAAAGATTGTAGAGGAAAAGCAAAGCAGCTTCATAAAGCTTCTGAGTAAAAGAAAAGGTTCAGGGTATGATGCCAGTGTGTTCCTAGTAAATATGCTCAACAAGGTAACTATGCCAATCTTCCTATATAATCAATAAATTTAACATAATCCCAGTTAAAAATAGTGCAGCAATTATCAAGATAACTACTAGAAAATGAAATAAATTTAATGCATAAAATTTAAAAATCTTTGGGGCTGGTGATGGGTCAAATATGAGCTCCAGTTCAAGTTCCATCTGCTCCACTTCTGATCCAGCTCCCTGCTAATGTGCCTGGGAAAGCAATAGAAGATGGCCCAAGTGTTTGGGCTCCTGCACCCACATAAGAGACTCAAAAGAAGCTCCTGGCTCCTGGTTTCAGTCTGGCCCAGCCCTGGCCCTTATGGCTATTTGGGGAGTGAACTAGCAGATGAAAGACCTCTCTCTCTCTCATTCTATCTCTGCCTTTCCCTCTCTGTAATTCTACTTTTCAAATAAATAGATAAATCTTTTTAAAAATATATATCAGCATAAAAATAAGCAAATTTTATAAAAACAAAAATAATAAGTATCTAAATATCTCTGATTATTGTATCATTATTTTGCTCTTGAGATGAATTACATATACAAATCTATATGATGGAAATGCTATATAATGATGAGTTACTACACATCTCTCTCTAACCTGTGTTGGGTAAGATCAAATTTATAGCTTGTAATTTACTATGATGGGAGAATTTATATTACAAGAATGGGAAGATGTCAAAAATCACACTTTTTTGTTTTTCCTGAACCTATTATTAAAATTTACCAGTACACAACTATAATTACATACATATGTATGTTTATGTCCATGCATGTGTATATATATATATATATGTATCTGTACTGTATATATGTATGTATGTGTATTTGTATGTGTATCTGAATGTACATGTGTTTGTTATTGTTATACAACCTGGAGTGTTCCAGTCTTTTTATTGATTTGTCTATTCACTGGCTAATATCAAATTATTTTAGTTATTGTGGTTATAGAAGACATTTCAATACAGCATGACAGATTCACAGATCATTTTTCTCTACTTTTAAATTTCTTCCCTTCTCTTAATGCTTTTTAATTTGTTTTTAGGATTTTACTTTTTTATTTGAAAGACTGAGTTAGAGAGAGAGAATATCTTCCCCATCTGCTGTCTGTTGCCAGGATCTTCATCTTTGTCTCCCACGTGGGTGTAGGATCCAAGGATTTGGTCCATCTTCCATTGCTTTCCCATGCACATTAGCAGGGAGCTGGATGAGAACTGGAACAGTGGTACTCTGATCTTGCCTATATGGGATGCTGGCGCTACAGGAGTTGGCTTAACTCAATATGCCAAAACAAAGGTCCCGATACTAAGTTTTTATTTTTTTTTGATAAATATTAACAAGGCATTGCCTTCTTTTATTTATTTTTTTATTAAACTTTTATTTAATGAATATAAATTTCCAAAGTATAGCTTATGGGTTACAATGGCTTCCCCCTCCCAAAACTTTCCTCCCACCCACAACCCTCCCCCCTCCCGCTCCCTCTCCCCTTCCTATCACATCATGATTCATTTTCAATTCTCTTTGTATACAAAAGATCAGTTTAGTATATATTAGGTAACGATTTCAACAGTTTGCCCCCATATAGTAACACAAAGTGAAAAGAAAAGAAAAAAAATACTGTTGGAGTACTAGTTATAGCATTAAATAAGGGTGTACAGCACATTAAAGACAGAGATCCTACATAATATATATTTTTTAAATTAATTAATTTTCTATGCCATTTCCAATTTAACACCAGGTTGTTTTTTTTTTTTTTTCATTTCCAATTATCTTTATATACAGAAGATCGATTCAGTATGTTGTTAAGTCAGCAACAGGAGTCACTGTGTACTTACATCCCATGTGGGATCTGTCCTTAATGTATTGTCTATTGTGCAGTGATGCTATAACTAGTACTGAAACAGTATATTTACACTTTGTGTTTCTGTGTGGGTACAAACTGATGAGATCTTTACTAATTACATACTGAACCGATACTAAGTTTTAATGATGTCTGTGTTTAAGAACTGAGTTGGGGCAGCGTTCTGGCACAGAGGACCAGTCTGTCACTTCAAATGTCTGCAACCCATATCTGATTCTTGATTCAGCTTTCACTTAATGTGCACCTTGGCAGGCAGCAAGTGATGGTTCAAGTACTAGAATCTCTGCCATCCTCGTGAAAGACCCAAATTGATCTCCAGGTTCCTAGTTTCAACCTGGTCCAAACCCTGCTGTTGCAAGCTTTTGGCAAATGAAAGAGAAGATGGAAGATCTTTGTATGTCTCTGCTTCTTTCTGTCTCTCTTGCTCTGGCTTTCATGTAAAAATACATACAAAAATATATATGCAAATATTTAGAAAGCAAGAATTGGCTAAGTCTTAAATATTTAAGCCTATGTAAGACAGCTGCACCCATGAAAAAATATATATATTATACATACATATATTTAGAATATGATCCTTTCAAAATAAAATAAGTTGTTATTGGTAAAATATTGAAAGTGGCCTGCATTCTTAACGTGATCTGGAGCAACTGACTAGTTATCTAGTCATCTGAAAAATTAATAAGCTGGATTTATATTTTAAATTAAGACTAAACTAAGAAAAGACATCCAACGCTGCAGTTCACCCCCCCAAATGGCTGCTATGGCCGGCGCACTGCAGCGATCCAAAGCCAGGAGCCAGGTGCTTCCTCCTGGTCTCCCATGCGGGTGCAGGCGCCCAATCACCTGGGCCATCCTCCACTGCCCTCCCGGGCCACAGCAGAGAGCTGGACTGGAAGAGGAGCAACCGGGACTAGAACCCGGCACCCATATGGGATGCCGGCGCCGCAGGCAGAGGATTAGCCAAGTGAACCACGGCGCCATAGCCCTGGCAACTCATGACTAGAGCCTAGGGAGATTACTGACGCCATGAACAGGAGTGTCAAATTGTTAAATCAGCAACAGGAGTCACTGTGTACTTACACCCCATGTGGGATCTGTCCCTAATGTGTCGTCTAAAGCCAAGTGATGCTATAACTAGTACTGAAACAGTATTTTTATACTTTGCGTTTCTGTGTGGGCACAAACTGATGAGGTCTTTACTAATTATATACTGAAGTGATCTTCTGTATATAAAGAGAATTGGAAATGAAAAAAAAAAACAACCTGGTGTTAAAATGGAAATGGCATAGAAAATTAATTAATTTGAAAAAAAAAATTATGTAGGATCTCTGTCTTTAATGTGCTGTACATTGCTATTTAATGCTATAATTAGTAATCCAATGGTAGTTTTTTCACTTTATGTTGCTATATGGGCAAAATGTTGAAATCTTTACCTAATATATACTAAACTGATCTTTTGTATACAAAGAGAATTGAAAATGAATCTTTACATGAATGGAAGGGGAAAGGGAGTGGGAAAGGGGAGGGTTGCGGGCGGGAGGGAAGTTATGGGAGGGGGGAAGCCATTGTAACCCATAAGCTATACTTTGGAAATTTATATTCATTAAATAAAAGTTTAATAAAAAAAAAGACTAAACTAAAGGCCAAATGGATCAAAATTTGAAATGTAAGAACAGTTATAGAAGTCCTAGAGAAACAAAATAGCTTTTCAAATATGTTCTTGGGGTTTGAGAGCACTTTGGAAGTACTATCTCTTAAGACACATAAAAAATAAATAGAATTCAGTGATATTAAATAAAAAGCTAACTTTTCTAAATAAGTTACCTATAAGTAAAAAAAATTCAAAAATACTTGCAACTATGTTTTGAAAACAAAATGAACAGCTTTTAATATGTTAATTGGTTCCTTAAGTTAATTATTAAAATGTTTAATAACAAAACTATACAAAGGAAACAGTTAAATTCACATTAAGGAGCTGGCATTATTGTGTAGCAGGTAAAGTATTTGCTGGTAGTGCCAGCAGCCCATAGAGGTACCAATTCAAATTCCAGCTGCTCTACTTCCTCTCCAGCTCCCTGCTATTGGCCTAGGAAAGCAGTGGAAGATGGCCCAAGTCCTTAGGCCCTTGCACCCATATTGGAGATCCAGAAGAAGCTCCTGGCTCCTGGCTTCCAATCTGCCAAGCTCTGGCCCTAGTGGCCATTTGGTAGTAAAATTGCAGATGGAAGATTTGTTTCTCTCTCCCTCTCTCCCTCTCTCTCACTGACTTTCAAATAAAGCTGTAAAAAAGAAGAAAAGCCTTTAAAAATATTTTTAAAAATTCACATTAAACCAATGAGATAGTATGTACTAGCCATCCTATTATAAAAAGAGAGAACAGTGCTTTATTACTTAAGTTTTGGTGAAATTATAAGGCGGTGGATATAACAAATTCATAGTTTATGGAGCACAATTGGACAATATCTAATCTTTAAAAAAAGAAAACAAATACATTCTTTGAACTAGTAAATGTAATTCTATTTACCATCCAGATTTCTTTACGTATGAATGAAATATAATTCATACACAAAATTTTTGCATATTGTCGATAATAGCAGAAGGTTGGAATTGTTTCAAATGTTATTTTCAAACAGTGAAACCATGTTTATTTAGAATGAAGTATCTCTCCATGTAATTATTGAGAAAAATCTATAAGATTTATTACTTAGAATAATAAAGTTCTAGGTAGTACACATAACTTGCTGAAAATAGAGGTGTTTTATATGTATACCTGTAAATGCACAATATGTTTTTGTCATGAACATGTGAAACTGGTAATAGTGCTTGCTTTTCTGAAGTGAAATTAGATGACATGGGGAATGATTGGGAGGGATATATGATATTCTTTGTACCTTACACGCTTTTCATTTCTTTATTTTGATACTCTGCTTATGTGTTGACTACTATATCAGTATAATAGGGTGAACAGTTGCCAAAGCAGTTAAGAGTCTGCTTGGAATATCCACACTCCATATAAGAGTGCCTCGCTCCACATCTTTTTCCAGCTACTGATAATACACAAGCAAAGAGTCAGCAGGTGAGGACCCAAGTACTTGAATCCTTGTCACCAATGTGGGAGGCTTGTGTTTCAGGCTTGCATCTTTGGTATGACTGAGACCTGGCCTTTGTGGGTATTTGGGGCAGATGAACCAGCAAATGCAAGATCTCGCTCCATCTGTCTGTCTCTGTCTCTCTGTCTTCTGTCTGCCTTTCAAGTAATAAAAGCTAACTAAAGAAAATTTTTAAAATAATAAAACAAAAAATCAAATTAATTTGAAAAATAGTTTGGTGGCTATTTCAGATATTTTCAAAAGTATTTTAAGTGTTCCATGAATATGATAGAACAGCTTTTATGACAGATATTGCTTAATAATTCAAGTTTTTTTTTTAAATCTTATTTATTTTAGAGGCAAATTCACAGACAGGGAAAGAAAGAAAGGCCTTGAATCTGCTGGTTCACTCCCCAAATGGTCATAACAACCAGAACTGGGCTGATCCAAAGCCAGGAGCTTCTTCCAGGTCTCCCTCATAGGTGAAGAGGCCCAAGGACTTTAGCCATCTTCCACTGCTTTCCCAGGCTATAAGCAGAGAGCTGGATCAGAAGTGGAACAGCGGATAGGAATCTATGAAATTTTGTATACAAATTTTATCTGACTGGAAGTGATTTAAATAAAATGCTACTGAGATGCAAAGAAAATGTTTTATGGAATATTTGTACCATTGGTCATATATTCAGAAATTTTAATTTAGGAAAAATTGACCACAAGACTTCATCATTTGTCATGTAAAAAGAACCTATATCTGGTGATTTGATTGGATATAAAAATGGACTGACAGTGTATTTTGATTTCTAGAATCATATCATGTAACTAAATGACAGTTTCTTAAAAAAATGTAAAAGTTAAAGCTGCCTCTGTTGAGTACTCAAACAGATTTACAGCTAACATAATTCTATATTTTAAAATTCTCAGATACAAAAGCAAACTCTCACATTTAGTTGTTGTTATTAACAATATTCTTTGATTATTTTCATACACACATTTTTCTCAAGTTTTTGCAAATGAATTTTAAAAATATCATCTGATTTGCTCGGGCAACATTCTATCAATGCAACACATTACTTTCAGTTAATGAAAAGCAACAGTTCTAACATGAATAATGTAAGTCCAACAACTGGGAATGGACAATCTGGTTTAAGGAAAAATAAGAATTGTCCCAACCTCATTTTTATCTTGGTGAATCTTAATTAGATTTATGGTAAGCTGCATTAGTATTAGTAAGAATTAATGTCATAGTGATAAGCACAGCATACAAATCAATAAAATCTGGCATATCAATATTGAAACATAGACATAAATAGCCATTTGAGTCCTTAATTTGAACTTGGTATGCAGTTAAATACTTACTATGTGGATTTAAAATATCTTGAGAAACAAAGGAAGTCATACTTGCACACATTACTGTTTAACATTACCAGAAGAATAGTGCTGAAAAACTTCACAGATAAAGGTAAACTAAATGATTCACAAACCTGGTTATTTCACAGCTATGTTACAGTTTGGAGACTTGTCTTTGGGCATTTGGGAAACAGAATGGTGATTAATCTTTCAGTTTAAAGGATTTTCCCTGATTATTAATATGGAAAAAGTATGAGTTTTTTCCCCCTCTGAGAGGTACAAGAGCCACTTGAGGAGGCCTCAGTATTATTAAGCTTGAAAATATAATAAAGCAAGAAACAATTATAAAACAACATATATCAGTTAGGATTCATTTTGGAATCAAGGGAGAAAAAGTTTCAAAAGCAGTGGCTTAAACAAGAGAGTTATTTCTTTCAAAAGAAAGTGGTGTGGGGTTATATGGCAGCTCCATGTGATAATGATAAAGAGTACTGGGAACTCCTCCAGGACTCTGTTCAGCCACTCACAATATAGTCTCAAACTTACTGGTCCAGAATGAGTCCTGCTGCAGTTAGCAGGTAGTGGAAAGCCAGAGAAGAGGTTTCTTTTAAAGGAAACTTCCTAAGGTGACATATAGCTCTATGTGTCATGCTCTTTTAAAACACAAAGTCATGTAATCAGGTATAGCTGCAAAATGATTTGAAAATGTCATCTGTAACTTGTTGACAATGTAACCAGCTGAAAGTTGATTTGATTTCTAAGGACAAGAAGAGGATGTATACTAGAAAACAAATAGGAACTGGTGCTGTGGCATAGCGGATAATGCCGCTGCCCACAGTGTCAGCACCCCATATGGGTACCTGTTTAAGACCCATTTGACTTCTGATCCAGCTTTCTGCTATGGCATGGGAAAGCAATAGAAGATGACCCAAGGCCTTGAGCCCCTGCACCCATGTGGGAGACTTGGAAGAAGCTCCTGGCTCCTGGCTTCGGATCACTGCAGCTCTGGCCGTTGCGGCCAATTGGAAGTAAACCAGCGGGTGGAAGACTTCTCTCTCCCTTCTCTCTCTGCCTCTCCTTCTCTCTGTGTAACTTAGACATTCAAATAAATAAATAAATAAATAAATAAAACAAATAGCAGCATTTGATAAAAGTATAGGAATGAATAAAGTAAATAATTGAATCGTGGGAAAATATCTAACTTAAATGATACTGCTTGTATATTTCAGTTTTGCTTCATTTTGGTTACTTACAAGTAATTTCATTTAAAGATGGTTTAAAGTTTATGTCATTTTTTCGTGATGCCTTTTTTATGTGGCCTGTATATATAATACGATACCTTTATTTATTTATTTATTTATTTTTTATTTTGGACAGGCAGAGTGGGCAGTGAGAGAGAGAGAGAGAGAAAGGTTTTCCTTTGCCATTGGTTCACCCTCCGATGGCCACTGCAGCCGGCGTGCTGCAGCCGGCGCATCGCGCTGATCCGATGGCAGGAGACAGGTGCTTCTCCTGGTCTCCCATGCTGGTGCAGGGCCCAAGCATTTGGGCCATCCTCCACTGCACTCCCGGACCATAGCAGAGAGCTGGCCTGGAAGAGGGGCAACCGGGACAGAATCTGGCGCCCCAACCAGGTCTAGAACCTGGTGTGCCGGCGGCACTGGCGGAGGATTAGCCTATTGAGCTGCAGCGCTGGCCACCATACCTTTTCATTATTAATATGTGACCCTCTGAATTTCAAAAATAATTTAACTCATTTACATTTTTGTCATTATCATATAGACGTATTTAGGTTTTGCTGATATTTTAGTTTCTTTTTTCTCTTTATTGCCTTTTCGGAATTTTTTTTTCATTTTCTGTACCTCATACAGGGGTATGTTTTGAACAACAGAAAATCATACATTAAAAGTAACTATGCAAGGCCGGCGCCGCGGCTCAACAGGCTAATCCTCCGCCTTGTGGCACACTGGGTTCTAGTCCTGGTCGGGGCACCAGATTCTGTCCCAGTTGCCCCTCTTCCTGGCCAGCTGTCTTCTGTGGCCCGGGAGTGCAGTGGAGGATGGCGCAAATGCTTGGGCCCTGCACCCCATGGGAGACCAGGATAAGCACCTGGCTCCTGCCTTCGGATCAGCGCGGTATGCGGCCGCAGCGCACCAGCCGTGGCGGCCATTGGAGGGTGAACCAATGGTCTCTCTCTCACTGTCCACTCTGCCTGTCAAAAAAAATAAAATAACTATGCAAGATTAAACAATGAAAGAAATCCTTCTTTTTAAAATTTATTTTATTTATTTGAAAAGCATAGTGACAGAGAGAGAGGGAGATACAGAGAAAGAGATTTTGCATCTACTGGTTTATCTCCCAATAGCTGCAAAGGTCAGGACTGGGCCAGGCCAAAGCCAGCAGCTGGAACTCCATCTGGGTCTCCCATGTAAGTGGCAGGAGCCCAATGACTTGAGCCATCCTCCTCCACTTTCCCTGGCACATTAGCAGGAAGCTGGATTGGAACTGGAGCTCCTGAGACTACAACCAGCACCCATGTTGGATGCTAGCATTTCAGGCTATGGCTTAATCCCCTACACCACAACACCTATCTGTGTGCAAAGCAATATTAATAACTAAATGAAACTATCACAATTATTCTGTTCCCCTTGTACTTTTTTTTTAAATTAAACTCTTTTGTCAGTTGAAAATATATAGATAAGTTAAAAAACATAGTTATACCGAGAGTTGTTTAGTACACAGTAAGTTAGAGCATTGGAAACACTGAGAATTAAAATATTTTATTTATTCATTAGAAAAGTCAATAGGAGTTTGAACAGTGATTGGCTTTTCATTATGTAAGTTTAATGTAAATGAATGAGTAATTTTGTTTTTGCTTTGGCTCCTAATATTTTGTGTTCTAACATCCTGAAATATCTCCTAGAGTTCCTTTGGTATTATTATTTATTTTTACTGACTTCACTTCCTATGAAATATCATCAATCTTTTTGTCACACCATTTTTTAATTCATGTTAGTGTTTGTCTTTACTGACATCTTTTGCATAATTAGTATGTCTCACTGGTACACATGTCACCATTCCCATGGCAAGCCTTTTCTTCTATCGTTTCATTTATGTTCAGCTAGAATTTCTCTCCCAGCATTATCACTTTTCAATTTTTTGTTGCATTTTCATCTGTTGACCAATTATTCAATTATACATTTTTTCTTTAAATTGGCACATAGCTTAACACTGGGAGATGAGGAGAAAATATAACCACTGAATAACATATGTGCAATAACCAATCCTCATGTGGACTTTGAAAGAGGTAACACAATCCCAGTGACCATGATATGCATTTATTAGTTATGTAGTCATTTGTGCACGATGAACTAGTAGTTAAGTTTCTGCTTTTTGAAGTTACTCACAGTTAATATGCATATGTGGTGAATGAAATTTGAATCTTGCCATAGTATCTTATTTTAGCTAACTAAACCATAGTAACTGACATTTATGTATATTATATGCTACCAAAGCAAGGCCTGCCTGTATTATTTGCACATTGCTTTTCCCACTGATGGGTTGACAGTCATGCATTTGATTTCTATTAATCTTATATTCAGATCATATATTTTTAAAACATATTTAAGAAAATATGAAACACATACAAAAATCTCTATAGTTTAAAATGGACAGCTTAATAACTTATTACTAAGTAAACACACCTATGTAACCACCACATTGATAAAGAAATGAGACATTACTGCCTCTGAGAAATTCACATCTTCTACCTCCTAAAGTCTTCCCATTTTTATCAGTTTTCCTCTATGCTGATTTAAATAACAACAGTTTTGTAATTCAAATCATTAGGTATAATATATATGTATATATTCATTTGTATCTATGATATACTAAACATATTTATGAGCTACACACACGCTGTGAAGGTTACTTGATTTTTTTTATCTACAGTTGTTCCTTGTGTGAATATAGCTCAACTCATTTATGTTACTGTTTGGAGGCTTGGCATTATTAATTTTGGTTTTTATTGACTGTGTATAATTTTTAGTTTACCATTTTGTGTCCAATATGTTCTCATATCTGTTGATATACGTTAGGTATATATATCTACCAGCAAGTTTCCAGGATAGATGGCCTAACTTATTCAGTCAAAATTAAAAATGATTAGAAGGTACAGAATTTTTCATTCTCTATAATTATTACCAACACTTAGTTTTTTCAGCCATTATTAAAATTATCTTTCTTTTCTTTAAATATTTATTTATTTATAAGTCAGAATTACAGAGAAAGGAGGGGAGCAAGAGAGAGATCTTCCATGCTCTGGTTCATTCTCCAAATGGTCGCAAGGGACAGGGCTGGGCTGGGGCTGAGCTATGCAGATGTCAGGAGCCAGGAGATTCTTCTGGATCTGCCACAGGGGTGCAGGGACCCAATAATTTGGTAGATCTTCTGCTGCTTTCCCATGTGCATTACCAGGGAGCTCCATCAGAAATCAAACATCCAGGACTGGAACCAGCGCCCATAAGGGATGCTGGTGCTACTAACAGCAGCTTAAACTGCTGTGCCACAGTGTGGGTCTCCGTTTTTCTATTACTATGGTTTTATTTTTTTTTTAATCCTAAGGAAATCAATAACTATTTTATTAAACTCTGGATTTTTTTTAAAAAAATTAATCACGGGGCGGAGCCAAGATGGCGGATAGTGAGGACGTGCGCCTTAAATTGGGAAAATAAAGTTTCATAAAAGTGGAATTACTGTAGCCTCAGGAAAAGACTCAAGAAAAAAACTGCAGAGGAAACGCTTCCGGATCTAATGGATGTGACACAGAGGAATTACAGGGAGCCCATCGCGTGGAAAACCAACCGAGACGAGCTGAGTGGCAGGAGATGAGCCATAGCCACAGAATCTCGCCAGCGCGGGAACCAATGGAGGAGGGTAAGACAAAGACCTCAGAAACCCGAGACATTGAGGGGGCAGGGAACAGAGGCCTCTCCCTTCACTCACCAAGCAAAACAAAGAGCACCGTGATTTTACATATGTAAAGCGCAGCCAAACTCAGTAACTTTAGCGAAACTCCAGAACACATTGAGGGCTGCATAAACTCTTTGTGTGGTCCCAGGGGTAGATCAAACGAATATTCACAGAGGCCAGATTTCAACTACCCTCAACTCCACTCCCAACTGAGTCAAAAAAAAAAAAAAAAAAAAAAAAAAGAGAGAGAGAGCAAGCCAGCAAGGAGCAAGGGAGTGAGCAATCTGGGAGAGTCGCTCTTTGCACAGCCTTAAACCTGAAGAATCAAGCATAGCTCTCTGGCCACACCCATCACAGCCCCTAAGGATCCAGCAAAGCAGACAGCTCACTTAGAGGCATAGTATAACGAGAAAAAAAAACACCACAGGGGGAAAAAAAAAAAAAAAACACCATAAATTTTCTCCAACATGCCAAACAACAAACATAGAAGCCGAGGTAACAAGAGCAAGGAAGACACTATGACGCCCCCAAGTGAACAAGACACGCCAATGCAAGATTATGAAGATGAAGAGATAGAGGAAATGCAAGAAGCAGATCTCAAAAAATTGATAAGAACATTAAGAAGTTCTCAAAAACAAATTCTTGAACTACAGAAATCATTAATGGACAAGATAGAAATCTCTCCCATGAAAATGAAATATTAAGGAGGAATCAAAATGAAATGAAACAACTAGTAGAACAGGAAACTGAGATAGTGACAAAAAACCACAATGAAATGAAGAACTCAATAGATCAAATGGCAAACACATTAGAGAGCCTTAAAAACAGAATGGGTGAAGCAGAAGAGAGAATATCGAATTAGAAGACAGAGAACAGGAAAGGAAACAGTCAAATCAAAGAAAAGAAGAAGAAATCAGAAATCTAAAAAACACTGTCAGGAATCTACAGGATACTATTAAAAAACCCAACATTCGGGTTCTAGGAGTTCCTGAAGGCATGGAAAGGGAGAAAGGATTAGAAGGCCTTTTTAGTGAGATACTAGCAGAAAATTTCCCAGGTTTGGAGAAGCACAGAGACATCCTAGTACAGGAAGCTCATAGAACCCTAATAAACATGATCAAAAGAGATCCTCACCACGACACGTTGTAATCAAACTCACCACAGTGAAACACAAAGAAAAGATCCTAAAATGTGCAAGAGAGAAACGCCAGATTACTCTCAGAGGATCTCCAATTAGACTTACAGCTGACTTCTCATCAGAAACCCTACAAGACAGAAGAGAATGGCGAGATATAGCCCAGGTACTAAGAGAGAAAAACTGCCAGCCCAGAATATTATATCCTGCAAAGCTCTCATTTGTGAATGAAGGTGAAATAAAGACCTTTCACAGCAAACAGAAATTGAAAGAATTTGTGGCCACTCGTCCAGCCCTGCAAAAGATGCTTAAAGATGTGTTACATACAGAAACACAGAAACACGGTCACCAATATGAAAGAAGGTAAAGGAAGGAAACCTCACAGCAAAAGATCACAGGAATCTCAAACCAGATATTAGAAAATATCTTTGGCAAATGGCAGGGCAAAGTTACTCCTTCTCAATAGTCACATTGAATGTTAATGGCTTGAAGTGTCCAGTTAAAAGACACTGATTGGCTGATTGGGTTAAGGAACAAAACCCATCTATTTGCTGCTTACAAGAAACTCATCTTTCCAACAATGATCCATACAGACTGAAAGTGAAAGGCTGGAAAAAGATATACCATGCCAACAGAAATGAAAAAAGAGCGGGCGTAGCCATCTTAATATCGGACAACATAAACTTTACCACAAAAACTGTCAGGAGAGACAAAGAGGGGCACTATTTAATGATTAAGGGATCCATTCAACAGGAAGATATAACGATTATCAATGTATATGCACCTAATCACAGGGCACCAGCTTATTTAAAAGACTTGTTAAGGGACTTAAAGGGAGACTTAGACCCCAATACAATAGTACTGGGGGACTTCAATACTCCACTCTCAGAGATAGACAGATCAACAGGACAGAAGATCAACAAGGAGACAGCAGATTTAAATGACACTATAGCCCAAATGGATCTAACAGATATCTACAGAACATTTCATCCTACACCTAAGGACTTTACATTCTTCTCAGCAGTACATGGAACCTTCTCTAGGAATGACCACATACTAGGCCATAAAGCAAGTCTCAGCAAATTCAAGAGAATTAGAATCATACCATGCAGCTTCTCAGACCACAAAGGAATGAAATTGGAAATTAGCAACTCGGGAATCCCCAGAGCACGTGCAAACACATGGAGATTGAACAACATGCTCCTGAATGAACAATGGGTCATAGAAAAAATTAAAAGAGAAATCAAAAATTTTCTGGAAGTAAATGAGGATAACAGCACAACATACCAAAACCTATAGGATACAACAAAAGCAGTGTTAAGAGGAAAATTTATATCAATAGGTGCCTACATCAAGCAATTGGAGAGGCACCAAATAGATGAGCTTTCAAGTCATCCCAAGGATCTAGAAAATCTGCAGCAAACCAAACCCAAACCCAGTAGAAGAAGGGAAATAATTAAAATCAAAGAAGAAATCAACAGGATTGAATCCAAAAAAACATTACAAAAAATCAGCCAAACGAGGAGCTGGTTTTTTGAAAAAATAAACAAAATTGACACCCCATTGGCACAACTAACTAAAAAAAGAAGAGAAAAGACCCAAATCAATAGGATCAGAGATGAAAAAGGAAACATAACAACAGACACCACAGAAATAAAAAGAATCATCAGAAATTACTACAAGGACTTGTATGCCAGCAAACAGGGAAATCTATCAGAAATGGACAGATTCTTGGACACATACAACCTACCTAAATTGAGCCAGGAAGACATAGAAAACCTAAACAGACCAATAACTGACACAGAAATTGAAACAGTAATAAAGGCCCTCCCAACAAAGAAAAGCCCAGGACCAGATGGATTCACTGCTGAGTTCTACCAGACATTTAGAGAAGAACTAACTCCAATTCTTCTCAAAGTATTCAGAGTAATCGAAAAAGAGGGAATCCTCCCAAATTCTTTCTATGAAGCCAGCATCACCTTAATTCCTAAGCCAGAAAAAGATGAAGCATTGAAAGAGAATTACAGACCAATATCCCTGATGAACATAGATGCAAAAATCCTCAATAAAATTCTGGCCAATAGAATGCAACAACACATCAGAAAGATCATCCACCCAGACCAAGTGGGATTTATCCCTGGTATGCAAGGATGGTTCAACATCCGCAAAACAATCAACGTAATACACTACATTAACAGACTGCAGAAGAAAAACCATATGATTCTCTCAATAGACGCAGAGAAAGCATTTGATAAAATACAACACCCTTTCATGATGAAAACTCTAAGGAAACTGGGTATGGAAGGAACATTCCTCAATACAATCAAAGCAATATATGAAAAACCCACGGCCAACAGCCTATTGAATGGGGAAAAGTTGGAAGCATTTCCGCTGAGATCTGGTACCAGACAGGGATGCCCATTCTCACCACTGCTATTCAATATAGTTCTGGAAGTTTTAGCCAGAGCTATTAGGCAAGATAAAGAAATTAAAGGGATACAAATCGGGAAGGAAGAACTCAAACTATCCCTCTTTGCAGATGATATGATTCTTTATTTAGGGGACCCAAAGAACTCTACTAAGAGACTGCTGGAACTCATCAAAGAGTTTGGCAAAGTAGCAGGATATAAAATCAACCCACAAAAATCAACAGCCTTTGTATACACAGGCAATGCCATGGCTGAGGAAGAACTTCTAAGATCAATCCCATTCATAATAGCTACAAACACAATCAAATACCTTGGAATAAACTTAACCAAAGACGTTAAAGATATCTACGATGAAAACTACAAAACTTTAAAGAAAGAAATAGAAGAGGATACCAAAAAAATGGAGAAATCTTCCATGCTCATGGATTGGAAGAATCAATATCATCAAAATGTCTATTCTCCCAAAAGCAATTTATACAATCAATGCAATACCCATCAAGATCCCGAAGACCTTCTTCTCAGATCTGGAAAAAATGATGCTGAAATTCATATGGAGACACAGAAGACCTCGAATAGCCAAAGCAATCTTGTACAACAAAAACAAAGCCGGAGGCATCACAATACCAGATTTCAGGGCATACTACAGGGCAGTTGGTATCAAAACAGCATGGTACTGGTACAGAAACAGATGGATAGACCAATGGAACAGAATAGAAACACCAGAAATCAATCCAAACATCTACAGCCAACTTATATTTGATCAAAGATCCAAAACTAATCCCTGGAATAAGGACAGCCTATTCAATAAATGGTGCTGGGAAAATTGGATTTCCACGTATAGAAGCTTGAAGCAAGACCCCTACCTTTCACCTTACACAAAAATTCACTCAACGTGGATTAAAGACTTAAATCTACGGCCCGACACCATCAAATTATTAGAGAGCATTGGAGAAACCCTGCAAGATATAGGTACAGGCAAAGACTTCTTGGAAAAGACCCCAGGAGCACAGGCAGTCAAAACCAAAATTAACATTTGGGATTGCATCAAATTGAGAAGTTTCTGTACTTCAAAAGAAACAGTCAGGAAAGTGAAGAGGCAACCGACAGAATGGGAAAAAATATTTGCAAACTATACTACAGATAAAGGGTTGATAACCAGAATCTACAAAGAAATCAAGAAAATCCACAACAACAGAACAAACAACCCACTGAAGAGATGGGCCAAGGACCTCAATAGACATTTTTCGAAAGAGGAAATCCAAATGGCCAACAGACACATGAAAAAATGTTCAAGATCACTAGCAATCAGAGAAATGCAAATCAAAACCACAATGAGGTTTCACCTCACCCCGGTGAGAATGGCTCACATCCAGAAATCTACCAACAACAGATGCTGGAGAGGATATGGGGAAAAAGGGACACTAACCCACTGTTGGTGGGAATGCAAACTGGTTAAGCCACTATGGAAGTCTGTCTGGAGATTCCTCAGAAACCTGAACATAACCCAACCATACAACCCAGCCATCCCACTCCTTGGAATTTACCCAAAGGAAATTAATTTGGCTAATAAAAAAGCCATCTGCACCTTAATGTTTATTGCAGCTCAATTCACAATAGCTAAGACCTGGAACCAACCCAAATGCCCATCAACAGTAGACTGGATAAAGAAATTATGGGACATGTACTCCATAGAATACTATACAGCAGTAAGGAACAATGAAACCCGGTCATTTGCAACAAGATGGAGGGATCTGGAAAACATCATGCTGAGTGAATTAAGCCAGTCCCAAAGAGACAAATATCATTTGTTTTCCCTGATCGGCGACAACTGAGCACCAAAGGGGAAACCTGTTGAAGTGAAATGGACACTATAAGAAACAATTACCTGATCAGCTTTTGTCCTGACTCTAGATGTACAATGTAATACTTTATCCTTTTTAGTACTTGTTGTTGTTGTTGTGGTTCTAGTACTATTGGTTGAACTCAGTAATTAACACACAATTATTCTTAGGTGTTTAAATTTTAACTGAAAAGTGATCCCTGTTAAATTTCAGAGTGGAAAAAGAGAGGGAGGAGATGCACAATTTGGGACATGCACAATCAGTCTTGCCCCAAATGATGGAGTTAGAAATGTGCCAGGGGATTCCAATACAATCCCATCAAGGTGGCATGTACCAATGCCATCGCACTAGTCCAAGTGATCAATTTCAGTTCACATTCGATGGCTTGGATAGGTCTAAGAAACAAAGGATCACACAAACAAGACAAGTTTCTGCTAATACTAACTGATAGAATCAAAAAGGGAGAGAAAGATCCAGCATGGGAAGTGGGATACACAGCAGACTCATAGAATGGCAGATGTCCTAAACAACACTCTGGCCTCAGAATCAGCCCTTAAGGCATTCGGATCTGGCTGAAAGCCCATGAGAGTATTGTAGGCATGGAAAGCCAAGTTACCATGGAAAAGAAAAAAAGAAGAAGACCTAAATGAAAGATCTCTGTTAGTGAGATCCCAGTGGAAAGAACGGGGCCATCAAAGTAGGAGGTACCTTTCTCTGAAGGGAGGAGAGAACTTCCACTTTGACTATGACCCTGTCTGAATAAGATCAAAGTCAGCGAACCCTAAAGGCTTCCATAGCCCTGACAACTCATGACTAGAGCCTAGGGAGATTACTGACGCCATGAACAGGAGTGTCAAATTGTTAAGTCAGCAACAGGAGTCACTCTGTACTTACATCCCATGTGGGATCTGTCCTTAATGTGTTGTCTAATGTGCAGTGATGCTATAACTAGTACTGAAACAGTATTTTTATACTTTGTGTTTCTGCATGGGTACAAACTGATGAGATCTTTACTAATTATATACTGAATCGATCTCCTGTATATAAAGATAATTGGTAATGAAAAAAAAAACCTGGTGTTAATTGGAAATGGCATAGAAAATTAATTAATTTTTAAAAAAATATTATGTAGGATCTCTGCCTTTAATGTGCTGTACACTCTTATTTAATGCTATAACTAGTACTCCAACAGTATTTTTTTTTTCACTTTGTGTTGCTGTATGGGGGCAAACTGTTGAAATCATTACCTAATATATACTAAACTGATCTTTTGTATATAAAGAGAATTGAAAATGAATCATGATGTGATTGGAAGGGGAGAGGGAGCAGGAAAGGGGAGGGTTGTGGGTGGGAGGGAAGTTTTGGGAGGGGGAAGCCATTGTAACCCATAAGCTGTACTTTGGAAATTTATATTCATTAAATAAAAGTTTAGTTAAAAAAATTAATCACATGGAGTTGCAAAATAATAGTGCATTTGCATATCCAGCATATTCTGATATTACATATTCCGATGTATTTATCAGGGGCCGGTGCTGTGGTGTAGCCAGTAAAGCCGCTGCCTGCAGTACTGGCATCCAATATGGGCACCAGTTCGAGTCCTGCCTACTCCACTTCTGATCAGCTCTCTGTATGGTCTGGGAAAGCATGGAAGATGGCCCAAGTCCTTGGTCCCCTGCACCCATATAGGAGACCCAGAAGAAATTCTTGGCTCCTGGCTTTGAATGGGCACAGCTCCGGTGGTTTCAGCCAGTTGGGCAGTAAATCAGTGGATGAAGGACCTCTCTCTCTCTTCCTCTCCATTTCTTTCTGTGTAACTCTGACTTTAAAATAAATAAAGAAATCTTAATAGTAAATGATGTATTTATCAAAAATAAATTAGTAATTGTATTAAATTTTAAAATAACTCACCACTTTATCTACTGATATATCTTTTTCTGTTGCAGGATCCAGTTCAAAATATCATACAGCTGCCATGTCTCTTTAGTCTCCTTGAATCCTTGACAGTTTCTCAGTTTCCTTGTTCATCATGAACTTGACAATTTTAAATATTGGTAAGGTGTTTTGTAGAAGAATGTTCTTAAATTTAACTTTGTTTTATGTTTTTTCTTCATTAGATTCTGGAATATAGATTTTTGCCAAGGTGATCAAAGAGGTGAAAGCCCTTCTCATTGCATAGTATCAGAGAGAACATTATATTAAAATGTCATATTAGTGGTGAAGTTAATCTTGATCACTTGGTAATGGTGGTGTTTGTTATGTGGCTCCACATCAAGCTACTATTTTTCTCTTTTGTTTTCTTTGCAATTGAGACATTAAGTTCAAGCAAAAGTAAAGAGGATAGACACCAAGCTCCACCTCCTGGAGAGAATAGTATCAGAAAGAGTTTGGGGAACATGTTAAAACCACCTCACTTATTAATACATATTATGGGAAGTCACTTTAAGGATATGCAAATTTCCTATTGCTCTTTTAAGTTTTACCCGCTAATTTTAGCTTTCATCAGTGAAGCTTGCCTGAAGTAATTATTAGTCTGGTGTCCTAATGATGATATTCTGTTTCTCTCATGCATTCTACATCAATTTATTGAAATTTTCCTGGAGGGAGATTATCCTAAACTAATTATTATTTAATTTTTGAATCATCTATTTATATCAATATCTATGTATATTTTTAATTTTGAGCTATCCATTATTGTCTGTGCTTATTGTTAATAATTTTTTAAATTTATTTTATTTTAGGTAGGTAGAGACAGGAACAGAGAGAGGGAGAGAGTAATCTTCCATCTACTGGCTTACTCCTTAAATTCCTGCAACAGCCAACAATGGGTCAGGTAAAAACTAGGAACCCAGAACGCATTCTGGGACTCCCACATAGGAGACAGGTACTCAGATTCTTGAGCTGTCACCTGCTGCTTCCCATGGTGTACATTAGAAAGAACCTGGAGTCAGATGCAGAGCCAGGACTCAAAACCAGGCCCTCAGAGATGGGATGCAGTTGACCCAAGCATCATCTTAATCACTTCACCAAACACCTGCCCCTCTGTATTAGTTTTGTTCAAACTATCATTGCTTCCTTTTTTTTTCTTTTTTTTTAATTTTTTTAACTTTTATTTAATGAATATAAATTTCCAGTGTACAGCTTATGGATTACAATGGCTTCCCCCTCCCATAACTTCCCTCCCACCCGCAACCCTCCCCTCTCCCGCTCCCTCTCCCCTTCCATTTGCATCAAGATTCATTTTCAATTTTCTTTACATACAGAAGATCAATTTAGTATAAAGATTTCAACAGTTTGCACCCACATAGAAACACAAAGTGAAACATACTGTTTGAGTACTAGTTATAGCATTAAATCACAATGTACAGCACATTAAGGACAGAGATCCCACATGAGGAGCAAGTGCACAGTGGCTCCTGTTGTTGAACCAACAAATTGACATTCTAGTTTATGGCGCCAGTAACCAGCCTAGGCTGTCGTCATGAGTTGCCAAGGCTATGAAAGCCTTCCAAGTTTGCCGACTCTGATCATATTTAGACAAGGTCATAAAAGACAGAGTGAGGATAGTAACCAATGATCCTAAGAGTGGCATTTACCAGGTTTGAACAATTATACAGCATTAAGTGGGGAAGAGGACCATCAGTACACACAGGTTGGGAGTAGAGCCATTGGTGGTAGAGTAGAGGTTATGATTACAAAGGAATGAGGCCCAGGCAGAGTGGACCGCGTGAGAGAGAGAGAGACAGAGAGAAAGGTCTTCCTTCTGTTGGTTCACCCAAGTACTTGGGCCATCCTCCACTGCCTTCCTGGGCCACAGCACAGAGCTGAACTGGAAGAGGAGCAACTGGGACAGAATCCAGTGCCCCGACCGGCACTAGAACCCGATGTGTCGGTGCTGCAGGGGAGGATTAGCCTAGTGAGTTGCTATCATTGTTTTCATCACAGTCTTACAAATTGCCTCCTGTGTGTCCTCTTGATGCACCCCTCCTTTTGTCTTTTGTACTCCCTTAATATTTGGAGCAGCTAAATGCTAAAAATGTCCCAGGTTTCCCTAGTTCCTTTATCTGGAGAGTGGTATTTAGAAGCCAAGATCTATGTTGCCAGCATACTAAAGGTTTCTAATCTTTTAAATCTGTTGTGATTAATGATATTGGCCTAGCGTGTTGTTTATCTTATCTTAGTGAGGGTTCCCTGTGAACGTGAAGAGTGTGTATTCTACTCCTTTGAGGGGAAGTGTCTTATAAATGCCAGCTAAATTGTGTAATTTATAGTGTCTGTCAGATTATCTATATCCTTGCTGATTTCTGCCAACTTGTACTCTGAATCACAGAGAGAAGGGTGTAAAGTTCCCCAACCTGATTTTGGGTTTCCTTTTTCTTATTTCAAACATCAGGTTTTTAGTGGCCAATAATGAACAAATGGATAAGAGAGATGCGGTATATAAATACAATGGAATAATATTCAGCCTTGAAAAAGAAGATAATTCTGTCCATGGCAACAATGTGAAAGAACTTGGTGGACATTATGCTACCTGAAATAAACCAGGTACAAAAAGACAACTAGTGAATAATCATACTTAAGTGTAGAATCTAAAAAAGTTTAAACTTATAGAAACTGAGTATCAAAGGGTGGTTATTACGGGCAAGTTGGTGTATGGAATGGAGTTAGTTCAAGAGATCCACGGTATTATATTATGACTATATTTAATAATAATATTACATACTTGAAAATTTCTGAGAGTAGATTTTAAATGTTCATATCATAAAATGATAAATATATGAGGTAAGAGATGTTCATTAGATTCATTCACACATTTCTAAACTATATTGTATAGCAAAGCAGCATTTGTATACTAGACATATGTACATTGATATTAATTTTAAAATAAGTGCACATTCTAGAAATAGTCATATTTGGTATGGTGATCTTCTCTTTTGAAAATGTTAATGACTCATTTTGTTACTTCTTAGATCACTAAGTGGCCTTATAATGTATCAACTGTATTTCTCACCAACTTAAAATTGTTGTGAGGGAGGGACATTGGAAGGGAGGGAGGAAAGGAGGAAGGGAATATCATTATATTCTTAGAACTGTATCTATCAACTATATTGAATCATTAAAACTAATTTTAAAAAATAATGAAATACAAACTTTAGTAGAAAATAATATTTCACTAGATATATTGTTTCATTTTATTAAAAGAATAAAATATAATAACATTCTTTTCAATGTATATCTTTTCTTTAAAGGTTTTATTTATTTACTTGAGAGGTAGAGTCACAGACAGTGAGAGAGAGAGACAGAGAGAAAGGTCTTCCTTCCGTTGGTTCACTTCCCAAATGGCCGCAATGGCTGGAGCTGCGCCGATTTGAAGCCAGGAGCCAGGTGTTTCCTCCTGATCTCCCGTGTGGGTGCAGGGGCCCAAGCACTTGGGCCATTCTCCACTACTATCCCAGGACACAGCAGAGAGCTGGACTGGAAGAGGAGCAACCACGACTAGAACCAGCACCCACATGGCATATGGCGCTGCAGGAGGAGGAATAACCTACTGCACCACCGCACCAGCTCCTCAATGTATACCTTAATGTTTGTACTTCTCATTTTTTGTCTTAAAAAATCTTTAGTTCACCGTCATTTTAGAAGGATATTAAGATTGCAGATAAAATTCAAAGTTGGAAGCTATTTTTTTCAGTGTATGAAAGATAACATTCTGCCGTGTTCTGGTCTGTTTTTTGTTGTTTTTGTTTTGCTTTGATTTTAATATTTGTGAATCTAATGAGACCAGATGTCCTGTATTGGTTTTCATCATTTGTTCCAACAAGTGACCTCTAAATTTTAGTTACCTCAACGACATTGTGTTCTTCATTGTTTGAGAGTTTTTTTACTCTAACGTGTTCATCTAACATTTCTCCTCTATCATTTATAGTAATCTTGCTCTCTTTATTTCTTTTTCTAGCTCTCATATGTTCTTTGGGATTTCAGTAGTTTTAGCATATTTACTGAATTCACTTATCCCTCTTGAGGTTTGTAGTACTTCTTACTTCATGGTTTGAATGATGGGAAAGCAGCAGATGATGATCTGAATGCTTGGGCCCCTGTACCCATGTGAGAGACCAGGAGAAATTTCCTGGTTCCTGGATTCCACCTGGCCCAACTCTTGCAGTTGTGGTCATTTGGAAGTGAACTAGTGGATGGAGGATTCCTCTCTCCCTCTGTCACTCTTTCTGTCCTCTGTTTTTCTCTATCTCTCCTTCTCTCTCTCCCCCTCTTCTCTGTCTCTCTTCCTCAATCTCTCTCCCTCTCTCTCCTTCTCTCCTCTCTGTGTAACTCTGCCTTCAGATAAATCTTTTTAAAAAATACTTACAATGAATTAGAGAAAATGACTATATTTCCAGTTCTTGACTTTTTTATGCATCTTGATTTTATCATTATATCTGTCAAAATAGAGGATATTGGTATCTAGATTTAAATTTTTCTTTTTTTTAAACTTTTATTTAATGAATATAAATTTCCAAAGTACAGCTTATGGATTACAATGGCTCCCCCCCCCCCCAACTTCCCTCTCACCTACAACCCTCCCCTTTCCCGATCCCTGTCCCCTTCCATTCACATCAAGATTCATTTTCAATTCTCTTTATATACAGAAGATCAGTTTAGTATATATTAAGTAAAGATTTCAACAGTTTGCCCCCACATAGTAACACAAAGTGAAAAATACTGTTTCAGTACTAGTTATAGCATTAAATCACAATGTACAGCACATTAAGGACAGAGATCCTACATGATATTTTTTTAAAAATTGATTTTCTATATAATTTCCAATTTAAAACCAAGTTTTTTTTTTCATTTTCAATTATCTTTATATACAGAAGATCGATTCTGTATATACTAAGTAAGGATTTCATCAGTTTGCACCCACACAGAAACACAAAGTATAAAAATACTGTTTCAGTACTAGCTATAGCATTACTTCACATTGGACAACACATTAAGGGCAGATCCCACATGAGACGAAAGTACACAGTGACTCCTGTTGTTGATTTAACAATTTGACACTCTTGTTTATGGCGTCAGTAATCTCCCTAGGTTCTAGTCATGAGTTGCCAAGGCTGTGGAAGCCTTTAGGATTCGCCGACTTCGATCTTATTCCGACAGGTGAAAAGTGATCCCTGTTAAATATAAGAGTGGGAAAAAGAAATGGAGGAGATGTACAATTCGGGACATGCTCAATCGGACCTGCCCCAAATGGTGGAGTTAGAAACGTGCCAGGGGATTCCAATACAATTCCATCAAGGTGGCATGTACCAATGCCATCTCACTAGTCCAAGTGATCATCTTCAGTTCACAATTGATCACACTGATAGGTCTAAGAGTCAAAGAGATCACACAAACTAGTGTCTGCTAATACTAACTAATAGAATCAAAAAGGGAGAGAATGAGCCAACATGGGAATCAGGAGACACAGTAGACCCATAGAATAGCAGATGTCCTAAATAGCACTCTGGCCTCAGAATCAGCACTTAAGGCATTCGGATATGGCCGAAGAGCCCATGAGAGTATTTTAGGCATGGAAAGCCAAGACACTCTGTCAAAAAAAAAAAAAAAAAAAACCTAAATGAAAGATCTCTGTGAGTGAGATCCCAGTGAAAAAACGGGGCCATCAAAAAAGGAGGTAGCTTTCTCTGAAGGGAGGAGAGAACTTCCACTTTGACTAAATTCTTTTAGCATTTTTGAAGATTTTTTTGGTTATCATCTTATATCCAATGTTGCTGACAAAAAACAATAACTTGCAAATTTTATGAGTATATGGTTTTCACACAGTCATATACATTATATGTATATTATATATATATATATAATATGTGTATATTATATGTATAATATATAAAATCCTTTGACCTTGGGGTTTTAGAATGTCACTATGAGTCAGTTTTGTGACGCTACTTGCAGCACCAACATCCCATATAAGAGTGCTGGTTTCAATCCAAGCTCTGCTTCCATCCAGTTCCCTGCTAACTAACCTGGAAAGCTAGAAGGAGCTGGTCCAAGTCCTTGGTCCACTGTCACCATGAGGGAAACTGAGATGGAGTTCCAGTACCATGGCTTCATCCTGGTTATTGTGACTATTTATTGGAGTGAACCAATGGATGCAAAATGGCCTTGTCTGTGTCTTCTCTGGCACTCTACCTGTCAAGTAAATAAAAATAAAATCAATCTTTAAAAATAAAATAGGGGCCCACTCCATGGCTCACTTGGTTAATCCTCTGCCTGAGGTGCTGACATCCCATATGGGCACCAGGTTCTAGTCCCGGTTGCTCCTCGTCCAGTCTAGCTCTCTGCTGTGGCCCAGGAAGGCAGTGGAGGATGGCTCAGGTGCTTGGGTCCCTGCACCCTCATGGGAGACCAGGAAGAAGCTCCAGGCTCCTGGCTTCAGATCAGCATAGCGCTGGCCATAGCAGCCATTTGGGGAGTGAACCAATGCAAGGAAGACCTTGCTCTCTGTCTCTCTCTCTCACTGTCTATAACTCTACCTTCAAAATAAATAAAAAATAAATAATTAAATTAAATGTCAGTATAATATAATTCTTTGCTTTTTCTGTTTATTCCTAGGGGAGTGTGGTGGTCTCTTTCAATTGTTCTACTTATAGCTTAATGTATTCAACTATTATTTGACTCTTTTCTTTCCAAACCTCTTAAATTGGCATTTAAGTATATATTGTTTTTATCTTGTTTCCCATCTCTCTATTTTAACTTGCTACAGTTTGAAAGTATTCTTTGGTCTTGTTTACCAGCTTCTTAATTTGTGTTTTCTCTTTCTTTATACAATAATTGAATAGACTCATTTAAATTTGCTGTAGTTTTCAACCAACTTATTGAGGATTTTTTTTTTTTTTTTTTTTTTTTTTTTTTTGCTTTTTAATGTCCATGATAGTATGTTGGAATGGCAGCTAATTGATTATTTTGTTTAATTATTTATCCTTCATCAATATATGTTTTGTCCCTTTTATTTTTTTCTTTTTTATTTATTTTTTTGACAGACAGAGCTAGACAGAGAGAGAGAGAGAGACAGAGAGAAAGTTCTTCCTTCAGTTGGCTCAACCTCTATGGCTGTTATGGCCAGCACGCTGAGCGGATCTGAAGCCAGGAGCCAGGTGCCTCCCCCTGTTCTCTCTTGCGAGTGCAGGGCCCAAGCATTTAGGCCATCCTCCACTGCCTTCCGGGCCACAGCAGAGAGCTGGACTGCAAGAGGAGCAACCGGGACAGAATCTGGTGCCCCAACCGGAACTAGAACCCGGGGTGCCGGCACTACAAGCGGAGGATTAGCCTAGTGAGCTGTGGCGCCGGCCATCAATATGTTTTGTCCTTTCTTAACACTCAGTGAGTCTACCACATCTCATGCTTAATTTTACTTATTTAAAATCATTTGTCTTCTTTTTAAGAAGAATTTCTCTTACTTTTCTGTTTCCATGAATATATTGTCTTTAGATATCTTTTTATACCTGTGTGTACATTCATTCACACATACACTTCAGACCATTCAAGAGTGTCACCCTCCACTTCATATGCAGTTTCCCTGGAGTATAGAATAAATCTAGTGACCGAGCTAATAATCCTGGCTGAGTTTCAAACAATTGATGAAATGATTGAATATTTTTTTCATGAGGATGCCTCCATTGCTAATCCTTCAAGATGAATTTTTTCTCAATACTTTTAAGGAATTCCATCACAAGGAGCATGGCACATTGTTGTGAACCTAATTCATTCTAAGTACCATGCAATTTTATTTCCAAAATCAACCAGGCTTTAGACCACATTGGTCTGACTGCAATCAACATAGAATTTCTAGCCCTGTTGCATGACAGTTAGGCCCTTTATACTCATGAGCTCCACTGCCCATTGACACAAAATTTCTTGGCTTTGTCCTGTCCTTCTTATTATTACCCTACAGAAATGTCTTTGACTGTCCACCTTGTTTTTTTTAAAGATTTAATTATTAATTTGAAAGGCAGAGTTACATAGAGTCAGAGGCAGAGAGAGAGAGAGAGAGAGGAAGTCTTCCATCAGCTGATACACTCCCCAAATGGCTGCAATGGCTGGAGCTGTGCTGATCTGAAACCAGGAGCCTGGAGCTTCTTCCTGGTCTCCCATGCTGGTGCCGGAGCCCAAGGATTTGGGTCCTCTTCCACTGCATCCCAGGTCATAGCAGAGAGCTGGATCAGAAGTAGAACAGCCGGGACATGAACCAGCGCCCATATGGGATACCAGCACCAAAGGTGGAGGCTTTACCTGCTAGGCCACAGCGCTGGCCCTCACCTTATTCTCTTATTCAAATAATACCTACTCTGCTATACCTCTAATAATTCATTTTATCCTTTATTTCTACATAATGCTTTACCAATAAGAATACTTTCTGCAATTTACAACATCTGATGAGGAGCACACAGAACATTTTGATGTTAGCTTGCAATGATTCTCAGACTAATCTAGGCTATTTTCTGATGTATAATTTAAGTCTGGTCTTAAAAAAATTCTGCACTTTCTTTTTTACTAAGCATTTTCATAACTCTATGTAGCAAATATTTGTTATATGCCTACCTTCTGTTTAATTTATAGGTTGTACCCTGACGAGTTTCCAGAAGAGCAAAGAGATTCTTGGTGAATTCTGAATTTAGTCCTAATTTTGCCTTATATAGAATAATAAGTAGGCAATTTGTAGATTATAGGAATCTTGGAAGAAAATTTCCCATGACATCTTTTGTAGTCTGAAATCAAGAAATATGTATTTTCTCTGGCAAATAAAGCAAATAACAAGTAGTTTAAATAAATGATACACATTTTACATATCTTAAAAGAAACTCAAAAATACTCAAAATATTCACAGAATTCTGTCTATTCTATGAAGTAATTTAGAAAATTGCATTTTTAAGTGATACTGATAAGAAAAATTAAATGAAAATATCCTTATGAATCAATTTAGTTCTTTGGTAGAAACAGTTAAGATTTTTAAAGTATATATACTCAAAATTACAAGAAAGTGAAATAGGTAATTTTGTAAGGAGATAAGTAGCAAATACCTGCTTGAATGTTAAATGAAATATGTACTGAAAGGTACTGAAAAAGATAAAGCTTAAAATTAAATATTTTGGAATAAAAAATTTTAATCCTCAAACTTTGATCTTAGGGTAAATTCCAAGGAGTGGGATGGCTGGGTTTAATGGTAGGGTTATATTCAGGTTTCTGAGGAATCTCCAGACTGACTTCCATAGTGGCTTAACCAGTTTGCATTCTCACCAACAGTGGGTTAGTATCCCTTTTTCCCCACATCCTCTCCAGCATCTATTGTTCCTAGATTTCTGAATGTGAGCCATTCTAACCGGGTTGAGTTGAAACCTCAGCGTGGTTTTGATTTGCATTTCTCTGATTGCTAGTAAATTAATTTCGCAAACAAAAAAGCCATCTGCACATTAATGTTTATTGCAGCTCAATTCACAATAGCTAAGACCTGGAACCAACCCAAATGCCCATCAACAGTAGACTGGATAAAGAAATTATGGGACATGTACTCCATAGAATACTATACAGCAGTAAAAAACAATGAAACCCAGACATTTGCAACAAGATGGAGGAATCTGGAAAACATCATGCTGAGTGAATTAAGCCAGTCCCATAAGGAAAATATCATTTGTTTTCCCTGATCGGTGACAACTAATCCAGCATCAAAAAGGAAACCTGTTGAAGTGAAATGGACACTATAAGAAACAATGACCTGATCAGCTCTTGTCCTGACTCTAGATGTACAATATAATACTTTATCCTTTTTAGTATTTTGTTGTTGTTGTTGTTGTTGTTCTAGTACTAGTGGTTGAACTCTGTAATTAACACACAATTATTCTTAGGTGTTTAAATTTTAACTGAAAAATGATCCCTGTTAAATATAAGAGTGGTAAAAAGAAATGGAGGAGATGTACAATTTGGGACATGCTTAATCGGACCTGCCCCAAATGGTGGAGTTAGAAATGTGCCAGGGGATTCCAATACAATCCCATCAAGGTAGCATGTACCAGTGCCATCTCACTAGTCCAAGTATCATCTTCAGTTCACAATTGATGACTCTGATAGGTCTAAGAGTCATAGGGATCACACGAACAAGACAAATGCCTGCTAATACTAACTGATAGAATCAAAAAGGGAGAGAAAGATCCAACATGGGAAGTGGGATACACAGCAGACTCATAGAATGGCAGATGTCCTAAATAGAACTCTGGCCTCAGAATCAGCCCTTAAGGCATTCGGATCTGGCTGAAAGCCCATGAGAGTATTGTAGGCATGGAAAGCCAAGACACCCTGGAAAAGGATAAAAAAAAAAAAAAAAAAAAAAAAAAAAAAAAAAAAAGAAGAAGAAGAAGACCTAAATGAAAAATCTCTGTGAGTGAGATCCCAGTGGAAAGAACGGGGCCATCAAAGTAGGAGGTACCTTTCTCTGAAGGGAGGAGAGAACTTCCACTTTGACTATGACCCTGTCTGAATAAGATCAAAGTGGGCGAACCCTAAAGGCTTCCATAGCCCTGGCAACTCATGACTAGAGCCTAGGGAGATTACTGACACCAGAAACAAGAGTGTCATATTGTTAAGTCAGCAACAGGAGTCACTGTGTATTTACATCTCATGTGGGATCTTGTCCTTAATGTGTTGTCTAATGTGAAGTGATGCTATAACTAGTACTGAAACAGTATTTTTATACTTTGTATTTCTGTGTGGGTGCAAACTGATGAAATCCTTATTTAGTATATACTGAATTGATCTTCTGTATATAAAGATAATTGAAAATGAAAAAAGAACCTGGTGTTAAATTGGAAATTGCATAGAAAATTAATTTTTAAAAAATATCATGTAGGATCTATGTCTTTAATGTGCTGTACGTTGTTATTTAATGCTATAACTAGTACTCCAACAGTATCATTCACTTTGTGTTGCTATTTGCGGGCAAACTGTTGAAATCTTTACTTAATATATACTAAATTGATCTTCTGTATATAAAGAGAATTGAAAATTAATCTTGATGTGAATGGAAGGGGAGAGGGATCGGGAAAGGGAAGGGTTGTGGGTGAGAGGGAAGTTATGGGGGTGAAGCCATTGTAATCCATAAACTGTACTTTGGAAATTTATATTCATTAAATAAAAGTTTAAAAAAAAGAAAAAATATGATCTTAGAATTATGTTCAGAAGAAGACAATTTTGTAAATGGTCAACCATCAAAATACAAATGAAATATAAAGATGATAAGAGAGATAAAATTTAACTGTATGAGAAAACTTATATAATCTTTTGTTTTTAAACAAAGCTTATAAATAACTTCTGTTCTTTTAGGAAAATCTTTCAAAACTTTAATTTTGATTACTATCCTGGTTTTGTTTTTGCCTTGTATTTTTCATCCAAAGTAGAACTTTTTTTTTTATCTATTGTATATATTCAGAATAGACTTATTCATCCCTATGTAGACTCATGAACACCTCAGTAGATAATTTCACTCACAGTTTGTGTATTTTGTTTAAGTTCTTCTTTCATAAATTTCTTTCAAAGCAGAATCAGTGCTGAGAGCTAGAGTGCTTACTAATGGTCTAGAGAAAACTGACTTTTGCTTTATGTGTTTTAATCTCATTGAGTTTTAATATTCATCTACAGTTCCTTTATCTTTACTTTTTCCTTTCCAATCTCATTTCCGATCTCATCAACACAATGAATGCTAAGATTCTTTTAGGGGTTGTCTTAACAACAATGCCTACAGCAATGCCTTTGTGATCCCACAAAGTACCATTTGGTCACTAGGAACACGCCTGATAACACTACAATCAAAATAAATGCACTTGGGTTTTGTTGGTTGTTGTTTGTTTGTTTTTCCAGTTTATTAGCGAAGTGCGTGGAAACCTATTGTAGAACTGTGATTGATAGAGCTGCCATTGTTTAGGAATTCTTCAAGAAGATAATTGTTAGGTGATCAGGCCAGAGCTTATCAAGATGTCTCTGAATAGAATCTTCACCTACTCTTCCATCACTATGAAAATGTCCTAAGAAACTTAAACTGAAGAAAGGATCTGTTTCATCAATGGTCCCAACCTAAACTGAAAATTAAAGTCTCCTTTGATGTCATGTTTTACCGAATATTTTTCTGGGAACTTCTTAAGTCAAGGATTTGAAGGAAAGCAAGTTAGTCTTCATGCATGACAAGATTCTTTCTCTCTTGCCTGATTAAAATGAGAGAAAGAGAGAACCCTGAGGAGTATATTAATACATTTTCCCCTGACACTGCATAAATCTAGGAATATTTATATGCTAATCAAATCAAAATAAGAATTATTAGTAACTGGAGAGCCCCAACATGGCTGTTATTTTCCCATCAACATATGATAACAGCTCTGACGCTGAATTAAGGAGCTGAATATTATATAAGCCCCAAAAGGTTATAATACTTGACAGGTTTAAGCAATATTAAATCCTAGAAACCCACCTACTACATATTTATTCAGTATTACAAATTGTAAATATTTAAAAATACACAAAAATACCGTGTGGGTAAATCCTTAATGTTTAATGAAATTATTCATGATATACAAAGAGTCAAATAACTCAACAAATACCATGAAGGTTAATGCATGCGAATGAATCTGAAGAGTCCAGCACCAAGAATAACACTTTGTGTCCTTTCCTAGGATGATCATGAAATGGAATTAGCGTAACCTGATTTTCATTGTTAAGAATATCTCTGGGGATAAAAGGAAGCAACTTTCACTGAAGAACTACTAGCAGGTAACACAGAATCAATGTCAGGTATCTATCTCATGGGTTGGAACCACTGATTCTTTGCTCTATTCTCATTTTTAGTGCTTTTTAAAGGAAGAGATTTGAAGTCTATTTAAAAATCTACATATTTAACTTTTCTTTTAGAAGTCTATCTTTGTTTACCTTTTAGGTGGTGAGCTGTTGGTTGGGAGTAGCTATGATGTATAACCACAGATGAGCAAATAATGAGTGGTTAAAGAAAAAGAAAACAGGAGCTGAAGTAATGGGCCTTATGAGAATGTTTCATTTTGATTTCTGGGATGTCTAATTTTCTTATTTATAATGATCACAGATTATAATACACCTGGCTTAAATTTATACTTTCCATTTTTAATGTTTGAGTGCCCACAAAAGATAAACCTTGTCTGTAGTATAAGGGTAATCCGAAGAATCTCCTTGGCAGATTGAATTTGCCATTTTCAAGTTCCCATCCTGAATTAGTAATATCCAATTTACTCTGATGGTGATAGAGCTTTAAGGAACTGAGACAGACAGCTGTGAATAAGGCTTCAACTAAAATCCTATTGAAAAGTACAGTGTTTATAGCAAAAGATTAAGATTAGTTGAACAACTGTCTGTTGACAATAGGACATGAAAAGCATCCTTTGATATTTTACTTGCTAGATTTATCATCTTTTGAATATCTACCAACTATCTCTGTGTCTATCATCACTCTATATATCTATGAACTGTTTATATCTACTGCAAATGAAAAGAATACTATACAAGTGCGTGAAGCTATGTGTTCTTTATAGCATCCAACAATAATGTTTCATTTCTGTAGTATTTTCCTGTTTTCTAAAGCAAACAACTTTTTCTATTTCTTCAATTCTGTGTATATAATTGATTCAGTGCAATAAATTGGTATCAGTGCTCTTAAAGAAAACATTATTCATTAATAAATTTATTTACATAATTAGCAGGAATAAGTTTCATTTTTTAAAAATAAAATAAGAACTACTTTGCATCAAAGGTGTATGAATCTAAGAACATTTTCAGATATGGATTTCATATCAAAAGGGAGATATTCTGTACCATATTTGATTAGCTTGGAAAAATTATGTATAATTTCCTGAAAAAATATGTAACAATTACATCACTTAGATTCATTTAATGTCTTTATTTTAGGGGTGGATTAGTACAAATTTACTAATTGTTTGATTACTAGTACTTGTGTAGCTATAAACTGCAAGACCTACTCTCATCCCATTTCATGGTCTGTTTGATTTACTACCTAGTATATGAACAAATAAACAGTCTGAGATAAATGAACACATACATTATAGGGTTTGATTTTAGAGTTACGATAAATTTGGGTTTGAATTCATAGCAGTAATAATCAATTTAACCTACTCACTAAGGAGCTTGGCATTTTGATGCACAAAATGGAGGTAATAATATCATGTAATTTACAAGGTTGCATTGCCAAATTAATAACAATCCTAGTGTCTGGTTTCTAATGGCTATGCAAAAAATAATGGTAGACAGTTATATCTACCTGATAATACATTGATAACATTCAATACCATTCCTGATCAGTGGATTTTTGAAAATTGGTCACAATAGTTGTTGACATTGCCACAGGAAGGTGTTTTCACAGATGCTGACTAGAATCAGATAGGTACTCAAAAAGATCATCTTTTTAAAATCTCCAATGTTTTTCTAATGCCCTGAGTATTTAAGCCAAAGTCACTGTACACTACTAGAGGAACAGCCACAATAGAGTTTTGACTCTGTTGCAAAGAATAGCCCTGTCTATCATGAATGTTTCCTGTGCTGTCACCCACTAAATGTCATAACTAGTAGACTCTGAGGTACAAAGGAAGCAACTGAAAAATATTTGTGGAATAAATGAACTGAACAGAAATTGTCTATTTATGAATTAACTAAGGATATGTTCTCTTTTTACTTATTATTCACAATAAGAATCAGAATGAAATTAAAATAAAATCTTTTGTGGAGCTCATAAGTAACAAGGAAAGTGAATTTTTAAAGATATTTCAATGGAGCCATAACACTTACTAGATACAATTCTGAAAAGTTAGCTCAGTATCTGAAGTCCTTTGCAACTTTTACTAAATTTTAATCCTTCTACCATGGTACCAAATCTACTACATACTGTTTTTTATCAAATATGTATTCTTTCTATGTGACTTTTAAAAAATATATTTACTTATTTCTTTATCTGAGAGAGAGATAGAGAGAGAGAAAAACAGAAGGAAGTCTCATCTACTAGTTTGTTTTCCATATGTCTACTACAGCTGGGGTGGGTATCTAGCAGGGAGCCTGAAACTCATTCCAGTTCTCCCATGCAGGTGATAGGACACAGTCATTTGAATCATCACCAATCCCTGTCAAGTCTGAATTAGCAGGAAGATAGTCAGGAGCAGAACTGGGTATAAAACCAAGGCACTCTGGTAGTACACGTGGCAGGGATCTTACCCATTAGTCCAAATCCCTGACTCCCCCAGTGCCATTTAGTCAATTTATTCATGATATTTTTTATTTAAATAGTTTTATTAACATATACCACTTGTATTATTATTGGGTACATCATTTTACATAGTTCATACCACAATATCTCTCTTAATGTATGTAGACACTATGCTTTTGTAATTCAATGTCCAAATATAAATATCATTAATTCTGTGATGCTTTCTATTCTTGCCCAAAAGTAATTACTCCTTTTTCTCTTATTCCATTGTCATTTTGTTTCTATCTCTAGTGTTTCTAGTGTCAAATTTCATATAAATATTTTTATTTGTAGCATTGTTAGGGCAAAGCCATAAGCTCTGAGGGTAGGGCCTTGGTTGATAAGGTCGTAGTTGTTGGTCCTATACTTATATTAGCTTTAATTTAATTTTGGATGTTAAAAAAAAACTTGTTGGCTTACTATATTAGATTTGGAAGGAGAAGCCATGCTGGAAAAGGAAACAAAAATGTAGGAATAGTTTAACATTATATGCTTCTAAGTACTCAACCAAAATTCTAGTTGCTTGCAACCAGATGCTTGCAGGATGATTCAAATTCAGTCTTTTTCAATTAAATTGTGAGAGTTTTAGTGGGTAAATAACACTCTATCATAATTTTCAGCAACAATATGATGGGATTAAAATGTAAATCAGGGCATCCATCACACTTCCTGCTGCTGATGCCAAAACACCCTGTACCTCTGGATTTCTCCCTGTAATGGATGTGTCCTTGTTGTCTTTCTCTTCAAGGAAGAAACATGTAGCTTTGCTCTGAAGAATACTCTCAGCAGTTGAATGTCATTAAAATTAAAAATACTGATGGAAAAAAATGAGCAGAAATAAACAATGAGCAATTTACACACTAAAAACAGTGACATAAGGTGGGAAATAATGGAAAATGAAAAAAAATATGTAATGATGACTGGCTGACAGATTGCCATCGTTTTACTCTCTGGGGTTTTGTCACAACCTTCAGTAGGGAGGTAACATTGAACATCTGGTAGAGAACCAGTGCGGAACCTCAATGAAGCTTAGCATGTGCAATAGAAGAGGAGTGAGCTCGGGGCTGTGGCGCATCTCTTCACACACACCGATGAGAATAAAATAAGCCAAGAATAATATTAAATGGAAGTTGCTGCCCTTTCGGAAAACATTTGAATGATAATAGACAGCTCCTTTGCCAGCACCAAATACTAGGGAAATCAACTCAAAAATGTTACAGTTGTTTCTATTACAAATCTGCTGTACTACTGTATGCTTTACTTCACCTAGTTTCCTCACCTGTAAAATGTGGTCATTGATAACTTTAGATAGAACAAATGCTACTTTGTGGCAAGAAAGATGTTATTGTTATTTGTACTTTGAAAATTGCTATGTGAGGGAATAGAATATAATGTAAAGGTAAGTATTGTTTTTTTTTTCACTTATAATCATGTAATGACTCACTGTTTTGCTTTTATTTTATTTGTATATTTTTGATGTCTTAAAAATAGTAGAATCTCCTGAATTGAACAGTCTTCAGGTTACTAATTGGTCTAAGTTGTCTTTGCATCAATGATCTTAATTTGATTTGAAGTATTTGAAGTTTTGAGAGATTAATAAATCTGATAGCTTCCAGCTGCCATCTCCTATCATCAGTTGTAGGCTGGTAAACATTTAATAACTGGAAAAAACCCTGATGTGGAACTTGCCAATTCCTGTGGTGTAAGTACCCCCTCCTTGGCTGATACAGGCTATCGGCATCAAATCAAGTTGCCTACTTGGAAGAGTTACGTATGATCCATTCTTACCAGCTGGTAAAAATTGACTTTAGCACATCACTACCAAATACTCAATAAGAATCAATTTCTTCTAAGACTTAGTATAAAATTTGGGATTTTTCTAATTTCTTTTGTACCACTATCTTAGGTTTTCACTTGTAAATACTGAAAAGAAAAATGAAAGTTGATGAAAATAATTAATACTTCAATATTGTAGGTGCCAAGTTACAAGAAATTTGAAGATGACAGTTGTGTCTGAATTTGGTCCAAACAAATTCAATCAAGCAAAATTTGCTGAAATTCCTGGAGCCAGGTGTCTAGCTGAGCCTTCCAGTGGATAAAGACATGGGCTCTATTTGTTTTTTCCCGTGTTGACCACTGCTGCATCTCTTCCATCCCTAATTAGAACATCCTACTTGTAATGGAAACTGTTTCCAGTTTTTCTCTAGAATTGTGTTTTCTTTCCCCATACAGAGAATGTCTACCAATGGAACTTGAAAGTTTAATTTTAATGAGAATTTCATAACTTGTGATGAAACATAGTTCAGGTGAATAGATTTTACACAGCTGAGGAATAACAGCAGTCCCACTGATACCATGTGGAATCTAGGCTGTTACCATTTTGTGGCTGCAAAGAACAATGTACTGTTGAGAGCTCAGTAATTCTCGTGTTAAAAGCCTGAGGAAACAGCAACTTTTCTCAGAAGGACTGCCCTCCTGTGCTGCACCAGTGATGCGTGTCATCTATGGGTGGTTCTCTCTGATTCATTTATTGTGTTTCCTATTTGGTAATTCCCCAACACGATCAAAGAGTCTGATGCTTATTAGCCTCCCAGATGAAGAAGAGAACTTCCTATCCAGATGTCAAAGATTTCTGCCCTGGAGTTTAGGTAATCCTGCCTTTTGGTAGCATCTTTGAGTTTTTTCACAGCTGTACTTATTATCAACCTTGGAATTCTTTTGCTCATTCCTGCTTGATTTCTTGAGATCCATTTTCTTTCAAAACCTGTGGGAACTTCTTTTTATAAAACATGTTCAAGATAATGCTTTTGAGAGAGAGAGAGAAAGAGAAAGAGAGAGGAAGAGAGGGGGAGAGCGAGCAAGATCTTCCATCTGCTAGTTTAAACCCAAATGCTTTCAACCGCCAGTGCTGGGCCAGACCTAATCCAGGAGCAAGAACTTGCTCTGAGTGTCTCATATGAGTGCAGGGACCCAAGAACTTGGATCATCCTCTACTGCCTCCCAGACACATCAGTAGGAAGTAGGATCAGAAGTGGAGCAGCTAGGACTGGGACCAGTAACTTCTTCGCTACAGAGCCAAATCCAAAGCTAGTGATTTTTGAATTTGTTTGTATCACAAAAAAACAAAATGAAGATTCTATAACAATTTTCTTCCTACTTATTCTTCTACAATTTTACTTTATTCATTTAATATTTAGATTTTTAGAGATTCCAAGATGGCTCAATAGAGCAAGAACATACTGCTTTAGGCTAGGAGAAAATAATAGCAAAAAAGTGGAGGAAGTGTATTCCCAAGGGAGAGTTGAAAATAAATCTGCAGTGAAAATTCTAAAGGAAGACGGATGCAATGAATTAGCATGGAAGTTGCTAACATGCAGCAAAGAGTGTGGACACAACATAAGATACCTGCAGCTGAGAGCAGGAGAAAGCCCCAGCTTAGGAGAGCATGGTGAAAGCAGACTGTAGCAACCCGTGTCATTGTCTCTGAGTCTGGCCTGGATCCCTAAGATGACATGGGTGCCCACCAAATCCAGCCCAAAACAGGCACAATTTCTCTCTCACCTATCCCCTCATAACAGTCCCCAACAACTAGTGGGGAGAAGGCTTCATTTGACAATAGTAGTGGCTGCACCAGATCTTGTGTGCATTTGTGATCTGGGGATTTTATTAGAGGGAGAAATCCATGTTGCTTATTGATTTTGAGTCTGGCTGGAAGGATGATACAGGATGGGGCACCCATGTAGGACTGTCAGGTGCTCCAGCTTCTCAACATATACAGCTCTGGGGCAAAAATCCCCAAGGCAGATTACCCACAAGCATCTGGCTCTGGGAATGTCTATGCTCTCTCCATGAACGGTACAGGCTAATGGAGTAGAGCAGATCCTGTGTACCCCATGATGCGGGAGCCTTTTGTGCTGAGACTGTAAGAACTCTGTGACTGGAAGATAGGGTAGAGGGTGTGACTGGGTCTCTGGGCAATCACTCTGTGTGGTACCAGAGGTTCAGAGCTCTCTGATTGCTTAGAGTGGGCTATTGTAGTGGAATGCATGCATAAGATGAGGACTGCACAGATTTTTTTGCACTTCATATGGCAACACAGCTGTGTTTTGCACCTGCTGTGGGCTAACTCGAGTCTTTGATCACTTTGAAGGAGAAGGCATGAGGGTGTGATTATACCAACAGAGGTGATGATATGCTCTCCCATGCTGACAATAGAGGAGATACACTATGCCCAACTTTGGTATCACCCTGGATATACACCCCACCCTGGAGCACTGACTAGTGCTCCCTGGACACACCCAAAACATGTTTCTATGTATTCACTAAAGGAGTAGACACTCCACTAAGACAAAGAGGTATAGTTTAAAGGTAAAAGCCATCAAAAAATCAACAAGTTTGTCACTAATGCTTAAAATAAATTCAGGAATTCAAGAAAGAATAAGGAAGACAACATGAATCCCAAAAGGAACAAACAACACTTCAGTATTAGAATGTGAAGATGAAATGATTTTCAGGTATTTTATACCTGAAAAAGAAATGCAAGCATTGTTCATAGGATTACCCAGAAACAAAGATAAGCAAATTTATATGTAAAAAAAATCAGTACATGACATGGAAGAAAAATTTTTCGATGAGATCAAGATTTTGAAGAGAAATCAAACTGAAACATTAGAAATGAAGAACTCAACATATCAAATAAAAATACAGTGGAATACCATAACAACAGACGTGGTGAGGCAGAAGAAAGATATCCAAGATAGAAAACAAATCTTTGGAAATTTTTCAATCACACCAAAAAAGATGATAAATTAGAAAAAATAAATCAATATTCTAGATTTATGAGATATTATCAAACAACCCAACACATGGGTCTTGGGAGTTCATGAAGGTGTGAAAAGAGAGAAGGCCTATTCAGTGAAATGACTGCAGAAAACATACCTAATTTGGAAAAAGAAAAAGGCATCCTAGTACACAAGGCACAAAAAAACTACTAGACATTACCAGAGAAGAGCTTCACCATGAAACATTGTAATAAAAATTTCAATTAAATAATAAAAAAAAGATTTTAAAATGTGCACAAGAGAAATGCCAAATCACTATGAGAGTATCTCCAATTAGACTCACAGCTGATTTATTATCAGAAAAATTACAGGCTAGGAGAGAATGTAGATTCATAGTACAAGTCTTAGAAGGAGAAACACTGTCAACCAGGATATTGTACCCTGAAAAGCTCTCATTTATAAATGAAGGTGAAATAATGACCTTCTATAACAAACATAAAATGACTGAATTTTTTTTTTTTTTTTACAGGCAGATTGACAGTGAGAGAGAGAGACAGAGAGAAAGGTCTTCCTTTTCCGTTGGTTCACCCCCAGTGGCCACTGCAGCAGGCGCTGCGCCGCGCTGATTCGAAGCCAGGAGCCAGGTGCTTCCTCCTGGTCTCCCATGCAGGTGCAGGGCCCAAGGACTTGGGCCATCCTCCACTGCACTCCCGGGCCACAGCAGAGAGCTGGACAGGAAGAGGAGCAACCGGGACAGAATCCGGTGCCCCCACCGGGACTAGAACCAGGGGTGCCAGTGCCACAGGTGGAAGATTAGTTTATTGAGCCGCGGCGCTGGCCTAAAATAACTGAATTTGTCACAACTTATCCAGACTTACAAAGGATGTTTTAGGAAGTGTTACACACAGATACACAGATAGTCATCATTATGAAAGAATGTGAAGGCAGAAAATCTCCCAGTAAAAATGCAAAGGAAATCCATAGCAAACCATACAAATATTTATTTAAAATTGCAGGGCCAATTTGTTACTTAATTATAACCTTGAATGCAAATGGCCTAAATTCAGAAATTAACAGATAAAAACTGGATAAATAGATTAAAAACAACACCCATCTTTTTCTCCCTACAAGAAACACATTTTACCAAGAAGGAAAAATGCAGATTGAAAATGAAAGGATAGGCTTCCATAGCCCTGGCAACTCATGACTAGAGCCTAGGGAGATTACTGATGCCATGAACAGGAGTGTCAAATTGTTAAGTCAGCAACAGGAGTCACTGTGTACTTACACCCCATGTGGGATCTGTCCCTAATGTGTCGTTTAAAGCCAAGTGATGCTATGACTGGTACTGAAACAGTATTTTTATACTTTGCGTTTCTGTGTGGGCGCAGACTGATGAGGTCTTTGCTAATTATAGACTGAAGTGATCTTCTGTATATAAAGAGAATTGGAAACGAAAAAAAAAAAAAAAAAAAAGGAAGGAAAAAAAAAAAAAAAAAAAACAACCTGGTGTTAAAATGGAAATGGCATAGAAAATTAATTAATTTGAAAAAAATTTTTGTAGGATCTCTGTCTTTAATGTGCTGTACATTGCGATTTAATGCTATAATTAGTAATCCAATGGTAGTTTTTTCACTTGATGTTGCTATGTGGGCAAAATGTTGAAATCTTTACCTAATGTATACTAAACTGATCTTCTGTATATAAAGAGAATTGAAAATGAATCCATACACGAATGGAGGGAGAGGGGGAGCGGGAGGGGGGAGGGTTGCGGGCGGGAGGGAAGTTATGCGAGGGGGGAAGCCATTGTAACCCATAAACTATACTTTGGAAATTTATATTCATTAAATAAAAGTTTAATAAAAAAAAAAAAAAAAAAAAAAAAAAGAAAATGAAAGGATAGAAAAAGATATTCCATGCTAACAGAAAGCAAAAAAGAGCAGGTGCAACCATTCTAATATCAGACAAAATAGACTTTAACATAAAAACTGTTAAAACAGACAAAGGAGGGCACTATATAATGATTAGGGGTTCAATTCAACAGGACGATGTGAGTAAAATAAATGTATATACACTTAATGTCTGGGTGCCTGGCTCTTTAAAAGAAATGTTAATGGATCTAAAGTGAGACATAGACACCAATACAATTGTAATGGTGGATTTCAAACCCCATGTTCCCCAATGAACAGATTAACTGCACAGAAAATCAACAGAGAAACAATAGTTAATACACGCTATGGACCTAATGGACCTAATTGATAACTACAAAACTTTTCATCCCACAGTTGCAGAATACACATTCTTTTAATTAATGCATGGCACTTTCTCTAGGATTGGCTATATCCTAGCCCATAAAGTAAGTTTCAGCAAATTAAAAAAAAATTGAAATTGTATGACACATCTTTTCTGAGAGCAATGGAATTAAGCTGGGAATTAATAATTCAAGAATCTCTAGAAATTATGCAACCATATGGAGTCTGCACAACATGCTGCTGATTGAACATTGAGTCATAGAAGAAATCAAAAAGGGAAATAAAAAAATTCTGGAAAAGAATGAAGATGGAAACACAACATATCAAAACCTATGGGATATAGTCTTTTAAGAGATAAGCTTAAGAAATTGGTGACTACATCAAGAGATTGAAAAGACACCAAATGAATGAGATATCATTGAATCTCATGTGCAAAAAAACAACAAAAAATCCAAACCAAAATTAGTTGAGGAAAGAAATACTTAAAAGTAGAGAAGAAATAAACAAAATTAAAATAAAAAATACAATACAATAAAATAAAAATACAATAAAATAAAATAAAAAATGCAATGAAATAAAGAGCTTATTTTTTGAATAAAAAAACAAAATTGATACACCAATGGCCAAACTAGCCAAAAAAGAAGAAGACTCAGATTAATAAAATCAGAAATGAAAAGAGATTTGTAACAATGGATACCACACATAAAAATAATCATTAGGTATTACTACAAACAGCTAAATGACAACAAATTGGAAAATCTAGAAGAAATTAATAGATTTCTGGACACAGGCAATATACCAAGATTGAAACGTGAAGACATAGAATACCTAAACAAATCAATAAGCAAGATGGAGATTGAATCAGTTATATAGTCCTTCCCAACAATGAAATGCCCAGGACCAGATGGTTTCTTTGCTGTATTGTTTCAGATGATTAAAGAAGAACTAACTCCAATTATGAGACAATTAAAATGGCAGAAATCTTCCCAACCCCCTTCTGTGATACCAACATCATATATTTCCTAAACCACAGAAAGATACAATAGAGAAAGAGAATTATAGACCAATATCACAGATGAATTCAGGCCCAAAAATTCTCAAAAAATACTGGCTAATTGAAACCAACAACATATCAGAAAGATCATTCACCTGGATCAGGTGGGAATTATCACTGCTATGCAGGGATGGTTCAATAGAGACGAATCAATAAATGGGATAAATCACTTTAACAAACTGAAGAATAAAAAACATATGATTATCTCAATAGATGCAGAGAAAGTATTTGATGAAATACAACATCCTTTCATGATGAAAACCTTAAGCTAATTGGGTGTAGAAGGGACATTGCTCAACATACCAAAGCGATTTTTGACAAACCCACAGCCAGCATCATACTGAATGGGGAATAGTTGGAAGCATTTCTACTAATATCCAGAACTAGAAAAGGATGCCTACTATCACCATTGATATTAAATATAGTCCTGGAAGTTTCAGTCAGAGCCATTAGGCAAAAAAAAGATATCAAAAGAATACAAATTAGAAAGGTACAAGTCAAATTATCTCTATTTACAGATGACATGATTCTATATAGAGCAGAACCAAAAGAATCTTCTAAGTGACTATTGGAACTCATAAAAAAGAGTTTTGTAAAGTGGCAAGAAATAAAATTAACACACAAAAGCCAATAGTCTTTGTATACACAAACAGAGACATGGCTAAGAAAGAAATTCTAAGATAAATCATGTTCACAATTGCTACAAAATTTAAATACCTTGGAATATATTTAACCAAGGAGGTGAAACACCTCTGCAGTGAAAATTATAAAACATTAAAGAAAGAAATAGAAAATACAAAAAAATGGAAAAATATTCCATGTTCATGAATGAGAAGAATATCATAATGTATGTCCTACCCGAAGCAATTTACAAATTTAATGCAATATCAATCAGATACAAATGACATTCTTCTCAGCTATAGAAAAAATGCTAAATGCTAAACACAATAGACTCCAAATAGTTAAAGCAAGTTTATGCAGCAAAACTGAAGCCAGAGGTATGACAATACCAGATTTTAAGACATACAACATGGTAATTATAATCAAAACAGCCTGATACTGGCACAAAAATAGACATATAGATCAATGAAAAAGATAAAATCTCCAGAAATTACTCCACATATCTCAAACCAACTAATCTTTGACGAAGGTTCTAAAATCAATCCCTGGAGCAAGGGCAGTCTCTTCAACAAATGGTACTGGTAAAATTGGACTTCTGGGTGCGGAAGAACAAAATAACACATGTACGTTATACCTTATGCAAATATCAACTAATAATGGATCAAGGATCTAAATCTACAACTTGATTCCATCAAATTACTGGAGGAGAACACTGGGGAAACTCTGCAGGACATTGGCATAGCCAAAGACTTCTTGGAAAGGATCAATGAAGCACAGACATCAAGCTGAGAAGCTTCACTACAAAGGAAACACTCAGTAAAGTCAAGAGGCAATGTACAGAATGGGAGAAAATATTTGCAAACAATGCAACTGATAAAGTATTAATATCCAGAATTTTAAAGAGCTCAAAAAACTCAACAACAACAAAACAAACAATACAGTTAGGAAATGGGCAAAAGACTTGAACAGGTATTTTTCAAGAGAAGAAATTCAAATGACCAACAGACTCTTGAAAAAATGCTGAGGATCACTAGCAATCTGAGAAATGCAAATTAAAACCACAATGAGGTTTTACATCACCACAGTTAGAATACCTATCATCCAAAAATTTAAAAACAATAAATGCTGGTAAGGATGTGCAGAAAATGGTGCACTAATCCACTGTTTGTAGGAATGTTAACTACTACAGCTTTCATGGAATATGCATACATATGTGATGGAATAATACACAGCCATTAAAAAAAACAAAATCTTGTCTTTTGCAACACAATGTATGAAACTGAAACCATTATATTTAGTGAAATAAGTCATTCCCCAAATGACAAACGCCATATATTTTCTCTGATCTGTGGTAACAGATTGCCAAAAATGCAATGTATAGTAATGAAATTGATGTTTTGTGTTTCAGTGATTTTTTTCATTGTCTCTGTCCCTACAGTTGAGGCACAGTGCTTTTTTTTTTTCTTTTCTTCTATTTGCTGAACTCTTTACTTGGTGTAGTGTTAATCTTATGAGTATAAAGCAAACTGAAAACATATTGTTGTAAAAATTAAGAGAGGGAGGCTCGGCACCGTGGCTCACTTGGTTAATCCTCTGACTGTGGTGCTGGCATCCCATATGGGCACCGGGTTCTAGTTCCAGTTGCTCCTCTTCCAGTCCAGCTCTCTGCTGTGGCCCGGGAGGGCAGTGGAGGATGGCCCAGGTGTTTGGGCCCCTGTACCCTCATGGGAGACGAGGAAGAAGCTCCTGGCTTCGGATCGGTGCAGCGCCGGCCGTAGCGACCACTTGTGGGGTGAACCAACAGAAGGAAGACCTTTCTCTCTGTCTCTGTCTCTCTCTCTGTCTACAACTCTACTTGTCAAATAAAGAAAAAAAATTGAGAGGGAATAGAGAGGAACGAAGAGAAAAGGTGAAAGCAGGTACACGAGAGGGCGTAGGGTGAGAAGTAACACTATATTCCTAAACCTACTTAAATGAAATTTGTTTACCTTAAATAAAAAGATACTTAAACATTTATCATATCTTATGTATTTTTAAAATCTTGCTGTCTACAGCTTCTTGCTCATGTATATTTCCACATTGGATCTTTGCAAAGAACTTTGTGAATCAAAGGGCAGGAATCCATGTGATCAGAGTGGAAAAGAAGAAGGAGTCCAGAATCAGAATCTAGTGAGGCTACATTTTTATTTTAAGATTATTTCTAAATGCACAAAATATGACTTCTAGTAAAAAACCTGCAAAATGGGAAAGAAATTTAAAGAGAAAGCATTTGTTTTCTCTCCACTATGGTCATAAAATATGATGTTTGTGCCTTCTATGTGACAGAATGGAGAATATTGATAAACATATTTAAAATGTTTACTCATAATAATTAAAGGTAATTAAAATATCAATAAAATAATATTATTGAAAACAAACATCTGTAATGCAAAAGCAGAACCCATCTTTCCATCTGTCTCCCTGAGCCCAAGGTGTCCTTACCAGTCCTTTATCAAAATTAATTCAATATAATCATGATTGAAAAAGCCATTTGCTTCTACAATAGTTAAAACCCCGTGGGCCAATATTGCCTGGATAGGTTTGTGTAGAGAAACTCCAGGTCCAGGCAGAGAAATTCCAGATCTGGGGCTTGCATGTAAACCCCTTAGACCAGCTGAAGCCCACTTGACCATCATAAAAATTCCACAAAGAGTACAGCATCACTGACTAATCAATCAAAGGAAGCTCAGAAGCACCACTGATCAAATAGGAACTTGGACATGAGCTGATCACTAACCTCTCAGCCCCAATTTCAGTCTATAAGACACTTCATCCCTAAATCCTCAGAGAAGTTGGAAGTTAAGCAATGATTGCCTGGCTCCTTGCTCTGTATTTAGCAACAAATTCCTACTTTCTTCCATCACCCTGATGTCAATAATTGGCTTTCCGCATATCAAGTAAACAGACCTAGATTTGGGGATTTTATAGAAACACGCAAATTTCTTAGGGACATTATTTGTCAATATTGTTACTTTTCAAACTCATGAAAATGAAAATCACTATACATAGGATCACTCGGGCTATAAAGAAAAGGAATCTATACTTCTGAATTGTCATAAAATAATTTATACAGTGGAGAATGTGGGCAAGAAAACACATTCACACATTCTATTTAGCAATTTCATATAGTATATTTTAATAGATTATTTCTGACATTAAATATGTTTCATTTCTATTCCAGTGTCATTTAATAATGTCAGAAATATGTGTTGCTTGCATGCATTTGGGAATACAATGCATACTCACACTTGTCAAAAAAATATAAGGCAACAAGTGATAATTGTACTTAGATATCATGAATGATAGTGTCTAAGAAAGAAAAAGAATTTTGCGAGAATAAGTGACTATAATAGGTTAGTTAGAGCTAAGTAACCATTACTGACTCTTTTTTTTTTTTAATTTATTTTTTGACAGGCCGAGTGGACAATGAGAGAGACAGAGAGATAGGTCTTCCTTGTCCGTTGGTTCACCCCACAATGGCCACTGTGGCCAGCACACCACACTGATCCGAAGCCAGGAGCCAGGTGCTTCTCCTGGTCTATCATGGGGGTGCAGGGCCCAAGGACCTGGGCCATCCTCCACTGCAATCCCGGGCCACGGCAGAGAGCTGGACTGGAAGAGGAGCAACCGGGACAGAATCCAGCGCCCTGACCAGGACTAGAATCCGGTGTGCTGGCGCTGCAGGCAGAGGATTAGCCTATTGAGCCGTGGCGCTGGCCCACTCACTCGTAAATGTAGGTGAAATTGAGGATTGTAGAAAGAAATGATGATAAAATCAAAGTGTAACACAGCCCCTGAAGAAGGAACGTAGATTTGTTTGAGATACACTGCAGTCCAGTTAAGTGAATGAGCATCTGAGTATGAGAATAGTATAGGAAAGAAACAAAATTTTTCTTCCAACATATTCACACATCATTCACACACCATCATTACTCTACATTTAATTGTTTTGTCTATATGTGTATGTACACAAAATTAAATAAGAATATTTAGATTCATCTGGTTTAGTTCTAATCAAGCACCTTGAGTAATTTATTTTCAGTAACTGTATTTTATGTTGAAAATTAACTGAGTATCCTCATATTATATTTATTCATTTTTAAAGATTTATCTATTTATTACAAATTGCTACAGAAAGAGATAGAGATAGAGATAGAGATAGAGAGACACAGAGACACAGAAAAAGAGAGAGAGATCTTCCATCTGCTGGTTCACACTCCAGATGGTTTCATGGCCTGGGCTGGGTCACGCTGAAGCCAGGTTCCAGGAGTTCCTTCTGTGCCTTCCACGTGGACTTAGTGCTATATTCTGCTGCTTTCCCAAGCCATTAGCAGGGAGCTGGATTGGAAGTGGAGTGTTGAGGATTCAAACCATTGCCCATATGGAATTCCAAAGTGAAAGGCAGTGGCCTTACCCACCACACCACATCAGTCCATTTATTCTTAAGAGAAATGGGAAGGGTTGTGATATAAGGCCATTTGAATACACTGTTATTCATAAAAGAGCCCAGTGAATTCCAAGTGAATACTGCTATGGTGTATCAGTTCTGTTTATGTTTACTTTTCCCATTGAATTTGATTGTATTTAAAAGCTTTTCATCAGTTCTGTGTTGTGGCCTGTTGTTTGACATTTTCAGTTTTTAAAGTGTTTCTTACTCAGCAACAAACAGCCAGGATAGAAAGACTTCCTGGAGGTGGAGTGCTTATGTAACAAAAAATTAAAACATGTGGAATGGCAGCTAGAGGAAGGGGGTTCCCCTGTGAAGCCATGAAAGGTATGTCACCACAGTTTTGTCTGTGAACACACGGGAACTGAAGAAGAGACTTAATGAACTCGCAGATTTAACTGGATAGATTTTTCAGTACAGAATGTAAAAGGTTTCTTTTCCTTTCCGTAGCTTTCTATAATAAAATATGAGGAGAAATAAAGGAGTTGTTTAGTTATTGAGCAGAATTCAGAAGAAACATAAAGAAACCATAAGTTTAAGGTTTTGGTATTGATTGCATCTCATTTCTAGAAACTACCAGAAAATAGGACCTCAAAGTAAGAAATAAATTGAAAAGATTAAATTTAGTGGCATACAAGAATAGCATGATCTCATAACAAACATCTCCATTATATGACTGAAAAACTTTCTGGGCGAGCAAAAGGAGCTTCAGATATATTTAAGGATACGATTACTAGGCCTTGTGATTTTCCCAAGATTATGCCATGTAGTTAGGCAAGAGGTGTCCTACATGGTTTAAAGATATTGTTACATAGTAGCATCCTTGGAGCCCAAAGTATAGACACTAGTACCTTGAAAAGATTAGTAGTGAGTAAAATTTTGTTCAATAGACTGGATTATCCTATTGATCCACAGAAATTCTACGCCATAAACAAGAGTGTCAAATTGTTAAGTCAACAACAGGAGTCACTGTGTACTTACATTTCATGTGGGATTTGTCCTTAATATGTTGTCTAATGTGAAGTGATGCTATAACTAGTACTAAAGCAGTATTTTTATACTTTGCATTTCTGTGTGGATGCAAACTGATGAAATCTTTACTTAGTATATACTGAATCGATCTTCAGTATACAAAGATAATTGAAAAAAAAAACCTGGTGTTAAATTGGAAATTGCATAGAAAATTAATTTTTAAAAAATGTCATGTAGGATCTCTGTCTTTAATGTGCTGCACACTGTTATTTAATGCTATAACTAGTACTCCAACAGTATTTTTTCACTTTGTGCTGCTATGTGGGGGCAAACTGTTAAAATCTTTACTTAATTTATACTAAACTGATTTTATGTATATAAAGAGAATTGAAAATGAAACTTGATGTGAATGGAAAGGGAGAGGGAGTGGGAAAGGGGAGGGTTGTGGGTGGGAGGGACGTCTGGGGGGGGGGGAAGCCATTGTAATCCATAAGCTATACTTTGGAAATTTATATTCATTAAATAAAAGTAAAAAAAAATCTATCATTGTTTTTAAATTATTACACTATCATGGATTGAAATGCACATAAGTAATATAAAATGGTAAGAAACAGATTCTTAACTTACTACATCAAAAGTTTAGGAAACTACTCAGCTAAAAACTGAAGTCTTTTGGTGGAAATTAAAGGGTGATTCACTATACAAAGCAAAGAGTCACGGCAAGTCATTTGATGACAGTGAGATTGAGGCATAATAGATGAGCTCTAGCATGTTCCTAGCTAGGTTTTAGAAATGCTATGCGTCAGTGACCACTATGTATGTCCTACTGTATGTATAGTGTTTTCATTATATCTCTTAAATATATGTTGTTCCAGATATTTTCTCTTTTAGATTATAGAACTTGGAGAACAACCACTGGGCTGCAAGAAAGCTCCAGCAACCCCACGGAGCAACCTATTTGCAAAAGAACCAAGATCCCAGGCCCAGTTTTTGATCCATGTGTGTAACTATTTGTAAGTGGCTACTTCAGCTTCAGTCAAACTACCTCAACTGATGTCCTGTGGAGCAGAGATGGGTCTTGCACAAGGTAAAGATTCATTTCAAAAATTGCCAGTAGGTTGTATGCCATTAAGGTTTCTTATTTTTAAGATTTATTTATTTGAAAGGCAGAGTTATACAGAGGCAGAAGCAAAGAGAGAGAAAAAGAGAGAGTTCTTTCAATTTCTCGTTCACGCCTGAAATGGCTGCAATGTCCGGAGCTAAGCCAATCCAAAGCCAGGAGTCAGGAGCTTCTTCCAGGTCTCCCACACAGGTGCAGGAATCCAAGGACTTAGGCCATCTTCCACTACTTTCCCAGGCCATAGTAGAGAGCTGGATCAGAAGTGGAGCAGCCAGGATTCAAACGATGCTCACAGGGGAAGCCAGTACTGCAAGCAGCAACTTTACCCTCTATGCTACAGCGCTGGCCCCATAAGCCATTAGGTTTCACCTTTAAGAATAAGCAACTTGAACTGTTATGTGAGGTACAGGACACTATAAATATACTCTCTCCAGAATAGCCAGCAGGAGTGTCAAGAAAGTTGGTTAGAAAAGTGGACAGTTTTTGGTTATGTGTGGGTGCAACCTGATGAAATCTTTACTTAGTATATACTGAAGCAATCTTCTGTATATAAAGATAATTGAAAATGAAAAAAAAAAAACCCTTGGTGTTAAATTGGAAATTACATAGAAAAGTAATCAATCTTTTTTAAAAAAATATCATGCAGGATATCTGTCATTAATGTGATGTACACTGTTATTTAATGCTATAACTAGTACTCCAACAGTATTTTTTCGCTTTGTGTTGCTATGTGAGGGCAAACTGTTGAAATCTTTATATATACGAAACTGATTTTCTGTATATAAAGAGAATTGAAAATGAATCTTGATGTGAATGGAAGGGGAGAGCGAGTGGGAAAGGGGAGGGTTGCGGGTGGGGGAGAAGTTGTGGGGGGGAAGCCTCTGTAATCCATAAGCTATACTTTGGAAATTTATATTCATTAAATTAAAAAAAAAGTGGACAGTTTTTTCTCATAAATAACATAGACACCCAAATTGGAAAGAAGGGAACTAAATGAGACATTGATACTATGCATTGATACTATGCATTGATACTATTATGATAGTTATGCAGCCTATAAGATATAATAGATACAAACAGTAGTAAGATGATCAAAAAGATTCATAGTGTTAATTTCTAGTAAAAGGCAGAACTAAATTGAAAATACATATTAGGTAGTTATCATACTTCTGAAAATATGATTTTTATAACATAATAGTTTCCATTGATACAGGGTGCAGCAGAAGTTGATGAACCTATAAATTGAGAAGGCATAATCATTATCAAAAGAAAAAGAAAGTAAAAACAAAAACAACACTCAAATTTCCAAGAAGGAACAATGTTATAAGCAATCCTGGTGTCAAAAGCTTTTGGTTGTAGGAAGAATTGTCTCTCTTCTTGAAGAATACCCTTTCCTTTGACAGATGATAAAATATATTCTGGGAGTAGATCTCATTAAACACACTTCTGGTAAACAAACTAGAGGTCTGTGAGATTCATGAAAAGTGTTGGTAGATTGGGCATGTACCCATGGATAATTCTTATGTACTGTAACTGAGAATTTAAAGAATAGACAGACATTACATTTTTGATGTAGTGTCTGATATTAATTTCCTTATGAGTATCTGAACTGGAGGATTCAGAAAACAGAAAAGAAAATTAACAAGAAATCTAATTGCATTATTTATGTTAAAAGATTTATTTACTTACTCAGCCAGTGCCACAGCTCAATAGGCTAATCCTCTGCCTGCGGCACCAGCACACCGGGTTCTAGTCCCGGTTGGGACACTGGATTCTGTCCGGGTTGCCCCTCTCCCAGGCCAGCTCTCTGCTGTGGCCCGAGAGTGCAGTGGAGGATGGCCCAAGTCCCTGGACCCTGCACCAGCATGGGAGACCAGGAGAAGCACCTGGCTCCTGGCTTCGGATGAGCGTTGTACGCCGTCCGCCACGCACTGGCCGCAGCGGCCATTGTGGGGTGAACCAACGGACAAGGAAGACCTTTCTCTCTGTCTCTCTCTCTCACTGTCCACTCTGCCTGTCAAAAAAAAAATAGAAAAAAATAAAAGATTTATTTACTTACTTGAATGTCAGAATTACACATAGAGGAAGAGGCAGAATTATTCATAGAGGAAGAGGCAGAGAGAGAGGGAGGTCCTCCATCCACTGGGGTCCTCCAAGCACCTGGAGCTTCCTCTGGGTCTCCCCACGTGGATGCAGGGGCCCAAAGGACTTAGACCATCTTTCACTGCCTTCTCAGTCCATAGCAGAAAGCTGGATCAAAAGTGGAGCATCCGGGACTTGAAAAGGAGCCCATATGGTATGTGGGGACTGGAGGTGGTGGCTTCACCAGCTATACCACAGCACTGGTCCCTTGCATTCATTTTAAGAAGTGGGGTATTTAAAACAAAAGTTTCTTATTGCTAATGATAATGACAGATATTCAGGAAAGAATGCTTGGCCCTTGATAATCACATTTCTTTAGGTTTTAGAAATGCACTGTGCTTGCCCTAGCAATAAGGTTCTTATTGTTAAGTAACTGGACCTTATTTTATAGCGTAATCTGAAGTGTATTTGAAGGAAGTACTGAAGAACATACACTAGCTATGAAAAGCTTTTATTCTTATAAGTATTAATTTATTTTTATTTGAAAGGCTGAGTTACAGAGAGGGAGACTGGGTGAGAGGGAGCAGGGGATGGTCCATCCTCTGGTTCACTCCCCAACTGGCTGCAATGGCCTCAGATTTTATTATCTTGCTTTTTGCTCAGGCACTGAAGCTGGACTCAATTGACATGCAAGTCAATTGCAATGATCAATGATCAATGCAAGATCAGTTGGATGAGTACCTAATGGTTTCACTCATGTGCTTGATACTCGGATGGGGATGTTTGGAAAGATGGGTTAATCTGGGTCTTTCTCCCTCTTCATGCAGTCTCAGAGAATCTCCAAGTATTCTCTTCTGTAGGAGAGTTGGGCTTTTTAATTGGTACAGCAGGTCTTCAATACTCAGTGTTCCAAGACAGAAAGTAGAATCTACCTATTACTTCAACATTGAACTAAGAAACTAACACACGACTTCTGCTATATTTTATGGGTCACAGAGCCATAGAGACTGTCTAGTTTTAAGGTCAAGGGACACAAACCTTTAAATGGATCAGTATCAAAACATGCATGGAGAATGTAAATTCTGAAATTTACACTCAAAATTATCTGCCATGAAGAATTTAAAAATACCAATATAGTTTCCAGCACAAGTATTTCAAATTAACTGATCTAGTTTACACGCTCTGTTAGGAACCTGGAAGCAGAAGTGGTGGTTTGGGTTACGTATTGTATATCTATTAAATGGTGAAGATTTAGAATTTATTTTTATACTCAAAATGTTTTCTCTCTTTCAAATTAGTCTTAGTTTTTAAAAAGAAGGAGAAAAAAGTCTTACATTATAACACTTGGAATTTTCTATTTTATTCAATTTGTGAGCATTTCTCAAATATAAAAAGTCATATAAATATGACTTTTGCTCTTTATCTCCTTCTCTTTCTGGCTCTCCATAAACTAAGAAAAACATGGACTTTGAAGCTCCATATTCTTTTTCTCTGATCATTTCTTTTTTTATGCTTTCACCTCCCATTAGCTTCTGCTAAGGCTGACAAACCTTGTGTGCTGTTCTTTGCTGCAAGCTAAGAGATCTTTCTGTCTCTTCCTAAAACTTTTGATCTGCTATATCTTGCCTTGAAACCATCAAGTTTGCTATTTTTATGTCTTAATTGATTTTCTTAATTTACCCATATTTATTCCCTAAAAGATGACAGGATAAATTTTTCAATTTCCTTCAACTCTTACGGATCTCACATTTGCATTTACCATATACTGTAAAAAGGCATATATTTTTTCATTTCTAATATATTCTAATAAGTCTCTGTTAACTTTTACTCTCTGTTCATCTCATAGTACCACATGCTAATTGTACAGCCAAGAAAAAAAACTGTAGAGGAGCATATAATAATATACTTTCTTTGTTTAGAAGGAATTTGCTTGACCACAGCTTTATTTTCAGATGTTAGTTGTTTCTTTTTTGTCTGGAACCTTAGTTTCTCAAATCTAGAAATTATATGAGATTCTTGACCCACTCTAATCCAGAAATATATTTAGACTGGGAAAAATGCTCCAAAAGAAAATAAGACTATGACCTTCCCTGAACTCTGTCCTCTTTGTAGAAAAAAGCAAAAAACAGATACAGAAATGCTGAAACACTGACATACTCTGTAGTAAATCCTAACTCAGAAACCTCTATGGAGCTGGAAAGTCTACTTTTGCTAATTTTTTTCAAGTACTCAATGCATCAGCCTATTGTGATCCAGTGTATGTTTATAATGCATTGCAGCATTGCAAGGGACAAGAATAACCTGTTTATGATTATATTATAAAGATATGAGATTAGGACTACAAAAAATTAAATGGATTCTGTAAAATCAATTGTATATTCTCTTTCAAAGATTATTCTCATTGGTCCATAGAAAAAATGAGAAGAAGTCACACTTTCATCAGACTGTGTTTTTATATCTTTATTTCCGTTAACACACACACCAACATGCATGCACTTGTGCACATAAGTCTTAAAATGTTTAAGCTAAATAAGAATTTTTTTTCCATTGTTCTCAGTAGAAGTGCAGACTACACATTGTTGAATACTTCAGATACATTATTGTCAAGTTGGAAACAAAGATAAATTTGTAGAGCATTTGCTGTGTGCCCAACATTGTGATAGGTATGTGCTTTTGTGTTATCATCATTACAAGGTTTATAATGTGGCAATATCAGAATGATTTTCCAAATGAATAGTACAGCTCATAAACAACAAAAGAAAAAGGAATACAAAAGAAGATTGCCTTGATGAATACTTACTTATCAAATGATTTTATGAGAAAGAAACTAAGCAATGTGCTCATTCTACAAAATATCCTACTGAAAAAGTGATACGATCTTGGATACTAAACAAGAACTCTGCTGGAATCAAAGGATCTATCTTAGTTTTTGATGTGTGGTGAAGGGTTAAGAGAATTGCTGTGTCTGTTATAAAGCATGTGACAGAACAGTAAACAACAGAAGCAATCCTGGAGGCCTCATCTTGGAGTAAACTACTATGATAATGATCCTTGGAAAAAGTCAGGTAATCTCTAACCTTCTTTGGAGATGGGGATGGTTGTGTTAAGTACTTAAGGGCCTTCCTGGTGTCAAAATTATGGTTCTTAAATGCATTTCTATCTCCAAAATTACTTTTCTGTACATCCAGGCATCTTTTCTTTTACTAATATTTAATGTTCCCAAAGTGGCTGTTCACTTAACAATTACCATATAAGCTCCAGAAAAAAATATTTAATACACTGCATTAGAATATGGTTGGGTTTTTAAAATATGGTCCAGTAAGCAAAGCTGCTTACCATAGCTGCTTACTATTTTTTTTTGACAGGCAGAGTGGACAGTGAGAGAGAGAGAGAGACAGAGAGAAAGGTCTTCCTTTTTTGTTGGTTCACCCCTCAGTGGCCGCTGCAGCCGGCGCACTGCGGCTAGCGCACCGCGCTGATTCGAAGCCAGGAGCCAGGTGCTTCCTCCTGGTCTCCCCAGGTGCAGGGCCCAAGGACTTGGGCCATCCTCCACTGCACTCCCGGGCCACAGCAGAGAGCTGGACAGGAAGAGGAGCAACTGGGACAGAATCCGGCACCCTGACCGGGACTAGAACCCTGTGTGCCAGCGCCGCAGGTGGAGGATTAGCCTAGTTAGCCGCTTATGCAGCTCAAAAATCTAAGTGTACTTTTACATTTTAGATAATTAAAAATCAGAATAATAATACATGACACTTTAGAATGATATGAAACTCAAAGTTCAGTGTCCACAAATAAAGTTTTTCTGAAACAAGGTTATGCTCATTTATTTACCTATTATCTTTGGCTACTTTTGTACCAGTACAACATATTTAAATATTTGGGATGAACCTCGTAAGTCTCACATAACCATATTTATATATTTATTTTCTGGCCCTTTATAATGCTGCCCCTCATGAAATATACAAATGAGTCTTTCAGAATTGAATATTTTCTTATTCTAATTTGTATTGCAAACCTAAGACAATGGAAAGTATTGATGGATTCCTCATTGCACTTCAATTCTGTATGTTCACACAAATAGAACTAATCCATTCACCTTGTTGGTGACCTCTGCCAATAGTAATGTAAGAATTGATATATCTACCAATTAAATATAAAGGATTACAAATTGGTTTGGAATACAGAGAGATCTGTTGAAGGTGTCTGTTTGATTTTAACCTTACCAAATGTTAAGAAGTCAATTAGGCTTATGATTTCAGCAAGAGGAGACACTGTCAATAATTTTCCAACAAATTTTCCAAATTTATTGATGTTGAAAAACAATATTAATTTCTTACCCAAAGTCCTTTATCTGTTTGTTTCAAGGCTTTACCCTAGCAAGTTTTAAGACACTTCTACTTTTGGTAACATAGTTTATCTCAGTGACTTACACAGATAGGTGTTCTCTTGGTTTAAAAGCAACTGTTTCCATATCTATGGACAGTTTTCCCCCTCCAACTCTTGCAGATTCATCACAAAAATTAGAAGTCTATCTAGCTATTTCCAATATAACTGGGGCCCTAATCCTGGTCTCCTAGAAGGATGTTTCTATTAGCAAAATTGTGCATGTCTTATCAGATAGCAAATGGCCATCAAAGTCACTGGAAGTTCCAACTGACATCACATCAAACATTTTTGGAGGGATAGGCTTCCAAAACATCTCTCTGGAAAATGACACTGCCAGGGAATGCTCAGATAATATCAGGACAGTGCTTGAAAGAACCAAAAAAAAAAAAGTAGTTGAATGGTTTGATATATTCTTTCCACTTAGGAAAATGAATGTTTTGATGTTCTATTTCTAGTATATGAACAAATTGAAGAATAGTAAGTCCACATGATTATTCTAAGATTAATGAAATAACTACCATACAGCATTATAATAGGACATGGGTAACACAATTATCTCATTACACCTTTATCTTTAATCATCCCAAACTAGGTGCTTTACCTCTCAGTTATATCTGTTTATCCAGTCAAACATACCTTGGCTCCTGATATTTCTTCTCTCAAGAATAATTCATATTTTCTCTTTCTCATTATGTTCAACAAAATGGCTTTGAGACTTTTGACTAAAGTTTAGAATTTGAATAACAATCAAATGGAAACCAAAAAGGTGCAATTGTTCAGATGTATATCTTGGCACAGATAAAAAATTCAATAAACATGAGGTGGAATAAAAATATTTTAGCAAATAATCATAAGGCATGGTTGAAATCTTGCTAAAGCTACAGTTTAGGTACATAATTGGAAATGTTGTGATAAAATTTGCAATAGAAACAAATAGACAGAAAGAAGTTTATATATCAAGCCAGGAGTATAGATTCCCTCAATTTACCCACTACTCAAAAAGTTTTTTCATGAGATTTCTGTCACATGCTTAAGTTGAGCTACCTGGTAAGTACCCAGTTTTTTTTTTTTTTTTTTACCAGGCATTATTAATGACTTTCTTTCCCCTTAATAAGACTTAAGATGCCAGCACATTCCAGATGGATGATGAACAATGGCATTATAGAAAATAATGCTTCTCACTCATTTTGAACATAGTGGACCTATAGAAAGATTAACTTTACCACTTGGATTTGAAAGCCTTTTCAAACAGTTCCAAATCTAAAACTTCCACAGAAATACTTTCTCATAACTACTATGTGAACATTGAAATAATTGTCCCAAAATACTGAATCAGAAATTAAATAACACATCTAAGAATTTTGCTAAAAGATGCTGAAATAACAGTGTTTATTTGCCTCTTCTCTAATCAATGTATCATTCTGAATTAACTGTAACAGAGATGACATTTGGAAACCTCACTTCTCAAATTACAAGAAAAATGATTTCATATCTGTGATGTATCACTCTGACACTTATTTCTGTGATACATAGGCTGGAGATACCAGAGTAGTGACTATTTTCAGGAATGCTTCCGATTTTGAAATGTTCTTTTTTATTATATCACTGGTCACAAAAAATATACCAACAACCAATATCTGTTCATACCAAGCATCCCTGAGGTGGTAACTTTTTAAAAATAAGATTTATTTATTTATTTATTTCAAAGGAGCATGACAGGGAGAGAGGAAGGGGCCAAAGGAAAAAAAAATCTTCCATTCGCTAGTTCACTCCCCAAATGGCTGCAACAGCCAGAGCTGGGCAGGCTAAAACCAGGAGTCAGTTACTCCATCCTGGTCTCCCACTTGGGTGGCAAGGGCCCAAGTGCTTGGACCACCCTCCACTCCTTCCCAGGTACATTATCAAGAAGTTGGGTCAGAAGCAGACTAGCTAGGACACTCTGATATGGATCGCTGGTGTCTAAAATGGTGGCCTAATCCACTGCACAACAACTCCAGCCCTAGTGGTAACTTTTGTCAGTCAAGGGAAATCATTACTCATCTCTCCCTCTTTCATGTTTATTTCTTTCTCTACTCCACTCTTCTTACTTCCTATACCCAAATGTGTGTACCAAACAAACTCACGAGGAAGGAAACTGCCAAAAAAGGAACATAATTTACTTGTTTCTAGACATTTTAAGTTTCAGGTAAGCCTCAAGTTGAATTGTACTGATCTGAAGCCAGGATCCAGGAGCTTCTTCCGGGTCTCCCATGTAGATGCAGGGGCCCAAGGACTTGGGACATCTTCTATTGATTTTCAGGCTATAGCATAGAGCTGGATCAGAAGTGGAGCAGCCAGGACTCGAACCAGTGCCCACATGGGATACCGGCACTGCAGGTGGTGGCTTTACCAGCTATACCACTGTGCCGGCCCCCCATAAGTGCATATTTTAAGCCACTATATTTTGGAGTCATCTATGCATTTACTAATTTTATTTTTTCATATATAAGTACATAGGCCATTTCTATAAAATCACTAACTGCTAAATCTTTGTTGCAGTCCATATTCTCTACCTTAGTAAGAGCATTTGATCATATAGTCCTGACTCTAAGAGTCAAAGCTGAAAATGATTCATGCCTGTTGTATCTCAATTCAAAATTTCAAAGAAGCTGTGAGTTAAACTGATAGGACGGGACATGTTGTCACATTTCAGAAGATATCAAATCAAATAACATGGATAAGTAGTACAGAAAACAATGAGCTATGTATCTTTTAGAGTGAAGTTGGAAGTGAAATTATGTTTTATGGTCTTTATAGTATATGAGCAGTTGTCCTCTTCACAAATGTTCATGGTTTAACCTGGTCTTTGTTGGGAAGATGTACAAAATGAAAGTCAATTAAAATATGAATGTATGTAAGTGTATGTATGCATGAGTAGGTAGAGAAATATAGCTCTCATTTTATTTGAGAATATTCATTCCCTCTAGTTGCAAGCATCCAGCCTTCTTCTATTTGTGGAGCAGAAAGAATAGAACCATCAAAAACCTGCTTGGCTTGGTGAATTTGAGATCTCCACAAATGATGCATTTTCCTGAGACTAACCCAGTATTGCCACAGAAAAAGAATGAAATATCTGCCTGCTCTTTGGGTGACTGTATAAAACTGCAGAGGACCATTAGGAAAGTGTTTCAAGTTTCCCTAAGCACTAGGTTTCATATTCTTTTGTGCCACTTAACAAACATCTAACAGAGAAAAAAATGATAGTAATTTGTACCAACTGGTAAGAAACTCAACATCCACTTTCAGGTTATAGTAGCTTTCTGAAGACTATTCTCAGTTAATAATGTATTATGTATGTGGTATATGCATGGATGCATGTGTGTTCTGACATTTCATCAACCAAAGAGCATGACTTCAACATAGGTAATTATAAGAAACAACAGAAACATTAGAAAATGCACAAAGATTACATATGATGCATATGTATATATATATACATATATATATACACATATATATGGATATATTTAAATATGTATAATCAGAAGTGCATTAATCCAAACAATACACTAAGGTTACTCCTGACCAAGCAATTCGACAACTCTGGAACTATTGAAGATGTCTTAAATATTTTTTTGTTTTATTTTTTTAACTTTTATTTAATGAATATAAATTTCCAGTATACAGCTTATGGATTACAATGGCTTCCCCCTCCCATAACTTCCCTCCCACCCACAATCCTCCCCTCTCCCGCTCCCTCTCACCTTCCATTCACATCAAGATTCATTTTCAATTCTCTTTACATACAGAAGATCAATTTAGTATAAAGATTTCAACAGTTTGCACCCACATAGAAACACAAAGTGAAACATACTGTTTGAGTACTAGTTATAGCATTAAATCACAATGTACAGCACATTAAGGACAGAGATCCCACATGAGGAGCAAGTGCACAGTGACTCCTGTTGTTGACCCAACAAATTGACACTCTAGTTTATGGTGCCAATAACCACCCTAGGCTCTCGTCATGAGTTGCCAAGGCTATGGAAGCCTTCCAAGTTCGCCGACTCTAATCATATTTAGACAAGGTCATAAAAGACAGGGTGAGGATAGTAACCAATAATCCTAAGAGTGGCATTTACCAGGTTTGAACAATTATACAGCATTAAGTGGGGAAGAGGGCAATCAGTACACACAGGTTGGGAGTAGAGCCATTGATAGTATAGTAGAGGTTATGATTACAAAGGAATGAGGCCCAAGTGCTCTAGACAGGGTCTAGAACAAAGGACAGAGTCATTATTAGAGGAGCTAAGAAAGGTGCTGTCTAAGCTACAATTAAGTTTTCTGATTGAGAGGGAAATAGAACCTGATAGAAGGGGCTTGATAATAATCTGGTGGGCTTTAGGCCTTGTAAGTTAAGAGGCCCAGACCTATCTATCTCTTCACATGGGGTATATCCTAAGGGAGGTGTGAACCTCCTAGGGGAAGGCACTCTGTTGACTTTCATTACTTAGCTGGCCTGGGAGGAGAGCTGACCAGGTAAAGGCAGGTGGCATCTCTAACAAGAAATTTACAGTTCTGCCTGCAATGTTGCTGACCCTACTTGACCATCCTCTCAGCTGCAGTGGTCACTTTGGAAGTTGGGCTGAGTGAAGGGCTTTTCAGCTGAGAGCCAATAAGATCTGTGGCTCTGACATGGGCATCCTTCAACTCCAGGGCAGGTCCATTTCCAGTGATCCAATTCTTGGCAGAGCTGCCAGGGCTCTTCACAAGCTGACTTCTGCTGAAGCCCAGGCTTACCACATTGAAAGCCACTGCAGTGGACTGGCCTGTTGGGTCTCCTTGAGGGAAGATCACTGTACAGATCAGCCACCCATTGCTTCTGATGCCTAGCTTTCTTTTCCTCTTGGTTTGTGTTAAAGCAGACCAGAGGATGCAAGTCAAGGGAGTGCCCGTATCCCATCTCTAATCTTCGGTGGCCTGAACTACAAGTCTATAGTCACAGGCATGTTCTGTAGTAGTTTTTCTAAGGTAGACAATGCCTTGAGGAAAATTATATTCTCACTTTAAAACTTTCTTTCCCTTTGGTCTGAAAGGGAGGTTTTTTTCTACTTACTGTATACTTCACTGATGGCGAAGAGAATCTAGCTATGAGATTATTATTTAAGTTCTTATTTTGGCTATGCTGTTACAGAAAAATGTTAACCATCTCTTTTATAAGGTCTAAAGATTAAATTGTGCATCCTACCGATTCCTTCATAATAGAATTAGTTTCCTACCTTGAGGAGAATAGAGAAATGAAAGAACAAGTTGGGTTTAGAATAGAGAAATGAGGGAGCAAGTCCTAGATCACTTGCTGACAATAGCAATGTCACATGAATACTTAGCAAAAAGTTTCAACCATTAGATAACAACTTAAGAAAACATTTGCCAGAAGGTCCAATGCCTTCTATAAATTTTAAGAATCATGTATTTGGAAACACCTCTTAAATATCTAACATGGTGTAGTTTGTTTAACCAGTAAATGTAAGCACAACCATATAAAATGTTTTTAGTTTCTTTCTACCAAAAAGTTTAAAACATATGATACACAGATTCAGGTCACACAAATTAAAATGTAACTTTGATTGATTTTAGCAGCTTAAATTTATGGACAATCTTATCTATAAGCCATTTAAAATAAAACTCTTAATATTTCCCATGTGGACATACAATATGTAAACACATATGACATAACATAATACACCAATATAGCAATTTTAATAATAGCTTTTAAAATCTTTAACTCTTTTTGTAGATTGCCAATTGATTTGAATTGCTTTTTGTTTTTAGTAACCTCAGTTAACCATATTTTCTCTCAGTTGGTACTGTTAATACATTATTGGCTTCATCTGTTTACAGAGCCATCCCAAAGTACTGAATACAATAGAAGTGGCTGGAAAAAGTCCATAGGAACCTATAGGAAGACACCTAAACACGGAACCAACAACACTTTAGTTTTATGAGCAGCAAATCATATATAACTGTGGATGACTAAAGACTTTAAGTTGTCATGTTTAAAATTATAAACTCATCAGCCAACAACAGGCACTTGCTTACTTCACAGTATTTTGAAAGCACCTGTAGGATTTTACAAGTATTTAACCCTTTAGGCCTCTGGAGCTTTCTCATTAAGATTTTTTTCATTTGTATTAATAATTAATTAATTTTCTCATTTGTATTAATAGTATTTTCCAGTATAGAAACTTAAAATTCGGTACCACGTCACATCTTAACAGTACTTCTAATATAATCCAAATAGCCTGATTAGTTGGTGTCTCTATAAGATGAGAGACATAGGTCCTTCGATTTTTTCAGTTGGGCCCAAACTGGAAAAACCAAAGTCCAAGATTTATTGGAAATTTTAGAGTCCAGATTGTTTGAAACTTTGATTTTTTGAATGCCTGTCAAGAATGCCAAGAAGGCTCAAAATCCAAAATATCTGGTTGAAATAAGATTCCTTAAAATCATGACATAACATAGAACAAATTTGATCATTGTTACAAGGTGATTATTCAAGTCTTTGAAAATAAGCACATATTTAAATAACCCATAGCTCTTAATAAAAATTCAGCTGTTTTTGAACAATTAGAATTTAACAGACATCAAGAGAACATAATAGATTACTTTAACACATTGCTTTAACAGAGCATCAGAGTTTAATTCTATGTCAAAGAGAAAATGAGCTTCCTGTGATCTTTTGCTGTGAGGTTTCCTTCCTTTACCTTCTTTCATATTGATGACCATGTTTCTGTGTTTCTGTGTGTAACACATCTTTAAGCATCTTTTGCAGGGCAGGATGAGTGGCAACAAATTCTTTCAACTTCTGTTTGCTATGAAAAGTCTTTATTTCACCTACATTCACAAATGAGAGATTTGCAGGATATAATATTCTGGGCTGGCAGTTTTTCTCTTTTAGTACCTGGGCTATGTCTTGCCATTTTCTTCTAGCTTGTAGGGTTTCTGACGAGAAGTCTGCTGTGAGTCTAATTGGAGATCCTCTGAGAGTAATCTGGCGTTTCTCTCTTGCACCTTTTAGAATCTTTTCTTTATGTTTCACTGTGGTGAGTTTCATTACAACATGTAGTGGTGAGGATCACTTTTGGTCATGTTTACTAGGGGTTCTATGAGCTTCCTGTACTAGGATGTCTCTGTCCTTCTCCAAACCCGGGAAGTTCTCTGCAAGTCCTTCTCTAAAAAGTCCTTCTAATCCTTTCTCTCTCTCCATGCCTTCAGGAACTCCTAGAAACCGAATGTTGGATTTTTTAATAGTATCCTTTAGATTCAAAACCATGTTTTTTTAGATTTCTAATTTCCTCTCTTTTCTTTGGTTTGACTGTTTCTTTTCCTGTGCTCTGTCTTCTAAGTCTGATATTCGCTCTTCTGCTTCACCCATTCTGTTTTTAAGGCTCTCTAATGTGTTTGTCATTTGATCTATTCAGTTCTTCATGTCATTATGATTTCTTGTCACTATCACAGTTTCTTGTTCTACTAGTTGTTTCACTTCATTTTGATTCCTCCTTAATATTTCATTTTCACAAGAGAGATTTTCTATCTTGTCCATTAAGGATTTCTGTAGTTCAGGAATTTGTTTTTGAGAACTTCTTAATGTTCTTATCAATTTTTTGAGATCTGCTTCTTGCATTTCTTCTATCTCATCATCTTCATAATATTGAATTGGGGTGTCTTTTTCATTTGGGGGCGTCATAGTATCTTCCTTATTCTTGTTACCTCGGTTTTTGTGTTTGTTGTTTGGCTTGTCAGAGATATTCTTTTGTTTCTTCACTATGGTGTTTTTTCTTTTTATACTATGAGTCTAGATTAAGTGGACTGTCTGCTTTCGGTGGAGCCTTAGAGGCTTGAGATGGGTGTGGCCTGAGAGCTCTGTTTGGTTCCTCAGGGTTGAGGGTGTGTCAAAGGTGACACTCCCAAGTTAGGCATGGTAAATCTCTTTCTCTTTTCTTTTCTTTTCTTTTCTTTTTTTTTTTTTTTTGATTCAAAAGGGAAGTAATTCTGCACAGCTGAACGGAATTGGGGCTAGTTAGCAAGTGAATGATATACCCACAGGAGCCAGAGATCAGAAGCTCTTTCCCAAGGACCACACAGGGAATCTGTGCTGCCCTCAGTGTGGACTCCAATTCTCCTGCAGTCTCCCACTGGGTTGCCAAGGTTACCGAATTGTAGCATCTCTGGAGAGTACTCATGTGAATTCCATGAGTTCTCTCCCCACTGTCTCTTTTTTCTCAGTCTCAATTCATTAGCACCACACATTCATTAGATCCTAATCTCCTGTTATTTCACACACATACACACACACACACCCCAGAGCCAGGTTTTTCTGCTAGGCTCAGGGCTGGTGCAGAGCTGAGGTCGCCCTGCTTATGACGTATGTCCAAAATGGCACCTGCCCTTTGACTTGCTTGCCTTTGAGAGGTGAGCAGAGAGAAACTCGTGTCCGAATCGGTCACATTTTTTTTTTCTTCTCTCTCTCTTCTAGTTAGCCTGGTGAACTTTTCCCCGTGGGGTTTCAAGCCTCGATCCCTCTAGTCTCCTCTTTCCGCTTACCCACTGGTGTCTCGGGCTATTGAGGTTCGGCTCACCTCACGTTCCAGCACTGGTGTGTTGAGTCTGCCGCTGGTGTCCCGAACTGGGCTCCCATGCTCTCCATGCAGGTCCACTGTGAATCACTAGTTCCAGAAGAGTTTCCTCTGCTGTTTCTTCCCCTACTCTTCCTTGAACCTGTGGTAACTCCACTTTTATTAAACTGTCTCACCCGGACTATCAGTGTGCTCCCTTCCTATTCCACCATCTTGCCGCTCCTTCAAATAAAAGTTTTAAAAAAAGAAAAAAAGCAGCAGCTATGGAAATGAACCTATTTGGAAGCCAATTATTTCTATCACTTTAATAGAAATCACTAAAGCTCAAAATTTCTCCTTTTACTAACACCCCAAAATTTGCTCTACAAGGACAAGTACTCAATTACATACTTTCTTCTATTGTATTCTAATTATTTTTGGGTGATTGACCATTTCTGCAGGAAATTAAGGACTTCTATGGAGCTGAAGCCATGAGTAGCATCACAGGGCAATTCAAGTCACAGGTCTGGGTAAGCTGATAAAGGCACACTTGATGTTCCTGATGGAGAAGCCCCACCTTTCCCAGCCCCATGTGTTCACACTGTATTCTAGTGTCCAGTGGCAAAATGGCTGTTCTAAATATGCTATGCTTAAAAAGTCCTTTGATTCCTTCTGGTAGAGAGGTGTTGAAGTGCTCCACAAAACTCTTGGGCCAATGTACTTTTTAGACATTCTAGCCAATGATTCCATGATTCCTAGAACTGTAATTTCGGGTTTTTGTTTTGTTTTGTTTTGTTTTGTTTCTTTCTTCTTCATACTATTTGTTGAACTCTTAACATAGAGTTAATCATATGTGTGTAAAGTCAATTGAAAATAGATCTTAGTAAAGGCCAAATGTGCCATGAGAATTTATTTCATTTGCCAATAGTGTTGAGACAGCGCCGAAAGATATCTTGCTTATTTCAAAGTCAGAGAGACACAGAGAAAAAGACACACAGAGACAGAGACAGATCTTCCATTCATAGGTCCACTTGATAAATGTCCACAAAAAACCATAACTGAACCAGGCTGATGTACAGTAACTGGATCTCCCACATGGGTGGCAGTGATTCAAACAGTTTAGCCATCATCTCTGGACTCTCAAGGTGTAAGCAGTAAGTTGGATTGGAAATGGAACTCAACCAGCAACTCCTGATATGGGATATTGGCACCTTAGGAGTAACTCAAGGGCTTAGCCAAAGGCCTGCCCTGTGCATTAATTTTTTAATAGCATATCTGCATAAGAAAAGGGAACTGGCCGGCACCATGGCTCAATAGGCTAATCTTCCACCTGCAGCGCCGGCACCCTGGGTTCTAGTCCTGGTGGGGGCGCCGGATTCTGTCCCGGTTGCTCCTCTTCCAGTCCAGCTCTCTGCTGTGGCCCAGGAGGGCAGTGGGGGATGGCCCAGGTCTCTGGGACCTGCACCCGTGTGGGAGACCAGTAGGAAGCACCTGGCTCCTGGCTTCGGATCTGTGCAGCACGTTGTGCTGTAGAGGCCACTTGGGGGGTGAATCAATGGAAAAAGGAAGACCTTTCTCTCTGTCTCTCCTTCTCACTGTCTAACTCTGCCTGTCAAAAAAAAAAAAAAAGAATGAATGAAAAGGGAACTTTTCTGAATTATAATAGTGTTGCTAATAAACATAAATAACATTTCTATAGTGCTTGTAGGAAGTGGCTTACTTTTCGAGGAGCTTTTATTGTGTTTAGTATTTTAGTTTAAAAATTATTTGGTGATATAGTAAGGTGTGCATTATTATGCTGGTACAGCACAAAGACATTTCATCCCAGCATGGGTAAATCAGTTTCTCAGATTAATGCAAATTAGTGCTAAAACAACACTACTATGAATGTTTTAAGGTTTACAATACAGTTGTTTTTCACAAAATACAATGACTCTTGAGCTCTTTGACAGTAGAGAAGAGTGGATTTTAATTTTCCTTGCAGCCAAAATAATAAAAAATTCATAATTCAAATTTTTAAAAAAATTATCAAACTGTGAATATAAAGTTCATGATAACAGCTTAGCATATCCACCAAGTATTTGATTTTTCACCTTTTCTTGGGCACACAGTGGAGACATCTATTGTGTTGCATTGTCTTTCAATAGATCATTTCTGCACTTTCAAGGAAGACAGGAAAAGCACCACTATGAGTAAATCCCATGTTATTTATGACTCAGAATTTTATTGCTGCACTATGGAGTGGTTGATAGGTTTTTCCTCTTGCTCTCAATGTAAAGTTCAGATACGTGTCCTAGGTGCTTTAGTAGCCTTTATCTTATTAGGAAAACATGTTACAAATGTAGGTTTTTTTTCAAATTATCATGATTTTTGCTTCAGGAATGCTGTGTGTTTACCCTTCCTTCATGTAATAAGAGTTATCTTTAATGTCTTAAATGGAAATTGCTTAAGTTTCATGAAAGCCTTGGCTTATTAATTAGTCTTCCAGGATTCAGTGGTCAAGGTTGTATTCCCTCAAGCTGATTCCTTCACCATTTTGGAAGCCATAGTTGTATTCCCCTTTTGGCCTTCATTTTTCAGCCTCAGAGTCCCTAACTCTTTAGTCTGTTCCTCTGAGGACATGCTACACACATAAATCAGGCTTCCAAGGAAGCTAAAAGAGGTAATTATTATTTGCATTTTGGGCATTTAAAAACCCAAAGCTCAGAGGTGAGGATACTTAATTCTAGCTACTTCACCAGATTATAAATTTCTCCTGGGGATGCAGCTCCTTCTGTTTGTTTTATCTGCATGTCTACTCCTTAAGATTCCTGTGATACAACAGTAAAAATAACCCTGACTCTAGGGCTCTGAATAAGAAATACATTAGGACTCATCAATTTACTAATCTCAATTCCAGTTACAAGGTATCTCTCAGCTAAGGAAAATAGATGTGTACTGTTATCTAGGGTGTTATTTTATCAAGAGAAGGGGTACATTTAGATTATTAAAGTGGGAAATCAACTTTTTGTCAAAGTGGATATTATAAATGTGTTTATGAATCTTCTGGATCTATGTATATCTGTCCAGAATGATATAGGTAAAATCTAGGTATATTGAAAAATCATCTCCCTTGAACTACATGATTCTCGATGGTTTAGAGGCTACCAAAAGACAAAGCATAAGTTCTCTAGAAGGACTTTTTTGGAGTTTAATCCAAATTTAAATCCTTTTTTCCCTTCTTTGGCCTCAAAGTTACATTTTAATTACAGTGCAATAATTTGAGGAACATTGGTAATAGGCAAAACTTTTAGACCTTTTGTTCTTTAGTGCAGTCAAGGGAAACCTCATTAGAGAGGATTTTCTTAGTTAGCAGGGCTTCGAGGTTAATGAGCTGTGAGTGATAATATATAGTAGTAATCCCTCCTGGCAGTAACAGGTTGTATTTTATACATTCCTTAATCTCAATAGGAAAGGAGGTGATGGGAGAGGGTGAGAGGGAAGCCAATTTAAGGGGCTCAGGGATATTATAAGAATCCCATTCTTGGTATGAATTCTAATTGAAAACTTCACATGCTCAAACCAGAGAAACTCTAATTTGGGGGGGGGGGGTGAAAAACTTTTCCATAAACTGATTTCAGTGATAAAAAGATGACCAGTGTCTCTGTGTCTCTGTCAGTCTGGAGTGAATGAAGTTTCCCAGTCTTTGGCATTACCAGGGGCTAATTTCCTTTTACTGTGATAAGGAGAAAACAGCAAAATTTGGAGTTATAAATTTCAGATCAGTTTGATAGAAGTGAGAGGCAGTAGGAGAGGTGAGAGGATATCATGGCAATGAGATAAAATTTAATTACTATTACAAAGATATTAGTTCGTCTACCTCTCTTGGATAACTAAAGCAGTTATCTAACATTTTTAAAGAAAAGGTTTAAAAATGATAATTTCTAGAACTTTTCCAAATAGCTTTGTTCCTTAACTAGATTAGTATTATGACATTTTACTTATAAATATTACTTGCTGAGAGCAATGTTAGCGGAGGGTACACTTCACCAAACCCCACACAACTGTTAAGCACATAACAGAAGAGATGGAGGGGAAATCACGAAACCATCACATGATGCTGAGAAATTGTAACTTGCTACAGAATCCCATAATCCTGTTCTTGAGATCCCCATACCTGCAGCCATAGCTCTCATCATAAGTAAACACTTCTAGATATTCTATACACAATCTATTTCTTTCTTTTACTTACTGGTTAATTTGTTGCACTGAACTTAATGGTTACTTGAAGTATAAGAGCAAATATGGCTGCACAAGGAAGAGATGCAAAAAGTGAGCCCACCATTCCATTTGTTCTGGGTCAGATATTTCAGGTTTGGCCTGATAACCTTCACTCTCCCACCACCGGTGCTTCCCAAAGAGGCTATTTTCCTCAGAGGTAGATGTAATGAATCTTTATAATCTACTTAAGTTAATATACTCCCTAATCCCACTTTATGTATTCTACCAAAACTATAACTGTTAACAATTACCATGTCTTCAAATTCTAGAATATTTTATTTATTTACATTTAAAAATGTATCAAACACTATATGTAACAATCTGTTAGTATAAAGTTGCTCAAGTTATGTTTGATTCAATCTTCCAATTTACTGAGTCTCTACAATATCCAAACCATCTGCCAGGTACTATGGCAATATAAAGGAAATATAAATGTAATGACTGTCCCTAAAGAAACTGAATCTGGTTGTAAGCCTAAGCTTTCGAGTTTATTTCCTTTTTCACACTCTGCTAAACCACAATTCTTGTCATATCACCATCCAGAATGTATTTCTATTTCTGCTATTTTGTGTAGTTCCACCACTACTATATTTATTTAAACCATAATCATCCTTGCCAAGACCAAAGCCATAGCCTCCCAAATGCTCTATCTCTTTCCACATTTTGTCATGCAGCATATTTGTTTAAAACTAATTGGAAACACCTTTAAAATCTGAAATTAGCTCATAGTCCCCTAAAGTCTTAGAACTTTCGGATAAATTGGGTAAAACACAACTGCTTCCTTAGCCTCTTGCTAGCTTCTCTGATTTCAAACCCAGGTGCTGTGCCATGCAGCAGGAGTGGTGTCATCTGAGAGCATTATCTCCCCAGGTCTACCAGATCCAAATCCATGGAGTGAGCCCCAGGAATTTATATTCTAACAAGTCCTACAAGAGATTCTAATACAACCTAGAGTAGAAAAGTCATTGTTTCATTGTCACTTGCTGGGTTTTCCCTAGACCTATAAAGTTTTTACTTCCTCTTTAAAGTGTTAAACACTGAGTCAGCGTTGTGGGGCTTAAGCCACTATCAACGTTGCTGGCATCCCATATTGCACTGGTTTCTCTCCCAGATGCTTCACTTCCAATCCAGTACCCTGTTAATGCAACTGGGAAATCAGCAGAAGATGGGCCAAGTACCAGGTCCCCTGCTACTGTGCAGAAGACCTAGATGGGATTCCAGACTCCTAACTTCATCCTGGCTCAGGCGCAGCCCTGACCATTGTGGCCATATGGGGGAATGAACCAGTGATTGGAAGATCCCTTCTCTGTCTCTCCCTTTCTCTTTCATTCTCCCTTTTATATAAATAAAATAACTCTTTAAAAATAAGTAAATAAATGATTAAACATCATTTTGTTATAAAACTGTAACCTCTCTATCTGCCTAGAATGTGCTTGTCCTGAACTCTGAATGACTCCTTATCAATCAGATTCCTGCTAAATATATCTTTTAAGAGATGTTCATCAGAACACACCATCTAATTGTGTTCTCATACCTTTATCTCTGAATAGTTTGTCTATTTTGTTAATAATTGTCACTACTGTAACTTATTTCACATGTGTTGTTGCAATTATGTTGTATTAGAACTGAGATCCTAAGATAATACATGTCATAGTCTAAAGCGAGATGTGAGGACTGGCAAATGGAAGTTATGGGGACAACATTTGGACCTCTTTAGGGATATTCAACCCTAGGTGATAACGTAGATTTGAAGGCCTAGAAAAGGGTGGAGTGCAGAATCAGCTTTGGGCATGGAGGTTGGCTGGTGGGCTCAGGGTCTCTCCTTTGCAATGAATAAGATAGGCATGCTTTTTTCATCATTTCAGATTAAATCAGCAGAACTAAACAGATGCAGAAACACTGGATTTGTGTCTGAGAGCATTTCAGTGTGACAGGGCCTGGGCTCTTCTAATGAAGAGGCCGGCACTGTGGCATAGTGGGTAAAGCCACTGCCTGCCATGCCAGCATCCCATAGGGGAGCTTGTGCATATCCTAGCTGCTCCACTTCTGATCCAGCTCTCTGCTACAGCCTGGGAAAGCAGTAGAAGATGGCCCAAGTCCTTGGGCCCCTGCACCCATGTGGGAGACCGGAAGAAGCTCCTGGCTCCTGGCTTCAGATCAGTGCAGCTCTGGCCATTGCAGCCAACTGGGGAGTAAACCAGCAGGTGGAAGACTTCCCTCTTTCTCTGCCTCTCCTGCTCTCACTGTGTTAACTCTGAGTTTCAAGTACAATAAATAAATGTTTAAAAAAATGGAGAAATAAAGGAAGGAAAGGTTGCTGACCGCCCTGGGCAGACTGTACTCCTACACTTTGAAAAGTATATGGGTGACTGAAAAGCAATTCCGTTTCACCACATTGTGTCCCCTTAAATCTCACTCAAAAATTCTATCATGTGAAAGAAACAGAACTTAGTAGAAAAGAGCAGAAGATCCATGCGGATGGTCAAGCGCTGGGGAAGCTGCCTTACACAAAGAGCTGGAGGTCTGTGAATCAATCACATGGAGGAACGGTCTCCCCAGAGCCCACCTGAGTGAGAGGCAGCTCTGCCTACCTGCCAGGTCCACAGAGATAGCTACCTCACGTTTAGCTAAGTAAGGGCTGCACTCACCTTTCTGTTCTTCTGTTCTTTGCTCTAACGTTGAGTAGATCCCCATAAATCAGTTTTAGCAAACCAGAAGAAGAGGAAGCCATTCACAAGCCAAGGTCCTCCCACTGGGAAGTATTGACCTGCAACCCATCAGGTTCAGAAAGAGAAGTAACCATACTCAATAAAACATGTTTGGATTGTTACCATATTGGGATTCATCAAAGGGATTTTTTTTTGGGGGGGGGGATTGCTACCATATTGGGATTCATTAACTTCAAATGGATTTTTTTTTTTTTGTACAGGCAGTTAGATAGTGAGAGAGAGACAGAGAGAAAAGAGACAGGTCTTCCTTTTCTGTTGGTTCACCCCTCAAATGACTGCTACGGCCGGCGCGCTGTGCCAATCCGAAGCCAGGAGCCAGGTGCTTCCTCCTGGTCTCCCATGAGGGTGCAGGGCCCAAGCACTTGGGCCATCCTCCACTGCACTCCCGGGCCACAGCAGAGAGCTGGACTGGAAGAGGAGCCACCAGGACAGAATTCGGCTCCCCAACCAGGACTAGAACCCAGGGTGCCGGCGCCGCAAGTGGAGGATTAGCCAGGTGAGCCATGGCACCAACAGGGATCGTTTTTAACATGAAAATTATCCCAATATAATGGAAATTTACCCACATCCATTCAAAGGGATGAAGATACATTTAAAGAGATGAAGAGAGGTCCAGTGAAAAGGTACTTTATAATGAAATTCTGTGACTAGCACTTGCTTAATATGAAGATTATATTTATTTTCTTTTCAGGCATAAGACAAAGAAACAGTAATCCCTTCTACAATTCTTCATTATGTTGTCTCCAGCACTAATTATATTTGGTATCAAGTGGGAAATTATTGAATATCAATGAATGAATAAATGAATGAACAAATATGTACATGAAAATAAATTAATACAATGAGTAGACTGATGTTTCTTTTTTTTAAATTTTTTTTTACTTTATTTGAAAAACAGAGCTGCAAACAGACACAGGGAGATCTTCCATTTGCTGGTTCACTCCCCAAATGCCCATAAGAGCCAGGACTAGGCCAGGTCATGCCAGGAGCCCCAAACTCAATCCAGGTCTCCTACATGGGTAGCAGAGATCCATACATTTGAGCCATCATCTGCTGCCTCCCAGGGTGTACGTTAGCAGGAACTTGGATCAGAACTGGATTATCTGGGACCTGAACCAGCCATCCAGTATGAGATGCAGGTATGCCAACCAGCATCTTAACTGCTACATGAAATGTCCACACTTAGATCGAGGCTTAAATTATGACTTTGCCACTTATATTATTAACTGTGCCATAGTATAAACCTCAGTTTAATTTCTTTCTAAAAATGAGAAAAATCACCTGCCTCTGAGCTGACTATATGAATAAAATAAAAGTAAATAATTTGTAAAATGCTTAATGTAGTGCTTGGCCCATGATTATTATGAGAATTATAAACTAATATAAGACACAAGAAATATACATACATAAAGTAACATTGAAACACAAAAATAATAAATCTAATGAACAAAACTGATGAAAGATTCAAGTTTTGATATGGTGAACTAGCAAGCCTTTTCACTGCAATGTGAATGTAAAATATGCTATCTCAAAAACTTTAAAAAAACACTGAAATAAAGGTAGAAAGAAGGAAAGAGGGAGGAAGGATGGGAAAATCATGTAATTAGACTCTAAACTACAAATCATACTGAATCTTTTAAAACTTAATTAAAAGCAAAATGAAACATGAAAAAAAAGGGGGAAAGGAATGGCTGGCATTGTGGCACAGTGGGTAAAGTCACCACCTCAGTGCTGGCTTCCCATATGACATTAATTGGAGTCCTGGCTGTTCCACTACCAATTGAGCCCTCTGGAAAAGCACTTGAGAATGGCCCAAGGGGTTGGGCCCCTGAACCTGCATGAGAGACCCAGAACAATCTCTTGGTTTCCAACTGGTCCAGCCCTAGCCACTGCAGTCACTGGTGGAGTAAACCAGTAGGTGGAAGATATTCTCTCTCTCTCTCTCTCTCTCTCTCTCTCTCTCTCTCTCTCTCTCTCTCTCTCTCTTTCCCTTTCTCTCTGTATAACTATGCCTTCTCAAATAAAATAAAATAATGAGGATGATTTTCAAAATTTGAGCAAAGAGGAGAGGTGGCAAGGGATTGCAGAGCAGAATAAAGAAAAAGAAACAAGGAACAGCCCAAGTGTCTAGAAACTGTTAGGTAACTATGGTCAGTGCCCTTATCTTTGTCATCTCATACTCCAATCAATTTACCAGCAGGCTCAATGATACTGATGTCCATCTCTACAATTTAGTCTCCTGAAAGATAATTTTTTAAATTTTTTGACACATTAAACACCTAAACAGGAGCAAAAACAAAACAAAAAGCCAAGCAGAAACACTCCACACAGACTCTTTGCACAGAATGAAGACCTAGGTTCTGATGTTGGTGTTCTAGGCCCTTATTACATGACTAGTCCTCCCCTCCAGATTTATGTCTTACATTTACTCACCAAATATCTTCTTCTTGGAGCTGCATTTATCTCCTTACTGCCCTTCAAATATATAATAAATGCTGATCGCTTGAAGTATCTGTTCATTTTGTGTTCTCTGAAGGTAAAGGTATTTCTCTCTGTTCTTAGTCCAATGATGCCTCCTTCTCTGGAGCTCAGATCAAGTTGTTTTCTCCTGTATTCCACTCACTCTTCTGAAAATTCAATCCTCTAATTGGTTATAAAAGTTTTTGTCCATTTATCACATGTCTTATCACACTCTTCTCTGAGGTCTCATCATCATTTCATTTCTGTAGTTTGGTTATGTATGAACTATTATCAATTTTTGCACATTTACTTATCCCTACTACACAGAAGGAGCACTTCAATGATAAATACTCAGTGTTTTACTTTTATGTATGCTGCACAGTAATTGTACATCTAATCTGTTCCAAAGAATTCTACAGTAGTGTAGATATTGTACATCTTGCTGGCTTAGAATAGTGATACTTCTGAAGTTATCACAATGTCATATCAGTGATATAGACACAGCCTTTCCTTTGAAGCTTCAGATCACCTTAGAGAAAAACAAGGGAGATGCATGCTACCATAACCCCAGCTAGATGCCACTGTATGACTTTATAATGTTAAGACTTATTTTTTAGAATATTTATTTCTAGCCATTTAAAAAAGAGTACAGTACTCTTAAACGTTTTCTTCATAATTCATCTGGCTCATAGGTATAGAGAAAAAAGTAGATGAAGAAAAAGAAAAAAAAATTTCTGGATGGATGTTGCTTTTTTTTATGTGTGTGGGAGGTAAAATAGCAAGGTTTATTAGGGAAGGGACATCCGTAAGGACGGATGGGCACCTCTCCAGAAAGGACCTGAGAGGGTGCCCAATCGCTCAGACTGGGTGGGGGGCGGGAATGTTGCTTTGTATTGAGTTAAGCCACTGCTTGGAATGTCTGTATCCCACATCAGACTGCCTGGATTTCAGTCTTGCCACTGTTTTTGTTCCAACTTTCTGCTAGTGCACACCCCAGGATATAGTAAATAATGGCTCAAATATTTGGGTCCCTGCCAGTCAGGAAAGGGATCTGGATTGAATTCCAGGCTCCTGATTTCAGCGTGATTCAACCCTGGCTATTGTAGCCATTCAGGAAATGAATCTGCATATACAAGATCTCTCTCTCTCTCTCTCTCTCTCTCTCTGATTTTCTCTGGCTGCTGTTCTGCCCATCAAATAAATAAAAAAAAATTGAAATATAAAATAGAGGAAAAGAAAAAGGAAGAAAGGAAGGAAGGAAGGAAGGAAGGAAGGAAGGAAGGAAGGATTGTATTAGCTACAACTTCAAATAGGTACTACGACAAAGGTGCATAAAGAGGAGCTCAGGTCAGTTGTCCTATTTGAAATGAATTGTTTAAATATCTCTTCTAGCAATAGTTGAAATAAAGTATAATATTACCACAGAGTCGTATTGTTGGTGACAAGAGAGCTAAAAAAATAAGAAAAAAATAACTGACTAGTAATATTTTAAAGGGTAACCAATGCTCACTAGCAGCTGCAGTAAGACATTAAGTAATAGAGCACAGTAATGTTAACTGCTCTCCTGGTAAGAGTGGTAAATGAAATAAACCCCAGTATCCGGGGTATCATTAATCTATAGTGAATAATGGTAGTGGTAGTGTAAGGAGATTAAAAAGGGCATTGTAAACATTTGTGGCTGTATAATATACAAATTAAAAATGTGAGAACGCTTGCAGCTGCATAATCTACAAATTAAAAAGTGTAATAGCATGGCATTAATTACTGGCTGATCAATTCCTCCATAATTGCTGGCATGCAGATGAACAATTATAGGTCCGAAATGTTATTTGAGAAAGAGACATTGACCTTGGAACTGTAAGGAATGATACTCTGTTATAAGGTAATACAGGATCCTATCAAATTCGGTTCCAGTATTTGTAGCAGCCGCCAGCTCAGCGCAGGGCTGTAATCACCACACTATTTCTTTCGATTATGGTGCCAGAGGGGTTACACATTGTTTTCTCTTTTTGAACAGAAACACCCAGTGACCTTCAGCCTTCGGAAAATGGGACCATCAGGCCTCATTTCCAAGTTCAAACAGTTTTAATAAAAATGAAATAGTAGGAGATAATGTACTTTACCCTTCTAGTCCAACAGAACAGTTCGGAAAGTTGGAAAGACAAACTTTGCTCAGATTTGAACTTTACAACTGGGATTGTAGCTGTAGACTTAAATTTTTCCAGCTCAACTATTTTCAAGTGGATAGCTCATAGTTAAGTCACTACAGATTCACATATTTAGTTGATAATGGAAGTCAGAAAATTTACCTTTGTTCTCCAGTTCTCCTTTAAAAATGGCACAACGCAGTTATGCTCTGGTTGACGATTTGCTGTTATGATGACCAGTGAGATAAGTGAGCTGAGTCTAGCAGAGCACTTGCTACATCAGACTTGTGGCCACAGCCAGTCAGCTCTGCAAGCACCACTCTTGATATTAAGTTATAGCTTTATACATGAGAGATATCAGCAATCTTAGGCCCTTTCATGCATCAATCTGAATTTTGCTTACTCCCCTTCTCTTGATACTGCCTTCATAGAGGTCCCACTAATTACCAATGGGCACATTTTACACTTTACCTCCCCTCACCTCCTGTGCAACTGGATTCCCAATGACCAAACCTTTGGAAATTCTTGTTTAACCTTTGACTTTCATGAGTAGTGGCATGCCACTCTTAGTTTCCCTTATTTCGTCTGCTTTAGTGATGTTAACAATGTCAACTTCATTCCTTCTTTGCTTGGCTCCATTATTTCCCAGTATGGTTCCATTTATTCATAGTGTATCCTAGAGCTACATCTCTAGTATTGATCCCTTTCTAGGCCTCAGAGCTTACAACCAATACCTTACAGAGCATCAGCAAAGGGAGAGCTCTGCCTCTCAGACCATAGGTGAGATTCCTACCAGGAACCATGGAGTCAAAAGTCGGCCCCTCTTGTTCCCCTGATTGTGAACTGATGGCCCATATACACACCCTATTTCACAAGCTCCCAAATTTCTCTTACCAAGTTAATCATTTTAGCATATTTGTATTCTCCTGTACTTTTCTCTTAAATTTTTCCCTTATCATTCCATTGTTACTCCATTCTTTGTCTTGTCATGATTCTTGTAATGGTTTCACAGGCTTTTTTTCCTCTTTAACTTGAACTATTGCTCCCTTTACACAACTGTTTTCATTTTTATTGGCTTTGTTTGAGAGGCAGAGAGACAAAGATAGACATACAGGAAAACACAGCTCATCTCCACTGATTCACTTCCCAAATGCCTGCAATGCTAGGGTTGGGTCAGCCTGAAGTTAGGGTCAGGAACACAATCCAAGCCTCCTCCTGTGGTTTTCCTGATAATTTGAGCCATCACTGCCACCTCTTAAAGTCTGCCTTATCAAGAAGTTGGAGTCAGGAGGTAGAGCCAAGCACTAAACCTAAATGCTCCAATGTGAGACTTGGGCATCTTACCTACTAGGCTAACTGCCTGCCCCTAAACACATTTTTTTAAATGGGTTCTCTGTACAACCACCCTCAGTTGTCCCTAACTTAGTTTGTAAGTAACTTTTTATTCACTTTTTATTTTTATTGAATATGGCTGATATTTTCATCATGACTCATTATTCCTATTATAAACTGATCTCTGCTTAATACTCTGACAACATAAGGTACTACTTTCTGATCTTGCACAGTTACTCCAACAAGTAATAGCAATGTAGAATGTTTTAAACAAGACTGGCTTTACTAAACTTCTGGAAATCACATATTGTTTTACCTGCCTGAATTCCCATTTCCTCTGTTGTCACTCTGGGGCACCTCTCATCTTCATATTTTAATGATCAACTTAAGATATTTCCCCTCAGAATCCTTTCTAATCACTCAGGACAGAACTGCCTCTTATTTATTTCCTTATCCCCAGAGATGCCTCAGTTATCACACTTTTCAAAAATATGCTGGTTTTTTCCCAAATGGTCATTCTCTTTATTTAGTGAAAGACATATGTCTTTACAAATACAGCTCCTGTCAGAAAGCCCAATATCTACTAGGTGTCCAAGAATTTTTATTTTGTGAAGTGTGCTAAAGATGATAAAAGCAAAAGAAATTCTTAAAAATTATGAATAGAAATCTACATAAATACTGTGTCATTTGGAGAACTCTGTTTGTGTTAAAATAATCATGGGGTGGCATTGTAGCCCAGTGCATTAAGTTTCTGCCTGTAACACTAGCATCCCATATAGGTTCCATGTGTGTAACCCAGATAGAGTTCCAGACTACTGACTTCAACTTGGCTCAGTCTCAGCTGTTGTGATCATCTGGGGAATGAACCAACAATGAAAGATCTCCCTCTTGTCTCTGCCTTTCCCTCTCTCTTTGCAATTCTGTCTTTCAAATAAGCAAATAAATATTTTTAAAAGTTACATGGAAAACAAAAGTAATAAATTAATTCTAAACACAGTAAAAGTATAGCTAGTAAATTAGTGCAACTAACAGGACTATAATGAGCAACACCAATGTTAATCAATTCCTATGTACCAAATGTTGGTTTCTTTTGAAATAATTATTGAATTTTATCTTTCCAACAGATAAGTAATTCAAACTTACAGAAAAAAAAAAGATTCTTCATACTCCCACAGATAGAAAGTGGTTGAAAAAGGAGTCAATCCACAGTTATCTTATTCCAAAGCCCACTCTAATGCCTATTATTTACCCCACCATCCTGACCCTCTCTTCCCAGTACTAATTAAATTATATTTTCATTGAACAGCTCATTTTTATTGAAAATGCCAAATTTTCTGTTATTTTGGATTTGTTTATACACAGAACATATATTTTTGTGTAGACATACTCTCATTCTGCAGATTTTCTTTAACAAAAAACCATAGTGAGGTTTTCATTTGAACCATTTTTAAACAGCCATATATCACACATATACACCAAACCAATTTTCAAATAATACCAGCTCCATCTCCCAAAGTAATAGTCATCAATTTCTCCATTTGACTGTTCCATCTATTCAATACAAATATGTAGATTTGAAATACACAATAAATATTGATTCAGTCTCTCACATAGAGTCCATTTAAAAATAAGAACTTGGGAAGACATTTTGTGTGAAACCATTTACACAAAAAAATAAAATACTGGAATATAGCATGAATTTGATCTTAAAAGAACCCATAAAAAAAGCTAAAATTAAAGAAGCAGCTATTTTCAGGAGCTTTTAATGGAATTTGCTCTTTGTGCTCATCAAAATAATTAGCGTTTCAGAAAGAAAGAAAGAAAGAAAAGAAAAGAAAGAAAGAAAGAGAGAGAGAAAGGTAATATTATGATAGTCTTAAACTGATTCTACAAACTATGTTGAATCTGTTAAAAAAGTAGAAATAAAAAAGGCATTAGGAATCTTTATAAATGCAAACACAATGCATATACATGATCTTCAAAAAGTTCATGGAAACTGCATATTAATAAAAAGATATGCATGAATTTCAAAATTATTGCCCCAAGTTAAGCTTATCTTTTAATTCTATTTTCCACAATCTTTGTGAAGTCTATTTGTATATCTTATCTCGTCCTCTGCACAGCTTTATGATTTAAGATCATTCCAAAAGTAGGCTTTCTACTCAGTGACTCTGTGGCCCTATACTCTTCAGTTTAACTTTGTGATTCAAAATTTTTATCAATGAAATTGTGAAAATTTTAAAAATGCATTTCTGTTATTCCTTTGAAATCTCACTATAGAACTCTTCATTAAAGAAAAGAATCCAATGGCTTAAAAATTGTTAGCATTTATATTATAGTTGGAGTAGTACATTAGAACAATATTTCTTACAATTTAGAATTCAGAGTTAGGAAAATTTGTATTTCTGCCACTCTTATGGAGGTGTGTGCAATTTTACCTTGGAAAGGAATTCACTGTAGAATTTATGATGCTGAACCTGAAGAAGAAAAAATAAACAAAGGCCAAGACAACAAAAATAAGAGAAGCGTGCTGATCCTGATTCCAAATCAATCTGCCCTGTTCTGGTCCTATTCCCATGATGAAAAATCAGTGATCCATTATAATGGCATTAGAGCCTCTCTCCAGACTCATGCTCTTGTTTCTGCTCTGGAGAAATTGAAATTGTCACCAAATCTAAGACAACTGGAGGAAGATCGAAAGAGTTTCAGTTCTTGTTGGTTTTTCAGTGGGAAATATTTTGAAGAGGAAAGAAAATCTTAAGAAAAATAATAGCTTGTTTGAAAAATCAGATAATCTGGAAATTATCATAATTAAATATGTATTAAATATTTTGACATTAATATATTTTTGTTAATAAACTGACTCTGTTTAAGTGATACACTATGGATGTGACTTCCACTAAGAAAATGATAGTTCTCCATTTCTGTGACAGCATAAATAATTATTTATTAAGCACTAGAAGCATTTAACAGCTTCTCTGTAAGGTTCTTCAGCAGTTCCCCACCTTCATTTACTTCATAATAATCACTAAGGGTCGCTCTATCCATCTCTTCTTCCTCTACCTCTACCAGATTGAGATGCAAAGAGTTGCATGGATTTTGAATTCATGATTTGTCTTTCAGGTTTTTATTTTAGTTGTTTCTCAATAAGATGGTATGAAATAAACCTTAGCTTCCCTAGACAACAGAAGGTCATCCTACCTGAGACAGGTCTACAACTGGCAACTTAGAGTTGCCTGCTCTAGATCTATGACAAACACTTTTACCAAAAAAATATTGTTTTCATCTCTTTTACATTTTTAAAATCTTATTTTGAAATAATTTGAGATTGGCAAGTTGCAAAAACAGTACAGAGGATTCTTATATAGTGGATGTATAGTTCTTGTTTACAGCTTCCCCCAAGGACAACGTCTCTCATAACAAAGTACCTTATGACCATTATTAATAAGATATTGAAAGTGCTCCATATTCATTACCACAAAGAAACATGCTTAATTATTATTTTTTTAAAGATTTTATTTGTTTATTTCAAAGGCAGAGTTACAGAGAGGCAGAGGAGAGAGAGAGAGAGAGAGAGAGAGAGAGAGAGGTTTTCTTTTTTTTTTCTTTTTTTTTTTGCTATGTCATCACAATATTGGTTTATTCCATCACAATTTATTTTATGACATCTAATTGGTTATAACATGATAACCATCAATTGTGACATCAGAAGTGATACAATATTCCAATGGTTTATATGGCATAACAATTGCTTATGATATCACAATGGTGGGTTATGGCAACACAACTGATGATGACTTCAGATTGGTAGATGTATAACATCACAATAGTCTTTATGAGTTGATTGTGACATCACAATGATAGATATATGATATAACAATGATGGATTCTCACATCCTAGTTGATTAGAAAATTGCAAGGGATTTAATGAAATCACAATTGATTATGACATAATGATAGGTTTTTCATTTATAACATGGTTTTTCATAACGTGATTGATATCTGTTGACATCAAAATGCTTTTAGTTATATCATAGTTTATTATAACATCATATTGGTAGTTTTACAACATTATAATGGAAGCTTAGGATATCAAAATATCGGTTCATGATTTCACAGTTGATGGTAACATCTCAATGGAAATTCATGTATGTCCACCCTTTGGTCATTTATGACATCCCAATTGATTATTACCTCATGATGATAGTTTTATGATATCAGAATGATATTCATTTCATCATGACCACATTATGTTTGGTCTCTATATATTTATGGCAGGACAGTATTAGTATATGACATGAAAATAGTTTTCATAATATCAGAATTTTTTTATGCCCAGGTCAGAGCCACAGATCTTATTGGCTCTAAGCTGAAAAGCTCTTCACTCAGCCCAGCTTCCAAAATGACCACTGCAGCCTGGGGGGATGGTCAAGTAGGGTCAGCAACATTGCAGGCAGAACTGTAAATTTCTTGTTAGAGATGCCCCCTGCCTTTACCTGGCCAGCTCTCCTCCCAGGCCAGCTAAGTAATGAAAGTCAACAGAGTGCCTTCCCCTAGGAGGTTCACACCTCCCTTAGGATATACCCCATGTGAAGAGATAGATAGGTCTGGGCCTCTTAACTTACAAGGCCTAAAGCCCAACAGATTATTATTAAGCCCCTTCTATAAGGTTCTATTTGCCTCTCAATCAGAAAACTTAATTGTAGCTTAGACAGCACCTTTCTTAGCTCCTCTAATAATGACTTTGTCCTTTGTTCTAGACCCTGTCTAGTGCACTCGGGCCTCATTCCTTTGTAATCATAACCTCTACTCTACCACCAATGGCTCTACTCCCAACCTGTGTGTACTGAGGGTCCTCATCCCCACTTAATGCTGTATAATTGTTCAAACCTGGTAAATGCCACTCTTAGGATTATTGGTTACTATCCTCACCCTGTCTTTTATGACCTTGTCTAAATATGATTAGAGTCGGCGAACTTGGAAGGCTTCCATAGCCTTGGCAACTCATGACGACAGCCTAGGGTGGTTACTGGCACCATAAACTAGAGTGTCAATTTGTTGGGTCAACAACAGGAGCCACTGTGCACTTGCTCCTCATGTGGGATCTCTGTCCTTAATGTGCTGTACATTGTGATTTAATGCTATAACTAGTACTCAAACAGTATGTTTCACTTTGTGTTTCTATGTGGGTGCAAACTGTTGAAATCTTTATACTAAATTGATCTTCTGTATGTAAAGAGAATTGAAAATGAATCTTGATGTGAATGGAAGGGGAGAGGGAGCGGGAGAGGGGAGGGTTGCGGGTGGGAGGGAAGTTATGGGAGGGGGAAGCCATTGTAATCCATAAGCTGTACACTGGAAATTTATATTCATTAAATAAAAGTTAAAAAAAAATCATAAAAGCCATTGTGATGCCATAAGTCCAATATCGTAACACCAGAATCAATTGAAATGTCATAGGCCATTGTGGTGGTACTGCAGTTGGTAGTGATGTCATAAAACAATTATGTCATAGATCAGTATTGAGATGACATAAAATGCCTTATACTGCAATAAACCTACCACTGTGATGTCATAATAATACTTATGATTACATATACCAATAATTCCTGTATCATAAACCTGCCATTATGACATTAAGATCAATTGTGATGCCATAAACAACTCTTGTGTTGCCATAATGATGATTGTGATCTCACAAAACTACCCTTGTAGTCTCATAATCAGTTGTGAAGTTGTTGAAATAACTGAGACATCATAAACTTACCATTTTGACATCATAATTAATTGTGATCTCATAAAGTAATTATTATGATGTCATATTCAATTATGAATTAACAAAACCATTGTGATATCATAAACCTATAATATATCTTAGTCAATTACCATGTCATAAACCACCATTGTGATGGCATAAACCACAATATTGAAGAGAGAGAGGTTTTCTATCTGCTGGTACACTCCCCAGATGGCCACAATGGCCGGAACTGTGCTTTTCTGAAGCTGGGAGCCAGGAGCTTCTACCTGGCCTCCCAAGTGGTTGCAGGGGCCCAAGGACATGGGCAGTTGTCTACTGCTTTCTCAGGCCATAGCAGAGAGCTTGATTAGAAGTGGAACCAGTGCCTATATGGGATGCCCGGCACTGCAGGAGGTGGCTTTACCCACTATGCTACAGCATTGGCTGCATCTAATTAATTTTTTTAATAGTCAAATATCACCTCCCCTTTGACAATGGCATCATGTGGATAGCCTCCTCTCTTGGGGTGTATAAGTATAGAGGAAGCAATAATTTCAAAATGCAGGTTTGGTAGAACCAAGGAAAAAGTCATCTGTGGACTAATGCATATTGGTAATGCAGCATACAAGTACCTGTGTTAAAAGTTAATGACACACAAAAATATATTAAATATTCTAAGTTTACATGCAGGAAAGAAATATGGATAAGTTTGTTTAACCCGTGTTTTTTCAAAAATTTTTGAGCAGAGGGCATTTTCTCTAGTGTATGACTGCTGTGTTACATGTTGGAGAGGGGGACTTTTCAGGGCATCCACTTGGATGAAGTTTGAAGCTGTGATACATAGTCTTCTGCTTCTAAAAACATTGTTCTACTCTTTTTCCATAAAAGCCATGAGCATCAATGTTTTTTGCTGATACTTAATTTTTATGTTAATGTAATATTAATACAAAAAGAACCAATTCAATATAGTGCATAGATACAATTCCAAGAATATAATGATATTCCCTTTGTCCCTCTCCCCCTCCCCCTCCCTCTCCCTTCCTTCTTCCCTCACACTTCCCCTTCCGTTGTTCTTTCTTCCTCTTTCTTTCTTTCTTTCTTAATATCTGAGATACTATATTTAAAATTTTACCTTACAGCTAAGGAATTAATGCCTTATTAATTAAAGAGATTATCAAGTAAAAAATATAAGACCCTAGTTCTGTGGTAATATAGACAAGTACTATCAATGATAGTCAAATAGAAAGATGGTCATTCTAAGCGAGGCTGGGCCTGATTAAAAAATGAATGGGATCATCATTTTTTAACTTATGTTCTTTACTGTCCTGTGCTACTTTCCTCATATTTTTGGATAGTTTAGGGTCTTCATGAAGCACTTCTGAATATCTCCAGCAAGCTAAGAAATTAGTATACATGTATGTATAAAATGCTTAGTTTGAAAAATCCTATTCTCTTTGCCTCCATCTCCAAGTAATACTTCTATGTTATTGAACAAGTTACTCAATAATTCTGAGTGTGTTATTTGTAAAATTTAGAGAGTGATACAAATTTCACAGGATTAATATGATTTAACGTGTTAGTGTATACAAAGAGCCTAAAGTATGTTACAACTCAATAAATGCAAACACCTGGTAATTTCCAGTACTAAGTAGCTTTTATCACCTGTGACTGCTGCAGCACTAATGATATCCAGAAAAGCTAGATAGTGTTTCACCAAGAAATATCGTAGAATATTTCCTATCAATATTAATGCAAGGATATGAAAGTGAAGAGTAATAAATAAAATTGACAGGGTGTGAATGAAGAAAAAAACTCTATAACAGGAAAGTTTAAGATTAAACCAGCCACGGCTGGGAAAGAACTTCTAAGATCAATCCCATTCACAATAGCTACAAACACAATCAAATACCTTGGAATAAACTTAACTAAGGATGTTAAAGATCTCTACGATGACAATTACAAAATCTTAAAGAAATAGAAAGGGATACTAAAAAATGGAAAAATCTTCCATGATCATGAATTGGAAGAATCAATATCATCAAAATGTCCATTCTCTCAAAAGCAATTTATAGATTTAATGCAATACCAATCAAAATATCAAAGACATTCTTCTCAGATCTGGAAAAAATGATGCTGAAATTCATATGGAGGCACAGGAGACCTCATATAGCTAAAGCAGTCTTGTACAACAAAAACAAAGCTGGAGGCATCACAATACCAGATTTCATGACATACTACAGGGCAGTTATAACCAAAACAGCATAGTACTAGTACAGAAACAGATGGGTAGACCAATGGAACAGTGTCCGAGGCCACCCGACAAACCACACGGAGACGCAGCACTCAGTCAATTCATCACCACGTTTATTGCCTCGTCTTGTTCCAGGCCAAAGTAGGGGGCCCGGCGATGAGGGACTGGAGGCCGTCTCCCTGGGGAAACTCTTCAGCCTCCAGCAGCGAGCAGCAAGAAACACAAGGATATATACCCCAGGCCCCATACAGATAACATTTATTGTGTGCAATCATGCATAGCACAGGAAGGAAACAAGTTTACAAGGTAGCAAAGATCAGGGTACAAGCTCTGCTGATAGAGCAAAAAACATCATACACCTTCATCAGAAGTCACATCCTGCCTGCAGGAATGTGTCTTGTGCCTTCAGAACAATAAGCACAGGAAACAGGATTAGATAAGGGACAGCCGCAGCCTGCTGCATCTCATGTCGGGCCAGGGCCACTAGCCCCAACAGAACAGAATAGAAACACCAGAAATCAACCCAAACATCTACAGCCAACTTATATTTGATCAATAATCTGAAACCAATTCCTGGAGCAAGGACAGCCTATTCAATAAATGGTGCTGGGAAACTGGATTTCCACATGCAGAATCATGAAGCAAGACCCCTCCTTTACACCTTACACAAAAATCCACTCAATATGGATTAAAGATCTAAGCCTATGACCCGACACCATCAAATTATTAGAGAACATCAGAGAAACTCTGCAAGATACAGGCACAGGCAAAGACTTCTTAGAAAATACCCCATTAGCACTAGCAGTCAAAGCCAAAATTAACATTTGGGATTGCATAAAATTGAAATGTTTTGTACTGCTAAAGAAACAGTCAGGAAAGTGAAGAGGCAACCGAAAGGATGGGAAAAAATATTTGCAAATTATGCAATTGACAAAGGATTGATAGCCAGAATCTACAAAGAAATCAAGAAACTCCACAGCACCCCACTTAAGAGATGGGCCAAGGACCTCAATAGACATTTTTCAAAAGAGGAAATCCAAATGGCCAACAGACACATGAAAAAATGTTCAAGATCACTAGCAATCAGGGAAATGCAAATTAAAACCACAATGAGATTTTACCTCACCCTAGTTAGAATGACTTACATACTGAAAACTACCAACAACAGATGTTGGCGAGGATATAGGGAAAAAGGGACACTAACCCACTGTTGGTGGAAATGCAAACTGGTTAAGCCACTATGGAAGTCAGTCTGGAGATTCCTCAGAAACCTGAATATAACCCTACCATACAACCCAGCCATCCCACTCCTTGAAATTTACCCAAAGGAAATTAATTTGGCAAATAAAAGAGCTGTCTGCACCACAATGTTTATTGCAGCTCAATTCACAATAGCTAAGACACAATCAACCTAAATGCCCATCAACAATAGACTGGATAAAGAAATTATGGGACATGTGCTCTATAGAATACTATACAGCAATAAAAAAAATGAAATCCAGTAATTTGCAACAAAAGGGAGGAATCTGGAAAACACCATGCTGAGTGAAATAAGCCAGTCCCAAAGGGACAAATATCGTATGTTCTCCCTGATTGGTGACAACTAACGGAGCACCAAAAAGGAAACCTGTTGAAGTGAAATGGACACTAGGAGAAACAATGACTTGATCAGCCCTTGTCCTGACTGTCGAGGAACAACTTAATATTTTATCCCATTTAATATTTTCTTTGTTCTATTTAATACTATTGGTTGAACTCTTTAACACACAATTATTCTTAGGTGTTTAAAATTAACTGAAAAGTGATCCTTTTAAATGTAAGAGTGGGAATAAAAGAGGGATGAGATGTGCAGTTTCCACATGCTCAATCAGACTTGCCCCAAATGGTAGAGGTAGATACATCCCTGGGGACTCCAATTCAATCCCATCAAGGTGGCATGTACTAATGCCATTTCAGTAGTCAAAGTGATCAGCTTCAGTTCATAATTGATCATAATGATAGGATTAAGATTCAAAGGGATCACATAAACAAGACTAGTGTCTGCTAATACTACCTGATAGAATTAAAAAGGAGAGAACAATCCAACATGGGAAGCGGGATACACAGCAGACCCATAGAATGGCAGATGTCCTAACAGCACTCTGGCCTCAGAATCATCTCTTAAGGCATACAGACTTGGCTAAAAAGCCCATGAGAGTATTTCAGGCATGGAAAACCAAGACACTGTGGGAAAAAAAAAAAAAAAAAAAAAACCTAAATGAAAAATCTCTGTGAGTGAAATCCCTGTGGAAAGAATGGGCCATCAAAGAAGGAGGTAACTTTCTCTGAAGGGAGGAGAGAACTTCCACTTTGACTATGACCCTGTCGGGGTCGGCGAACACAAAAGGCTTCCATAGTCTTGGCAACTCATGACAAGAGTCTCACCTGATTACTGACGCCATAAACAATGTGTCAATTGTTAATTCAACAATAGGAATCAAATAGTACTTTTCATTTTGTGTTTCTGTGTAAGTGCAAACTGTTGAAATCTTTACTTAGTATATACTAAATTGATCTTCTGTATATAAAGATAATTGAAAATGAATCTTTATGTGAATGGGTTGGGAGAGGGAGCGGGAGATGGGAGGGTTGTGGGTGGAAGTTATGGGGGGGGGACCACTGTAATCCAAAAGCTGTACTTTGGAAATTTATATTTATTAAATAAAAGTTAAAAAAAAAGAAAGATTAAACCAGTTCATAGTGACTTCAAGAATTCCTCTGGATTCTTGTTACTCTTATTTTATTCTCATTTCTAGTTCTCATCTTCAATTCAACTTCTTCAAGACATTCTTCTCTCATTCCCTAGCTGTGTGTTTGGTGTTTCATTAAGAACACTCACAAGACTTTGTATTCCTGTTGCCATTGGATGCATTACACTCCTTAGTCTTGAGTTTCTGGGTGTGTTCTTCAATCTACAGTAAACCTTAGGAGTAAAACTGTATCCATCCTGTTTATAATCGTGTTTGCAAAGCCTTGACACAACCATAGGTGGTGCTTGTATATGTGTGTTTAACACATGAAGGAAAGAGCCATTTTCTTTTGGTTGAAGATGGAATAAGGGAATATAACAAAGCAGCAAAGAGTGGGCAAGCATGTGGGGTTAAAACCTGTTAGGATAGACAAAGAGAGAAATGTTAACATTTTTTTCTTACCACCATGTTTTCCCAGGTGCTAGTGCCAATGGTGGAGAATCTCTCCAACCATGATGATCTGTTATATTTTTGTATAACCATTTCAAAATGTTGCAGAATAGTGTACTCTGTGCTTTGAAAAATGATCCCTGTAACCCATTTCCTATGAGGGAGGAACACTCTCTGTGAAACTTAACTTCCTAAATGCAGGTACCAGCTTGGACAAAATGAAGCCCACCCAGCCTGAAACTTCTGAAGCTAGTCATTACCTTAGTGTGAGTCAATAAAGTTAGAAAGCCTTTCAGTTCTGAATAGAAAACACCCCATTGCACATTTCATATTCCATATTTCTAGACTAACTTATTAGGGATGCATACACTATTTGCTGTTGCTTTGTGACATTGGAAAATGCTTTTAAATCTTCTAAATGTTTTTTAAAATGTGTGAAATGTGTTCTTTTCAAGGACGTGAAAGTGAGCTGAGGCCAAGTGGCAGTGGGTGTGTTGGCTATAAATCTACTCAATACATAAATATATGCATATTGAATTTTTCATCACTAGGCAGACTATAAAATATCTACCTTGTTGAATGTGTTATTTGTAATGTGCAAAGTTCACACTGCTAAGAGAATCATAACTTTGGCATTCATATTTTGTTCCATGACATGCAAAAGTGAGTTTATTTTTATAAAACCTAAAGCTAGAATTTTTGAATATAATACTGCATCAAATTAAGAGCTACACAAAGCTATACATGTATGAGATTTTGGTTATTCAAGAATATATTTTAATCTATTACATTATTTTATGTATAAGTTTAAATATTTTTGTTTTACAAAATGTTTAGAAGACATTAAATGTTATTGTTAGTTTAACCTTAATATTGTAAACATATATATTTATAGGACAGTTTATTAAAATTGTGAACATATATAATTTATAGGACATTTTATTAAAAGTATAAGAATTATGTACTTGCACATGTGAGACATTATGTAACAGTCATTAGTATACATGTATGTATAAGATGCTGAAATTTATAAGATGTAGACATGCAAAGGATCAACTGGACTACCATAGTTATTTGCCTTTTGACTGCATAAAGTGAAAATAGAAGAAAAATCTCTTATTTCAGTTAAGTAGATCTCAAAGAAAGTGTCTCTCCTTAAGTAAGTAAAAGGATACAAAAATCACTGAGGACAGCACTGTCCTTTGGAGAATGGACCTTGCCTTTAGGTTTTTGTAATCTATAACTGATTTAATAAGATTTATTCTTTTTGTGATTTACGAAACACTACTTGTAGTTGAGAAATAATTCAGCATTATTCTAGACAGGAGATGAAGAATGACTCTTTTCAGCTTTTAAAAGGAGCTTATTCTGCTATTCTTTTAGGCAAAGAAATAAGACTGCTAATCTTCCACAATATTCTCCTGCAGATGGTACTGGTCAGATCTAGTTCCTTTGGATTAAAATGTGATTTTGTACCTTTATTACAGTAAAAGGATTGCTTTAAAGCTGAAAAAGGGTATACATTCCTAGGTAAATGGCAAACTGTTTGACTCCAATCTGGACTGCAGTGCTTGCTGGAAGCACTCTTTTCATAGTTGGCTCTGAAAAATAAGAAAGACTCAAAATGCATAAATTGTAGCAGATGCTTCCTTAACTTACCCTAGTGAAATAATGTTGATGGGTGGTTATGAATTTGTAAGTAATGTTTACTTCTGAAATGCCATAATTGCTTTTGGAACTATTTGAGGCATTTTGAATTGTATCTGTTTTTATTGTAATATGGAATTGTATTGCCATTTTATGAAGTGGCATCTTTTTGATGCATGGAGGTTCTGGATACATTTGTTATCCATCATGAGGAAACCAGATAAGTAAATATTACAACTATAACTGAAATGCTTCTTTTTTACATGAATAAATGAAAACCATTTTGAATCTGAAGGCAGAAACACTCTGTCTGCAGTCTGACAAATTGCATATTTGTTTGGTTTCAAAAAAAAGAAAAAAAAAAACTGTTGCCTGGCTTCTACACTGTGACTGAGGGAAATGTCTGTCTTTTGCATGACACAATCTCTGAGGTTGAGGAGCTCTCTCCCTGGTGGAAGTAGAAGAGTTCAACAGAAAACAGCAAAAAGAAGGAGGGTCTTTGTCTCTATAATTGCTATTGAATGGGATAAGACACATAGCTTTTCCATCTGTTAGGCTATGGCCTAGCTATATTGATATATCACAAAATCCTTTCAGCATTCTGGTTATTTCTATAGACATTTATTGAACATATGATTCTGTACAGAATTCTGTTAAAAAGTAGCTTGTTATGAGCCCTTTGAAAACTCTTACACTTTACTTCTATGATTAATCTATCATTAAGATAACCCCTGGACTACCACAAAATATTTGATAATATTCTCTGTATTAAATATAAGAAGAAAAGGAATATGTAAATTAAATGAAAGGAAATTATATTTATTGATTAATATTTGAGTAATAATATCAAAAAGAGGGGTAGGATGAGCATTTGGCTTAGTGGTAAAGCTGTCTGTCAGAACACCCTTGTCCTACTTTGGAATCTGGGTTCAATGCTTGACTTCAATTCCTTGCTCCAGCTTCCTCCTAGTGGAAATCCTGGGATGCAGCAGTCACACATCAAGTCAAGTGATTGAGTTTTAGACACCCACATGAGAGACTTGTATCCAGCTCCTGGCATCTTGTTCCCATTCACTGTGGGTCATTGGACAGTGAACCAACAGAAGGAAGTTATCTATTTCTCAAATAAATAAATAATTAAAAAGAGAAAAATATATTTAAATGGCACTTATTAATTGAATAAGGTACACTGGGTAGAGTTAGACTATTGAATTGTGTGTGTTCCTTTCTATACAATATTTTGTTAATAGTTTAAGTAACTATAAGCAAGAGCACATTGACATCTATCTCTGTGATGGATGGCACAGACGCCAATAGACTAAAATGACAAGTCACTTGTTGAGCCTGTATAAGACCAATTACTATTTTTCATAAGGGTCTTCATTTAATATCAATTATAAAGTTTCAATATATGGATTCATAAAAGCAAATAAACACTGTTATGTTAAAAGTTTATCCAATTCTCAGATGAATCTGTGTCTTCTGAAAATTAAGAGTCACAATACAATTCAAGATACAGAGATACTGAGAGGATACCCGAGTAGATCACTATCATTGAAGTAAACTTGAGCTTTCCATGAAGTCAGATACAGGTGGACAGATAAAAAAGATGGGACAGTGACACCATGTGTGCTGATTAGTTAGTATTGAGAGGAATTACCAAAGGAAATGCAAGGAATCAAAAATATTCATGGAATTGTAAAAACATGGTAGAGACTATTCATAAAGGGGGCAAAGGCTGTATTCCTGGAGACCTAGCAAGTCATCTAATAAAACTGTACTACTGTCATATATGTAATTTTACTTTCTACATCAATATCTTTCCTGTTCATTATCATCAAACTATTGTTAATAAAATTTTTAAACCTTCATACATACATGTTTAGTAAATAAATGATACTGTAGGTGAATAAATAATAAACACTATTTTCCTTCTTCAAGAGATATTAATTGCATAGTGGAAGAAGATTCTTTGGTACTTCTGCTTAGGGTCAAAAGCAGGGACAGAGCCAGTGGACCTCCTCCCTCATGATCCTGCAGACATAGAAATCATCCCTACAGTTACACCGACCTGAGCTTTTCTTCTTATTTCAAATTTCTCTGAATACCATCACTTGCCCACTTTGGCTTTACTTGGCTGAATGCTTTAATATAAATCAAACCAGCTAAGAGGAGTATGTGTGTGTATGTGTGTGTACCGAGTGAAGTATAGCCCCAAAGTCACAGATGGCACATTAGAAAAAAGAAATATAGTAAAATATATTCTCATTCACGATTTCCTAGAGGCCCCTTGGTTGTTAATTGAAACTTTTGTCTACTTTATTGAACAATAAAAGTGGCAGCAACTACTCCCAAGTGTCCTTCAGTATTAAAAAGAGGATAAAGGGTTCCTGGCAAAGGTGACAGAAATTAATGTGGTGAGCCCAGCTATCAAACATTCTGATATGTGAATTGCCTGATATTTCTATAATGCTGTCTTATGATTGGAAATGTTATCGCTTCTATTGAATCAATAGAAAATGTTAAAGCTCCACAGAACCCCAATTACAAACTAAAGCTGGAAGGTTAACATCTGGGAGTAGCAGAGATAGAAACAATCTCTGTTGTCATAGCTTCCTGACAAGTAAATGTCAGAAACATAACGCCTTCGCCTGGTCTCAGCACGGAGCACGTGTAAAAGAGTGATTGTAAGCCTGCCTCAAGTCAAATCGCCTGTCATCTCAGCTTTGACATGGAATTACTTTTGTTTTATGCATCTATTAACCTTGAACTATCAGCATTTGTTTTAATGTTCCAGGCTGAAGTGACCTAAATGCTCTTCTTTCATGCAAAGGTGGATGTGACAAAAGAAGTATCTGGCCTGCACTGAAGCTGATCTATATGGAAGGAGCATCTTTCTCCCTAATGACAACGTCTTGCTCCAAAATTTACCATTATTCAGATGCTCCTTTGTGTATTAGTTTCTCTTTTTTTTAGGATTCCCAATAGAAATGCAAACATCACACATCATAGGGTGACAATATACTTACAGGATAATCTATTTAGAAGAAATCCTTAGAGCAGCTGGTAAAGAGAGTGGCAGAAGGAAGACACGTGTTCCATTTTTGTCTGCAGAAGATATAGCAAATAGGGATTTAATATCCTGAATTTTACCTGAATCCTGTTGCTTTCCCATTTCACATCTCTTTTCATTCTTGCTATATGTTATATAAAAAATATCTACATTTCCCACATTACCTTGGCTGACATCCTTTAAAAGATATACACCTCCAGTTCCACTGAACATCCCACAATATAAGGCAATACAAATGGAAGTTAGAGAGTTTTGTGACTTATTCCATTCTTTCCATTCCAGTGCATTGTTTTTATTTATTTATTTAATCCAAAAGCAACTTCAGTTTCATACTTCCCAAATTTGGAAGTGTTTATTTTTTTTGTTTGTTTATTTTTGACAGGCAGAGTGGACAGTGAGAGAGAGACAGAGAGAAAGGTCTTCCTTTTGCCGTTGGTTCACCCTCCAATGGCCGCCGCGGTAGGCGCGCTGCGGCCAGTGCACCGCGCTGATCCGATGGCAGGAGCCAGGTGCTTCTCCTGGTCTCCCATGGGGTGCAGGGCCCAAGCACTTGGGCCATCCTCCACTGCACTCCCTGGCCACAGCAGAGAGCTGGCCTGGAAGAGGGGCAACCGGGACAGGATCGGTGCCCCGACCGGGACTAGAACCTGGTGTGCCGGCGCCGCAAGGCGGAGGATTAGCCTAGTGAGCCGCGGCGCCGGCTCGGAAGTATCTATTTTGTTGTATTTCTTTTATCTAGCATGCTGAAATCTGAGTCTAGGTGATAGAAATCCTACTTTGCCCTTAATCTGGTAGTCCTTGTACCCAGAAGTTTATGTCAGGCCTATTTTGCCACAAACATACTGTCAGAAACAAGCCTTCACTTTTTTGTGTCCGAAGATCTTCACTTGGGAATCCCAGCTGTATGCAGCCCAGTCTTCCTTGGCATGTAGCAGTAACTCAGTGGAAACCTGAACCAGAGCTTATTTCTAACAATAAACACAAAGGTAATCACTTTTCTTTATAAAATCTCAAATTATGCACTTACTCCCCATGTAGGATCTCAGTACTATGTGAATTAACGGTATAACTGGTACTCAAAAAGTACTTTACAGTTTGTGTTTCTGTGTGGGTGCCAACTGTTGAAATCTTAGTATATAATAAATTGATCTTCTGTATATAAAGATAATTGAAAATGAATCTTGAGGCGAATGGAATGGGAGAGGGAGTGGGAGATGGGAGGTTTGCGGGTGGGAGGGAAGTTATGGGGGGGGGGGACCACTGTAATTCAAAAGCTGTACTTTGGAAATTCATATTTATTAAATAAAAGTTAAAAAAACTCAAATTCTTAATTATTTTCCAAAAGAATTGACTAACATTTTTTTTCTCCAGTTAAGAATCCTTGTTCAATTGAACTCCTGAGGTTTTCCTTCTTTACTCAATGTGCCTGAAGCATGTGGAATGGATCTCCTCCCATCAACCACAAACTCTGGCACCTAAACCCAGGACATGTAATCGATGTAATCATCTCTCTCTCTCTCTCTATCTATCTCTCTATCTCTCACTCTCTCTCTCTCCTTTATTTTTTAAAATTTTAACTAACAATGCATATATTCCAGGTACAAATTGTGATGACTTAAAACACACAGGTTTTGCATAATGATTATAATTATCAAATGTATTAACACATTTGTCCCACCCATACTGTATATTAAATCTTTGAACTTTTTCATCTTGTCAATAAAAGTCCGTAGCCTTTCATTAACATCTCCCTATTTCCCCAAATCCTCAAGCTCTGGCATCCACTATTGTACTTTTGGTTTCTAGGGAGGAATTCCTTTGTAAGCCTTTCTATGGCAAGTTACAATTGTCATTTAATACATTTAATGCTCACTATTAAATGAATTTCCACACGAATCTTATAAGAGAGGAAACCTTATAGCCCCCACTTCATAGTTGATGAAACATACACAGAGATACGATGTCCACTCTTAACTGTAGTAAATGGCAGAACCCAAATTTGAACCCAGTCTTCTCTAACACCTATGATTTGAATTCTCTGTGACCCAGCTATTCTGCTAGTCATCCATGGAGCTTCATATGAAAAAGATAAACTATTCATTGCCCACTTACCATACACTAAGGTTCTATTTAATTTTTAGAAAAACTTATTTTACATACTCACTGAGGTATAGGGTTTTGTACCAGACACATAGTTAACTTCAACTCTGGTTATAAGCCTCAAAGGCTATTCAATCTACTTGAAGAATGTGTATATTCATATAGATGAAAAATAATATTTGATGGTATACTCATTCGTAATGTGATTATGTGCTGTATAGTACTGATTATGTGCTACAGCAATTTAAGGTTTTCATGCTAAATGCTGGAGGAGTAAACAAAGCCATTTATCCTTTCCCAGTAAACCCTGTCCCGGACACCAATCACAGATCCCTGCACTCTCTGGAGGATCATTTTCCCGTGACCATAACCTTTTCCAGAACCATTGCCTATATTATCACATCATTTTCATAAACTTCAATTGCCAGGATTAACTAATTTAATATCAGGAATGAGCATTTTGTAGATAGATAAGGGAGCTTCTAAGACAATAGCCTTTAAATATTGTATCTCTAAGTCATATTAGACATATGTTTTGTAAATTCATCTTTAAAAAAGCAGATTTCATTATCCATATTTTGACTGCATTTTTTAGAGTGCTTATTGTCTTATATTCAAACCCCACATTTATATTTCTTTTTTTTTTCCCTTTGTAAGAACACAAGTTTTTGTAAACTGTTTCAGATTAGCTCAGTTCTAAAAGCAAGGTGGCTGACACTAACCTCTATTGAGCCACAACAACATAAAAATCAAATTGTAGTAAGTGATTTCATTTTTCTATGACCAACTATAAAAATAATGTCCATCAGTCTAGAAAAGTACTGTCTTGGTGAAATAATGCCCATGGCCTAGAAATGAATAATTACTGTAACATTCATACAGCAAATTCTTTTTGAAGTTAGTAAAAGTTTACATTGAAAGAAACTGTAAAACCAGATCTGATCATGACAATATTTCTGTGTTTCAGGCCAGGGGATATTTAGGAAGATGTATACTGCAGGAGTGATTGGATGAGTGTGTCACCAGATAAGGTGATTCCAGCATAAAATAATGGGGATAAATGTAAAAAGACCCAGTGTTCCACACATCACAAAGCTCTAATTCACATTTATGCCAGTAGTCCTGTGCACCAAATTGCTTATTTTCTCTGTTATATTCTTGGGCCTTAGGATCAAAGAAATCTAAGTCTTGCAGGCAAGTTTATAAACCCAGAACTCCAAACAGTTTGTGGAGAATTGTTTCCTGTGGGGGTAACATTGAAACAAGAACACTGTTCATTTGCTTTCTTTCTTCTATTTTTTAACTCAAATGAAACACTGATGATTGGGAGATAAACTATGGTCAGAAGACAATGAATTGGAAAACTTCAAGTTTGTGTTCAAGTGCAAACACAACAACATATCTCTCTCTCTCTCTCTCTCTCTATATATATATATATATATATTGCAACAACAACAAATATATATATGAGATTCATCTTTGTGTATATGTATATATGTAATTTGTAAAAATTATTGTTTATATAAAATATACAGCCAAACCGTGAATAATGAATATTTTTATTCATCTTACTAAACACATATCTAATGTGACTTATAGATATCCTTTTTTAAGACTATAGCCTTAGAAACTCTCTTGTATTATTTTATATATTTGGAGAGAGAGAGAGAGACGGGGACAGAGACAGAAAGAGAGAGAGAAAGGAGATTAAATGGTTCACTGGAGTCATGTTCTGCTGCCTTCCCAGGCACATTAACAGGGAGCTGAATTGTTAGTGGAGTAGCTATAGCTTTAACTGGTGCTCATATAGGATGCTAAGTTCACAGATGGAGGCTTAACCCACTGTGCCACAAGGCCAGCTCCAGTAAATAAATCTTTTAAAAAATCTCACCTGGCTGCTCCTCTTCCGATCCAGCTCTCTGCTATAGCCTGGGAAAGCAGTAGAAGATGGTCCAAGTCCTCGGTCCCCTGCACCCATGTGGGAGACCTGGAAGAAGCTCCTGGCTCCTGGCTTCAGATCGGCGCAGCTCCGGCCGTTGCGACCATCTGGGGAGTAAACCATCAGATGGAAGACCTCTCTCTCTCTCTGCCTCCCCTCTCTCTGTGTAACTCTGACTTTCAAATAAATAAATAAATCTTAAAAAAAAAAAGACTTCATAGAATGCTCTCATGCAAACGACTTAGCAAAGTTCTAGCTCTGTGTTGAAATCTGCAAAACAACAAAGATTTTTTTAAATAATCACTTTCTCAACTTAGTACAACAAATTAATGTAATACTTACTAAATCAGTGGTTGTATAAATGAATTAATGTTTGATTCTATAGTCCCTCTATCCTCGGAAGCAAAATCTCAAACTATCTAATGTTGCAAAGGCTCATCAATTAATAAGTTATAACTTGCTTTTTTATTTTCTTTTCAATCTCTTATGTAATTTCTTTCTGTTTCTGTTAGATAAGTTCCATGAAAACAAGGTCCATTTTAAAGAAAGTGTTATGCATATAATAATTACATCCCACCTCCTGATGAAATACACAAACCCACACACTTATATACTAAATTCCTGATATAGCAAGAATTAAAATAGATCTGGGTATGAAACCCAGTTTCACTAAATACAAAACTGACTTTAGATAAGAAGTGACATTAATATTAGGTTTTCATCTCCTACATGCAGATATGTATTCTCAACAAGCTTTTTAGGAAAATAACATAAAACAACATCTTGAAAGAGCCCAAGAAATTGGGGCCAGCGCTGTAGTGTAGAATGTAAACCCATTGCTTGTAGTGCTGGCATCCCATATGGGTGCCAGTTCAAGTCCCAGTTGTTCCACTCCTTTTTCTTTTCTTTTTTTAAAGAAAGCTTTCATTTAATGAATACAGATTTCACAGGTACAGCCCTAGGAAAATAAGGGCTCTCCCCCCTCACCCGCTCTCCCCACCCCACTCCCATCCCACCTCCCACTCCCTCCCCTATCCCATTGCTCCCCAAGACTTGTTTTCAATCAATTCTACACACAGAAGACCAACTCAGCACCAAGCAAAGACTCCCACAATTTGCACCCATACAACCACACAAAGCACTGTCTGAAAACAAGCCCCAGCTCTCTGCTATGGCCTCAGAAAACAGTGGAAGATGGCCTGAGTCCTTGGGACCCTGTACCCACGAGGGAGACACTGAAGAGGCCCTGGCTCCTGGCTTAGGATCAGTGAAGCTCCTGCCATTGCAGACATCTGGGGAGTGAACCACTGGATGTAGGATGAGTGAAAATTAGAAGGCAGAATAACTCTCTCTCCTCTCTCTCTATCTCTCTCCACCTCTGCCTTTGCCTCTCTATAACTCTGCCTTTCAAATGAATAAATAAATATTTTTTAAAAAAAGAGCCCAGGAAAGTGCTTTGCCCAAGAAATCCCAGACATCTTCCTTTTGCAACCCATATACTTATACACACACACACACACACCCATATACTTATATATACACACACACACGTACACACGTACACACATAATAAAGATTTGTTACCATCAGAGGCACCCTCTATGCCACACATTCTGCGTAGTGCTCAACCTAGGAGTGTCCTACATGTATAGCACCAGGAGGGCGAGAGCCTCTAGAATCATGAAAAGCAATGATTCCGAACAGGGTCTGTTGTGTTCTGAATTATTGAAGTTAACAGTGGACTTTATTCTATTTAAATAGAGGAACTGGGGCTTGGTCCAATGAATGGAATAAATACCAGTCTGGTACACTTTCATGTGTACCTGGCCAATGATGGTAAATCACATGCAGTGTGTAGTATGAGTGATAGATGCTAGACTATTTAAAATGCAATGTTTATTTTGGTGAGATGCTTTAGATACAGGCAACTTTTGTCATAAATTTCTTTATGCTCTGTCCCTTTAACAATTACGCATAAACAACTTCTCTGTGTAATATATATTTTGCTGTCATTTCACTGTCACTCAACATATGTTATGCTCATTCTTTTCTTTATACCTTGCTTTATTTCATCCTCCTGATAAGAATAGTCTCACTAAGCTCCGCTTTTTCGCACCTTCAAGGATGCCAAACTCAGACTTCATTGGATGGCTTCTTCCTCCTGCCACTAAAAAATTGATCCCTTTCTGGGTTACTTTGGAACTCAATATCCACAACTGTAATTTGGTTGTTAAACAAGACTCCAAAGCAACTCATTTCTTCTACATTTGTAAATCATTCTGGTTATCTAGTTTTGTAACTGCTGTGATGTGCTTTCCAAGGTGGGGCACACATATAATTAGAGCACTTTAATTAATATTTGACTTTTCTCAAGAGTTACTAAATGGAATTTATTCGCTTTTGTAGACTCAGCCACCTTGCTTCCCCATAACACAGGCCAGGATAAAGAGAAGGGATCTAATAAAACTAACCTAGCATTGCTTCTTGCTGTCATACGATAAGGCTGTTAAGAGTAACTCTTCAAAGCCAGGTCTTAACATCTACATCTTCCTTTCTGGCTTGTATTCCTTCACAAATAACTGGAATTCATTAAGAAAAAAAAAGGTCAAATTCATTTAGGACTAAGTTCCAAAAATCAATGCTGCATGGTTAAAATCCCTGTATGTTATTTCCTGTGCTTGCCTATATTCTGTTCTATTAAAAGATGATCACAAGATAACAGCTCTTAACTATTCGGCTTTACTTTATATATGGTAGGGTTTTGTTTGTCAAAGAGTTAAAGAGAACCTGCATTTCTGGAACCAGCTCCTATCCTAGTTTCTCCTTTTTACTTATCTTACAATTAGAGAATCTACTACTTAGCCCAGAGCAACTCACTTCTTAGAGTTTCACTGTTTTTTCCTTCCACTGGGCCTTGGCAGAGGCCACTCTGCTCACTGACCAAGTCTTCAAACTTCAAATAATCAGAAATCAATTTTCTTCACTTACAGACAAATTTTAGATAAAATGTCTCTTTAGGCAAAAAGATTAAAGTACTTTGTTGGGGTGAGTTTCGTTTATCATGAGTCTTAAAGATTTGCAACCTTGATTGAGTTACAAAATTTTCTGTGAAAATGTAATCTCTAAACACTGGAAGCCTATTGACCTTAAAGTGAAAAATCTGTTTGCTCACAGAGTATATTCTGAGGCAAAGAATACTTGCTTCTCCGCATTAATTAGAGACCCAGCCTGCAGCGCTAGCATCACTTATGGGCTCAGGTTTGAGTCCCAGCTGCTCTACTTCTATTTCAGCTACTTGCTAATGCACTTGGAGAGCAGCAGAGGATGGCCCAAGTCTTTGGGCCCCTGAGCTCATATGGGAGGCCTGGAAGAAGCTCCTGACCCCTGGCTTTGGATCAACTCAGCTCTGACCATTGTGGCCCTTTGGGGAGTGAACTAATGGATGGAAGACCTCTCTCTGTCTCTCTGTCTCTATCTCTTTCTATAACCTTATCTTTCAAATAAATAAAATAAATCTTTATTAAAGAAAAGAAGAGGATTGGAAAATAGACCTGAAAAATAAGAAACGGGGCCAGTGCCGTGGCACAGTAGGTTAATCCTCCACCTGCGGCACTGGGATCCCTTTATATCTTCAGAAATTAGCAGAAAACTTTTCATGTAACAGGCTATCCTTAAGCTATGAAATCATCTAATTATCAAAGGAAGAAACATTAAGACAAATGATTTGAAATCAGACCAAAGTCATCATAATAAATTATGATAATTCACTAAATTTATTTTACTGATTATAGTAATGTATTATTTACATACCAGCTGAGAATTATTTAGGGATATTTATGTTTTCTATAGTAGTTAATCCAGGTATGTATGGTATGGATAAGCAACAATTATTTTACAATTTTGTGTTCAGTGAATGGAGGGAAAAATGTGATCATCTTATGTGGTGTTTCGTTTCTTCCCAAAGAATTGCTATATGTCACTTTGAAGATGTAGACTGAGCTGAAATTGAAACATTACAACTTCATTATAGGGCTCAGACTTTATTAAATGATGTCTTACTCTGTGAATAGTCCAGATAAAGTGAAAATGCTAGTTCTAGGCAGGAAAAAAAGTGACATCTAAATTCATTTTATATCTATTGTCATATTTATCACAATATTCAATGAATGGAATTATGTTTAAATAGCTTCAGCCATTTCCATATGCATCATTGCTGAATTTCAGGGAAAATAACCAGCATCATTCAAGGATAGGCTTGAACACAATAAAGTAGAGAGAATTTGGCATTTGCAAGCACCTATATTCCTTTTCTATGTACACTTACTCATTTCAAAAGCATACTTTTATCCACATATAGTGTTCATTTAGAGTTTTTGGCTATCTAAAAACCTGTTCAGCTCTCAGCAATATCACTCAATGTCTCCATCATGGGGCAACTGAGATGAGGTTCTGTGTGTACTCATGAATTAACCTTAAGTTGGAACAGAATCACCTGCTCCATTGTTATGTCAAACCAGATACTGAGACATTCAGAAATTTTTTGCCTTGAAAACTCTCTCAACCTTCTTTCCTTCCTTCCTTCCTTCCTTCCTTCCTTCCTTCCTTCCTTCCTTCCTTCCTTCTTCACAATCAAATCTGTAGTAAATATGGATATGAAGAATCCCTACTAGAGAGAAGCAAGCTGAAGATTTTGAGGATTTCATGACTATTCAAAAAAAAAGATTTTTCAGATTACAAAGATAACTATATCTGTATCCCAGTGGTTTGAAACTTTAACAATTACCAAAAATGTGCTCACTGTGAAAACATGAATAATATTCCTACGATAGGATAGGTTTATAGTAACTTTAAGGGCTATTAAGCAAGTTCCTATATGAATCCAAAGAGTGAATTGCATAAGCATTTAGAATGTGCTGATGATAAAGGGATTCATAAATGTTGTTATGCTGATTTTATGTTGATGGATATCTGAATATAAGGTGAGTTATTAACCAGAGGCAAGTGAAACTAATGTTTAAGTGTTATGATATATGAGTAATTGAGAGCAAATTTTCTTGGCAGAATGGGTAGCACTATGAAACAGAAAGAATGAGTGAGTTAAAAAAAAAGATAATAGTGCAGATGAATCTATTTTTAATGCCAGTACAAGTAGCCAAGTTTCATATAAAGCCAAGAATTCCTTCCCCTAAAAGAATCTAGTCCAAAAGTACTTGAACTGCTATATACATTTGTATATGTCAGAGATGATGCTAAATTCTGCTTCTTAATTAGTTCTTCATGGTCTTTCTCTTCCCAACTGTTTGTCATGTCTTTTTCCACTCTTTTGAGCTTCTTGACTTCTTATTGATCTCTTTTCTGCTGCATATTTGGAACACTATTGGGCAAGTCATATACCTCTTGTTTGGATTCTACCTTAATTCTTGAAAGAACAGAGAGCTCTGCATCCATTGCATTTAGTCTCAGAAGGCTTAAACTTAGGGTCTCATTAAGCACCTTGGACTTAATAATGATTGGAATGAAGGGACATGAAGATCTATTTGACTCTCCTGCTTATTCCCTTCCTGAACCTCTTCAATTTCTTATATATCCTCACTTCATGACAATACAGGACAGAAAATAGGATAGAAATGTTGCACAAGTGAGACTACAATATATCCCATGAATAAACTCCCCCAAGTGATGAGCTACTATTATTGCTTTGATTCATTGGTTAGTTGGTTGCTCGATTGGCTGATTAACACTAAATAAACTAATACTAGAAGAAAGAAAATAAAGACACCAAAAATAACTTGCTAATGCTTATAGAAAACAGAATTTCAAAATATTTTATTGACTTAAGGATAATATGGAAAACCTTTCCTGCCAGGGAGTTTGTTTTCATATTCTTGACTACAGGAAAAGTTTGACCCTTGGATATGGAATGCCTTTCAACATCTAATCTATTTAAAACCTCAGAATTAAAAAAAAAGTTCTTCTGAAAATTCTATACATCATATACCATGGAATCATTTATCCATTTTTAAAAATCTTGAAATAAAAGAAAATGTCTCTAAAAAATAATCAACAAACCAAAAATAGAATATGACAAACTGTAAGCAAATTCATGTCACTTACTTTTAGCCTATACTGCTAAATCTATTGTCAAAATGAAATATTTTGAAAGTTGAACATTGGAAATGAGAGATTTTTGGTTTTTTATTATATTAATATTATGTGGAACATTACTAAAGAAATGTTGAATCAGTTGGAATTTGTCATGTCAACATTGTCATTGCAAGCATTTTATAACATAGTTCACTGAAATGAATAAACTCTTAAGGTCTAGGCTGATTTACTTTTACTAAATTTCTCTCAATATCTTATATAACATCCTAGTTAAATAGTTTTTCTGCCACTACATGGTAGGCTGAATTGAGTCCCCTCTCCCAGCTTTAGCCTGGCGCAATGCTGACCATTAACGGCATTTGTGGAGCAAACCAATGGATGGGAGTTGTTGCTCATTCTCTCAATAAAAATAAATAAAATAAAATGTTATATAACAATTATTTGTCTACCTAAAATATTTTCTACATTTTGTTTCCAAAATTCTGATATTGACTCTACAGTACAGTCATCAAAAATTTAAAGGATGATAAAAATGTAAGTTTATCAAGATTGTGATTATACAAATCCAAGAAAAATATATATAATCCATAGCTGACTCTGGATCCAATATCATTCTTCCTATTGAAAGGATGTTCTATCACCAATAAGATACAGCAAAATTGGGATACCTTTTGTAGTTTTTAGTTTGATAACATTTTGAATAGCAAGATCCTAGCATGAAAATTCCCCCTGTGAAAATGAAGCAGGCAGGCATACAGGTTAAAATTGATCAGATTTGTGAACTGGAAGACCACGCCTTCGCCACACCCCTGTGTGGCCTCCTGCCCCTACCTGATGCCTTTGCCACACCCCTGAGTGGCCTCATTCCCCTACCTGGCCACACTGGGGTGCCCACCAGCCAATCAGGTTAATTAACCACTCCCCTTTGGAGTGGGTTAAAAGCCTAGGGCACAGTGTGCCCAGCCTGCTCTTTTTCCCTGGCGTCTTGCTAGGAAGGAGCTTGCTGTAGCCCTGCGACTCCAGGGCGCATGGCCTTCGGGCCATGTGCTCTAGGCTTCCTGGCCTAGATGCTCTTCCACGTGGCTGGTTCCTGGTGCTTGGTATGAACCCCTATTTACCTCTCTCTCTTAAATAAAGCTCTCACTCTCCTATGCATCTTTCTCACTTAATAAAAGCTTAAAATGTACCATGCTGCCTCGTTTATCTGTGCCGGTATTTAGAATTCTTCTCTAAATATTAGGCAAGAACCCTCTCAGGCTTATTAATATCAGGGATTTAGTAATAAGCCCGTATTGAAGGCACCCCAAATTCCGGTAGTGCATGTGGCATCCTGGATAGCATTTCTAGGGAACTTTAAGGGGCCACATTTCAGTGTGAATTTTAGGGGTCTTGTCCAATTTCAAAAAGATCTGTGATTTTAAAGTTGCTGCTAGTAAATAGGAAACCATGTAATGCAAATATACCTAGATTTCATTAATGCATGGATTTCATTGACTTAGTAAGCATACTTCTGGTGTATTTTGTACAGATCAGCCCACTTCTGCAGCACTGACCTCAGTAACAGCTTTGTGTTTATAGGAAAGCATAGGCAAAATAGGAGTGGAGTGTCAGAGGCAGAGAAACTACTCAAGAAGGCAAAGGGTGTAGAAATTACATGGTTTAAAGAACTTTTCCTAAAATATTTCAACAAAGATATATTTCAACAGGGAACCACCATGACTAAATTTTACCAAAGAGGTTGTGCAAGAAGACAATCTTTTTCTTTCAAAATTGTATGATTGTACTGGTTGCACATAAATATAGTACATATCTATTGTGAACAGGAACTGAGAAATCATCTTGAATACTAATAAAATGGAAAATTTACCTCTCCCTAAGTGTTTTCATCTCATCACTTATGAACTCTGTCTATAACACTGATAAAAGAACTTTTTAATAAAACTATACACAGTTAATGGCAATTAATTTTAAATAACCATTGACCAAAAATTTACATGTAATAGAAATAACATTCTTTTCCTCTTCCCAAAAACTGGCCTCTATTACTAAATGAATTAAATTATTAAAATATGATAATGAGCATGTTACTACTATTTTCTATATAATTAATATTATATATAACATATTTATATCACATAGAACCTGCATGGTATTAGAGAGTGCTACAAATGTATATTAAGGTCCATCCTTTCAATTTGTTCTTTTGATCCCACTGACAATTCCTTGATGATCACCTTTTCTTCTGTCTGGAGAAAATTCCTAAGAAATAGGAAGAGATGCAGAACCACACTTATAGGGTCAGGTATAAGAAGATTGGGGATGAATATGAATTCTAAGGGTCACAAAAATATATGCTCACACCACTGTAATATAAGTGCCTGTTGGGTTTTTGGAAGTGTTATAGACTACCAACAGCTTCTATTTGTGAAAGAAAAAAGCAGACCATTCTCAGCTCTTATACACTTTGCATGCAACATGTAAGCTGAAGTTGCTATTTGAAAGGTATTTCGGGGCCATTTCTTCAGTTGAGTGGAAGTTGAGTGGAAGCTTGTGTGGGACCAGCAGGAGTTTCAGAATGAGAAGTCATGATGATTTCCTAGCTGCAGCACTTAGTATTTCCAAGGCTTGAAAAAAGTTCCGTGAGTCTCAGTTTCCTCACCTGAAATCTTAGACTAGCTTGTTTTTTGATTCTATCACCCAGCACTGTTCTGAGACTCAAAAATGTGTCTTGTATTTTCTTTTAGTCTTTGTATTTTGCTTTTTCAAAAGGTAGGACAAACTAATAGTATTACCATCAGTGCATATGTGGTTTGCTTTATATCTGAGGTTCACTTGTACATCTTTCCGTTTCTTAAAGGATCAAAATAAAATCTCAAGTTATAATGACTTAGAATTTTTTTTATTTTAAGGAAGTGGAAAAAGTCATATCCCTTATAAATCACAAGAAAAAGTTGATAGGAAGGGATAGAAAAGAACAAAGCTGGGCTCTTCTGACAGGTAAGAAAAAACTGTGCATTTTATTTAAACGACATGAAAATAACAATAAAAGAAGTGCTTAAAAGGAGAAAGTACTGCTTCATACTGAAGATATCAAGTTGAGTTGATTGGTGAGCTAAAACTTTGATGCAAACTGACCGATTTTCAGAATTTCATCTTGAGTCTCCTCTAATGAACACAACAACCTCTTGTCTTTAAATGACTTTATATCACAATTGTAATATTCACTTATGGCAAACTTATCTGGGAAACAGGAGAAGCTATAATGATCATGTTTAGTTTAGAGTGAACAGGTCTAACGTATGCTTTAGAAAAACAACTAGGGGTCAGAACAATGGCATAACGGGTATATCCGCCGCCTGCAATGCCGGCATCCTACATGGGCGCTGGATTGAGTCCCGGCTGCTCCACTTCCGATCCAGCTCTCTGCTATGGACTGGGAAAGCAGAAGAAGTTGGCCCGAGTCCTTGGGCCCCTGCATCAGCCTGGGAGACCCAGAAGATGCTCCTGGCTTCTTGCTTCAGATCAGTGCAGCTCTGGCTATTGTGATCAATTGGGGAGTGAACCAGCAGATTGAAGATCTCTGTCTTTCTCCTCTCTCTTTCAAATAAGTAAATAAATCTTAAAAAAAAAAAAGAAAAACAACTAACAGAAAAAGTGAAAGAGGCACTCAAAACCCACAATCTTTCCCTCTCTTCAAATTTACTGATTTTAGTATGGTTATTCTTTAATGAACTGATACTTAGAAAGTGAGTTCTCTGCCTTCTGGCTACTCACCAAAGGCTATGTTAACTCTTTAACTTGGTTAAGAACTATTAATGATGAAGGGTTTGTATATAATACCTGGTAAATGAATAAAATGATAAAGAAAATAAGCTATATTTTTCAACAGGCAGTGATTATAAAAAGATTCTGGCTTCTCTAGCACATTCCAGTAAGGAAGCCCTCATCCTTCCCTAAATTTCTAGATTCATTATATTTTATTTCTACTCTATTTATGTCAAAATGGCCTTAAATAAAGTTTCAAAAATACCATATTTTTGCTACCAAAATTGAGAGTAAAAATATTTTAATTGTGAATGAACAGATCATGCTGGTAATAAATCTAGCTCAGGCTAACATTCGACTCCCTGAAAACCACTAGATTACATGGTTTGTAAGCTAACAAAGGCACATTTGTGATCTTTAGCTCATGTAAACACTGGTACTCATCAGAGACCTCGATCTAAAAACTCTTCAACATGCACTGAAGTAGTGACAAATTTAAGGTCCACTGCTATTGTGATTGTGTTAATGAGCACCAACGTTTATCATGGTAACTTTTATGTAAAGTAATAGAAAATAGCAAGTGAGCAGTTGATAGTGGAATTAAATTTTTCTCACTACAGGTGTTTTATTAACATTGTCTTTAACAGCATCATCATCACCATCATCATTATCATTGTAATCATCATCACATCCCTACTATACACTGATCATGAAACTCACAGAGATAAAAAAGAGTAAGTCTCATCATCTGCCTCTGAATGGCTTATTATTCATTTTGATGAGCTTGCACACATGCATAGAATATCCAACAATAATTCTGTGCAAAATGTTATAAAACAAAACATTGAGAAGTTTACAGGAAAAAAAGTCATTTGTACCGATGCCTAGCAATGAGCTAGACCATATCCATTAATTTATTTAACACTATTTATTGATTATTATATCACATAGAATATAGGTGGATGAAGTTAATGTAAAATTTAAGGTTGACTAAGATAAGTAAATGTTGCATGTTCTTCTATAATAAGAATCAAAGGTAGCTTTAGTGATACTATTGGGATATATCCATTCTGACCTTGTAATCTTAGTGGTTTGGCCTCAATAGCAAGATTACTTCTTTTTATTAAATAAATATTTTTATAGCTCAAAATGGTACAGCTGCCCTCAAGGCAGGAGTGCATAGAAGGGGACATGATAGAGTAGATTTTCAAAGCTTGTATGCAAATAGTGAATAATAATAATAAATATAGTAGAGAATGAAGCAAAAAAAAAAGGAGGAAGAAGTGAAGAGAAGATAAAAAGTTACATAAATGAAAGGAATTAAAAGAAAATTACAGGCAGGTGGGGAAGTATGTGGAATAAATTATATACATAATGAAAATTTTTTATTTCAGATAAAATTTAGCAGCTTCACAGGAGTGTCTATAGCAGGATATCAAATTAACTGAAATTAATTATATAATTCACTTTGAAAAAGTGGAATATCTGTGATCTCAATTGAGAATTTTAGGATGTTGGCCAATATAAAGATAAAATTAAGATGCCAACTATGAGAACAAGCTTCATCCCTGTAGTTCCCAGAATTTGATTTAAGGACAGTGTCAGGAACAGCAGGCAAGCAAGTAAGTAATCATTAAAAAATGCAGATTTTAAGATTCAAAGTAAATAACTGATCAGAACTTATTCTTTTGATAAGAAATGCTAATGTTCTGGAGGTCAAGCCAAAGGTTGAAGATAAAGGATTTTTAGGACCTGACTGGGAGTTTAAACAATGAAGAGTTTAAGAATAGATCATTTTTACTGTACTCAAAAATATGTTATAAGCCCACAGCATTTAGGTGAAGTTAAGAGCATAAGCATCACCTAGGTGGGACTCAATTGTTAAATATACTAAGATATGGAATGATTCTAATATCACCTATTGAACTTTGTCAACCAATATTCTCTAGGTTTTTCAGCACAGGTGGGGAGGGAAAGAAAGACAATATGTGTTTAATCTAAATTCTTTTTCCAGTGGATATAATTATTCACCACCCTGTATCTACCTTGTCTTATTTTGGATGAATCTTCTTGGCTCACTTTATGCATTATATTTATAGAATCTGCTAGAAATCCTGCTAAAGGAATACATTTTAAGGGCTGTGTGAAATCGGTTCTACTCAACCATATCTAATAATTCACCAGGGCCTCATATGGCTTTTCTCTGTTCTTCAAAGATGCACTGACTTTTCATCCAGTCATTTCCTGCAATCTGTTAGAAATTGAGGGTGATAAAAATATATATTAATTCTGTTCACTGGGCTCAGAGGTTTTCCTTAGTCATGCCATTCCTTTTCTGGTTCCAAAAGACACATACACGAAAAATTTCATTGCTACTCTGAAAATACTAAATAAAAGTCCACTGCAAACCATTTTTTGAATTTCAAAAGAAAAATCCTTAATTATCATTTTGGAAGAACTTCTCCATACCATATCAAGTACCTTCTGTGGTGGTTTACCAGCTTCTGAGAGTCAGGATAGCCAGGAAGCATCACTTTATTCCAATGTATCTAATACTTTTCCCGTTTCTCATATGGACATTAGCTCCAACGCAGAAAGAACTCAGGACCTCTCCTTTATTGTAGAACTCTGTCAGTCTTATTATTTTAATAATAGTTTCTTTCTTCACAATAATTATTTATTTTGTTTCAGTATGGTTTCAGGTACTCCAATAAAATCTCTGAAGAAATAGTTTTAAGAAAATTATGAGGCTGTCAAATGCATTATGTTTCCCTCACTGTTGATTTTCTGAACATGGGTAAAAAAAAATTAGCTGTCTTGCTGGAAATTGTCACATTTTCACATGATAAATAAAACTAAGGAAATTTTTATAACAAAGTATTAGAGGAAAATTAAATAGAAGAGCATCCGCTATTCTCATTCTCATTTTCAAAAAGGGAGATTACCATACATACAAAAGGCCAACCCTGAGACTGAATTTCTAATATACAGAAATAAGGATTACTGAGAATATTTTAGAAGGAATTTATGAACCTATCTATATACTATAAGAGATACGGGTTGTTATGATTATTACTTTGTTATTATTTTGGGGAGGCAAGGATGTGTTTTGTTTTTAACTTCAAAATGGAAAGCTAAAAGTTGGAACCTCTTTTTCAATTACAATGATACCTCACTGGGGAACTTGTTTAAAGCTATTTATGTGTGAGAAAACAGTTAAGAGGTAGTATTGTTGTAACCAAACCAAGAGACAACCTTCTCTATCTAATGAGGCAGTGAATGCACCCCAAAGATGCAAGGGAGTGAGAAGTTCTTCCCTGAGGGAAGAGAGAAGGATGGATGCAATCAATTAGTATATTTGAATGGAGTTGCTTGTATATGATGAACTCTGTTCTGTAACCCTAGAAATATGAGACAAATATGTGTTCAGGGTGAGTTGGGAAGTAAGTATGTAAAATAATGAGAGAGAAAGAAAATATACAATACTGCATAAGCATCATAATGCTTGAAATTAATCATATCATATAATTGATCTGAATCAGAATAACCAGTGAATTAGCCTTGACATTTGGAAATTGTGTCATGAAATTTATCTTTCAAGCCTGTGCCACTTCAATTCCCTATTAAAACTCTACTACTCTAAACTCCAGGAAAAGAGAATTGTAAGTTGTACACCAGCATACTGTCTGAGCTATTTCATAAAGGAATCAATGTCCTCATGGCTATCTATCTAATTTACAGTTTGCAGCAAATAAGCATTTTATGCTTCGAGTGCAGTTTTGTTTTGCTATTCCATGGCTTCTAAGTATCATATTTGATTAATCAGAACACTATAGAAATGGCTCCTTAAAGATCAAGGTCCAATTTAACTATCAAACTTTAAGGTTTGAAGGTAAATAAGCTTGGCAAGTGTTCAGACAATTTACACTTTTAATGATATGGACAGAAGTATGAATTGGTATGAATTTTTTAGTGAACAGATATTATTTACCTTACATGCACATTATGTTTTGTTAATTTTTTAAAGATTTATTTATTTATTTGAAAGGCAGAGTTACAGAGAGGCAGAGGCAGAGAGAGAGGTCTTCATTCCACTGGTTCACTACTCAGATGGCCGCAATGGCCAGAGCTGTGCCGATCCAAAGCCAAGCGCCAGGATTTTCTTTGAGGTCTCTCATGTGGGCACAGGGACTCCAGCACTTGAACCATTTTCTACTGCCTTCCCAGGCCATAGCTGAGAGCATAATTGGAGTGGAACAACCAGGACTCAAACTGGTACCCATTATGGGATGTTGGCACTGCAGTCAGCAGCTTTACCCACTTTGCCACAGTATTGGCCCCTATTAATATTTTAAATGTTTATTTCATATTATTTAGATGGATATTTCACTCATCTAAAGTTTAAATTGCCTCTATATATGTGTGTATGTAAAATATAATTATATTGTATGATAGAAATATTATATAGTTGAATATTATTTAAAAGTTTTTACAGATACACTGTATTTTATAATGTAGCTACATTATAATGTAATTAACTGTAAATATTTTGCTGTTTAATTTGTTTCCAAGATTTCATCATCATATTATTGCTGAACAAGTAGAAAACAATCTTTCAAGATCTAGATTGTAATTCTAGAATACTTCATTTATTTGTGGCAGGAAAAATAGGGAAAGGGTAAGGAAAACAGATAATGAAACAAAAGGGAAGAAAACATTGCTTTAAAATATTATTTTAGGCAAATTTGAATTTATTAATTCTAATTAATTTATATTTATTGACAATTTTAAAACTTTAGAGATTCTTTTGCATAACATGCCCTATGATTAAAGAGATTATTATGACTGGGGATAGAGATGATAAGGAACCGTTGAAGTGAAGGAGAGGAAAATGGGTGAGTTTGGAGTTAGACAATGTGAAACAAATGGAGATTCTTCAGAGAAAATAATAAGGGAAAAATCTGTGGTAGTGGAAGTGGCTTCAGAAATATGATTCTGATTGTATAAATTTCTATATACTGTGTTATTCAGAGAATTAATTTCTTTTGTCTGAGTATCAACTTTCAGAGGTAGTGGGCTGAGTATAGCTATCATGTCAATGATGTCTGATTAATCTGAAACAAGTGGAGGAGCCTTGGGAAGAGATGATTTACCTGAAAAAAGTACATAAAAAACAGATGTGGGAGAGAAAGAAAACTTCAGGGCAATGATACCCAGGAAGTTTGTGATATCATGGTTTGAGGGGTGGATTTGAATGATTACTGTATACCTGGGGAGCTATTAACTAAATTACTCAGGCAGAATTGACATCTTCAGAGGGCTGACAGTGTTGCATATAGAAAATAATCAACTAGCACAGAACTAATGGATAGCTTTAATACAAGGCAGAATGTAATAAGTGTTAGATACAGGTTGACAAATCGAGGGTGGTCCAAATATTTATAAGAACACTCCCTCTTTCCTAAGTCAACTCTGAAAATAGAAAGGAATTTTGGTGGAAAAGGAAGCCAATCCAAGAATTGTGCAAGCTTGAAGATGCTGTCAATTAGATGGATGTGCTGACAATAATACATCAAGAACAGGCTCCTACCTACAGCAACAACCCTTCTAGGTCCAAACGGCCGTGGTTGAAAACAGCTTTGTCAGCTTGGGTCTACAGAGTGATTAAAGACTGGAAAGGCAACAAAAACAGTATATAATAAACTTGGCCCTTAGAAAACTTAAAGTTTATATCTTAAAATTATAACAGGACACAATTTCCATTTCACAATATTAAAACACAAGTAAACATTCATAGAGGTAACTACTTGATTGATATTCACTAATATTTATTTGTTGTGATTCTTTTCATCCCTGCTAGAAATGACAGAGAAACTGGGGAAGATAGTAATGGCATAACACGAAAAGAATATATTTTGTTTAAATAAAGATAGATTTATTTTTTTCTTTCCATTTTAAGTGTTTTTTTATTTAAGGTAAACAAATTTCATGTATTTCAAATATCTACAGATTTAGGAACATAGTCATTCTTCTCACCCTACCTTCCTTCCTAACCATGGTCCCACCCTTCCTCCTCTATCCTCTCTTATTCCCTCTCTTAATTTTTACAATGTTTTATCTTCAGTTTACTTTATTCTCATCAGATTAACCCTACATTAAGTAAAGAGTTCAACAAACAGTAAAAAGAAAAAAAGACTGGTTCCCAACAGTAGACACAAGTGATGCAAAAAATCATTGAATCTCAAAATATCAATTTCACTCCTATACATTACATTCTGGTACTCTCTTAGCAACCACATATCAAGGAAAAAACATGCCTTTTGTCTTTTGGGCACTGGATTATTTCACTAAGTATAATGGTTTCCTGTTGTATCCATTTTATGGCAAAAGACCAAATTTCGTTATTCTTTTTTTACCACTGAGGAAAATTACATAGTGTATATATACCATAATTTCTTTATCCAGTCATCATTTGATGGGCATATGGATTGTTTACATATCTTAGCTATTGTGAATTGAGCTGCAGTAAACGTGGGATACCAATCACTGTGTCATATGCTGATTTCATTTGCTTTGGGTAAATTCCCATGAGTGGAATGGTTGGGTCATATTATGTATTGATTTCCAGCTTTCTGAGATACCCCATACTGCCTTCCACAATGGCTGTGCTAGTTTACATCCCTACCAAAGTGGATTAGTGTACCTTTTTCCCCATATTCTTGCCACCATTTAGTTTGTTGGTTTTGGTATGAAAGCTATTTTACTGGAGTGAGCTTAAACCTCATTATAGTTTTGATTTGTATTTCCCTGATGGTTAGTGATCCTGAGCATTTTTCTTTTTGTCTGTTGGCCATTTGAATTTCCCCTTTTGAAAAGTCATTGCTCAAGTCTTTGCCCATTTCTTAACTGGAATGTTCTTTTTGTCATTGAGGTTCTTGAGCTATTTAGATTTTGTATATTAACAATTTATCAGTTACATAGTTTGCAAATATTTTCTGCCATTCACTTTGTTTATTTTTCCTTTGCAGTGCAGAAGCTTCTCAGCTTGATGTCATCTCATTTGCCTATGTTGGCTTTGATTTCCTATGCTTCTTGAGTCTTTTCCAAGAAGTCTTTTACTATGCCAATGTCTTGCAAAGTTTCCCCAGTATTCTCCTCTAATAATTTGCAGGAATCAGATTCTAGAGTTAAGTCCTTGATCCAGTTTTAGCTGAATTTTGTATAATATATAAGGTATAGATCTTACTTCATGCTTCTGCTTCTGGGGATCCAATTTTCCCAGCATAATTTGGTCAAGAGAATGTCCTTTCTCCAAGAACTGATTTTAGCTCCTTTATCAAAGGTTAATTTGTGCAGATGCAGGGATTGATTCCTGGACTTTCTATTAATTTCCACTGCTCTACATATCTAAATTTGTGCAAGTACCAGGTATTTTGATTATAACTGCCCTATAGTATGCCTTGAAATTTGGTAATATGATTCCTCAGGCTTTATTTTTGTTGTATAAGATTGCTTTAACAATTCTGGATATCTTTTGTTGCCATATGTACTCTAACTGATAAGTTGATTGGGATAACATTGAATCTATAAATTGCTTTTGGTAGAATGGTCATTTTGATAATACTATTTTTCCAATCCATGAACTTGGATGTTTTTCCATTCTTTTGTGTCTTCTTCTATTTCTTTCTTTAATATTTTGTAATTTCATCATAGAAATTTTTGACATGCTTGGTTAAATTTATTCCAAGGTATTTAACTTTTTTGTAGCAATTGTGAGTGGGATTGCATTTCAAAGTTCTTTCTCAGACATGGCATTGTCCGTGTATAAAATGGCTATTGACTTTTGTGTGTTAATTTTATGCCTACTACTTTACCAAATTCTTTTATGAGTTGCAATCATCTCTTAGTTGAGTCTTTGGGTTCCCCTGTTTAATCATGCTATATGTAGTTAGGGATAATTTGACTTCCTGCTTTCAAATTTGTATCCCTTTGATTTTTTTATTACCTAATGGCTCTGGCTGAAAATTCCAGGATGATATCGACTAGCAATGGTGAAAGTGGGCATCCTTCTCTGGTTCCAGATCTAAGTCAAAATGCTTCTGAATTTTTCCCATTCAGTGAGATGCTGGCTGTGGGTTTGTCAAAAATTGTCTTTTTTGTGTTATGGAATTTTCCTTCTAAATCCAATTCAATTAAGTTTTATATCATTAGACTACATTATATTTCATCAAATACTTTCTCTGCATCTATTGAGATAATCATATGATTTTTATTCTTTAGTTTATTAATGTTATGAATCACATTTTTTGATTTGTGAATGTTGAACCATCTCTGAATACCAGGGATAAATCCCACTAGGTCTAGGTGAATGATCTTTCAATGTGTTGTTGAGTTTGATTACCTATTGTCTTATTGAGGATTTTTGCAACTATGTTCATCAAGGAAATTGGACTAAACTTCTTGCTCTTTGTTGTATTTTTCTGGTTTAGGAATGATTGAGATGCTGGACTCAAAGAAGGAGTTGGGAGGATTTTAAACTCTTTTGAATAGCTTAAGGAGAATTGGAATTAGTTCCTTAAAAGTCTGGAAGAATTCATCAGTGAAACCATTTGGTCCTGGACTTTTCTTTCTTTTCAAGATTTTATTATTTACTTGAGAGGTAGAGTTATAGACAGTGAGAGGGAGAGACAGAGAGAAAGATCTTCCATCTGCTGGTTCACTGCTCAAGTGGCTGCAATGGCCAGAGATGGGCCAAACTGAAGCCAGGGGCAAGAGCCAGGTGCTTCTTCCGATTCTTCTTTTTTAAATTTTCTGTTTTATTATTTTTTATTTATATAAATGGAACAAATTTCATGTATCTCAGAGAAAAAATTTTAAGTACATGACACTTCCCAACCTATTCTCCTATCCTCCCTCACTCTCACCCTTTCTCTAGTTTCCTTTCCTATTTTTTCTTTTAATTTTTTGGAACAATATACATTTTGTTTCTTTGAGAACAAGTTTAGTTTTATTATTGATTGAAGAAAGAAGCACCTAAGGAAATACAAATGGAGTTGGGCACTTAGGCTTATCTAAAACTTATGAGACATAAGGATATTCTTCACTTAATACACTAAAATGAAGTGAATCTTTGAGATCAAATTTTACTATTAACCCTCATAATACAACTCTTTGAGGACAGAGGTCCTGCATGGGAAGTTAGTGCACAGTGACTCCTATTGTTAATTTAACAATTAACACTCTTATGTATGACATCAATTATCCCCCATGGCTCTTGACATAAGCTACCTAGGCTATGGGAGCCCTTTGAATCTAGAAATTCCTTCAACATTTAGACAAGGTCATAAGCAAAGTGGAAGTTCTCTTCCCTTCAGAGAAAAGGACATCTTTTTTGAAGACCACTTCTTTCCACTGGGGTCTCACCCAAGAGGTCCTTCATGTAGAGCATTTTTGCCATGGTATCTTGGCTTTCCATGCCTAAAATGCCCTCATGGATTTTTCAGCCAGACCACAATGCCTTACAGACTGATTCTGAGGTCAGAGTATTATTTAAATCTATTGACATTTTATGAGTCAGCTGTATGGACTACTTCCCATGTTAGAACATTTTCTCCTTTTTAATTCTATCTATTATTATTACAAGAAATGTATTTTATATATATGATCCCTTTAACACTTAATCCTATCTATATGATCAATCTGTAGATTGTTTTCAGTAGTATGGATATTTTGATGATATTGATACTTTCAATCCATGAACATGGAAGATTTTTCCATTTTTTGTGTCTTTTTCTATTTATTTCTTTAATGTTTTATAATTCTCATCATAGAGATTTTTTATATCCTTGGGTAAATTTAATCTAAGGTATTGGATTTTTTTTTTGGTAGCTATTGTGAATGGGATGATGTTATAAATTCTTTTTCAGGCATACCATTGTCTGTGTATAAAGAGGCTAATGATTTTTGTGTATTGATTTCATATCCTGCTACTTTACCAAACTCTTCTATGAATTCCCATAGTCTCTTGGTGGAGTCTTTTAGATTCTTTATACATATACACATGTCATCTGCAAATAGGGATATTTTGATTTCCTTATTCCCTTTGATTTCTTTTCCTTGTCTAATGGCTGTGGCTAAAACTTGTAGGATGATATTGAAAACAATGGTGAGAGTTGGCGTCCATGTCTAGTTCCGGATCTCACTGGGAATGCTTCCAACTAAACCTCATTCAATAGGATTCTGGCTGTTGTTATAAATTGAGGAATGTTTATTCTATACCCAATTTGCTCAGAATATTCATCATGAAAAGGTGTTCTATCTTATCAAATGGTTTCTCTGCATCTATTGAGATAAACATGGTTTTTGTTCTTCAATTTGTTAATGTGATGTATCATATTGATTGATTTGTGAATGTTGAACCATCCTTGCATACCAGGGATAAATCCCACTTGGACTAGTTGAATGATCTTTCTTATGTGTTGGTTGGCTACTATTTTGTTGAGGACTTTTATGTTTATGTTCATCAGGGAATTTGTTCTGAAGTTCTCTTTCTCTGTTTTATCATTTTCAGGTTCAGGAATTAAGGTATCCTGGATTCATAGAAAGAATTTGGGAGGATTCTCTCCTTGTCAGTTGTTTTGATTAGTTTGAGAAGAATTGGAGTCAGCTCTTCTTTAAATGTCTGATAGAATTCAGCAATGAAGTCTTCTAGTCCTGGGCTTTTCTTTGTTGGGATGGTCTTTATTATTGATTTAGTTTCCATCTTGGTTATGGGTCTGTTTAGGTTTTCTATGTCTTCATGGCTCAATCTGAGTAGGTTGTATGTGTCCAAGAATCTATCCATTTCTTCTAGTATTCCTGGTTTGTTGGCATACAGCTCTCTGCAATAAAATTCTGATGACTCTTTTTATTTCTGTGGTGTCTGTCATTACATTTCCTTTTTCATCTCTGATTTTGTTGATTTGTGTCTTCTCTCTCTTTCTTTGCGTTAGTTGCATAAATGGTGTATTCATTTTGTATTTAAAAAAAAGCTTTTTACTTCACTTATATTTCATAGTTTTTTGTTTCAATTTTGTTTATTTCTTCTCTAATTTTAATTATTTCTTTCCTTTTTTCCTTTCTTTCCTTTTTCCTAATTTTAATTATTTATTTCCTTTTTGGGTTTGGTTTCTTGTTGATAGTCTAGGTTCTTGAGAAGAACTGATAGCTCATTTATTTGGTACATTTTCAGTTTCTTCATGCAGGCACTGATTGCTATGAGCTTCCTTCTTAACACTTTTTTACTATATCTTCATAGGTTTTGATATGAAGTATTGTCATCTTCATTTTTTTCCAGAAATATTTTTATCTCTCGATTTCTTTTATGACCCATTGTTCATTCAGAAGCAAGTTGTGCAGTCTTTGTGTGATTTAGAGATTTTTGAGTTGTTGATTTCTAGCTTTATACCACTGTGGTCAGAGAAGGTGCACGGAGTGATTTTGATTTTTTTTAAAATTTGCTGAGACTTGCTTTGTGACCTAAAATATGATCGATCCTAGAAAAAGTTCCATGTACTGATAAGAAGAATGTGTAGTCTGCCACAATGGGGTGAAAGATTTTGTGGATATGTTAGGTACATTTGGTCTATAGTGTCAATTAATTCTCGTTTCCTTGCTGTTTTGCTGACTGGTTAATCTGTCCATTGCTGAAAGTGAAGGCCGGCGCCGTGGCTTAACAGGCTAATCCTCCGCCTTGCGGTGCCGGCACACCGGGTTCTAGTCCTGGTTGGGGCGCCGGGTTCTATCCCAGTTGCCCCTCTTCCAGGCCAGCTCTCTGCTATGGCCCGGGAAGGCAGTGGAGGATGGCCCAAGTCCTTGGGCCCTGCACCCGCATGGGAGACCGGGGGAAGCACCTGGCTCCTGGCTTCGGATCAGTGCGATGCGCTGGCCGCAGCGGCCATTGGAGGGTGAACCAACAGCAAAAAGGAAGACCTTTCTCTCTGTCTCTCTCACTATCCACTCTGCCTGTCAAAATAAATAAATAAAAATTAAAAAAAAAAGAAAGTGAAGTATTGAATTCTCCCTTTACTATTATATTTTAGTCTATGTCTCCCTTTAGGTCTATTAACACTTTTTTAAATAGCCAGGCACCCTGTAATTGGGTGCATATAGGTATATTTTAATCATAGCTGCTTGTTAGATTGATTCTTTAATCATTACATAGTGTCTATTCATCTCTTTTGCAGGGTATTGTTTTTCTTTTTTTATTTAATAAATGTAAATTTACAAAGCACAACTTTTGCTTTGTTGTGGCTTTTTCAATCCCTTCAGCAAATCTGTATCTTTTAATTGGAGAATTGAGGATATTTGCATTCAAGGTGACTATTGATAAGTGACGACTTGGTCTTCCTGTTTTTCTATAATTATTCCTATTGTTTACCTTGGAATTTTTTCGTACTTCTACTGGTGGTTTTTCTTCCTTCACATTCTTTCATAGTTGTGGCTATCTTGTGTTTCTGTGTGTAAAACATCCTTAAGTATCTTCTGTAAGGCTGGAAGAGTGTCAACAATTTCTTTCAATTTCTGTTTTTTATGGGAGGTCATTATTTCACCTTCTTTCATAAATGCAAGCTTTGAGGTGTACAGTATTCTGGTTTGACAGATTTTTTTTTTTTTCTTTTAAGACTTGGACTATATCTTGCTGTTCCCTTCTAGTCTGTAGTGTTTCTGATGAGAAGTCAGGTGTGAGTCTAATTGGTGATCCTCTGAAAGTAATGTGGCATTTTTCTTGTGCCCATTTTAGAATCTTTTCTTTATGTTTTATTGTGGAGAGTTTGACTATAATATGTCAGAGTGAAGATCTTTTCTGGTCATGTCTGTTAGGAGTTCTACATGCTTCCTTTATTTTTAACATCCCTTTCTTTCTCCAAATTGGGGAAAATTTCCATAATTATTTCACTAAATATTTTAAATATTTTTCTATTCTTTTCTGTCTTTCCATTCCTTCAGGTACTCTTAAGACCTGTATGTTTGTTTGTTCATTCATTTGATGGTATCCCAAGGTCTCCAAAACTGTTTTAAGTTTTCTATTTTCTTCTCTTTTTTTTTTTTGTATGAGTGTTAAATTTCCAAAGATTTGTCTTGTAGTTTGGATATTCTTTCTTCTACCTATTAAGTCTGCTATTAAGATCTCCAACTGCATTTTTGTTTGATTCATTGAATTCCTCATTTCTAAAATTTCATTTTGATTTTTCTTTACATTCTCGATCTCCTGAAAACAATTTTCATTCATGTCTTGTACAATTTTCTTTAGTTTGTGGATTTGATTCTGATTATCTTTAATAATCCCCTGATTTATTTTCTAAATTCCTTTCCTAGCATTTCCTTGATCTTTTCATCTTCATATTCTGATATTGGAATGTTGTTGTATTCCTCTGGGGGAGTTCATGATGACTTCATTATTCTTGTTATTTGAATTTTGGTTCATTTTTTTTTTTACATTTTTGGATTCATGTTTTAATTTTTTTTCTTCTATTAACTTTTATTTTGAGGACTATGCTTCTGCAGCTTCTTGGAATGTTTGCCTTTCAGTAAATACCAGGAGGTGTGTGGTGGGTGTGGCCTGGGCACTCTGGCCAATGCTCTAGAGCAGGGCAGGTTTCCATGGTAAGGATTCCCAGCTATGCCCTACAGCTTTTCATGTAGCCACCTAGGCCCCAAGGTCCTAGTACCTAAGGTTTTCACAGATGCTATTGGTATGGGCGGCCCTTTGTTTCTGGTAGTTGCCCAGCCACTTCCCTTTCTATCTCTGAGAAAACTGGGGCTGTGGGCTGTTCCCTGCATTCCTTGCTCTGAATTACAGGTTATAGTCACTGGTTTAACACCTGCCCACCACTGTGCCAGTGCTGAGTTCAGGCACTGTCTCAGTAGGCTGTTACATGTGTGCCTGTAGGTTTCCCTAGTTGTACTCCTTATTTAAGATGGCATTCAATATCTCTCAGATGGGCCATGGGTTTCGTTTTGGAGAGATTGGTTTGAATCTGTCACCTCTCCGCACTTCCACTTGGACCTCAGGTGACTGCCAGCAATCGCCATCTCCCTGGGTTCTCAACCACACCGCACTATGCTATACTCATGGGTTGCTGCCATCTGTCCTGGGCCCTGCCCTGTCTCAAAAATGCTGCCATCTCTGGCTGTCCATGACTTTGGTTTTTCAAGCTCTCTGGGTATGTGCCAACACTCCCTGTGCCAGTTCAAGATGGTTCCCTTCCTTCTGTGGGGCTTCCTGAGTGGTTTTCTCTTCTAATCTCTGTTGAGTGTATACCTACTACACTTCTCCTCACTGTTTCTCCCTAGCCCTGTGTAGAATGTCACTCCCTAACTTGCAATTTTCCAGGCCATCTTCTGATGATTTCCCTTGGCCTGGGCTTTTCTTTGTTGGGAGAGTCTTTAATAATGACTCAATCCCCTTCTTTTTTTTTTTTCTTTTTTTGACAGTTTTTTATTTGACAGTTAGTGAGAGAGAGAAACAGAGAGAAAGGTCTTCCTTCCGTTGGTTCACCTCCCATATGGCTGCTATGGCTGGCGTGCTGTGCCAATCCGAAGCCAGGAGCCAGGTACTTCCTACTGGTCTCCCATGCGCGTGCAGGACCCAAGCACTTGGGCCATCCTCCCTTGCTTTCCTGGGCCACAGCAGAGAGCTGGACTGGAAGAGGAGCAACTGGGACAGAATCCAGTGCCCCAACTGGGACTAGAACCCTGGGTGCCGACGCCGCAGGCGGAAGATTAGCCAAGTGATCTGCGGCACTGGCCCTCCCCTTCTTTTTATAAGCTTCTATTTATTTATTTGAAACTCAGAGTTACAGAGAGAGAGAGAGAGAGAGAGAGAGAGAGAGAGAGAGTTCCATCTGCTGGTTCATCCCCCAGCCCCCAGAAATGCCTGCACCGTTCAGTCCTGTGTCAGCTTAATGCCAAGAGCCAGGAGCTTCTTCTAGATTTCCCACATCCATGCAGGGGTCCACGCACTTGGGTCATAATCTGATGCTTTTCTGGGTGCATTAGTAGGGGACTGGATCAGAAGTGGAACACCTGGGACTCAAATTGGCAGACATATGTTATGTAGACCATGGCTAAACCCACTGTGCTTGCCCCTTAATCTCTGTCTTGGTTATTAGGTTATTTTGTTTTTTTCTGTCTTCATGATTCAATTTTGGTAGATTGTATGTCTCCAGAAATCTACCCATTTCTTCTACATTTTCCAATTTGTTGGCATATAGCTTTTAGTAGTAATTCCTCATGATTGTTTTTATTTCTGTGGTATCCATTATTACATATCCGTATTTATCTCTAATTTTCTTTATTAATATGGGTGTTATCTTTTTTGTTGCTTAATTGTACCAATGGTGTATCAATTTTATTTATTTTTTTCTAAAATTCATCTCTTCATTTCACTGATCTTTTATTTTTGGCTTCAATTTTTTATTTCCTCTTGAATTTTAATTATTTCTATCCTCCTACTAATTTGGGGTTTGGTTGGTTTTGTTTTCCTAGGTCTTTGAGATGCACTGATAAGTCATTTGTTTGCTGCCTTTTCAATTTCTTGTTGTAGGTACCCATTGCTATAAACTGCTCTCTTAAACACTGTTTTTGCTGTATTCCATAAGCTTCGGTATGTTTTATTGTCATCTTCATTAGTTTTTTTATTTCCTTTTTGATTTCTTCTATGGCCCACTGTTTGTTCAGCAGCGTGCTGTTCTATCTACAGGTATTTACTAGAGATTCTTGAGTTGTTAATTTCCAGCTTCATTCCATTGTGGTCAGAAAAAATGCATGGTATAATTTTAATTTTTTTTAATTTGCTGAAACTTGTTTTACGGTCTAACAAATGGTCTATCCTAGGGAAAGTTCCATGATTAACAGAATGTTTAATCTGCAACTGTGGGATGAAAGGTTGTGCAGATATAGTTAGATCAATTAGGTCCATAGTGTAGTTTAACTCTGTTGTTTGTTAATTTTCTGTAGCGTCAATTTGTGTATTGATGAAAGTGTGGTGTTGAAGTCCTGCATTACTTTGTATTGGAGTCTATGTCTTTCTTTAGATCCACTGACATTTATTTTAAATAGCCAGCCACCCTGGCATTGGATGCATATACATTTATTATAGTCACACCTTCCTGTTTCATTGATCTCTAAATCATTATATAGTGCCTTTCTTTGTCTCTTGTAATAGTTTATGTGTTAAAGTCTAATTTGTTTGATATTACATATTTGATATTATCTTTCTCCATCCTTTCATTTTCAGTCAGTGTGTATCTTTGTTGGTGAGTTATGTTTTTTTGTAGGCAGAAGTTACTGAGTCTTGTTTTTTAATCCACTCAGCCAGTCTGTATCTTTTAATTGGAGAATTTAGGCCATTTGCATTCAAGGGTACTATTGATAAATAGCAGCTTGGTCATTCCATTTTCCATAAATAATCCAATTTTTTGCTTTGGATTTCACTTGTACCTTTTGTGGAAGATTTTCTGCCTTCACATTCTTTTATAATGATGATTATCTTTCTGTTTCTGTGTCAGCATATCATTAAGCAGGCATCACTTGTAAGACTGAAAAGTAGTGACAAATTCTTTCAATTTCTATTTGTTATAGAAGGTTTTTATTTCACCTTCATTCATAAATTAGAGCTTTTCAGGGTACAGTGTTCTGGGTTGACAGCCTTTTTTTTTCTTTTAAGACTTGAGCTATGCATCTCTATTCTCTCTTAAACTGTAGGGTTTCTCGTGAGAAATCAGCTGTGAGTCTAATTGGATCCTCTGGAAGTAATCTGGCATTTCTCTCACAGACAATATAGTATCTTTTACGTTTTAATTGAAAGTTTGACTACAATAGGTTGTGGTAAAGATCATTTCTGGTCATATCTATTTAAATTTCTATGTGTCTCATGTAGTAGGATGTCTATTTCTTTTCCTAATTAGGGAAGTTTTCTGTAATTATTTCACCTAGTAGACCTTCTAGTCTACCCTCTCCTTCCACACCTTCAGGAAATCCTTAGACATATGTGTTGGGTAATTTGATAGCATATTGCTTTTAATTTTTCTAATTTCTTGTTTTTGTTTAAGATAGGTAAAAAAAAAATTGTCTTCTAGCTCAGATATTCTTTTTCCTGCCTCACCAAGTCCTGCTAAGGTTTTTCACTGTATATTTTATTTCACATATTGAATTCTTCATTTCTAACATTTCAGTTTTATTTTTCTTCAAAATTTCAATCTCTTGGGAAAAAATTTCCAACATGTCATGTATGCATTTCTTTAACTGATGAATTACCTTCTCATTGCCTCTGAATAATCCCATGACCAATCTTTTGAATTTCTTTTCAGGCATTTCATTAATCTGTTCATTTTCACATTCTAATATTGCAATGTTGTTGTGTTCCTGTGGAGGAATCATGTTGTCTTCATTATTCTTGTTTCTTGAATGTCTGCATATATTTTTAGGCAATGTGGAGATACTTGTCGGTTTTCTGCTCTGATGGTTTTGTTTTTGAACTATGCCTCTGTGGCTTAACAGCGTGTCTGCTTTTAGTGAATACACAGAGGTGTGTGCTGGATGTGACTAGGAAGCTCTTATCAGTGCTCCAGGGTGGTGTGAGTATTTATGATGACACCCAAGTTGGGCATGGTAGATCTCTATTGTCAGTAATGGGTAGGGTATGATCACTTCTGTTAGCATAATTGCACCCTTACCTCCTCTCTTCCTAGGTGATCAATACCTTGTGTTAGCACACAGTGAGTTCAACACTCACCCACATTGCTGCATGAACTGCACAAAGGATCTGTGCTGTCCTCAGTGTGAGCACACATACTGCTGAAATAACCCACCTCAGGAAATCCAGGAGTTCTGAGCCTCTGGAACCAGAAACAGTGATTGCCCAGAGAACAAGCTACACCCTAAGGCCTATCATGCTGTTGCAGAATTCCCACAGTCTCATCACACAAGTCTTCCACAATCAAAGGGTAGAGAGGATCTGCTTCACCTCAATAGCCTCTCCTGTCCAAAGACATTCTCAGAGCAACTGCCTGTGGGTGCTCTGCCTTGGTGATTTGAGCCTACAAGTATGCGATATATTCAGAGGCTGGGATCACCTCACAGTCCTACATGGGTGCATAGCCCCCTGTCAACCCTCCACGTCAGACTCAAAGTTAGTGGGGAATCTCACTTTTTTCATTCTGGTAAAAATCTCCCAATAAATACATCTGAACAAGATCCTCCACAGCTGCTGTTGACGTCAAAATGTGGAGAAGCCCTACTGATTGACAGGCACTCTCGTGGAGGTTAGAGGGAAAGAAATGTGCCTTTTTGTCATTGGATTAGGCAGGTACCTTGCTCTCCATTAGGGCTTCAGGCCAAACTCAAACGCAGTACGGTCCACAAAAGCTGTCCTTCCAGCAGTATCACCAGCAGCATGGGATACTGCAGTCTATGCTCACCTTGCTCTCCAAAGCTGGTGTCTCCTTCAGCTATTAGCTGCAAGGATCATGAGTGGTTTCTTGCACATTCAAACCTTTCATGTTTATCCATGGCATCATTCTTCCTTCTGTAGAATTTCTACTGTATGTATATTGGAAGGGCAGAGTGACAAAGGGAGGGGCAGACACAATGAGAAGGGGAGAGATCTTCCATCCACTGGTTCACTCCCTCCCCAAATGGCTGAAACAATCAGAGCTCAGCCAGTTTGAAGCCTGGTCTCTAATGTGGACGATAGGAGACCAAGAACTTGGACCATCATTTGTTCCCTTCCCGGGCATATTAGCAGGAAGCTTGAGGAGAGGTAGCCAGAACTAGAATTTGCATTCTGACGTGGGATGCTGGCATTGTAAACAGTGATCTAACACACTGTCGCGACACAAGCCTTCATTACATTAGTTTTAATGCATTGTATACAAAGAGAGTTGGGTCATCCTATATTGTTTTGGTTTCATAGAAAGTTGCTGACATTGAATCAATCTCAGTCCCACTACAAACTTTATCTGTTTCTTCAGCCTGATTAATTATTGTCATTTAATAAGAATAATATAAGTACACCTAATTTGCAGTGAACTTGGAGAATTAAATGATACACATATGGCTAGTGCAAACTAACTGTTCAATTATTGATTGATATTATATACCATATAATAGGAGTACTACTCACAAGGACAAGATCTTTGGGTATGCCTAACATGGGAGAGAGAATCATCACTGAGGTTATTTTCTTCTCTACTATCTTTTGTTTTGCAGAAAGGCAACACAAATGGAACATGAGTATTGAGTATTTTCAAATATAGATATTTATAATTTTCATATTGTAAAACAACAAAATTAAGAGGATCCACCAAAAATCAGACTACAGAGGTATTTCTCCTGGTATTAATTTTGGAAGGTTCAGAACTTTAAAAAAAGATAGATGATTAAATAGATAGAGAGAAGATAGATAGATGATAGAGCTGGTAGATACATGACATGAGATTGGATTCACTCACTCCTAGGTCTCCAATTGCTAGTGTTCATAAAATGCCAGTCTAAGGAAATCTTCACAAGCATATGATGCTGAGTGAAGTCAATTAAAAGAGAAATTATTGTATGCTGGCTGCATTGAAGAAGGCTTCTGGAAGATTCAGAACTGGACACACATTGTCTAAAATGCATATAAGTGAGTAAATGAAATATGTAAGGGTGATTCAGATAAAGTAGAAAAATAAGAAAAGCATAAAACAGATAGACAGACACACAGACAGAAAAAGATTAATAATAAATATCTTTGGAGTAGTAATCATTTTGGCCTTTTGCTGAGTTCCCCCATCACTCCTCTAAGCTCTGCCTACCTACTAGCTTTTTCTTTTCTTTTTTTAAATTTAAGTTGTACAAGTTTCATTTATATAATATATAGAGAGAGATCTTGACTTTTGTTGGAGTTCTTTCTTCTCTTGGGTCTGGGTGTTTGTGTGAGATCTCTTATAATCTTCCTTAACTGTTTTCTCTTCAATTCATGACTTCTTTTACACTGCAACCATTTCATTTTTGTTTTATCTTAAATCCTTGATTAATTTCAGTTATTCAGTTGCTAAAAGATACAAGAATAAACCCACTGGGACCTGTTCCATGGTGCAACATGTAAAGCCACTACCTGCAGTACTGGCATCTCATAGGAGCCCTGATTTGAGTCCTGGCTGCTCCAGTTCTAATCCAGCAATCTGCTATGGCCTGGGAAAGCAGTAGGAGATGGTGCAAGTCCTTGGGGTCCTGCACCAGCCTGGGAGACCTGGAAGAAACTCCTGGCTCCTTGCTTTGGATAGACTCAGCTCCAGCTATTGAAACCATTTGGAAAATGATCCAGAAGATGGAAGACCTCTCTCTCTCTCTCTGCCTCTGACTCTCTGTAACTCTGTCTTTTAAATAAATAAATAAATCTTTTTTTAAAAAGTAAACACACTATTTCAAGAACCAAAAAAATTATTCATATACTTTGTATATATATATATATATGTGTGTGTAAAATATTGATAATTGATGAAATCACTATATATGGTTCTGAGAATCAGTGTGAAAAACAAAATTTTGAAAGAACTATTCTTTAAGGTCATTTTAAAAAAATTTCTCAGTATCTATAGCAAAGATCATTAAGATTTCAATTACAAAGTATCCTCCCTCACTTCATATACGTTTTATGTGTCTGACTTTCAAGACTTTCTGTAATCTTTTTTAGCTTGTCATATATGATCTGGATCCCTCACTTAGGTATCCACTCCTTCTTTAGTCACATCAGTAATCTCAATGAACCTTAGAAAAGGAAGGTAATTTCTGTTTTATGCTTTTCTTATTTTTCTACTTTATCTGAATCACCCTTACATATTTCATTTACTCACTTATATGCATTTTAGACAATGTGTGTCCAGTTCTGAATCTTCCAGAAGCCTTCTTCAATGCAGCCAGCATACAATAATTTCTCTTTTAATTGACTTCACTCAACATCATATGCTTGTGAAGATTTCCTTAGACTGGCATTTTATGAACACTAGCAATTGGAGACCTAGGAGTTAGTGAATCCAATCTCATACTCACATTGCCATAATCATGGCATTAGCTTTGGGTAATATTGCCATTGAAGTTGACTTTAGTCACCAACTGCTTTCTTGGATAAATTATTCAAACTTTCTGTTTATTCTTACTTATAACATGATAATATCATAGTGTAGAATTCCTTGAAAAATGAAAACAGTGCATGTATTATGTGCAAGTACTTGACAAATCAATGACAATGTTTTTGACCTTACTCCATGAGGGATGACCATTGTACTCATCAGTCGCTGAATTGAATTAGCATCTTTTGGTAAAACCGATACCTCAATGCTTCAACTTCTCTGGCTTCTGATTTATTTTGTCCAGGGTAGCAGATGTTTCTGCCCTACCTCTAGAATGGCTCAGGTTACCTCCATAAATGAACACATACTGAGATCCTGAGGTTTTCCTAATACCCCTGTTTCAAACTTCTCTAGACCCTATAATATCATATCCTTCTGTTTGGAATGGAGTTCTTCAACTGAAATATGTATAAAGAATTTCCAACTGATTCATTGCTTGATAATGATGACTCTAATGATCATTCATAAGTATTTTTAACACTCAGAGCTCTTTGTTTAGAGAAAATTTTTAAAATTTAATTTATGTAATATTTTATTTGAAGAAAAGATAAGTTGATCAATAAAATATTAATAAATAGTGTTGATTGTACAATTCTTAGAAAATACCATTCTGGCCAGAGCCGCGGCTCACTAGGCTAATCCTCCACCTTGCGGCGCCGGCACACCAGGTTCTAGTCCCGGTCGGGGCACCGATCCTGTCCCGGTTGCCCCTCTTCCAGGCCAGCTCTCTGCTGTGGCCAGGGAGTGCAGTGGAGAATGGCCCAAGTCCTTGGGCCCTGCACCCCATGGGAGACCAGGATAAGCACCTGGCTCCTGCCTTCGGATCAGCGCGGTGCACTGGCAGCAGCACGCCTACCGCGGCGGCCATTGGAGGGTGAACCAACGGCAAAAGGAAGACCTTTCTCTCTGTCTCTCTCTCTCACTGTCCACTCTGCCTGTCAAAAAAAAAAAAAAAAAAAAGAAAATAACATTCTGAGAGTAAAGAGGAATAGAAATCTAAATTTAAAATTATAAACAACAGGTATAAAATTTCCAGCTGTAAAGATACCCATATTTATATAAAATATTAAATAAACAATGGTATTATCACCTTTTTAATTTTGATTTCATTTCTAAGAATTTCAGAGTATTGCAATAGTTTTATTTAAAAATATTTTACTTAAAACAAAATTTACAGTTTTACATACCTTTAGATATTTACAGTTACAAAAGAAATTTTACAATCCAATCTAAAATTTTCTTTTAAAATGTATATTATGAAACTAGTGTGAAGAACCCTTTGCTAGAAACATTACTAATTATTGTAATTCTATTCCATTGCTTTCCAGGTTGTCCTGAAAATTGTTAGGTGAGCATTTTTTTTAACACCCAGGAAGTCTGATTTCTTTTTACAGCTACTTAACATATCTATTCATTTGCCCAATTCAATGTAATTACTAAGCAATAATTATGTTTTTTATTGATCCAAATTCATGGCTTTATTCCTAAGATTCTTAATCTATTTTTTGCCACAAAGCTTATTAGAAATAAGATAAAGGATATAAGTCTTTCTCAGAATAATGATATTAAGTGATATGTATTACACTTGAAGTCAAAATACGATTACAATATATATAAATGTCAGATTTGTGGCCTAGTACTATGTATGACTATCTCACATATAAATGCAATTCATCAGCATTTCAAATAAGTTTAAATGGTATTGCAAGGTATCTGCAGTAATAGCAATAATATGTGAAAATATTGGTGGTATCTACTGTTGACAGCTGACCTCAGAATGTAAGCATCGACTATCTTAGTATCCTTAGTGTCTCCTAGTCCTATAAGTGCATGTCTTCACAATTTTTGTATTTTACTATTATTTGTTCATTTGATGAAGAATTAAGGACCCTTTCCAAGAAAAGAAGAGTCAAATAATGGAAAATCAACTAAAGTTAAAAACAAAAGATAATGTTAACACCAATATGGATTGTATTCTACATTCAGAATTGAAGAAAATGAAAGCCAGGTGTTAGAAAAGGGAAAGACAAAATTCTTCCTTTATTTGAATTCATTCCCCCACTGAATCTCTTGGGAAACTTGGGGACTCCGGGTTAAGAATCTCACAGATTTAATATGTTTAAGTCTACCTTCTCAGCTAAAATGGGTTTTTCAGAAATCCATAGAGCATGTAGTTGAGAATTAAGCTACTAGGAGATAGTAAATTTATACCTAGAGAAACAGTTAATGGATCATTTAAGTTCAGAGAACATTTTGGTTAATTGCCCAAAACTACTTATCACATTTGTAGTTGTCTATGACATAACTTCTTGTTCATAAATATTCTATAAATTTCAAAGCTGAAAATTAAAAGTTGTCTCCATTATAGGTTGTAACTGTTAGAACTATTAACAATAATAAAAATTTATGAAAACAAAACAATATTAGTTGAACATTTGAATAGTTAAACATTTATCTTACTTTTTAGGACTTTTCCCAAGTACTATAACCATATAAATTAAATAAATAGACACATGTATGTATTCTCATTATAACCCCAGAAGATAAACTATTGTTATCCCAGTTTAGAGATGAAGTTGTAACGGTTAAGTTTACTTTCCCAATATTTCAGGGATAGAAAGTCTCTGAATATAGATTCCATCTTTAGGGTGTTTGACTCTAAATTGTGTTCTTAGACAGTGTGCTTATACACTATCTAGGAATCATTTATCTAATTAGTATACACTATTTTAATAAGTATTAATTATGCTATATGTATACTTCTGCTAGAAACTCAATATCAGCACTTATTTGTTTAATAATTGGTACACTCATCCTGCTGTCACCTCTGGACACATTTGTTCCTTCATCAATATTGTTACTCTGCTAAGTGGTAAAGTGTATTTTTCACTTTACCACTTAACAGCAAGATACCATATTTTATCTGAAACTTTCATAGTTTTTCTGGAATATATTAGGCTATAGCTGATCTCAGAATGTGAGCATCGACTATCTTAGTATCTTTAGTGCCTCCTAGTCCTGTAAGTGCATGTCTTCACAATTTTTGTATTTTACTATTATGTGTTCATTTGATGAAGAATTAGCCATTAAAAGAAAAGAAAAGAAAGCTAAATAATGGAAAATCAATTATAGTTTAAAAATAAAAGATAATATCTTTAGGTTAACTGAGAGCACCAAAACCCCACATTCCCCAGAACACTGATTGTATAATAAGTCATTTATTCAAACACATAGAGAATGCTTACTTCTTAATAGTTTATATCACTGAATATAATTAAGTGACTAATATACATAGAGTTTCATTGCTATAAGTAAAATTTCGAATATTTTGTTTGGAACAAAATATCCCTCTATGTAAAAGCTAAACTTTACTACACAAAATATGTCACAATACAGAATCAGATAAAAGGTATGATCTACAGACTGCCAATTAACTCAACAGTAGAAAGTCAGCCTTTCTGTTTTCCAATTCTTAGTTTAGGATAATTCTCATATTGTAAAAGGCATTTGCATAGTCTAATCCACAGATATTTGCTTTCTGAATATTTTCAGGGCCCTAAGTAGAGGAAAAGAGAAAAAAGTGCTTAATGATCCTTTGAAAAATATAAATAATAAATATCACCTGCTGTTCTTCTTTAAAGAATTAAAATTGATTTTCTCTTTCTGGATGAGAGATGACCTGCCTTCACTGAACACACAACAGCTCCTATCACAAATGATGCTGCAAATTTTGAGTGAAGAAAACAAAATATGGCTTTGGCTGAGAGATTTTTTTCAAGTATTGAACAAAGTTGAAGTCACAAAAGAGTATATAGCTTTCTGACAAGCAGAAATTATGTTGAAAGGCAAATACCTAGTGGAACTGAGAAAGTTCTTCCAAAAGTCTTTTGTCTCTGAGTTTACACTTGAGAATAGCATAAAGCGAAATTTACTGTGGTGTTAGAGATACATGGTGAAGAAAATCTAGCAGACTGTTACCAGGATGACTCATCTGTAGGAATGCAGCTCTTCTATTCTCTCCAGCTTTAGGGGCATGGGTCTGAGTATCCCTCTCTTGAGAGAAAAGTTGCCAAAGAAACCAAAATACATGGCTAAAAGAATCATCTGGATCTATAAACCTTGGCTTTGAGAAAGCCCTTTGGAAATCAGCTAAGAACTAGAGTTTCTAATGCATCCAAGAAGAGTGATTGTCCAAGAGACTCTAGCGATCAAGAATATTTTCTCAAATTATTGATCCTATGTCCTTTCCTTTTATCCCACAAAGTTCCATAAATCTCAGCTTCCGCCTAGAGTTAAAAACTGCAATATATTTAACATTTGAGCTTTTGATGAAGACTTGGGTCATTCTTCTAATGCTGTCCCAATTCTTTTTCCACTGTCTGCTCCATAACAACTGGTAAGTGAAGGAGAATAGCTTTGCATTGTTGTATGAGGTGTGCAACACACATTGTGCTTTACTGCAGTGCCTTACATTCAGGGAAGGTTTTTATCCCTTATTACAAATACATTGTAATTGTTCACTGAATGAAGATATTCCAACTAAGCCCTTTGTCTTGGTGCACAAGGTTGTATTTCTGATGTAGGAATGCCTGGCAAACAGTGCACCCACCTGGCACCAAATAAAAATTACATTACAGAACAAGGAACAAGCCTTGGCCTCTGGCTACCTCTCCAGTACATCTTCCGTCATGCATGATCTGATGATGACAAATAGTGTGTGTCCTTACCAGACTGTGGAGCATGAGTATTCAAGTATTCTTCAGTACCATATGTCTTTGCCTTCTTATTCTCTTTAATAAATTTTTCTGTTTAAAGATTAAAGGTGATTTGAGACATCACTTTACTCCATTGCCTCATTTTACAGATGATAAAATTGAGACTCAGAAGCCTCACATTCAAAAAGTGGTAGATGAGAGTCAGAATTGGAAACCAAGGTCTGACTTATCTAATGATGACCATACTTCCAAAGAAGTGAAGGAGAGGAAAGCAACTTCTCCTCAAGCTGTGTTACAGTCAATAACAATTTGATGAAAAACTCATTCAGTTGACCCTAAATTAGACACTACACAGATATAGAAAGTGATAGCAAGAAGAGAAAAAACAACTCCCACATATATTAAAAAAAGTCTATAACCTTCAAATTGAATATTATTCTTACTTAATTTCCCAGATAAAAGTCATAAAGTATTATAAATCCAAATGACCCTTTCACACCTTTAATGAATCTATAAATATGACTAATATCATTAAAACAAATTTCTCTTGAATGCATTTTTACTGAGCTCCAGCAGTCTCCAACCCATACCCTTACACTGCAGGTAACTACTCTAAAACTTTTGCTGAACTTTATATCTTACTTGATAAGAATTTTTGCATCAATTAATTTTTATAAATACATGCCCTTATGTATATGTGCATACATATTGTGCTCATTTTGTATCACAAATCTAAAAAATCACCAAATTTGATGTTTGCTTTTAAAATTTTTTCTAAAAGTTTACATTTTCTGGATAAGAACCACTATTTTAGTAGAGCTCTTCACTTTCACCACTATAACTAAAAGTGCCTTTATTTTATTGTATACTTTTCATAGAGAGTTCTCTTGGTCATGCTTGACTTGTTTTAAAGCAAGCAGCATGGGGAACTATCTTCCCTATAAAAGTCTTGTGGCCAGTTTATAAGGGCTTGTGGAGACACCCTCAAGACTTCTTTCATGATGGAAGTCCTTAGCTAGACTATCTAAAAGCAAGACATTCTAAAACAACCTAGCTTCTATGATTATCTTCCAACCTCAAAGGAAATGATTTCAGTCCACACTACAGTTCAGATGGGAAGAAATTAACCCCACTCGTCCTCTCTGAACACACACAAAAAAGGAATAATCAGCAAATTTGCATTGGGAGACTTGGCAAGAAGAAGGATATGGCCAAGGCTAAATACCTGGCTGACTGTCATTCAGAGGACACCCTAAAGGCTCATACTTTGTAGATATACCAATAAGTGAGGCTACTGCAACTGGAAATTAGGCCATTGTTTTTCCGAAAATTTTTAACACAAGAGAAGACATCAATACTTTTTGAAAAGGAAAGGAAAGGCCCAGTTTTAGTATTTTATAAAATAGAATAGGTAAAATCTATCAAGAAATGGTACACATGTGTGTAGTCCCCTCTATTTGCCCATAGTGTTTATTTTTTCCTGATATCCTTGCTTTGATATTTATTGCTTCAAATTTAATTTAGATTCCTTCTTATCTTCTCAAAATACACTTTCATCTAAAGATCAAAGTTAATTTTTATTAACTCTCCTCTTATGTAATTAGCATGTATATGATGGTGTTAGAAATATTTACTGGTCAACATCCCCACTGAATTTTAATTTTTAGCAAATCTTCATGATTATCTGGAGCAGGAATAGGATTCTTTTATCCTATCCTGGCTTTATGCTTGATTTTACTGTCCTATGCATTGTTAAAAGTCTGTATCTCACACCAACCTATCACAGGTTCATATCCACTGTGTGCATTCAAGAACTCTCTGGACACCAGTAAAGATTAGGTGAATAGACACAAAGCTGCTGAAAGGTCAATCTGTATTCAGCACACATTTTTTTCCAAGTTCTTTCTTTGGTTTATGTTCAAGAATAAAAGAATAAACAAAACAAACAAAAAGCCAAGAAAGGAAAAGGTTTCTTAATGTTTTCAACTTTTCCAAGAATAAGTTGTTTTGCTTTACTGTAGTTTGAAAATATGTCATTTTGTGAGATTGATCCAATGCTGGGATAAAGAATATGTTCTGAAAATCTCTTTTAGAAAGATTTATAATATTAACCTCAGGCTATTTTAAGTCCCCGTCGATCTTTATGAAAACAGCCAAGAGATCCATTTGTTTTCCGAACAGTAGAAAGTCTCTGTTACCTTTTGTCAACCATGATTGAACAAATGACTTTGGGTCAAAGTGATTCAGTTGTGAAATGCCCTGGGTCCTGCCAGCCCCCTGGAATACAGACTCAAAAAGCAGCCACTTTAGACCTAAGCTGCCCATTGCAGCCAGGGGCTAAATAGTCCCACTCAATTTTTTCTGGGACTAACACCATTGTGTACTATCTTAGGCTCAGGATTAATAGGAATCAGAGCAGTGGCTATGTATTGACACATGACCAGCATGGCTGGTCAAAATCTCTACATTCTATCAAACTACTCAGTATGGTTTTTCATTGTTGTTTTGTTCCTTGCAATCAGTTAATTATGTGATAATTCTACTTAAACACTCAGTTTCTCTGTTTTTTTTATTTTCCTAAGAACCCCAAAGATTTGTCCATATCATGAGTTGGGATAGCAAAAAATCTGATTAGCTCATAGGAACTTGGAATATGTTACTTATTATCCCAACACTATAATCTCATTCAAGCCAGAATTATTTATACCATTATTATTCCCAAATGACTCTTTCAGTTCAGCTTTCCAGTGATTAAGGGCACTCCCCTTCCCTTAAACAAACATGCTGAACTTAATATAATAATAATTATTATTATTATAATAATAATCAGAGGCTGGCACTGTGGCATAGCAGGTAGAGCTGCCGCCTGTAGTGCCATATGGGCATCCATTCGGGCACCCATTTGAGTCCCTGCTGTTCCATTTCTGATCCAGCTCTCTCCTATGGTCTAGGAAAGCAGTGTAAGATGGCCCAATTGCTTGGCCCCTGCACCTGTGTGGGATACCAAGAGGAAGCTCCTGGCTCCTGGCTTCAGATCGGTGCAGCTCCAGCCATTTCTGCCATTTGGAGAGTGAACCAGAGGATGAAAGACCTCTCTCTTTTACTCTCTCTACCTCTGCCTCTCTGTAACTCTACCTTTCAAATACATAAATAAATCTTAAAAAAAGTCACTAGCAGGCTGTACATATGTCACAATAAACCATTTCTTCTGTTGCTTCTCCACATTGTGTCTCCTATATCCTTCTGCCAGAACTCCACTGTGCACATACACACACATGCACACATGTTCATGCACTCACATGCACACATACACATACTGCCTTCTGTTTCAAGTCCAGCAGTTTGCAAGCTCAGGACCCTTTATGGTCTGATGATTTTTGCTTTTATTGTTTTGTTTTTTTGGCCAGATCCAAGAGGGTAAGGAACCTATCTTCTTCTCTTGTTCTTCAGAGAATCATGCATATATCAGTGCTTGACAAACCTTTTTTTCTGCTGTTCTTACTGATAATTAACAACATTCTTCAGAAGCATTCTCCAAGCACTTAAAAAAATTATTTCCATTTATACCCAGAGATGCAAGTATCATTACTGACACACATGAGGCAAGAAAAATTAAATACTGTGTGTTTTGGTGAGTTACCTGAAATTTGCAATAAATAAGCAACAAAAATAAAAGAAAAATAATTTGGATATCTATTCTTCCCTTTCCTAATATTTCCAATTCTGCTCAATTCAATTTTATAATTAAATGAAACATTATGCGCAATATTTTCCAAGGTGCTATAGAGGGAATAAAAAAATGATCTAATCTACTTTCTCAAGGAAGAAAAAATTGGAAGATACAAAGGTAAACAACAATTGGGTAACAACTTATTTCAACTTAGAGTGTATTCAGGCAGTACAACTATGTAAAAAATATAGTGCTAAAATATGAGGGATGCAAATAGTAATAAAACATACCCTGTGCTTGTAGAAAAGCATTTTGAGAATATATGATTGTTTATAGCCCTAGTCTGTGCTGTTGAGAAACAATATTTTTTTTCTTCTTACTATTTTTTGAACTCTTTACTTAGTGTAGGTCTAATCTTATGAGTTAAAGTGAACTGAAAGTAGGTCATTGTTAAACTTAAGAGAGGGAATAAGAGGAAGGAAGAAGAAAAGTAAGAGTGTGGGCAGGAGAGAGGGTGGAGCTGGAAATGTCACTATGTTTCTAAATTTGTATAAATGAAATATATGAAATTTGTATGCCTGAAATAAAATTTTTCAAGCACTTTAAAAACCCTATAAAAGGAAAATAAAATCAAAATATAATAAAAAATGGTAAGAAAACTCGAATCTTCAGTCTGCAATAGGTCTTCTTAAGTGGCAAATAGAATACATTGAAGCTAACAGTAGGTTCTTAGTAGGAGACAAGTATCAGAAAAAGTTTTGGAGAATATGTGGCAATTGTAGATTTTAAAATGCAGTATTTTAGCAACAGAATGAATAACAGGTTGAAAAATGGGGAGAAATAAAACTTAGACCTTGGGGAAGACAGGTCAAATCTGAAGTGGGAAGATGCACTATTTTTACTAAGTCAATAGGAGAATGACAAAGGCCAGGATTAGAGGAATAATAATAGAGTTATAGAATAAGGAATGAAGTAGTCATCTAATAAAGTAAATAAAAAAGAGGACAAAGAGAAAGGAAATTTGTCGGGAGTTTCTGCTGACCATTTCTAATTGCCAGACTATTGTGTTAACTAAGGTCAAGAAGAGAGTTGTTGGCAAACATTTCAGAGAGAAGTTAGATTTAAGCATAATTTTGAATTATGGACAAGGATTGATGCATGCAAGTATTTCCTCAGCCTCTACAGTTAGCATTCAATTTCTACTGAAACATTGTTCTCTTATGACTTAAAGACATTTGCAGATTATCTTCAAATTTAACTCAGTTAAGTCTGTTTTTAAGGATTTCCATTTAATGATAAATTAAGTTTTTTGTATTTCACTTCTCTACACATCTCCCACAGTAATGATTAGACTTCTTTTGACCCTCTTCCAATATTGATATACCTCCTGAAATTATGTAGCTCTTGAGAGGCTTATTACTAGGAACTGATAGAAACATGCTATTGATATATTTATGATTTTTTTATGAGATAGGCACTGTTCCAAACTCTTTAATGTTATTAATTCATGCTATGTTCATAACAACACATCAAGATAGATAATGTTAATATTCCCAATTGAAAAAATGAGAAACTGGCAGATGATAAGCCTCAGTAACGTTAATAAGATCTCTCAAGTAGAAAATGACAGGACTTGAACTTCTAAACACTAGAACATTCTATCAGCAATTCCATAGGTTATATATTCCTTTTATTGTCTTAGTCAAATAGGTTTGAATGCAATGACTATAACTATTTCCTTTGAAATTAAACTTGGGGCTAGGGTGGAAGGATATAGATATCAGTCCAGTTTCATGAAAATAAATGGAAATTTGAGTATCTATTCTTCAAAATGGAAAAAGAGCCTAAAAAATTTTTAAATGACAATAAGCAAGAATTAATACATAGGAAAAGACAATTGGGGCAATTGCTTAACAATGCAAATAGATATATAAGGAAAAATTTAACTGCAAATTCAGATATGAATTGTCCCTAGTCATTCCACAATATTTCAATGCATTTGCTCAAAAATGAAGCTCTCAGACAAGGTGATTAAAAACTTGATCACTGATCTGCTTCTTCACTGAACTCCATATATAGATAATTAAATCAAGGTTGAAAATAGATGCTGTCCCAGCAGGAAAATTAGGATTCTATTAGGCAAAGAGAATGGATGTTAACAAAGAAAAATTGACATTACCACTAAAAATTCCAGTAATTGAATCTCTTTGCTGTAGTCATGTTTGAAATAAAAATAAGATTATCCAAAACATTCAGAAAAAAATCAGAATTCATTATTCTTTAGTTTCAGGACAAATTACTTATTTATTTTTACATTCTTCACATTACTCTACATTGTTCATGTGTTCCCTTACTTAAGCTGCTATTATAGTTTATACCAAGGTTTAAACTAGTAGTTTATAATTTTGCTAGCTGAACAAACTTTTCCATATTTGGCTGTTGAAGGAGTCTCAGGATATCTAAAATAGTGAAACCATACAGTGTGAGTTCCTATCACAAAGGGATCAAACATGAAATCAACAACAACAACAATAAAATAAAACAAAAAAACTGTCAAATTGACACATTTAGATTTGGTTATTGTTTATCATCCTTGTCTATACTACTGCAAAAGTTTTTTTTTTTTTTGAAATCTTTAGTGAGGGATTGAGCATGTGATTATAAAGTAAATTGAAAGTATGACATAGTAAAAATTGAAAGAAAAAATAAATGAAATAAGGAGGATGGTGACAGTGTGGAGAGTATATTACGTGCTTAAAATTGTATATATGAAATACATGAAATGTGTTCTGTTTATATAAGTGAAAACAACCAAATCAATATCGGGAAAATAATAATAAAATTTTAAATTTATTGAAATTGAATAACATACTTCTAATAATTTATGGACCAAAGAGTAAGCATTAAGTGAGATAAAAACTGATTTAATTGAATAATATTAAAGAGTAACATCTTGAATCATATAGAAGTGAGCTAAAAAAACTAAATCACTGCCAGTACTATGGTGCAGTAAGTTAATCCTCCGCCTGCAGCATCCGCATCTCATCGGCACCGGTTCGAGTACTGGCTGCTCCTCGTCAAATTCAGCTCTCTGCTATGGCCAGGGAAAGCAGTAGAAGATGGCCCCAGTGCTTGGGCCCCCGCACCTGTGTGGGAGACCCTGAAGAAGCTCCTGGCTTCAGATCAGCTCAGTTCCAGTGATTGTGGCCATTTGGGGAATAAACTAGCAAATGGAAGGCCTTTGTCTCTCTCTCTCAATGTCTGTAAATCTTTCTTTCAATAAATAAATAAAAATCTTAAAACAAACAAACAAAAGACACACTGGGCCCAGCGCTGTGGTGTAGTGGGTAAATCCGCCGCCTGCAGTGCAAGCATCCCATGTGGGCTCTGGTTAAAGGCCCAGCTGCTCCACTTCCAATCCAGCTGTCAGCCATGGCCTGGGAAAGTAGCGGAAGATGGCCCAAGTCCTTGGCCCCTGTGCTGTGTGGGAGACCTGGAAGAAGCTCCTGGTTCGTGATGGCCAATTGAGGAGTGAACCAGCAAATGGAAGACCTCTCTCTCTCTCTCAGCCTTCCTTCTCTCTGTGTATAACTGACTTTCAAATAAATAAATAAATCTTTAAAAAAAATTGCTAAAGCAGATACTTAAAATACAACATTTAAATAAAAAAAAAACAGATTTCAAATCAATAATGTAATATCCTACATTAACAAACTGAAAATGAGCAAAATAAATCCAAGGCAAACAAAAGCCAAGAAATAAACAGTACAAGTCAATGAATTTCAAACAAAAATAATACAGAAAATAAACACAGCAAAGCTAGCTTTTTGAAAAGATCCATTAAATTTGACTAACTTAACAAGATTGACAGAGAAAAAAATGCTAACACAAACTACCAATATCAGAAATTAGAAAGGCTCTTCATTGAGAGCGATAAAGACAGCTAAAGGATGACAAAGGAAAACCTTGAACAAAATAAAAATCTGACAACTTAGATCAAGTATACCAATTTCATGAAGAGCACAAACTATAAAAATTCACCTAATACAAGACAAATAATTAGAATATGCAAATAAAAAGTGAAACTCTTAAAAGAGGGATCCCAAAGTACAGATTGCTTCGCTGAAGAATTCCATCAAATGCTTAAAGAATTCGTAGGGATTGCACATAATCAGTTCCAGAAAAGAGAAAAGGTAAGCTATTTAGCTTCTTTTAATGAAAGTGATATTATTCTAATACTAAAATAAGAGAAAGACAATAAATAATGAAAAAGTTATAAATCAAGATCCCTCATAAAAATTATCATAAATGTCCTCTACAAAATATGATTTAATTTCATGCAGTAATATATCACAACTAAGTAGTATTTTTTTCCAGGGATTCAAGGATACATGACTTGTTCAGTATTCAGAAAATAAAAATGTCAATGCAATCTACTTTATCAGTAGGCAGACCAAATTAAAAAACATGCGTATTAAATGTCCTATCAAGTGCAATAAGGCAGAAATAGAAATAAATAACACACACATTTGAAATGAGTTGTCTGTATTTGCATTTGACATGATAACCCTTACAGAGTATTTTAGATAATTAAAAAAAGAACCTTCAGTACTAATAAATGAGTTCAACAAAATTATATGATACAGGATCTAGACAGAAAAATTAATAGAGTTTCACAAACTGTCAAGGAATATGCAGGATCCTAATATAGTAAATTTCCCTTTCAATTCCTAAAAACAATATGAAACACATAGGTGTAGATTTAAGAAAACATAAGGGGGACTTGCATACTGAAAACTACAAAAATACAGGTGAAAGAATTAAATAAATGAAGGGATTTAACAATTAAAAATAACAACTCTTCATACGTTTATTTCTAAGATTTTCTTTCCTTTTTATGTTTAATTATGAAGACACAGTTGAAGAAAGAAAAGAAGGCAGAGAGGGAAGGGGAGAGACAGAAAAAGAAGGGGAGGAGGAGGGAGTGCATCCCCATCCACTGATTAAATCCCCAAATGCCAGCAACAATTAGGAATTGATTCAGCCAAAGCCATGAGTTAGAATGCAATCCAGATCTTCAACATGACTGACAGAATCCTAGTTACTTGAACCATCACTGCTGCCTCTGGGGAACACAACAGGAGCCAGGAATCACAAGCTGGAGCCAGGAATACGATCCAGGTACTCTGATATGTGATGTGGGCATCCTAACTGTTAAATTAAATGCTTTCTCCTTCATCTTTATGTTTATTATAATTTCTATCAAAATCCTAGTATAATTTTTTCAAATAAATAAGCTCATTTTAAAATATATATGGAAAGGCAAAGGAACTATCATCAATACAACTTTGAAAAAGAGAAAAAAAAATCAGAAGAATCACTCTACCAAACTTTTATACATACATTATAGTTATAATACTACACTGTGCTATTCTTATTTTTTGACATAGATGCAGAAAGAATTCATTAGAAGTAGGATATTCTTTTTCAATGAATAGAAATCAGTCAGATGTCCATAAACATAAATAAATAGAATGATTGAATCAATCTCCACCTAAATATCACATTGAAGCACCAGTGTATTAAGCCAATCCTTGCAACACTGGTATTCTATAAAAGAGTGCTGAGTTGAGTCCTGGCTACACTGCTTCTTTGATCCAGCTTCTTGCTAAGGCACCTGAGAAGGCAGCAGATGATGGATCAAATACTTGGAACCCTGTCACCCATTTGGGAGACCCTGAGCAGCATTTCTGTCTCCTGGCTTCATCCTGGCACAAAACTGGCAGTTACAGACATTTGCAGAGTGAAAGAATGTACAAAAGATGCCTTTCTTTGTCTCCTGTTTCTCCTCCTCACCTTGTCTTGCTTTTCAATTAAAAAAAAAAAAAAAGATTCTTTTTTTCAAAAAATTTCTTGTATGGATTTGTATGGCCTTTTTTTCTATAGTAGCATTGATCTTCTGGAATATGTTGGTACATTTTTTATACTTCTCTGTTTCCTGAAAAACCTGTCAGAAATTGGTATAATTTCTCCTTTAAACATTTTATAGAATTTATCCTAGGATTTTAGTTGTGGGTTCATTGCCTAAGGAAATACTTTGAATTAGTGTTGAAATGTCTTTAGTTTTTTTTTTTTTTTGTCTGTTCAGATTTTCTATCCCTTTTGAGTCAACTTTATTATCTAAGTCTTTAGAAAATTCTTAATTTTACCCAAATTATCAACTTGGTTGACATAAAGTTGCTCATGTCACTTCCTTAAAATCTTTTTAGTTTCTGTAGGACCCTTAGTGGTGTCTCCTTTTTCCTTACTGATTTTTGTTATTTATGCCTTCACTCTTTCTGCCTCATGAAATTTTATTTTTTACACAAACAACTTCATATATCTTCTGAATCATTTTGGTGTTTCAAAGATTTCTACTTGGAACTTCATCATTTTCTTCCTTTTCATTCTTTTTGGATAAAGGTTAATCTTCTTTTTCTAGTTTGACAAATGAAAACCTGTGCAATTGATTTGAGAATTTTTCTTTTACACACCTTTGCAGTTCTAAATGTTCTTTCATTAAATGGGTTTGCTGCATTCCATAAATTCTAATACAATTAGACTTAAAATACTTTCAAGAGTTTGTCCCTTGTAATATCTTATTTGAACCACTGCTTGCTCACAAGTTAGTAGTTTAGAAACTTTTCTATTTCCTTCTGTTTTTATTTCTAATTTTTGTTCATTATGGTTTAAGAAAATCCCTGTCATCATTTTAATCCTTACATATTTGTTAATGTTTATCATATGGTCTAAGGTTTGATCTGTTCTGGATAGTATTTGAAAAGAATATATATTTTCTCTTGTTGGTTGAAATAAACTATAGAGATCAAATTATGATTCAAGTTTTCTAGAACTTTCTTAATTTTCTAAATATTTATATCATCAATTATTTTAAAAAATAAGTTGAATTATATAATGATTATTATTGAATAGCCTATTTCTCTTTTTTTTATTCTGTTAGTTTCTCCTTCATTTTTAGGGATGTGTTGTTAATTACATTTGTTTATAATTGTTATACCTTCTTGATGCATTGGTACGTCATTGATCTTAGTGTCCTTTTTCCAAGATACATCATTAATCTCATGAAGTCTTTAACATTACTACTAGTAGCTAGTAGACATATTCAAAAGGATTAATAAGTAAGTAAAGATATGTTCCAATATTTTCACTTTATATATATATATATATATATATATATATATATATATATATATCTGTATGCCAAGAACTATCTTATAAACTAGATTTGTTTATTCTATATGTCTTTTTGCTGAAATTTTGTCTTTACTAATGGTACAAATATTCTTCTTTATTAATTAACTATATTCAGCACTTTCCTTAACACTTTATATGATTGCTAATATTTTATATCACTATATGTTCTTAGCAAGCAACACATTTAGTGTTTGGCTTAAGACTTACCATTTTGTAATGCGTAAGTTTCCTGTATTTCCTGCTTTCTCCCCTAAATATGGACATGAGGACTGAGCCATCATCACTTATCTTTGGGTTTACAAATGGGAAACAAAAGGAAATACAGGCAAAATACAGATGTAAGGATCATGCATGCATGATTTAGTGTGAAAATCTACGGTTAGGCCGACGCCACGGCTCAATAGGCTAATCCTCCCCCTGCGGGGCCAGCACACCAGGTTCTAGTCTCGCTCAGGACGCCGGATTCTGTCCTGGTTGCCCCTCTTCCAGGCCAGCTCTTTGCTGTGGCCTGGGAGTGCAGTGGAGGATGGCCCAAGTTCTTGGGCCCTGCACCTGCATGGGAGACCAGGAGAAGCACCAGGCTCCTGGCTTCAGATCAGTGCAGTGAGCCTGTCCCAGTGTGCTGGCCACCGTGGCCATTGGAGGGTGAACCAACGGCAAAGGAAGACCATTCTCTCTGTCTCTCACTCTCTCACTGTCCACTCTGCCTTTAAAAAAAAAGAAAGAAAGAAAGAAAAAGAAAAAAGAAAATCTACCTTTATATTTTCTATTTAGGTCTCTATCACATGCATTCAAATGTAATTTCTAACTGCTACAAATGAAGGTTGTGGTGTTGTTGATGAAGAAAAATCTCTTCTACATATCTACTCCTACTGACACAATGAAGAAAAAAATGAAAAAAAAATATACAGTTGTCTCAAGTTCTGGAGTCATTAAAGCTAACATACCACTTATTTTTTTTTCCAAACACTGTCTCACCAGTGAGCCCAAAACATATTTTGGCATAGTTGCAGAAAGCTCATCTTTTCGCATCATTTAAAGGCTATGCACTTTGAGTCTTACAAAAGAGTGATTAAGAACAGTGGCCCTATATTGGATTGCCAGAGGAGGTCACCTTTTCCATGGCATTATTCATGAAATGCAAATTTATAAAGGGACATATTCACTTTCAAAAAATTTTCCTAGAAATGCTGACCTTCAGTCTCTGTTGAGCACCAATTTTCCCTGAATATTTGCTATTGCCAATGTGCTGCATTTCAACAGTGATTTCTATGACCTTAAAACAGCCTTTACTGTCCTGGAACTGCTGGCTACTCAGCAGATACTGAGTCTGTCCTCAACTCTAGATGCTCCAATGATGCCACATCTGCACTTTCAGCTAGCTCCTGCTGACTTTTTTTTTTTTTTTTTGCCTTTTTTTTTTCCTTTCCAGGACTGGTTAAAAACATTGTAAGGCCATCACAAAACACATCAAACACCGGAGTTAGAGGAAAGGTTTATTGTTGGATGAGGGAAGCCCAATGGGCCGGGTGATAGAGTTAGAGAGAGAAAGATCAGGAGAGAGGGCACATGGGCGAGAAACAGGTCCTATTATACCTTTGCAGGGAACAGGGCAATAGGAGCAGCAAATCCCATTAGAGTGGGTGTGGAGCTGACACCTGTGGTTGGGCCATCTTGTGAGCTGGCTTCTAGCAATAGCAGTGGGGGCTAGAGCCTAGGATGGTGTCCGGGACATAGATCTTGCTACAGATAAGACCTGTGCCAATTTAATAACAAACATGACCACATTAAGTTTTCCCATAAAGGTCTCAGAATGGAGTAATTCTTTAAAACTCTGAATCTACCTTTAATTGCTAATTGATTGCAGTGAGCAAGGAATCTAGAAGTGTTCAGGAAGGTACAGTTTCCTCACAAAGGCATGCAGTCAGCAGTTCACCAGTGACTGCTAACATATATAACATACTTGTATAACTATTTCAATGCCTACTTGTTTAGGGCATTTAAATAATCTATCTTGCATTATCTTCCTAATTATACTCTCAACCTGATCCCCTCAAAAGAGACATCTGAATAAAAGTTAACTACTACCTCGGCAGATGAAAAACTTGATTAGCTCTAATGGAAAGAGGGGAGCACTGTTGACATTTCTTACTTCCAGTTCTTGCATGGCAATAAGGCATAAGGACTGATTTATCAAAGAGAGTGTGCCCATCAAGCATGAGCAAGACCGAGAGAGAAAGTTCACATTACACAAAATGAGCTGCTAATTTCTTTTCCATTTCACTGACAATGTGCTCTATGAGTTCAGAGCAGCTGGGATGAGAACAATGGATGTTCCCAACCTGTGCTCCATTTAACTTCTGCAACTCTACAAGGTCAAATGGAAAAGGGAGATGAAAAAAATAAAAGATTTCTCTTTTAGTGCCTCCCTCCCTACCCCTCTCTGCCTCTTTTTCTCCCTCCCTCCCTTCCTGATTTGTAGTAAGGCAAAGCCAAAGGACTGAGGGATTTTCTGAAGAACATTTTTGGTGTCTTTAAATAAATTCCCGTTTCTAACTTCAGGTCTTTGCAAAGGCTTGGATGCCATTCTTCTGTCATTTCTACCATTAACTTCATGTGATTCATAAAGAGTGGGTTTCACTGCTATGAGTATGTGTGTAGTATGGCATATATGTTTAAGGACATACATGCAAAGTCTGCTGCCTAAAAATGAATCTCAAGTGATATACTGTGCATTGATTGCACAGCTACTGCCAAAGAATGTAAAATTCTTATTGCAATTAGCAATGCACACCTAGAAAGTATTACTGTTCAGTATTCTTCCATATACCTCCACATCACCAGATGGTAGAGTCCTTTCAAATATAGGCAGCACGGTTTTTTATTTTGTTTTGTTGTATGTAACAGTTGCCCTTTGATACGCTTCACATAACTCAGATCTCAATCAGCACATTCTTGTGACATTATGAGTAGTGGTGGGAAGCAGAAAAACTAGGAATGTGAACAATTATTTACCAATACCATTCTTCTAAGTTTGCAGGACCACCTCCCAGCAAATTCATTTCAGATTTCCTTTGCCACCATTGCACATATGTCATTAAATTCTGGGAAAAGTGAGGTTAGGAATCTGCTTATGAAAAATGTAGCCATTGCTAAAATATTAGAAACCTATCATTCTTTCCAGAATTTTGTATTTTAGATTCAAGGTTAGAAGATGAAATGACTTTGATATTTCAGCAGTGAGTAACATGTATTTGGTGTAGTCATTTAGATGCTGCTTCATGTGCTTCCCTCTTCCCCATTCTGTACCAGAATACCCAAGTTCAGCTCTAGCTCTGTTTTCATTTCCAGTTTCCTGGTTTTTTTTTTTTAATTTTTATTTATTTATTTTTCCACAAGCAGAGTGGATAGTGAGAGAGAGAGACAGAGAGAAAGGTCTTCCTTTTTGCCGTTGGATCACCCTCCAATGGCCGCTGAGGCCGGCGCATCACGCTGATCCGAAGCCAGGAGCCAGGTGCTTCTCCTGGTCTCCCATGCGGGTGCAGGGACCCTAGGACTTGGCCCATCCTCCACTGCCTTCCTGGGCCATAGCAGAGAGCTGGCCTGGAAGAGGGGCAACCGGGATAGAATCTGGTGCCCCAACCAGGACTAGAACCCGGTGTGCCGGCGCCGCAAGGTGGAGGATTAGCCTGTTGAGCCACGGCTCCGGCCTACCAGTTTCCTGTTAATGCACATCCTGGGAGGCAATGGTGATAGATCAGGTAGTTGGGCCCCTATTATTGATGTGGGAGGCTTGGCTTGAGTTCTGAGTTCCCAGCTTTGATCTGGCCAAATCTCAGCTGTTAAGGGCATTTGGAGAATAAACCCCTGGACAGATTTTTCTTGGGTGTGTCTATCTCTACCTTTCTCTCTATATCTCTGCCTTTTCAAAAACTAACTAATTTTCTTAAAACAGTTTTTAAAGGATGATTATGATGTTTTTTAAAGTATGATTTTCTTTTGAAGAAAATGAATAAATTTCATAGTAACATATTGCAATAGTGTTCAGCTGTGCATTCTTGTTTACATAATGGAAACAAAGTTAAAGGAAAAATATACGTTAATTTTGTAATAAGGCTGTTTTCTATCATTTACCTTTTTAATATTTTGCTATAAGATCAGTATGTTTAAAAATAAGTTATGTTTTTGCCATTTCTCATTTTTCTAAATTTATATTCTGTTTTTCCTTAGGAATGTCCCAGTTTTAAGCACAGTATGCGAGTTGAACTTCTTTTTTCTTTGAAAGACAAATATTTCTCACATTGTAATCCCACTTGGCTTGATATATAAATCATGCTCTTTGTTTTAAGATTCCATACAGGAGCTGGTGCTGTAGGTTAAGCATCTGCCTGCCATGCCAGCATCCTATATGAGCACAATTTGAGTACTGACTGCTCCATTTTTGATTCAACTCTGCCCTGATGGCCTGGGAAAGCAGTAAAAGATGGCCCAAGTGCTTGGGCACCTGAATCCACATGGGAGACCCAGAAGCAGCTCCTGGCTCTTGCCTTGGATAGGCCCTGTTCTGGCTGTTGTGACCATTTGAAGAGTGAACCAATGGATGGAAGACCTCTCTCTCTCTCTCTCTCTCTCTCTCTCTCTCTCTGTTTATCTCCATCTCTGTCATTAACTCTGCCTTTGCCTCTCAAATAAATAATTAAATATTTTTAAAAATCCCATACAATGGTTGGCACTGCGGTGTAGTAGATTAAGCCTCAACCTGAGGCCCCATCATGCCATATGAGCATTTGTTCAAATCCTGGATGTTCCTCTTCCAATCCAGCTCCCTGGTAGTGCACCTGGGAAAGTGGCAGAAGATGGCCCAAGTTCTTGGGCCCCTGCACCAACAAGGGAAATATGGAAGAATCTCCTGACTCCTGGCTTTGGATTGGCCCAGCTCTGACCATTATGGCCATTTGAGGAGTGAATTAGCAGATGGAAGACCTCTCTCTCTGTCTCCCCCCAACCCCGCCCCATCTCTCACTCTCTTACTCTGTAACTAGGCCTCTCAGATAATTATGTAAAACTTTAAAAACATCTCATACAAACAATTCCCACTTACCTTCCTGCCCATTTGAGTGGTATAGATGGTCCTTTCCTTGGGCTTTTACTTTATTCATATCTAATCATAATCTAAACATGTTGCACAAAACAACTGTTTAGTTATTCCTAGTTAACTGTTTAGTTATTCCTCTCCCATATCAGGGGCTAGGACAATGAATCATGAATGACCTACCATTATGTCTCCGCCATGTAGGAAAACTCTTCATACACAGAAACGTTTCAAAATATTTACCAAATGAGTGACCATCTATATGGCATCTAGCTATCTTTTTTTTTCTTTGTAAATATTTATTTATTTATTTGAAAGAGTTACACAGAGAGAGGAGAGGCAGAGAGAGAGAATCCACTGGTTCACACCCCAATTGGCTGCAAAGGCCAGGCTAGCTATCTTTTTCATGTTAATCATTTGCCAATTGAAAAGCTTGCTTTCAAAAAGACATATTGCCTACTAAACATATATACTTCTAAATCTTAAATTTTCATCCCATACATTTTTGTACCCTAATTAAGGTAAAATGAAAAGATTTTAAAAAAAAAAGTATGGAAAGAAAAAAGAAGGAATGCATGAAGGCAAGAAAGCAGGCAGGAAAAGATGGAGAGAGGGAGTTAGTGCAGGAGGGAGGAAGAAAATATCATTAAGTGCTTTGAACTGTAAACTAAAAAGAAAAACAGAAAGTGTAGTATATTTACATAAGGGAATATCATTTAACAATAAAAATAATGAAATACTATCACTTGCAGCAAAATGATTGGAAAAAGAAGACATTATGTTGAGTGAAATAAGCCAAGTACCTCTTTTTCCTCTTAGATGCAGGAGCTAAAAGCAAGCAAACAGTTAACCAAAATCTGAATCTCATTACAGAATGTTGATTAGTAGAGGTTGGGAAAGTGGGAGGGGTAAAAGGAATTTACATTAAAAAATAGAGGAAGCTATGCATCGTTCATTATTTGTGACAAATGTTAATAGGGGAAATAGGGTGATGAGCATATGGGAACTCATTGTCATACCACTTCACATTTTTTATTTTGAAAATTTAAAATTAATAATAATGATAAATTAAGAATTAAGATAATGCACATTATAAATGTAATTTTTTCTAGCCCCCACCAAGTAGCAGAATCAGTAAATTTTCTTCTACAAATATGAATGGATAAACATGGTCAGATTATTAAATTAAAGGAAAAAATGTATGCCTTCAGAATATCACAGCACACCTTTTAGGAACAAACCACACAAAATTGTGTATGTTCTGTATTTCATTAAATCTAGCAGTCATCTATTGCAAGATATATCCTAATTCAGAAACAATATGATGGGGCAGGGGGGATGTATCTAAGGACCAACAAAATACAATCTCTCTCTCTCTCTCTCGCTCTCTCCCTCCCTCCCTCCCTCCCTCCCTCTCTCTCACTCTACCCTTCTCTTTCTATTTCTTTCCCCTCTCTCCCTCCATCTCTCTATTCAAAAATGAGATGTAAGGGATCATTTGAGCATATGTATTTTAAGAATGGATGAATTTGAACAAAATTATTTTATCTAAATTTTTGAATTATTATGCAATACTTGTACATTCTTATGAGATTCTGTGCATTTTCCACACAAACAGTGTAAGTCAATCACATCAGGCTATGAACCTTCATATTTCCATATCTTTTCTTTGTATTGGTAACTTACTTACTAGCTTTTCTCTTCCAGTTCTGTACAAAGTCAATAATATATTATTTTGAACTAAAGTCACCCAACTGTGCTGAAGAAAACTATAACTTGTTCCTCCTCTCTGTGTTTTGGTACTGTTTGTCTAACATCCCTCTACCTACCTGTTTTCTCTCCACCCACCTTTCCCAATCTCCAGTAACTACTACTCCAAGTTCAAATTGCCTCTTTGATTTTATCTTCCACATACAAGAGAAAATATATGGAATTCTTCTTTCTAAGTGCAGCTTATTTCATTTAACAAAATGATGTCTACCTCAATTCATTTTGGTGCAAATGTCACAATTTCATTCTTTTTATGGCTAAACAATATTCTGTTGTCTATCTATACCACATTTTAACCCATTCAACCATTGACAACCAGTTTGATTATATATTTTAGCTGTTATAGATAACACCACAAAGAACATAGGAGTACAGATATCTTTTCATGTGCTGATTTCATTTTTTTAAATATATTCCCAGAAGTGGGATGACTGGATTAATTTGTGTTCCCACTGACAGTATATAAAGGCTCTCTTTTCTCCATGTCTTCATCATTTGCCACTTTTTGGTTTTTTTTAAGAATATTCACCCTAACTGGAGTGTAATAATTTTGAACTGTACTTTCCAAATGACTAGTGATTTTGAGGATTCTTTTCATGGGTTTGCTGGTCATTTGTGTTTCTTTAGAGAAATGTACTCTCAAATCACTTGGCCTTTTTCATATTTTCTTAAATTATTAGCAATAATTGTACTTACTTATAGGGCTACAGAGTGAGTTTTCCATCATATTTACAATGTGAACTGATTAGATCAGGGTAATTAGCTCATACTGAATTGTTTGGGTTTTTTTGGGCTGGTGAGCTGTTCTGTGTTTTTTATATATTCTGGATATTAGTCCTTTGTCAGAGGGATAGTTTAAAAATATTTTTCCACTGCGTCAGTTATCTATTCACTTTGATGATTGTTTACTTTGCTGTGCTGAATCTTCTTAGTTTCATATAATCATCTGCTGTTTCGTTCTCCAAAAGGCCACAACAACCAGGTATGGGCCAGGCTGCAACTTGGAGCTAGGAACTCCATTCTGATCTTCCATTTGGGTGTCAGGGGTATAAATACTCTGGTCATTTTACACTGCTTCCCAAGGCACAGTAGCAGGAAAGTGAATCAGAAGTAGAGCTGCCTGGACTCAAACTCACACTCTGATATGTAATGCTAGCATCACAATGTGGCTTAAGCTGTTACCAAGACTCTAGCTCTGGATGGCTTTTATCTCTTTCTCTTGCTTAATAGCCCTTGCTAAAACTTTCAGTACTGTGTTCTACTTCTAGTGGAATTTAAACTCTCACATATTTTCATGATTACTGTTATCTATTTTTTGCTTCAGTTTGTAGGACTCCCTTAATTTTTCTGAGACAGGTCTGGGAATGATGAATTGCCTGTTTTGTTTGTTTGGAACAGTCTTCACCTATTTGTATCTGAAAGACAACTTTGCTAGGTAGTTTTCTTGATTGACCGTTACTTTCTTTTGGAACATAGAATACAATATTTCATTTCATCCTAGCCTGAAAGATTTCTGTTGAATTGTCTGATACAATTGAAAAAAGAGTTCCCTTGTAAGTGACCTAGTACTTTTTCTTTGCCAATTTTATAATTATCTCTGTATAGAGTACTCTGAGAATTTGACAATAATGTGTCATGGTGAAGATATTTTTTGGTCATATGTAATTGTGATCCAATGGGCCTCCTGTACCTGGATGTCCTTATCTTTCTCCAGATTGGAGACGTTTTCAACCATGATTTCATTGAGTAGTTTTTATAAGCCTCAATTTCTTTATTTTCCCTCAGGACTCCCTATAATTAAAATTTTTTCATGTAATGTTATACAAAAGATCTTGGAGGTTGTCTTCCTTCTTCTTTATGTGTATTTATTTTGTCTTACTGGAATATGTCTAAAGACTTATCTTAAAGTTCATACATGCTTCTCTTTGATGGTGTTGGCATTTGGTGTTGAGGATTTCAACTGTATTTTTATTTGATATATTTAATTATTCATTTCCAAGCTTCTATTTGTTTCTTTTACAAGAGCTCTATCTCTTCTAAATTGCTCATTCATATCATACACTGATTTTCTGGTCCCTCTCGACTGTTTTTCTGTATTCTTTTACACCTCTTTGAAGATTTGTGTTATCATTTTTTTTGAATTCTTCATCAGGCATTTCATCAATATCCTTTTTTTTATAGACTGTTTCAAAGTATTACTTAGTTCCTTTGGGACATGATATTGTCTTCCTTTTTCATGCTTCCTGTGTGCCTATGTTAATGTAGTCTTATATATCTTTGTCCACAGAAATTGATGATAGTGGCAGTAAGGCTGTGTCATGTTCCCATCACACTCAACAGTGTTTTACTGGGTCTTTGTAGCAACCTGTAGAGCAGGATCCAGAGTCACAAGGGCACTGACTCTCAGTTCATTGTGAGTGGGGTTGCGGGGCACCATCCAGGAGTCCTGGCAGGGTTTCTCGCATTAGCATTGATGGGATCATGATCAGAATTGCAATAGTGCCAGTTCAAACCTGGTGGGAGCCCATGAGACTCCACAATGCCCGTTCTCGATTTCTGTGTGATGTCTTGCCATCCAGTTAACTTTTCTTTTCTCAAGCAATTAATTGTTCTGTGATATTCTACCTGAGGTGGACAAATGGCTCTGCCAAATACCCACTATGAAAATTTGCAGAGGAATGCAGAAGTCCTTTAGCCACCTACATCAACATGCTAGATCAAACCCAGAGTCCACGCTCTGCTGACACCCAGACAGCACTGAGTAGGGCCCAGATATACTTTTGCTTTGGGCTTTCTGATGCTGAGGTAGATTTGTAGCCTGAGGCCTCTGAACCCAACCACATGTGATGATTGCCCAGATATAAGTTAACTTCACCAGTGCCAAGATTTTCTTCTTGGAATGGGGCAGGTACAGGAATTCCATTCACAAGCACTGGCCAGGAATAATTCATATCTGCTTAATTATGGTTTCAACAGATCCAAAGGCAGCTCTGTTTTCAGTTTGGTGACCTACTCTCCAGTGATTGCAATCCTCCTGTTTATTGTCTGGCCATGGTTGAGGTAGGGTGGTGAAGGTATTCCTTTGGCCACTTGAGCTGATCCTAGCTGTGCTGTTCCTGAGTCTCACAGCTGTATGGTCTCTTGGCATCATGTGGATTCAAACCAATCCAGAGAGAGGGTAGAGGTGATGTGGACTGAAACATGTGTCTTCCCTGCAAGGGCAAAGATCTCCATCTGATAGTAATGTAGGACTAGAGACTCTATATACAAATACTGGTCTGGCAGTAAAGACTACTGGTCCCTTTCTGGTGCTGGGTCTTATTGCACTAGTACAGGTACTGGCTTCAAACCAAAATCCTAACATAATTTTATTGTCCTCCTCTGCAGTGGTGAGAACCTTTCTCTGGAGACTGCTGAGGGCCAAGGACATGGTGGTGGAGGCAATTCTTTAGTCACGCAGGTTGACATGCATCTGAGTCACACCTAAGCCTCACAGTCACCAGGCCCTCTGCACTCTCAGGGGTGTAGGCCTGGCCTGTGTGAGACTGGTGGTGACAAAGTCAAAACAAGTCCATCACACAAGTGCTCAAATCTACACTTGAGAGTGAGGTAGATCTAGAGGTTGCATCTCTAAGTACTACTCTAGAGGTAGAGACCTTTGGGACTTACCTGATGCTATGTTTCACTACCACAGTCTGGCTCTGAGCATTAAAGTAAATCCCTGAGTTCACTTTCTTGCCCCACTCTCCAGTGGCTACAACATTGCTCCATTATCTGCCAGCGGCTGGAGAAAGTGTTGTGGAACAGTCCCAAGGCCTTTGGCTATAAAGAGTCCAAAGACTCATTCTGCACAGCATGGCCTGGGGGCAAAGGCTTTAAGACCCCTGTGTGACTCTAGGTTCTGACATAATCAGGCGTGGTATTTTCCATGTTAAAGGTCTAGACTTTATTCCCCAAAGCAGCAGGCATCTGTCTTTACGCTGTTACTTGGAGCTGGTAGAGGAGTTATATGGCAACTCCTCTTCCTTCATCAATAGATCTTTTCTTATTATTATACTAATGCCACACATTGTGGCATTTCACCTGGCTTTCATGGCTCCTGTGAAAGTGTCTGGTACATTATGTTTATCCAATGATATCCTGCAGGATATTGTCCCAATGTTCTAACTGTATATTAAAAACAAAAATAACTCTGTAACTTTCTGGAGCTTTTAATTGACAGTGAATGCAGAAATGATGAGCTTGTAGTAGAACAAAGAACTATTGAGATAGTTCAGTCCATGCACTGAACTCAGGAAGTAGTTACTTTATAAAAGAGAGAACAGTTTTAATATCAGTTCCTTGATTTTTAAAAACAACACAAGCTTATTATTATATAGGAAAGATTTACACCATGGTATTTCGTTACATCTCATAAATCACAGAAGTTTTGATCTATTTTTGATAAATGCCAATGCATTATCAAAATAGTAGGATTACAAAACATTAAGAAAAGGATTGTGATCATTTGCTGTCCTTAAAATTAAAGCCAGATACACTATTTGAGGAAAAGTCACTTTGAAATACTAAACAATTGAATCAAATAAAATTTAGGAGAAATTTGTAGCTCAGATATCAAGGTCAAAAATGAGGGAGGTGATGTACAACTAGGGACATGCTCAATCGGACTTGCCCCAAATGATTTCACTCACTCTTTCCTTTCCATGCAATCCTCACTCAGCTTTTCCTTCAGACAGTTCATTTTCTTAAAGGTAAAATTCCCCTTCAACACTAGAACAACACCATCCCCTTCTTAGCTTCTCCTGAGCATCAGGCATTGCCAGAGGTGGTCAGTGAAATTCTCTAGTGCAAGGAAATGGAACTGTTGTCTTAACTCAGATGCTGGAAGAAGCCTGCAGGAAGCAAAATCATCCCATCTGCAAGCCCTAGACCTCCTGCCTGCACATATATAACACACATACAGAATATTCTGTGAGCAAGATAGCCTGAGGTTACTCCAGCTACTTCTTTCTGGAATTCTCAGTTGCAGGGTAGCTCTAGGCAGAAAGTAGAAATGTATATGAAGAAAATAGAGTATTTATTATTGAGGAGAAAGGGTAGTCCATACACTCATATAAGCTGACAACACTCAGCACAGGGTCTGATATATGCTTTTGTTTGTTTAGAAAGTTAAATTATAGAATAAATGTACAGAAAGAGATATCCTATTGGAATACCAATCTGAGGTATACAAAACAAGGTAATCAAAAACTATTACAAAGTGTTATGTTTAGAAGTCAGTAGAAATTTGTCTAAATTACTGTATACAATAGTGTATCATAGAGAGAAATTATTATAAAAGAAAATAGATATGCATATCCTCATAATAATTCTGATCACATGTATTTGAAACTTTCTTCCATAGTGCTCTCTAGATTTCCTGAGTTCTGGGACCTTGTCTGTCTCCTTCATTGATGAAGCACAATGAAACACATTGGAAAATATCTCATGAACCATTAAAACATGAGTGATGATTTGTAAAAATAATTTGGGAAATAACTATAGTTTAGAAAATATATGTATTTTTAAGAACACTTTTCCATGCCTTCTATAATCATATGTCAAGCACTCATAAAATTATGAATTTCCCCTTTGGTGCTCAGTTAGTTGTCGCCGATCAGGGAAAACAAATGATATTTGTCACTTTGGGACTGGCTTAATTCACTCAGCATGATGTTTTCCAGATTCCTCCATCTTGTTGTAAATGACCGGATTTCATTGTTTTTTACTGCTGTATAGTATTCTATGGAGTACATGTCCCATAATTTCTTTATCCAGTCTACTGTTGATGGGCATTTGGGTTGGTTCCAGGTCTTAGCTATTGTGAATTGAGCTGCAATAAACATTAAGGTGCAGATGGTTTTTTTGTTTTCCAATTTAATTTCCTTTGGGTAAATTCCAAGGAGTGGCATGGCTGGGTTGTATGGTAGGGTTATATTCAGGTTTCTGAGGACTCTCCAGACTGACTTCCATAGTGGCTTAACCAGTTTGCATTCCCACCAACAGTGGGTTAGTGTCCCTTTTCTCCACATCCTCTCCAGCATCTATTGTTGGTAGATTTCTGAATGTGAGCCATTCTAACCGGGGTGAGGTGAAACCTCATTGTGGTTTTGATTTGCATTTCCCTGATGGCTAGTGATCTTTAACATTTTTTCATGTGTCTGTTGGCCATTTGGATTTCCTCTTTGGAAAGATGTCTGTTGAGGTCTTTGGCCCATCTCTTAAGTGGGTTGTTAGTTTTGTTGTTGTGGAGTTTCTTGATTTCTTTGTAGATTCTGGTTATCAACCCTTTATCTGTAGTATAGTTTGCAAATATTTTTTCCCATTCTGTCGGTTTCCTATTCACTTCCCTGACTGTTTCTTTTGAAGCAATTGGATTCTATCTTCAGTAGCACATCCTCTGGCAAACTGGTTCAGCCTTTTTCATATGGTAGAGTGTTACTTCTTTCTACTGTTGACCAAAACTATACAAATTTACCTCAAATTTAAAGTACAAGAGTGGAGAAGGACTCAGAAAACATACTCTGATGGAAAGAGCTAATGAGTCAAAGAGGGAAAAACCTAGAGACAGGGTGAAAAATTGGTGATATCTTTGCAACAAATCTACTATTCATAGGAGCACTGAAAGGAAGAGAAGAAAGAAAAAAAAAAGGAAAAAGAAGACAGAAGCACCAGGAAGTCACTACACCTTTAAAGAGTAGTAAGGAGTGAAGTATCATGATGGTTAGTGACAGGCTTTGAATTTAGCAAATAGACTCAAGTCAGTAAGAAAATATTACTCAACCATTATTCTAATTAACAATGTTTACCAGGTCAGTCACTGTTTTAAGAATTAGATATAGAAGGAAAAAATAGAAAAAAGATTTTTTTTCCATTTACCTGTGGGGAGACCACCAAAAGAGACATTATCAATTATAGCTGAGATAATTTTAGATAGAAAAAAAAAATAGGAGAAGACAACAGAATAGCAACTGAAATATTTTCAGTGTCAATGAGGATATGTTAGTCATTAAAGCATTTAAATCTAAGAATGTGATCTAATGTTTTAAAAGAACACTGTGGTTATCATTTAGCCATTATATTATATGGGGGAAAGTGGAAGCAGAAAGGCTATTTTACATATCCAAGGAATGGCAAGAATAGGAAAGATAAGCCCAAAGAAGGGGTACTTTCAATAATCCAATTGAGAATTGGTGGTGTCATAGGATAAAATTAGACTTGGTGAGAAATAAGGAAATAAAAATGGACAGGTTCTTGATTCTGTTTAGAGGCAGAGCCCATGCCTTTTTTCTGATTGACTGGGCAAAGACTGAGAAGAAAGAGAAATGCTAAAGATGAATTACTGAGATTTAATTCAAATGTCTATGAGATAGCCACAGGAAGAGGTTGAATGTGCATTGGATATGTGAATCTGATTCTCAAAGAAGAGATCAAAGAAGAGCAACAATTTTATAGTATCTATACAGAGATGGCTTGAATGAAATAAACTTAGGAAAAATTGTACAAAAGAACTATAAATCTGTTTAAAAATTATGAAACATTCAAAAACTTAGACATAGGTAGGTGGAGGAAATTACATTTTAATTCCAGGAAATGTCCATTGTGTCAAATGATTCACAGATTGGATAAGAAGCAGCTTACGATGCTATGTGATGGGTCAGCAATGTGGCAGAGTGGGTAAAGTTGTCACCTGATCCCATATGGGTACTGGTGCAATTCCTGGCTGCTTCAATTCCAATCCAGCTCCTTGCTAATGGCCTGGGAGAAGTAGCAGAAGATGGCCCAAGTGTTTAGGCCCCTAATATCCATGCAGGCGACCTGGAAGATGCACCTGGCTCCTGGCTTCAGCCTGGCTGAGCCTGGCTATTTCAACCATGTAGGGAGTGAACCAGTAGATGGAAGATCTTTATGTCTCCCCAATCCCTTCTGTAACTCTGACTTTCAAATAAATCAATAAATAAATCTTTAAAATCAAATTTTAAAATGATGTTATGTGAACTTTAATCTCAAGAACCAGCCTGCATATATACAGACATCCTATGAAATCAGGGACTGGAGCACATGGAGTAAGAGAAAAATGTCACTTGGATGATGGAGTGACATGAGACTCCTGGTCTAGTCCAAAGTTGAAGATAATGATTCAATAGAGGGAATTATTTTAAAAAAAATTACATATTCTCTGCTAAAATAAATGCCTGATCAAATGGGATTAATAAACTCTGATACAATTAATTTAAAATTAAATTCCGTGCTTGTAAATCCTCCTAATGAATTCTAGGATATGCAGGAATTGGTACTGTTACACAAACTGGTGGGAAAATAAAGGTATGTAAGTCCATTGGAAAACATTTTTGAAGTTTCTTCAAAATTCATGCATATATCTACTCTATGATTCAGCCATTCCCATCCTAGAAAAAATGAAAGTAATGGCTACCCAAAGGTTTGTGCTCGAGTGGTTATGGCAGTTTTATTTGCATTAACGTCAAACTGGAAATAATGCAAATGTCCATCAACAGTGAATAAATACATAAACTCTGGTCTATTCATACAATAGAATGATATTCAGCAGTAAAAGTAAGGAAACTATTGATATGTGTAGTAACACGGATGGATTTCAAAATTATGATACATAGTAAAAGAAATCAGATGAAAGATGTATTATTTCATTCCTATGAAATTCTAGAACAGGAAAACTGATCTATCGTGACAAAAAATTGGTCAGAGTTTGCCTGAGGATGGGCTGTAGAGGCATAAGATTGTGAATGCATGGATTATAAATGGGAATGGGGGGAATGAGGAAAATGTTGAGAGTCTGTTACTATAATAGTAGTGATGGTTTCACAGATCTTTACATAAATTAAAGCCTGTAAAATATTATAATGTAAGTATGTTCAGTTTATTGTTCATTGACTAAATAACTAATGTGTTTCAAGTATAATTAAATAAATAATAACAACGATGTCAATGAACAGGGATTTTTCCCTGAAGTAGGGTAGGTGAAAGGACAGGGCTATCACACAGAACAAACATTAAAAGAAAATCTTAGATCTGTATGTTTAGCCTGGAAGACTAAAGGCAAAATCAAAAAATCAAGACTAGAGAAAGATACAAGAAAAAACCAGCAAACAAAAATAATGTAAACATAAGAAAGGGAAGAATATATATGCAAGAAGGCTTCAAAGTTAGTCTGTTGGAAAATGGGATTAAAAGATGTTTAGTTTTGTGCGAGAATTTTTTTTTTTTTTCAGGCAGAGTGGATAGTGAGAGAGAGAGACAGAGAGAAAGGTCTTCCTTTTTGCCATTGGTTCACCCTCCAATGGCCGCTGCGGCCGGCACATCGTGCTGATCCGAAGCCAGGAGCCAGGTGCTTCTCCTGGTCTCCCATGCGGGTGGCAGGGCCCAAGGACTTGGGCCATCCTCCACTGCCTTCCCCGGCCATAGCAGAGAGCTGGCCTGGAAGAGGGGCAACCGGGATAGAATCCGGCGCCCTAACCAGGACTAGAACCCGGTGTGCTGGCGCCACAAGGCGGAGGATTAGCCTGTTAAGCCACAGCGCCGGCCTTGTGCAAGAATTTTTAGAATCCATGAATCATTGTTCATAATTCACAATTACCATGAATTTTTTGAAGACTTCTAGTATGAACTAATTTCAAAAATTATTGCACCAAAATAAATATTTCTTTAAAAAAATTATTTATTTGAAAAGCTGAGAACCATAGAGAGGCAGAGAGAAATAGAGCTAGAGCTAGAGCTAGAGCTAGAACTACATTGTGAGAGGGAGAATTTATCTACTGGTTCACTCTCCAAATATTCACAAGAACCAATGCTGAGCTCAGATTGAAGAAGAGCAAATAATTCAACGCATGTCTCTCAGGTAAGTGGGAGGGACCCAACTCCTTATGCCTTCATTGCTGCTTCCTAGAGTGTGCATCCTCAGTAAGCTGATGTCAGAAAGAGTTGGAAATCAAACCTGGGAATGAAATCCAGTACTCTGATGTGTGACACAGGTATCTATAGCACTAGACTAAATGCCTGTTTCCTAAAATAAACATCTTTTAATCCAATTTTCCATGAATTTTTTATCTGCCTCTCAATATATATGTATATATACGTGTGTGTGTAATGACATATGCATACAACAGCTTATAAACTACAGCTTTATTGTGTGTGAGGAGAGAGGAGAAATTCCCTTCTTCCCAAACATATAAGGAAGTGATTGGTTCAAACACTGAAGCCAGTGATCTGATGGTAGTAAATAAAAAAAGTAAAACCTTTTAGATTGTTTCTGACTCCAGAAAGCATCAACAATTAAACACAAAAGTATAAGAAACATGGGAAGAGGAAACTGAACCCCAGGGTTAAGAGGTTAAGTTCTCCAATATTGAAGCACAGGTCCAAGTCAGTCTGACAGCCACAGGTATGAATTCATACTACCAGTACTACCTCATGCAGATAACTAATTCTTGGCTCTGTAGCTGTTTCATCTAGAAAATATAACAACTCTCTGGAAAAATTTATTAACATTGTACAAAGTTAATATTACATACCACATGTAACTTCCATTCATATGTATTATGCCTCCTTCAGTTTTCTGACTCTTTTAATGCATATATATTGCCCAAATCATAAAGTTAGATTCCAGATTACTGTGCAGTTTTAAATGAGTCTTCAAAGCTGATGAGCTTTAAGAAATTCTAGATAATGAAAAATCTCTGGGGTAAAGACAAAACTCTGTCAACCATAAACTGATAAAGCTTAGTATTAAATTAGACCATCTTCTTAAAATGAGTATTAAAATTACACTCTTTGGGTGGATATTTTGCTCAACGATTAAGACACTGCTTGAGATGCATGCATTCCATATTCAAGTGTGTTGATTTGAGTACCAGTTCTGCTTTCCATTCCAAATTTCTGCTAATACATGCATTGGGGGCAGCAGGTGATGACTCAGATAGATGGTTCTCTGACACAATATGAAAATTCAGATTGAGTTCTGGGCAACTGGTTTTGGCATGATCCAACCCTAAATATTGAAGTCATTTGAGATGACCCAGAGAAGAGAAACTCTCTCTCTGTTTCTGCCTGTGTGATGTGTCTGCCTTTTAAATAAATGAAAACAAGTAAATAAAAATTAAAATAGAGAGATACCATAAAGAAATATCTGTATAACTAAGTTAAACCATTCTGAGTTGTCTTCCTAATGACTTCAGTGATTATATGATTTTATTTTATGGCCAAAATCAAATAATAGGATATGTATACTATCATGTTGAAGGCACTAATCCAGATGTTGACAAGACAATATAGCTACTAATGATTTATTGTGATTATTGGATATGACATGGTGTGACAATGCTGAAATTATGCCAAAGAGCTCTATGTTCTATATTGACTCAAGTTAGCTAACAAGTGAGGTATTTCCAAAGTGAAAGACCCTGAATTGATGGTCAAGGACAATTATTAGATTAGATTGATGGTATTTTCATTATAAATATAAAGTGAAGAATGAATGTCTTCCTTACTAATCTCATGGGAACAATCTAATGATTTTTATAACCAAATGGATGTCAATATGCTTTTATACTAAAACATACACTTATCAATACATCTTTAAATGAACATTCTTATATAACTGAAGACATACTGAATTTGCAAATTTTTTAAAAGGTAAAAGTACAAGCATTCACAAGTTCTCAACTGTAAGAATATATGAATGTCTGCATTTGGGTTCAACAGCTACACTACTTACCTAGTGAGTGGGAGATTGGTTTCTATATCATCAAATGTAGACAGGAGTGCCAAACGTATTTACTCTCCTGTTGCCTTCTGCCATCCTACACCTCAATCATTTTATTCCTTATCTTACTGAAGAGCAGTAAAGGCAACTTTGTATTGCTTTGGAAAAGCTTTTTGTTCCATTATAAAGAAGGCCCTAAAATCTACAAAATGTTGTCCATAGCCTGTAAACAAATAGAATATACCACATATTGGGGGTATTATATTTCCTTTTTAGTTGAAAATTATTTGTTCTACTAACCAAACACAGTGTCTGGACTTTCTCCAATTAGAATTTGTATTTGCAATAATTCAAGGCTTTGCTATGACATTGAGTCTTTCAGACTCCTATTAAAAGGTAAATTATTTTGTAGAGATAATGCATTATATCTTGCATTTGGACATGGATGTGTATATAAAGATCTGAAGAAAATAAATGGTCCTATAAGGAATTTTTGAAGCAAGAAAGATATAAAGGAGAGTTCAGCATCTTTGGAAATTATTCTAAGAATGTGGTTGAGAAAAAGACAACATTGAGGGTGCAGTGGGATGGGAAGAGCATGTCAACATCAAGGCCCTGAAAAAAAGAGAGAATTCCTAAAGCGGAGGAGTAGAGCTCAGAATAAGGATATGGGAAAATGCTGAAGAAACATAGTATCTATTCACAGGCTGTGGTTTTTGCCTTGTTCTCATACAGATCTTTGCTATTTATATGATTTCTGAGTCACAACACCATGGTGCTCCACTCAACAAGAGTTTATTAGAAACTTACTATATCAAATAGAGTTCCTGTGGTACCAAAGAATTCCTCAAGAGAGAAGAACAATGAGATGGGAAATTCAGTATTGTGAGACTTGACAAGCTTTGCTACAGATGTGCCCAAAGACACCTACAACATAATGAATCCTACATTTACAATCTGGAAGAAAAAAATGGGAATTAGTAATGATGTAAGTCCAAGAAGACACATTAGATAAACAAGAAACCAAAAATTCACATCCATAAAGAAAAGAGGGACATGATTTTTCAAAAGGTGATCAAGTTAATTAAGATGGATTCCTGACACATGTGGGATGTGATTAACTCTAAAGGACATTAACACATGAATTAACAGAGTCTTGTTTGAGAAATAGAGTAGAATATGAGTATCAATATACTGATGTATTATACATTACACTAGTTTGGAAATCTAGGAAGAACTTATTGTACAGTAATATCTTTTATATGTCCCATTGTAGAGTGGGAAGATTAACAAACACTTTAACCCAAATGATCAAGGTTACAAAGTCCAGGAACTGAGAAGCACAAAAATCAGTCTAAATAGTAAACTTGAAATCCTTTCGGCTTTTGCTGTATTTTATAACACTTTGCATTACAAACCTTGCTATTACCTAAAGGTTTTCCAAATTTAAAATCTGACAGCCTCAAGATCAGCAAACTTGATGCTTGAAGTGTTTAATTTTCAGCCTGAAAGCAAATTAAAGAATATATCAACTAAATGTAATAACCAGGTTTCTAAATGACTCAGGGTAAATTTGTCTTTGGAAAGGTTGCTTACTTCATTAAAATGTGATTTGGAGCTCTGTATGTGATATTTCTCTCCTAATAATTTTCACACTTTTGTTCTTATGTGTATTTTTTATTAAAGCAGATAATTCTCTGTTAAAGCTTTTCTCCTTTGCATTTCCACAATTAATGTGGAGATAAGAAAACATGAAAACATTTTCACTTTAATCACTAAATTATTAGATACTTTGTAATTGCTTATATATTAGCTGCTCTATTAAACAACAGTTCAATAGGTATTATTGGGTTTAGATTTAAAGTAATGGAGTTCAGACACTCAGTCGTTTTATGAGGTGTCTTTCCAGTCCAGATCATGGTATTATTTCTATTTTTGCATAAATCAGAAATAAAACTTTGAAGAATTTAGTTTGTGTCATTCTAGCATAATCTGTACAATTTGTTCATTTTAATTTTTCATTTATTAAAACGTACTATAAGTCAAATTCTAGAGAATAGGCTTCTATTTTTATTTTTATCTTAGGATAATGAAAAAGAAAACAAAATATAAAGATATAATAATATAGTGTCTACAAAGTGCTATCTGTGCTATATATATCACTGTGAAACAGTTTTTTGGGGAAGTAGGCTTGGAGACTATAAGAAAATTTCTGTCAAGAAAGGTCAGAGTTTTATATTATCAGGGCAATGCCAGAAGTAGTTCTGATGGCATATTTAAGGGGCACATCTGGAGACCCAGAGACATATGTATTATAGACTAAGTACATGGAAGAAATAATAGGAATAAAGGCAGGAAGATGAGTGAAATGCATTATACCAAGCATTTTTGTGGTAAAATTGGCAGAATTTGGTGGCTATCACAAGAACATAGTGAATCGGAGTCTGAGTAGATTTAGGAGGAAGACCACAGTCAACCATGAGTCCTAGCTTGTTGGTTTGTATGACGAGGTAAATAGTGACGTGTACAACTAAGACAAAAACCACATCACAAGAGAGTGACTTTAGGAGACATTGCAATATGTTCAGTATTAGTTGCATATTTTGACATTCATATATAAATATTCAACTGACCTTTTATATGCACAAACTTTCCAAAGGAAAATGTAGACAATAAGTGTTTAACACCAAAAAACAAAGACACAGACTCCAGGTATTTACCACTAGGCACATTTTTTTCTATGCCATTCAGTATATTCCCCCTTCTAGGGATGGAGGAACCATCTGGAATCTTCTTTGATTAATCTTCTTTTTCTCATCCCTCTTTTTCAATACACAAACAAACCCAGTTAACTGTACTTACAAATACAAATGCTAGTCTTCACACACTGTTTCCATCAACATGTCTTTACTGGTTATGGTAAGCTTCATGTTTTCATCCTGGAAGTTTTAACAGCCCAAATATTTTTGAACTGATCAATGGTCAATAAAACATGATTCATTCATACACTGTAATATTCATCAACAGTAAAAAGTATAGATGTGCATGCTACAACATGTATAGACATTGAAAATATTACTAGTTGAAGGACAAAAAAGACCACATACTGTATAGTTACATTACTGCAAAATGTCAAGAATAGATGAATCCGTAGAGGCAGGAAGTAGATTAATGGCTGTGAACAGCTGAGGGGTGAGGCAAAGGGGAACAGAATACAGCATGGTTACTAATCAGTATGGGGCTTATTTTGGGGGTGATGAATAATGTTTCTAGATAATGGTGATGGTTTCACAACTTTATGAAAATACTAGGACCCACAAAAGTAGACTTTAAAATGGTAAATTTTATGGTACATGAATTACATACTACTATAGAAATCTAACATAACTTTTTAATTCGGGGAAGCAGGTGATGTTAAACTTTACTATGGTGACGACAGTAAAAGAAGAGGAATAATAATTATATGACAAAAATTTAAAGAAGAAATTAAGTAGCTTAGTGACAAATTGAATATGGACAAGGAAAGGATATCAGCCAAGGACAATTGCCTTACTGAAATGAAGCAATTTGAAAAGGGAATCCAATTGTGGAGAAAAGATTAATTCAGTTTTGAATATGTTGAGATGTGCAGGAATATGAGGTCTTTTAAGAGGAGAAGCTTTTAGGCAATTGAACAAATGGGACAAAGTTCAAGATGCTGAAGACACAAAATGAGTCATGAACTTAGAAAAGTAGGAGTCATGTGGGTAACGCAGAAAGGAAAACAGAAAATTAAGTGTTTGAATTATTGTGGAAGTATCCTTCACTTAGAAGATGGTCTTACAAAGAGATCTTGAAAAAAAAGAAAGATAAAAGGGAAAGCACTCAAATGCCTCAGCACAGAGTTTCAAGAAGCAATGATGGCCAATACCAGGGTAATAAGTGTCCAGGAAACAGAAAAAAAGTAAAGCAAACTGACGATTTTAAAAAATGCATACATACACAAAGCAAAAAGTTCATGTCCAGTTGGAATTCAGAGGAAGAAAATGGAGGTTTTTTTTTAATTTAAAAATCCTATTTATTTATTTGAGAGACAGAGATACAGAGAGCAAGAAAGATGGAGAGAGAGAGACAGCTTCTATCCACTGATTTACTCCTCAATGTCCTGAGCAACATGCCATGGGGAACCATCACAAAGACAGGATCCAGAAGCTCAATCCAGAACTTCCACGTGGGCATCAGGAACTTAACTACCTGAGCCACCATTGCTACCTTCCAGGGTGTATATTAGCAAGATTTTGGAATCAGGAGCTGGAGCAGGAACATGCAACCAGGCACTCTGCTGGGGATGTGGTCATACTAATTAGTAACACATTGTTAGGCCTAACATCTCCCCGAAATGATGTTTTAAGCAGATTCAGAACAGGAATTTTGAAATAAATGAGGAAAATATTTCCTGAAAGGCATTATGTGTGTCCATTTGGTCAAATAGGAACAATGCAAAGCTAAAGTGATGTGAACAGAACATTGGCATAGTCAAAGGGTTAGAAAAGACAAGGCAGGCAAGAAAGAGGAAGGCAAAGGCCATGATTCAATCAATTCTCAAAAACTAAGATTATGGAAGACTGTTTCAGCATCTGTATTTGGGACTTTCTAGACACTAGAGTTTAAAGAGAATTAACCAGTTTAATCAAGGAGATGGAAGCAGCACAAATATCCAGAGAGACATGGTTGGATATCACACAATACATACCCTAGTAATGAAGTCAAAAACCCCAGATCAGAAGCAGAGGTGATGCAATTTTCTCTTTTTAGAAAGTAGGCATATCTTTGCTTACAACTTAGCAGAACATCATTTTTCCAAAAGACAGTTTGCGGGTTTGCGGATTTCTGCCTCTCTGATATTAATGGTTTGTGAATGCTTCTTTCATTTCATTTTTTCTCACTCCCCCTCTTCCTTACTACCCTACATGAAAAGTCAGTCTGTCAAGAAGTGAAAATGATTTTATATTTAAAAGGCAAAAACCTCTAAATGACCTTAGAAGTTTACATGAGGTAGTCACAGCTCTAGGATGATCAGTAAGGTTGCTGTTGACAGATATCACTTGATGGACTGGAAATCAATTTGATCAGATGTTTTTATGGATTATAGTGGCCTTGGCTAATTACAAAAGATTGTCTTCTTAGATCCCACCGTTTTCAGAGCTGACTTGGAGCAGATGTACATAGGATTAAGCTGCAGGCTTGACAGCTTTTCCTAATTATCTGTCGCAAGGGCAACTCTTGGTTTGCCTTGACACTTATGTCAAAAACAGGATAAACTTTTATATCTTAGGCTTCATGTCGTTTTTCCTCTCAGTCATCTGTGTTTAGGTGATGAGTTTGATCACAATTATTATCATTTACTTAGTACTGGAAGAGTAAAAGACACTGAAAATAAGAAATGGACACAGAATTATAAAAATCTACATAAAGCAGATAGTGTGTACATGAGGTGAAGTACAATGTATGTTGTATAGATTCAAGTGGAAAACATGAGCATATAACAAGGTTTACAGAAAAAGGTTGTAAGATACTCTTTTTTAAGAGGATAGAAAGCAAAAAATACTGTTAAGTGTGTCGTGATCAGCAGCAGTCTTTATCAGACACGCTAATAGACAAGTGTTATAAATTTTGGATTCAAATCAGGGGGCTAAACTCTATCACATTATAGGAGATTTAGAAACTGTCCCCCAAAAGATTTTAACCAACACATAGTTGAAATCAGTGTTTTTACTTTGTTTAAGTAAAAGTGACTAATGTTTTTACTGTACAACAGAAAATTTTTCTTTGGATTTTAAATTATTATTGCAATGATATAGATAAAAAGATTAGTATATCACTAATATGAGGAACTTGTGTCTCTGAGATGAATTAATTTGCACATGTAAGAATGATAACCAGCACTGAGGCAATTTTGTAAGGAAATAGTAAGCAGAACAAAGAGATGGGCATGGGATTCTCTCCATATTTTCACTAGAGGAATGTAGTTTGAGATTTTGGAGAGCAAGATTTTGTACTAGGAGCTAAGGAAATTTAACTCTCAGTTATTTCTGGGAAATAGATCTAAACATTTTTCTCTGAAGTCCATGAGAGGCAAGATGTATTAATGAACGTTGAAGAAACATCTCCTTTCTTTGAATAGAACCCAGCAAATGAATGGTAACAAGAGATCTGGATTGTCTCTGTGGATTTCTGATAACAACTGCTGAGTTTACAGAAATAGAAGGAAACAGTGATAGTGCTTGACTAAGCCACATCATTCATAATGGTAGACTCTTTTTCCATTCGTGAATATCTAGAAAGATTTGGCTGGCATCAATGACTTTGTAGAGTTAAAAGCTTATAGTATCAGTCACACAAAAATATTTATAGTGCATGACATGAGCACTATTGTCTTAGGTAATAGGGATTTACCAGTTAGAAGACATCAAAATAGACAAAACCCATAAGCTAGTGGAATTTTTGAGACACTGTGACTCTTAAACAAGAATCTTGTGAACTATGGAGTGTATTAACTCACAGTAACAAAATTTTAGCATAAATTATGACCTTATAAAAACACCGTAATCTGTATTTTATTTTGAAAATAATATGTATCATCTCTGAAGAATTTACTAATTGAAGATAGAAAATGTACCCACTTGATCTTTTAGCTTATTTTAATGTTTTATAATTTTTCTTCAGAAATTTAATTCTGGAATTAGAAACAGAGCTATAACTGAGAGCCACTATTATATTAAGCAAACAAAAATGTTTAAAAGATTATGTGGTATAAGATAGGTTTAGTGGAAAGAGGCATTGGTTTCAGTGAGCCAGTATTCCTTTGGATAGTTCCTTAGACGCTAGACCATAAAAAGAGATGACGTGTAGAAGCAACTACAACCAGTGGCCCATAAAATGGCTGTAATCCCATCAAACACCAAGAACAATTATAGTCCAAACTCATATCACTAGACCTATCAAGTTATAATTTGTATATATCTATTTTAGAAATTGCATCATTTAACCTCACACACAAAGGTGTTAGGAAGATTAACTAACTAGATAATTTCACAAAGTGCTTAGACAATAAAAGGTAAAGGGATAAATGTCAAGGATTATTGCTTTAGACCCTCTGCCAATGTTAAAAGACCAAAGTTAATGTTTTGTTTCGTTTTCCACTGTCTAGGTAGCTCAAGTTCATTAGTTCTAAGAACGGGGACAGTGGGAGATGAGAAATATTCCTCCGGGAGAAAGAGAACATAGATGCACATCCCAAGGGGAGTCAAAGTCATTGTATTTATTAGAGCATTTCACCTACAAAGTATTGGGAGACAATTTTGCATTAGTATCTCATGCTTCTTCATATCTTGCAAATAGACACTGATTATCATCGTTTGGATTACATTTCAAGGATATTTATATACTGAATAGGTTTGAGAAACAGAGATTCTGTCTTTCTCTAGAATCAAGGGTAGGTGTGTTTGTAACCTTGGAAAATAAAAATATTACTTCTCTCTGAAACAAAAGATGACTATGCTTACTGCTTATCATAAAATGTTTGGATTCTGAAAGTATGTCATTGTAAAAATGAGAAGCAAAATAAGAACTGAAGGAGGATGGAAAGTGTAGGGGAAGGAGAATAGCATGTATTATTATGCTCAAATCTGGATATATGAAATACACGAAATTTGGCCCCCTTATGTGAATACATTTTTTTAAAATTTGGATTGTGTCATGTGTGAAAAATCTTCAAATAATTAATGAAAAATGAACACTATGAAGAAATTATGTATGTACTTCAAAATTTTTATAATAAGATACATTTATGTTTAATTTCATTTTTTCCACAGAATTTATGAAATACTGTGTAGTGTGTGTGGGCATGTTTTATTTTCCATTTAAAATAAGTAGTCTCTGTTGGAAAGTTCCTGAAAGGATTTAGGATTTATTCACAACATTGTCCTTTAGGCCCCTGCAGAGAAGCTATCATAAGTCAAGGAAAGTAATTTTATAAGTTGAGCAAAACAACATGTAACCATGAAGCATTATTCCATTTGATGTGGAGGATTAGCTCATCAAGGTCTGATTCAGTCACACTTTCCTCAAAAAATTCCGTTCATTTTCGTCTCAACCCTGCGTAGTTACCCACTGAGTGATTGCCACTCTGACCCATTCCTCTTTCACCCTAAGGCTGATAGACCATGCTTTCCAAATCTCATTCTCTGGCTCTTGATTTATGACTCTAATAGCATTCCAGTGAGTAAGGATTTGTGGCATTTTATGTCATTACACAAATTATACAAATTGCCATTAACTGATACTATAAAGAACAGGAAGCATGGAAAAATTATATGAATTTCCCTTCTACATGTTTGTAATACTTTATCACTTAATTTTTAACTTTTATTTAATAAATATAAATTTCCAAAGAACAACTTTTGGATTATAGCAGTTATTTTCCCTCATAACCACCCTCCCATCTGCAACCATCCCATCTCCCACACCCTCTCCCATCCCATTCTTTATCAAGATTCATTTTCAATTATCTTTATATACAGAATATCAATTTAGTATATACTAAGTAAAGATTTCAACAGTTTGCACCCACACAGAAGCACAAAGTATAAAGTACTGATTGAGTATCAGTTATACCATTAATTTGCATAGTACAACACATTAAGGACAGAGACCCTACATGGGGAGTAAGTGTACAGTGACTTCCGTTGTTGATTTAACAATTGACACTTTTATTTGTGATGGCAGTAATCACCTGAGGCTCTTGTCATGAGCTGCCAAGGCTATGGAAGCCTCTTTATTTCGCCAACTCGTATCTTTTTTAGACAAAGCCATAGTCAAAGTGGAAGTTCTCTCCTCCCTTCAGAAAAAGGTGCCACCTTTTTTGATGGCCCATTCTTTCCACTGGGATCTCACTCACAGAGATCTTTCATTTAGGTTTTTTTTTTTTTTTTTTTTTCCCACGTGTCTTGGCTTTCCATTCTTGAAATACTCTCATGGGCTTTTTAGCCAGATCTGAATGCCTTAAGGGCTGATTAGGGCTGATTCTGAGGCCAGAGTGCTGTTTAGGACATTTGCCATTCTATGAGTCTGCTGTGTATCTCGCTTCCCATGTTGGATTGCTCTCTCCTTTTTAATTCTATCAGGTAGTATTAGCAGACACTAGTCTTCTTTATGTGATCCATTTGACACTTAATCCTATCATTATGACCAATTGTGAACTGAAACTTATTCCTTTGACTAGTAAGATTGCATTGGTACATGCTACATTGATGGGATTGAATTGGACACCCTGGCACATTTCTAACTCTACCATTATGGTATAGGTAAGTCCAATTGAGCATGTGCTGAACTGTACATCTCCTCCCTCTCCTATTCCCACACTTATATTTAACAGGGATCACTTTTCAGTTTAATTTAAATGACTAAGAATAAATGTGTGTTAATTAAAGAGTTTAACCAATGGTATTAAGTAGAACAATTAATAGAAATATGTACTCATAGAAAAAAACAATTTGGGCCGGCGCCGTGGCTCAACAGGCTAATCCTCCGCTTTGCGGCGCCGTCACACCGGGTTCTAGTCCCGGTCGGGGCACCAATCCTGTCCCGGTTGCCCCTCTTCCAGGCCAGCTCTCTGCTGTGGCCAGGGAGTGCAGTGGAGGATGGCCCAAGTGTTTGGGCCCTGCACCCCATGGGAGACCAGAATAAGCACTTGTCTCCTGCCATCGGAAAAGCGCTGTGTGCCGGCCGCAGCGCGCTACCGCGGCGGCCATTGGAGGGTGAACCAACGGCAAAGGAAGACCTTTCTCTCTGTCTCTCTCTCTCTCTCTCTCACTGTCCACTCTGCCTGTCAAAAAAATAAAAATAAAAATAAAAAATAAAAAAAAAGAAAAAAACAATTTGTTCTCTGTATCTATAAGAAGGATTTTATTTTTAATTATTTAATTTCCTTACTAAATTGCTTCTTTTTTATAAAGGAATGACTAATAAACTTATAAAAATCTATTAAATATCTAACCTTGTACTGTATATTCTGAAAGAGAATATTAAAGATTGAATGCCCCATAAAAAAAGAAATTTTTACTCAGGGTGTTTGAGTACTGAGTGAAAAAGGATCAAACTATTAAGGAAATCAGTCTGTGTTGGGTCTTATATGATGGATGATGTGAATAAATCTGAAGTTCAAAATTAGATTTCCCCCTGTTACCATTTCCCTTGCTTTCTGCTTCTACTATCTGTGACTGTTGACTTCCAGTTTAGAGCTGTGAATGTGGATTCTGGTGTATCTGTCTCATGTTTACTGATGACAATAATGGTCAAAGAAGCCAATTACAATGTTGTACAATTGTTCAGGATCTCATTATATAAATGTAGTCATTCTTTTGTTGTCAGGAAGCCCAACTCTGAAATGAAAGTGAAGCAAGAAGATGTAACCAGCCAATTAAATAATCCTCACTCAATATCTGCTTTACATTCCAAGTTGAGAAGTCTAGGAGATTTAAGAGAAGTAGTTAAGGAATGCAAGAGAGGGAAAGAAAGGACTTTCAGAGAAAATAAGGATTATAAAAAAGTACAGAGACAGAAAATAACTTAGTACATGATTTATCTGCCTATCATGTCTTCTTCACCCAATTCAACTTTTCTAACCCTTTATCCAATTCAATAACATGTAGATAAAGTGAAATTCATCTCATTTATCTTCAAGGTTTAATTTTCCTTGTCTAGAATCTGCAATTTTCACAATTTAGCCTTATTATATCTATGAAATATTATCTTCCCAAACTGATCTTCCATCTGGATGAATTTGCTAATCCATAGGCAAGATGGACTATCAATTGCCCCCAAAAAGCTTTCCATATCTGTTTTCCAATTTCTTATTTTTATCACTCAATATGTATTAATTCTCATGAAAAAAAATCATACTACATTAACTTTAATGCAAAGAAATCTCATAAGTGATCCTTCCTAAGGATAAAATTCTTTTTTTTTTTTTTTTGAGAAAATTAGGAACATTGGTGTGCTTAAGAGGTATAGGGGAAAAGATTGATAACACTGAAAAAAGAGATTTGAATAATAAAATGGACCAACCTGACAATGTTTGAAGAGTGCACCAGGACAATGTTGGCTAATATGTCCATGATTTCTAAAGGAAACCAGAGTAGTAAAGAGAATGTTGGAGTTATTCAAACTTCATTTAAGTAATAAGATTTGCATACTACCACAATGCTTAACCTTTTCTTTCTGGTATTAAATCTCTTTCCACTTACCATATTCCCTCTATAAAGAGGATAAGAATAAATTGTAGCACAATAGAAGGTGACAATAACAACTTTTCCAGATACAAACAAGGAGTATAGTAGTTTGTTCCAAGACATATATAAATCACAGGGTTTTTTTTTTTTTTTTGTCTCTGCTTCTCCTTTTTTTTTTTCTTTTCTTTTTTCTCAAGGGTAGGGTTTCAACCTCAGCATCACTGATATTTCCGACCTTACACTTATTTTTTTGCTTGTGGGTAGGTGTGAGATGCTTCTCTATGTACAGTTTGATATTTATGAGCACTCTTTGCATTTACCCACTAGCTCTAGTAAACTGTTACAAAAGTTGTTTAAAAAAAAGTCTTGAGATATTTCCAAATGTTCTCTTAAAAGAAAAATTACTCTGTTGAGAAATAGCTCTGGGTTTATCCAAATTATACTACATAAATGGGAATAGAACCATGAGATTTTGAAGTATGGATTAGGTATCCTTGGTCAAGTCAACTTTTTTTCTTGACCACCCTTTCCTCTTCTGTAAGATGAAAACTTCAATATCAAATATCAGCTCTTATACCTGATGAATTTAAGGATTCTTTTTTTTTTTTTTTTGACAGGCTGAGTGGGCAGTGAAAGTGAGAGAGACAGAGAGAAAGGTCTTGTTTTTTCCTTTGGTTCACCCCCCAATGGCAGCTACAGCTGGCGCACTGCGCTGATCCGAAGCCAGAAGCCAGGTGCTTCTCCTGGTCTCCCATGCAGGTGCAGGGCCCAAGCACTTGGGCCATCCTCCTCTGCACTCCTGGGCCATAGCAGAGCTGGCCTGGAAGAGGGGTAACCAGGACAGAATACGGAGTCCCGTCTGGGACTAGAACCCGGTGTGCCGGCGCCACAGGCGGAAGATTAGCCTAGTGAGCCACGGCGCCAGCCATGATTTTAAGGAATCTATTCCATGCAGTGGTCAGCATGTATTCTAGGTTACATCAGAAAGTTCAATAGGGATTTTGTTATGACCTACCTAGCAAACATGTAAGATTTATAGTGTAATACTTTGTCTCTTTTGTAATGTGGGTTTACTTTACAAAGAAATAAATAATAAATTACCAGGCATGAATGGCTATAAGAGTAGATCATAGACCACAGTAATGACTATTTCAAATTGAAAAGAGTGAATAAATTTCGACTATTAAGAATGAGACACAAATTCATGAATACATAACCAGATATGTGTCTGAGCAAGGAAAGGAAAACTACCAAATTCTACTTAACTTCCTAGCATATTGCAAACCATCCATAAAATAGGAGTGCACATTGTCATTTTGTTTTTAAAATATATTTTGGTTTCTTACTACCTTTATTATGTTTTAAGATCTTCTATTATCTTAAACAACAGTAAAATCTTTCAGATTCAAGAGTTATAATCAAGACTATTTATTCAATTCAAAATTTAGGGTGCTCCTCAGGCCCCTATTATATCTCCAAGACCCAATTTAGTTACTGTGAGGGACACAAAATAATAAGGAAAACAGAACATAAGCTTCATTGTAAGAAGTTTAATATCCAGTTAAAGTGAAAGGATTAATCCAAGGGTTTCACATTAACAAGTGATTATAAGATACTGTATTTTGAAATACTTAAACATCATCACATTACAAGAAGTAGGTGTTACACTAGGTATTATCAGAGCTTATGCATCTCAGCATTCAATCTTGGACAATAGTCCTAAGAGAAATGCTTGGGGAATATGTGTACATGATTTGGCATTAAATTTCATCAGAAATAAAAGTGGATTTAAAATAAATATATATATATATATATATGAATGATAGAAATCCATCTGATATGAATTTTAAAGACTGAAAATGCTGCAGCCCTCATGGATTTCATGGATGACAGTAAATCCATTTTAACTCTTCTACTACTCTGGAATTATTTGCAGAGTTCATTTCACATGTCATGAGTTGCATACCATTCCTTACATACTGTTTCAGTAGGAATGTCTCTTATTTTGCTTCTGTATGTTTTGCCTAACTCCAGATATGAGTCTCCATTTAACCAGGGGATGGGGATCTGGCCTATAGGCCATGAATAAAAAAACTCACTGATGGAGTTTTTCATGAGGTTTTTCATGAGTTTCTCAGAACTCTTTGTAGGGGCCAGCCTTCTGGTGCAGTGGGTTAAGTTACAACCCAACATCCATTAACGGAGCACCAGTTTGAGTCCTGGCTGCTCAGCTTCTGATCCAGCTCCCTGCTAAGCACCTAAGAAAGCAGCAGAAGAAGGCTCAAGTACTTAGGTCCTTACTACCGATTTGGGAAATTGGGATGCAGTTCCTGGCTTCAGCCTTGCCCAGCACTGGCACAGTGGCCATTGTATCTCTCACTGTTTCTCTCTCTCTCTCTCTCTCTCTCTCTCTCTCTCTCTCTCTCTCTCATACATACATACACACACACACACACACACACTGTTTCTCTCTGTACCCCATACTTTCAAATAAATAATAAAAATAAACCTTTTAGAATGAAAAGGACTTGTGCTTCATACAAAATCATTCACTGATAACCACAGGTGCTTATTAGACAATACCCATTCCTAACTTGTTTCCCAGTGGCACACAGGATTATCATTAGTTAAGCCAAAAAAAATAGAAGCTAGTTTTTAATTCATCTTATTAACTAGTTCATGCCTTCCATAGGTTTTCTAATGCTTCTACTTTTCATTGCTTTCCCAAAGAAATTTTGATTAACAAATCTACACATTGCCAAACTCTGATGTCAAACTCCGATGTCAAACACTGCCTCTCCTCGTCTACATTAATCATCAAATTTGAAGTTTCCTTTTTAAATTATTGGTAGTGTCTTTGAAACCCTTTAATCTATGGAACATACCAACCAAAGAAGCAGTAGCTCATTTAGAGCTTTAAATATGAATCATTTTCTTTTATAAATAACCAAAAACAGTGCCTCATACTGTAAATGGTTTTAATGTTCTTGTCACAATAAAATGGACTATATCCGAAAAGTAATTTTGCTTGGCTAAAGGGATATATTTGTATGCTAAAGCAATGAAGAATGAATTAAATAGACTTGGAACACAGATTCTTACACTGAATACATTTTGGTGACATTTTTCTATAGATCCTACTTCTGTGCTTGCTTTGTTTAATTGTTCAAATACCAATAGTACCAAGGACAAATCCTGTCATTTTTCAGAGTGCTGCCTCCCTCATTTTAAAATGGGATGGTTAAGCCAAATAATCACTATGACCCCTTCCAATTCTAAGAATTTGTAAGTATAATTTTAAGCCTTATTTGTGTGCATTAATATGCATGGTAATCTTACCATTTCAGAAGCAGTGTTTGAAATGCTAATTAAGTATTTGGAGCATTTATTATTTCTAACAATTGTAATTATTGTTTCCATAAACATCTTACCTTTTCAGTCAAATTTTAAATATTTTATTGATAGGCTTAATACCACATATATTTCATATTTTGCCAATGCTATGATTCATGAATACATCAATGGTATTCAACCGAACAAAAAACACTTGATTACATAATGGGATGTCTCTAGAGTCCAGGAAATGGAAAAAAAAATGAAAATTACATTTATTTAGTCTTTACCATCCCAGCCATATCAGTGAGGTAGATAAAACATTCCCTTTCTATAGAGAAGGAAAATTAAGATAGCACATGGGAGTGGTGGATCCAGAATTTACCTCCAAAATATATGACTCCAATGACAAATCAATTTACTGAAAAACGTTCATTGTTTTCAAGCATTACGCTTCTTGATCTCACAATTTTGCCTCAGTTTCTTTGTTTTTCCAGTTTAAGTCTAGTGCCATGACTATCCACAAAACTAATACGTCATTGCCTTCCTCCTTTGCAATTTTCACACACACACACACACACAGCAGATTCACACATCTACCAGAAACAGTGAAGTTGAATTATTACAGGAAATAAATAGAAATTGGGACAGAGAGCTATTTTACTTGTTGTGTCTCTTAATCTCCCTACATTTCCTTTTTTAATTTTGCTTTTTGCCTGATTCATAAACTACTTGAATAATTGCTAAACAAACAAACAAAAACCCCTGATAATATTAAAGTCCAGAGTGTAGAAGACATTGGAGAGCTCTTAAGCTGTGGAGTAAAGGGAAGAAATAAATTTTTACATTCATCAAATTGAAGAATGGACTAACACCAAGGCTTTGATATAATTGTTGAAAATGGAATAAAGAATCTGAAGCTTGCAAGTTGTTGTGAGTTTGAAAGATGCACTGATACTGACAAATGAAATAAGAAAGGCAACCAACAAAATGGGACGGAAGGACATAGACTTTTAAAAGGAATTTCTCCATTTCTCCATTTCTCTCTCTGATATCTTGGTCCTTCTATTGGTGAATCATCTACCTCTAGGTTTTGCCATCATAAACTACTGCACAGGCCGGCGCCGTGGCTCAACAGGCTAATCCTCCACCTTGCAGTGCCGGCACACCGGGTTCTAGGCCCGGTCGGGGCGCCAGATTCTGTCCTGGTTGCCCCTCTTCCAGGCCAGCTCTCTGCTGTGGCCAGGGAGTGCAGTGGAGGATGGCCCAAGTGCTTGGGCCCTGCACCCCAGAGACCAGGATAAGCACCTGGCTCCTGCCATCGGATCAGCGCGGTGCGCCGGCCGCAGCAGCCATGGGAGGGTGAAGCAACGGCAAAAAGGAAGACTTTTCTCTCTGTCTCTCTCTCTTACTATCCATTCTGCCTGTCAAAAAAAAAATTAAAAAATAAACTACTTTACTATGTTGATGAAATTGTTCTCATGCTTTATTGATGTGTCCCATTTCCTTCCTACTTCCACAAACAACTGTATCTGGCCAGAGATTTCCATATTCCATCTTGAAAATAACATTTTAATTCAACTTTTAGGTTCTGTAGCCTATATTTCACTTATAACAATCACAGATATATGATATTTTAATTAAATTTTAATTTAGAATATATTTATTTATTTATATTTATTTATATTTGTTTATAATAAATAATGGGACAGACAGGAATACACTAGAATTATTAAGTTCTAAAAGTTTGAGGGAAATTTGTGATTTGCTTTTAGATTCAGAAGATTCATCCCATCAACAGTATTGAAATTTTAATTCAAATTTTATTCTTGTCCCTTTATCTACTTTTGATGATGTTGACATTCAACCATATATTTAAGGGATTTCTCCTAGAGAATGCAGTAGTCTTATTATCTGGATCTATTCTCATTTCATGTACTAATACGCCCTGTAATCCTGAATAATTAGTCTTCCAGGTTTTAGTCATTTTACCATAAAATAAGAGCATTGACATTAATGTCTCTTCTGCTATCCATTCTGAAATGGTAAGGATTGCAATTCATTCATTTATTCATTCTTTCACTCATTCATCTATTCATGGTGATCATTTTTAATCACTGAGTTTTTCTGCTCTTTTGTTCACTGATTTTTTTATTTGTCTTTATTTTTTACAGGAATTAGGTATTTACCTTCATCTTTATAATCAACTTTAAATGGGATGGTGCTCATTTTTCCAGTGACTCACAATTTAGTGATTTAGAAACAAAAATAAAGACAGTGAAAAGAAAAAAAACTAGAACATGTGGTAAAATAAGCATACTAAAATCAATAAGTACATCACCTTGGGAAATTCCATTTCAAGCTGACTACTTGCATAGTTTACTTTGAACCTCAAAAAAGTCCCCAGCTCACTTATGTATGTGAAATTTATTCTTTTCAACACCTTGACTTCCTCTTGTCCAGTGAGCTTTTCCTCCATTTCGCATGAACTATTTATTCCCATGGCTAAAATCTTGATCTTGTCGTCACCAATACTTCTGAAATATTGAATCCAAACATCTCTGTTTCTGACCACTGCTTCTCTCATTTCAGATCATTTACTCTAGTCTTTCATATCCAGTCAGTTGACTCTGCAACTTTTCCACTCCTTGCCTTCCCAATCACATCTTTATTTCTATCCTTAACCTATGTAACTTTTGTGGTTCAGCAATAAAAGCACATACTTACAAATGCCCTTCACACTTCATTCTCTTGCCCTATAAAACCTTAAAAAATTCAATCCTTGTTAATTCTGACTGTTTATTCTTAAGTGTATGCCTGAGAAGCTGAATGTGATTAGATAATATCACACAACTCTGCTAACGAAAATCACTTCATATTTAGCAATATGTAAAAATAATCTTAATACACATTCCTTGTAAATGTCCTTCTCACTGCAGGAAACTATTTAATGCATACTACTTTTTTCTCAAATATGCAAAACCCCTCCTCAATCTATCACTTACAGCACATTACATCATCTCATTTTTCATTAAGAAAGTAGACAAAGAGAAATATACTTTTGTCTATCCATCAAGTGGTCCATCAGCTTATGTACATCTCTGAATCTCCTTTGTTGTAATAAAGGGAATTTTCCTATTTTCATTGAAAGCCAAGACCTTCAGATGAGCTGTGAGTTGGTATCACCTTCTTAGTACTCAAGGACAAGCACTGACTACAAAACTGTCCCCACACTTACCTCTCTCATATTGTCAATGGCTCTTTTTAATACAGAACTTCTTTAAAGACATCCTTAATATCATCTCTATTATAAAGTCTTCGTTTGGCATCTTTTTCTTCTTATCTTCTACCCTATATCTCTGCTTTCCTTGAAGTGAACTAATAAAATGTTCTCTGTGCTCATGGTTTCTATTTTCTCACCTCCCATTTTCTTCCAATTTGCTGCCATCTGATTTTGATTCCAACCACTTTACAAATAAGCCTTCAAAAAGCCACAAAAGAATTCTTCCTTTGCTATATACAAGTGTTAATTTTATTTCCTCATCAAATGGCTTTGTATTAACATTGGTATTGCTGACCATCCCTTCTTTCTTGAAGCATATACTTCTATAAATATTTTTAGACCATATTACTTTTCTTTCTCAGATATCAGAAGCTATTTCTTCTCTCTCAATTTTTGCCTCCTCTTTTGCTCAACAACTAAATATTAGAATACCCCAGGGTTAGGTTTTTGCCCCTTCCCTATCCATCTACACCAAGGTAATATCATCGAACTACCTAAGTTTAAATATTATTTTGATCATGTTCATTCCACAAGAATATATTTCTTTGAGCTTTAAATTTATATGCCAAGTGAATTTGTGATATCTCCTTTTGGATATACATAAACATCTGAAAATCAACATCTAATTCCTAAGTCTTTAATTTTAATTTTAAAGATGCTTTTTATTTTTTGCCAGTATTTTTTAACTCAGTTTGTGGCACTATTATTCAGTCTGCTGATAAGGTTGCTACTAAAGCCATTTCCTCACTACTCCTCCTTCCATCGATGTCTTATCAATCCTACTTCTGGAATACATCCAGAATCTTTTACCATTTTTTATCATTTACATTACTGTAACTATAATCCAAACTACCGACACCTAACATCTGAACTACTAAAAGTGTCTATCTTCTGGTTTTCTGGGCCATAGTCTGTTCTCCATTAATGTTATGCAAAAATCATAATAATGGTTTGCAGGTATATTAGACACCCTTCTCCCCACCTCCATAGGTACATATATAGACTTAAAACTCTCCAAAAGATAAGATTTCCTTTTTTTATTTGACAGGTAGAGTTATAGAAAGTGAGAGAGAGAGACAGAGAGAGAGGTCTTCTTTCCATTGGTTCACCCCCAAAATGGCCGCCATGGCCGGAAATGAGCTGATCTGAAGGCAAGAGCCAGGCGCTTCCTCCCGGTCTCCCACATGGGTGCAGGGGCCCAAGCTCTTGGACATTCCTCCACAGTCCCCCCGGGCCACAGCAGAGAGCTGGACTGGAGGAGGAGCAGCCGGGACTAAAACCCGGCACCTATATGGGATGTCAGTGCCACAGGCGGAGGATTAACCAAGTGAGCCACAGTGCTGGCTCTGATAATATTTCAATAACAAAAAAACTTTCCCCCACAGTTTATGCAACATATAAAGTCCTACATGATCTGAAGAAAAAAAAAAAAGTTCCTACCTGACTTGATCATCTGTTATCTTTATTTTCTCCTTTTTAGTTTTACTTTTCTTCCTAAAATAAACTTTTCAGGATCTTTTCACTTACTGTCCTCATTCCTCTCTCACAATCCCATTTTCCCAACTTAAAATTATCTTTCCCTGATTCTTTTCATGTTTGCTTCATTCTCCTAACTCTAATTTTAGTTACCTTTTCATTAGACATTACTCTTGATAAAGACCTTTCCTGAGTAACTGATCTATGGTAGCCAACCATATCCTAATTGCTCTTTTCCCTCTTTATTCCTCATATTCACATGAATTTATTTCCTGTGTGTTATTTATTATTTTCTTATTTCTGTGAGAGGCAGAGATACAGAGAGAGAGGAAGAGATGGTAACAGACAGGGAGAGCTCTATCTACTGATTCATTCCTCAAGGGACTACAATGATGTGACTTGGCCAAGGCTGGAGCTGTAGCTGTGGATATACTCTATGTCACCCTTTTATATAGCAAGAACTCAATTTCTTGAGACTTCGTCATTGCCTCCCAATGTCTGCATAGACAGAAAACTGGAATCAAGAGTCAGAGCCAAAGTGGAACTCTGGTACCCCAACATGGGACACAGGCATCTTAAGCTCTACACTTAATACCTGCATCTTTTTTTTTTTTTGAAGATTTTATGTATTTATTTGAGAGGTAGAGTTACAGTCAATGAGAGAGAGAGACAGAAAGAAAGGTCTTCCTTCCATTGGTTCACTCCCCAAATGGCCACAATGGTCGGAGCTAAACCAATCCAAAGTCAGGATCCAGGAGCTTCTTCCGGGTCTCCTATGTGAGTGCAGGGGTTCAAGCACTTGGGCTATCCTCTACTGCTTTCCCAGGCCACAATAGAGAGCTGGATTGGAAGAGAAGCAGCCAGCCGGGACTAGAACCGATATCCATATGGGATTAGCCTACTGCTCCAAAGTGCCCCCAGTAAATACCTGCATCTTATCACTTAGATTTTGTGATACCATTATCTATTTCTCTAATTAGAATGTCATGCCCTTGATGGGATGGACTGTCTTTTCTGCTCCAACTGAATGTTAAGAACATGGTTTAATACATATGGACTGAATAAATGAATAGACAGCTTGCTGTGAGAAAGTATAAAATTGAGAAATCAGGAAATGGTCACAAAGAAGGTGATAGCTTAATTGGGGAAGAAAGAAAGCTCGGCAGGGTGTTACTTTTGGATGGAGGTGACTAAGCAGGCAAACAAGAAAGCCTAGCATTCTATGGGAAAAAGCAAAGCTTCCTAATATCGTCTAAACAGAAAGTGTATAAAATAAGAGTTGAGTAGAGCCTCCTGAAAAATGGGTATCCCATATTCTAAAATTCATTGTATGACATACTAAAGTATTTTCTCTTTCTCTTCAAACATTGAGAGGCATGTACAGCTTTTTGTATGGAGCTGTAACATGATGAATTTTAAGCATAGCAAAGACAATTGGGGAACTAGTCACAAAAAGTACTAGTCTGAAGATAGCAGAGATCAGTTAGAATTATTTGGCTCTGGTCTGGAAGAGGGCAGAAGATGATGAAGGGGAGGCAGAAATGAAGTGGATGGACGATGCTTAGGGTGTTCAGTTACAAAATGTTTTCAGGTAACTTTAGCTTGTTATTACTCCCAGATTATAATGATTCTTGAGTTATGATTCCATGAACCTACTAGATAGAGGCAAATTCACAAAAAGTTGAAGATATTTAAGGGCTAAGGTATTTGGGCCTTCCCGGTATATTGCCAGGGAGCTGGATCAGAAGCAGAACAGCCAGGAATTAAACTGTTGCTCTGATATAAGATGTGAATTTGCAGCTACCAGTGGTCCCAACTTCCATATGGCAGAATGCTTCAGGTCCAGGATCACATCCAAAAGGATCAGAGGTCACATGGTGGCATGATGGCTGCTTCCACAAGTGGTAATGGAGCATGAAAAAGTCTTCATTTTTCAACTTCTGTAGATGTCAAAATTACATTTATTATATGAACAAAATTGTGTGTGTTGGTTCACGTAACTAACAAAACACATAAGACTTGTAAAAAACTGTCCCCTGGGCTCTACTAAGGAGGAGATGCAATGGTAACCAAAGAAAATACCTGAATATTATGGTATGGTAATCTGTTACAGATGAATCTACTATAATAAAAACTGTAAAAATTCCCCTCCTGGTCATGTTATGACATTCTGCAGGCATAAGGAAGAGTGAGCTGATAATTACTGAAGATAGAAGCATACAATGAGAAGCACTGTATACATTCAGGGTGTCTCTTTTTTCTCTAGTCATTTTAAATTACTGTTTAACCCCAAGAGGGAAACAAACAGTTGTAAAGGGCTTCCAAAGTAAAGACACCTAAAATAACTGCTTTTCAGCAGTTGGCAAATAATAATCTCCCCCACCTTACAACTCCTAAGAAAAGCCTTTAGCAAAAGAACAACTTAGCATATAGACAGTTTCCCAGTGACCTGCCACTTAACTGAGAATAGGCCAGGAAAAACTATCGATACCAAGGAAGCCTGCCTCAGATCTGAAACTTCCACTCTATTAATTCCTTTCTTTGGCAAACATAGAAATGAAAGGCAGAGGGAGGAAAAGCTAAGAAGACAGTGATATATAAGAAACAAAGAGCAGGGTCTCTCTTTATCCAGGGCTTTGCCACAGCCTCCCTCATTTTCTGAGTATTGTTATCCAAGAAGCCAGGTGGAGTGGTGTGCAGCAAAATACAAGATTATCTCAGACAATGAGTAATAGTGCATTGGAGTTAATCTATGTGCAATGGATCAATAGCATGATCCTCAAGATAGAGAAATGGTCAGATCAAATGGGCTTTCTGTTTGCTTTGTTACTTAGGACTTTGAAACTCTATTTTAAAAATTTCACTTTGTCTTGATTCTTAAAGGTGTTCATACAAGTAAAAGACTGCGCATCCCAGTTGGGCTAAATACCCCTGGGCTTAATAAAGGCAAGTCAGTGCTAATTTGTAGCATGGCTTTTTTAGACACAAAGGCGCAGTTTGAGATAGACAGAGTTGTACAACACTTGTTAAGTATCAAATAGGAACTGATTTTCTTTTTATTCTTTGGAGATGTGTTTAGACTTAGAAAACATTTCTATTTTAAGTTCTAAACTAACCACCTCTCTTTTGGGTATTACTCCAAAAAAGAGAACCATGTTTATATCATGCACTCATCCTCCAACTGATCAATTAAGCTCATCTAGATTAAACAAAATAAATGTAGACTATACCATTGAGCAGTGGCAGAATCCAACTAGAATCAAACACTGACTCACTTCATGTGTTCCTCTGCATCTCTGAGCTTCTTCTATATCCTTTTCTAGTTCCTTTGTGGCTTCATCAAAGTCAAACCAACAACTTTGGAATATAATCATTGTTGACAATTCTAAGATTCAAACCCCTAAGCTTAAAAGAAACCATGAAATTTCACATTTCTTCACACAGACTGCTCTAAATTTTCTTTGAGATAAAATAACTAGTTCACATTGGGAAGTAGTTAGAAACAAAGTAGCTATAACATATACAAAATGAATTATATCCTTGAAATAAAAAGTGAGAGATCTCTTATAACGTCATCTTGATCTGAACTTCTTTCAGAAGAGATTCATTTATGAGTTCAGTGGGCTGGAGGCCTTTTCCCTGAGCTGACCTATCCACTGTTTAACTACCAGCATAAGGTTTGGTGTCTTCAAAAGGAGATTTAGTCATGATTTCGGTCATCCATTTTAGTCTTGAAGAAGCCTCAGTTATTGTAATGTCCCAAAGATTATACTCATAATTTTTCCTGTCAACCAATTATCTGTAATAGTGGTTTCTCTAGGTGTGTTTACGTAAATAGCATCTGTGGTAGCAGAGAATCTGAGAGAAAGGCAAATTTTGTGGCTCCAATAAAAACCTAGTGAATTAAGTACTCTGGCAGTAGAGCCTAGAGATTTGTTTTAACAGAATATCTGTGATTCTGAGACACATTCAAGGATGACAGTTTCTGGCACACAGCAGATGGTACTAGTGATCACAGGAGCCAACTAATGCTCATTTTGCTTTTGAAAATATTAAAGAACATAAGTGGTCCAAATCAAGTGAATTTACCGTTTGCTTTGTTATTTAGGTTTCAAAGCTCTATTTGTAAAACTACTCTTGTTTTGCTTCTGAAAAATGTCCACACAAGCACAAAAACACCAAGCATTCTAGTCTGGATTAAATACTGCTTGTCCCAAGAAAAGCTTGATAAGCTATGTGTTGTAAAACCTGTGACACTTTTTCACTTGAAGCAATATCATCCCTAAAGGGCAAAAAATTGGGTGTGTGGAAATGGGGAGACAGGATAAAAACCTAGCTATTACATTAGTTAATGGCCCTCAAAATGTGCCTAAAATATAAAAGCAGACATGCAGTATATCTATTGTATTACGATTTCACGAAGGAGATAAACTGAAACAAAAACTGATTATAAAGTTTCCTTAGGAGATCAATTCTGAAAAGAATACAAAAAGATTGAGAGTTCCCACTGTAAGAAACGGCTCTACTTTCTAATTTGAGACAGATTTTGTCCCAACCCTTTGACTCTCAGGTTCCATGGACAAACTATTAGATCTTTTTTGTTTTTTATTTGACAGATAGAACTACAGACAGTGAGAGGGAGAGACAGAGAGAAAGGTCTTCCTTCCATTGGTTCACCCCAAAATGGCCACTACGGCCAGAACTACGCCGATCCAAAGCCAGGAGCCAGGTGCTTCTTCCTGGTCTCCCATGTGGGTGCAGGAGCCGAAACACTTGGGCCAAGCTCCACTGCCCTGCCGGGCCACAGCAGAGAGCTGGACTGGAAGAGGTGCAACCAGGACTAGAATCCAGTGCCACAAGCAGAAGATTAACCAAGTGAGCCATGGTGCTGGGCCCAAACTATTACATCTTGAACCTTAGCCAATTAGTATCCATTTTAATGTAATGATAGATGATTAATTCCAAGATAAAGTTATTGCAAATATAAAAACAAACCATAAGAGAAAGGTAGTATCTTGGGGCGGAGCCAAGATGGCGGATAGTGAGGACGTGTGCCTTAGTTTGGGAAAATAAACTTTCATAAAAGTGGAATTACTGCAGCCTCAGGAAAAGACTCAAGAAAAAAAACTGCAGAGGAAACGCTTCCGGATCTCGTGGATGAGACACAGAGGACTTACAGGGAACCCACCGCGTGGAAAACCAACCGAGACGAGCCGAGTGGCAGCGGCGGGAGAGGAGCCAGAGCCTCAGAATCTCGCCAGCGCGGGAACGGAGGAGGAGGGTAAGACAAAGACCTGAGAAGTCCGAGACATTGGGGGGAGGGGGAACAGAGGCCTCTCCCTTCACTCACCAAGCAAAACAAAGAGCACCGCGATTTTACATATGTAAAGCTCAGCCAAACTCAGTATCTTTAGCGAAACTGGAGAACACATTTGAGGGCTGCATAATCTCTGTGTATGGTCCCAGGGGTAGATCAAACGAATACTCACAAAGGCCAGATTTCAACTACACTCAACTCCACTCCCAACTGAGTCAAAAAAAAAAAAAAAGAGAGAGAGAGAGAGAGAGCGAGCCAGCAAGGAGCAAGTGAGTGAGAAATCTGGGAGAGTTGCTCTTTACACAGCCTTAAACCTGAAGAAACAAGCATAGCTCTCTGGCCACACCCATCACAGCCCCTAAGGCTCCAACAAAGCAGACAGCTCACTTAGAGGCATAGTATAACGAGAGAAAAAAACAAAAACAAAAACACCACAAATTATCTCTAACATGCCAAGAAAGAAACATAGAAGCGGAGGTTCCAAGAACAGGGAAGGCACTATGACGCCCCCAAGTGAACAAGACACGCCAATGCAAGATTATGAAGATTATGAGATAGAAGAAATGAAAGATACAGATTTCAAAAAATTTATGATAAGAACATTAAGAAGTTCTCAAAAACAAATTCTTGAACTACAGAAATCCTTAATGGACAAGATAGAAAATCTCTCCCGTGAAAATGAAATATTAAGGAGGAATCAAAATGAAATGAAAAAACTAGTGGAACATAAATCTGAGATAGTGACAAAAAACCTCAATGAAATGAAGAACTCAATAGATCAAATGGCAAACACATTAGAGAGCCTTAAAAACAGAATGGGTGAAGCAGAAGAGAGAATATCAGAATTAGAAGACAGAGAACAGGAAAGGAAACAGTCAAATCAAAGAAAAGAAGAAGAAATCAGAAATCTAAAAAATACTGTCAGGAACCTACAGGATACTATTAAAAAACCTAACATTCGGGTTCTAGGAGTTCCTGAAGGCATGGAAAGGGAGAAAGGATTAGAAGGCCTTTTTAGTGAGATACTAGCAGAAAATTTCCCAAGTTTGGAGAAGGACAGAGACATCCTAGTACAGGAAGCTCAGAGAACCCCTAATAAACATGATCAAAAGAGATCCTCACCACGACACGTCGTAATCAAACTCACCACAGTGAAACACAAAGAAAAGATCCTAAAATGTGCAAGAGAGAAACGCCAGATTACTCTCAGAGGATCTCCAATTAGACTCACAGCAGACTTCTCATCAGAAACCCTACAAGCCAGGAGAGAATGGCGAGATATAGCCCAGGTACTAAGAGAGAAAAACTGCCAGCCCAGAATATTATATCCTGCAAAGCTCTCATTTGTGAATGAAGGTGAAATTAAGACCTTTCACAGCAAACAGAAATTGAAAGAATTTGTCGCCACTCGTCCAGCCCTGCAAAAGATGCTTAAAGATGTGTTACACACAGAAACACAGAAACACGGTCACCAATATGAAAGAAGTTAAAGGAAGGAAACCTCACAGCAAAAGATCACAGGAATCTCAAACCAGATATTAGAAAACATCTTTGGCAAATGGCAGGGCAAAGTCACTCCTTCTCAATAGTCACATTGAATGTTAATGGCTTGAACTGTCCAGTTAAAAGACACCGATTGGCTGGCTGGGTTAAGGAACAAAACCCATCCTTTTGCTGCTTACAAGAAACCCATCTATCCAACAATGATCCATACAAGCTGAGAGTGAAAGGCTGGAAAAAGATATACCACGCCAACAGAAATGAAAAGAGAGCGGGCGTAGCCATCTTAATATCGGACAACATAAACTTTACCACAAAAACTGTTAGGAGAGACAAAGAGGGGCACTATATAATGATTAAGGGATCCATTCAACAGGAAGATATAACGATTATCAACATATATGCACCTAATCATAGGGCACCAGCTTATTTAAAAGACTTGTTAAGGGACTTAAAGGGAGACTTAGACCCCAATACAATAGTACTGGGGGACTTCAATACTCCACTCTCAGAGATAGACAGATCAACAGGACAGAAGATCAACAAGGAGACAGTAGATTTAAATGACACTATAGCCCAAATGGATCTAACAGATATCTACAGAACATTTCATCCGACATCTAAGGACTTTACATTCTTCTCAGCAGTACATGGAACCCTCTCTAGGATTGACCACATACTAGGCCATAAAGCAAGTCTAAGCAAATTCAAAAGAATTAGAATCATACCATGCAGCTTCTCAGACCACAAAGGAATGAAATTGGAAATTGGCAACTCAGGAATCCCTAGAGCACGTGCAAACACATGGAGATTGAACAACATGCTCCTGAATGAACAATGGGTCATAGAAGAAATTAAAAGAGAAATCAAAAATTTTCTGGAAGTAAATGAGGATAACAGCACAACATACCAAAACCTATGGGATACAACAAAAGCAGTGTTAAGAGGAAAGTTTATATCAATAGGTGCCTACATCAAGAAATTGGAAAGGCACCAAATAGATGAGCTTTCAAGTCATCTCAAGGATCTAGAAAATCTGCAGCAAGCCAAACCCAAACCCAGTAGGAGAAGAGAAATAATTAAAATCAGAGAAGAAATCAACAGGATTGAATCCAAAAAAACATTACAAAAAATCAGCCAAACGAGGAGCTGGTTTTTTGAAAAAATAAACAAAATTGACACCCCATTGGCCCAACTAACTAAAAAAAGAAGAGAAAAGACCCAAATCAATAGGATCAGAGATGAAATGGGAAACGTAACAACAGACGCCACAGAAATAAAAAGAATCATCAGAAATTACTACAAGGACTTGTATGCCAGCAAACAGGGAAATCTATCAGAAATGGACAGATTCTTGGACACATACAACCTCCCTAAATTGAGCCAGGAAGACATAGAAAACCTAAACAGACCAATAACTGACACAGAAATTGAAACAGTAATAAAGGCCCTCCCAACAAAGAAAAGCCCAGGGCCAGATGGATTCACTGCTGAGTTCTACCAGATATTTAGAGAAGAACTAACTCCAATTCTTCTCAAACTATTCAGAGCAATCGAAAAAGAGGGAATCCTCCCAAATTCTCTCTATGAAGCCACCATCACCTTAATTCCTAAGCCAGAAAGAGACGCAACATTGAAAGAGAATTACAGACCAATATCCCTGATGAACATAGATGCAAAAATCCTCAATAAAATTCTGGCCAATAGAATGCAACAACACATCAGAAAGATCATCCACCCAGACCAAGTGGGATTCATCCCCGGTATGCAGGGATGGTTCAACATTCGCAAAACAATCAACGTAATACACTACATTAACAGACTGCAGAAGAAAAACCATATGATTCTCTCAATAGATGCAGAGAAAGCATTTGATAAAATACAACACCCTTTCATGATGAAAACTCTAAGCAAACTGGGTATGGAAGGAACATTCCTTAATACAATCAAAGCAATATATGAAAAACCCACGGCCAACATCCTATTGAATGGGGAAAAGTTGGAAGCATTTCCACTGAAATCTGGTACCAGACAGGGATGCCCTCTCTCACCACTGCTATTCAATATAGTTCTGGAAGTTTTGGCCAGAGCCATTAGGCAAGAAAAAGAAATTAAAGGGATACAAATCGGGAAGGACGAACTCAAACTATCCCTCTTTGCAGATGATATGATTCTTTATTTAGGGGACCCAAAGAACTCTACTAAGAGACTGCTGGAACTCATCGAAGAGTTTGGCAAAGTAGCAGGATATAAAATCAATGCACAAAAATCAACAGCCTTTGTATACACAGGCAATGCTTCGGCTGAGGAAGAACTTCTAAAATCAATCCCATTCACAATAGCTACAAAAACAATCAAATACCTTGGAATAAACTTAACCAAAGACGTTAAGGATCTCTACGATGAAAACTACAAAACCTTAAAGAAAGAAATAGAAGAGGATACCAAAAAATGGAGAAATCTTCCATGCTCATGGATTGGAAGAATCAATATCATCAAAATGTCTATTCTCCCAAAAGCAATTTATACATTCAATGCAATACCCATTAAGATCCCGAAGACCTTCTTCTCAGATCTAGAAAAAACGATGCTGAAATTCATATGGAGACACAGAAGACCTCGAATAGCCAAAGCAATCCTGTACAACAAAAACAAAGCCGGAGGCATCACAATACCTGATTTTAGGACATACTACAGGGCAGTTGTTATCAAAACAGCATGGTACTGGTACAGAAACAGATGGATAGACCAATGGAACAGAATAGAAACACCAGAAATCAATCCAAACATCTACAGCCAACTTATATTTGACCAAAGATCCAAATCTAATCCCTGGAATAAGGACAGTCTATTCAATAAATGGTGCTGGGAAAATTGGATTTCCACGTGCAGAAGCTTGAAGCAAGACCCATACCTATCACCTTACACAAAAATCCACTCAACATGGATTAAAGACTTAAATCTACGACCCGAAACCATCAAATTATTAGAGAGCATTGGAGAAACCCTGCAAGATATAGGCACAGGCAAAGACTTCCTGGAAAATACTCCAACAGCACAGGCAATCAAAACCAAAATTAACATTTGGGATTGCATCAAATTGAGAAGTTTCTGTACTTCAAAAGAAACAGTCAGGAAAGTGAAGAGGCAACCAACAGAATGGGAAAAAATATTTGCAAACTATACTACAGATAAAGGATTGATAACCAGAATCTACAAAGAAATCAAGAAAATCCACAACAACAAAACAAACAACCCACTAAAGAGATGGGCCAAAGACCTCAATAGACATTTTTCGAAAGAGGAAATACAAATGGCCAACAGACACATGAAAAAATGTTCAAGATCACTAGCAATCAGAGAAATGCAAATCAAAACCACAATGAGGTTCCATCTCACCCCGGTGAGAATGGCTCACATTCAGAAATCTACCAACAACAGATGCTGGAGAGGATGTGGGGAAAAAGGGACACTAACCCACTGTTGGTGGGAATGCAAACTGGTTAAGCCACTATGGAAGTCTGTCTGGAGATTCCTCAGAAACCTGAACATAACCCTACCATACAACCCAGCCATCCCACTCCTTGGAATTTACCCAAAGGAAATTAATTTGGCTAATAAAAAAGCCATCTGCACGTTAATGTTTATTGCAGCTCAATTCACAATAGCTAAGACCTGGAACCAACCCAAATGCCCATCAACAGTAGACTGGATAAAGAAATTATGGGACATGTACTCCATAGAATACTATACAGCAGTAAGAAACAACGAAACCCAGTCATTTGCAACAAGATGGAGCAATCTGGAAAACATCATGCTGAGTGAATTAAGCCAGACCCAAAGAGAAAAATATCATTTGTTTTCCCTGATCGGTGACAACTGAGCACCAAAGGGGAAACCTGTTAAGTGAAACGGACACTATAAGCAACAATGAACTGATCAGCTCCTGTCCTGACTTTAGATGTACAATGTAATACTTTATCCATTTTAGTATTTGTTGTTATTGTTGTTGTTCTAGTACTATTGGTTGAACTCAGTAATTAACACACAATTATTCTTAGGTGTTTAAATTTTAACTGAAAAGTGATCCCTGTTAAATCTAAGAGTGGAAAAAGAGAGGGAGGAGATGAACAATTTGGAACATGCTCAATCGGTCTGGCCGCAAATGGTGGAGTTAGAAACGTGCCAGGGGATTCCAACACAATTCCATCAAGATGGCATGTACCAATGCCATCGCACTAGTCCAAGTGACCAATTTCAGCTCACAATTGATAGCTCTGATAGGTCTAAGACTCAAAGAGATCACACAAACAAGACAAGTATCTGCTAATACTAACTGATAGAATCAAAAAGGGAGAGAAAGATCCAACATGGGAAGTGGGATACACAGCAGACTCATAGGATGGCAGATGTCCTAAACAACACTCTGGCCTCAGAATCAGCCCTCAGGGCATTCGGATCTGGCTGAAGAGCCCATGGGAGTATAGCAGGCATGGAAAGCCAAGATATCATGGGAAAAAAAAAAAAAAGACCTAAATGAATGATCTCTGTGAGTGAGATCCCAGTGGAAAGAACGGGGCCATCAAAGAAGGAGGTACCCTTCTCCGAAGGGAGGAGAGAACCTCCACTTTGACTATGACCCTATCGGAATAAGATCAAAGTCAGCGAACTCTAAAGGCTTCCATAGCCCTGGCAACTCATGACTAGAGCCTAGGGAGATTACTGACGCCATGAACAGGAGTGTCAAATTGTTAAATCAGCAACAGGAGTCACTGTGTACTTACACCCCATATGGGATCTGTCCCTAATGTGTCGTCTAAAGCCAAGTGATGCTACGACTGGTACTGAAACGGTATTTTTATACTTTGCGTTTCTGTGTGGGCGCAGACTGATGAGGTCTTTGCTAATTATATACTGAAGTGATCTTCTGTATATAAAGAGAATTGGAAATGAAAAAAAAAAAAAATAACCTGGTGTTAAAATGGAAATGGCATAGAAAATTAATTAATTTGAAAAAAAAAAATTCTGTAGGATCTCTGTCTTTAATGTGCTGTACATTGCTATTTAATGCTATAATTAGTAATCCAATGGTAGTTTTTTCACTTGATGTTGCTATATGGGCAAAAAGTTGAAATCTTTACCTAATATATACTAAACTGATCTTCTGTATACAAAGAGAATTGAAAATGAATCTTTACATGAATGGAAGGGGAGAGGGAGCGGGAAAGGGGAGGGTAGCGGGCGGGAGGGAAGTTATGGGAGGGGGGAAGCCATTGTAACCCATAAGCTATACTTTGGAAATCTATATTCATTAAATAAAAGTTTAATAAAAAAAAAAAAAAAAAAAAAAAAAAAAAAAAAAAAGAAAGGTAGTATCTTATATGGGTAGATATTTATGGCTTTTATGTTCTTTCAAATGGTGATTTTGTTTAATTATTATTATCCTTTTCCTGGTTAGTAAATTAAATAATTGAAAGACTGAATTAACTAAGCCATTCATTCATTCTAGAAGGTGTACTGAGTGCCTGTATGTGATAAAAGCCATTCCAGGCATTGATGATCAGCCATGAGCAAAACGGCAAAAATCCTTGCCCTCCTAGAGTTCATATAGATAGATCATAAGATAGATCATAGATCATAAGATAGTTCATAAGATAGATCATGGGCCGGTGCCATGGCTCAACAGGCTAATCCTCTGCCTTGCGGCACCAGCACACCAGGTTCTAGTCCCAGTCGGGGCGCTGGATTCTGTCCCGGTTACTCCTCTTCCAGGCCAACCTTTGCTGTGGCCAGGAAGTGCAGTGGAGGATGGCCCAAGTGCTTGGGCCCTGCACCCCATGGGAGATCAGGAGAAGCACATGGCTCCTGCCTTCGGATCAGCACGGTGCGCCGGCCACAGCGCGCCGGCCGCAGCGGCCATTGGAGGGTGAACCAACGGTAAAGGAAGACCTTTCTCTCTGTCTCTCTCTCACTGTTCACTCTGCCTTTAAAAATAAATAAAAATAAATAAAAATAAAAGATAGATCATGAACAAAACAAATAACCAATAATCAGTAGATTTTTAAATGGGGTCTTGGAGGAAAAGTGTTGGGTGTAAATGGTGGATGGGAAGCTGACTTACTGTGAACGATATCAATGTTGCCTGGGAAATTGAAGGAGACTCCATAGTTAAAGCACATGTATTAGATTTGGTACAGAAAAAGAAAGTTAGTAGCCAGAATTTTGGAGAATAAATTACACATAGAATATTTGGGGGGAAAGAAACAGGAATGTCTAATGACAGCACAGATTTTATGGGAAAAAAAGTAATAAAATTACAGAGGTATGTCAGGATGAAATTGTAGAAGTCTTCAAAATCCCAATAATTTTTGACCTCTCAGAAACAGTTAAATATTGAACCTGTTCATTGGTCAAATAAAAAAAAGGGTAGACAAAAGGAAAAGCCAATGCCCTCCCCAGTTTATTACTCACTAAGCTCCTTAGAGGGTAGGGTTTCTGACTATAGAGCTGTTAATTTCCCATAACTTACAGAACCAAAATTACAGGTTTCAATTGCTTAATAACATTTGTCATAAAATTGATCCAGACACAAAGATAGAAAGGTAAGAGCTACTATCCTGGAAATGTGTAAAATATGGCTACTCACCAAGCACGAAAAAGGTTTAGTGATGGTGTCGGTGCTGCGGCACAGCAGGTTAAAGCCCTGGCCTACAGTGCTGGCATCCCATATGGGTGCTGTTTTCAGTCCCGGCTGCCCCACTTCTGATCCAGCTCCCTGCTAATGTGCCTGGGAAAGCAGCGGAGGATGGCCAAGTCCTTGGGCCCCTGCACCCATGTGGGAGACCTGAAAGAAACTCCTAACTCCTGGCATCACATGAGCTCAGCTCTGTTCGTTGTGGTCATTTGAAGAGTGAACAAGCAGATGGAAGACCTCTCTCTCTTTCTCTCTCTCTCTATCTCTCTCTGTAAATAAATAAGTAAATCTTAAAATAATTTAGTGAATTCATGTAAGAAGAAATGAAAACAAAAGGAATTTCATGTTTTGTAGCTGACGGAAAATTATAAACAACCTTACGATTAAATTAACTAAAAATACTGGATTTCATTAGCTAAAGTTATTGAATTATATTGACTTATTTATTATCTCTTGAAAGGAGATTGAGGCAAAAAGTAAATTTCAGAATGCCTTAATTTTGAGATTGTTTTAGAACATCCAAATGGACACTCCATGGATGTGATTGGAAAAAATGCCCTGTATTCATGTATACAAATTTAGGAGGATAGTGATACTTCCCACCTACCTTTCATCCAGCCAGGTTCCCACTCTCCTTTCTCCTTCCTTTCTTATTTTTTATTTTAATTTTTTCAATTATATACTTTCAGTTTATTTTATAGTTGCAAGTTTATCCACTAAGAAAAGAATTCAACAGGTAGTTAGTAGAAAAACCACTGTTGCTCAAGAGTATAGACAAGCTCTATACAATAATGATATCTCAAAATGTCAATTTTGCTCATATACATTACAGTTTTTATACTCTGTATATTCATTACAGCCAATCAGGGAAAGCATGATATTTGTCTTTTGGGAGCTGTTCAATTCATATAAATTAAAAAAAGAAAAAACAAAAAAGATTCTGGAAGACACTAGAGTTTGAAAGTTTCTTGAACAAAGATGTGTGGTCAAAATTATGTGGATTGATGGTATGTGGCCAGTTAAAAATTATTCTCTCATTAATTTCAAAAAGTCATTCCTCCCCTCTTACCTCAAAGGCATTTACAAAACAATATTTTTCTAACTTAAAGTTTAGAAGTAAGACTTTATAATTTCTCAAAGGAGTGAACAACCCAGCACCCAAACATTGTAGAAAAAGCCACATGAAGAAGACAGGAAGGGGGAATAAAATTAGACGAAGATTGGTCAATTAGACATATAGACTTCAGAATACTCCTTTGCCATTAAAGTCAAGAAGAGACCTTACAGAATGGAGGATGAATGCTAGAAACAAAGGAAAATAGGAGCAAAATTATGCCATGGGTGTTTAGTGACTAAGAGGTTTTCAATGATTTTTGTAGTAGTAGTAAAAGCAGAGTGGGGGCAATTGTCAGACCTCAGGGTGCAATAGAGAATACAGCAGAAGTAGGACTTCATTAGTCATTCTGCTTGTCTGGCATGCATGAACTCTGCTACCCACAAAGCAATATATATAAGTATGCACATATGTATGCAGGTACGTGTGAACACATACACACATATGCATGTCACAGAAGATGGAAAAACTAAAGACAAAGAAGGAGAGGGGATCTCATGTAAAATTCCAAAAAAAAAAAATTCAAAATCCATACATCTGCCTTAGGAGTTTTTAGAGAATGAGATTTGTGGTCCTTAAATATCAAATACTATGTTTTGTTCATTTTATGGCATCACCTTCCTGTGATTTTTACATATTCAATATTTAATAGCCCCATAGTTATGAGCAAAATGTTTGCATTTGACTGACACAAGATGGGAAGTACTTTGAAAGTCATTATCCTAAATTCAAAAATATTTTGAATAATCCTGCAGTATGCCAAGGATGTATCACATAAGCAATTATTAAATATTTTGGTGGGGGAAGAAATCAATTCAAGGCACTCCTGATGCTTAATGATGCTCAGAACAATTGTGAAAAAACTGTAACTCTCTGACACACTTAACAACATCTACTGCCCTTTCTGAGGTCAGAATGAGCTTCCGGCAAATCATGCTGCCCTGAAGGTTCACCTTTGATAGCACCATCTCCCATTTTCAGTATTTCCCTTCCTACCTTTAGTTTCCTTTTTCCTTTCTTCACCCTTAGGTGACTACATTTTCCCAGCTCACTCTTAAGTAATTCATTGGATTTTTAGCTGATAAGGGCTTAAAGTATTAGCTCATAGAGGGTATTTGAATTTCAAAAAGGAACTATGAAAGGCTAAACACTGAACTCCAATGTGAAAAAACATATAGATTTAATCTCAAGCATTGATGACATTGGTGCAGAAGAAATTTAGGAACAGTGCAAAATTGTGACACCCCTCAAATCTATCTATTGGCCAAGTTTTCCTGAGTAGTCTGTTATAGGCTAAAAATTTTTTACTATTTATGGAACAACATTTGATTTCCACCTACTGGGAATGATTAAGGCCATCTTTCAATAACTAACGTCAAAAGCACAGCAGAATTTACATGACATCAATTTTTACCTCTGAAGATGTCTATTAAAAATTATGTTTTCTTTCTAATAAAACAGAAATTCATAACATTCTCTACTTAGTCAAAAGTTTCAACTTATTTCAATACAGCAAACTTTAGAATATATTCTTCAGAGTCAGTTGTATCTCTTGATTTACCTTTCAAGGAGTTTCTGGCTTCTTAGATACCAAGGGAATTAATTTCAATCATACATTTCCTGCTTCACCAGTAACAAATAATGCAAAAGTCTGATACATCATCAGCATAAAATTGTTGATGCTTAATTTGAAATCCTAATGTTGTCCTTATATTTTTAGGAAGCAGCAAAATTTCCTCCTTAGAATTGTTAAAGGCGACATGGTGCAATGGAGTATTTGTCTGGAAATAACAAAGTAGCTGTTATTTGATGCAAATCACTAAGCTTGCCTGAAACTCAGTTTCCTCACTGATCAATAGAAAGTGCATTCATCAAAACGTCACATGGTACTCAAAAATATGCATAAGATTTATGTTTCAATAAAAGTAATACCTGGAGAGTTGGGTCAAATGCTCCCCAAAATTTTCTCCTCTATCAAAGTGGCAGTGGAGGGGGCAGGCAGGGGGAAGAAAGTTTTTGACTCTGGTAACTATGAAAATTTTTTTTTACTTACTATTAATCTTGTTGTAGAAGTAATATCTGTGTCCTGGAAGTGGTTTGTTTATTGTAGCACTCTACGCATAGAACAGTGGGAATTGGAGCAGAGCTCCCAAACAGGGTCCTAACTGTAGATTCTGGATGCCGTCACTCCCCAGTCTGCTACCCACTTTCCATCAGCTTACCTCATTGAATTCACAAAGTGATATAACTAGCCCTACAAGATTCCAATCCCCAGAAACATGAGCAAGTTGCTTCTCCAATAGATATAACTTTGGTGACCAGTATCGTCTCCAGAGGTTCCATTTAGGGAAATTCAAGGTCCAAGGCAGAAAGTAACTACCACCTACCTGCATGCAGTCCCCAAAGTGACTGAAGCCTACTCGGTCATCGTATCAGACTGTTGTGCAGGCAGATCATGCAGGGCATCTTGTTGATGCTTCTGGGCTGGACTGCTAGCTTCCCATTCACCCATATACACAGTGCCTGTTTCTTATCTCACATCCTGATCAGGCTATGTCTAATTTCATCATGTGTCAGCCTCAAGGATGATACAGAGAAGAAATATACAAGCCTGAGCACCTGATATCAAAGACTTATGGCTCTGAGATTTCACCAGAGCAGCTCCCCTTTTTTTTGTAGCTTCTAAAAATCCAAAACACCTTCATTTTGAGTACAGTAGTTCTTGAAATGAAAGTCTACTACCCCCTCACCTTTCAGTAGATTAAATATTCTCTTTCCTCCAAACCTTGCCCTGGTTATTTTTTTTTTTCTGGAGATCTTTTTTATTTTTTTTTAATTAAACTTTTATTTAATGAATATAAATTTCCAAAGTACAGCTTATGGGTTACAATGGCTTCCCCCTCCCAAAACTTTCCTCCCACCCACAACCCTCCCCCCTCCCGCTCCCTCTCCCCATCCTATCACATCATGATTCATTTTCAATTCTCTTTATATACAAAAGATCAGTTTTGTATATATTAGGTAATGATTTCAACAGTTTTCCCCCATATAGCAACACAAAGTGGAAAAAAAAATACTGTTGGAGTACTAGTTATAGCATTAAATAAGAGTGTACAGCACATTAAAGACAGAGATCCTACATAATATTTTTTAAAATTAATTAATTTTCTATACCATTTCCAATTTAACACCAGGTTTTTTTTTTCATTTCCAATTATCTTTATATACAGAAGATCGATTCAGTATGTAATTAGTAAAGATCTCATCAGTTTGTACCCACGCAGAAACACAAAGTGTAAAAATACTGTTTCAGTACTAGTTATAGCATTACTTCACATTGGACAACACATTAAGGACAGATCCCAGATGGGACGAAAGTACACAGTGACTCTTGATGTTGATTTAACAATTTAACAATTTAACACTCTTGTTCACGGCATCAGTAATCTCCCTAGGCTCTAGTCATGAGTTGCCAGGGCTATGGAAGCCTTTAGAGTTCGCTGACTTTGATCTTGTTCCGGTAGGGTCACAGTCAAAGTGGAAGTTCTCTCCTACCTTCAGAGAAAGGTACCTCCTTCTTTGATGGCCCCGTTCTTTCCATTGGGATCTCACTAACAGAGATCTTTCATTTAGGTCTTCTTCTTTTTTTTTTCCATGGTATCTTGGCTTTCCATGCCTACAATACTCTCATGGGCTCTTCAGCCAGATCCGAATGCCTTAAGGGCTGATTCTGAGGCCAGAGTGTTGTTTAGGACATCTGCCATTCTATGGGTCTGCTGTGTATCCCACTTCCCATGTTGGATCTTTCTCTCCCTTTTTGATTCTATCAGTTAGTATTAGCAGACACTTGTCTTGTTTGTGTGATCCCTTTGATTTTTAGACCTATCTAAGCCATCGAATGTGAACTGAAATTGATCACTTGGACTAGTGAGATGGCATTGGTACATGCCACCTTGATGGGATTGTATTGGAATCCCCTGGCACATTTCTAACTCCATCATTTGGGGCAAGACTGATTGTGCATGTCCCAAATTGTGCATCTCCTCCCTCTCTTTTTCCACTCTGAAATTTAACAGGGATCACTTTTCAGTTAAAATTTAAACACCTAAGAATAATTGTGTGTTATTTACAGAGTTCAACCACTAGTACTAGAACAACAACAACAACAACAAATACTAAAAAGGATAAAGTATTACATTGTACATCTAGAGTCAGGACAAAAGCTGATCAGGTAATTGTTTCTTATAGTGTCCATTTCACTTCAACAGGTTTCCCCTTTGGTGCTCAGTTGTCGCCGATCAGGGAAAACAAATGATATTTGTCTCTTTGGGACTGGCTTAATTCACTCAGCATGATGTTTTCCAGATCCCTCCATCTTGTTTCAAATGACTGGGTTTCATTGTTCCTTACTGCTGTATAGTATTCTATGGAGTACATGTCCCATAATTTCTTTATCCAGTCTACTGTTGATGGGCATTTGGGTTGCCCTGGTTATTTTGATTTGACATGGTAGTCAGGGATCAAGTTTTCTGTAACAGAGTGAAATAATTTCTGCATATCACAGACAAAGCTAGAGTTGTTTTTGTTGTTTGCCTGTTTTGCTTTGCTTTGTTTTAATGTAAATATCTCTGAAGGTCAAGGCACAAAATGATGGGTTGGGAAGCTTTCTTTTTAAGGTTAACTTATTTATTTGAAGGTCAGAGTTGCACACACATACACACACACGTACAGAGAGGGAGAGAGAGATAGAGACAGAGACTGAGAGAAAGGATTTTCAACCTGGAGTCAGGAGCTTTTTCATGACTCCCGTAAGAGTGCAAGGACTCAGGCAATTGGGCCATTCTCTGCTGCTTTCCCAGGCCAGTAGCAGGGAACTGGATCAGAAGTGGAGCAGCCAGGAATTGAATTGGAACCCATGGAGGATGCTAACAACCCAAGCAGCAGTTTTACCCACTATACCACGATGCCAGCCCCAAGGCTAGAGCGTTAAAGTGCCAAGGATAGCATTCCTAATTCAATCTTCTTTTTGAAGGGGTCTCTCTTCTGACCCAGACCCTGACATACACAGGAGCACAGGATAGATCCTGCCTGGATATATTGTGCCTTAGTAAGTCTGTGCCTTGCATCTCTTTTCCAGTGACCCTTAGACCTTTTCAACACCTCCCTCCTGAGTGCCTAGTGGCTTCCAAGTTACACTCTACATGCCCCTCTGACTCCTACTCCCACTCCAGGTTCCCACCCACACACAACACTTCTCCTAGACCTTCCAAAACCTAAATGATCCCTATAAGGAGGCTACCTCTGTGTTCTGTTTGTTCGTGGACTCTGATTAATTATATAAGCCTAGAGGGAAAATGTTCCCAATATAAATGGTGGCTGTTAGAAATAGGTCCTATCTTAATATGCCTCAAGTGCTATAATGTCAGCTGTGTATCACTTGGATCTAGCTGTTTCTGTGGTTGACAGTCTTATCCTGTGGTGAGGTGTACAATAGGACAGTCCTATCCTGAGGTGAGGTGTGTATGTGTGTGTTATTTATTAATCAAGTGGTTTTTATTTTGTTTTGTTTTGTCTGTGTCTATTGTGGTAACATATGTGGTATATAGTTCTGAAGTTCTCTAAGTCTCCCTCCCAAATTCTGCACTGCCTACAGCCTTCTGTCAAGTTAAATCAATCACCGCTCCCAAGAAGAACTATGATCTCCATTTAAAAAATCATTTCTCATGTCTACTCAGGCTTAAAAAATAGCTTAAATGAAACTTTTTTTGATTTTGACTTTCATGGAATTTTGTTTGTATCTACCTCGTAAGAGTGTGAGAATTCAATGAAATAATGCACACAAAGGAGTTAACATAGTCACTCAATAAATGATAATTATTAAATTACATGTTACATCTTCTCCTTTCATCCCCTTAACACTGAGAGAAGTGTTTTACATAACTACTAAACAAATTAATAAGGAATTGCATTAACCTAGATTAACATCTGTTAATTGATTAGTTTAAAAATATAGAAAAATAGCATGAGAGATGAGGAATGTAGCAGGAAATAACAATAGACCCAATACATGTGGACAAAGCCAAGCAAATGAAGAGATTTCAGCAGATCCATGGAAGCTTCTATGGAGAAGGGAACCCAAGGAGATGACTATTTTCCCCATATCTGGATCAATTTTCTCTTCTAAAAGAAGTTTTAATAACTAAAACAGCATTGAAGACATGGTTGCTTTAACTTTGGAAGAGTTTTGTGCCTTTACAATTTTACAGAACTCAATCACCTTTTCAGCTTTTCTCTTAAAATACTTTTCTTCCTTCCATTTGTCTGTTAATAATCATTGCTTTCCCGGCATCCCCATTTTGTCAGGTTATTATGCATTCCTCAGCATTGTGAAAAATGAAAAGTGGAAAAATCACATATTTTTCAGCTGACTTAACACTGCGTAAAGTGCTGAAATTATTAATTGAACATCTTGATTATAAATTAGGTGGAAATAATGTTGAAGAAGCAGCCCCCAGTCATATAGGATTATTATTAGGGCTACACACTGAATGATTTGAATTTCATCTGGTAACAGTAAATATAGTTAATGCCAGTGAATATGAGCTCATAGATTTTGGCTGAATATCAATCAAATCAAGCAAGTCATTGCCTCCTCCATTTTGAGATTTACTTCCAAAAACTGTGTGACTGCTGCATCTTTGTCCCTTTAATGGCTTGAGAACTATATCAAGAGCTTAGAGCCATGCTAGTAGCTATTTCCCTTGTGGAAATATTTAATCTAAAAATCACAACATTTTAAGAATCACAGTGAAATTCACTCCAGTAATTTCAAGAGGTGATAATCCAAAATGAAGGTTGGTAAATGTTCACCTTTATGCAGAACCATGCAAAGTGCGTTCATCTTGGGCAAATTAAAGTGTCATCCACATTTTAGCAAGTGTTTAGCTTGCTGAAGATAATAAACCAACTTCAATCTCAGAGTGAAATTTACTAGCATATCAACATTTAATGCTTAATTATAAGTTACTTTTATCTATTCTTTGAAGCAAGGCTGGAAAGATCTCTATCTAGCAATATTTTGCATACTATTTGGGATAGGTTTGGTTGAGATAACAAATCACAAAATTTCAATGGTTTAAAAATAAAGTTTTAGCTCTTGCTTACATAACATTTCCTATGTGGGTGCCCAGATTGCTAAGCGATCCCACTCCCACATCATAAGTTAGGAACTATTTGACTTCATTTTGTGTCTCAGGTTAGGTAGGATATAGTACCCAATTATCCAAACACTATTTGTGATGCTGTTATGAAGGTACTTTGTAGATATGGTTAACATCTGCAATAATTTGACTACAAAATGTTCCTCCATTATAAAGGTAGGCATCACTGAATCAATGAAAACACCATAAGTGCAAAATTTAGAGTTTTCTAAGGAAGAACCAGTCATGTCTTAAGACTGCATTGTCACCTTTATCTCTCTCTCTCTCTCTCTCTCTCTCTCTCTCTTTCTCTCCCTCACTGTCTAACTCTATCTGTCAAATAAATAAATAAATAAATTTTAAAAACCGGCTGGCGGTGTGGCTCACTTGGTTAATCCTCCGCCTGCGTCTCTGGCATCCCATATGGGCACCAGGTTCTTGTTCCAGTTGCTCCTTTTCCAGTCCAGCTCTCTGCTGTGGCCCAGGAAGGAGGTGGAGGATGGCTCAAGTGCTTGGGCCCCTGCACCCATATGTGAGACCAGGAGGAAGCACCTGGTTCCTGGTTTCAGATTGGCGTAGCTCTAGCCCGGTTGTAGCAACCATTTGGGGGGTGAACCAACGGAAGGAAGACCGTTCTCTCTGTCTCTCTCACTGTATAACTCTGTCAAATAAATAAATAAATAAAATTTTAAAAAGACTGCATTGTCGGGGGCCAGCACTGTGACATAGTGAGCCAAGCAGCCTGCAGTGCAGGCATCCCATATGGGCAACTGTCAAGACCAAGCTGCTCCACTTCCAATCCAGCTCTCTGCTGTGTCCTGGAAAAGCAGTAGAAGACGGCCCAAGTTCTTAGGCCCCTGCACTCAAGTAGAAGACTTGGAAGAAGCCCCTGGCTCCTGGCTCCTGATCTGCACAACTCTGGCCATTGCAGCCATTTGGGGATTGAGCCAATGGTTGGAAGACCTTTCTCTCTTATCTCTCTGCCTCTGACTCTCTCTGCCTTTCAAATAAATAAGTAAAATCTTTTAAAAAAAAAAAAAAAAGATTGCATTGTCTGTTCCTGTCTGAGTCTATACTCTGAGAACTTGTCCCTTGAACATGTCAGTTCCCACAATTGCATGAGTCAATTCTTTACATTTGTTTAATTTTCCATTTTTTTAAAGATTTACTTTATTTATTTGAAAAACAGAGTTACAAAGAGAGGTAGAGACAGAGAGAGAGGTCTTCCATCCACTGGTTTACTCCCCAGATGGCCACAATGCCTGAAGCTGTGTCGATCTGAAGCCAGGATCCAGGAGCTTCATCTGGGTCTCCCACACAGGTGCAGGGGCCCAAGGACCTGGACCATCCTCCACTGCTTTTCCAGGCCATAGCAGAGAGCTAGCTTGGAAGAGGAACAGCTGAAACCAGAACTGGCACCTATGTGGGATGCCGGCACTTCAGGCCAGGTCTTTAACCCACTGCGCCACAGCACAGGCCCCTTATTTTCCAATTTTCAGTTTTATGTATATGGCTAAATGGATACTTCTAAAAGTTTGTGGAAATGGAATTTAAGATGTTTTGAAATCCATTTATAGTATTTTTTACAATACACATTTTCTATGGACTTTTAGAAGATCTCTCACATGCATGGATTTCAACATGTTTTGCATCAAAAATAAACTTATTTTAGTACCAATTTCCACACATTTTTGAAGTAACTTTGCTTATAGTATATAAATACATACATGTCTAATATGTGTTTCTGTATATGTGTATGTGTGGTGTGTGTATTCACATCCTGAAAGTGCTGTTTCTCTGGAGTATCCTGACTGATACACAAGATATTCCAAACTCCTTCCATTGGGTAGCTTGTCCATTGTCATCTTTCCTTTTTAGTTCACAAAAGAGAATCAGTACTAAAGAGCATGCCAAATGTAACACATCAGAAGGATTTATAGGTTTGGTGGTACATAGCATTATCTGTTTACTTTCTTCTTCAGAGTTCTTGCTATGCTTGAATAAGTCAGAGAATGTTTTCTAGTGGGCCCAATTTTCAATAATTTTATATAGTTTGTAAAATTATTTTTAATTTTAGATTCTCTATTTTTCCATTTAATGAGGAACTGGAGGTGAGTCTCAGTTTGGTGGAGAAAAATGGAGTCACTACAGAAACAGAGAAAATGTGAAGAAATCTGGAAGGGATTGGAGAAAGGGCAAAGAGGAACTAGCAGGATGGAAAGAAAGGACACAACTCTCTGGAGTTTGTGATCTGATCCCATTTGTCCATCATTCTTAGAGTGTCACCTTGGTGACAAATTATAGATAGGAGTTGCATATTTCTCAAGCCTATTTAAACAGCAATAACAGAAAGTTGTATACACTGACCTTGGAGAGACATGAGGCCATGGAAATAGAGTCTGTCATTTCTAGATATGGAATTTTATCCTTCAGCCAATGAAGAGTTAATGACTTACTTTCTGTTTTATTTATAGTAGGTAGGACAAGGGAAGACATGAATGTGACAGACCAATTAGAGAAGAGATGGAATATTGCTAAATGCCCACACTGTGGAAGTGGCAATGATAATTGAAAGGATAAAGAGGAATAAACATATGGAGGTAATATGGACAACATTTAATGTCTCATTACATGAAGAGATAATTGCAAGAAAATATTCAAAATTATTGTCTGGGTTTCAAATTCTGAAGATAAGGGGCTTACACAGCTTAATTGAAATTAGGGATACTTTACTTGTTATGTGAGATATATTAAACTTCCTTGCAAAGGTACTCACAATACTAGGTCCCATTTGTGGCATACACAGTGTTGTGGGGTCCCAGGAGGAAGTGATCATTCCAAGAGTACCTAGCTTCCTTTGCATCATCACATCTCCTACTACTCCTTACTTCATCACACCAGAAAGACATTCAATGTTCATTAAGGGGATATAAATAGGTTGCTCCCTTATCAATCCTGCAACTGGGTCAATTTCACACTGAGTCATTAAATGTCTTAAGAACTGGCAATCTATCATGTTTTAATGACAACTTTAAAATGGTATTTCAAAACGAAAAGATTTATATCCCATTAAGAGCTGATTGTAATATATTATTATAAGACTTGACTCACACATTGAGAGCCATGTTTTATGGAGGAAAGATGGGGTAACTACCTTGCAATGTAAAAGCAGCTGATCATTGTGGAGATGTTTTAAAGCCAGAATTCAAAATTTGTGTCTTAGCAAACATGTAGGTAGTCAAAATGTGTATAATAGCATCACCATTATCTGAATTAGCCCAGAAATATGGACTCAAGAAGCTAGACCAAAAAACAAAGTTAAAAAAAAAAGAAAAAGAAAGCTAAATAAATATATCAGTTACTAATTTTTTTAAAATGTAAGAGATAATAAAGTAGTTTCATACTCCTATTAAATTAGTGGGCTCATAAGTGCTGCAGAATGTTTCCATAGAATTTCTCCTTCTTTCTAAATGATTTACAGAGGATGAACACAGACATTTTCATTACTTTTCATCTTTAGCTTGACCTTGTTCAACCAGTGGGACGTTTTCAGAGATGGCAATCTCACTATGCATTCCATCAGCTAAGAGTGCCCCAGAATCTCACATTATTTACACATATTATTTTTATGATAAGCAAAAATGTTTTTCTTGGTGATTCTTGCCAATATTACTATTACTTTGTAGCTATTATTTTTATTTTCTTCTATCTAACTTATATGGTTGCACATTGATGCTGTGTATCACATGGCTAGTGAGATTCATTCTGAGTTTTCAGGAAAATGAGTATTCTTCTTTTATCTTTTCTCTTATATTGATTCACTGAATTTATTGGTACTTAGACTTATACACTCTATCCAAAATCACTGAGCTATTCATTCTTCCCTCTTGTACTAATCTTTGTAGTGGTCGTCTGTGTCATCTCTCTTTCTCTCTATTACTCATTCCTTCTTTTTCTTTTTTCCTCACCCCCCACATCTAAAGACAGGACAAAATTTTGCTTTTTTAGGAGGCTGGAAAGGATCGTCTATACTTGATTAATTACTGCATGATTTTATGTATTCAATATCAATATTTTCCTGTGGGTAGTAACTGTTAGACCATGTGGTCAGGCAGTCCATTATATCTCAGCAAGTGGTTCCCTGTTTACCACTGAGACTGTCGAGCTGTCTCATAGATACTGGTCTTGATCTAGTGACTTCTAATGCCAGTTTTTCCTCTTCTAGTACTGTAATTCAATGTCTCGTTCTCACAAGAAGAACATTGGTTAGGATATATGGAGTTTAGGGGCTCTCTCCTTAGAACTATGATGCAGAAAAAAAAAAAACTATGATGCAGAAACATTTGAATTTCTCTGTGTCTCATTTTAACATTCATAAAATAAAAGGAATAGATTAGAGAGCCTCTAACTTTTTATACAACTCAAAATTATCATTTTATAAAGGTAACTTCTGGATAATTAAACAATAAAAACCAGAACACTTTCTCTCTCAATTTTTCTTTTCTTTCCCTCTCAAGAAAGTCTTCCTCTTCCTTGTTCCTGGAATAATGAATAAAATTACTATTCACTTGTAAGCTTTTGGTTTAGATTTGAATAATCATGCCCCTAAATAATGGCAGCTTGAACAACTTAACAATATTTGACTTTCATTTTCTTTCAGCTTCTATATACACATTGCAGTAGGGAATAACAATAAAGATTTATGAGATATTCTAGCTTGTAGGGAATATAGGAGAAATTCAACATTATAGGTAACTTATATATGAAAGAGGATAAGACTTCCTTCAAAAACTAACTAGCAATAATATCTTGCATGACTAGTTTAATTTAAACTTAATTTTCTCAATTTAAAATAATCTGTTGCTAACGTATACTCCAGTTGCATCATTTGTCAAGTCTATGAATTATATGTCAGATTTTTTTTAAAAAAAATATTTATTTGAAAGGCAGAGTTACAAAGAGAGAGAAAGAGAGAATCTTCAGCCACTGGTTCACTACCCAAATGGCCACAACAGCCAGAGTGGGCTGATCTGAAACCAGGAGCCAGGAGCCAGGAGTTTCTTCAGGGTACCACATTGGGTGCAGGGGCTTCAGGAATTTGGTCATCTTTGATTGTTTTCCCAGGCATACTAGTAGAGAACTGGATTGAAAGTGGAGCAGTTGGGATTTGAACAGGTGCCCATATGGGATGTCAGTGCCACAGGTGTTAGCTTTGCCTGGTATGCCACAGTGCTGGCCTCTATTTATCAGATTAATGATGGCACCTGAAAATAGAATGTCTCTTTCACTGAAATACTTTATATATTCATTCTTAAATTATAGGAAGAGAATTCTTTTTCATTTTTTCATACAAAAGAATTAGCCTGGGAAGTGGATTAAACGGTTCAAGCATACAACTGTCTTGTGATCGCATATACTCTTTTTATTGTTTGTCCCTCTGGTTTTTATATGATTTATCTTCATAAATCAGAATATAAAGTCTTGTAAATTTGCTTAAGAAAGTTAGCTCTTAATGTTTATATGTAATTCGCAGTTCCAGTTTAGTAATCAACTAATTTTACATATCAGAATTAAGAAGTAGTATTTCTGGTGTTAGACTATAACTAATGAAGCAAATGAACAAAATTAGGAAAAAAACTCTATAACTTGGTTCAAAAAATAATCCTAGACTTTGACAGCCATTGTCTAGTTGTGACTGTGCAGCTAGAAAAAGAGTATAATCATTAAAATGTGGGGTAGAAAGTCAAAAAAGTTAAGATCTAATTTAATGTAAAGAATTACGCAAAAACCTTTTGTCATCAATGAATAATGCTTCCTTAAAGTTAAAGAATAATAGCTAACGTGCCCAGATGAAGTTTGCAGAGTTAAAACTGATAAAGGTTATACAATTAAACTCTGCTTATAATTTCTGTATGTCGATATTTCTTTACTCTCGGAATTTATAGTAAATAATGCCAAACATTAAAGAAAGCCTTAAAAATCCAATAAAAACAGAAAGACAACCCAAAAGAAAAATGAACAAAAGACTGGGACAGGTGGTTTATTAAAAAATGGTTAAATGAGAGATAAACATAATGATTTAACTTTATGAGACATGTGGGAAAGGAAAAACAATGTCAAAGTAGGTTACTGGTAAAAACCTGCCAGAATGCCTAAAATGTAAGATTGAACTACCAAATATAGAAAAGGATGTGAATCATGCAAGATTCATGCTCATGCATTCCTTGTGGAAGTGTAAATTGATACTATGGAAAACTCTTTAGCAACATTTAGTAAACCTAAACCTTTACATGCCTTACAGATTAAAAATTTGACTCCAAGATGTTGAACAAATTTGTGTTCAGTCAGACACAATAAGCATTATGGTGAAGATTCTTTATATAAAAGTCAAAATTAGACAAAGTTAAGACATAATTTTTTAAGTTTTAGAATAATAATTACCCTTAAAGGAAAATGTTGCTTAGAAAATGTCATAAGGAAACTTCAGGATTTACGGTCACATTTTGCTTTCTGAGTTGGGTAACTAGTTACATGGCTTGTTCAAACTGAGAAAATTCTTCAAGTTGAATTAATTAGGATACTTTCACTTATATATTTATACATGCATGTGTGTGTGTGTGTGTGTTTCCTGGCAATTAAAACTATACACTTTTGTACTGTACCTTTAATATCAACAGAGAGTCATTTTTCACTGGGTGAAAGCGAAGTATAAATTGAAATATGATTTTACCCATGAACATTGCCCATAAAAACATTTCCAGTGTCAACCCTAGAGTTACTAATATGCTCTAAAGGTATATTTTTTTTCAAGTGTTGGAATTTGGAATATCAATGAAGCCTTTCAAGGCATTAAATCCATTGTCTCCTTTTTCAAATCTGCTTTTCTATTCCCCGTTGCTTGTATTTTATTTGATTGTGTAGAAGACAGCTTCAACAACATGTCATTATGTAAGTTAAGGTTTCTCATAAGAAAATTTCATGTTAATTAATAAATTTAAAATAACTTAGGGCATGCACAAAGTCACTTTTGGAGAACAAAGTACAGCATTTAAGACAGCTTGGTATTATGTGATTTTTTTATGGAATTATATGATACTTCCACAAATATAATGGTCAACAAGATCAAATCTGAATCTGACTAAAGTTATTAATCAAAAATTGATTAGGGGCCAGCGCTGTGGCAAAGTGGGTAAAACCTCCGCATGCAATGCCGGCATCCCAAATGAGCACTGCTTTAAGTCCAGGCTGTTCCACTTCTGATCTAGCTCTCTGCTATGGCCTGGAAAAGCAGTAGAAGATGGCCCAAGTCTTTGGGCCCTGCACCTGTGTGGGAGACCTGGAAGAAGCTCCTGGCTCCTGGCTTCAGGACTGCCCAGCTCCGGCCCTTGAGGCCAATTGGGGAATGAACCAGTGGTTGGAAGACACACTCTCTCTCTCCCATTCTTTCTCCCTCTCTCTCCCTCTCCTTCTCTCTTTGTGTGGCTCTGACTTGCAATTAAATAAATTTATCTTTTTAAAAAATTGATCAGTCTTATAAAATGAAGTAGGCAGAAAAATATGAAATCACTCTATGGGAAACGTGTTTAGAAAATTCAGACTTTAGGAAATTCCATAAACTAGTAAATTTTTAAAATAACTCTCCATGGCAGGGAGGAAGTAAAGGGATAATCTATAGATTTAGAGAATTGAAGACTTATGAGTTCTCACAGTGAATAGGTCATTATTGAATCCTCATTAAATAAAAACAATTAACTACTATTAATAAAATTGAAATATATAATTATTAAGAAGAGTAATTATAATTTTTCCAGGTAATATAGGAGTATGATGATTTTATATTTTTAAGTTTCATTATCTTATGGAAATACAGAAATATTTACAGATAAATATATATGATATCCAGATTTGTTTAAAATAATATGGGATGTGGAGAAGGAGGGAGAATTATATAGATAAACAGGATTTATTTATATTTATAATTATATAGATAAATAGGATTTAATGAAAGTATAATATAGGCAAAGTAGTTATGGTGATCTTTCATACTATTTTCTGTTCTTTTGATTATATTTAAAGCTTTATATGCAAAATTTAAGAAATAATAAACTAATTAAGGCAGAGAGCTGGACCCTGAAGTGCATTTGAGCTAATGTAGAGTTACCTAGAATGATAATTGTAGTGCCAAAAATGTGAATACAAGTATTAGATTGTAGAACAAATGCACAGATGTGAATATTTGATTTAAGGTCATCACATTTTGAAAGGGATTATTCATAAAACTCAAGGGGTGAGACAGGGTAGATGAACATCCACTTATTTGCAAAAGTCAAAAATAACACACTCTTCACTTGATGCCTTTGTGAATTTGCCACAATATCAAGTTTTTGGAGAGGCACTTTAGTCTTATACCTTTTGTGCTTTGGGGATACTTTTTACTGGGTTAAAATTGCTGCTGTTAGAAAAATCAGTGTCAACCATGAAGTTATATTGACCTTCTGGGCAAAGGTGAGATGAGAGGGTCAGGCAGAGAAATGAAGACAAGAGGGTTTACGTGCAAGAGGGGGAGCAAAATGTCAGAGCAAACTTTCTTTTCTTAATGAGCTGGATTTTCTCCCTTGTACCCAGGAAGGCATGCTTTGCTTTGTCTCAGGAGAGGGCAGAGAGGCGCCTCTTGCTGCCCTCTGCTAGGATTCTGATCATCAGTGTCAACAGAGAAGCCCTGTTCACCTTCAGTAGCAATGCAGAAATAAAGAGCTACTCCAGATCTCCCCAATTACCGGCTCCTGAGAAAGCAAAAGTTCAGCACTTTCTCCTTTCATGGTCTGTGAAGGTGTACTCTATCCGGACACCCAGCCCCCTCAAAAGGAGCGCTTATAAGATGTTTTGTTGAGAATCATATTTTGATTCTGATTCCAGATTTGCCAGTTTTGCTCCCAGAGTTTGAAACTCTAAATTTGTAAGTGCAAAACTTGAAACAGAAGAATCTGAGGTTTTTGTGATACCGTGTCCATCCTTAAATTTGCATTCTGTGATTTTATACATGAAGGGTGGACAAGTTTTTACATAGCTCTTATTTTTTGAGAGTGAGAACAGAGGAGTAAATCCTATAGTGATTTGCATATTTAAATTAAGCAAAGTTTGCTTTGCTTCTGTTCTTTTACTTATGTATTTGCTTTATGCCTTCTGTTTTCTATGACTATCATATCTATTAAATGTCATACAAATAATGAAAGGTTACTCTCCTTCTTTAAAGTAAAAAACTTAAAATTTTACTTATTTGAGAGGCAGAAAGGCAGAGAAACAGAAAGTAAGCTCTCATCTGCTGCTTCACTCTTCATCTGAAAGCTCACAAGGGCCAGGGCTGGATCAGGGTAAAAGTGGAGCTGGAGCTGGAAGCTGGGAGCTAAGAACACAATCCACATCTCTTGTGTGGGTGCAGCATGGATTGAGTGAGCCATTGTCAATGGCTCCCAGGGTCTGCAGTGGCAGGAAACTTGGGTAAGGAACCATGTCTGGGTACTTAACTCTGGTATTCCAATGTGGGTTTAGGTTTTTGTCTTTACCTCTAATCTCAATATCTTCTCTGAATATGATTTCATTGATAAGATAGTAGATTCTTGCAAATTTTCCTACATTTTCATAATGCAAATAACCCTCCTCTATGCATTTCAGTGTTACACATTCCAAGGTATTCCATTCTTCTGAAATCCATCCTCATACACACAGAATTACATACTTTACATGCAAATCTAATCATTACAATCATCTGCTCATGTGCATCTCTGACTCCCTACTTCCTAGAGGAAAGTGTATGCTCAAATTTAATTCCTTCTATCATTTTATAGAAATTTCTACAATTCTTACTGCAATTGGGATTATTGTACTTCAATGATGTGGCCTATTATTTTCTTAGTTATACTTCTAAGCAGAAAGTGTCATATCTTTCTCTTGAGGCCTTTGTCTGAATTGCCCAAGTTTCTCATTCACAGTCTGATTTTGGATTTGCTAACTGATATTCCTGTGGATATCACACAAAAGACCATAGTTATATCCCTCTGATTTTGACTGATTTTAACCTATAGTTGAGCTGAAAAGGTTGACTCATAATCCCCAAAGTCCAGTTTTTCTGGCAGAATCTGGTCACACAGAGCTTCAGGTCTTACTAATTCCTGCTGAATTAGTTCTGCCTCATGATTTCGGAGGCTTTGTTTATCACCCAGGTTAACAATAAATACTCTCTTCTTTCACAGATAATTCCCTTGTGTGATTCTCTGCTATTTTTGAACATTAGGCAGATTAATCTAGCCAACTTGGAAAATTTTTCTGAATTTTAAGTCTTTTAGATGACAGGATGAAATCTAATTCATTCCTTCCCATAAACGTACCTGATACCTTAATTAAAAATGATTATATCTCTTCCCATTAAAAATGGTTTCTGTATACCAAGACATGATAGCCATAAACACACATATGCACTCTAGATTTGGTTATACTTTATTTTGATCCAAGGGCTGTTGGCTGAAGTTAGGTTATTTATTTATGAGAGACATGTAAGTGTAAGTATACATGAAAAAGTAATTATAATTGTAATTTTCTTATAAAGAATTTTATTCTCCAAGACAAGTAGATAATAAGATTACTGGTATAATATTTAAATGTTACATTTTTATATTTGCAAAGTTACTTGTTCAGTGGCTGAGTGCAGAGATAGTACCAGTATTACCCTTATGCTTGTTCACCAGAACAATGAACTGAACCATGATCTGTGCTAAAAATGTGTCTGTTTATTGAGTTAACAAAGATCATAAACAGCCTCAAAGAGTTCTATGAAATATAAACTATGAATCAAAATGATGATGAAAAATTACTAGGTAGAAGGAATCATGTGTATGATATGATGGAAATCTGACTTGAGCATAGAATTGGAAGATTATAGAAAAGAGAAGAAAATTCTAGAGAAGTGAATATCATAGTTACTTATAAACATTATTATGATACTGGACTTTAAGTCACTGAAATTTATTGCAAAGTCAAAAAAAAAATGAGTTGTAGAAAGATCACTCAGGCTTCAACATGAACACTGAATTGGGAATGACCAAAATTTAGGTCAACTTTATTAATCTAGGCAAGAAATCACAGGATTCTGAATTGGGGGGTTAAAAAAGAAAAATGCATAAATTAATTATATATTTAGACTGTGAATTTGGCAAGACTGTAATTGGTTATATATGGTAGAGAAAAAGAACACAATGAATGAAAGTTAACGTGAAGATTTTTGATTGGATGACTGGAACGTTGCTGGTGTGAAGCAGATTCACTGCTCCCTGGTGACCAACTGTTCTGAGTCCCGAGATGCAGAATACCCACAACACGCATTCCATGAATGCAGGCATCAAAGGCCAGCAGAAGTCCAAAATCAACTGTGAGCTAATATTCCTATGGCTCAACTCACAAATTCAGGGTCTATGATGATACGTCCTCTGCACCTAAACCACATCTGAAGAGTCTCAAAAAGGAGCCACTTCTCTGGTTTTTATACTCCAGAGTGATGTGACTCACTGGGATCCCACATTGAAGAACAGACTCTTTATAGAGAGGGACAGGTAAGTGCCCACTCTTCTGGATAACCTCTTCCAATCTCAGGATGTTGCCCACTCAGTGTATTTTAAAATTATTCTTGAAAATTGCTGGCAAAAAAATATAAAGAAGTAGGTCAGTCCAGGGCCCCCTAGAGAAATGTCCTATATGCAGTACCATTCTTTGTGGCAAAAGAGGAAGCATGCAAGGAGAGAAAAAAGATTGAATTTAACTCCAAACATTAAATATGAGCACACAAGCAGTTGGCTCTGTATTTTGTATGCTCAGGAAAAAGATTTGGAATAGAGGTACAGATTTAGGAACATTCAATATATTGGTAGGAAGGGCAACATTTTTCATATTGTGTATCTGTTCTCAAATACTAACATTTTCCTAGAGTGCTGACTTGAGAAAATATTTTGAGGCAATGTTCCTTCAGAGTGGTTAAAAAAAAGTGTTAATTGATTAGTGAAATTTTGCATGTACATAGAGAAAAAGTGGGAATGGAATCATATTTGTAGCATTTACCCATCCTGATGTAGATGATAATTGATATCAGGATATATGAGATTATGCAGAGCATGTGTATTTTCAAGGCATAAAGAATGCTGATTTCTGATGACTTAGGGAAGGAAGTAGTAAGAAATCTTCCATCATCATTTTATCATTGCTGAAAACTGAGTAAGGTTAGTGCTGTCAAAGTTCAAAATGCTGAGAAAATGTTTTTGGTACTTCCTAAGTTTAATGCCTTTCTGTTGTGCCAACCACATTCAACATCTTCTGTACTGAGAACTTCATATTTTTATTCTAAAGCAACACTGCCCAGTGAAAATACTTACCCTATCTCTAAATATAAGCTCCATGTGTTCTTTTATATTTTTGCAGTCATATTATAAAAATAGTTTTAAAAGCTGAAATCAATTTTAATAAGATACATTATCCACAAATATTATTTCAATGTTTAATCAGTATAAAACTGTAAAATATTTACCATTCATTTCAACTCTGACTAGTCACATTTCAAATGCTTAATGGCCACTTGTGGTTAGTGACCTCTGTACTTGGCAGAATAAATGTAGCCCTTGGAGGAAATAAAGAATCCCCGATTAAAGCTGTTTGACCCTGTGGAACCCTCTGCACTACTTGCATACTGAGCTAATGCCCATTCAGATGTCAGCCCTACATTACACAGGTGCTACAGTGCTGGCCTTTTGGATGTATTGGTTCTCCCACCAGGCCTTTGTTCCTATCACAACACTGTCTTATCAGCATTGTGTGTCACACTATTGCTATCATATATTCCTGTTATAGGTCATTTTTTTTACCTTCTTTCTTGAACCTTTGTATTCATAAATTCATTCATAGTATATGAGTGCTGCCTGCATTCCAGACTCTCTGGTACTTTGTTAGTTCTTTGTGTACATTGATACTATACAATTAAAAAGGGAGTGAGACAAATATGTCACAACTGCAGTATTACTATGAATGTTGTCATAGAGGTGATTTGAGAAAACAGGGAAAGGGGAATACCTTTTGTTTTCTGGGATCAGAGCAGAAGCCACTTTGTTTTTCTATTAAGTTTTTTTTTTTTTTGTTTGTTTTTTTTGTTTGTTTGGTTGGTTGGTTTTTTTTTTTTTTTTTTTTTTGAGAGTTAGAAAGAGCAAGAAAGAGAGACAAAGAGAGATCCCATCAACTGGTTCATTCCCCAAATGCCCTGGACTGGACCAAGAACTAGAAACTCAATAAAGGTCTCCTTCATGGGTGGCAGGGAATCAATATTTTTTTAAACTTATTTTATTCATTTGAAAGGCAGAGTTACAATGGATGGGGAAAGGTCTACCATCCACTAGTTCACTCCCCAAATGGCTGCAATGGACAGGGCTGGGCCAAGCTGAAGCCTAGAACCAGGAACTTCTTCCCAGTCTCCCACATGGGTGCAGGGCCTCAGAATTTGAGCCACCCTCCACTGCTTTCCCAGGCTCATTAGCGGAGAGCTGAGTCAGATGTTGAGCCCCTAGGACAAGCACCAGAACCCATACATATGCCAACACTGCAGGTGGCAGCTTAACCTGTTGTGCCACAGCATGGGACTGGGGAACCAGTTCTTGAACCACTGCTTGCTGCCTGCCAAGGTCTGCGTTGGAAGTAAGCTCAATGGGGAGCCAGAGCTGGGGTTTGAACCCGGATATTCTGATATGGAATGCAGATTTCTTAACCACTAGGTCAGTTACCCACCCTGCCACTTGGGTTTTCATATCTATAAATATGTAAGGCTTATTTTAGCTTATTCTCTAAATTCACTGAAAAATCCCTTAGACAAAAATCTGGATATAAAAAGCAAATATTCAAATGAACAATTTCTGAAATAACAAAGCTTCTATGCTTCTCACAAATAATTGGAGTTTAGGAGGGTCAGTTGGGGGGCTCATGGGGTCTTCACAATGATGGGGGTTTCTTCTCTGTGCCATTCTTGATGCCTGGCTTCTATCCTTAAGTAAACTCCTCAGTACAGAATCACTGCTGAGGATCCTACTGCCATGCTTATCTTTCAAAAAATGGAAAAAGGAAAGCATTAAAGAGAAAATGTATATACCTCATGGCTGGGACAGTGTGGACCAGAAGACAGCAGGCAGGGGTAGGGGATGGGGTGCGATGGGGTGGTCAATTTATAGGAAGAAGAGACGACAAAAGATACAAGGAAAGAGAGTGAAGGAGGGAGCAAGATATTGGCCATAACAGTTACACTGTGACTTTAGAAAGAGCAATATGTGTGTGTGTATGTGTGTGTATATTCCCTTGAGTTGAAACCTTAAAAAAAAAAAAAGGTACAAAACAACATAATATATAAAGCTGAGGTATGAGTTTTTCATTGATTAGAAGGACAATAATTTTATCAGGCATACTATTTTCAATAGCTGTGTTTTTCCAAATTTATTTCCCACAATTGGAAGAGGTTCCGGAAGCCCTCATTCACTTAGGAGGAATTGGGCTATATTTTGTTTCAGAACTGAAGAAACTGTTTCAAAACTTGGACTGTGTATTTATGGGTTGCTTTGTCAACCTGTAGTGGCAATATCTTTTGAGATACTCAGCGGGGTTGACTTTGTCAAGTGTAACAAAGAATATTTCAAATACTAGGGGCTTGGCAAAATTTTCAGTGTGGTTTGCCAGGTGCTGTTCCATCAATTTTTAACACCCATTTTTTTAAGAGACATTTAATCCATACTTATTTCTTCCTGCTTTATTTCTTAACTCATCAAAATGTTATATTTCAAGAGCTTTTTGATGTGCATGATACCTTTGGAACCCCCCCCACCTTTAAAATAGGAAGTTATATTAGCCAAAGGGATAAAAGAAGGGAGAAAACTCTTGAATTTTGAAACGGGTGGTGGTTCTAATTGTTAAAGCCTTCATGTTTGATTCACAGCTAAAAGTAATTGGAATTATCACCAAATAAAAAATAAATTGTATGTGGAATTTTTTAAAGTATTATCACAGATGCAGTTTCAAAAGAGACTGTGGATTATCTAATCTCATTTTCCACCAAGGAATTGAATCCCTGCTCCCCATAAGTGTCCCAACACATTATTGTCATTAGTTGTCTTGAATACCTCTAATAACAGGAAACTCAGTTCGTGCTGAGGTTGACATATACTTTTCAGGAATCAACTATTTATAGCCTTGGAGTCTTCCCCACTGTATCTTCTTTTCTTTGGATTTTATATGCCTTGTTTGGTCACATAGAATTCCTGTTTTTCCTCTACTCCATGACAGAGTTTCAGTGTTTGAAGACAAATAAGTCACCTTCCTGATTCTCATGTTCTTGAGTTCTTTAAGTATAAAATGCCAAATTCCTTAAACTATTCACATGGCAAGACTTTGTGTCTACCCAATAACCAAAGGAAACTTTCTAAGCACAAACATTGTTTTTGAATTTTGTTCTCCAAAATGTAGTGAAATAACTCAGACGGTATTCCATGAGCTAACAGAATTGAAGAGAAACAAGCCTATTACTGGACATCAAATTTTGTTTAGTTTCATACTGCCTGAGTTCTTCCACATCTCATTATTATTTCACTCGATGATGATTCACTAAGAATATGGCATTAAGGGACAATTTCTAGGATTTTATTTAGACCTCTAACAGATATTCAATAATTAGAAACTGACAGTGAATGAAAACTGATATATCATTTCATATGTGTGTGTGCATGTGTGTGCATTATATATGTACACACTTACACACATAGGCTAAGGATAAGGATTATATACATCTGCCACTTCAGACTCAAATTCACAGTGGCTGGTGTCTGGAATAACTTAGTTACAGCAGGCTCTGTATTACTTAGTACTTAGCACTCAGTATTACTAAGTACTGAGTACTTAGTACTTAGCATTTGATACAAACCAGTATAAGTGTTCTAGAAATTTCCAAGGAGAGGGCCATGGAGTTACAAAGATCTATGGCATTCCCCAGGTAGGGTTTATCTGATTTTTATAGATGCCACATGGGCATCTCAAAAACAAACTTTTTCTCTTGATGGAATTCTAAATGTTTAATGATAGAAAAGAAGAAATATTCCATTCATCTGACCTACTGCTATCCACTGATGAATCTCTTTTTAAAAACTTTTGTTTAAGATATACAAATTTTCATAATTTCACATATTAGGAGCATAGTGATGCTTCCACCCTAACATCCCTCCTGCCCTTCCTCCTACTTCATTTCCTAGTCCCACTCAGAATTTTTACACTGATCTACTTTCAGGTTACAGAAAGCCCTCTCGAATTTCCGCAACTGAATTTCTTCTCTTTCTCCTGCAAAGCTTCATAGCACTGTGCTTGTATTTTAGGTATCATGTAAGTTGAATACAGCAGGGATGTCCTCTAACACTAACAACAGAGATTTAAATTCAAATACTAGTATTAATAGCTAAGCAAACTTTCACAGGTTAATGTCTTCTTGGCTCAGTTTCCTGTATAAAGAGAATAAATTCTACTTCTTAGGCATTTGTGTGTGAGAGGGGATGAAGGAGAGACAGAGAAAGTGTTTGTGTGTGTGTATATGTGAGTGAGAGAGAGAGAGAATAGGAGGTTAGTAAGAAAAGTCATATGTCAATACTTAATTTTCAAATATTTGTAGATGATTACAATGTTTACCATAATGTCTAACCCATAGTCAGTTTTTAGTAAACATTTATGTTTTATCTTTACATAGCCAATGAGTATTTTGTTCAAGTTTAATAAGCTTTAGTGTTTTCACATCAGGTGCTAGTTCGTCACCAACCCAAACAGTCCCTTTTACCCATTTACTGAAATCTTTGAAAAGAGGAAGCACAGATCTGACAGAGCTTCCCTCTATCAAAAGCCAGCTGAGGCGTGTATTTCCTACCCACTGAATTTACTTTATATACACTCACACTCATCCCAAATCTCCCAGTGACTCCCATGACCTTGGGGAAATTAGAATCACACATCTCTAGTAATTTGGTAATACAATTGTGAACTAGCACTTAAAAATAACATGCAATATTATATGTAATCATAAATTTGTACAGCCACTTGCATCAATATTTACACGTCTAGTAGCATTCTTCTTTTAGTTTTGCAAATTCTAACAGATACTACAAGAAGAGTATTGGCAGATAATCATTGGAGAGGAAAACATTTCATAAATTTTAGATTGTGAAATTACCTTTTAGTACAAATTAAAACTATATTCAAAATTAATTATTCAAATAAAATAAAAAATAGAGAATACATAAATTATATACAAATTTTTGTATTTGTATCATTTAGGAATAGAAAAGTAAAAAATGTGCTTAAAACTATGCTTGCAAGTGCACACAAAAAATACAACAAGAAACAGCTTAACAAGATAGCAAATGAAAATAATTTCATCTCCCACATGAGTAGTAGGAGCCTAAGTACTTAACTGAAAGATAGAAATATGTCCTAAACAATTTCAAACATAATATTGTAAAACTGTCAATTACCCTTAATGAATTTAAACATGTAATGCAATTTCAATCACAATCCATGCATATTATAAAATTCTTAGATGAGAATAAATGGGTAACAATATCTTGAAAAGAAAAAAGTAATGAGAAGTTTTGACTACTGTTTATTAAACAGTATTATATAAATCTGTTTTTAAAGTTTAGATGTGAATTGGGGAAAGCAATCAAAGAGCTGGAAAACATTAAAGCAGTTGGTACAAGAGGGATACAAATTAGAACACATATCTTGGTAAAAAATGACTGTGTCGGAGGCTGACATTTTGGCATAGTGGGTGAAACCACTACCTGCAAAACTGGCATCCCATGAGGGTGCTGGTTCATGTTCCAGCTGTTCCACTTCCAATTCAGCCCCCTGCTAATGGCCTAGGAAAAGCAGCAGAAGATGGCCCAAGTGCTTGGGCCACTGCACCTGTGTGGCAGAACTGGAGAAATCTCCTGTACCCTAACTTCTGCCCTTCTGCCTGGCCCAGCCTCCACTGTTACAGTCATTTGAGGAGTGAACCAGCAAATGGAATCTCTCTCTCTCTCACTTTCTTTCAAATAAATAAACGAATCTTTAAAATAAAAAAAATGCTATCTTGGTGGAGACCCTAGAATAACACCGCTTTGGAAAGTGGAGCAAATGGAGAGCATTCAAGATCCAGAGCCAGGATGAGGGGTAGGAGCAATAAATTCTGGAAGACAGACTATTAGAAACAAAGTGACTGAACTCTGAATTTATCAGTGATTGGGCTAATGCACAGGGTCTTCAAAATATTCCTGGAAACATGCATTTTCTTCTAATTCCCTTTTCCATAAACTTTTTTGACATATGTTTGTATTTGAGTTTTGGAGAAAAAACAATTTCTGGAACAGAATGAATACCCTAAACAGGGATACAGTATGTTATCTACTGAAGGATAGGATTAGATATTACAGAAAAATAAGAGAAACATTTTGCCCACTCATTTATGACTGTACAATTTATGCCTGTTACACATGTGAACCAAATACCCTATAATAAGCATACATCTTTCATTAAAATATAATAAATATTATATAGCAGATAATTCTGTGTGTTCTATCCAAAAAAAAGCAAATCTAATTAGGAATTTTATACCTTCACGAATAGAGAGATAGGGAAATACCTGTTATGTTCATAAAATAGTATCAAAGGGAGATAAATCAGCACTTGTCAAGCTTTTGCAAAACTGTTCACATCATTGTCACATTTGAGTAAATGAATTAGAGGAGTGGATAAAAGGAAGAATGCTTCTGCACAGAGCTTCTCTGATACATGCATTTATTTATTAGGCTATCAGAGAGAGCAAATCTCAACGGATTCACTTAGTAGTAGAAATTATTGCAGAGCAGAAAGCTTACATAATCCATTACGAGTTAGAATTTTTATCAAACCATCTAATTAAAAGTTCTTTCTTTCTTAAACTGCTTAATAAGAAGCTGCATCATGACTCTTGGAGTGAGTCAGGAGTTTTTAAGGAATTAAGGATGAAGTAAGTAAATGCCTAGCATGATATCTCATTAACCATCATGCAGTTTCATGGGAGTCAAAATAACACATATTTTGTTACATATTGCATTTAATGGGGAAGTATTGACTACTATCACTACTAATTTCTTTTTTTTAACTTTTATTTAATAAATATAAATTTCCAAAGTACAGCTTATGCATTACAATGGCTTTTCCCCCCCATAACTTCCCTCCCACCCTCAACTCTCCCATCTCCCACTCCCTCTCCCATCCATTTGCATCAAGATTCATTTTGAATTCTCTTTATATACAGAAGATCAATTTAGTATATACTAAGTAAAGATTTCAACAGTTTGCACCCACACAGAAACATAAAGTGTAAAATACTGTTTGAGTACTAGTTATAGCATTAATTCAACGAACAACACATTAAGGACAGAGATCCTACATGAGGTGTAAGTGCACAGTGACTCCTATTGTTGACTTAACAAATTGACACTCTTGTTTATGGCATTGGTAATCTCCCTAGGCTCTTGTATGAGTTGCCAAGGCTATGGAAGCCTTTTGAGTTCACCGACTCCAATCTTATTTAGACAAGACCATAGTCAAAGCAGAAGTTCTCTCCTCCCTTCAGAAAAAGGTACCTCCTACTTTGATGACCTGTTCTTTCCACTGGGATCTCGCTTGCAGAGATCGTTCATTTAGTTTTTTGTTTTTGTTTTTTTTTTTGCCAGAGTGTGTGGGGTGGGGGAGGGGGCCTCCAATCGAAAAGGAAACAAAGTTGCTAAGCCTTCCCTCAACAAGGCCGCTAAGCTGCACCTCCGCATCCCAGTGACTCAGCATTTCCAACAATCCAAGATGGCCCCTGGGGGAGGTACCTAGCCTGACAAGGAGACTTCTGTATTCGTGCACAGTATGTGTCCTCAGCTGTGATAGGCCCTTGAGGGCAAGCCCGGCTCACGTCCTGCCTTACCTTTCAGCTGGTTGGCTCGGTTCCCTTGTGCCCTGGACAACCCCCTTTCTGTGTCTATAAAAGCTCTTCCCCTCTCAATAAAGTCGAGAACCCAGCTGCACCCTGGGCGTTGACTGATCTCCCAGCTCTGGTTTCATTCCTTTGCTGCCGACACTCTTTATCCCGCCTGGCCCCTGAGCCCCTGAGCTCCCCAGGCTGACCCTGAGCTCTATCGGACCAGCTGCCCTATGATGAGCAGCAAGAGTGTCTTGACTTTCCATGCCTAAAATACTCTCATGGGCTTTTCAGCCAGAACTAAATGCCTTAAGGGCTGATTCTGAGGCCAGAGTGCTATTTAGGGCATCTGCCATTTTATGAGTCTGCTGTGTGTCCCGCTTCCCATGTTGGATCGTTCTCTCCTTTTTAATTCTATCAGTTAATATTAGCAGATTCTAGTCTTGTTTATGTGATACCTTTGACTCTTAGACCTATCATTATGATCAATTGTGAACAGAAATTGATCACTTGGACTAGTGAGATGGCATTGGTACATGCCACCTTGATGGGATTGTATTGGAATCCCCTGGCACATTTCTAACTCCACCATTTGGGGCAAGTCTGATTGAGCATGTCCCAAATTGTACATCCCCTCCCTCTCTTATTCCCACTCTTATATTTAACAGAGATCACTTTTCAGTTAAATTTAAACACCTAAGAATAATTGTGTGTTAATTACAGAGTTCAACCAATAGTATTAAGTAGAACAAAAAAAAAATACTAAAAGGGATAAAGTATTAAGTTGTACATCAACAGTCAGGACAAGGGCTGATCAAGTCACTGTTTCTCAAAGTGTCCATTTCACTTCAACAGGTTTCCTTTTTGGTTCTCAGTTACTTGTCATCACTAATTTCTTAAAAGAAACTTCTCTATTAACCAAACTTTACTTCACTCAGACATGTATTTTTCAAACATTAATTAATTAATTAATTTGCAAAGCAATGCAACAGGGTTGTGTGTGTTGGGGGGAAGATAGAGAAATATTCCATACACTGGATATTTTGGTTCACTTTTCCAAGTGGCTCCAACAGCCAAGTTGGGGTCAGTGTGAAATCAAGAACCAGCACAGGAATTCTATCATGGTTTCCTACATGGATAGTAGGGGGCCAGGTACTTGGGTCATATTCCAGTGCCTTCTCAGGCAAATCACTAGGAAGCCAGATTGGAACTGGAATAGTGGGATTCGAACTGACACTCATGCAATAAGGTATTGGTGTTGCAAGTGATAGCCTAACCCACTATACCATATTTCCAGTCCCAGATAAATCCTTTTAAATTTACTATTGCCTATTTTTTGCATTCCTTCTTCCCATTCCCATGAACAATCAATGTCCAAAGCACACATTTTTGTTGGTAAATTTTCTTGCAAGTGTATTTTCAAAAAAAATTTATTTATTTATTTGAGAGGTAGAGTTACAGACAGTGAGAGGGAGAGACAGAGAAAAAGATCTTCCTTCTGTTGGTTCACTCCCCAAATGGCCACAATGGCCAGAGCTGTGCCAATCCAAAACCAGGAGCGAGGAGCTTCTTCCTGGTCTCCCATGAGGGTGCAGGGACCCAAGCACCTGGGCCATCCTCCACTGCCCTCCTGGGCCATAGCAGAGAGCTGGATTGGAAGAGGAGCAGCCAGGACTAGAATTGGCTCCCATATGGGATGCAGGCACTGCAGGCGGAGGATTAACCTACAGCACCATGGCGCCGGCCCCAGTGGTGTATATTATTGATATAGGAGAATATGCTTTAAATTTGTGTGTATTGAAAATGCTGTTGATTTCTGTCTGTTACTTATGTCACCAGGCATCCATGCTGCTTTGTGAATTTCTACGATATTGCATCTAACTGCAGAGATCTTCATGGAGTGTGTCTATCACATTTGACCTTATCATCCCCCATGCCATAGATATTTTCCAAACTTCTGCTATGACGTGCAACAACATTGTAAAGCATCCACTTGCATGCCCCCTTTTGAAATATATATCTAAGAGGGAAACTACAAAATCCCGAATGTGCAGTTTACTGACGAATTTCTGCCAGAATGTTGACTAGAACAATTATACCTGTGTACACTCCCATTATAGTATCTCTTCATTCCTCGTCTTACCTGGCATTATTTAACCTGATATCTCTGCATGTATGCAAAGTGAGACTTTAATTATACTTCCCCAATTATTAATGACTGAGTATTTGAGTACTTCTTCATATATTCCTAGCTTTGGGGATTTCCTCTTTCCAGATTTCCTGCTGTGTTTTCCACTGATTTTTTATTATCATTATTGGCTTTTGCTTGTTTATTTTCAAGAAATCCTTTACATTCAAACCTTAATCCTCAGTCATTTCTACACATCAAAAATACCTTCTCTCAATTTGTTATCTATTTATAAATTTTTTTTCATTTTTTTCCTCCTTTTTAAAAGATTTATTTATTTTTATCTTGCCCATTTTGTTACTAAGTCATTTAATTATAAAATGTGACCTTATCTATAATGATTTTATACTCTGGGTTATAATATGATAAAAGTTGTTGTTAGTGGTTATTGCTGCAAACTATGTTAGCCGAAGTCACTGAAGATCATTGAAGTTGGATCCTGGGTCTCTAATATTTGACACATTTTATTTATTTATTTATATGTATGTATTTATGTATATTACTTCTTTACATTTAACTTCGTAATTTTTTTTAAAATTTATTTGACAGATAGAGTTAGACAGGGAGACAGAGGAAGGTCTTCCTTCCGTCAGTTCACCCCCCAAATGGCCGCTACGGCCGGAGCTACGCTGATCCGAAGCCAGGAGCCAGGTGCTTCCTCCTGGTCTCCCATGTGGGTGCCAGGAGCCAGGTGCTTCCTCCTAGTCTTCTGCATGGGTGCAGGGGCCCAAGCACTTGGGCCATCTTCCACTGCCTTCCCAGGCCACAGCAGAGAGCTAGACTGGAAGAGGAGCAATTGGGACTAGAACCCAGCACCCACATGGAATGCCAGTGCTGCAGGCAGAGGATTAACCAAGTGAGCCATGGAGCTGGCCCCATACATTTCACTTCCTTAATTAGCAGTTAGCCCATCTCTTATTTTTTCCTATACTAGATTAAGTATCTGCCTCTTCTATATTTTGTTTATTTGTATCTTTTGCCTACTTACTCATTCTTATTGAGATTCTTCCTATCCTCAAAAATTGCTGTTATATTTTATAAACTTTCCTACCATTTTTGCTACTTTGTTGATTTATGCTTTATAAATCTGTGTTATTTTCTTTCTCTTTTTATAAGTTAGCATAATCATTCTATTTCCAACATTTGAGGTTAATACCAATTTTTTTTTTAACTTTAGGGTATTTTATGATTTTTTTAAACCTAAGTCAAGCACTTGCTTGTTATATTACCATTTATTTTAATACATTATTATTTCTTTTTTGATTTTTTTTAACCAAGTGCTATTCATATGCTATTTAGCTTTCTCCACATACAGGACCTTTTAATTGTTTTTACAGATTATATTTTAATTTTATTAGAAGATACTTAAAATACACATTATTTATCATATTGACAAATGAACTTACTGAGAATTCCTTTATAGTCTGTTACTTTTGTGATAATTGCTGAACTGATATTTTGAATAAATAGGGAATTTCTTTTTTAAAAAAAATATTTATTTGAAAGTTAGAGTTACACAGAAAGAGAAGAAGAGGCAGAGAGAGAGAGAGGTCTTCCAACCGCTGGTTCACTCCCCAGTTGGCCACAATGGCAAGAGCTGCACTGATCCAAATCCAGGAGCCAGGAGCCAGGAGCTTCTTCTGAGTATCCCATGCGGATACAGGGGCCCAAAAGACTTGGGTCATCTTCTACTGCTTTCCCAGGCCATAGCAGAGAACCGGATCAGAAGTGGAGCAGCCAGAACTCAAACTTATGCCTATATGGGATGCTGGCAATGCAGGCGGTGGCTTTACCCGCTATGCCACAACACTGGTCACGATATGGGGTTTCTTAGCTGTGTGTGTGTGTGTGTGTGTGTGAATATACTTGTGTTCATAGTCCTAGCTCAAGTTTATTGATTGAATTAATGTTTTAATAAATTTTTTCAATGCCTTAATCTTAAGGATAAATGTTTTCTTTAGATTCCTAAGATTGGCCATACTTAACTCACATTCACTATACATAATGTGTTTCCTATCTCATCTTTTCCTAAAGTCATCTTTTCAAGAACACTGACTTTCTGGTCCAATGTGTACTACTTACATCTTAGGAATAGTGTCAATTTGACACGAGTTTTTCATATTGCACTCTTGCTGTAGTCTATAATATTTGTGAATTCTATGTCATTTACTTCCTTTCATTCTTTTATTTCTTTCCTTCAAATATTTAGAATTTACTTAAGCAAGAACATGAAAAATGAGTGCTCTGAGTTCTTATCTATACAAAACATTTTTAAATATTATATTTTGATTGAGTATTCAATTCTTGATTTATGAAGTAGTTTGTTTAAATTTTGAAGTCCCAGGTTAACTGAACTTTAGCATATATTATGTCTGAGATGTCTTATAAACCAAAACACCTTCTATTATATCAGTTACTGTATGCAGCTAGTTGAGCAATGGCACTCAAAGAGGTACATATGTTAATACCCAGAAGCTATGAATATATTTCATGAAATGGTAAAAAAAGACTTTTCAGATATATTAAGTTATGAATCTATTTAAAATTTTTATTTATATAGGGTAAACAAAGTTTGTGTATTTCATAAATAGATTTAAGAGCATAATGACACTTTCCATAATATCCTCCCTCCCACCCATGCTGTCACCCTCCATTTTCCCCTCTTTTATTTTTTCCTTTAATTTTTATAATGACATATTTGCAGTTTATTTTATAATCAGAAGCTTAACCCTCCACCAAAAATAGAGTTGAACAAGTAGTAAGTAGGAAAAAAAAATACTGTTCTTCAAGAGTATAGACAAGGACTGTAAACAATAATCAAATCAAAATGTCAATTTCTCTCATGTACATTACATTTTTGCGCTCTGTATATTAATTACCAAACGCCAGGGAAATATGTGATGTTTGACTTTTAGGCACTGGCTTATTTCAGTAAGCACAATGGTTTCCAGTTACTTCCATTTTGTTGAAAAAAACAAGATTTAATTTTTTTTTATGACTAAGTAGTATTCCATGGTGTAAATATAGCACATTTTTTCCAGCCAGTCATTAGTTGATGGATATCTGGGTTGATTCCATATCTTAGCTACTTTAAATTGAGCTGCAATAAATATTGGGATACTCTTGCATATGCTGATTTCATTTTGTTTGGGTAAGTTCCCAGAAATGGGGTTGCTGGGTCATATGGTAGATCTCTTTTTCAAATTTCTGAGGAATCTCCATATTGTCTTTCAGAACACTTGTACTAGTTTGCAAGTTTTGAGTCCTGTTTTGATGATACAATGTATAGTCATCATAAGTAAAAAAAATTAAAAAGAAAAGCGACTTTTTTTATTCTTCCTTATCATCTCCACAGATTTTTAATCTATTTATTTCTTCAAGTTCATGACTATTTCTAAAACTTTGTTTATGTTATTGTTTATCTTTCCTCTTTCCTATCTTTCTGGAAGTCCTGTAAGTTAAAATCCCCATAATTTCAATATGTATTGTTAACATTTTGACACCACATTTTGACTTCTCATTAAATAAGGGAAAAAAATGAGATTTTTCTTAATTTGATATTTTTAGTCTTTCTATAGAGTTGCAGATAATTTTCTATTATCCTCTTTAAGTTCTTTGATTAGTTTTTTGCTTAAAGTGAATGCATTTTTTTCTTTAGGAATATAATATATTTTTTGAACCTCTAAGTACTCTAATTAGAATAGTTTTGAAAACCATGATAGCCATCTAACTTATCTCTCTTCTCTTGGTAAGACTTGTTCTGCTAATTTATCTTGGTTATTCAGTTCATTACAATATTTTTTCTCTAATATGGTTGAATGTGATTGCTCAAATGTTAAGAATCAAAAATGTTAGAGTACTGCTAGGAACTAATATCTTACTATGTCATAGATTGTGTGGATGTTATATATTGAAATTGTTAGGAAAAATGGAGCAGAATAGAGGAGGCAGTATACTAATTTACAGCCAGATCTAATTTATTTAGAGAAAACAAATTCGCAGCGGTGAGTGACTAACTGCCGGCACTGATGGAACACTTGGCAGAAGGGGCAGGGCTTTTTTATATTTTAGAAGAGCTAGGGATGGAGTAGGGGTAGGGGACAGTAGGCAGAGGTGAATTCCTGGAACTAGGTAGGGCCTTGGGAACCTGGAAAAGAATGCAGGATGGGGAATGAAGACAATGGGGTGTGAGACCCAATTGAGATTGAAAGGCAAAGAATAAAAGTCAATGCTCATCTATCTTTTAATCAGTGAGCAAAAATGGTGGGGTTTATGTCTTTGTTCCATTGCAAATAACAATCTAAATTACATAACAGAAATTTTTGACATACAGCAGATTTTTTTTTCTTCCCCCTCCCATAACTTCCCTCCCACCCGCAACCCTCCCCTCTCCCGCTCCCTCTCCCCTTCCATTTGCATCAAGATTCATTTTCAATTCTCTTTATATACAGAAAATCAACTTAGTATAAAGATTTCAACAGTTTGCACCCACATAGAAACACAAAGTGAAACATACTGTTTGAGTACTAGTTATAGCATTAAATCAAAATGTACAGCACATTAAGGACAGAGATCCCACATGAGGAGCAAGTGCACAGTGGCTCCTGTTGTTGACCCAACAAATTGACACTCTAGTTTATGGCGCCAGTAACCACCCTAGGCTGTCGTCATGAGTTGCCAAGGCTATGGAAGCCTTCCAAGTTCGCTGACTCTGATCATATTTAGACAAGGTCATAAAAGACAGAGTGAGGATAGTAACCAATGATCCTAAGAGTGGCATTTACCAGGTTTGAACAATTATACAGCATTAAGTGGGCTTTAGGCCTTGTAAATTCAGAGGCCCAGGCCTATCTATCTCTTCACATGGGGTATATCCTAAGGGAGGTGTGAACCTCCTAGGGGAAGGCACTCTGTTGACTTTCATCACTTGGCTGGCCTGGGAGGAGAGCTGGCCAGGTAAAGGCAGGGGGCATCTCCAACAAGAAATTTACAGTTCTGCCTGCAATGTTGCTGACCCTACTTGACCATCCCCTCAGCTGCAGTGGTCACTTTGGAAGTTAGGCTGAGTGAAGGGCTTTTCAGCTTAGAGCCAATAAGATCTGTGGCTCTGACCTGGGCATCCTTCGACTCCAGGGCAGGTCTATTTCCAGTGATCCAACTCTTGGCAGAGCTGCCAGGGCTCTTCACAAGCTGACTTCTGCTGAAGCCCAGGCTTATCACATTGAAAGCCACTGCAGTGGACTGGCCTGTTGGGTCTCCTTGAGGGCAGATCACTGTACAGATCAGCCATTAATAGGCCTGCCACCCATTGCTTCTGATGCCTAGCTTTCTTTTCCTCCTGGTTTGTGTTAAAGCAGACCAGAGGATGCAAGTCAAGGGAGTGCCCGTGTCCCATCTCTAATCTTCGGTGGCCTGAACTACAAGTCTATAGTCACAGGCATGTTCTGTAGTAGTTTTTCTAAGGTAGACAATGCCCATGAGGAAAATTATATTCTCACTTTAAAACTTTCTTTCCCTTTGGTCTGAAAGGGAGGTTTTTTCTACTTACTGTATACTTCGCTGATGGCGAAGTGAATCTAGCTATGAGATTATTATTTAAGTTCTTATTTTGGCTATGCTATTACAGAAGAATGTTAGCCATCTCTTTTATAAGGTCTAAAGATTAAATTGTGCATCCTACAGATTCCTTCATAATAGAATTAGTTTCCTACCTTGAAGAGAATAGAGAAATGAAAGAACAAGTTGGGCTTAGAATAGAGAAATGAGGGAGCAAGTCCTAGATCGCTTGCTGACAATAGCAATACATACAGCAGATTTTTAGCAAATGTTTGCTTAATGAAAAGGTAAATTTTTACTGTATAGAGCAAAGTTTTTATCATAAGGGGAGGAAGATCTTTACTTTTATTAATTAGATTATTTTAACAAGATTATTGCAGTGTAAACTAAACACAATAAACCACATAGATTTGCAGTGTACATTTTGATGAAGTTCTATTATTAACTTTACATGTTTCCTTTTCTAAGATATTTTTCCTAACTCAAGGTTATAAAGTATTGTTTTAAGTTTTCTTTCTTATCTTTCTGAATTTTCCAGAAGTGGTACAGTTCAAGCTTTATGAGAGGACTTCAAAAAGTTCATCAAAAAATGAGTATTCAAAAAACTATCATTGAATTTAAAAGGTTTTGCACAAAATAAACATCTTTGAGTCCCATTTCTTCATGAATCTTCTTAAGCCTGCTTGGACAGTAGTATATTTAAATTTGTTATGTATTTTGAAGTTTTTTAAAATTTTTTATAGTGTGAGCTATGGATGAGTCAAAGTTTGGGTTTTGTTTTGTTTACTTTTTGAAATATAGACATCCAGTTGTCTCAGCACCAATAGCTAAAAAGGACTGTCCATTATCTGTTAAATTGATTTCACATTTGTAGATGTAATTCTGAGTTTTATCCTGTTTTGTTTTTCTATCTTAATGCTAATATGGTAATACCATATTATTTGATTCCTATAGTTTGGACCTTACAATACACCTTGTAATCAGAAGTTTAAATCTTCCAGTTTTGATTTTCTTTTGAAGTGTTTTTTTTAGTTATTTTAAGACCTTAATATTCCCATATGAATTTTATAACTAGCTTGGAAACCTCTAACAGTCTGCTAGAAATTTAATGAGAATTGGATTGAATTTACAGGAAAACTTTGAGAGGTTTCCATATAACTGAATTTTCCAAAATTTGAATATAGTGTTTACTGTACAGCCTTTTACTCAGATCTTCTTTATTTTCTCACAGAAATATTTTTAGTGTTCAGACTTAGGTCTTAAGTTTCTTATATTATATTCCTATTATTTTATATTTTTATGTTATTAGTGGCATTATGATTATGACTTAAGAATATTTCTTGTTTCCATATAGAAATTTTTTTTTATATATTGTTCTTGAAACTGAAACCATGTTAATCTCTCTTTTTAAAAACTAGTAGGGTTTTGGGTAGTTTTATTGTATAGGTGATTATGTTATCTACAAATAAAAAGTTTAGTTATCACTTTGGAACTGAGTTGTTTGTTACATGCTTGTTTGGTTTTTTTTTTTCTTAATATCTTGTTCCACTGGCAAACTCATCTATTTCAATGTTGTGTAAAATCATAAGCCAATCTGAATATTCTGTTACCACTACTATTGGCTCATGAGGTACTATTCTTTTAAATTTTTCTTGTATTAAATTAGCAAATATTTTGTTAATAATGACATCTATTTTCATGAAAGATGTTGGTCTAATTTTATTGTAGTGATCCCGGTCTCGTTTCTGTGTAAGGGTAAACAGAGTAAGTTCAAAATAGTCTCTCCTCCTTAATTTTCTGAAAGACATGTGCAAATGTATAGTATTTTATTCTTCATATGTTTGATAGAATTTCTGAGGGAAAGCATGTTGACCTGAAGTTGCCTTTGTGGGAAAGTTTGTCACTACAAATCTATGTATTTAATAGATGAAAGGTGATTTCTTCTTGGCTGAGTATTGATACTTGGTGCCTATCAAAGCATTGTATAGTTCTTGCAAGTTGTTGAATTTACTAAAGTTGTTCACAAAATGGTTTAGTTTCATTTTGATATCTATAAAGTCCATGGTAACTTTCTTTTCACATATCTGATATTGATAATTGGTATCTTCTTTCATGTTTCACACAATCGGGCTAAAGTTCTAGTAATTTCATCAATCATCTCAAAGAACAATGCTTTGTATTACTGATTTTCTTAATTATTTTTGCTTTTCTGGGTTATTAATTCCCATTGAGATCCTTACTATTTCCCTTTTTCTCCTTGTTTGTTTTTATTTACTCTTGTTTTCTTGGTTCTTTAGACAGAAGTTGAAGTAGTTTATTTGAGATCTTTATCATGTGTAATATAATGACTTATTGCTATACCTTTAATTATAAATATTTATATTATAATCAACATACTTTCATGTTGAGAGTTCACATCTTGTTTTTTTCTTTTTTTTTTTTAAGATTTACTTATTGATTTGAAAGTCAGAGTTACAGAGAGAAGGAGAGGAGAGTCAGAGAGAGAGAGAGAGAGAGAGAGGTCTTCTATCTGATGGTTTACTCCTCAAGTGGCCACAAGGGCCGGAGCTGCACCAGTCTAAAGCCAGGAGTTAGGAGCTTCTTCCAGGTCTCCCACACAGGTGCAGGGGCCCAAGGACTTGAGCCAATTTCTACTGCTGTATCCCAGGCCCTGGCATGGCAGAGATCCCAGTCCATGGCAGAGATCTGGATCTGAAGTGGAACAGCCAGGTCTCGAACCGGTGTCCATATGGGATGCCAGTGCTTCAGGCCAGGGCATTAACCCACTGTACCACAGCACTGGCCCCAAAAGAGAGTTCACATCTTATCAATTCAAATTACACTTTAATGTTTCTTTAGTTTTCACTTGATGCTTGTGTTGTTTATATGTTGATCAGTTTCAAATATTTGATATTCCACCTGTATCTTTCTAAGAAAATACTTCAGATAATTTAAATACATTTGTCCACCAACTTTATCACTTTTTTAAATTCTGGTTCAGTATTAGTGGATGTATGTTATTTTTCCATTTGTATTATATTTTCCTGCTTTTTGAAGAGCAATACTTTTTAATTTTTTTTTTGACAGGCAGAGTTAGACAGTGGAAGAGACAAAGAGAAAGGTCTTCATTTTTCCGTTGGTTCACCCCCCAAGTGGCCGCTACAGCCGGAGTGTTGCTGCTGGCACGCTGTGCCCATCTGAAGCCAGGAGCCAGGCGCTTCCTCCTGGTCTCCCATGTGGGTGCAGGGCCCAAGGATTTGGGCCATCCTCCTCTGCACTCCCGGGCCACAGCAGAGAGCTGGCCTGGAAGAGGGGCAACCGGGATAGAATCCGGCGCCCCAATGGGACTAGAACCTGGGATGCCAGTGACACAGGGGGAGGATTAGCCTAGTGGGCCACAGTGCCGACCTTTAAATTTATTTTTATTGACATAATATTTGTACATGTTTATGATTTTTTAATATGGTAGGATAATTCTGTACATGTATAATGTATGTGATGATCAAATTGGGTTATCAGTATTTCCATCTCCTCAAATATTTATCATTTCTAAGTGTTGAGAACATTTTTATTCTTTACTGTTTTTTTCTAAGTAAATAATAATCTATTGCATACTGTAGTTATCCCATTGTGCCCCAAAACATGAGAACTAATTCCTCCTAACTATATTTTGATTCCTATTACCTAACCTTTTATTTCCCATTCTCTCTATCCTTCCAACCTTCTACTGACTATTATTCTACCCTCTACTTCTATGAGGTCAACTTTTTACCTTCGTAAATGAATGGGAGTAAGTAATATTTGCCTTTCTCTCTTTAATGCCAGATTTCATGGCTTTTACTTTGTTGGGTATATATATATTTATATTTTTACAGCTATCATTTTGTGTCTGTAAAATGCAGTCATTAGAGAAGAATTGGATCCTTTCTGGTCGTGCTTTGAAGACAAAAATTAGTCACGACCAAACCAGCATTTTATCTGGATTATTTTTTCCCCACATTGTGGTAATCTCGCTACTGTTACACATCATTTAAATTATTATGTTTACCACAATTGTGATGTTTACCACTAGAAAGGACAGACATGATGCCCAGCCCCATGAGTGCCTTGATGATCTTCCTCCTTATTGTCTCTGAGGGCTTTTTCTTCTCATGTGTAATATCCTTATGTGTCCGTTCTGATCACCTTGGATGCATGAGCAGGAAGCTGGATTGGAGTGGAAATACCATGACTACAATTGGCACTCTGACATGAAATGCAGGCATCCCAAGTGGTAGCTTAACCTATTGTCCCGTAATACCCTCCCTCAAAAGGTGACTCTTAGGTATCAATTAATGGCAAAACTTTATACACTTATATGGATAAAACTAATGACTATTGTATTGAGGTTTTGTTTTGTTTTGTTTTGTTTTTTTGACAGGCAGAGTGGACAGTGAGAGAGAGAGAGACAGAGAGAAAGGTCTTCCTTTGCCGTTGGTTCACCCTCCAATGGCCGCCACGGCTGGCGCGCTGTGGCCAGCGTACCTCGCTGATCCGAAGGCAGGAGCCTGGTGCTTCTCTTGGTCTCCCATGGGGTGCAGGGCCCAAGCACTTGGGCCATCCTCCACTGCACTCCCGGGCCATAGCAGAGAGCTGGCCTGGAAGAGGGGCAACCGGGACAGAATCCGGCGCCCTGACCAGGACCAGAACCCAATGTGCCGGCGCCGCTAGGTGGAGGATTAGCCTGTTGAGCCACGGCGCCGGCTGTATTGAGTTTTAAGTTAATAGTATACTTCTATAAAATAGTTTTAGCATTTCACTACTCTTTAGATAAAAATATGAATATATGAAAGTGTTCATTAAGCTTTTGTACTAAAATTATTTACTTTTTTTAAGATTTTTTTTAAGATTTATTTATTTATTTGAATGTCAGAATCAAGGAAAGCGAGAGATCTTCCATCTGCTTGCTCAATTCCCAAATAGCCACAATGGCCGGGGCTGGGCCAGGCCGAAGCCAGGAGCCAGGAGCTCCTGGGTGAAGGGGCTGAAGCACTTAGGCCATCCTCCACGGTTTTCCCAGGCACATTAGCAGAAAGCTGGATGAGAAGTAGAGCAGACAGAACTCAAACCGCTGCCCCTATAGGATGCCAGTGCTGCAGACAGTGGCCTAACCTGCTATGCCACAGCACAAGCCCCAGTTTACATTTTCTGAACCATCAGCACTTTCCAAATATATTTAACTATACATTACTGGTGCAGAATATTTCAAAATAATGGTGGTAAAAGACCTCGTGTATTTGAAGGATCCTGAGAATGTTCATCAAAGTTGTATTTAATCTTTGATTTGATGCCTACTCATGTGCATCCCTTTATGATTTCTCTAACTTGTAACAGGCTAAAATAATGCTACTTTTGCTACTCACTTATTAGCACATTTCTTCGAGCATATTTTCCATTTAGTCTGCTGTGGATGTGTAAGAGTCCCAGCAAGAATGTAGCCTCTTAGCAATGAGTAGCTGTTGGGCATGGTGCTTTTCCTTATCATCTTAATGGAAGAAGTTTATGTAGCAAATCCCACTTCAGGAGGTAGATGAATTTAATATTTTTCTATGAAATTAAAATTAAGAGTAAAAATAGTAATTTTTTACGAAGGCACAATGCAGGTTTTCAACAGGAAATTAATCCTCCTTCTCTGAAATATATCTGACACTTACCAGTGGCCTAGCGTGGAGGGCCTTTCTGTCATTTGTCCCAACTCAACCAGGAGGCACAGCTCAGCCCACCCATTTTCCCAGCAGCAAAGAACATAGAGATTAGAAGACCCACAGGAGCCTGGAAATTTAATTAGTCTTGAGGAAAGGGGAACATCTTCAAATGACTAAAAAGAGGAGACGTTTTCAGTGGGTTGAAATGAATACAAAGAGAGAAACAGCAGGAAGCTTAAAGGAAAGAAGTGGCTGTGGAAAAGGAGACAGTGTTCATGTGGAACGTTCTCTGAAGCCTACTGTCTTCAGGCCAGAGTCAGGTAGGCTTCAAAGTGAGAAAAATGCACCCCCGAGAGTGCACATGACATTTAAACAGTTGTGCTGGAAATGACTATAAAACAAAATGCATGGAATTCACATTTGGTCCATAAATGTATAGAAATTTAAAATAGCTTCACTACTTTGCAGTATTAAAAACAACTGTCTATCATCTGCGTACAGAATAACTGGCATAGCTGAGTCACTAATTAAGCTCATAGTGGCACATCATAAGGAATAGATGATGCTTTTGGCCTTGGGGATACTTCATTTGATGTGCTAGATGAACATTAAAGTAATTTTTTTTAATAAAAGAAATAGAACATTGCAGATAAAGTAAAATTCCTTTATTACCTTCTCCTCAGGAATAATCACTATCAAATTTTCTTCATATCCTTACAATCTGTTTTGATACTTTTAAAATAGGAATTTATATAAACGCATATATGTATATATGTATATAAATATATATTCTGCTGTTGCTCTGTGTGTTTATAAAATGGTGTAATTCTTACCACACTGTGAACATTGCATCGTAAATTGAATTTTCACTTAATGATGCTAGAGCTATATTATATTCATGCTGATAGATATATACTTTAGCATTTGTTTAAAACCCTACCATATGGAATTTGTAGTTTCTTGACCATATGATAGTGATGGTAGGAGAGTCTGTACAATCTGTACAAAGAAAAACAGACAGGCTAACTTCATATTCACACATATTTGAATCTTCTGGTGAAAAAAATTGTTTGGAAGGCAAACAATTGTCCTAGGACATAAAGAAATCAGTGTTAACACAGACAACAATAATGTAAGCTTGTTTTTATGTTGAGTAGACACACTAGATAGTGATAAAGAGTTCGGCCAGTGATGCTATGACTGGTACTGAAACAGTATTTTTATACTTTGCGTTTCTGTGTGGGCGCAGACTGATGAGGTCTTTGCTAATTATATACTGAAGTGATCTTCTGTATATAAAGAGAATTGGAAATGAAAAAAAAAAAAACAACCTGGTGTTAAAATGGAAATGGCATAGAAAATTAATTAATTAGAAGATTTGACATTTTTATGAAGCCCAAGTGTGAGATGACAACATAGCATGAGACCCCTGGAAGCTACAAGAGTTGGAAAGTCCACACCATCCGAAAGGTTCTTTCTCCACAAATGCCACAAGGCAGAAAGTTTGTAAAGATCCTAAAAATTACCTGCTGTCATGCAAAGAGAGATGTCATAGCAGTCATCCAGAAGAAGCAAGAGTTTCTGACTGGTGAATTTTTCCCTGTCTCCACTAAGGAACAAATTCCTTAAATTGGGAAGGGAAAGATTACAAATACTACAACTGGATAGGACATTACTGAAAAGTTCTTGTTCTTGTGTTTTGGATAAAACAACCGGCTTTAAGAGTAAAAGAGATACAAGAATTGTAGAAGAACTGAACCCACACAAAAGCTGAAAGAAGGGCCTGAGACCTGAGAAACCACACACCCAAGACCCAAGCAAGGCATTTTCCCTTGTAGAGGCTTAATCAGAACAACAGAGAATGCACTCCCTCACTGCCTCTGTAACCAAGCTAAAATGAGTTAAAAATAAATAACAGCAGAATATTGTTAAACAAAGGGAAGGAAAAAGAATGAACAGTGACACATTCTGAGCCATAGTACAAAATGATCTAAAATTTGGAATGGAATTGATATTGTTACTATAGATTCACACTCCTCTAACTGAAGTTTGTCATGGTACACAAAGGGGAACTATAACAAGAAAATAATTCGTGAATCCAGCCAATTTCTATCTAGTTTAACTCAAAGACCTATATCCAAAGAATAGTCAAGGGGCTTGCATTGTGGCTCAGCAGGTTAAGACACTAGCTGTAATGCTTGCATTCTATATGAGCACCAGTTTGAGCAACAGCTACTACATTTACCATCTAGCTCCCTGCTAATATCCCTGGAAAAGCAGCAGAAAACAGCCCAAGTACTTGGACCCCTGGCACCAGTATTGGAGATCCAGACAGAGTTTCTGATTACTGGCTGCAGCCCGGATCATCTCTGGCTATTGCAGCCATTTGAGGAGTGAAGCAGCAGAAAGAAGAGATTCATTCTCTCTCTCGTTCTCTCTCGCTCTTGCTCTCTCCATCTCCTTGTCTTAGCAGAAGGGTGGGAATTAAGATGATCTTGTCCCACAATGGAATATTAGGATTCAATTCCTGAGTATGGCTGCTGACTCCAACTTCCTACTAAACCAGACCCTGGGAGTCAATGGTTCTGGCTCAAGTAACTGGATTCCTGCCACCCATAAGGGAGACCTGGACTGCGTTCCCAGCTGTGTCCCCAAACCAACCCAGCTCCAGATCTTGTAGCTGTTTGATGACTGGACCTGAAGATGGTGTTTTTTCTCTCTGTGTCTCTCAAGAACTTGAAAATAGGTCAGCAGAAATTATGCAAGTTGAAATCTGAAGAGAAAAACATGTAAAATTTTAAAAAAGAAAAAAGAGCATGCAAGAGTTTTGAGACAATATTAATATTCTAATACATATGTTAGCAGATCACAAGGAGAAAGGGAGTAAAAAATTTTGAACAAGCTTTATAGCCAACTTCTTGTCATAAATGAAGTAACCAAAAGATAATAGAGTCAATTTATTTTCTCTCCATTCCAAATTTACCCTTAGTTTCCTGATCTGTGAAAAATTGAACTGGGCCCTTTAAATATATTTCCTTTGCTGGTCGATGTAGTGTTAAGCTTTTTCGGTAGAAAGTACAAGGGAGATGTTACTCCAGTGAGCTCTTCTCAGCAGGTTCCTGCAGTGCCCTTGATTTCTCCAGTGTTACAACCTGCAGTTGTTGATCTTCTCAAACATTGACTAATAATTTCAGAATCTCAGTCCTGCAGATCCTTCCAAGGCTGTTCTATTTCATCCTTAAGGAGGCTGCTTCTTGTATTTGTCGTTTCTTAGAATTTTCAGGATTCTTTTTAACCAGATTCTTGTCAATGTCTATTAAGCTAATCGGCATTTATACTGCACTTTGGTACTATATTACTGTGTGGTTTCTTTTTATTGATCTTGAGTGACATCATTTAACATAGATTCAAGTGTCCCCTCTGAGCAGCTCTTCTGAAAGAGTACCTCTTCCAGAGTGTGTCTCTGTCATACCAAATCTTCACTTTTAAGTGTTCAGAAGGTAAAGACAGGCAGCTCAGTAATACTTTATAGTACTTCTTCCCAAAATTTAGGATCTTAAAATAAATGTAAAGGAGGCTGGATAACTAGTAGTTTTATAGTCCTAAGAAGAGACGGGCTTGGTGAGCATCTAGCCAGTCTCTGCAACAGTTCAGTCTTCATGTAGTTTAATTCCAGAATTCCTATTTGATTCTTTTTATTTTTTTAAATTTCTTTGTTGAACTTTTAATTTTGCTCGTGTGCTGTTTCCATGAATTCATTTAGTTGTCTATTTGTGTTTTCTTGTAGCTCACTGAACTTCTTTGAGATAACTGTTTTGAATTATTTGTCAGGCAGGTTTTGGATCTCCATTTCTCTAGTTGGTTGCTAGTAATTTATGAGTTGACTTTAGTGGTGTCATATTTTCCTGATTCTTCATAATCTTGGTAGCCTTGAGTTGATGTCTGTGCATTTGAAAGAGTCCCTTCTTTGAGTCTTGCTTGGAATGTCTTATTCTACCCTCTTACTTATGTCAACACTTTCTGCTTTGACTACTTCAGCTTTTGTCATGTCATTAATAACTACACAACAATTCTCCTATTACATAAATATTATAATCCCTAGAATATAAGCTCCATGAAACAAAAATTTTACTTCTTGGTTTCCAACTATAAAAATAGTGCCTGCCACTAAATGTTTTAGAAAATAGTTTCATAAGTCAGGAAGATACAACATAATAATATAATTAAAAATGAAAAATATAAGGTTTGTGTTAGAAAGGGATCAGATGGAGAACAAAGAGTTTGACATTTTAACAAGCAAAATAGCAAAAAATTTGGAATCTGGCTTTAGAAAGGAAGTCACTTGATCAGATTTATTCCATTGGAAATATATTGTCTATAATGTGAACAAGAAATGGAAGAAAGGTGAGAACAAAGAAAAACACCCTGATTTTTGTCATTTACTTAGGTTAGAAATGATCTGGCTTGTACTAAGATGATTACAATTGGAATATAGAGAAGTGGAAAGAATTCAAGATATTTTGGAAATTAAAAGTAGAGAAAAATAATTGAAGTTTTCCATTTGTTTGTTTTATTTCTGTTTCTTTTTTATTTAAAAAAAACGTATAGTGGTATAGAGAGGGAGAGACTGGAAGAGAAAGAGATCTTCCATCCACTGACTCACTTATTCAATGATCAGAAGGCCCAGGGCAAGGCCAGGTGAAGCCAGAACTTGGAACTCCATCTGGACCTCCCGTGTGGGTGGCAGAGGCTCACGTACTTGGCTATCTTCTGCTCTTTTCTCAGGCACATTAGCAGGGAGTTGGATGGGAAGTGGAAGAGTCATGGCTCCAGCTGGCGCTTATATGGGATGCAGGTGTTGCATCCCATATAACCTATTATATCACAACACAGGCCTCTTAATTTTATTTCTAATGTTGGGCTAAATGAAAGTTCTATTAATCTTCAGTGAAGAAAAACATAAATTAAAACTCCCCTACTCTAAAGATTCATATTTTAGTTTTTTCTTTCCAATCAGTGAAAAAAAAATTGTTGATAATGGGTATTTATAAATGTGATGAAAATGTAGTCTAGGTTGACAAAAAAAGTTTCTCTTAGAATTATAAATTAAGGAGTCATCCATTTATTACTTTAAATGAATCGTGTTCTGGTGTATCCAACATGTCTTAACATTTCCCTTTCCAAGCACTCTACAACATTGCCACATCTAACTATACAAAGTGTTCCAAGGCAAAAAAAAAAAATTAATAAACTCCTGAGAATAAAGCAGATAAAGCCAGGGAGATATTTGAAAAATATTATAACATGTAATGTAATTATAGCAATTCAATCTTCTGGAAAACGCAATAGCCAATTTCTCTGCTTTGTACAAGGAAAGTGAATGTGAACTATCTAAGTTGTGTAACTTTATCTCTGGTATTCTGCCAACAAACTGCTTCTATATTAATTATTACTATGTAGAGAATAGGGGAAGATGTTAATAGAATTATTCACTCAAAACTGCTGTTTTGTTTCTTCATGAGAATCAGAAGGCCATAGCAAAATAAGCCCAGGGAACTATCAGCATTTATAAATATACGTACATTGTTATGCCTTGAATGAATGGAATGTTACAGATTTTGAAGCCAATTCAATTGCATGAGAAACAGTAATTTAAAATTGAACGTGGCTTCAACATCAAAATCATCTTATCCCACGCTTTGAATAGTATCCAGGCCCCTACAAACCTGCCTAGGAAACATACAGGAACAACAACAAAAAAATGAAACTGTGTAGTCTCTTGTTCATAAATTAAAAATTTCAAAATGACAATAGCAAAATGTTAAATGAAGGGTAAGTCCCTTCTGATAATAATAATAACATCCTATGTGAGTCCACAAAGCCAACCATATAGCTACATTTGAATAAAAGATTTCCTATTGGAGCTTGTATCAAAAACTCTTTTTTTAACTTTTATTTAATGAATATAAATTTCCAATGTACACCTTATGGATTACAATGGCTTCCCCCTCCCATAACTTCCCTCCCACCCGCAACCCTCCCCTCTCCCACTCCCTCTCCCCTTCCATTTGCATCAAGATTCATTTTCAATTCTCTTTATATACAGAAGATCAATTTAGTATATATTAAGTAAAGATTTCAACAGTTTGCACCTACATGGAAACACAAAGTGAAACATACCGTTTGAGTACTAGTTATAGCATTAAATCACAATGTACAGCACATTAAGGACAGAGATCCCACATGAGGAGCAAGTGCACAGTGGCTCCTGTTGTTGACCCAACAAATTGACACTCTAGTTTATGACACCAGTAACCAACCTAGGCTCTTGTCATGAGTTGCCAAGGTTGTGGAAGCCTTCCAAGTTAATCGACTCTGATCATATTTAGACAAGGTCATAAAAGACAGAGTGAGGATAGTAACCAGTGATCCTAAGAGGGGCATTAACCAGGTCTGAACAATTATACAGCATTAAGTGAGGAAGAGGACCATCAGTACACACAGGTTGGGAGTAGAGCCATTGGTGGTAGAGTAGAGGTTATGATTACAAAGGAATGAGGCCCAAGTGCGCTAGACAGGGTCTAGAACAAAGGACAGAGTCATTATTAGAGGAGCTAAGAAAGGTGCTGTCTAAGCTACAATTAAGTTTTCTGATTGAGAGGCAAATAGAACTTGACAGAAGGGGCCTGGTAATAATCTGTTGGGCTTTAGGCCTTGTAAGTTAAGAGGCCCAGACCTATCTATCTCTTCACATGGGGTATATCCTAAGGGAGGTGTGAACCACCTGGGGGAAGGCACTCTGTTGACTTTCATTACTTAGCTGGCCTGGGAGGAGAGCTGGCCAGGTAAAGGCAGGGGGCATCTCCAACAAGAAAGTTACAGTTCTGCCTTCAATGTTGCTGACCCTACTTGGCTGTCCCCTCAGCTGCAGTGGTCACTTTGGAAGTTGGGCTGAGTGAAGGGCTTTTCAGCTTAGAGCCAATAAGATCTGTGGCTCTGACCTGGGCATCCTTTGACTCCAGGGCAGGTCCATTTCCAGTGATCCAACTCTTGGCAGAGCTGCCAGGGCTCTTCACAAGCTGACTTCTGCTGAAGCCCAGGCTTACCACATTGAAAGCCACTGCAGAAGACTGGCCTATTGGGTCTCCTTGAGGGCATATCACTGTACAGAACAGCCGTTAATAGGCCTGCCACCCATTGCTTCTGATGCCTAGCTTTCTTTTCCTCCTGGTTTGTGTTAAAGCAGACCAGAGGATGCAAGTCAAGGGAGTGCCCGTTTCCCATCTCTAATCTTCGGTGGCCTGAACTACAAGTCTATAGTCACAGGCATGTTCTGTAGTAGTTTTTCTAAGGTAGACAATGCCCATGTGGAAAATTATATTCTCACTTAAAAACTTTCTTTCCCTTTGGTCTGAAAGGGAGGTTTTTTCTACTTACTGTATACTTCGCTGATGGCGAAGTGAATCTAGCTATGAGATTATAATTTAAGCTCTTATTTTGGCTCTGCTATTACAGAAAAATGTTAGCCATCTCTTTTATAAGGTCTAAAGATTAAATTGTGCATCCTACAGATTCCTTCATAATAGAATTAGTTTCCTACCTTGAAGAGAATAGAGAAATGAAAGAACAAGTTGGGCTTAGAATAGAGAAATGAGGGAGCAAGTCCTAGATCGCTTGCTGACAATAGCAATATCACATGAATATTTAGCAAACCGTTTCAACCATTAGATAACAACTTAAGAAAACATTTACCAGAAGGTCCAATGCCTTCTATAAATTTTAAGAATCATGTATTTGAAAATACCTCTTAAATATCTAACATGGTGTAGTTTGTTTAACCAGTAAATTTAAGCACAACCATATAAAATGTTTTTAGTTTCTTTCTACCAACAAGTTTAAAACATATGATACAGAGATTCAGGTCACACAAATTAAAATGTATCTTTGATTAAATTTAGCAGCTTAAATTTATGGACTATCTTATCTATAAGCCAATTAAAATAAAATTCTTAATAAATTTTCCCACGTGGACATACAATATGTACACATATATAGCATAACATGATAGACCAATATAGCAATTTTAATAATAGCTTTTAAAATCTTTAACTCTTTTTGTAGATTGCCAATTGAATTGAATTGCTTTTTGTTTTTAGTAACCTCAGTTAACCATACTTTCTCTCAGTTGGTACTGTTAATACATTATTGGCTTCATCTGTTTACAGAGCCATCCCAAAGTACTGAATACAATAGAAGTGGCTGGAAAAAGTCCATAGGAACCTGTAGGAGGACAGCTAAACACAGAACCAACAATACTTTAGTTTTATGAGAGGCAAATCATATATAACTGTGGATGACAAAAGACTTTAAGTCGCCATGTTTAAAATTATAAACTCATCAACCAACAAGAGGCACTTGCTTACTTCACAGTATTTTTGAAAGCACCTGTAGGATTTTACAAGTATTTAACCCTTTAGGCCTCTGGGGCTTTCTCATTAAGATAACTATCATGTCTAGTAACACAAGATCATTAGACTTTTTAATTCTCCAACATTTGTGTTAATAGCATTTTCCAGTATAGAAACTTAAAATTTAGTACCATGTCACATCTTGACAGTACTTCTAATATAATCCAAATAGCCTGATTAGGTGGTGTCTCTATAAGATGAGAGACATAGGTCCTTCGATTTTTTCAGTTGGGCCCAAACTGGAAAAACCAAAGTCCAAGATTTACTCGAAATTTTAGAGTCCAGATTGTTAGAAACTTTGATTTTTTTGAATGCCTGTCAAGAATGCCAAGAAGGCTCAAAATCCAAAATATCTGGTTGAAATAAGATTCCTTAAAATCATGACATAATATAGGCCAAATTTGATCATTGTTACAAGGTGATTATTCAAATCTTTGAAAATAAGCACACATTTAAATAACCCATAGCTCTAAATAAAAATTCAGCTGTTTTTGAACAATTAGAATTTAACAGACATCAAGAGAACATAATAGATTACTTTAACACATTGCTTTAACAGAGAATCAGATTTTAATTCTATGTCAAAGAGAAATTGAGCTTCCTGTGATCTTTTGCTGTGAGCTTTCCTTCCTTTACCTTCTTTCATATTGGTGACCATGTTTCTGTGTTTCTGTGTGTAACACATCTTTAAGCATCTTTTGCAGGGCAGGACGAGTGGCAACAAATTCTTTCAACTTCTGTTTGCTATGAAAAGTCTTTATTTCACCTTCATTCACAAATGAGAGCTTTGCAGGATATAATATTCTGGGCTGGCAGTTTTTCTCTCTTAGTACCTGGGCTATGTCTTGCCATTCCCTTCTAGCTTGTAGGGTTTCTGATGAGAAGTCTGCTGTGAGTCTAATTGGAGATCCTCTGAGAGTAATCTGATGTTTCTCTCTTGCACATTTTAGGATCTTTTCTTTGTGTTTCACTGTGGTGAGTTTGATTACAACATGTCGTGGTGAGGATCTCTTTTGGTCATGTTTATTAGGGGTTCTATGAGCTTCCTGTACTAGGATGTCCGTGTCCTTCTCCAGACCCGGGAAGTTCTCTGCAAGTATCTCACTAAAAAGTCCTTCTAATCCTTTCTCCCTCTCGATGCCTTCAGGAACTCCTAGAACCCGAATGTTAGGTTTTTTAAGAGTATCCTGTAGATTCCCAACAATATTTTTTAGATTTCTAATTTCCTCTTCTTTTCTTTGTTTTGACTGTATACTTTCCTGTGCTCTGTCTTCTAAGTCCGATATTCTCTCTTCTGCTTCACCCATTCTGTTTTTAAGGCTCTCTAATGTGTTTGTCATTTGATCTATTGACTTCTTCATGTCACTATGATTTCTCATAACTTTCACAGTTTCTTGTTCTACTAGTTGTTTCATTTCATTTTGATTCCTCCTTAATATTTCATTTTCGCGTGAGAGATTTTCTATCTTGTCCATTAAGGACTTCTGTAGTTCAAGAATTTGTTTTTGAGAACTTCTTAATGTTCTTATCAATTTTTTTGAGATCTGCTTCTTGCATTTCTTCTATCTTATCATCTTCATAATCTTGAATTGGGGTGTCTTTTTCATTTGGGGGTGTCATAGTGTCTTCCTTGTTCTTGTTACCTCAGTTTTTGCATTTGTTGTTTGACATATTGGAGATATTCTTTGGTTTCTTCACTGTGGTGATTTTCTTTTTATATTATGACTCCAGAATAAGTGGACTGTCTGCTTTCCATGGAGCCTTAGAGACTTGAGATGAGTGTGGCCTGAGAACTCTGGTTCATCAGGGTTGAGGGTATGTCAAAGGTGACACTCAGTGTAAATCTCTCTTTCTCTCTCTCTCTCTTTTTTTTTTTTTTGATTCAAAAGGGAAGTAATTCTGAACAGCTGAACGGAATTGGAGGTAGTTAGCAGGAGAATGATATACCCACAGGAGTCAGAGATTGGAAGCTCTTTCCCAAGGACCACACAGGGAATCTGTGCTGCCATCAGTGTCGGCTCCCATTCTCCTGCAGACTCCCACTGGGTTGCCAAGGTTACCAAATTGTAGCATCTCTGGAGAGTACTCACATGAATTCTGTGAGTTCTCTCCCCAACAGTCTCAGTTCATTAGCACCACACATTCATTAGATCCTAATCTCCTGTTATTTCACCCCTCCCCCCAGACTCAGATGTTTCTGCTAGGCTCAGGGCCGGTGCAGACCTGAGGTCACCCTGCTTATGACGTATGTCCAAAATGGCGCCTGCTCTTTGTCTTGCTCTCCTTTGAGAGGTGAGCGGAGAGAGAGAAACTTGTGTCCATGTTGGTCACTTTTTTTTTTCCTCTCTCTCTTCTAGTTAGCCTGGTGAACTTTTCCCCATGGAGTTTCAAGCCTCGTTCCCTCTAGTCTCCTCTTTCTGCTTGCCTGCTGGTGTCTCGGGCTATTGAGGTTCGGCTCACCTTGCGTTCCAGCGCTGGTGTGTTGAGTCTGCCGCTGGCGTCCCGAACTTGGGCTCCCACGCTCTCCACGCAGGTCCACTGTGAATCACTAGTTCCGGAAGAGTTTCCTCTGCTGTTTCATCCCCTACTCTTCCTTGAACCTGCAGTATCTCCACTTTTATCAAACTGTCTCTCACCGGACTATCAGTGTGCTCCCTTCCTATTCCGCCATCTTGCCACTCTCCTGTTTCAAAAACTCTTAATGTGCTCATTATCTTTGGTAAATGAGAGAAATTTTCCTTTCAGCTTCGGTAGTTCAGTCTATAATTCCACATTTGTAGCCAATCAGACAGTATTTCTGTGATACATCTGATCTAACGTGGTTGAACCAAAACTTGAGTTTTTCTCATGCACTCTGATCTTACCTTTAAAAGGTCTCACTCTCTAGAAAATTACACTTTAATAGATTCTTAGGAATTATGGAAAAATACTCTTTAACAAGACTCAGTTGTGTTACAGATCTGTCACGCTGAAATATCTACAATCTCTATTTGGAAAACTCTGACCCTTGCTGCTGGTTCAACATTTATAACAAGCATGAATAGTCACTATATCTAAAACTTGATCGATTAACGGGGGTATACATTAAAAGTCAGATAAGCTTGTGTCGTATTGAACTTGCTGATCAATGCGATCAAAATGGCTAATCTAGTAATCCTTTGCAGTGCCAGAGTTGGTAAGGTCGTTAGTAGCTGTAGCTGTTAAACACAAAGTACCAGAACTGGTGGCAAAGCCTTTTTGTTTTATTCCAGCACCTCTTCTACCAGTTTGAGCCTCATGTTCTCTTCCAATTCAGAGATTCTTATATTTTCCCAGAAAATATGTAGTGCTTTGCTTTGTATATATCCTTGGCTATAGAACTTGTTTAGCCTTCTTTTTTCTTTCTTTTTTTTATAATCTTGATGTGACTTTTCATTCACATGTGCCATAAATTCAACTCATACTACTCTTTTCAGGACACACACACACACACACACGCACACCAATTTTACATGATTTTTTTCTATTCTAATGAGAATTAAATTTGTGATTGGTTGAAAAGCATGGTCTCATGACAAAATGCCAATGTAATTAATATTAGAGGGAAAGATAACTGAATCAACGTAGCCATGACATAGCCACAAGTGAGTGCTTTTGTTTTTGTTCACCAGGGGATAGAACAAAGAAAATTATTCCATGAAATTATAACTATGCTCCTTCATTGTAGAGCCTCCAGAGAGAAACCTTGGCCATTGATGCTCCTTATAACTAGCTGCATTTAACCAGAGTTACATTGCCTTTGAAGCCACGTCCTCCCACTGTAAGATAGATAAAGTGAAAATGTTTAAGTGACTCAATATCTTTAAACATCTGTTTTCTTAAAGAAATTGGATGGAATAATTATTTGAATTATTGATTATTTTGATTTATTGACTGAATCAGATTATAAAGTAGTAGCATATATGAGTTGATGGGACTAAGAGAAAATTTTACCAAGAACATCAAAATCAAAATCTGTAAGCCTGGGTACTAAAATATAAGCAGAGGGGACTGGTGCTGTGGCATAGCGTGTATAGCTACTGCCTGCAGTGCTGGCATCCCATATGGGCGCCAGTTCGAGACCCGGCTGCTCCACTTCCAATCCAGCTCTCTGCCATGGCCTGGGAAAACAGTAGAAGTTGGCCCAAGTCCTTGTGACCCTGAACCCATGTGGGATACCCAGAAGAGGCTCCTGTCTTTGGATCAGCACAACTCTGGCCATTGCAGTCAACTGGGGAGTGAACCAGAAGATGGAAGACCTCTCTCTCTCTCTCTCTGCCTCTCCTCTCTCTGTGTAACTCCAACTTTCAAATAAATCTTTAAAAAAATATAAGCAGAAGACAATTTGTATGAATGTATAATAAGGAACTGAGAGAATGCTTTTGTGTATACCTTTTTCAACTGAAAAAATAATGTTGTAGGAATTTTTGTCTCTGAAACACCTCTTAACAAAACAAAGATATACAACTAATAACAAGACCTTGATCCTTTTTATAAAAAGAAATTTTATCGTGTGTTAAGTAAAAATATTTAAATTTTCCTTAGAACATTTGCCTCATATTTAATTATTAGTTTTTGCCTTTTGATAGGCTTTTCATTAGGATATTTCACAGACTAAACTCTTGGAGGTCTTGGAATTAGGGAACTTAACATAGTGTAGCAGAAAGAACCACGTAATAATAGTAATAATGACTATAATAACAATAAAACATGGCTTGATTCTGGACTATAACACAGACCAGCTCCATGACCCAGAACATCACATAATAGTTCTGATATATAGGTTTCATGGTTGGAAAAAAGATAAATGATATCCACCTCACTAGATGGTTGTTGCGAGCATTCAGATGAAAAAATGATATGAAGGTGCTCTCATCAATTCAAAATCTAATAGAAATGGTCTCCAAGAGGCCATTGTCAAAACATAAAAGAGGAGAAATGACTGGATGAGAAAAGGGTACTGGAAGGAACCAAGATTCTCTTAAAACATATTGTCACATATTTATCCAGCTGATTGTCCTGTTAGATTCAAAGTGTTTTGTTTTTTTTTTTATTTTTGACAGGCAGAGTGGACAGTGAGAGAGAGAGAGACAGAGAGAAAGGTCTTCCTTTTGCCGTTGGTTCACCCTTCAATGGCCACCGCGGCTGGCGCACTGCGGCCGGCGCACCACACTGATCCGAAGCCAGGAGCCAGGTGCTTCTCCTGGTTTCCCATGGGGTGCAGGGCCCAAGCACTTGGGCCATCCTCCACTGCACTCCCTGGCCACAGCAGAGAGCTGGCCTGGAAGAGGGGCAACCGGGACAGAATCCGGTGCCCCGACCGGGACTAGAACCTGGTGTGCCGGCGCCGCAAGGCGGAGGATTAGCCTAGTGAGCCGCGGCGCCGGCCCAGATTCAAAGTTTTAATGGCCCTAAGCACAACAGATATATTGAAAGGGAAGGTATTTAATCAGAGAAACCATTCTCAAGTCACAAAGTCTGAGTTAGAATTCTGACTCTACTGTTAGCAATCACAATATGGAAGTTTAGAGCTTCTTTTCCTTAGTTTCCTCATTTATAAAGTGGTATCAACAGGAGCTGGCATTTTGGCATAGCAGGAAAGGCCGCCACCTGTAATACCAGCATTCTATATGAGTGTCAGTTTGTGTCCTGGCTGCTCTACTTCCAATCCAACTCCCTGGTAATATCCTGGGAAAAGCGGCAGATGTCCCAAATATTGGGCCCCCACACTCATCTGAGAGACCTGGAATAATCTCCTGGATCCTGGTTTTGGCCTGGCCTAGTTCTGGCCATAGCAGCTATCTGGGGAGTGAACCAGAAGATAGAAGATACTTCTCTTTTGCTGTCTGTCTCTCATTCTCTACAACTTTGACTTTCAAATAAAAACAAATAATTCATTTTTAAAAAATAATATTAATAAAAGAACATACAGTATAGAGTTACTGTGAGAATTTTCAGAACATCTACATTGAAAACACTCATAATAGAACTTGATATATAATAAATGATATAGCCTAGTCATATAGTCTGCCACAGCGAACATGGCAGTCAAACACAGTCTATAAAGCTCACATGTAACAAAGAGATAAATTTTTGATATGCTTATGTATTACTGATTATCCAATGCTGTGGATTATTTACTTAAGGGCTGTAGACAAATCTAAATACAATATCATACATTAAAGTGTATCTTTTAACCATAATGGCAAAAATAATTAAATAGGTGAATCCAGGATGACTATTTTGAAGTCTTTCTATATCCATGGATGATAAATAAGACACAAAGCAAACTGTGTTGGAGATTTGGGAGAACTCACACTCCCCAGCTGTATTCTGTGAGCATTTCCCTCACAGTGGACAATGATGGGAGTAATCACAGAAAATATTAAGTGAGATGATGAATGTATAGTTTAAGAACTTCAGTGAAATTTTGTCATAATTGTGATAGAGGTGATCACTACCATTTATACTTCAAATTTCTTTTTTTTTCTTTTTTTTTAAACTTTTATTTAATGAATATAAATTTCCAGTGTACAGCTTATGGATTACAATGGCTTCCCCCCCCCAATAACTTCCCTCCCACCCGCAACCCTCCCCCCTCCCGCTCCCTCTCCCCTTCCATTTGCATCAAGATTCATTTTCAATTCTCTTTATATACAGAAGATCAATTTAGTATAAAGATTTCAACAGTTTGCACCCACATAGAAACACAAAGTGAAACATACTGTTTGAGTACTAGTTATAGCATTAAATCACAATGTACAGCACATTAAGGACAGAGATCCCACATGAGGAGCAAGTGCACAGTGGCTCCTGTTGTTGACCCAACAAATTGACACTCTAGTTTATGGCGCCAGTAACCATCCTAGGCTGTCGTCATGAGTTGCCAAGGCTATGGAAGCCTTCCAAGTTCACCGACTCTGATCATATTTAGACAAGGTCATAAAAGACAGAGTGAGGATAGTAACCAATGATCCTAAGAGTGGCATTTACCAGGTTTGAACAATTATACAGCATTAAGTGGGGAAGAGGACCATCAGTACCACACATGTTGGGAGTAGAGCCATTGGTGGTAGAGTAGAGGTTATGATTACAAAGGAATGAGGCCCAAGTGTACTAGACAGGGTCTAGAACAAAGGACAGAGTCATTATTAGAGGAGCTAAGAAAGGTGCTGTCTAAGCTACAATTAAGTTTTCTGATTGAGAGGCAAATAGAACCTGATAGAAGGGGCTTGATAACAATCTGGTGGGCTTTAGGCCTTGTAAATTCAGAGGCCCAGACCTATCTAGCTCTTCACATGGGGTATATCCTAAGGGAGGTGTGAACCTCCTAGGGGAAGGCACTCTGTTGACTTTCATTACTTGGCTGGCCTGGGAGGAGAGCTGGCCAGGTAAAGGCAGGTGGCATCTCTAACAAGAAATTTACAGTTCTGCCTGCAATGTTGCTGACCCTACTTGACCATCCCCTCAGCTGCAGTGGTCACTTTGGAAGTTGGGCTGAGTGAAGGGCTTTTCAGCTTAGAGCCAATAAGATCTGTGGCTCTGACCTGGGCATCCTTCGACTCCAGGGCAGGTCCATTACCAGTGATCCAACTCTTGGCAGAGCTGCCAGGGCTCTTCACAAGCTGACTTCTGCTGAAGCCCAGGCTTACCACATTGAAAGCCACTGCAGTGGACTGGCCTGTTGGGTCTCCTTGAGGGCAGATCACTATACAGATCAGCCATTAATAGGCCTGCCACCCATTGCTTCTGATGCCGAGCTTTCTTTTCCTCCTGGTTTGTGTTAAAGCAGACCAGAGGATGCAAGTCAAGGGAGTGCCCGTGTCCCATCTCTAATCTTCGGTGGCCTGAACTACAAGTCTATAGTCACAGGCATGTTCTGTAGTAGTTTTTCTAAGGTAGACAATGCCCATGAGGAAAATTATATTCTCACTTTAAAACTTTCTTTCCCTTTGGTCTGAAAGGGAGGTTTTTTCTACTTACTGTATACTTCGCTGATGGCGAAGTGAATCTAGCTATGAGATTATTATTTGAGTTCTTATTTTGGCTATGCTATTACAGAAAAATGTTAGCCATCTCTTTTATAAGGTCTAAAGATTAAATTGTGCATCCTACAGATTCCTTCATAATAGAATTAGTTTCCTACCTTGAAGAGAATAGAGAAATGAAAGAACAAGTTGGGCTTAGAATAGAGAAATGAGGGAGCAAGTCCTAGATCGCTTGCTGACAATAGCAATATCACATGAATATTTAGCAAACCGTTTCAACCATTAGATAACAACTTAAGAAAACATTTACCAGAAGGTCCAATGCCTTCTATAAATTTTAAGAATCATGTATTTGAAAACACCTCTTAAATATCTAACATGGTGTAGTTTGTTTAGCCAGTAAACTTAAGCACAACCATATAAAATGTTTTTAGTTTCTTTCTAACAACAAGTCTAAAACATATGATACACAGATTCAGGTCCCACAAATTAAAATGTATCTTTGATTGATTTTAGCAGCTTAAATTTATGGACAATCTTATCTATAAGCCATTTAAAATAAAACTCTTAATAAAATTTCCCCATGTGGACATACAATATGTACACACATATAATATAGCATAATAGACCAATACATCAATTTTAATAATAGCTTTTAAAATCTTTAACTCTTTTTGTAGATTGCCAATTGATTTGAATTGCTTTTTCTTTTTAGTAACCTCAGTTAACCATACTTTCTCTCAGTTGGTACTGTTAATACATTATTGGCTTCATCTGTTTACAGAGCCATCCCTAAGTACTGAATACAATAAAAGTGGCTGGAAAAAGTCCATAGGAACCTATAGGAGGACAGCTAAACACAGAACCAACAACGCTTTAGTTTTATGAGCAGCAGATATTCAAATTTTTGAAAAAAGCACATATTTAAATAACCCATAGCTCTAAATAAAAATTCAGCTGTTTTTGAACAATTAGAATTTAACAGACATCAAGAGAACATAATAGATTACTTTAACACATTGCTTTAACAGAGCATCAGATTTTAATTCTATGTCAAAGAGAAATTGAGCTTCCTGTGATCTTTTGCTGTGAGGTTTCCTTCCTTTACCTTCTTTCATATTGGTGACCATGTTTCTGTGTTTCTGTGTGTAACACATCTTTAAGCATCTTTTGCAGGGCAGGATGAGTGGCAACAAATTCTTTCAGTTTCTGTTTGCTGTGAAAAGTCTTAATTTCACCTTCATTCACAAATGAGAGCTTTGCAGGATATAGTATTCTGGGCTGGCAGTTTTTCTCTCTTAGTACCTGGGCTATGTCTCGCCATTCCCTTCTAGCTTGTAGGGTTTCTGATGAGAAGTCTGCTGTGAGTCTAATTGGAGATCCTCTAAGAGTGATCCGACGTTTCTCTCTTGCACCTTTTAGGATCTTTTCTTTATGTTTCACTGTGGTGAGTTTGATTACAACATGTCGTGGTGAGGATCTCTTTTGGTCATGTTTATTAGGGGTTCTATAAGCTTCCTGTACTAAGATGCCTCTGTCCTTCTCCAAACCTGGGAAATTTTCTGCTAGTATCTCACTGAAAATGCCTTCTAATCCTTTCTCCCTCTCCATGCCTTCAGGAACTCCTAGAACCCGAATGTTGGGTTTTTTAATAGTATCCTGTAAATTCCCGACAATATTTTTTAGATTTCTAATTTCTTCTTCTTTTCTTTGGTTTGCCTGTTTCCTTTCCTGTTCTCTGTCTTCTAAGTCTGATATTCTCTCTTCTGCTTCGCCCATTCTGTTTTTAAGGCTCTCTAATGTGTTTGTCATTTGATCTATTGAACTCTTCATTTCATTATGATTTCTAGTCACTATCAGAGTTTCTTGTTCCACTAGTTGTTTCATTTCATTTTGATTCCTCCTTAATATTTCACTTTCACGAGAGAGATTTTCTATCTTGTCCATGAAGGATTTCTGTAGTTCAAGAATTTGTTTTTGAGAACTTCTTAATGTTCTTATCAATTTTTTGAGATCTGCTTCTTGCATTTCTTCGATCTCATCATCTTCATAATCTTGAATTGGGGTGTCTTTTTCATTTGGGGGCGTCATAGTTTCTTCCTTGTTCTTGTTAGCTTGGTTTTTGCGTTTGTTGTTTGGCATGTTGGAGATATTTGGTTTCTTCACTGTGGTGTTTTTTCTTGTTACACTATGGCTCTATATTAAGTGGACTGTCTGCTTTCAGTGGAGCCTTAGAGGCTTGAGATGAGTGTGGACTGAGAGCTGTGTTTGGTTCCTCAGGGTTGAGGGTGTGTCAAGGATGACACTCCCAGGTTAGGTGTGGTAAATCTCTCTTTCTTTTTTTGATTTAAAAGGGAAGTAATTCCGCACAGCTGAACGTAATTGGAGGTAGTTAGCAGGCAAATGATATACCCACAGGAGCCAGAGATCGGAAGCTCTTTCCCAAGGACCACACAGGGAATCTCTGCTGCCCTCAGTGTGGGCTCCAATTCTCCTGCAGTCTCCCACTGGGTTGCCAAGTTAGATGCTAATCTCCTGTTATTTCACCCCTCCCCACAGAGTCAGGTTTTTCTGCTAGGCTCAGGGCTGGTGCAGACCTGAGGTCGCCCTGCTTATGACGTATGTTCAAAATGGCGCCTGCTCTGTCTTGCTCGCCTGTGAGAGGTGAGCGGAGAGAGAGAAACTTGTGTCCGTATCAGTCACTTTTTTTATTTTTTTTTCTCTCTCTTCTAGTTAGCCTGGTGAACTTTTCCCCACGGAGTTTCAAGCCTCGTTCCCTCTAGCCTCCTCTTTCCGCTTGCCTGCTGGTATCTCGGGCTATGGAGGTTCGGCTCACCTCGCGTTCCAGCGCTGGTGCGTTGAGTCTGCCGCTGGTGTCCCGAACTTGGGCTCCCACGCTCTCCACGCAGGTCCACTGTGAATCACTAGTTCCGGAAGAGTTTCCTCTGCTGTTTCATCCCCTACTCTTCCTTGACACTGCAGTATCTCCACTTATATTAAACTTTCTCTCCCCCCGGACTTAGTGTGCTTCCTGCCTATTCCGCCATCTTGCTCTATACTTCAAATTTCATGCTGACTAGAACTGCTTCTCTTCTGCCCCATGTAGTTAGAGCTGTGTAGTACTGAAGAGAAAAAAGAAAAAAAGTATGACTTCCAAAAAATCTGAAATGCAGAGTTAATCTTTGTGGAAATCTCTTAAGGGCATATCAAAGGGAGAGTTGAATCCTTTGACATATGCCACATGCCCCAGAAACCCTTTACTCCATTCTCCCTACATTTTCTCACAATTTACTTCCTCTAAATTTATTTCTCTTCTACTATTGTACATGTTGGCTTTCCCTACCCCCTATTTTTTAAAAGATTTATTTATTTATTTATTTATTTATTTATTTATTTATTTATTTATTTATTTGAAAGTCAGAGTTACAGGGCAGAGAGAGAAGTCGTCCATCTGCTGGTTCACTCCTCAAATGGCCACAATGGCCAGAGCTGTGCCAATCCAAAGCCTAGAGCCAATAGTTTCTTCCAGGTCACATGGGTGCAGAGGTCCAAGGACTTGGGCCATTTTCCAGACCATAGCAGAGAACTAGATTGGAAGTGGATCAGCAGACTGAAACTCCCACCCATGTGGGATGCCTGCATTGCAGATGGCACCTTTATCCTTTATGGCAAGGCCCAGGCTCCTCTCCCTATTCTTTATAATGTAAATTAACAAAGATTTTCCATTTGCTTCATGCTTTTCATTTGCTCTTCCAGAATTCTCCTTACAAACTAGAAGAGGAAAAGCTATGAACACAAAGGCCTATGTTGAACAAATTATGGAATGCATGAATATTATTGGTAGTTTAGCCTGTGTACTTGGAAGCTAATTAAAAGGCAATGTATATCCCACAGTTAGATTTGAATTAAGCAGAAGCTGAGAAGATTATTTCATATTGCAAAAAACCTGAACTCAAGAAACAAAGACTCATTAGCAGAATTTATATATTGACTCAGGTTCAGGTTCAAGCAGTTGTTTCAAGGCTCTTTTCCTGATGTCAAGTCTTTCTCCCAGATATTTTACAGAGCTTCATCTTTCCTTTGATAAGCTCTAGAAGCCCCAGTTGCTGGTTAATTTTTCAACTATGGGTTTTCTTTTCCTATGGGTGTGTTAAGAAGAAATTATTCTAAAACTTTCTTTCTCCTCTGAGGTTTTTCTTTTTAAACACAATATCTACAGATTACTTATTATTACAGCTTTTAAATGCTTAAGATTTCTGCTTAGGATCTAACAAAAGTACAGTTTAAACGTCTTAAATTGTTACAGAATTTTGTACAGAAATTGATGCAATTTTTAATTTGCTTCATTATAAGACATTATAGCGGCCGGTGCTGCAGCTCAATAGGCTAATCCTCCGGGTTCTAGTCCCAGTTGGGGTGCTGGATTTTGTTCCGGTTACCCCTCTTCCAGGCCAGCTCTCTGCTGTGGCCAGGAGTGCAGTGGAGGATGGCCCAAGTGCTTGGACCCTGCATCCTATGGGAGACCAGGAGAAGCACCTGGCTCCTGCCTTCAGATCAGCGCAGTGTGCCGGCCGCAGCGGCCCTTGGAGGGTGAACCAATGGCAAAGAAAGACCTTTCTCTCTGTCTCTCTGTCTCTCTCTCACTGTCCACTCTGCCTGTCAAAAAAGAAAAAAAGAAAAAAAAAAGACATTATAGCTACCATACCTGGGAAAATATATTACATCAGGCAGGCCCTTTGGTAACCTTAATCTAAATTTAAGAGTTAGAAGAGTTAGGGGGAAGAATGAGTGTGAAGAGACAGCTTTAAGGCATCACAAAATGACCAATAGACACAGAAATTCCTGTAGGAAAACTTAAGATCTCTTACCTCATACACAAAATGCTAGGGTCAGCAATGGAGAGGAAGAATATCTCACTCCAAATTAGTAGCCTGTGGGCTTTTCCTAATGAGACTCCCCCATGTGCCTCACATTAGGTCTTTTGATTGAGTTTAGTTGCAGAAACTCGGATGCTTAGTTCATCCTGAATGTTTGTTTTCATTTAATTTTCAGCCAAGACACTGGACATTGATTTCCTCTTGCACTTTATTTAAAGTGAATTTGCTATTGTGGATGGGAAAACCAGAGCTGAAATCGTTGCCCTGAGCATAAACCAAAGTAAAATCAAAGCATTTCTGAGAGTGTGAGTTGTTCAGTTAAATTTTCTTTAAAAAAAAATCATCAAGCAATTGCACTGCTGAAATGGATCAGACATGGAGGCAGAAATCAGACGAGAAACTCTCGGTGTGCCAACTTGTGCAGTATAATTTTCACATCAAAGAATTTCAAAATAGGATTGTTCCAAGTATTTTAACTTTTAGCTAGCTGACTGAAATCCTTTCTGGAAGTAAGCAGGTTATAAATTATAAACTACATAAATAAAGAAATCCCATGGTAATATCCACATGTCACCCAGTTCAAGGTTTGCCAGCCCCACCCCCATTCCCTCCTATGCATTTGGGGTCAGGGTTCCCTTCACCTCACAGTTCTTTTCCTTCATAGAACTGAGTAGATAACTGTGAGCATTCATACAAAGGAAGAACTTCCTGGAAGATGGACCAGCGTGTGCAGTGGCTTGAAGCTTTGAAAAATAGGTCTAGGAGCTCATGAAAGTGAGAGTTCAATGGGAAAAAAAAGTAATAGATTGAAGGGAGATGAGACCAGAAATGTAAATTCAGTTGAGAGTGAGAAGAGTTTCTATGCCATTGGAAAGACCTTTTCCTGTGCATAGCACCTTTCTAGAGGATGGTTAATTCACACTTGATTTACAGCCTGTTTCTGTTTCTACTATACGCATAACTTTGTACCAGTCCTTTCACTTCTCAGACATCAACTTTCTCATCTATAAATGATAGAATTTAGATGAAAACTCATTTGATGTTTTATATATTTAATTATACATATGTAATAATATTATATATATATTTTAACTACATGTACAAAAATAGTCTAATATTTAGAATGAAAATAATTTTAGCACAATTACACTTTTCAATTCCTAATAGTTATTTAGAATTAAGCATCTCTTCATTTCTAAGGTTTCTGTTGTAGTTTTCACCATCTTACAATGGTCTAATTACTCTCTGAAATGTGTCATAAGCTTTTTTTGTTCCTTTGTTTTTACCTGTTATCCTATTTCTGTAACCACTCTGACTCCTTAACATTGATCAAAGTCATGGTTTCCTTTTAGATTTCAGCCCAAATTCTCGCTCTTCTGAGAAATCTGCCATGTGGGTCTCACAATGAATTTAGGATTTTTTTTTCTTCAATGTTCCTGTGTACATTTAGGCCTCTTATACCTATTCTGTCTTCACTTTGAGCTCTGTATAAATCTGTGTTCCTTACTAGAAGTCATCTACTCTGGAAAGGGATAGCTTCATGCTAGTCTTTGTGAACTTTCCACACATTCTTTTTAGTGACTCCAATACATTTTGTTCATAAAAATTATTCAACAGTACTTTGTAAAATTGTACTGAATATATTTGCATCACTTGATAGAAAAGGCTATGGTATCACTTATTAGTGCTTTTATATTAAGGCACATCAGAAAAGTTTGTGGAAATTAAGTATTACAAAATATTTGATATTTTACATGAAAATAAAATAATCTTTTAATTCAATTTTCTGTGAACATTTTGAAGTATCCTCCTTGATACAGTGTGTCACTTAGATTAATGCATATGTAACAAATAGGAAAATATAACTAAACAGTGGCTTTGGTACAAAGAAAGTGTTCTTATTAGATTTCAATAAGGATATAGCTGCACATTCTTCTTTAGCGATTTCTCAAAAAGTCTCTTCCCAGTGTATGAATTAGGCATTCTGTGTCTCTTTATCATCATCTGTATTTCTTATGGAATATGAACTTGTATAAGGCAGTGCATTACACAAAGTGCCAAAAAAAAAATGAATCTGAAGGCTATGTGTATCAGACAAGATCTTTTTCAATACTGTTTAATTTTGGTGAGTAACTCAGCCTCCTAACATAGAATGCTCTCTTCTATAAAGTGAGAAAAAAAAGTGCATGTGTTTCATTTTATGGGATTATTTTAAAGGTCACATAACACAATAACATTATTTCATCCTATGTAGTTTTTTAGTCCCCTGAATATGCAGTGGGGATCAAACACTCATAACTATATGCATGCTTTCTGACACAAGAAGACATTCTCCTTTTTTATGAGGTTAATTCTAATTTTCTTTATAAAGTGAAGCATGGTGCTTATTGTGGCCAAGAAGACTTCACAGTTTCCTACATTATAGCTCTCTCAAGTGAGGTCACATTTGATTTAATGTTCATTCACCTCATGATGATGGACATGGAACTATTTGTAGGAACTAACACGAAGATAACTAATGAGTCTTACACACATTAATGTGTAGCAAACATACATTGGCTGAATAAAATTTGAATAACATCTCAAACTTGACTCAGTTGCTTATGAAGTTTGGTAAAGTGAAGTTTTCTGCAATTTTGCAAAAATTGTGGTCTAGTTTCATAAAGCATGCAGTGGAGGATCTTGAATTCAAGCATGGTTAAAATAAAAAGCTCAAGGAATATTTATGAGAATATCATAGTTACACAGGTACTTCTCTTGCTATTTTTTCCTATAGATACTTAAAAGACTATCTCCCAGGGATGGTAGTGAAAAATGCAATTGTGGTAGGGCTTGTTTTGGATAAAGCATGCTTTTCTTGGTAATTTCTTTTTCTTAAATGTGTCCCTAATCCTGTTTCAATATGCTAATCTCCCTCACTCCTTCATCAAGGCTGCTTTAGGATGGTTTTATGTACAATAGCCACTCACTCTAGAGAGATAACTAAACTTTAATGATTGCTTAAGATCCCCTTGCCTCACTTCATTCAAATGCACAGAAATATGGGAATGAAACAGACCATAAAGATAAAATACATTATTAAATGGCGTTATTGTGATTGTTATTATTCTCTCTTTGAACAAGAAGCTGAAGAGCTGAATTGCACACCATATGGTAATTGCTTGGAAGATAACAGCAACTTGCGGTCACACCTTCAGCATCCAGTAACATTGTTTGCTACATTTCAGGTGCCAGCGTGGCAGAGGGCCAGCCCAGGAAAGATGAACTGGCAGAGAGAGAATGACAGACATTAGGCATAAGTACTTTTCATGTCAAGCCTTTGGCATGCTCATTGTCGAAAAAATCTGTTCTCAGGAATGCCTTCCAAATTGCAGAAGTTATGCTATGAAGGCATATGATAACTTCTGCCATCCAGGGATCCGTTAATATGGACCAGCCTGGGAAATGCCAAATCACAACCTGGATAATGGGCAAATCCAGATGTCTGTCCAGTCCCTTTCCTAGTGCCCCAGGGAAGTTCAGCAACTAAAATAATAAAGCTTAGGCAGAATTTTTCAATGCATGATGACTTCCTTCATCAATAGTCAATTGTAAAAGAGAAGAGTAACTTGAAATTTTAATATCCTAGTATGTACAAACTTCCTTTTATGGAAACAGTATTTAAATCAGTGGAGAATGAACTTTTTCAAAGAAATTGAAAATGAGAGTCCATTTCAGATTGTTTAAACTAGCTTAGGTTACAATAATATTATTTGCCTTACTAAGTATTATTTTATGAATGACATTATTTATTAAACCTTTTCAAGAACATCATCAAGTAAGTATCATTGTACATTCTTTTCAGATAAACATTTCAAAGAAACAGAAATAACTTGTCCAAAATAACTCCAGTGAACTGTGGTGGGGGTGGAACAAAAAATGTATTTCCTGTTTTCAAACCAAATTATCTATACACTTTCAACTATGTTAATGAGCTATCCTTTATTATAATTCTTTTTATAGTAATATTTTTTAAACTTCAATATTGGGTCCCCCCAAAATATTTCATATTTTGAAATCTGACAAATAAAGTAAACTTATATTATAAAATATATTTATGGATTCATGTCATAAATGACTGATTGTTAGGAAAAATGACAAGAATGATTCTCCCATATTTCAAAATTGAAAAGAATTGACTCTGTGGAAATACTCAAAGGCATAAAACACACGTATAATACAACTATTTCTCTGGCTCACAAGTCAGCTGTAAAGACTCAGCAAGTTAAATTCTCTTCTGTAAAGTGAGTTAGCTTTTCAAGATGTAATAGAATTTTAAATGTAGAAATGTTGTTGGAATTTTTTCAGAACAGTATAAATCTCAATCCAAAAACACAGCTGAATATTCATGCAGCATTTCTATTTATCCAAACTTATCCTTGGGAAAACACAATTTTGGAGTGATCACCATACTATTTTGGACAGCAAAATTTTCTTTTATAAAAATGTTTTCTTCTGTCATGGCTGTTGTTCTATTATATATACACATGGATTCACACAGGGAAATGCACATATGATATTATAAACACACTTATAGTTCTAACTGTATTTTATACATCTTATTCAATATCCTGGCAGTAACTTTCCTAATGAAAAAATAAAATAAAGATAAATTTGACTTTCCACTATTAACTCAGCTCTCAGCTCTTGTCTAGGCACTACATTTATCTGAAACAATATAAAAAATAATCCTTAAGATTTGTGCACATTTGGACTTCGAACATGATATCCACAAATGTGTACCTTGGCAATTGAGAAAACTACTGAAGCAAGAAGGTCATTTTGAGCTTTGCCTGACATTCTGTTTGAGGATTAATGATAAAAGAATTCTCTGACGTATCTCCTTTGAACATAGTTCCTAAAACTGTCATTCCACAAGGGTCCTATCTGTATGTGGGGCCAGAAAAAAATCTCTACAGTCTGACGGGTGCCTCCCCACAAAAATGTCGGGGGAATATTGTGAGCCTATATGGCTCATGAAATCATTTGGTCTAGCTCTGCCAGGTAAGACTTGAAAATCAATACATCTGTACCAGGCTAATTTTTAAGTTGATAGTTTTGTATGACCCATGAGTGACGTTATAAATATCAAATGAAAAAAAAATCAAAGAAAGAATAGGGAGGGAGCTGATGGCTTTAGACTAAAGGAAGATAGTTTAAAAAAAAGTCGAGCAAGAGCAATCTCAGGGGAAAGTTAGGGAGAAAACTGCAGAGGAAACCCTGCAAATTTGAGGGACACTGTGGATCTACTTCGAGGGTGTGGACGTGCAAAATTCAGGTCCCCAGCAGCTGAGAGCCTTAGCACCAGCTTTGGAGAGTGAGGTGAGACCATATGGCAACAGCCTAAGCCACTGGTGAAAAAGCTGCAGGGAGAGCCTAGCTTGAGTTCAACTTGGGGCCCTGTGGGATACAGTATACATGTCAACCCAGAGCAAAAAGTTGGGCACATTCCTCTCCCTGACCACCCAGCATCAGGGTCCTGTAACTAGCCAAGAGAGGGTGGGTACCATTTTGGAATTATGTAACAAACAGCAGGGCCAGCTTGTGTCTATGTGCCCAGCAACAAGCTGAGAGATGACTGAGCCTGGCTGGGAGAATTGATGGGGACTAGTGCTCATGATTGTGAGAGTCTTTTGAGCTAGGACTGTGAAAATACTGTGGCTGTGTGGAAAGTTGCAGGGTGTGGCTAGGTGTTCGGGCAGTCACTATGGGAGGTTCCACATGCTTGAGGCTTCCTGATTCCCTCGTGAGGGTCATTGCTGTGGGATCTGTGCTTACGCCAAGGACTGCATGGATTCTTTGTGTGATTCTTGTATCAGCACAGTTGAATACTGTACCCATTGGGGCTAGATCCCAGGCATTAGTCTCCTTGGAGGAGAGGTGAACATTAGACTATGCCAACAGAGCTGATCAAAAATACCATCTGATAAAAAAATAAAATAGATTTACCATGCCCAACTTGGGTGGTCACCTTATACACTCCCCCCACCCTGGAGCACTGAACAGAGCTCCCTGGACACACCAAGCACACACCTCTGGGTATTCATTGAAAGAGCAGACACTCCACTAAGCCACAGAGACATAATCCAAAGATAAAAGCCATCACAGGGAAAACAAAAACAAACAAACAAAAAACAAGTATTTCCACAAATGCCTGAAAATAAATGCAACAAACCTGAAAAAGATACAACATAGAAAGAGAATTATAGATCAATTTCCCTAATGAATTTAGACACAAAAATTCTTATCAAAATACTAGCCAATCAAATCCAGCAACACATCAGAAAAATCATTGACCCAGATCAAGTAGGATTTATCCCCAATATGCAGGGATGTTTCCACATTTGCAAATCAATCAATGTGATACATAACATTAACAAATTGAAGAATAAAAGCAATATGAACATCGCAATAGATGCAGAGAAAGCATTTGATAAGATATAGCATTCTTTCATAATGAAAACTTTAAGCAAATTGGGTCTATAAGGAACATTCCTCAAAACAACCGAGGCAATTTATGACAAACCCATGGCCAGAATCCTATTGAATGAGGAAAGTTTGGAAGCTTTCCCACCAAGATCCAGAACCAGACAAGAATGCCCACTCTCACTGCTATTCAGTAGAGTCCTGGAAGGTTTAGCCAGAGCCATTAGGCAAGAAAAAGAAATCAAAGGGATTCAAATTGGGAAGAAGGAGGTCAAACTTTCCCTATTTTCAGGTCACATGATTCTATATACATAGGATCCAAAAGAGTCCATTGAGAGATTATTGGAACTCATAGAAGAGTTTGGTAAAGTGGGAGGATATAAAATGAACACATCAAAAATTAATAGCCTTTGTATACACAGACAGTGCCATGGCTATGAAAAACTTCTAAAATCAATCCCATCCACAATTGCTACCAAAAAAAAAAAAATCAAATACCTTGGAATAAATAACATTACATTGAAATTACAAAATATTAAAGGAAGAAATATGGGGCCAGCGCTGTGGCACAGTGAGTTAACGACGTGGCCTGAAGCTCAGGCATCCCATATGGGCGCCTGTTCGAGACCCAGCTGCTCCACTTGGCTTCAGATTGGCACAGTTGCGGCCATTGTGGCCATTTGGGGAGTAAAACAGCAGAAGGAAGACCTTTCTCTTGGTCTCTCCCTCTCACTGTCTGTAACTCTACCTCTCAAATAAATAAAATCTTCAAAAGAAAGAAAATAGGTATTTATTTACAAAGTTTAGAGTAAGGTGCACGCATCTATAGCTTAATTTCTGAGCTCCCCAAGGAATTAAGGATGCAAGTTTTATAGACAGAAGTTAGGGCTGAGATATTTATATTCAGCTTATATCTAAGTTCCTTATTGGTCAGTGGTTACTGTGACCCTCATTTGATTGATTGGCAATGTGTGCTTTTTAAAGAATTTTTATGATGGCCAAGTGAACTTCTGCATGCAATGGTAGTTGCTTTTTGCTCCAGATCTGAAATTTCCTTGTGTCGATCTGAAATTTGCTTAAATATAATCTCTCCAGACAATACTGGTCATCAAGGTGTTATTTATTGAAGAAACAAATGACTTCATGAGTTTGGTGATTGGAACCACATAGGATGAAGCTGGCATTGTAGCATAGCAAGTAAAGCTTCCACGTATGGTGCCTGCATCCCAAATGGCCACCAGTTCCTATCCTGGATGCTCCACTTCTAGACCAACTCTCTGCTAATGGCCAGGGAAAATCAACAGAAGACGCCCCAAGTGTTTGTACCCCTGCCACTCACATGGGATAACAGGATGAAGCTCCTGGATCCTGGCTTTAACCCTGCCCAGGACTGGCCATTATTGCCACCTGGAAAGCAAACCAACAAATGGCAGTTCTCTCTCTGTCTCTACCTTTCTCTGTGTAACTTTGACTTCAAATTAAATAACTACATTTAAAAAAAGACCAACTACCACCATTACAATCACCACCACCACCACCACCACCGCCACTATGTGGGGCTGACTGTACCACTTCCTCAATCCAGTAAGTAAATTTTGGTGCTGTAAAAAAGGCAGGGCAAGGACACTTTAAGCTAAAGGAGAGAGATTAGGAAACTGGGACCTGCTTGTATCTAGTATTTGCATAAAGGTATTCTAGGGACTGTTCAGGGGCTCAGCCTCACTTCCTGGAACTCAGAATTGTGAGAATTATATTCCTGCAGTTTAAATTTCTGCTATGCAATTTTGTAATCACAATCTACTATGATCTGAATATGAGTTGCACACCAAGTCATGCAGATACTTGATCCCAAACATCATTAATTAATGGTACTGGCATGGTGGAGAGTTGATCAATTGTGGCATTGAGGAGGTGAGCCTTGTGGTAGGTTTTAAGGTCATCAGGTGCTGCTTTTTGAAGGCAGTTCTCATGGCAGGGCCATTTTAAAACTGTGAGCCAAAATAAACCCCCTTCCTTCATAAGTGGCTTATTTCATGTGTTTGTTATAGTGATAGAAAGCTGACTAACATAGTCCAAGCTTACTAGGACTGGATTTTGCACTGAGCAGATTATAAGAGCATAATCATGTTACAGACAAAACTTCCCTTCTACTTAATCCACTCCAGCCTCATCAACCTTTTGGATTTCTCTGCATCTCCTAGGCAAACTAGACTTTGGGTTTGCCAGATCTTTTATTACAGGCCTAGATCACTCCCTAACCTGCTTGAAGCCATAGTGTAAATGGCACCTTCTTAGTGCAAATTTCCACTTCCTTCATTACTCTTTTATATATTGGCCACCTTTTAATCTCCCACATCCATTTTCATACTTTTCCCCTTTTCATTTATTTTCAAGTTACATACTATATATTTTGTTTGTTAACTCCTTTTTTTTAAAGATTCATTTTACTTATTTGAAAAACAGAGTTACAGAGATAGAGAGGTCTTCCATCCACTGGTTCACTCCCCAGAAGGCTGCAACAGCCGGAGCCAGGAGCCAGGAGCTTCCTCCTGGTCTCCCACACGGGTGCAGGGGCCCAAGGACTTGGGCCATCCTCCACTGCTATCCCAGGCCACAGCAGAGAGCTGGATTGCAGTGGAGCAGCCAGGTCTTGAACCGGCGCCCATATGGGATGACGGTGCTTCAAGCCAGGGCATTAACCTGCTGTGCCACAGCACCAGCCCCTGTTAATTCCTTTTTTAATTTTTTCTTTTCCTCACTAGATTCAAAGCAGCAGGATAGCAAGATTATTAGTTGTTTTATTAATTTTTAAATTCTCAGTATGGCATATCATAAGTGACAATAAATATTAATCATATTGAATATGAGGGTACTTTAGAAAGTTTTTGATAAATGAAATTGAAGTATAAGTTTATTGGGTCCAATTTTTTAAATCTATGCAAAGTTTTTCTATAATACACATTTTCTATAAAATTTTGGAAGTACGATTATATGCATGGATTTAAACAAATTTTCAACGAAAATAAGTTTATATTTTAATACTTTTTTCTATGAACATCTAAAAGTAACCTTGTACATTATTAAAGAGTTTATATAACTTATAAGCCATAAGAAGAGTCTAATAAGGGTTAGAAACCAAAGACATAGGCCAGCACTGTAGCATCCTGGGATAACCTGCCACCTGTGATGCTGGCATCCCATATGAGCACAGGTTCAAGTCTCAGCTGCTCCACTTCTGATCCAGATTCCTGCCAATGTGCCTGTGCAAGTGGCCAAAGATGGCCCAAATATTTGAACCCCTGCCACTCACATGGGAGACCTGAATGGAGTTTCAGGCTCCTGGGTTCAACTTGACCCATTCTAGCCATTATCAACATTTGGAGAGTGAACCAGCAAATGAAAGATGTCTCTCTTTGTTTCTCTCTCTCTCTCTCTCTCTCTCTCTCTCAGCCTTTCAAATAAATAATTTTTAAAAATAAACAAAGACAAAAAGGAAGATGTACTGAATATATAGCATAGAGTTTGCTCTTTGATTCGATAATCATTTTCCTAAAAGTTTATTTATGGGGCCAAGCAGATTAAAGCAGCAGATTAAGCTGCTGCCTGTGGTGCCATCCCATACGGGCAATAGTTGTAGTCCCAGGTGCTTCACTTCCAATCCACCTTCCTGCTAACTGGGAGAGCAGCAGGGGATGGCCCAAGTGCTTCAGCCCCTGTATCTATATGGGAGACCAAGAAGAAGCTCTTGGTTCCTGGCTTCAGACTGAGCCTGAGCCATTGTGGCCATTTAGGGAGTGAAAGTATTCTCTCTCTGCCTTTCTCTCTCTGTAAATCTTTTGAAAAATACAAATTAACCTATTAAAATAAATATTATTAAATTAATAAAATAAATTGATAAAGATTATTGATAAGTTAATAAGGATTATTAGATAAATTAATGAAGATTTATTTATTTGTTGATAGAGAAAGAGAGTTCTTTCAACCACTGGTTCACATCCCAGAGGGCTGCAGCAGCCAAGACTGGGTCAGCTGAAGCCAGGAGCTGGGAACTCCATTAGGCACTGCCACGTGGGTGACAGGAACTCAAATACTTGGACCATCATCCATTATTCCCTAGGTGAATTACTAGGGAGCTTGATTGCAAACAGAGTACCCAGGCCTCAAACTAAACTAGCTCTTCGGAATGGGATAGGAACCCTAAGCAGTGGCTTGGTAAGCTACAACACAAAGTCTACTGCAATAATCATTTATTAAGTACATTGTACATATTTGGTACCAAGAATAGTGTCTCTAGAAGCCTGTGGTACTAGAGAAGAGATAGGAAAAAGAGATAAGAAAGAGTAGAAGAAACAACTAGAAAGTTACAATTAAACATGTATAGATGTATGATAGTAATTATTCTCTCTGTTTCCATTCACTAGAGTTACAAAAATCAACTAACAGGTCTTCCCTGAATTAAGATATCACGTGCAAAGCCAGTATCCCATACCAGAGTGCTGGTTTGAGTACTGGCTGCTTTGCTTCTGATCCAGCTCCCTGCTAATGTGCCTGGGAAGGCAGCTGATGATGGCTCAAGTGACATCCAAACGGGAGATTAATGCTCCTGGCTTCAGCCTAGACCCGCCCTGGCTGTGCAGTCATTTGTAAAGTAAACCAGAGCATGACAATCTCCCTCTGCCCCACCACCAACCCTTTCTCTGAAAAAGAATATTATGTTTGTATCAACTACCAATATTAGATTCACTAATATATTTGAACAATGATAACTAAAACTAAGGCAAACAGGACAATTATGATAAGGGTGGAATAAGAAGAACTTATATAAATCAAATAATTCTCAAAAGAATAGTCAAAATTCATCCAATAAGAGCACAGAAACCAAGAGCAAATTGAACATCTGGGATAGCAAATCAATAACAATGATTTCCTCAAAATGCATCTCAGGAAAGACAACTTCCAGAGTGGAAAGCAGGTTCATGAATGAGAAGTGGATGCTTTCAGAATTTCATTGTACTCACTTTGGAGTACATAAATTAGGATTAGCATAAACAGATCCAACACACCATATATTCTTCTTCTCCATGATATATATTTGTTGTTATTCTTTTAATCCATGTCCTTCTGGGAATAGAAAGCTTTATGGAGATATAGTAGGAAGAAAAGCTGCTTAATGGAGCACACTATGTCTAACATTATTGATCAATTTTGTTTTACTTGTAAGAATGATTGAATGCGCAAGTAATTGAGATGTCATTTTGTTGCTTGAACATTTTATTTCTAGAATGCATGTTTTCTCCAAGAGAATTTATTTGAAAGAAAATAAAGAACCAGAGATGATGTATTGAACATGAAAAACATACCATTTGACAAAAAAGATTTGTCTGGGTCACCCTCTCGATTTCATGATACCATTTTGTATTATCAGTGGTGAAATTTTGCCAGCTCAAGGCTAAAGTAAAGATTCTCTTCTAAAAGTCCCAATTTCCTCTTTCTTCCTTAATTCTTCATTCTAATACATCAAATCACATCCTTCTGCCTCTCCTGGTGCTTTGTAACTGCTTCTTCAAAACTTGTAACAAACATAGGATAAATTCATTTGCATTATGGTAAAAATAATTAGTATTTTTAAAGGGTAGACATCTCTACCTACAACTATTTACAAATATATATGCAATTTTCTCCAAACAGCAATGAAAGGAAAATAAATATGGCTCAATAATGATACCTAATAGCAGGGAAAATTGAAGAATTAGAAAACACCCCTTGAAGCCAGCACTGTTAAAGCCCCAGCCTGCACTGCCGGCATTCCATACGGGCACTGGTTCAAGTCCCGGCTGCCCCACTTTCAATTCAGCTCTCTGCTGTGACCTGGGAAAGCAGTAGAAGATGGCCCAACTCCTTGAGCCCCTGCACTCACATGGGAGACCTAGAAGAAACTCCTGGCTCCTGGATTCAGATCAGCTCAGCTTTGGCCGTTGTGGTCATTTGGGGAGTGAACCAATGGACGGAAGATCTCTCTGCCTCTCTGGCTCTACCTCTTTCTGTAACTCTGTCTTTCAAACAAATAAAATAAATCTAAAAGAAAAAAAAGAAAGGAAACATTCCTCTCCCTCTTCAAATGTTGAATTAGTGGAGATTACTGACTTTTCTACTGAAATAAAATTTTGCAATAAATGTACTAACCATCTAAGAATGTAACCAGCCTGACACTGATTTTAAACTTCCAATGCTTATCTTTGTGCACATTATTGAGACAATTGTTAGACACAGAGAAGAAAAAGTTAACATTAAAATCATGTCTAACTTTAGATTGAGACTGAATAGGCAATTACTATGTATGTTTGTTGTAAAGGAATTCTCACTTATAAACATCGCTCCTCTTTTTTATCAAATTTTCTGGAATCATTCCATTAGAAATCAGTCTCTTCAGTTTATAGAACTCTTTCTAGTTAAATTGGAAATTCCCCTGAAAAGCAAAACACTATAAGCCTAATCAGCAATTAATAATTTTCCAAGATTGAAGCTTGATTCCTTCCCGCATAACTAGCTCATATCAGCTTCCTCAAAAAGATATCCAAGGATATATGTGGCTGGAATGGAGAAAGTAATGAGATGTTGGAGACAATTTGGCTTATGAATCCTGGTCATTTAAAGAAATGCATTAAAACTCAGGGAAGAAGTGGCACCAACAAAACAGAAAGGATTCAGACACAGAAGAGCAGGACATGCTGCTTGAGACTATGATATATTACAACATATAATGATGAAGGCTTGATCTCTGATCTGAAAGAAAGATTGTTTCCATACAGAATGGCAACTTCTTTGATGCATAAAAAGACTAGTTACCATGAAAGCCCTACATTCACATGATAGGAGAACTGCATTCAAAAGGCTCTGTGTTGTTGCTTGTGAATCTTTTTTTTTTTTTAAGATTTATTTATTTATTTGAAAGTCAGAGTTACACAAGGAGAGGAGAGGCAGAGAGAGAAAGAGGTCTTCCATATTCTGGTTCACTCCCCAACTGACCACAACGGCCGGAGCTGTGCTGATCCGAAGCCAGGAGCCAGGAGCTTCTTCCAGATCTCCCACGCTGGTGCAGGGGCCCAAGGAGTTGGGCCATCTTCTTACTGCTTTCCCAGGCCATAGCAGAGAGCTGGATTGGAAGAGGAGAAGCCAGGACTAGAACCGGCACCCATATGGGATGCCAGTGCTTCAGGCCAGGGCGTTAACCCGCTGTGCCACAGTACCGGCCCCGATGGTTGTGAATCTTTGGGCAAACTGCACAATTTCTCTGGAATTCAGTTTTGTTTTTGTTGCTATTGTTTTCCATATGACAATAAGGTAACATCATCTTCTCATCAAGTGAATTTTATTGTTTAAATGAAATATACATTATTGTAATCTACAAAGCAATATGTAGTTAGAAACTGTCATGATATTAATAAATTTTGATAACTTGTTTTGCCTTATGACAATCCTCAAAATTCACCATCAATATAATATGTCCATACTTGATACAATGTATCAGAATTTCCAATAGATTAGCAATGTGGTGCAAAGTAAACAAAATCATCATCAAAAGTTTTCAGGGGATTGAGATGGCATTCCTGGTTGGAGTTCCTCATCAGTAAAGAATTCCCTGGAGATTTAGGAATCATTCCTTAACCAATGGAAAGAACTTCCAAGGGCATAAATTTAAAAAATGAGAATTAAAAAAAATCATGTAAGTGCATCTGGATTTCTTAGGTTGGAGAATAAATCTATATAAGAAACATTAGGAAAACTATGGAGAGGAACAATGCACCTTAAAGGGATTTGAAAGTCAAATGATAGGTTTTAATTGTATCCTACAGCAAAGGATATCTTTGGACCAAAATAGCGATGTAAGACAGGCACGTTGGTTTGAAACAGACGTAGACTAATAAGGACCAGAAAATTCAGTAAATAGGCTAGTGCAATTGCTTAATAATGTGATGATAATAGTGTCAATTGTAAGAAATGGTGTGAGGGAATTATGGGAATCAGAGTTATAAACTGGGAATAACAACATATACAAAGAAGAGTTGATTAGATATATATTGAACTGAAAAGAGCTGAGAGGACCAAAAGAAGGGGATGAAAGAATAGCAATTATTGGTTGGAAAGTGAAGCGCTGAAAGTATCCATGATAAAAATATTTTATTCCAAGTTATTATATAGACAATGGTAGTAAAGTACAGAAAGTTAAACAATTTTCTTGGGGAGCAGCAGGGCAACAATTTTAGCAGGCTTCTTACTTTTCAGTTGGTGATTTTAAAGCACCACCACAACAAAAATCCAATCCTGAAATAGTAGAAATATAGAACCACTTTGAAATGAATTAGGGTCATACAAGGACATTGTTAATGAGTTTACGTTACATGAGCCTATTTTGATGTGAAAAATATTTAAGTGGAAATTGCCTGCAAGCAGATAGAAATGAGAGATTAAAACTCAGAAGAGAGATTAGCAATAAGAATATGTAATTGAACTTAATTTAAATAAGCTTTGAGTTCCAACCTGCAAAATATTCTCACTGGCATTTTAGGAAAATATGAACTTCATCAAAATATAAGAAGGTGGAGGACAATTGGCTAAAAGATTTATGCCCTGTTTAAAACTATTCTGTGTCTCACATTGCTCACAGGTAGGGTTTATATGTCAAAATTAGTTTTAAAACTGTATATTATCTAGCCTCTCCCCACCAATCTAGATTTCTTTCTTACCATAGTCTATCCTCACTCTGTGATCCAAACACAGGAAACTATTATACTCATATATGTGCCCTGTATACATGAAAAAAAAAATCCTACAAATGTAGTCTGCATTTTGGCAGATATGTGATGTGATCTGAAAAAAAGGGTTGAAAGTGGGATGTGGATGAGGACAAAATGTTTATTCAAAAAAGAAGAGATGTAAAATCATAAGACTTGAGTGAGAAAACACTGCCCAAGAGACTTCTGGAAATTTAGTATTGACTATTCTGTTAAAGGAACAAGAGACAAAAGTAAAAATATCAAGGTAATAATGATCCCATACCATTTTGAAACAATGAGCTCATTTCTGCCAAAGAACAAGCCTATAGAGATTACATCATTGGTGCTGTGTCCCAAATCTAACACTTTGGTGACAATGAAATATTTCTCTTACAAATTTCCTGTTATTTTTGAAGAGCAAAAAAGATTATTTCCCATTTCCACAAATTTCAATCTTTTCAACAATTTAAATAATTACATAACAGAATGCCATGACTTGGATAATTTAATCGCTTATTCTGTTTGGATCAGTTAAGGACACTATGTCTCTAATAATTATGTTTCTCATGTTCTAGGTTGTTATAGTCCATCTGTATGAAAGCCAAATTAGTTATCTGCAGTACTTTTGTGTGTAAATATTTCTATATACAGTTGACTAAGGAAAATTGAAATTGCACACTTAAGTGATACATGTGTATTTTATCCTTTCACTAGGTTCTTAGATTTTTGACATCTGTTTTTCTGTCTTTTATGTTTTGTACATCCATATAATGGCACAATGCCTAGAATGCAGTAGTTTAATAAATGTGCATTGACTAAGAAATTTAAGAAATTATGTGACCTCCTGCTAGAGGAAATTATAGGAAAAAAGACAACAAAAGTATTAATTAAATAAAATTAAAGAGACATTTATTAGTGACACATATTGTACTCAGCCTTGTGCAAGTCAACAGACCCATGAAAAATCACCACTACAAAGCCACAAGCAGCTTAACATTCAGTAAAAATTAATGGAGAAATTTAGGAAAATTTTAAGAATATCAGAACAGATATTAGCTATATATACTATGTATATTAGTTGTATATTATTTTATAATATATAATTAGATATTGATTATATAATTAGATATTAATGATGAATTATAATTAATGTGAAATAATTGCACATTAGTTAATGATAATTCATAATTATTTATAAATTATAACTATTTATGAATTATATAAATTGGTATTATTTCTATTTATAATTATTATATGTAACATATAATGATATAATTATTATATATAATATAGTAATTATATTATATAATATATTATAGTATATATTATATAATAATATATGTATTATATTATATATAATATTATACATATATAATTATATATAATATACTATATAGTAATATAATATATATATTATAATATATATATAATGAAATCCCCTCTATTTTTCAAAATCAGATTAAATAAAAAGAAAGTTTCCTAACTGCACAATTTCATCAGAGCCCTTGAAACTCACAGAATTCTTGTACTAATAATTCCAGAGACCAGACCCAATGCCTCGGGATAAGTATATGTCCTCTTTGGGAAAAAAGAGAATAAGTGAGTGACACTTATAGAAAGCTTCTGATTATGCATAGGCAGAAATTTCCCCAAAAATTCACCCAAAATTAGAGTTTACTTTCATAGCCATTGTCAATAAGTAATAACTCTACTCCTACTTTTTTTAAAGATTTACTTATTTGAAAGTCAGAGTTACACACAGAGAGAAGGAGAGGCACAGAGAGAGAGAGAGAGTTCTTCCATCCACTGGTTTACTCCCCAATTGGTCGCAATGGCCAGAGCTGCGCTGATCTGAAGCCAAGAGCCAGGAGCTTCTTCCAGGTCTCCCATGTGGGTGTAGGAGCACAAAGGACTTGGGTTATCTTCTACTGCTTTCCCAGGCCATAGCAGAGAGCTGGATTGGAAGTGGAGTAGCCAGGATTGGAACCAGCGCCCATATGGGATACTGGCACTGTAGGTGGTGGCTTTGCCCACTATGCCACAGTGCCGGTCCCAGCTACTCCTATCTTTCCCAGTCCCTCGTTTTAATGCTTTTCTTGACAGAAGTGTCTTTTGAATTCTAACATGTTAACACGTCTCCAAATTCCAGGAAACAAAACCAACTTAAGGCAAATTGTTTTTCTTCAATGCCTGCTGTGTTTTGTCCACCAAAGACTTATGAGATAGGAGCATAGCCATCAGAGTGGTTGATGTTGAGAGGTGGTGAATCATTTAAGAGGTGGGACCTAGTACAAGTTGGTTAGGTGATTGAAGCACCGGAGGAATTAACATTGGTCTAACAAAATGGGTTAGTTTTCTCAAGAGTGAGTTGTCATAAAACAAGATCATTCCACAATGCTTGCTCCTTTCTGTGTATGGTTGGTTCTAATCTGTTTCTTACCAAGTTGTGACACAGCCAGAAGGTCCTGCCTGGACATTAGCACTATGAGATGTGGATGCTTCAGTCATCAGAATCATGAACCAAATAAATAACTTTATGTAGTTTTCAGCCTTGGGTATTTAGTACAGAGATAGAAAACAGAGTAACACAACGTCCCTATAGCTCAGGGTTCCATATTCCCTTGCCTTTTGCTTGACCTTAAACTCCTAAACAATTAGGGCTCATGTTATGTCTTGTCAATGGCTAAAGTATTTAATGCCCACATTTGTCCAATATAAATCGATTGTTCTAGAAATTCTTAAACTTTCTTCATCTCCAAATCCTTTCTTTCAAAAACCTTCTACCATCACCTAGTATTTCTGGGTTTGATGTTTATTTTTTCATGGGTGACTATCGTGTACATTACTGGATGACATGCATCCCTGACTGCTGGGCACTGAAGTCCAAAAGCAACCCTCAGCCATTACTCACAGTAGACATGCTGATATTGTCTGTCTTTTTCACTTGAAATGCATGGGTATTTTAAGATATTGCTGTATTCAGGAATTGAGAAAGGTGAGGGATTAGATGTATTTCCTAAAAGATTAGTTTATTTATTAGAAATGTTGAGAGGGAGGGAAGGAGGGAGGGAGGGAAAGAGAGAGACGAAGTAGTGAAGGGAAGGGAAGAGAAGGAAAGGGGAGAAGAGAGGAGAAGGGAGGGGAAAGGAAAGGAGGAAAGGGGAGGAGAGGGGAGGGGAGGGGAGGAGAGGGGAGGGGAGGGGAGGAGAGAAGAGAAAAGTTTCCAACTGCTGGTTCATTCCTTAAATGGCTACAACAGTCAGGTGAGGACCAGGCCAAAGCCAGGTGCCCGGAACTCCATCCAGATGTCCCACAGGGATAGCAGAGATACAAGCACTTGGGCCATAATTTGCTGCCTTCACTCCCACATTAATAGAAAGCTGAATTGGAAGGAAAGCAAGTGGGACAAAAACAGATATTCTAATGTGGGATGGGAATGTTAAAAGTTAAGTGTTATGAGCCATAAACATAACACTTAATAGACAGTTTGTTTAAACTAGGAGATTAGAATCATTTAAATTTCTCCAATACCAATGTTTCTGTACTCAATAAAACAAACAAAATACATAAATCTCCAGGGTCTTTTTCAAGATATCTGCAATTGCACATTGCTGGTTTGAGCGTCAGTTTCCAGACATTTCTAAATATAAAATAGTCTTTCTTAATAGGAATAAGAGGTGACTTACCATTGCTAAAACCAACTTCCTGAAGTATGGATTACTAGTGGTCTATGTTAGCAAAATATGCTGAGCTTGCAAATATTATTTTTTCCTTTTGTATTTCATCTATACATGTATATAATTTGCTTGGTAGAGCAGACCAAAGAGTATTTCTTGGACAAATTCCCACCTCTTTAGAATTCTATGCAATTCTCTGGGAGTTAAGTTGAGGTCAGAAAAGGAACTATATTGGTTTAGTTTAGTGATATAAATAAATAAGTAAATAAAGGACACCCATTCAGTTTGATGTCTGTTTTGTTATACTTCTTGGCTATCTGAAGTGAGAAGTCATAATTTAAAGACTCCAATATGTACTCTAATATGTACAATATGCCAAAATGGATAAAAGACTCAGCAAAAAGAAAAACAGAAGGAAAAAAATGTGCTGTAGCGGCAATTTTTTGTTTCCTCTTTTTCTACTGGAAACAGCTCAGTGATACTTGGTATAAAGTGAAAAATGGCCCTGAAAAATATATTCCATGCTCAAGAATAGTTAAAGATTTGAGATATATCCATACAGAAAATAGAAAATAAATTGTCTTATTACATCCGATAAAGAAATATGGATTTAAAAGGATTAGTTACTGTTGGCAATGTAAGAAGGTAATTGGCAGGGAAAAGGAAATAGTTCAATGGCATTCATAAAAGGAGCTGCTCATATAGCACATGATTGAAATTTTCTAAAGTAAGCTTAAAAATTAATAAAAAACCATCCATACTAAAATGTATCACAAACCTCACTACCTTTTTGAGGTAGATCACACTAAGCAATATTTGATAGCTTTATGCAGGGCATGAAGCCATCATTATAAATATTCATTACTGTACACTGATGATTTTAGATGGTGCTGAGTAGGAGGGACTGTTTTTCATTTCACTGCTATATTATTTTGAGTTAATCCATTATTTTGCATTTTTACTATCTCTTTTTTGATAACCACTTGTATTACTTTAGTTGCAATTTGTAAGTTTACCTCCAGAAAAATGACACTACTTCTCATGCCCATCCCTACAAATCTATTGCTGTAATTTACATACAGTAGGCAAATTGTAAATTTGTTACAAATGTGTATAATGTTAGTCTACGAGTTATTATCTGAGATTAATCTATTATTAATAAAATAAATGAGCATATGTACTTTTTTGATATTGCTTTGGATTCTTATGAATTTGAGTTTCTGATTTTTTTTATTCAATTTATCAGAAAGGAGATATGGGGAAAAGAGAAGAAAATGTTCCTTCCTGATTCTAGAAGACATGATAATTAAGAAAAATATTCTAATTGACTATAACTAAAATATAAAGCTATATTTAAACCTATTCTCAGGGGAAACAGAGAGACAAAGAGACCAGGTAGCTAACAGATTTTTTATAAATTTTTAACCAGGTACCAGGGGAGAATAGAGTTGTGCTGGGAATTTTGTTCTAACCTTTATGGCTACTTTTCCTGTGGAGGAGTTTGTCAAGTCCAGAGTTGGAATTTGGGAGGTAGGGGAACACAGTTGATATCACAGGCTGCCAGGACTCTAAATATTGATACCTAAGGACTCAAAGGAGGATGCGATTACACTTTTTGGGCTAGGACTCTCCAAAAGAGCAGTCAGAGAAAACTAAGATGAACCCAGGAAGAAGAAAAACCCTTGGAGAAACTACAGCTCAACTTCATATAGCTCACTTCTACAAATGAGACATTGAGCCCCAGATTTCTAGGTACCTAGCTAAAATAACGTAAGTCATTGTAGGACTTCATGTATCTGCAAGTGCCTTTCTTCCTGTCATGTCCAGCATATAATAAGTAACAACAAGACTTGTTTTGATATTTAAAATAAGATGTAATGTTCTTATTGAGAAAATCACATCAAAATAAAAATCAAAATGTTTTTAAAGAATCTGGATATTGAATTTATTAGCCAAGGCTTCTAAAATGTTTGTTCCTATTATGATGATTAATGACTGTTTTTCAGATAACTAGAAACTTAATAACAACTGCAAAAAAGAAATCATAGAACTAAAAACTGCAGTAACTAAAAGAAACTTAAAACGGGTTTTATACAGATTTAAGACAGCTGAATAAAATACTTAATGAGTTAAAGGATATCTAAAATTTAAAAAGAGTAAAACAAATGAAATGTACAGTACAAAATATATAGGAAATGCGACAAGAAAGCCTTACTTATTTGCACTTGAAGTCCTGGAAGAAAAGGAGAGAATGAAGCAAAAGTAATATTTGAGGATATAATACTTGTAAATAATAATTTCCAAAACTGATGAAAGGCAGCAAACCACACACCGAAGATGCCCTACATATCCAGAATAAGGTATCAGTTCAAATCTTAGGTTGTCAGATTGCAATTGCTAAAAATAAAATAAAATAGGAAATATTAAAATAAATAGTAAAAAGAAAAAGAGAGTTTCAAATAGCAGCAAACAAGCTGACAAATGAATTTAGAAATAACGGAAGGCAAAACATAATTTAATACTATTAACACATTGAAAAAAATACTTTACAAGTAGAAGTCTGAATCCAGCAAGAACTTAATCTTTAATCTTTCAGAATAATGGAAATTAAAACATAAGGGAAACATATACACATACATACACATGGACACACACACATACACACAAAGGATGATAATTAGAACTGCAGAAAAGGAAATATAAAAGTATATTTTAGTATTTACTTAAATAGAAGAAAAATCTTCCCAAGTGAAAAGTTGGAAATTATAAGAGTATATAAATTATAATAAATATTTACCACATAAAGCAACAATAATGATTCCTTTTGAATTTAAAATGCAGATAGTATATAAATTCAAAATCTATAATTTTAGAATTTATATTCTCATATACTCATGGCATAATTCTGAAATTAAACATAAGATGGGCCATATAGCAAATATCATCAAAATCAGTATACCAGGATTATGCAGAGTTTATGGTCTGACCATGATCCAGTTTAATTAGATCTCAATAATTCAAAAATGACAGGATAGTTACTATATGTTTGGAAATTAAGAAATGTGCTACTTGAGGTAGGCATTTGGCTTAGTGTTTAAGATGCTGATATGAAATCACATGTCCCACAATCAAGTACCATAGTTCAACTCCTGTCTCAGATTCCCAAGTCCAGTTTCCTGCTAATGCAAATCTTGGGAGGTGGCAACAACAACTCAAGTTGCTGAGTTACTGGCACCTAAAAGGGAGATGTGGATTGACTTCCCGTCATTGGATTCCATGGCCCTGCAACTCAGCTACTGCTGCCATTTAGGAGATGAATCAATGGATAAAATCACTACCACTTCCTTCTCTGACTCCTGCCCCTCAAATAAATAACAAAAATTATAAAGAAAAAAAATAGAGTTCTTAACCAGCAGGTCTATCAAATCAATCAAATGAAAATTAAAAATACACTTGGATCTGAATGATAATGAAAATTCTGCAACTCAAATATTACATTACATAAGTGTATTCAGAGGGAAATTTACAACTCTGTCATTCTATCCAATAATTTATACTGCCTTTCAAGAGTCAAAATATAATTTACAAAAGTTAAAAACATGACTTCAACACAAATATCAAATGAATATGTGTCAATAATTTTCTAACTTATTAATGAGGAGACCAGTAAGTTGAGGAAGCTGGTTCCAAATATTGGAGAAATTGAGTATTACAGACATTTTTAAAAATTGATGTTAGAAATTAAATTGCTAGATTACATACAAAATTGGTTAATATCCCACAAGGTAATAATTTTTGGAGTTATATTTTCTATTTATACCGAGCCTATGAGTAAATATATAACTTCAAAAAACTTTGGGGCTATAATTACATGGTAAAAACCAATATTGAGGGCTGACCCTATGGTATAATAGATTAAGCCACGGCCTACAGCACCTGTATCCCATATGGGCATTGGTTAGAGTCCTGGCTGTTCCACTTTCTATCCAGCATCTTGCGAATGGCCTGAGAAGGCAGCTAACAGCCCAAGTGTCAGGGCCCCTGCATTCACGTGGGAGAGTCAAATGAAATTCCTGGATCCTGGCTTCAGCCTGGCCCAGCCATGGCTGTTATAGTCATCTGGGGAGTGAAACAGCAGATGGAAGATTCTCTCTCTCTCTCTCTCTCTGTGTGTGTGTATGTGTGTGTGTGCAATTCTCCTCTCAAATAAATAAATCTTTTAAAAATGTTAAATACAGATCCATTATCCTAGAGAATTAAATAATCCTCGTGTGAGCTTATTAAATTATGCCCCTAGTGTGACAGATGAAAGAACAAGCTCTTTTCTCTTTTGCCTTATTTACAAGCTTTTGAAAACTTTTCTTGACACAAGTATTTACAAAATATGAAGTTTTATGGCAGATGTAACAAAGAAAACGTAGTCCTGCCTCAAGGCATTTTCAGTTTAGTTTGCAAAGCAAGATGAAAAGCAGACACAGAACAACATAAATTGTCTTAATTAATGCAATATATTTAGTAGTTCAGTAAATTTTTCAACTGCACTAAAAAGAAGAGTGGAGCTGTAGCAGATAATCAGTCATGGAGAATTTAAAATTCTTCTGGATTCTAAATAGACAAACCAATGAGGACACAAAGTGTTCAAATCTAAAATTACCTGCATAAGTTTTCCTCTATGTTTTTGTCATTGACTATCTTTGGGTTGAAATGCCTCAAGTTTAATGGATAGCAAAATTATGTAATTAATTTTTATATTCCTAGCACAGTTTCTGGATAGAGTAGGTACTTTACATATAGTGTCCTAATTATTAGTTTGTTACATATACCTGACTTGTACTCTTATCACTTGACCTTCAGACACCATAATTGTAACACATGGTCAGTCAGTCATTTCTTAATGTTAAGCATTGTGATTTATGTGTATTAGTTTATCAAATCCTCCCAAAAAATCTATATAGATCAAAATTATTTCTATCCTCATATCACAAATTATGAAGCTTATATTCTGTGTGGTTAAGAAATTAAACATGTTATTTATGTAATAAGTGGCAACACCCAGATTTCATTTCAGGTATTCATAGTCCTATGTTTTTAACTGTTTTATGAAATGACCTGAGAGTGCATTACATGCCAAGACAGAGTTAGATGAGTAAAGATTATAATTTATGTGTTTTAGTTTGTCTCCAATATCATAGAAACAGCATAAATAAAATTTAAACAAGGTAGTGGCTGTGTACAGAAGTGAGTAAAAAGGAACAGGGTAATTTTAGCCTTCAAAAAATACAATTTTTCTCTATGTCATTCTTCCTTTCAAATAAATAATCAGAAAGAAAGAGAGAGAGAGAGAGAGAGAAAGAGAGAGAGAAAGGGAGAGAGAGAGAGAGGAAGGAAGGAAGGAAGGAAGGAAGGAAGGAAGGAAGGAAGGAAGGAAGGAAGGAAGGAAGAGAAAGCAAGCCAGGGGCAGGTATTTGGTATAATGATTAAGCTGCTTGTTGGGACACCTCATGTCACATCAAAGTCTCTGGGCTGCAGCTTCCTGGTGATGCCCCTGAAAGGCAGCAGGTAGTAGTTTGAGTAGACAGGTCCCTGTCACCCACACGAGAGACTGAGTTCCTAACTCCTTAGTGGCCTTTGTCTGACCCAGCTCCAACTGTTGCAGGCATTTGTGCAGTGAACCAGAAAATCTCTCTCTCTCTCTCTCTCTCTCTCTCTCTCTCTCTCTAATTAAATAAAAGTAAATTCTAAAACAGAATTAAAAGAGAAAGAAAGTCATAGAATACACCACTGAAGCTTTTACCAACCAAAGTCCATCTACCCATCTCAGCTGCAGGGTTCAGAAGAGTTTGTGTTAAAAAAGATATTCCGGGGCCAGCGCCATGGCTCACTTGGTTAATCTTCCGCCTTGTGGCATCAGCATCCCATATGGGCACTGGGTTCTACTCCCCGTTGCTCCTCTCCCAGTCCAGCTCTCTGTTGTGGCCCAGGAAGGCAGTGGAGGGTGGCCCAAGTGCTTGGGCGCCTGCACCCTCATGGGAGACCCAGAGGAGCACCTGGCTCCTGGCTTTGGGTCAGCACAGCGCCGGCCGTAGTGGCTATTTGGAGGGTGAACCAACGAAAGGAAGACCTTTCTCTCTGTCTTTCTCTCTCACTATCTATAACTCAACCTGTCAGATGAAAAAAAAATATTAAAAAAAAGGAATGATATTCCAAGCAAATAGACATTGTTATTCTAGCCTGATAATCACCTGGTAGTTACATATAAAACTGTTAACAAAATTAACAATAGTTACCCAGTTAGCAAAAAGCTGAGTTTAAGGAAAAGAAAAATCCAAAGGAAAATTAGCTTTATTCCCTAAACCCAAGCTACCTTAAGATGCCAAAACCATGCCTCTTTATCCTGGACACCAATATGGAACTACCAGCACTCCCAAAATGGGTCTTGATCCTAGGTCTTTATTAACATAGAAAGAATATAAAGAAGACAATAAAATTGAGAAAAAGAAAAATATACTAAAAGAGATCAAATACTAACAAAGAAATTTCTAAGAACTCCCTTTCTGTTGAATTCACTATCACTAGCCATTGCAGCCAAGATGTGCTTCTTAGAAGTCTTATGGCTATGACCTATTTGAAAGAGGGCAGTACGTTCAATACTCACTATTAAAATTACTGTGTTCCAGTTACTCTTGCTACATAATAAACCTGTCCAAATAATTGATATAAAACTACCATTTTGTTATAATCACAAACTCCAGCAGAGTTCCATGCAACTGGCTTATCTCTGCCCTATTATATTTTTATTATTCCTTAATAGTTAACAGGTTAAGTCATTTGAGAGAATCCTTACATGTCCATCGGTGGCTGATGAAGGATATTACCAGGGATCTCACCTGATCTGAAAGCTGGAAATCTTACTTATGTGCTCTTCATATAAACTTTTTGTGGACATGGGTTTTTTTTTTTTAATATTTATTTTTGTTTATATGAAAGGCAGAGAGAGAGAGAGAGAGAGAGAGAGAGAGAGAGAAATTTCCCATCTCCTGCTTCACTTACCAAATGGTCGCAACCGCCCGGGCTGGTCCAGACCAAAGCCAGGAGCCAGGAGCATTCACCAGGTCTCGCATGTGTGTAGCAGGGCCCAGGGACCTGGGCCATCCTCCACTGCTCTCCCAGGCACACAGCAAGAGGCCAGGTGTAGCACCCAGGACTCAAACCTGGGCTCATATGGTGCCAGTGTCTCATGGCAGCTCTACCCAATACACAACAATAACACCTCTGCTGATTTCTTCATAGTAAATTTAACTAAGATTCCTGAGGTGGAATCTCAAGAGAGCAATGGGAAGGGCCCGCGTTGTGGTGCAGTGGGTTAAGCTGCTGCCTGAAATGCAAGCATCCCATATAGGTGCCCGTTCAAGTGCTGACTGCTCTGCTTCCAATCTAGCTCCCTGCTAATGCACCTAGGAAGGCAGTGGAAGAAGACCAAAATGCATGAGTCCCTGGCACCTGTGTGTGAGACCTGGATAGATTTCCTGGCTCCTGGTTTCAGCCTGGCATAGCCCTGATTGTTGTGGCCATTTGGGGAGTGAACCAGTGGATGGGATACTCTCTCTCTCTCTCTCTCTCTCTCTCTCTCTCATCTTTCTCTTCCTCTCTATCACTCTACCATTCAAATAAATAAATAAGTTTTATAAAGAGCTATGGGGAAATGTGTGCCATTTACTTATATGCTAACATCATGTTTTAAATCTAATAAATATAAATAACTGATTGATTTATTTACAAAGAGCATCACATTCACTTCCACCATAATCTTTTAGTCCAAGCAGTCACAGAACTCTACCTAAGATAAATGAAACAGGTCATGGCCCCATTATTGAATGCAAGCAATTTCAAGGTCACATGCTAAGATCATATGTGATGATAGTGTTACATAATCTCCATAATACATACATCCATTTAATCTACCTTTTTTCATTTGCGAAAACAAAGAAAATGAGAGTGCCTACCTCATGGAGCTTAGAGGAAGATGAAGTGAGATAACACATACTCAATGCTGTATATGACACACAATACAATGCTATAAAAATTAACTATCACTATTATTATTATGAGCATACTCTTAGTTGTTACTTCTTATCTTAAACAATTTACCTGAATTCTATAAAAGTTATAGAAATGTCATTTAGGAGATGGAGTTGAACTTGGCAAAATACAATGAACTTACTAAATGCATTTCTCTCAGTAGACATCAACTCCACTGCAGACAGCAACAAATGATCTGTGTCTAGCTGTCCCTTTCCTTTGACTCACACTCACATTCTTATTTCTTGACATTCCCCCACCCTATCCTAGGATAAATCAGTACATGATATGGACCTGTAAAGTTTCATGATCACTAATTTAGTTTTACAACTACTAGTTATCTTAGGGCCACTGGTAACATGAAGATGCAAGAATTAAATTCCCGATTCTTAAATTCCAAGGAACCATGAATCCATCATCCGTGTTCAAAATAAATGATTATAACATAAGAAAACACAAGAAAGATGTTAGAAAATCATGATGAGAAAGGCAATGATGTAAAAATACAAGGTATATGTGAAATATATGAAATCTGTTTCTCTTTATATTAATAAAAAAATTTTAAAAGCACAAGATGTGTCTATTGAGCAGGATAGCAAGCTTATACATATGATTTTTTTTTTTAAGACAGGCAGAGTAGTCAGTGAGAGAGAGACAGAGAGAAAGGTCTTCCTTTTTGCCATTAGTTCACCCTCCAATGGCCGCCACGCTGCGGCCGGCGCACTGCGCTGATCTGAAGGCAGGAGCCAGGTGCTTCTCCTGGTCTCCCATGCGGGTGCAGGGCCCAAGCACTTGGGCCATCCTCCACTGCACTCCCGGGCCACAGCAGAGAGCTGGCCTGGAAGAGGGGCAACCGGGACAGAATCCGGCACCCCAACTGGGACTATAACCCAGTGTACCGGCGCCGCTAGGTGGAGGATTAGCCTGTTGAGCCAAGGCACCGGCCCAATACATATGATTCTTAAGACTCCCATAAGAAAAGTATGCGAGATTAGTTTAAAAAAGAGAGATGGCAGTGATCACTGAAAACATTTGATACTCTTACGAGAGCATTAGGATTCGGAGCGGAAGCAAATCAAAGCAGGAGCACAGCAGACTCACACTTCTGCCTACAGTGAACCTTGACAAACACAATGCTACCAGGAACCTGACCAAATGAACACAAAATGTAAAAGAAGCATTTGCCCTGCTCAGCTGAAGATGTGTTTGGAGAAATGAGATTACTTCTATTACCTTTGGCAGTCATTCCTTGTGGAAGAAAGCTGGGACTCAAGGACATAGGCTATAAATGACTTTCCAACCCATGTCTTAATCATTTTGAACTTTTACCATCTGTTAATACCCCAAATAATACACACATTTAAACAGCTAAAGTGTGTGGATATTAACTTTTCTTACTAAATTTTTGTAGGGATTTCTAAGCACTGCAGTACACACCCAATCCTCTTCCCACAAGGACAGCTAGCTGCAGCACCCTACACAAAGGGAAAATGCAATTTTTAAAATACATCTTTTGGTTTATTCAAAGTAGTAAATCACTCACATTATGAACTTTAGGCTCAATGTAGAGCACATTCATGATGCTTATCACTTCTAAAATTTAAGTTTTATTTTATTTTGTTTTGTTTTGTTTTTTTTTAGAAAGACTTGGGGACAGGAGGAGTCTTTATGTAACATGACCAGGTTTAGCTCTTCTGCAGACAATGTGACAACACTGGCAGATCCAAAATACAATCCCACAGAGGATTGATCTAACCTCACTTTCTGTTCATAGCTTTCACATTAACAGAATAGGAGTGGATTTAAACTCTGCCACTTTAAATCAGCTTTGAATCTTTTATCTAACTCTTCTCCAGGGTTTCAGTGCCATATTGCAATGTTAAAGTGTAAAACTCTGCATCTGCTGAGGCATTTGGCTGGAAAAGCAAGTATGTCAATGGTCGTCCCTCGCTGCCACCACACATATGGATTTTCTGTGTTCAGCTCGGCCATCTGGTCGTTAGGCCTCGATTCACTCTTCATTGAATAAGGACCATCTACCATATCAGTGCCTCTTACAATATGTTATCCTTTTCATGGTGTTATTTTGCAGTTCTTTTATGATGACATATTCTCTTCTCTATAACTTTTCCTAGACAAATATTCTGCAAAGAGCAGTATTCAGAACTATTTGGAAATAAATAAATAAACCAAAGGATGAACAATGTAAATGGTTCTAATTAAAACAGAAACAATCAAAAATCTAAATAACTGCAAGTCCACTGCTAGAATTCTCACAATTATGAATGCTGTAGAAAGTACTTTGAAAGTTTTGAAGACACACATACAGAAAGCTCAACCCAGAAGGGCCATTTAGCTTTATGGAGAGACAATGGAGTAATTATTCCTGCCATTCCATTCTCTTTATTAATGAAGGTGCCCTGGAACTGGAAGGCATGTTCTTCTGTCACAAGGACATGGTGCTTCTGTGGTGTACTACCCCTACTATGACATGCACTCTACCAAATAATTAACTTCTTTACTTCCCCCTCAAACCTCTTGGCTCCATATTGGGACGAAAGGACAGAGTTTCAGCCAGCAAACAAATATCAACTTAACTCAAAAGTTTTAGAGAAATCCACCAGTAATCAGTAAACTGGATTAACTGGATAACAGTAGACTTAAGCTTGAACTTCATTCACTAGACAGTAATCACAAATAATTTAAAACTTATCTAGAATCTATGTAAAAGTAGATAGTCACTGAGACTAGACTAGCAAGATTTGTATATAATTGAAATATCAATTTTTATTAGTTCATATTCATTTTTTTATTTGAAAGGCAGAGAGAAAGGGTGAGAGAGAGGGAGAGAGAGAGAGAGAGAATCTTCCATCTACTGGCTGTTTTTTCCAGATGTCCACAATAGCAAGGGCTAGGCCACACCAAACCCAGGAGCCTAGAACTCCATTTGGATCTCTCATGTGCTTCAAACCAGGCACTCAGAAATGGGGTGCAGCCATCTCAAGCAGCAGCTTAATCACTGCACCAAATACCTGGCCACGAGTTTTATATTCTGGAAAGTTTATGAACCCACCATACAATTCTACACCCTCCCCAAATACCAACTTGCCCATATTCTGTATCCAAATTTAAACAATGTGTGAAATTATATGAGGAATCTTCTAGGGCACCTGTTTAACCTTATTGAGCTCATACACAAGTCAGCTGAGGCTCCTGTTGAAACACCAAATCAGGGAGGACCTCAATATTCTGCATTTCTGACTATCTCTTAGGTGATACCATTGCTGGGTGTAAGGAGGCTACCTAAGTCTATCCTGCCTGCTTTTCAAGCTGCTCCAATCTCTCTGCCTGGAAGTAAGCAACTTCATAAACAAAGGCTTGGAACCAATTAATTTTCCTTAATAATCATCTTCCATGTGTCAGGCCTGATATAGTAGCACTTTGTTTCATCACCTAAACCTCAGAAATTAGGGGCAACACTTATAATTTCCTACTTTACATGTGAAGACCTTACAAAGAGATTGCATAGAGCAGGATTCAGTCTTTTTTTTTTTGTTTTGTTTTTTTGATAGGCAGAGTGGACAGTGAGAGAGAGAAACAGAGAGAAAGGTCTTCCTTTTTGCCGTTGGTTCACCCTCCAATGGCTGCTGTGGCCGGCACACGGCACTGATCCGAAGCAAGGAGCCAGGTGCTCCTCCTGTTCTCCAATGCAGGCACAGGGCCCAAGGACTTGGGCCATCCTCCACTGCACTCCCGGGCCACAGCAGAGAGCTGAACAGGAAGAGGAGCGACCGGGACAGAATCCGGCGCCCTGACCAGGACTAGAACCCGGGGTACCCACGCCGCAGGCGGAGGATTAGCCTATTGAGCCGCAGTGCCGGTCAGGATTCAGTTATTTCTACTGGCTCCAAATCCTGAGCTATTTGTACCGCTTTTTATTGTTGCTGAGCCACAATCCAGGGTTAAGCCTTTAATAGGGTACCTGACTCAGAACTCTTTCCATTTGAAGAAAAACTTCTTAGATCTCTGAAATTGTTGTACATATTTTGTTTCTTTAATTTCTACATGTCTGAAACCTAGGATAATTCTATTATAGTCTAGGCATGCTTGTTAAAAATAAATAAATAAACCTAAATAAGCAAGCTTCAGGCATAAGGAGTGAGAAGAGGTAGAATATAATTTCTAAGAGAAAGTTTTCGGAGTAGCAGAGGATAAGTTCGGTTTTTTCTTTTCCACTTAGTGGTTGTATGGTTTAGGCCAAGGTGATTCTTTGCCTTGAGTCTCAATTTCTTCATCTGCAGAGTGTAAAAATATAATAAAATGCAAAGAGTTATTGTGATAATTACATTTAAATGCAAAATTCTTAACACCATGCTAGCACATATTATGTCTTCCATAGCCTTTTTAGTATTATAAAGGATTAGCCTTATAATAGAATAATAGGCTGTGTGGTGCAGAAAGGTCCATACTGGTTCTCAAAATTATTGTACATTGTAATTACCTGGAGAGTTTTAAAAATTAATTTATTTTTAGATTATTTCTATTTATTTACTTGAAAGGCAGAAAGAGAGATAGAAAGGGAGACAGAGATAGAGATAGAGATAGAGAGAGAGAGAGAGAGGGAGGGAGGGAGAGAGAGAGAGAGGAGAGAATGTTCCATTTTCTGGTTCCCACACCAAATGCCCACATTCCACAGTAGCAGGACTAGGCTATACCAAAGACAGGAGCCAGGAACTAAATTCAGGTATTCCACAAAGATGGCAGGAACCCAAATACTTGAGGCAAAACTTGCTGACTCTGAATTTTTGCACTAGCAGCAAGCTGGAATAATGAGAGAAACCTGAACCTGAACCAAGGCACTCCAGTATGGCATGCTGTATCTTAAACCCTATCAACAACTGAATCAAATGCCTGCCCAATTGGCATTTTAAAACTACTAACATAGTATCCCACCACTAGAGTTTCTGATAAATTGCTTTGGATATTAGTAGGGTTAAAAGTTCTCCAGGTAATCCTAATATTTTTAAATCAAAATGTTTATGCTAAATTTCAGATTCATACGATCAGAGTCTATGTGGGTAAGACCCAAACATAAGTCCAAAGCTCCCTAAATGATTACAATTTGGACCAAATTTGAGAATCACTGCTTCAGATAAAATATGTCAGAAATTTTAATTCCTTAGTATTCATTAAAAAATTGATAACTTGGCCCCATTCATCAGCAATTTTTGTCTCACGTCTTGGGATATTACCTATGAGCCAATAGTTTTTAAAGGTTTCTTCAGGTCATTTTTAATGAACAGCTGAGATCAAGATCCACCATTTTAGTGGTTCTCAAATTTTAGCATTCATCAAAACAATATGGAGTGGTTATTAAACTGAAGATTCTGGGATCCATCAGAATTTCTGATTAGGTAGATCAAGGATGCAGCCCATAAATCTGAATTTCTAATAAATTATCTTGAATATTGAAGAAAATTTCACTAAATAAAATAGTAAACCATGAGGACATGCATACATCCATAATTTTAAAAAATAATTTGAAGGTTTGCTAAGGCATAGGATATTTACATTTTTACAAAGAACCATATCACAAAATGCTAATTGTGTTCAAGAGATAATATAGTAACTTTACTTGGAGAAGTCTGGCTGACACCACATCAATCCAGTGATGAGAACGATTATCATCAGTTACAGGGCCAGTAAAAGGCATGCAACCATTTGATGGATTGTAATGAGAAGTTGGCAACACTACTGGAATTTTCCTGTTAAAGAAGCATAACTTTAATCTAATCATAAAGCTATAGCATGCAAGCAAAAATTGAAGAGCATTTACCCAACCATTTGAAAAAAAAAAAAAAAAAAGACTTACGAACTCCTGCAGAATAAAGCACCAATGAGCCCATGATTCTGAATGGAGCAACTTTGGTAGGTGGAACATAAAAAGGGGCAGTTGGAAAATTTGAATGAGTCTGAGAACCAGATGGCAGATATGCATACTACATTCCTGATTTGGGATGTTGTATTATGGCTATAAAAGGAGGATATACTTGTCTATATGCAACATCCCCAAAATACTATGGAAAAGTGGGCCATCTGGTTGGCAGCTTCCTCTCAAAAGGATTAGGAAAATAATAACTTTGCTGCAATGTAAATGTTTCTGTAAATTATGATTTTTAAATGAAAATTATTTATAAAATGTTAAGCCATTTCACTCTGCAAAGATCTTTCTTGAAAATAGCTCTAGAATCAAAGGTAGAAAAAACAACTGGGTTTACATTTCAGTAGAGAGAGGAAAAATTACTCATTGAACGTCTTATTCAAAGTTGGTTTGTGTTGCTTTTTAAAATTTCTCAACTTAAACTGACACCTCTGTAATTTTGTTACTGCTCGTGTGTGTTTTCTCTCAGTGCACACTCATGTTTCAAAAAGTGTAAAACACATAGTTGAAGTTATCTGTTTAGATTGCATGATACTTTGCTATTTCTCCCTGTGTGTTTCTTTGCAATTTCCCCACACCTCTAACTTACATATTTCTTCATGTTCTCTTTAGTGGTTTCCCTTTTTTTGCCTTCTTCCCATATTTTTGTATTTTCTGCCTATGTGCCATGTACTATAATTTTGTATTAATATTTCTGCCCTATCACTTTGTTTTAGCTCACCTAGTAAAACTATTAGATTCTTTCAGGCCTGTTTTCTTTTATCTCAGTTTTGATTTTTACCACTGATAGGCATTTTCTCACATAATGAATCACATTTTTACTACTTTCATTACTTTCTCTACTCATTTTAACCAAGAAATATTTAAATGCATTCATAATACTATGATTACAGTCATCTTTATTCATTCATTTCTCCATTCATTTATTCATTTATTTCACAAACACACATTACACACTTTTAAAATGATAAAGGATGGCATTGCACATGATCAAAGCACAAAAAGTTACAAAATAGCCCTTGATCATAAGTAATCTGCAGTTTCATGGTGATTCTCTAACACAGTACACAGTAAGTACTAACAGGAAGTGTTGACTGTTCCTTTCTCAGTTGCTATAAATCACTCTATACATACTTTGTCTGGTGAAAGGAAAGCTCCATGTTGGAAGTTATGTTTGAGTTGATGTTGAAATTGGATTATGTTTTTTCCAATTATAGAGTGAAAGCATATATGCCAATTCAGAAAGGAAGGAAAGATACTGACTAGTCCTTGGCCTGTGGTGTGGTTTCAGTGAAGAGAAATATGCAAGAGGGAAGAGTCAGAATGTAATATTAGGACTACTAAATAAAGCTTACTTTAGAGATAAACTAAGGTGTTGTACTGAACCCATATGAAATAAGAAACCATTAAATAAATATTAGAGGTTTGATGTACTCAAATACTATATTAGAAAAACTGATATAGGTAATGAATTAAAAAAAAAAAAGTGAAATTTACCCAGGTTATATGCTGTGTGACTCCAGCTAAGAGTCTTGGTGATGTACGATTCAAACCTGCACAAAGGCAGCCACCCCAAGAAGGATGGTTCTAAGCCAAGGTGCCCAGGAGATGCTCAAGTGATCACTCTATAGGTACCACGCCTCTGCTTCTTATACCTCTGTGGGCCATTCTGTTGAATATTTCTGCCTGACTTGGTTTTAAAAGTTGAATCTTGAAAACTTAAAAGCTAGGGCTGGCACTAAGGTACAGCGGGTTAATCTGCTGCCTGCACTGACATTTCATGTGGGTGCTGGTTGGAGTTCCTGCTATTCCACTTCTGACCCAGCTCTGTGCTCTGCTAATGCACCTGGGGAAGCACCAGAAGATGGTAGAAAGTCTTTGGGTCCCTGAATCCATGTGGGAGACCTGGGTGAAGCTCCTGGCTCGTGGCTTCGGTCAGGCCCAGGCTTGGTCCTTGAGGCCATTTGAAGAGTAAACCATCAGATGGAAGACTTCTCTCTCTCTGCCTCTGGCTTTCTCCCTCTCTGTAACTCTGCCTTTCAATAAATAAATAAATCATTTTATAAAGAAAGAAAGAAAACCTAAAAGCCATTAGAAATAATATTTGAGAACAGTGAGTTTAGATACAATGAATAAAGACTCAATGCTACTGAGTTCTAGGAAGGAAGATACGTGCCTGAACTAGAGCTGCTACCTTTGGATGAAAAAAAAAAAAAAAGAGAGAGAATCAGAAGAATTAAAGAAGAATTTAGGTAGGAAAAACATTGGAATTCATTATTTGTTAGATATGATGAGGGAATAAATTCCAAATGAATGTCATGTTTTGGGTTTGAATTGACAATACCTATTTAAGTTTCCTGAAATGGTGATAGAAAACAAATTAGAAATAGTCAGTCTATGGAAGATGAAAGAATTAATTCTATTCTGGGCATTTGAATTTTAGCAGTCTATGGATATTCAAATGAATATGTTCAGCTGGGAAACAGATGTATGTGACAGAAGCCAAGAGATGTCTGTCTAGAAGATATAAATTTACAAATCATTATGCTATCAGTGTATGATTAATCCATGACACTAGGTGAAGATTTCAAGGGATAATGCATGAAAAGGGAAAAACTGTGTTGGCTTGAAAACAAAATATGATGAAACTGATGTGTAAGAGCTAGTGGAAGGAATTCAGAATACAGCAAGAAGTATTATCAGACACCAAAGAGAGGTTTTAGGAGATTGATGTTCTTTTCTCCTTCCCGTTACCATTTCCTACAGCAATGAGAATAATCTTTAAATAACAGGCTATTGATCTCATTCTTAATCTATCTAAAGCCTTTCAAAGCTTTTAATGACCTTTATAATAAACCTAATCATAAGTTCACAGTGTCCTTTATAACCCAACACCTCTTTCTCCATGCTTACGTGTCAGTTCTCCTCTCCTTCCTGACACTCTGTTACTGATGCCTTCTTTAATTTCTACCCTCTGTGACTTTACTGTACTCTCTCCTGAGAAATCAACTCACTCTCTATTGTGTAGGATCTCTAGAATAACTCATGTAACATAACAGCCTTTCCATCTCAAAGGGAAGTTCCACAACTTCCAGGCGAAAGCCAGTATACTCTATCTCTCCTTCAATCCTTTTTTTTATCTTTTCCATAGAAATTATCACAAATAAGAGTTAGTTACCAATTTGTCTATTTATGAACTGTCTTTTCAACCAACTTGATTATTACTTCCATGTAAGCCTTTATTTATCATCTTAGTGTCTCCAATGCTTAAAACAGTGTTGAGGAATTTGTTTTAGCCCAGTATAGCTGTGTTTAAAAAAATAGTAGATCATTGAAACATAAAATATAGAGTGCCAACAATAAAGTAATAATTATGAACAACACTCTATATACAAGTTTTGTTTTGTTTTGTTTTGTTTTTGACAGGCAGAGTTAGACAGAGAGACAAAGACAGAGAGAAAGGTCTTCTTTTCCATTAGTTCACCCCTAAATGGCCGCAACAGCAGGCGCTGCTGCTCTCTGAAGCCAGGAACCAGGTGCTTCCTCCTGGTTTCCCATGTGGGTGCAGGGCCCAAGCACTTGGGCCATCCTTCATTGCCTTCCCAGGCCACAGCAGAGAGCTGGACTGGAAGAGGAACAACCGGGACAGAATCCAATGCCCCAACCGGGACTAGAACCCAGTGTGCCTGCGTCCCAGGCAGAGGATTAGCCAAGTGAGCCGTGGCGCCAGCCTATATACAAGTTGAATATCCATTATCCAATGTGTCTGCCACAAAGTATTTCAGATTTCAGACCCTTTCAGATTTTGTAAAATTTGGATGGATTACACTAGTTTAGCATTCCTAACCTGAAAATCTGAAATCAAGACAGCTCCCCCATCCAAAGCTTGTTGAATATCATGGCAACACTCAAAAATTTTTGAATACCAAAACATTTTTGTATTTCATCTTTTCAGTTTAGGGATGGTCAACCTTCATTGTGGAAGTTAGCACAAAGTATAAAAAACAAAAGATGCAGGAAATTTCCACTTTATTTTATCATATAAAGTCATTAGTAATATTTGCCCCAAAAGCTTTGGTGGAGTAGAGTTTGCATGTACTGAATTGCAATGCACTTATGGTTCTATGAGGAAGCATGTGAGGTATACTGGAAACAACCTAGACGACTATTCAGACACAGATAAAACTTGAAGGAGATGCAGAGGACTGAAAGTGGAAGGAGAAATATATAGAAAGTACAACATTAAAATCTGAAGAAGTATAAGACATTAAAGAAAGACCAAGTTTCAGAAGTGATACTTAATATGAGGGTTCTTTGAAAGTTTCATGGAAAGTGCATACTAAGAAAAAGCTCTGATATCAAAATTATTTTGTATCAAAAGAATCTTATCTTTTAATTTAATTTTTACAGAGAATCTTTTTAAGTACCTGCAGAATGTCAAGTCAGAAAATTTGTTATTATGGACATTCTTATTTACTATGAATTTGTGTATTCTTAGGCTAATTTATTCTGACTGCTAATATTAACTTTTGAATGAGAACAAAAAGGAGAAAGTTTTCTAGAAAAGCTAGAAAAGAAAATTTAAGAAGCAAATATCTGCTATAATTTTTGAGAAAATTAGTATGTTCTTCAGGGTTGAAACCTTAAGAATTTTACTTTTCACTCTTAAAATCATAGGACAAGAAATCAGTTACTGTACATAAAGAGTACTTCACAGTGGTGAAAAATAGCTTTAGACTTCATTTGTCCACCAAATGGAGTTGTGCCCCCTGACAAAAGATCCACATAGAGTTCTTATGATAACACTGTTTAAAATAACAGACATAGCATTTTAGTTTCTGCTTGGGATAACCATGTGCCACACTGAAGTGCCTAAAGTCAAGCCACTGATGTTCCTCATTTCAACTTTCCTTTAATGTGTACCCTGGAAGGCAGCAAGCGATGGCTCAGGCACTCGGGCCCCTGGCTCTCACATGGACCTAGAGTGAGTTCCCAGCTCTCATTTTCTTCCTGGCCCAGCCTTGACTATTGAAGACATCTGGGGAGCAAACCAGCAGTCCTGGCTGCTTCACTTCCAATCCAGCTCTCCGCTAATATGCCTCGGAAAGCAACAGAAGACCCAGGTGCTTGGGCCCCTGCATCCATGTGGGAGACCTGGAAGAAGCTTTGGGCTACTGGCTTCGGGCTACTGGCTTCGGCCTGGCCCATCCCTAGCTGTTGTGGTCATTTGGAGAGTGAACCAGCAGATAGAAGACGTCTCTCTGTCTCTCCCTCCCTCTCTATAACTCTACCTTTAAGATAAACAAAAAATAAATCTTAAAAAAAAAAAGACTTTAATTAACTTGATAAAAAACTAAAACACGCTTATTAGACACCATGTGACTGCGAAGTTACATAGCAGTTTTGGAAGAAATAGCAGACTAGTTGAAAACTTTAATTTCAGGGAGTTATAATTCATTCAGTACTCAACAAATATTTATTCATTAAACATTCATCAAATACCTAAAACTCAGTCAGAAATAAGATAATAAATGGAATTGCTAGGGAATATGAAATAACATTATCAAATATATATTTTAAGATTCACATTTTAATTGTTTCAGGAATACAGAAGAGGGATTATTTTGAGGTCTGAGTTTTCTGAGATAGCTATACGGAACAAGATTGAGAATAAATTTGAGAAAATTTAGATGTGAATTGACGGCCGGTGCTGCAGCTCAATAGGCTAATCCTCCACCTGTGGTGCGGGTACCCCGGGTTCTAGTCCTGGTCAGGGCGCCGGATTCTGTCCCGGTCGCTCCTCTTCCTGTTCAGCTCTCTGCTGTGGCCCGGGAGTGCAGTGGAGGATGGCCCAAGTCCTTGGGCCCTGTACCCGCATTGGAGACCAGGAGAAGCTCCTGGCTCCTTGCTTCGGATCAGCGCGGTGTGCCGGCCACAGCGGCCATTGGGGAGTGAACCAGCAGAAAAGGAAGACCTTTCTCTCTGTTTCTCTCTCTCACTGTTCACTCTGCCTGTCAAAAAAAAAAAAAAAAAAAAAAAAGATTTAAATTGACAAAGGAAAAAAAAAGCTACCCATTTTAAAGAAAAAGAATAATATGAGTGAACGCTTGAATATTGAAGTATATACTTCCATGCATGGCCCTGAACATTGGGAGAATTTAGCATCTATTTCTCAGGATGAGTAAAGAATGATTTTGGATCGTTTAGCAGAAGGCACCAAATGTTAAGCCGAGTTTGAATTTGATCCAAAAGACAATAGGTGAATAAATATAATAATATCTATTCTAACCTTGAATGTCTTTAAATCTAAAAGTTTCCGGATACACTTAGCTTGCATATTACTTATATTTTATAGTAATTTCACTCTCAATGTGATTCATGCTTTTTTTCTTCATGTATAAAATGTATACTTTGGTTTATTTTAATTTTCAAAATACCTATAAATTAAAGTTTAAATGATTCATTAAAGATGAAAGCAGATTTCATTGCTTAACAAAAAGCAATATTATAGGAAATTACACAAGTATAAATTTTCAAAGGTATATAATAAAATACATTTTAGAAGATGTTTTTCATTCCCTGCAATGGACCAGATTTAACTTTCCCTTATGGTATTATTAAATTGATTTAAGTGAGTCTAGTATCTCAAAAATTTTAAATTATTGCTTTTCAATGACTATTCTCATTTGTTAGAAGACTGATTTTTCTGCAATATTTTTCCTCACTATACATTTGCAAAATCCATTTAGCATTTTTCACCTTTATACCCCTTTTATTAGCTTTATTTCACACTGTTCTTTTCATTTTTCTACATGGCTGTTTCTAGATTTGATTTTGTGACATACGCCATTATTAGATTAGGATGAATTTCAAAGCATAATCTCTAGACCAACAGTCATCTAATTATTCTTTTTATCCAACAAAGCATTTACGTGAATAAACTCATATGCTTAAATCTAAAATATAAAACTAATAAATGTGAGTTATTTTGTTAAAATGGATAGTAGACGCTCAGCATTCTCTGCCCCTTCTCCCATCACTGCAGTCCCCACGAAAGCTCCAAATAGTTCCTGTAGTTTTGTTGTCCAATGCATGAAAGAAACTATTATGCATGCCCAGCTCTGTTAATTATTCATCTTTAATTTTATTATGTATCATTGAACAAGCAGTAATATCTTCAGTTTTGGGACATAATCTACAGGTTTTAATTTTTCCAGGGATAGAACACAGAAAACTGAAGAATGGATTCCCTTACATGCAGATCTTGTGGCATTTTGTTTGATTTTCTTCTATAAAATAAAAATTGAGACACTGATATGTAGCAGACACCCTCCAACCAATTTATTTTGAGGACTGTACTTGGTCAGATGATAAGAAAAGTTGAGCAAATCTTTTCTACCTTGCACATTTTAACCTTAAGGGTACACATTTGTATTCATTTGCCAGTTTTCTAGTGTAGAACCACTCTTTCCCTGGATTGTGAATTTTCTGTCTAGAGTTGTGTCTTTTTTTCTTTACATATCACAACCAAAATCCATTTTTGATAATTACCAGGGAAAGTTTCTTTAAAATGAATAGAAACTTTACAACTCTGACTCCTGTACAGTGTCTTTGCCACAGTTAGCTGAAGAGCACTTTGTGAAGATTTAAAGTCAGTGAATAAAACTGATGTCATTAGAACCCAGCACAAATGCTTTTGACTCTGGATGAGTAATGCATGTTGAGTTGATCTCAAAGCAAAGAAATGCTTCTGTATTGTGATGATTACCTTTATTGTGTTAATTTGACAAGGTTAAGTAGTACTTAGAAATCTGGAAAAGCATTGTTTTGGGTATGTCTATGAAGATGTTTCCAAATGAGATTAGCATATGAATCTGAGTGGGCTAGGTGGGAAACCTGGCTTTGATTTGGTCTCTCACTGAGAGATCTTGAAACAAACTGAACTCCTACCTCAGGTGTCAGTTGCCAGCCTTTGGACTCCAGGATTTACATCCACAGCCCTCTTGCTAACAAGAGGTTAGCTCTTGACCTTGAACTGAGACTCACAACCTTGGCTTCCCTGGTGAACCTGACTACCAGCATTTGCAGGGTTGTCAGTCTGCAGATTAGCCTGTCATGGCACTTTTCAGCTGCCATAATCCTGTGAGCCTAAACCTATCACAAATCCCCCTTAATATACTCATATACTTTGCTGCACTTTCTTTCTTTTTTTTTCTTTTTTTTTTTTTTATAGGCAGAGTGGACAGTGAGAGAGAGAGACAGAGAGAAAGGTCTTCCTTTTTGCCGTTGGTTCACCCTCCAATGGCCGCTGCAGCCGGTGCATCACGCTGATCCAAAGCTTGGAGCCAGGTGCTTCTCCTGGTCTCCCATGCGGGTGCAGGGCCCAAGCACTTGGGCCATCCTCCACTGCCTTCCTGGGCCATAGCAGAGAGCTGGCCTGGAAGAGGGGCAACCGGGATAGAATCCGGCGCCCCAACTGGGACTAGAACCCCGTGTGCCGGCACCGCAAGGCGGAGGATTAGCCTGTTGAGCCACGGCGCCAGCCAACTTTGCTGCACTTTCAAACGTGCCTAATGAACAGATCAGAGTTTTTGAGACACTGACAATAGCAGCAGACCGGGGATAGGAAGGGGGATAAGAAGCACCATGGACAGGGAGCTTTATAGTGAAAGCATGCACTATCCATGCTCCTTCAATCCAAGACTTCCTGTAAGCTTTCTTGTGCATGGAGTTGCACAGGCAATCCCTGAAGCACAGGTGCATATACAAGTGATTAACTGAACAAAAGCCCTATTATTCTGAATGACATCAGCATTGTTCTCCACTATGTCTTGGTGTCCAACACATCACAGTGAGTGGTTGACAAACATTTGTTGACCATCTGCATAAACACATAAGAAAGTGATATATGCTGAATTTGCAGTACCTTGATTCCAGATTTGTGTGCTATCAATCTCTCTGTAGTCTTCTCTAATGATATCAACAGCCTACTTAAAATTCAACTTGAAACTTCTCTTAAGATTTAATTCCAAACACCATTTGGACATTGCTTTGATATTTCCGTATATTTTATTAGGGTCCTTTATTTTGGGTTTTATTCACAGGGAAAACTCACTCAGGGAAAGCATGAGATATTATTCTGTCAAATTTACTTTGTAGCTTCCTTTAAAAATAATGGATTTTATTATTTAGAATAATTTTTCATTTATAGAAAAAATGAGCAGGAAGTATAAAGAACTCCCTTATAGCACTATATCACCCCCATCTCCATTACCACCACTATTTCTCTTATCACATGGTTTACATTAGTTGGGTACATTTATTACAAGTGATGAACCAATATTTATAAAATATTAGTTACTAAGAGCAATAGTTTACATAAGAATTCATTTTTTTTGTTGAATAGTTGGAATTTTGGCAAATATATAATGACATGCATTTACTATTATAGTATCACAGAATAGTTTTTCTGTCCTTAAAATTCCCTGCACTCACTCTACTGATTCTACTTACCCCTTACTCCCCAATCTCTAATAACCACTGATATTCTCTACTAGTGCTTTAGTTTTGCCTTTTCTAGTATCCCATGCAATTGGAATTTAAGAGTAGCACTTGACAGTGTTCACCTGAATTTTCTCCATGCCATTTCATGGTATGATAGTTCATTCTTAATCACTGAATGAATAATTTGTTTATTTATTTGATAACTGAAGAAATAGAAACAAAAAGATGGTGACAGAGTAAGACAAAGACCTCCCATCCACTAATCCACAGCCCAAATACCAACAACAGGTAAGGCTGTGTCCAGGCTAATCCAGGAACCTGGAACTCAATCGAGATCTCCCTTTTGAATGGCAGGAACACAACTACTGGAACCATCACTACTACCTCGCAGGATCTGCATTAGTGGGAAGCTGGAGTCTGGAAACAGCACTGGGGATTGAGCGCTGGCACTCTGGTATGGGATGTGGGCATTTTAACCTTCAGATTAACCATGTACTGTGGCTCATGGAGAAAAATATTCCATTGTATGAATGTGCCAATTTTTATTTATTCCCTTATTGTTTGCTGTGGCCTCATTTTTTAATTTTTTTTTTCTTTTTGACGGGCAGAGTTAGACAGTGAGAGAGAGAGAGAGAGAGAGAGAGAGAAAGGTCTTCCTTTTCCGTTGGTTCACCCCCCAAATGGTCACTACGGCCAGCGCGCTGCAGCCAGTGCACTACACTGATCTGAAGCCAGGAGCCAGGTGCTTCCTCCTGGTCTCCCATGCAGGTGCAGGGTCCAAGCACTTGGGCCATCCTTCCCTGCCTTCCCTGGCCACAGCAGAGAGCTGGACTGGAAGAGGAGCAACCGGGGCAGAATCCAGTGCCCCAACCGGGACTAGAACCTGGGATCCCAGCGCCACAGGTGGAGGATTAGCCAAGTGAGCCACGGCACCGGCCTACTTTTTATCTTAATTTGCACAGTAAGTCATTTACATTTTAAATACAATTACTTTCCAGTACTAAAGCTGGTATTTCTATTTTAAAAATTCTGAAAGAATCATACTTCTACTTTTTTAACTTTAAGATATATTTTGGATATAAAAATACATTTCAAAGAGTTTTAAGTCAATCAATATCCTAAATAGCAGAAATGCTTCATCCCATATTTTGTCTGTTCCTGACAGTGGTGATGACACAATGCATTCACAAATGTAATTAAGCCTTATATTTAAGCAAACAATAGCAACTGCATAATTGCTATATTCTTGTCTCTCAGCTAAAAATTGAGATATATTGATGAAAAATTAAATATGTTTTCAAACCTTAGTTCTTGTGTCATTATGATAGATGAAAAGGGTAGCAACATTTATTTTAATATGAGGATAATTTTCCCTATATTATTTCTGGTTTGAGTTTATAGTATTTGAAACATTATTTTGTGGATTTATCTTTTGTTTTTGACAGATAGAGTTAGCAGTGAGAGAGAGACAGAGAGAAAGGTCTTCCTTCCATTGGTTCACCCCCAAAATAGCCGCCACGGCATGAGCTACCCTGATCTGAAGTCAGGAGTCAGGTGCTTCCTCCTGGTCTCCCATGCGGGTGCAGGGCCCAAGCACTGAGGCCATCCTCCACTGCCTTCCTGGGCCAGAGCAGAGAGCTGGACTGGAGAGGAACAACCAGGACTAGAACCCTGCGCCCATATGGGATGTCGGTGCCACAGGCGGAGGATTAACCAAATGAGCCACGGTGCCGGCCCCATGGATTTATCTTTAAAGTCACATAAGTGAACTTTTCCACTCATCATTTTCCTCAAAAATGAAACTTTCTTTTTTGTTTTGTGCGTTTCCTAACTATATTACTGAACCCTTAAGCATTTTCAGTTCCTCTGCTTCTTCATTTTTATAAGTAGTTATTAAGATTTCTACTTTTCCTTTGATAGTTTTGAGTTATTAATATTTATCATATAAAAAATCCTAAAACTCTTCATTGTAAGTCATCCTTTAGAATCATAGAAAAGAGAGAAACAGGCTTCCATTCCAGCATTTTCTGACCTCTTTATTTTTTTCCATATCCTAACACAGATGATTTCTTATACTATTGAAAAATTAAGGCTGTTAATTAACATTCTTCTCTCTATGTAATGTCACATTCTAATTGTATAATCAACACTAAAAACCATGTCCTCTGCACCCCTCCTATCCTCACAGGACATCTCACTAATGTATCATCTTCCAATCAATAATGTCCCCTGTTGATAGAGTACTGGGTAAGAATGCCTTTCTTTCTCACACAGATATTTCAAACTGGCCTAATTACATTGTCTTGTGCTTCAAATCATTACAACAGCCTTCCCTGTATACAAAAGGGAAGATACACAGGTGCAGAAGACTCTAGTAGGGTGAAACTATCATCTTCCTATATCCTACTGCATGAAAAGGAGTCCTATTAAAGAAAGCAGACAGAAATCAAGGGAACAAAGTTTTTCCACTTTTGCACTGGCGTATGTGCAGCTACTTGCCATAAGCATTCCTTTCTGGCCGTAGCCTTCTCTCTTCCTGTTGCCATTCCCTGTTTTCTTCTTATAGAAATTTCCCAGTCCTTCCTGCATCTTTCTTCTTCTTTCATTCTTTCTTCTGTGCCTCCTTTTCTCCTTTCTCTTTTTTTCCTTTCTATCTTTCCTCTTGGATTTGGTGATTTGATAAATTTTGCAACAGTGAGAAAGATGAACTTAAAGGGGATTAACTAGTATTTGTAGAAAATCACTGGGAAAATGCGGTAATTTTCCAGTCCAAGAGATGGACAGGTTTTGAAATGGTGGCCCTAAGAAAGGTTAAAAAAAAAAAAAAAAAGGAGAGATGTGAGAGGATTGTGAAGACAGAATTCATAGTTTCACATTCCTGTGGGGCAGATACAGGGTACCATAGCACAGCTTCAGGTCAGTTAGAGAGTTATTTGCACATCATAACAATGCATTTTTTAACTGCTAATTTGGTCACTGCAATGTGAACTTCAACATTCTCCCTTTATATGTATAACAATGCAATAAATAAATCAGAGGAAAATTAATGAGAAAATAAATATCAAAGAAGCAAGCAAGATCCACGTGGAAAATCAACAACAGTTTATAATTCAGTTCAATCAGGTGCTGGGGAATTGGCTACTATACAATCTGAAAGCAAGTGCACTTTTCTGTGTAAAATCTGGTAGAGTCTGAATGTTGGCTATCTGTGAACACAGAATTTTACATAAGGAGTACAGTGGGCTTGCATGTTTAGATGTGCTAAAATATGCACTTGAAAAAAAAAAAAAAAGACATTTCTCTCCCATGACCTCTTTGGAAAAGTAATACCATTGGGCATCACGCCTTGGAAACCCACATGGCACAGTTAATGAAAAGCCAGGAGTTTGGAAAGAATATTGAATTTGAAAGTCTCCGAGAGTGTTCCCCAAATGGGTTGTTAAGTCCCTGTGACAGAGAACATTAGTGCTAGATGATGACAGTCATTCGATTCTAAACACAAACCATATTGTCTGTGATTAAAGGCAGATGCTGGGGGAGGGCATCCAGGGCATTGTAGCCAGACCTGCGTTAGAACTATCCCTTGGTGATTTCAAGGCTGTGACCAATAGTAATAGTAATAATCACAATAAAATAAAACAAAATCTGCCTTTGGCCCCATGTTGAATGGTCAATATCCTTGACTTCTGAAAGTTTAAGGTCCGCTTTTTCTACCTTGGGAGAAAGACACAAAATTCTTCTTTATATTGTTTTTTTTTTTTCTTTCACAGAATATAAAGAAGTCAAAATCAACAAAGCCCAAACAACAATAGGAAGATATCTGCAGCAATCATTTAGAGAATGAGAGAGAGTGGGTGAGCCTCTGTTTGCCTTTAAATCTTTGTACCTGTTTGTCTATATGGCTTGTTCGGTGAAGTTAATGAAAAGCAAGTTGATTAACCTGTTTTTTGTCTCTGTGGTATTTTAATATAGAAAAACATAATTATTTTTGTTTTGATTAATTTTCTAACATTTTTAATTTATTAAAAGACAGACAGAAAATGATCTTCTATCCATTGGTTCACTACCCACATGGCTGCAGTAGCCATGTCTGGGCCAGTCCAAAGCCAGGAGCCAGGAAGTTCTTCCAGGGCTCCCACTTGTGTGGCAGGAGTTAAGCACTTGGGCTATTTTTATACTGATTTCCCAGGCACATTAGTAGTAAGCAGGATCAGAAGAGGAGCAACCAAGACTGGAATTGGCACTATGATATGAGATCCAGTGTTACAAGCAGTGTCTTAATCTGGTGCACCACAACAAAGGACTATTTATTGATGATTTTTTTCTATAAGTAATTATAGCATTTTGGTGAAATATTCATTCTTTTTTTAATGCATAAATTATTCTTAGGAATATGGATGATTGATCAACTTTTTTAAAAAAATATTTTATTTATTTATTTGAGAGGCAGAGTTACTGAGAGACAGTGGGAGATACAGAGAGAAAGATCCTCCATCCACCAGTTCACTCCCCAAATGGCAGCAACCACTAGAGCTGGACCGAAGCCAGGAGCTTTATCGGGGTCTCCCATGTGGGTGCAAGGGACCAAGCATTTGGGCCATCCTCCACTGCCTTCCCAGGCCATAAGCAGAGAGCTGGATCAGAAGAGGAGCAGCTGGGACATGAACTGGCGCTGATATGGGATGCCAGTGTCACAGGTGGAGGCTTAGCATACTTCACCACAGCACCAGCCCCTCATTCTCCTCATTCTTTCTTTAAACCCACATTTACGTGATATAAACTGATTCCTTACATCACTTATGGTGTATATCACATCGGGTTTATTAGAATTACATATGTGTGTGTGTGTGTGTATCATCCATCTCTGCTAGCTCATAAATAACTTAGAGTGAAAGGCTGTATTCATCTAACATTAATTTAAAAATTATACATCCAGATTATCTATAGACCTTATATGGGTTACTCTATCTAATACAACCACTGTAAAATATAGATATAATATTTCCCCAATCTTACAGTTGAGGGAACTAAGGCACAGAAAGGTTTAGTAGCTACTGAGGAGTGAATAGTTAACCACAAACCTGTTTAACCTGGGCAGAGATAAATAATCTAAAGGCTAGTGAAACTGTTATTACCCAGCAAAGCCCTCACCTAAGGCATTTCAAACTGCTAACACAATGCATTGTAAACCTCACCAACAAGTCTTCTGCACACCTTCCGCTCACCTTCTGAGAGCCCATGTGGCACTCTGCACATTCACATGAGCTCCCCTATTTTTTTTTTTTTGGACAGGCAGAGTTAGACAGTGAGAGAGACAGAGTGAAAGGTCTTCCTTTTTCTGTTGGTTCACCCCAAAATGGCCGCCATGGGCGGCCTGTGTGCTGCGCCGATCCAAAGTCAGGAGCAGGGTGCTTCCTCCTGGTCTCCCATGTGGGTGCAGGGCCCAAGGATCTGGGCCATCCTCCACTGCCTTCCTGGGCCACAGCAGAAAGCTGGAGTGGAAGAGAAGCAACTGGGACAGAATCTGGTGCCCCAACCAGGACTAGAACCCAGGGTACCAGCACCGAAGGTGGAGGATTAGCCTAGTGAGCCACGGCACCGGCCAAGCTCCCCCCATTAAACATCTTAAAAAGGAACTCTGCCCGCTGCCTGCTCTCTAGGCAGACTGAAAACCATCTCTCTTTATCCATCTAATCTGTTCCTCCTGAAATAAAACCTTTTGTGCTTTAATTGACTACCTTTTCTCCTTTTTTGAACCCTAAAATCCCAAAACCAAATAACTTGCCCAATACCACTGGGTTAGTAAGAAATAGAGCTGGTTTTGAAGCCCATACATCTTTGACAGCCATGCATTTTTAAGTAGGGCATGAGAATAAGCACACAAACTCTAAACTTTGCCCCAAATAGGGGAATCTAATTACCACATACGTTGTCAAAAAAAAAAAAAAAAATCTGGATCTCAAAGGGCTTCAGCTACAATTTAAATGTGACCCTCATGTAAGTGTTTCTCACTCCCAGTTCAGCACAAACACCCAGGAGGCTGCAAAAGAATATGTCTTACGTCTCAGAAGATCAGTAGAGAAATCAAATCCCTGGGTTCATAATCAAAACTTGCAGTGCTGAAACTGGAGTACAAATTCCTATCTCTTGGATGCGTACAATACACTCAGGCTCTACATTTCGTTTAAAATGATTCTAGACTATTGGCTGCAACCTAGCCAGTCAAAACCAGAAGAACCTGCTTTCTAAAAGAATTCATCTTCCTCCCAAACTTCAAATAATTGCACAATTTTCCAAGGAAAATGAATTTGATTATTCAGGAGGAAACATGACACCATGAGTGAGGACAAAGAGAAGCAAGAGTTCAGGTTAGAAAATATCAGAGATTTCAAAAAATTACTTATTACAGTTACATAAATAAAACATGAGACTGAAAATATAGATAACAAATAACTGTTAAAAGCATCTGCGGTGCTGGCATGCCGTGTGGGGGCCAGTTCGAGTCCTGGCTGCTCCACTTTCAATCCAGCTCTCTGCTATGGCCTGAGAAAGCAGTAGAAAATGGCCCCGGGTGCTTAGCCCCTGCACCCACCTGGGAGACCTGGAGGAAGCTCCTGGCTCCTGGCTTCGGATCAGCTCAGTTCCGGCCATTGCGGCCAATTGGGAAGTGAACCAGTGGACGGAAGACCTCTCTTTCTCTCTGCCTCTCCTACTTTCAGACTTTCTTTAAAGGAAATAATAAAGGGTATAGTTTAGTTATGAGTTAGCTGATACTTTGAGAGATGTAAGAAGAAAACAAAGGGCAAAAGAAAAATACTTTTGGGGAAAAGTCTCGAAAGAAAAGCACAATCAAAAAGTTTTTTTTTTTTTTAGAATAATGAAATCATAAAATGGGATAAATGAAGAGGTAAAAAATAAATTTGTGGAATAATCACACTTCTGTGTTGAAAGGAGGATATAGATATTGACAATACTTGATTGGAAGATGTTAGGTCTACATGTCATACGTTTTAGAATAACCGAAAAGAATCGTAGCACAAAAAGCTCTCTGGAAGCTACTTATTTAGTGTGTTCAGGCAACACAGTATAATGGTCAGGAAAGAGTCAGAAAAACAAATATGTTCATTCTGGCTCTGTTGAGTCTATGAGGATTAATTGAACTAATTATACGAACACACATTAAGATGTAGCATCTAAATATAAGTTCCCTTGTTGTTAACAAAGTAATTCCAACATTGGTCAAGTTAGCCCATTCTCCCCTCATGATTGCTCAGCATACTCAGATACCACAGCAGCAGTTTCCTGGTACTTTGTGTGATCCTATTAGAGTTTGAGACACATTCTGTGCTGTCAGCATACTTCAGCATGGCTGCGTCTAGAACAGTTGGAATCAGGGATGGGATATAGCAATTTTGTTTCCTTCCTTGTGTTTTGTGAATTCTCTAACAGTCCAAAGCCAATTGTTCATCTCATTTAGCTTCCAGTGGCTCTAAAATGCTCTCTTCTGTTTCTGTCCTTTTGTGTCTAAAAGGAGTGAATAGAGAGGATGCTAAATCTTAGTTCCTACTATATAATGTAGTCAATGATTTTGACTATATCTATGGGAATAAAATATAGATACATATTAAAAGTTGAGTAGTTCACAATTTTTGGTGATTGTCTCAAAAACCTAATGAACAGATCTCTTCATTTACTTCTTTGCTGTTCACAGGCAATGAAGTCAGCATCTGGTGAATTATGCTGAATACATTTATTGTACAATCTTAACTACACCTAGTCTTTTCCTTCCCAGCCTTAAACTCTCCACTCACTTCAGTTCTTTTGTATGATGTCAAGATCAACCAGTGAGGATCAGATATGCCTCAACCTTTAACCCCCATGCCCTGTATCTATAAAAGGATCCCTCCCAACCTCTAATGTGTGACTTTCCCAGCCACCGCTCTGTTGGGACTGGGGAACCTCGCCTGAAGCGGAATCCCAATAAATGCCTGTAAATTGAAAAAGAAAAATAGAGTATATGCTGGGGCCTGTGGCACAGTAGGTTAATCTCCTCCTGCGGCGCCAACATCCCATATGGGCGCCGGTTCTAGTCCAGGCTACTCCTCTTCCAATCCAGCTCTCTGCTGTGGCCTGGGAAAGCAGTGGAAGATGGCCCAAGTGCTTGGACCCCTGCACCCACATGGGAGACCAGGAAGAAGCATCTGGCTCCTGGCTTCAGATCGGCGCAGCTCCAGCTGATGTGGCCAGTTGGGGAGTGAACCACCGGATGGAAGACCTCTCTCTCTGTCTTTCCCTCTCACTGTCTATAATTCTGACTTTCAGATAAATAAATAAAATCTAAAAAAAAAAAAAGGGTAATGCATGGCTGCATCTGTAGTTAAAAAAAAAAAAACAGAGTATATGCTAACAGTGTTCAGAGAAGAAGGGACAATAAGCAGTGTAACATTTTCGGGAATAGATGTACTTGAATTCACTTTTTTGCTATTTTTTAAACTTTTATTTAGTAAATATAAATTGTGAAAGTACAACTTTTGGGTTATAGTGGTTTCCCCCCTTAACCACCCTCCCACCCACAAACCATCCCCTCTCTTCTCCCTCTCCCATCCCATTCTTCTTTAAGATTCATTTTTAATTATCTTTATATACAGAAGATCACCTTAGTATATACTAAGTAAAGATTTCAACAGACTACACCCATACAGACACACAAAGTATAAAGTACTGTTTGAATACTAGTTTTACCGATAATTCGCATAGTACAACACATTAAGGACAGAGATCCTGCATGGGGAGTAAGTGCACAGTGACTCCCATTGTTGATTTAACAATTGACACTCTTATTTATGATGTCAGTAATCACCCGAGGCTCTTGTCATGAGCTGCCAAGGCTATGGAAGCCTCTTGAGTTTATAAACTCTGACCTTATTTAGACAAGGCCATGAATTCACTCTTAATAAATTAGGATGAGCACACAGTAGAAAAGAAGACACTCTAATAGAAAGAAAAAGTATAAAGAGTCTCACATAGGTACAATATTGTGTGACTTCATGACAATGAAATCAGAGTGAGGGTTCCGTTTAGAACACCTGAAGTTTTAGGGTGGAACCAGATAGAGATAGATGGTGGAAATCTTGCGAAGTCAGGCATTTTTTGTCTTATGTTAAATAAAGCAGATAATTGCATAATCTTTTAAGTAGTGTAATGACAATAAAATTTGTGTTTAAAACAAAATAACTCTTTGAGGCCGAAGGTTTATTTACTTTGTTTTATGCTATTACTTATGCATTTACTTATTTCTTAATTGATTTTATGATTGCCTGAGACACCTACTTTAATCCACTGTGTGATTGCCCATAAAAATCTGCAGTGTAGATCCATGGGGTTTCTTTGATGGAGCAACTAGAGACACCATTCACAGATGCCTCCCAGCAGCCTTACTTGTAGCCAAGAACAAGCTCAGCCATCCCCCAACAGCAGCCACAGGGCAAAGCCAGAAAGATGAGCTCTGCTGGTATAGGGAACGTCTAGTTTCCTCAGAACCTGCATGACTAGCAAAGCAAAAACTTCTTCTTGCCAACTCTGAAATGAATTAATTAGCTGAAGTCCAATCTTGGGTGAACTTTTCTTCCTTCTTTCTCTCTTTTTTTTCTCACAATTGTGCATGTGGTGAGACCCTCAGGGAGAAATAAGACACTTGGATAAGCCAGTTGTAGATTAAATATAGACTCCCTGTGGCAACTCTTATCTCCTGCCTTCCCTCCTGCTTGCAAAAGATGCAGAGACGGGATTATTGCCACAGCTGCGCTTCCTAAAAGACTAATCAATGCAGCTATAAGAAGGCCAAAATGCAGCAGGATTTTCAATTGTAAGGATAAAAATTTTTTTAAAGTAAGGAGGAAAACTGTTGGGAAAGTTATAATGCTGTTAAATCCTAACACCTATTAAAATAGAATAAAAGTCTATAAAAATGGCCTATTGTTCTATTTTTAGAAAGCATACCAAACTGGGATTGATAAAATCTGTTTACAGCAGGTCAAAAATTGAAGTCCAGTTTTCAGAGAATATAAATTCTTTACCAGAACCTTTCTTATTTCAGAAAAATTGGATTGTGAACACGACTGTAATCAGAGGCCCTGGATACACCGCTAGAAATGTCAAAATCACCTCTGTGCATTTTCATGAAGTCTTGGTTGGCTCCTGCTGTCACGGAAGTATGTAGGAAAAAACATGAATTAGTGAATTAGTTCAGATACACAATTATAAAAAGAAGAGTCAAAAATTCAGAGGGAACTGAGGAGAGTGCGCAGTTTATATCTCTAATATAGGAACTGTTGGGATTCTGCCCTCCAACTGTCTTGTGTTTGCAATCATGCATCTTTAGATTTTGGTGGTCTGATTCCATTATCTGACAGCGTTCCTTACTTCTTGGTGAGATGAGATTAGGGCATCTTGGAGTGTGGCAGTGCAAACCTGCCATAAATTTGGGGACATTATGGAAACATGAGAAGTCACCCAGTTTGTTCTTCTTATCCATACCAGTCAAAGGATATGTATTGAGACTATCAATATAGCAGATGTTATGCTGACCAAGCCAGAGATGGCCTTGTATTCTTAGAGATTACTTTATAACTGAAAATGTAAATAGCACATACATATTGCAAAAGCTCCAACCCAACAAAAACAGGAGATGACAAGATCTAGGGGCAGTAGGTATTCTGGACTGCTGAGACAGTTGTTATGCTTCCTATTTATCTGCTTTTAGGAAGTGTAAGGTAGTATATGCCAAATAAATTGGGCCATAAAGTGATAGACAGTAGAGATTGAACTGTTACAAGCACGTGATGGGGCAATGCACTCTGCAGTGTGGAAAAACATGGAATAAATTAGTCTGGAGTACTTAACATAGTGAAACAGTAATTACAACACTGGCAGTGTTTTCATTTGTTTATTTAAAGATTTATTTGAAAGGCAGAGTGAATAGGAAGGGAGAAAGAGAGAGAATCTCCCATCCATTGCTTCATTCCCCAAATGGCTGCAACAGCCAGGGCATGGGCAAGCTGAAGACAGGAACGAGGAATTCCATCTGGGTCTCCCACAGAGTGGGTGTCAAGGCCCAAGCACTTGGTGCCTCATGTGATACCTTCCCAGGTGCATTATCAGAAAGCTAGATCCAAAGCAGAACAATCGTGACTCAAACACACACGCCAATACTGGATGCTGGTGTCTCAAGCGCAGCTTAATCCGTTGTGCCACAATGCTGGTCCCACCAGGAGTGGTTTTAAATGAAGCCTCTATTTGCTAAAAACGCACAGGAAAGAATCTGGGTAAACAGACATTGGTTGATTACAGGGAAGTAGCTTACACAGTTAGAGTATACATAGAGCCTGTGGGTAACCAGTCTTCACAAGATTGTCCTTATGACTAAACTGCGAGTCTAACGTGCAAAATGTAGACAGTTAAAAAAGGGAAGATGGTGTAGATAGCCTGGGAAAAGAAGGATTTATACTTATTTCTACTCTTGGTGTCTATGACCTTAGCAATGAAGGCATGTAGCTTTCATTTATGCAGCAGAATACAAACCTAGCTGACCCAAGAATCAGAGAAAATAAAAGTTGTTTTCAAGAGAATGCAGAGAATTCTTTGTTAGTATCTATTACCCCAGAACAGTATTGCTACAAATTCAGCAGTTTAAAACAACACACATTTATTATTTCTATAATATCTGTGGTTCAGAAATCTTGGCATGGTTTATTTAGTTCCTTTGATTCCGAATGTTTCAAGACTTGAGTCCAGATTATGTTCAAATGTTTAGTGTCATCTGAGACTTGACTGCCTAAGAATCTACTTCTGTACTCAAAGGGTGTTAGAATAATTTGGTTTCTTGTTGTGTTACTGAGGGCATCAGTTTCTTCCTGACCACCAACCAGAGGGTTTCCTCAAACCCTAGATAACATCCTTACTTTCTTTCCATATAGGCTACCAGCAGGGTTGTTTGCTTCATCAAGCTAGCAAGAAGTAGATCGAGTAAGATTCTAGCACAATGTGTAATATAATTCTATTACACAATCATCAATTCACACACATGGAATCATGTGCATCCTATTACTTTGCCATATTCTATTTGTTAAAAGTAACTCATAGATACTGTACACAGCAAAAATGAGGACATTATGGAAGAGTTTAAATATCAGGAGGTGGGGATCTTGAGGAGTCACTTGAGAGCACATCTGCCACACTCCACCCTCCAACACCTAGTGATTTAGGCCTTCCAGATGCAACATACACTGAAATGTTCCCAAAGTCCCCAAGAGTCTCACCACATTATAGGGTCTGCTTAAGTAGTCCGTAATCTTGCATTCTAAATCAGGTCCAAATAAGGATCTGACACCTTGAATATAAAGCCTGGCAGGTAGTAAGTTTTAATCCTGGTTTCATATTAGATTCAACATGTTATGTGAATAAGAAGAAAGTCTTATAAAAATTCTCTTATATGGCTTAAAAATAACTATAATTATTTCATAAACCTAAGTTTGAGTTCCTAGAAACTCAAACCCTTCTCATTCAATGTTGATATCTCCAGTAAATTAATTACTTGCACATAGTAGTGATTCATAGATAATGTTGATCAATTAATGACCGTACTGAGCTAAATGATTTGCTGATCCTAGTTAAAAGACACAATTGACGTGGAAATTATAGCTGCATTGCATCAGTCCATTTTTTACTTAATATTCTGTTATATTTTTCTTGCTTGGCTGATGTCTGCTATTTATTGAATCTCTTCTCTGAAATTCAAATCCCAACCAAGGCTTAAATGAGAAAACATAACACTTAGTGGATTCCTCAGAAGTGCTATTAAATTCTATATTTTGAAATGTATTTTTCTCTAAAGGTTTTATGCTTCTTACCAACAGAAGGTATCAAATTAATGTGACTTTATATGAGAAATATCATTTCCAGGGTTTGAGGTGCCTTGTCCTGATTAGTTTACAAGTCAAGCTAGTTAGGTCAGGGTCTACAGATTAAGTGCATGATGTAGGCATGAGCTACATTCTTCACTTCACTAATCATTCACTAACTGAAAATATATTTACTGAATGCCAAATCCAAGCCAAGATTATGTTGGGCACTAGGGATATGCAGTAAATGATGAGATAAACTCCTTCCTCAAGGAGCTATGAATGTAATAGAACAGAGAAACAATGAAAAAATAAAGAAAAGAGATCATATCAAATTGTTATGAGGTATATGAAGGGAAAAAGAAAATAGGCTAAAAATGAGAGAAAATAAGCAATTAGTATTTTAAAATATGATGTTTGAGGAAGGTCATAGAATGAAAGAATGGCATTTATGCTAAATATATTCTTAACAATTAGAAGAGGATGGAGCCTCTGTTGTCGCACAGCATGTTAAGCTGTGGCCTGAAATGCTAGCATCCCATATGGGCACTGTTAAGAGTCCTGGATACTTCATTTCTAATCCAGCTCCCTGCTAATGCACATGGGAAAGTGGCAAAAGATGACCCAAATGCTTGGGCTCCTGCCATACACACATGAGACCCAGATGAAGTTCCAGGCTCCTGATTTTGGCCTGGCCCAGCACCAGCTATTGCAGCCATTTGGGAAATCAAATATGGATGGAAGATCTCTCTCTCTCTCTCTCTCTCTCTCTCTCTCTCTCTCTTTCTCTCTCCTCTCTCTCTCTCTCAACACTCTCAAATAATTTTTTTTAAAAAATTAGAAAATTAGAAATGTGGTTGATGCAATGCGTGAAGCATATTTGACAGAAAGGAAAAAATGCAAAGATGTTTGGAGTAGGAGTTCAGCTTGTTCACAGAACCAAGAGAACACCAGTGGAGTAAAGGAGGGGAGGTAGGGTGGTAGGTGTTGCAAGAGGCAGGTAGCAGATATAGGTGCCTGACAAGCCATTGTGAATGTTATGGACTTTATCCCATATTAAAAGGAAGTTATTTTAAGATATTCAGTGTAAAGTATTCTTGATCTATTTAATTTTTAATCACAATTTCTGCTTTATGAGGGAAAGTTATATGAGTTTGAGTTAAATAATGGAGACCCTTGAAGAAATGTTCTGCTGCTTCTCATTAGAGCAACACTGAAAACAAGGAATAGAAACTTCATTTTTATGTGTGTTAGGGGGTACTTGCTGATGGGTTAATGAAGAAAAATATAAAAAAGAGAAATTTGAGATGAGTTTCAGGTTTCTGACTATTGCATACAGCTGCCTTTTACTTTTGTCACACTTACTGGTGGGATGAGCAGTTGGTGGATGTCAAGTGCTGAAAAAAGAATCAAGAGTTCCAGTTCAAACACATTAAGTTCAGGAAGCATATGAGAATTACATAGGAGGAAGTCAGAAAGGCAGTTAGATATCAAATCTAGACTGGGTATCATAGTAGGAAACTGGGCTACATATATACATTCAAAATGCACTGGGCTACAGATAGTATTAAATATCATAAAAATATTAATTTTTATAAAATTTCCATATAAAATCTTTTCACATTTTAATGGCAAATTTCAGAATGCTCCATGGTTCTGCATTTTATATTATATACTTATAAATATGCATGTAATTGCTTGTTTAAACATATTAGTTCACCTCAAAGGCAAACAAAGAGAGAGAGAGAGAGAGAGCTCACATCTGTTGGTTCATACCCCCAAAATGCTAAAGTGAGGAGCTAAAAACTCATTCCAGATAAATCAAATGCATGGCTTTATTCCAATAATTTGAGTCATTATGTCTGCGTCCCACAGCCTATATCAATAGAATACTGATTGGGTGTCAGAGCTGGGAACTGAACCCAGGCACTCTGTTGTGGGACATAAGCATCTTAACTGGTGCCTCAACTGCTGATTAAATGTTCACTCTCATAATAGATTTCCAGTGCTGCTCTCTTCAAATTGTTCACAATTACCTTTGATGAGGAAGTTTTTATAACTGGTGATGAAATTTTTAAATCATAATTTTGTATCTATGGCAATAATTTCAATAGTTGGCATTATATTTAAATATTGTGAAACAGTTTTTCTTTTCTCTCTGAAAAATGTAGTGTTGAATTTTCATATAAAAATGTGACTGGATTCTAAATACAAGTGAGCATTCACCATAAAAAGAATTTCAAGATAATGGTAAAGCTCTAGCCTGCCAAAAGCAGACATGTTATCAGTAGTCACTAGGCTACTGACTGGCCATCTCTGAAAGAGCAGTAGGGCTCTCTGTAGCTGCTTCAGAAGTGGGAACCATTCAGTAGAACCCATCTTTCACTGTGTTCAGTGCACTGTTAATCACAAAGATTAATCACAACCTTAGGGTTGGTGGTATACGCATTCTGGGGCTCACTCAATCGCTATCTCTGTCCCAGTTGCCCAAAATAAAGTTGCTTACTGCAAGAAATGACCAAAAAGCTATGCCAACCCATACCGTGCACAAAGCACTTACAAGCTAAAGGAATTAGTGTCTCATGGCATGGTTAAAAGGTCTTCGAGAATTGAAATAACATCATTTATTGTCTCTGTGTTAAACAACGCAGGAATAAGACATTTTTAAAAACTTAGCAATAAATAAAGTAGATTCCCACTATTTGCAGTATCTTGGTCATTACAAACACTGAATTAGTGAATGTAGAATCATTGTTCTGAAAAGAAATACAGGGTTAGGTTTCTGAAAGTCTATATGCACACATTTAGTTGATTCATTAATAAAGAACTCATAGTCAATATGGCTATAACGCATGCCTGAACAAAGCTTATCTAACAGAGTAATTTTTTCCATGTGGCACATGTCAGACTTCTCGCATTTAGAAGCATTAGTCATCACTTTAGCATTATGTGCAAATTCAATTTCAAACAATTTGAATCACTGACAAAATGCACAGAAGCACACATTAGATAAACACAAAATGGACACTTAAAATTTGAGAACCAAACCATGAAGGCAGAATGTTGCCTTCTTCAACTTCTGCTGGGAACATATACATTGAATAAATCAAATATTTTGCTCTTTTGTTCATGTCCACAAAAGATCATGAAAGAGCCACAAACATTGACATGCTGCTTAAAAATAATTTTTTTTTTAAATTTTTTTGACAGGCAGAGTGGACAGTAGAGGGAGACAGAGAGAAAGGTCTTCCTTTTTGCCTTTGGTTCACCCTCCAATGGCCGCCGCGGTAGGCGCTCTGCGACCGGCGCACCGCGCTGTTCCGATGGCAGGAGCCAGGTGCTTATCCTGGTCTCCCATGGGGTGCAGGGCCCAAGCACCTGGGCCATCCTCCACTGCACTCCCTGGCCACAGCAGAGAGCTGGCCTGGAAGAGGGGCAACCGGGACAGGATCGGTGCCCTGACCGGGACTAGAACCCGGTGTGCCGGCGCTGCAAGGTGGAGGATTAGCCTGTTAAGCCACGGCGCCGGCCTTAAAAATAAATTTTATTGAGTAAGCAAATAAGCACATACTGACTGCATAAATAATGAGAATTGATACTCTTGGAAAATAAGATCATGAACCAACTAAAATTGCTTCTCATCCAAGATCACTTGAATATCCTCACCATAGTGCAATCACCAATCTGAGACCGTGATGACATAAATTCTGCTCAATCCCAGGCAGTTCTCCTACAAAATCACCCAGACAAAGCTTTATAATTTTTTTCCATTATTCCCTCCCCATCTCTCTTAATTATCTGCATGTGAACAACTCTTTGTTTTGTCCATCTTTCTTTCTTTTTTTTTTTTTTTTTGATGAGTCTGTAGGCAACTTAGTTTTCCCCATAACAATGTTCCAGGAATGTGTAGTTGGGTAGAATAAGGAACCCAGAAAATGCAACTGAGAAGTGGTATGGCCAATGAGTTAGGAGGCAAGTCAGGAAAAAGCAGTGTCAGGAAATTCAATAGATAGGACATACAACCTATAACAATTCTCACATAAATAGCAGTTTAGAATTCTCCTGCTAAGATGTTTTCATTCCCTAATTAATTATTGCTTTGTCCTATCTGAAAATATAAGCAAGATAATCAAGTTTTTTTTTTATTGCTTTTGCTAGCAGGAATCTGAGAGTCAGTTTCCCAAGTCAAATCTAGCAATAACTTTAATCTGTATGGTGGACAAATTGACCCTGTACTCTTTTCTTTAGTATTCATTTTCTATGCCTGGCTTTGTTTAGTGTATTATAAAATAGTCCTAGGACCAGCCACATACTTAGAAACTCACAAGAACTCATAGTACTCAGAGGAAATTTCCCTCCTTGCTAACATTTATAACAACAAAAGCATACACAGAAAACGCATGGGAGAGATGGGCTGGGGCAATCTCTGCAGAAACTTTCAAGTTTCTCCTTCATAGGGTTGGCTAAAACAATGGTAATGCAGAATGTTCTCTTTCTTCAGCGATGAAGTACAGCAACAGATATGAAATGTTTCTTCCCCATGATCTCAGAGTGCAGGGGCTAGTTATGCAGGTTCTTTCTTCCTACACAAGCAGTCACAATATTCAAAATGCATGCTTCCAAAAGGAAAGCAGATGTTCACCACAACTCACATTCTTTGTACAGTCCACCCAAGGTGGAAGAGTGAGGTTTGGTGACTCATGCATGACTGATATTGGTTAGTGATATAGAAAGAGTTCTAATAGTCAAGGTCATAGATGCCAGACAAGCACCAGCCCTGTAACCAGGTTCTAAACAACAGTGCTAGACATGAGATGTTAACCATGTTCTATACTTTTTATGTATATATCCATTATTGTAAACTATGAAAATGGTTTTTGAAAATATTTTTTAAATGCAGGGGTGGGTGTTTTGTGTAGCAGTTAAAATGCCACTTGAGGGGCCAGTGCTGTGGCATAGCAGGTAAAACCTGCAGTACCAGTATCCCATATGGGCACTGGTTCAAGTCCCAGCTGCTCCACTTCTGATCCACTATGGCCTGGTAAAGCAGCAGAAAATGGCCCAAGTGCTTGGGCCGCTGCACCCAAGTTGGAGACCCAGAAGAAGCTCCTGGCTCCTGATTTTGGATTGGTGCAGCTCTGGCTGTTGCAGTCATCTGGGCAGTGAACCAGCGGATGGAAACCTCTCTCTCTGCCTCTGCTTCTCTCTGTGTGTAACTCTGACCTTCAAATAATAAAATAAATCATCTTTTTTTAAATAAAAAGATGCCACTTTAGATGCGCACATCTCATTATGGAGTACCTGGGTCAGATTCCTGGCTGCACTCCTGATTCCAGCTTCCTGTAAATGCATTTCCTAAAAGGGAACAACTAAGAGTCTAAGCATATGAGTCTGCCTCCTATATGGGAGACCTGGTCTGAGTTGCCAGCTGGCAGATTCAGTCTAGCTCAGCCCTAGCTCTGGTGCGCATTTGGAGAGTGAACCAGCAAATAAGAGATCACTATCTGTCTGTCTCTGTCTCTCTGCCATTCAAATACATTTTAAAAAATTTAAAAATCACATGAGTTTCTTATTTTCTCTGTTGCCTAGCAATTGGCTATCGTTTGATCTCTAGCCTGCTCCTGCTGCATTTACCCATGGTTACATGGTTGCATATCAATGGGATCTTTTATGGGGACTGAACCTGCCTTAAACATTCATACTTTTGAATTTTATCCTGTGCAATACCTACTTCTTAGGATGCCTTGTAGTTAAACCAACACTGTATTCAATCTAAGCTTTTCTCTTAATTGTTATCCCCATGAACACAGAAATGAAATCCCCTTGGTTCTCCACCATATAGGCAGCACTCACAGTAAGGCATGACACGTAGTAGGCACTCAGTAAACACTCGATGAATGCTTCTGAATAAATTCAGAAATATGTGTCTTTGATAATACTATGCTGCTTAATAGAAAATATTTCCTGGTTTTGAATTACTGTTGTGTTGAAAGTTACTGATGACTCTTTTCTCATTTGTTCAACTGTTTGAGTCCTTATGAGTTGGTGATCAGCTTACTTTGTTGAATCACATACTTAGGGGAAAGGGAGTTTCAGTGGAAGAGTCATTTCTGTTCTTTAGGAATACAGAAAAACAAATTTTGCTTAATATTATTATAACTTAATTTTTGGAAAATTGGTTGAGTATTTTTAGTCATATGAGTTGTGATCAACAGATTTCCATTGGAGAAGTAAGCCTCAAGGGGCATGGAGGTAAGAAATGAAAAGGGAAATCCTGAATATATAATTATTATTTTAGTAAACGTCAAAGTGTAACATAGTTACACAACTCTTTATATAGCAGTGATAAATGTGCATGCTATGCTTAAATCCTAGGAAATAACAAATCTCTATTATGCAGGATTTAGGCCACTTTGTAGTTGAGGCATTCCCTTTTTCAGGGATGAGTCAGATGCCCCATATGATTTACATTGCTAGTATTTATTATACATTTGTACAAAAAATAATGTAGCACTAGTCACTGAGAGTGCCAATTCAGTCCCTAGAGTATCAAAAAAAAAAAAAAAACAGTTTAGCCAACAATGTGCCTTAGTTATAATACTACAATACCATTGTAAAAGTCCTCAACCATGAAAGCACAGAGCAGTGCTGTAGGGTCCCAACTTGGGTAATCTGGACTTTCATATATGTTTGGGATATAGAAATAGACTTTTTCCTTCTGTATATTTTTCCAAGGGAAGTGATGATGGAAGTATTCCTCCCACCTTAAATTGTAGAGAGTTTCCCAAGGCCGAGGCTCTCCAGGAGTTAGAACAGAGGACACTGAAACATGTATCTGAGTTATAACCAGTTTTGATTAACAGGAGTTTCTCAAAATAGGGAGAAGGGGATGGAGTACCTCCCTGATGAAAAAATGATATTCACACATTACAGATAACCCACATCTAAAGTACTAGTTCAGAGGTCATAGCAAGCTTTTTTGAACCAGAAGAGACTAGAAAGTTATAATAGAGTCTTTTTTTAATTTTTATTTTATTTGACAGATAGAGTTAGACAGTGAAAGAGAAACAGACAGAAAAGTCTTCCTTCCATTGGTTCACACCCCCCCCCCAAAATGGCTGCTACAACCGGCACTGCACCGATCTGAAGCCAGGAGCCAGGTGCTTACTCCTGGTCTCTTGTGTGGGTGCAGGGGCCCAAGCACTTGGGCCATCCTCCACTGCCCTCCCGGGCCACAGCAGAGAGCTGGACTGGAAGAGGAGCAACCAGGACTAGAACCCAGTGCCCATATGGGATGCAGGTGCCGCAGGTGGAGGATTAACCAAGTGAGCCAGGGTGCCGGCCCCTATAATAGTGTCTTTAAACTTTTTACTTCTTTTTCTAATTTGAATCCATTGGATCATGTTCTTAGTTCCCTTATTTTCTTCTTTCCTTTGGTTTAAGGATTGAGACAATTAAAAATACCTGTGGTGGAAAATTGAAATAGTGCTGAGCAATGGAGGCAATGTGCTTAATTACTTTGAGATAGGGGATAGGCAGTAAATGATTCTTGTGTCAATTTGAAGACATCAGCACTCATATTTCTCACAAGATATGGACTGTGACCTGATCTCACATTTATTCAATTAAGCCAAGGAGTAAAATTCAATTTTTTTTTTCTCTCCCCATCTGCCAAGTCAGCAACACTTTTGATTTATCATGACAGTTATTGTTGTCACTATCCCACATACAAGGGTTGAGTGAAAGAAGATGATTTAAAAAATCCACACACAAATTAGTGAGGGGCTAGTATTGCGGTGTAGCAGGTTAAACTGCTGCCTGCAACACTAGCATCCAAAATAGGCACCAGTTCTGGTCTTGGCTGTTCCACTTCTAATGTGCTTGAGGAAGCAGTTGAAGATGGCCCAAGTCCTTGGGCCACTGCACTCACCTTGAGATCTGGATGAATTTCCCGGCTCCTGGCTTCAGCCTGGCCCAGCCCCAGCCATTGAGGTCATTTGGGGAGTGAACCAGAGATGGAATCTCTCTCTCTCTCTCTCTCTCTCTCTCTCTCTCTCTCTCTCTCTCCCTCTCTCTGTGTGTAACTCTGTCAAATAAATAAAATTGAAAAATGATAAATTAGTAAGAATTTGGATAAGGATTAGATAGCAAAAGGGTCAAATACTACCCTAAGAATGTCTTTAGGAAGGTACTTGTTTCTGAGACTTTGGTTACATCATCCAGTAAAAAGAAAAAGAATAGATATTACTAAGTGCCTTTCACCCCAGACTACTCATGACTTACACTGATACATTCTCCATTATTCATTCTATCATTTAAGTTTAATTTTTATGTATATTTAATTTTTATGTATATTTCACAAGAAAATGCCAATTTGCTATAGCTTCATTTCTCTACATTCTAAGAATATGAGGACTAGAGATTTTGTCAAAAGTAGACACTGGTAACTGATCATTATCTACAGGGAACATGAACATTATTTCAGTACTAACTTGATCACTTTAAGTACCATGAGTTTTAGGATACAAAAATATTTCAATATGTTCCAGCTCAGTAGGATGGTAAGAGAATATCTGATTTTCCCTGCCCTCCCCTTAACTTTCCAAATGTGGGAACAGGCTAAGGAAGGCAAAGGAAGGCCAGTTGTCTTTATTAACATTGCTACCATACCAGAATTTGTTTATAGGAATGAAAATAATTTCAAAAATTAAATAATTAAATTAATATGTAGTTGATTTCATTGTCAGCTTGAGCATTAAGATGAGATGACTTTGGGGCTGGCATAATGGAATAGCAAGTAAAGCCACCTCTTGCAATACTGGCACCCTATACGGGCTCTCGTTCATGACCGAGCTTCTCTATTTCTGATCAAGCTCCCTGCTAATGCATCTAGGAATGCAGTAGATGATGGCCCAAGTACTTGAGACACTACCACCCATGTGGAAGACCCATATGAAACTCCTGATTCCTGACTTCAGCCTGGCCCACTTCTGGTTGTTGTGGTCATTTGAGGAGTGCAATAGTAGAAGGAAGATTTTTCTCTCTCTCCCTCTCTGTAAATCTGCTTTTCAAATAAATAAACAAATCTTTAAAAAAAGATGAGAAAAGTTTCTTTTTTGAGTCAATAAATACATTTTTTGTACAAATTGAAAGTTACCATTAATGGATACAGGCATCTTCAAATCTTTTCTGCTTGAGAAAGCTATAAATAAAGAACTAGCCACTAGCCACAAAGAAAAAAACATAAGCAGATCTTAAGATACCACGTCCTTGAGAAGCAGGCCACACAGCAGACTCATAGAATGACAGATGCTCTGAACAGCACTCTGGCATCAGAATCAGCCCTTAAGGCATTTGGATCTGGCTAAAAAGCCCATGAGAACATTTCAGGCATGGAAAGCCAAGTCACTGTGGCAAAAAATGATCTACATGAAAGATCTCTGTAAGTGAGATCCCAGTGGAAAGAAGGGACCATCAAAGAAGGAAGTACCTTTCTCTTAAGGGAGGAGAGAACTTCCACTTTGATTATAGCTCTTTCTAAATAATGTCAGAGTTTGCGGATTCGGAAGGCTTCCATAGCCTTGGCAGCTCATGACAAGAGACTCAGGTGATCACTGACATCATAAATTGAGTGTCAATTGTTCAATCAACAACAATAATCACTGTGCACTTGCTCCACATGTTGGATCTCTGTCCTTAATGAGTTGTACTATGAGAATTAATGGTAAAACTTGTCTTCAAACAGAACTTTATACTTTGCGTTTCTGTGTGGATACAAACTGTTGAAATCTTTACTTAGAGTTGATCTTCTGTATAAAAAGATAATTAAAAATGAATCTTAATGAAGAATGAGATGTGAGAGGGAGTAAGTAGGAGTGGGACAGGAATGGGAGGGTGGGTATGGGGGGAAGAACCACTATATTTCAAAAAATGCACCTATGGAATTTCTATTTATTAAATAAAAGCTTTCAAAAACAGATACTATGTCCGAAAACAGAGTCCATGCCTACACCTTCTCATGCTCCTTGTGTTTTTAGCCAAATTTGAAGATATAACATCTGATTTCTGTGGCACTTTCCAACTTGAATATATATATGTGTGTGTGTGTGTGTGTGTAAATCTTTATTCTGGATAACACAATTTTTGGCCTCAAAACTCTTTCTCTACTTTAAGTGAAATTCTGTCTTTATGAAAGTCGTCAATAAAATATTCTATCAACATGGAAATGTGCCCAACTTGTGAGTGTTTCATGTCAGTTTAAATAAGTGGAGAAGACCAAAGAAATCAGCACCCAAAGAGAGGATTAATGTCACAATGCCAATAGAGCAACAAAAATAGAAACGAGAGGCTAAGTTCCAGATATAAGTTGCAAATATTTGAGAACAGCTTTAAGGGGCCACTGGTGTTTAATTAAATTATGCCATGCAGAGAAATAAAATCACTGCCTACATAGAGGCCTGTCTGTATCACCAGCATTTGATGCTCACTTGCAGGGTTAGACATGGAAATACAACCTGTGCCCTCTGACACTTATTGCAAAAATTGTTTGCTTCTCACACACCTGGAAGCCCATTTTAACCAATTCCCAAGTAGGTTTCTACTCTTTCCGTTTTGAATACATGTCCTGATTCTGAGGCAGATGTAACTCTATGTAGCCAAATTTATTCTGTCTACTTAAAAGCTATGTCAGTGTTTGTGTTTTTTTTTTTTAATTTTGTTTCATTTTTATTTTCTTCATTTCCATTTATTCTGCATAGTCATTTGCATCCCACTTCCCCATTAGACAATCACAGGGAAGCTGGAGAGATCCCATCTGTGCATTTCAGGGGGCAAAATCAAACAGCCCAGGGACAGGTGGAGCAGGCAGCAGGAAGGTGACCCTGGGCACACAGCAGGTGGATTGAGCTGTGCAGGAAATCAGCAGGCAGCAGGCGGTATGAAGGGCAGAAAGGCCCAGGCTGCCTCCATCCAGGCAGCAAATCAAGCAGAGGTGAGCAGGTAAGAAGGGTGACAGGAGGGCAGAGCCAAGCATGTGACCAGTGGGAAGGGAGAAACAGAAGGCAATTAGCCAAGGGGAGAGGGCAGATAGAGGGCATTCGTGAACAATTATCAGGGGAAAGGGTAGCAGTAGGGTAATAATAGGAGGCAGTTCTGAGGGGTGAGAGGACATCAGGCAGGTGATAGGAAACAGCAGTGAGAAAACCAGGCAGGCTTTACATGGGGAAAAACATTAAGAAAAGAACCTCCCAACCCTGCAGCAACAGCAAGCAATCAGTGGGGCCGGAAGCAGCCAAGAAGGCTGCAAACACATGGAGACTTTGGGCTCTCCATGACTGTTACAAATCCCCACCTCTGCAAGTCCGAAGCCTGGGAATATTCACACTACATACATTTGTCATTTCCTTGAGGGACTTCAGATAATTGCTGTATGATCTGGGCGGGAATTCAGTACAGTGGTTAAGATGTTGCTTGGAATCAATCCTTATCAGAGTGCCAGAGTTAAAATTCCTACTCTGCTTTCAATTCCTGCTTCCTGCTGATACACACCCTATGTGGGAGCAGGTGATGGTTCAAATATTTGAATCTCTGCCACCAACATGGGAGACTTGGATTGACTTCTGGGCTTCTGGCTTCAGTCTTGTCCAGTATGAGTTTTTGTGCACATTTGAAGAGTCACCCAGTTGATGGAAGTTTGCTCTCTCTCTCTCTCTCTCTCTCTCTCTCTCTCTTTCTCTCTCTCTTCCTCTCGCAAATAAATTTAAAGAAATGAAGAAGAAAAAAGGAAGTTAAACGTGCTCTGTGGCAATTTCAATAGAGAAAAGTGGAGGACAATTTTCTTAGTCTGATCAGGTTGCTATAACCAAGGACCATAGATTAGGGCACTAACAAACAACAGAAACTTTTTTATCACCATACTAGAAACTGAAGGTCCAAGATCAGTCTGCTAACAGGGAAGGGTTCTAGTTATGACTGTTTTCTGGAATGAAGGCATAGAGAGGCATAGAAAGAGCAATCTCTAGGTTTGGTGCCCTTATTGAGCCTTTATATCAGTCATGATACTTGTACATCTAATTCAAAGAATGCCTTGACACAGATTGGCATGAGATATTGAAACATTTATTTTGAGCCATGAGAGGTAGAACAGACTCTAGTGTGCTACTCCTACAGATAGATAAATAGTTCTCTCACTTTGTTTTATTCCCCAGTGACTTTTTCTTTAATAAATATAAATTTCAAAATTACAACTTTTGTTTTTTTTTAACTTTTATTTAATAAATATAAATTTCCAAAGTACAACTTTTGGATTATAGCAGCTTTTTCCCTCCATAACCTCCCTCCCACCCACAACCATCCCATCTCCTTTTCCCTCTCCCATCCCATTCACATCAAGATTCATTTTCAATTATCTTTATATACAGAAGATCAATTTAGTATATACTAAGTAAACATTTCAACAGTTTGCAGCCACACAGAACACAAAGTATAAACTACTGTTTGAGTACTAGTTATACTGTTAATTCACATAGTACAACACATTAAGGACAGAGATCCTACATGGGGAGTAAGTGCACAGTGACTTCTGTTGTTGATTTAAAAATTGACACTCTTACTCATGGCATCAGTAATCACCCGAGGCTCTTGTCATGTGTTGCCAAGACTATGGAAGCCACTTGAGTTCACCAACTCTGATCTTATTTAGACAAGGTCATAGTCAAAGTGGAAGTTCTCTCCTCCCTTCAGAGAAATGTAACTCCTTCTTTGATGGCCCGTTCTTTCCACTGGGATCTCACTCACAGAGATCTTTCATTTAGGTCATTTTTTTTTTTTGGCAGAGTGTCTTGACTTTCCATGCCTGAAATACTCTCATGGGCTTTTCAGCCAGATTCGAATGCCTTAAGGGGCTGATTCTGAGGCCAGATGCTGTTTAGGACATCTGCCATTCTATGAGTCCGCTGTGTATCCCGCTTCCCATGTTGGATCGTTCTCTCCCTTTTTAATTCTATCAGTTAGTATTAGTCTTGTTTATGCGATCCCTTTGACTCTTAATCCTATCATTATGATCAATTATGAACTGAAACTGATCACTTTGACCAGTGAGATGGGCAACCAGGACTTGAACTGGTGCCAATATAGGATGCTAGTGCTGCAGGCTGCAGCTTAACCCGCTACACCAAAGCACAGGTCTCAATTGTTTTAGTTGTGGGAAGCTAATTATTGAGAGGTTATTGGTTAAATATTTTTCAAAAGGACATCATTTTAACTATCATCAAAAATTTGATAGGTAGATTTCTACATAGCACTATGAAAAGATATCCAAGATTTATGACCAAGTGCTAAAAACAAATTGGAGAAATCTAGATAACTTATGGCCCACTGTTTTCTTTTAATCTCCTTCTCTCATGCTCCCTCTCAAATTTTTTTTAGAAAATTAAAAAATACAGTCTTCTATCCAAATCTCCAAATAAAAATTAACTAGTAATGGAGCCAAATACAAGCTAAAACTATACAATATTTAAATGAACACATAGGAAAAATCTTTGAGACTTTAATTTAGACAACAAATACTTATATACAATAGCAAGAGTACTACTACTAACAAATTCAATATCAATGATAAGATGTTCTCTTCTTTGAAGAGCAATATTAAAATAATAAAAAGATAAGATTATAGGAAATATTTGCAAATAACATATCTGATAAAGAATTCTATAGAGTATTTATTCTATAGAGTATTATTCTATAGAGTATCTATTTTATAGAGTATTCTATAGAGTATTTAACAAACTTTAAGAATTCATTAATCAGGCCGGCGCCATGGCTTAACAGGCTAATCCCCCGCCTTGCGGCTCCTGGCTTCGGATCAGCGAGATGCGCCGTCCGCAGCGGCCATTGGAGGGTGAACCAACAGCAAAAAGGAAGACCTTCCTCTCTCTCTCTCTCTCTCACTATCCACTCTGCCTGTCAAAAAAAAAAAAAAAAAAGAATTCATTAATCAGACACAAAAAAATCCACTGAAAAATTCAGCAATAAATTCTTACAGACACTCATCAAAGAAAAGCACAGATGGCAAGTAAGCACACAATTATTTTTTCATTCAACAAAATTATTTATTAGGGAAATGTAGATTGAAATAATAATTAAATACTCCCTAACACATTGCAAGGTCTTAAAATTGGAAGACTGACCAGGTCTGCTGCAAGGATTTGAATCAATTGGAATCTTCATACATTTTTGCTCAGTATGTCAAATGTCACAATCACTGTAAAATAGTTCTCCAAGTTCTCAAAAGCTTAAAAATATACCTACCATACAAGTAAGTCATTTATTGAGTAGTTATTAAAAACAAATGAATGTGTATGTTTATAGAATTATATTTATGTGAATGATCATAGTGGCTTTAGTTGTAATAGCCCTAACTACATCAACACAAATATTCATTATGATGAAATTGTTAGATATTGAAGTGCTACTCAAAAATGAAAAGAACAAGTTTTGTAAAAGTGTATTTATTTATTTGAAAGGCAGAGTGACAGAGAGAGAGAGAATTATCTGGGCCTTGGCAGGGCCAATCCAGGAGCCAGGAAGAGCATCTGGGTCTCCCACATCATCTGCTGCCTCACCAAGGTCTGCATTCACAGGACTGGATTGGAAGCGAAGAAGCTAAGACTCAAACCAGACACTCAAATATGTGATGCAAACTCCCAAGTGGCAACTTACTCTCCTGTGCCACAGTGCCTGCCCTAGGAATGAAATCTTCATACATGTAAAGACATTGGTGAATCTCACATTGGTAATGCTCAGCGAAAGAGTTCAAAATAAAAAAAAATGCATGTACTGCATAATTCCACCTATGAAATATGTTAGGAAATATAAACTAATCTGCAATGACAGAAAACAGATCAATTGCTCTCTCCTAAGTATGTGATTTTAGTGAGAGGTGGAGGTAGGAATTACAAAGGATCACAAGGAAACACATGCAGATTATATTAGCTTTTCATTATTTTAAAGTAACTGAGAGATGTCATTTATGAAGAAATAAGGTTTATTTCAGGTCACAATTTGGAGGTTCACAGTACAAGTTTGGGTGGCCCCATTTGTCTGGCATCTGATGAGAGTGGCAATTGGCAAAGGGTGAAGATGAGCAGAGGAATGGTCTCATTGCAAGTTAGAAAGCAGAAAGAGATAGCACCATGCAGCCATTAAAAAAATTACTTACAAGGAAGAAGAGAAATAAATGTTTCATTTGCATGATCATCATGGATAAATCTATTCTGTGAAGATAAGGAAGTTATAAAGGTCAAAGGAAAACATTATCTATCTTAGAAGAAAAAGAAGGGGCAGAGGGTATGGGGCAGAGGATATTTTGTTGGTTGTTTCCTAGAGTACAAATTTCTGAAGTGTTTCTGATATTTCTTTTTCCTCACTGTGATTGGAAAAGGTCCAGTTACCTAGAAAACCTTAAGGTTCAGTGAAATTCTGTAAATAACAATGAAACTGTGCATTGTAGTAATCCAGAGTGCCAAAAACAACTGCCCTATACCTGGGGAAACATGATTCTTCAAAATTGGCTAGAGATGGGACATAAAGCAAGGTACATTTCCAATCTATCAAAATACTTGGATGTAAAAGGTATTACTATAATGAATATAAGTAATGATTACCTCTAGTTTATATTAATCTAAATATGCTTTATGAAGAGAAGGGACACCTGTCATCAGGTATTGGTCATTTGTCCTTGAGATTTTAATAATTTAAGACTGCTCTTCATTACCAATTTGAATTTTAGTTTCTCTATTTGCAAGTCATGGAGATATTTTCATGCAGTCAGGGTGTTGTAAGATAATAAAGTGCTTGATAACTATTCAATGTGATCTTTGGCAAAAGCACAAAGCACTATTATTGTTATTAAATATTATTAGCTAGTGTATGATGCTAGACTGATAATTACTTCAAGAAACACTTCATAAAATGCTAACTGTAAAGTGTACATAAATTTATATATCCATTAATATCAAACCTGCTGTGAACAAATATTTTGGAAGATTGCCAACATCATTTCTTTCACAGTGTTGGTAAATTTCAATTTATATTCAAACCCATTCTCTCAGTTCTTCTCATTCAACTCTCTTCAATACCAATTTAAGTTCTTTGAGTTGAATAAAACTAATTCATTTTCCTCTTTCATTATAAGGATAACGACTTATGATACAGTATTATGAGAAAACTCCTGCCCCCTCCCCAACCTTCTAGTTTGGTTAGCAAAGGGAATTATATTAACTTTATGTTGTAATGCTTAGTAAGAAAGAGTTACAGAGGTTAGGGAAGCTGGGAGTTAGAATTTGAGATATTAAAAAAGTTAAACATTTCTATGTTAACAGAATTTGTCACACATTATTGAATTTACCAAAAATACTGTTCATCAGTAACCAATTTTTTTTAAAGATTTGTTTATTTATTTGCAAGTCAGTTACACAGAGAGAGAATGAGAGGCAGAAAAAGAGAGAGGTCTTCTGCCCATTGGTTCACTCCCCAATTGGCTGCAAGACTCGGAGCTGTGTTGATCCAAAGCCAGGAACCAGGAGCTTCTTCCAGTTCTCCCATGCAGGTGCAGGGGCCCAAGGACTTGGGCCATCCTCTACTGCTCTCCAAGGCCATAGCAGAGAGCTGGATCGGAAGTGGAGCAACTGGGACTCAAACCAGCACCTACATGGGATGCCGGCACTGCAGGCGGTGGCTTTAGTCACTATGCGACAGTGCCGAACCCAGTAACCAATTTTTTAAAAAGATTTATTTATTCATTTGAAAGTCAGAGTTACAGCCAGAAGAGAAACAGAGAAATTTTCCATCGACTGGTTCACTTCCCAAATGACCACAATGGTCCGAGATAGACTGTGCCAAAGCCAGGAGCCAGGAGCTTCTTCTGGATCTCCCACATAGTTGCAGGTGCCCAAGGATTTGGACTGTCTTCAGTTGCTCTCCCAGGCACACTGGCGGGGAGCTGGATCAGAAGTGGAACAGCCAGGACTTGAACTGGTGCCTATATGGGATACCAGTGCTGCAGGGAGTGGCTTAACCTGCTGTGACACAGTGCCAGCCCAAGTAATCAATTTGATTATCATTTAAAAATATTTATTACCAAGTCTGCAACCAGGAAGCATGGTCCTGGTACACATACACACACTCTATGTTATGATGCACATATCCCTATGATTAAGAGGTCACATGAACTGTCTCATTTATCAACCATTAAAAGGGAGACCTGAACAGTTACTGAACAGGGTAGGTCATTATATTTCAAAAGTAATCATTCCTACCTCCAACATCTTTTTGTTTTGAAGAATTCCAATTCTGCAGCAAAGTTAAAAGATCTATATACTGAACACTTAAAAAACTTGTCACCTAACCCTACTAATTGCCAGCATTTTGCCACATTTGGATGTGTTCTTATTCTCTCTCTTCCCCCATGTTCATTAAACAACTTGAGAATAAGTTGTACCTATCTAAGGCTTCTTACATGTTCTGAACAAGAGGAGTTACTTTTAGCCATTGATACCACATTTGATCATCTTATGAAAATCTAGGTTTGCCTCTAATAGCATCACAGTGGACAAGTGGCACCACTTCTAATCCTGCTCTATGATAATGACTTGGGAAACAACATCAGAGGATGGCCCAAGTGTTTGGGCCTCTGCCATCCACATTGAAGACCTGGGTAAGGCTCCTGGCTCCTGGATTTGGCCTGGCCCAGACCCAGCCATTGTGCCCATCTTGGGAGTGAATTAATAGATGAAAAGTCTGTCTCTCCCTCTCTGTGTCTTTATAACTCTTTCAAATAAATAAAGTAAATATATAAAAAAAATGATGGTACAAATATCTGAGCTCTGCTACCCACATGGGAGATCCAAGCAGTTTCTAGCTCCTAGCATTGGTGTGACCAAGTCCCAGGGGGGGAATCAGCAAATCGAAGGGCCTCTGTCGTCTCTATTTCTCTCTCTCCCTCCCTCTCTCTCTCTCTCTCTCTCTCTATATATATATATATGTATATATGGTGTGTGTGTGTGTCTTCCTCTCTGTCACTCTGCTTTCCAGATAAATACATAAAACTTTAAAATTATTTGATAGGAAAAAATCCTATGCAAATTGAATACAATATTTGTCAGTTGTAGTAAAAATTATGTTCTAAGTCAGCTAATTAAGAAGTTGAACTCCAGGTAGGCATTGTGGCATAGAAGGTAAAGCCTCTGCCTGAGTGCCAGCATCCCATATGGGTACCAGTTCAATTACTGGCTGCTCCTCTTTCAATCCAGCTCCCTGCCAATATATATGACAAAGCGCAGAAGATGGTCCAAGTCCTTGGGCCCCTGTACCCAGGTGGGAAACCCAGAAGAAGCACCTGTTTCCTGGCTTCGTCTCAGCCCAGCCCTAGCCATTGCAACCATTTGGGGAGTCAACAAATGATGACAAATCTCTCTCTTTCTTTTTCTCTCTCTCTTTCACTCCTTCCTTATCTCTCTGTATTTCTGCTGTTCAAATAAATAAGTAAATATTAAAAAAAGAAAATAATAATATTAAAAAGTTGAACTCCCTGGACACCCAAAATCCACCATTGCATCTAAGTCACCAAGTTATTTGTAATGAATGTTTTAAACAATAACTTGAGAATGTTACAAAATTCAGGTAATCTGATCACTAGGCAACATGAGAGTCTTTGTCTTTAAACTACACATTTTCAAGGAAAGTATTCTTGAAAGTCTATTTTCATTTTCCATCTGAATCTAACTTTGCTCATAAAAATAACTATTTCTTCTTAATCATTGTCTTGTCTTCTTAATACATAATCTTGTCTATGAGTCACTCTTCTCACTGGAAGTAATCAAATGTGGACATGCTGTCTGTTACTGGAAAAAATAAAACAATATCAGAAAACTTAAAAATTGTGATGAACTTTTATCATGCTGAAGATATCAGCAGAAAATAATGAGTAAAAAAAAATGCAAGTCATGGGGCTGGCACTGTGGCACTGAGGGTAGTGCTGCTACCTGCAGTGTTGGCGTCTCATATGGGCACCGGTTCAAGTCCTGGTTGCTCCATTTCTGATCCAGCTCTCTGCTATGCCCTGGGAAAGCAGTGGAAGATGGCCCAGATCCTTGGGCTCTGCACCCAGCTGGGAGGCCTGGAGGAAGCTCCTGGATCCTAGTTTCAGATCGGCACAGCTCCAGCCATTGCAGCCATCTGGGTAATGGATCAGTGGATAGAAGACCTCTCTCTCTCTCTCTCTGCCTCTGCTTCTCTGTAATTCTGCCTTTCAAATAAATAGATAAATCTTTTAACAAATACAAGTCTTATTTTTAAATAATCTGAATTTGAATCTCTACACAATCTTTTTCAAGTCATTTTTGACTCATCTAGCTGGCAATGGAGTTTCTAGAAAGTATAAATGCATTATAGTAGCAGAAAGACCATATGCTAGTGACTGAACTTCTCCTTCCTGACCTCACAGCTAACATCGTTTCTAGTTCAGAGCTTTACCTTAGCTCTACTACCCAGACTGCTTGGTCCATAGATTCTGGTGAGAAGCCCAGCCTTCCTAAGAAACAGGGAAGAAAATACATTATAAAAGTCATTTGCAGAAAATATTTAAGGCAAAATAGTTGGTAGCCTGTTCCCGTCTAAGAACCCATCTATCAGATACTACTTTGCATTGAGTTACTCAGGAAGACTTCAAGGAAGAGGTACACAGTGAGCTTAGTTTTGACATGAGAATAACAGAAGGTTAGGTAATGAGAATAGACGACCCTTGGTAGATGGAGCAAAATAATTGAAAATATGGAGGCACAGGGTCAATGCGATTCTATAATGTGCTTAGTTCGATGCATAAATTTGTTTGATGTTATGCTATTCAAAGGACTTTTATTTCTATAATCTGATTTAATCATTTAATTTTTAGAATCAATTTTGGATATAAGCTGGCCATTTTTCCAATCCCAAATCATATGAAGAAAACCACATATGAAGAAAATTAACCTGTTTATTTTTCTTTGAGTTTTAAAGGACAGAGTTGGATCTAGTACATACATATGCTGATGTATTATATATATTTTAATTTTACAAAGAAAGTGGTGGTTCAACAAGAGGCTAAGGAAGGAAGGGGAGTGAGAGTTAGGAAAGTTCTTTGATGGGTACTAAGTTATAGCTAGATAAGAGTTCAAAGTTCTAGGGTACTCTTGTACAGTCCAGTGACTACAATGTTAAGGTACTATATTTCTCAATAAAAAACTATAGGATAGAAATTTTGACCATAAAGGACTGTTAACTGGTTGAAAGAATACATATATTGATGTTAATGGGACATTACAGTGTACACATGCAATGAAACAACACAGAGTACCCCATAGATATGTATAATTTAAAATAAATATTTGAAAAAAAAACAGGAAGTGAGTTTCTGAGAATTAGCACACAAGTTGTAGTCAGGACTCAAATTAAGGATCTCAGGTTTGATATTCCATAATTCTCACTGTACTCTACTGAGGAGAAAAAACAAATGGAGGTGAAGGAGTCCAAAGCCATTCATGCACAAACGAGTTGGGGAATGCAGCCATTTGTGATTTTTCCAACAGAATCACTGCTTACTATAAGAAGCAGGTGCAATCTCAGAGAAGAGGTACCAGGCAAGCTTCCAGGGACACCAAGTAGAATTTCCAAGACATCTGGGATAAAAATCATGCATTTGATTCTGTCATTCTATCTCTGTGCCTTCTATCAAGTTCTAATTTGCTAGTGGAGCTGTTCCTACCTGTAGTCACCTTCACCATCTCTTGGGGTCTTATTTCATGAATTCTGCTAAGAACCTTATTTATCTCTCCCAGATCTGAACCCCTATGGCGCTTGCCTATGAAACACACATTGCCATGGCAGTTCTGTGTCTATTGAAGAGACCCATGTGCTGCTGCTGATCCTTGTGCCAAGGCGGAATAGAAGGCTGTCGTTTGGTTGTGCTGAGAGCAGGCTGCTTCTCAGGAAGTCATGCTGCTTTGTTTCTGGTCCCTTAACAGAAATTTGGGATCACTTCACTCTCCAAATTCTCTACCTCCTGATATCCAGTGATAGTTATTTACATTTTAAATGATTTTCAAGGAGGACAGATGAATTTTGGAAATGGTTGTTCCATATTTTAGTACACTTTTCAAAAGTGATGGAAGGTACATTGGTTTACTGCATCTGGATATCTGAATTCTTGGCTCACCGAGTCTACCTTTTTCTCAGAACCATAACACAATTGAACTTTCATCCAACACTAGTTTTGACTGCAAGCTGAGAAAGCACAGGTGTTTGGAGGCTTAATGCTCACATTTTTAACATGCAGAGAATGAACAATGTCTCATGTGCCCTGGCACTCATCACTATGCCCCTCCCAGCATTGAAGGAACCCATCAGCACAATCACATTGCATTTGGCTCCTTTCTCTTCATCCTTCTCGTTTAGGCCAGTCACCCGCCAAGTATCTCATCATTTGGCTTTGCTCTTTGAAACTGGCAAACACTTAAAGATAAGATATTCATGCTTTGTTTCCTAATCACTGTAAAGGGGAATGCTGTTGTCCTGGTGCCACTTGGAGCTTCAGCTCTGGCATGTATGCCCTGGAAATCTGTATTGCAAATGGAGCTTCTTGATTTGGTAGTCAAGTTATTTTAGAAATGATAAGAATCAGGTATGATTCCTAAAGTAGCTTTACAAGCCCTTTTTTTAAGTTTTCAGTTTGAGGGTCAAAATAAGGAATACAAGTACAGTTAGCAAATGTGCAAACATTCATGATAACACACTAGCTGTGTGACTTAAGACAAGTTTTTGTGTTTTATCTAAAAGATTTGTTTCAAAGGCAGGGTGACAGAGAGAGGAAGGGAGGGGGAAACTAGAGTAAGACAGGGGAAAAAGGGAGAAATGCGGAGGGAGAGAGAGAAATATTCTATCCACTGCTCACTCCCCAAATGACTGCAACAGTGGCTGAAGCCAGGAGCCAGGAACTCCATCTGGGTTTCCAGTCGGGGTGGCAGGAACTCAAGTAGTTGATGCATCATTTGCTACTTCCCAGGTGCATTAGCAGGAAGTTGGATGGATAGCTGAGCAGCCAGGACTTAAACCAGCATTCAGCAAGGCTTTCAGCTTCCCAAGCAGTAGCTTAAAACCCTGTGTCATACCACCCTAGAACTCGATGAAAGTGTGCTTTTTCTCCCCTCCATACATTTTAAGTACTTTAAATGTATTTTTTAAAAATTAATCCTTCCACAAAAATGTGGGCTTTATATCATTATTTATCATAGTGTAGATACTATAAAATAGACTTAGAGATTTGAGTAACATAAAATAACCACAAATATCTACTGATTTTTAGCTGTGATTTGAACCTAAGTCTAGGTGGCTTCAAAGTCAAAGCTCCCAGCCACTACTCTGTTATTCGCACCAATATGGAATCATTTTTGCTTTTCCAAAAGGCATCTCTCCCTATCTTCTCTATGTATGAGTTTCCTGGTAAATATTTATTGTTCATACTTCCTTGTGAAGGCACAAAATAAAGAAATCTCTCCTTCATCCAAAAGCATTCACTTACTCAATCATTCTTTATTGAAAAGCTTCCAGAGTGAGGAACTGTGTTCAGGATAGGATGGGGCATAAATTACTATTTCTGTCTTCAACAAGATTGCTGTTTCCTAGACAACACATATGTATTTTAATGGGGGGGGGGAGCTTCCCATTGTGCTAGGAGACATACCTAACAGACAGGAAACAGACTGAAGCAATGAACATCTTAGAGAATGATTAAAATGATAGTATAAGAAGGAAATTATGTTCTAAGTCAACATGGCTCAGAGTTGAGAGAGGGTGAATGAGAGACACAGAAAGTGAGGGGGGGGGGAATAAAATGATCCTAATTGCTACAGCATTCAGTGATCCATTTGCCTTCTGATGCATTGACTGCAGCATTCATTTCACTTAGTCACTTTGTTTTGTAATAGATCCTTTTGTGTGTATGTGTTCTCTTTCCCATCATAAATATATAGTTCTTAAAAGAAAGAAAGTTGAGGTCTTAGATACTATTCTTCCTTAGTTTCCTAACATAATGAAGGAATCCCTGACTGCAAATGATGATGATGATGATGATGATGGTGGTGGTGGTGGTGGTGGTGGTGGTGGTATGAAGTAGAAGGGGTGGAAGCAAAAGGAAAGGGGGGGTGTGATACAGGCATACATTGAGAATAACATTTTAGGACAGATATTAAACTATGAAAAAATGTTTTCTTCTATTTTTATGTCCAGTATGAAACTTAAATGGCTAAAAGAGTTACTGAAAAAAATCACCCTCCTGCCTGCTCTCCCTTCTCAGATACAGTTCTGAATACAGTGATTACCATATTGCTTGTGAATATTCAGCACAAAAAGAATGATCAGTCTCCAAATCTTTAACAAACCACTAGGAACCAAGTTCAGTAAACCAAAGGGAAAATGAATCTATCTGTTATGGCATTACTTCCTAGCATCTCTAGTCCATGCTTCTTCTCTTAAACAATACAAAGTAGCAAAAAAATCAGTAAATTCCTATAATGATTATTAATGGTTAATATAAAGCATATAATATGAGTAGCTGTATTTAAAGAATGATTTTTTGTGATCAGATTTTTGGATGGTACCCATGAGAATCAATTAAAGAAGTAACTAATAATGAGACTTGGATATTAATGAAAGTTATGCTGATTTCTTCTCAGGATATTACTGCTATTATAAATTATAGAAATTTGGTGCCCTATTTGAGCCTTGACCACATATAATCAACATAATGTTTTAGAAGCAGAAATGTGAATAAAATTAATGTTTTAATTTTCTACAGGAGTGACTACACTAGGACATATCAACCCAGTGACATATTCTACTCTAGTTACATTGGATTTGACTCTTCTCTAACCACTGTATTCGGATAATAACAGTAGTAAACCACACAGTTTTGTTCATTTACTTTGTGAAGGCACTGTATCAAGAGATATACTCATCTATATCTCCAATCTTTCTAGAATGCCTTTCATTTATTTTATTTCAGTCCAGATGCTATCTATCCTTAATGACCCAGACCAGTGCTATAGTTTTCATTTCAACTTCCCTTTATCCAGCTGACTTCCCACTTCCTTGATTATTTTTTTTTTTTTTTTTGACAGGCAGAGTTACTGTGAGAGAGAGAGAGACAGAGAGAAAGGTCTTCCTTTGCCATTGGTTCACTCCCCAAGTGGCCGCTACGGCCAGTGCATTGCAGCTGACGCGCTGTGACAATCTGAAGCCAGGAGCCAGGTGCCTCCTCCTGGTCTCCCATGCGAGTGTGGGGCCCAAGGACCTGGGCCATCCTCCACTGCACTCCTGGGCCACAGCAGAGAGCTGGACTGGAAGAGGAGCAACTGGGACAGAATCCGGCGCCCCAACCAGGACTAGAACCCGGGGTGCCGGCGCCGCAGGTGGAAGATTAGCCCAGTTTTTTGAGTCATATCTCCTCATCCCAATTAAATTATAAGCTCATAAAGTGTAAAGAAAATAAACGGTAAACAGTATGAGATGCAAAATTTTATAGGATTATCTTCATTATCAGAGGCAATGCCTATACACTCCATAAACATGTTTATATATATATATTATATATTATATATATATATATATTAGCTTGATGACCAAACTATATGGACACCACATGGGATGACATTTCATCCTTATCATAATTAATGTTAATTAATTATAATTATTTCATATAAGGGTAAGAAAACACATCTTGTGGGCTAAATCTAGCAATGAACCCAAGTTTACCTATTTTCTATGTTTTCTTTGTTTTTCCTATGGTATGGTAGAATTGAGTAGTTGGGACAGACGACATAGGACTTGTAAAGATTAAAATATTTACTATCTGGCCCTTAATAGAAAAAGTTTATTGAACCCTGCTCTCACACCTATTTGTTAAAATGAATCTAACTAAAGAGCCAGTTTGTGGTCTTACAAACCTAGTTCAAGAAGGTAGATAATACAATTTTTTGTCCAGACTCCGGGTTAACTTTCCTGAGCAAATCAACTCCTGATAAGTTAACCATGACTCATCACTCACATAACAAATTAGATTGGTACTTGAATCTACTGGAAGAAAATAATGATCAACTAGGAAGAAAAAAACTGATGTGATATTTCCGTTGTGTCCAAACAAAATCAAAATAATCTGAAACATAAAACTCTAAAGATAGCACATTTATCTAAAATATCCAAAGGAAAACAATTATAGGTAATAGCTAGCCCAGAGTTACACAAGGAAATTGGAAACAAATGATTTTTTTTTTTTTTTGACAGGTAGAGTTATAGACAGTGAGAGAAAGAGAGACAAAGAGAAAGGTCTTCCTTCCATTGGTTCACTCCCCAAATAGCCACTATGGCCGGTGCTGCACTGATCCGAAGCCAGGAGCCAGGTGCTTCCTCCTGGTCTTCCATTCGGGTGCAGGGGCCTAAACACTTGGACCATCCTCCACTGCCCTCTCGGGGCACTTCGAGAGCTGGACTAGAAGAGGAGCAACCGGGACTAGAACTCAGCACCCATAAGGGATGCTGGAGCAGCAGGTGAAGGATTAACCAAGTGAGTCATGGTGCCAACCCCACAAATGACTCTCAATTATGAAAACTTTTGAATATTTAATGGTTTTGGCTCCAAAGAATTACCCTTAAATAAAAAAATTCATGTCAAAAAAAAAAAACACCTCATTTTTAAATACATGGATTTCTAAAAAAGAAACTGTGTTAAAGTATAGAATACTACTTAGCAATGAAAAGAAGGAAAGTATATGCAACCACTTGAATGAGCCTCAAGAAAATTATGCTCTGTGAAAAAAATAGGACAACCTTAGAATAATACAAATATATGACTCTATCTGTATATCATTAATAAATGTTATGATTGATCGGGATTTGACTCCCCAAACTCAGCAGATATTTAAATCCAAAGTCTTTTGTTAAAAGATAATCAATTAAATGTAATAATTTATGGATTATAGTGGAGGTTTGATCCAATTATAGTGTCTGGCAGGTAGGACACTTTGGAACATGATTGAATTGGATTAGGTTGTTTCTGTGGATCCCCATGATTGAATCAAGGTAACTTTATAAAGAGAGACACATGAATGTAAACCCAAACATGCTCACTGTCTCTCTGCTTCCCCACTTACTAAGGGATTGTTTCTCTGCTCCATCAGCTTTCAGGTTAATGGATCTGCCTGATCGTGGATTGTTAACCTCCAAACTATCAGCTAAAATAAATTTTCTTCTTCCTAAGAAGCTCTATTCAGGCATTGTAGTTGCAATATCAAAAAGCTGACTGATACTATAGAATAGCAATTAATGATATGGAGAACAAATTAGGGGCTGCCAAAGATTAGGCAGCCAGTCACGGCTGTATGCAAGCACACACACAAATACACACACACATGAATATACGTATTACTGGAAAAATATTAATAAGCCCTGTGAACTATACAAATGCTAATATGCTGACTTTGACATTCTGCTATTGTTATAGAAAATGATAACATGGGGAGAAGATGAGTGATGGGTCAACAGGGCTTCCCTGCACATTTCTTTGCAAAAAATTATGAATCTATAACTATTAAGGAAAAGAAAAGTTCAGTCAAATAAAGACGGCTTTTAAGTAGTCTATTTATATATAATATTATTCTCTAGATGGAAAAGATGTGTGCCCATATGGAAAAATGAAAATTTTAACATTATAAGAAGATCTAAAAACAAGGCAGTCTTCAGTTCCTGTTGGAATGCTCCACTTCTGATCCAGCTCCCTGCTACTGTACCTGAGATAGCCGTGGAAAGTGGCCTAAATGCTTGGGCTCCTGTAACTCATGTGGGAGACTTGAAATAAACTCTTAGTTTCTGGCTCCTCACTTGTGCCTGGTCCAGCCCTGGCTGCTGTGGCCATTTGAGGAATGAACCATTAGATGAAAATTTTTCTCTCGTCTCTCCCTCTCTTTCTGTAACTCTGCCTTTTAAATAAATAAATGAATCTTTAAAATAAATAAATAAAAACAAATGATGCAGTCATATAATTAAGCTGCTGACCTCTCTCTACCTTCTACCTGGTACTATGGGTTCTTTATCTTGGCAGTAGGACTTCTTGACTTGACTTGGACTCTATTAATACCCATCTTAAAAGTGGACTATGCACTGTTTTCATAATATTTTTAGAGTTATATGATTTCTAAAGTTTAGAATGTTCATGCACAGATGTTATTTATCAAATGCCCCAACAATTGATGATGTGGCAAAAAGAACCTGATGTTTACAGAGTTGGCACCTTTGTCCTCATAAATTTGATTTAGCATCAGTTGATTTGTGCCCAATCATTCATTTTATTCCAATTAATATGTTAAGACAGATTTTTCTCTTAGTTAACTGTCTTATTTCATAATTTTTAACATTATGATTATTTCAGCTTAACATTGTATAATTTCTATAATTTACTCTTGAGTTTACTATTTCTTATTGACATGGTGATTTATTTAATTTAAAAATATATGACAAATTTTTAAACATAATTTTTCTTTGGTTATGTCCGAATATATTTTCTTACGGATAGAAAACAAGGCTTGTATAAAGTCAGTTCTTGCTAATCATTGTGGAATGTAGAGATTTTTGATAAAAGTTCTTACATGGTTAAAAAATATACATCCCCAATGTTAAAGTATATTAAATTAAAATTACATGTCATATTTTCAAATCATCATTTATTAGTCATCTTACTGTGCTACTACTTTCCAGTCAAATTATCCCATCATAACTATGAATTTGTTCTTTTTATTCTGGATTTTAGTGTTTCTGTTTTCTAGATTTGAGGTCATATAATTGATGCATTTTAGATTATGGATGTTACATTCACTTTGTGATAGTTTCTTACTAAGAAATGACCCTTTTGTTTCCTTTTAGTGACATTATTTGAAATTAAATTTTATCTGATCTTGACATTTTATACAAGCATAATTGTATAATTCCCAAACATATAGTGTTTTGTTTTATATGTTTGTCTTGTAAAAAATAATGATTTTTTTGTTTTATTTTCTAATCTTTTTAATTTTTAAAGATTTATTTAGTTATTTGAAAGTCAGAATTAAATAGACTGAGAGATCTTCCACCCACTAGTTCATTCCCCAGATGGCTACAAAGGCCAAGTCTGAACCATGCTGAAGCCAGGAGACAAGAGGTTCATAGAGATCTTCCACATGGGTGGCAGGGGCCCAAGCATTTGGGCCATCTGCTGCTGCTTTCCCCAGGCCATTAATGAGGAGCTGAATTAGAAGTAGAGAAGCCTAGCCGGCACCGCAGCTCAATAGGCTGATCCTCCAGCACCCCGGGTTCTAGTCCCGGTCGGGGTGCCGGATTCTGTCCCGGTTGCCCCTCTTCCAGGCCAGCTCTCTGCTGTGGCCCCAGAGTGCAGTGGAGGATGGCCCAAGTGCTTGGGCCCTGCACCCACATGGCAGACCAGGAGAAGCACCTGGCTCCTGCCTGCGGATCAGTGCGGTGCGCTGGCCACAGTGGCCACTGGGGGTGAACCAACGGAAAAGGAAGAACTTTCTCTCTCTCTCTCTTTCTCACTGTCCACTCTGCCTGTCAAAAAAAAAAAAAAAAAAAAAAGTAGAACAGCCTAGAGACAAACCAACACCCATATATGTTGCCAACATCACTGGCTTTGGCTTAACCCACTATGCTAAAATGCCAGCCCCATATTTTCTAACATTTTCTTAAAAAAAGAAAAAAGATTTACTTATTTATTTGAAAGAGCTGCAGTGAGAGGAGGAGAAACAGAGAAAAGGAGATGCTTGTTCACTCCCCAGATGGCTGCAATGAACCAGGGCCGTGCCAGGCCAAAGTCAGGAACCAAGAACATTGTCTGGGTCTCCAACATAGGTGCGGGGACTCAAGCACGTGTGCCATCCTCTACTGCTTTCCCAGACACAGCAGCAGAAAGCTGGATTGGAAGCAGAGTAGCTGAGACTTGAACCCCTGCTCACATGGGATGCTAGTGCTGCAGATGGTGGCTTAACTTGTTGTGCCACAGCATTGGCCCCATATTTTCTAATCTAAATAGCAAGTTTAACCTGTGAATATTTATGATGATTTTTAATTCATTTGCTTATAGTTGTTTTGGTTACATCTTGGTTATAATTTACCATGCTTCCTTATAGGTCTTCTCTCTTTTTCTCATGTTTTTTTGTTTGTTTGTTTGTTTGTTTGGTTCTTTTTTTTTTTTTTTTTTTTGGACAGGCAGAGTGGACAGTGAGAGAGAGAGAGAGAGAGAGAGAAAGAAAGGTCTTCCTTTTTGCTGTTGGTTCACCCTCCAATGGCCGCTGCGGCTGGCGTGCTGCGGTCGGCACATCACGCTGATCCGAAGCCAGGAGCCAAGTGCTTCTCCTGGTCTCCCATGTGGGTGTGGGGCCCAAGGACTTGGGCCATCCTCCACTGCCTTCCTGGGCCATAGCAGAGAGCTGGCCTGGAAGAGGGGCAACCGGGACAGAATCTGGCTTCCCAACCGGGACTAGAACCCGGTGTGCCGGCGCCGCAAGGTGGATGATTAGCCTGTTGAGCCACGGCGCCGGCCTCTCATGTATTATTAAAATACACTTTATTCTACAAAGTAGAACATATTGGATGCTACCTATTTTGTACTATTATTTTAGTGGTTACACTTAACATTTTAGTATACATTCCTTTTTAATGTTTTATTTACTTTTTAATTTTTATTCAAGAAAGAGAGAGAGAGAGAGATGGAGAGAGACATATAGAGAGATCTTCCATTTGTTGATTCACTCTCCAAATATCCACAACAGTCAATACTAAATCAGAACAAGCAAAGAATCTGGAACCCAATCTGGGTCTCCCATGTGGGTATCAGGGAACCAAGTACTTGAGCTATCACTTGCTCTCTTTCAGGGTACACTTTAACAGGAATCTGGATCACTAGTAGAAATACTGGGATTCAAAATGGGCACCCCAATATGGAATGTGGGAGTCCAAATAGCAAATTAAATACAGTGCTAACTGCCTACTCCTGCATTCTTTAACTGATTATGTGTACTGTAATACCCAAACAGATACATACAGGCATAATCATATAGCATGTATACATATATATCTATACATAGACACACATATACATATAACACAAATTTAAAATCAGCCTTTTTATTCTCTTTCCAAATAAAATAATAGACTTCTATTAATAATACTATTATTTTAATTACTATCATAAATAATGATCATTATTTTATAATGATAATAATAAACATTTTGTTATTTTAGTCAATATTTTATAATAATAATAATTTTTCTACCACTATGCCAACTGTGATGATACTTTTGCTTGTTATGTTATTTTATCTCCAATTGATGGCTAAATTCACATGCATGCCATGTATTCATCTTTCTCATCTTCTCTCAACTTTTTCTCTTAACTTTTCTCTTACATCTGCTCTTGCTGATGAGAAATCTGCTGTCAATATTCTTATTTCACAGTAGACAGTCTGTATCTTTTACCATGAAATATCTGGGATATTTTCTTTATTCTTAGTGTCTAAATTTCCACTTGTACATTTCTAGATGATAATTTTTATTTTATCTAGAAATTAATCTTTTCTCATTTGGACAGCATTACCACCAAAATATCTTCAAATATTGCTACTCTTTAGTTTTTCTTTTTTACCTATTAAAATTGCATTGGGATTTTTCAATCAAGTCTCCATGCCTGTCCATCTATGTATGTATGTATGTATCTATCTATCTATCTATATCTATTATCTAAATTTTCTATGCCTTATTTCTCTTTTACTGCCTTTTTGAAGAATTTTTCCCTTCCATTTTACTCATTGATTCTCTCTTCTACTTGGCCAATTTTTTTTTTTTGCTTTCTTTTCTAATCTATAATAGTCAGTTTAAGCTATGCATATTTGTGATGATTACTAATTGTTTATAATGTGCTCACAGTCCCACCTATCTAGTGAGGTTTTAAAAAATTTCATTAGTAGTATTTTCTCGTCTATGAGATCCTCATATAATTATTTTTTATGCATCTGTTCAAATTTTTGTGGATATTTTTCTTACTGTTTCTTTGAATTTTTTAAATGAAAGTATATTAAAGCCCATTTCAGATTGATCTATTTTCTCTATCCTTACAACAGTTTATCTATTTAAGAAACTATTTTAAGGTACTGTAATACTCAAAGAACTTCAGTAACCAATTTCATATTTTTTCCATAGTCTTATCCTTATCAGGGATTACCATTAGCTGCTGAACCACAGTTGATTTATACTAGGGAGACAATTCCACAGTCCACAGAAACACCTATGGTTACTTCTGTCTATGTTCTAAGTTTTATCAATTCGAATCTAGATTATATAAGCATTTATAAAGTTTCCTAACATATTTCATCTCCACTGACCATCTCTGCTCCTAGAAAAATATATTTCTGATATAAAATTCTAATATCAGTTACTGATTTTATTTCTATCTGTAACATAGTGTTTTCATTTTCATTTGACAAAGACTCTGGGATGATAGATAACAATTGTGAGTTTCCCAGTTATAGAAACAAGCTATGTTTCCAGCTACTGTATTCACATACAAATATTCTTCCCATGTAGTACTTCTGTGCCACAAGTTCTCATTGCCACAGTCATATAAATCTTAGACCCTAAACTTGGCATTTCTTCCCAAACACAAGGAGGGAAGTTTAAATTCAATTTACATAAACACTGTGGAATACCTCTTTGTTCTGTGGCACTGCTGCTTCTATTTTTTTTTTAAGCTTAATAATCATAGGAGCAGAAAATTATGACATCTTTCTTCAGCCATAGTAGGGTAACAGCCAATACTCTTAGAGCAAAATAGAGATTAATTTAAAAAAAAAAAAACTTAACAAGCTTAATCAAAACAATAAAGTTAACTTACTGGATTGAAGTGATGATACAGCAAGCTATACAAGATTCCAATCACATGACTCATGAAGTCATTTGCTTCTCCAATAGATAACACAATGATGGCCATTACTGACTTAAGGGGTTTCATTTAGGTGAATTTCAGGTCCCAGAAAGGAATTCCAAGACCAAAGCAGGAAGAAACTACCACTTGTATATCATCCCTGGACTGATTGGAGATCACTTGGCCATCACAAAAATTCTATGAAGAGCATGGCATTGCTGAACAATCAGCAGAATGTCACAAACACCAGTAGCCATCCAGGAACTTGGACATGAGTTGAACATACATTTTTCAGCCCCAACTTCAATCTATAACAGCCTTCATCCTTAACCTCTCGGGGATTGCTCTGTGCTTTGCAAATAAATATCTACTTTGTTCTATCATCCCAATGTCAGTGACAGGCTTTCTGTGCATTGCAAAGTGGATCATATTCTGGAGTTTTTTAGCAACTCCTCCAACTAGGTTGGGTGGTTTGTCCTACAACATTAGCAAATCACTTTCATGAGGTCATTTGTTTCTCCAATAGATTATTACTCCATATTTGTTCTTGTTTTGAAGGGTTTCTCTTCCAAGAACTCCAGGTGTGTGGCAAAGAGTAAGTACTACCTTCATGTAGACCCCAGATTGACTGAAGCCCACTTGGCCATCCTAAAAAATTCCTAAAGTTCTTGGTATCACTGAACAATCAAAGAAAGGTCAGACAGGTACTGCAGAGGAACCAGGAACTTGGAAACAAGTTGAGCATACACCTCTAAGCCTAAACTTCAATCTATAAGGAGTTTTACATCAAATTAATTCAGGAGAATTAATTCAGAAATAAAGTGATGATTACTTGATTCCTTGCTCTGTGCTTTGCAACAAAGGCCTCAGGTCATCTACCACCCCAATATTAGTGACTGGCTTTCTGTGTGTCAGTCAGACAAGTTCACCCAGTTTTGAAGGGCTCTGCAGAATTTATCCAAACTTTTTAGGGGGGATTGTTACATATAACTGTGAATTTTCTTGCAAGCTTTACAATAAGAAACTTGGTGATGTTAACAATAGACCTTAGTGTAACTTGGTTATCCTTAGAGAGACGAACAATGAACTTAAAGCAATATCTTCTTCTCACAGAAAATTTCTAGGAAGCAATAATAACCACAGAAAAAATTCATCCTAAAAGGATGAAAAAGTAGTACACGAAGAAAAATTTTTAAAAACTTTTGAACGCAAGTATGGTATTGTGACAGAGCAAGTTAAACAATTGCTGCAAAATCAACTTCCCATACCAGAATATCAGTCTCAACTACATTGCTTCTATCCCAGCTTTCTGTTAATGTACCTGGGAAGACAACGGAAGATGGTGTTAGAGTCAGTAGGTAGACATTGGTCTGTGTAAGAGAAGCCTAAGAAACTTGGAATTTTTGTATGGATGGATGAGGGAAGAAATGTGGAAGCAAGTCGGGAGAAGGCAGCACTACATATCTAAAATATTGTTCTTGCTCTGTAAGCTTGTTGGTTGATTCTTTTTTCTTATGGCTGAATGAGGGAAGAAATGTGGAAGCAAATCATCACTGACTTATCAAAATTTTCTTCATCTTTCAATAACCTGGCTAGGCTACTCTGAGCCCTCTCCATGATGGCAGTTTAGGGGAACTTCATCTGCCCTGCACCAGAATATTAGGAGGATATTGGTACATTATGAACTTCTTGGAGGAATTTTTGGAATTCCTCAACCAGGAAGCCTCCCGTTCAGGGAGATATCTCAGATGGAAAGGATGGAGAAGAAAGTGGAGAGTCCATACCCAAATCCATAAAGGCCCTATTCTGCATTTAGACTGGGTTTGAAGTAGGCAGGCATATAGGTTAAAATTGATGAGGTTTGTGAGCTGGAAGACCACGCCTTCACCACACCCCTGTGTGACCTCATGCCCTACCTGATACCTTCACCACGCCCCTGTGTTCCCTCATGCCCTACCTGGCCACATCTGGGTGCCCACCAGCCAATCAGGTTAATTAACCACTCCCCTTTGGAAGTAGGTTAAAAGCCTGGAACACCTCTTGCCAGGAGGGGGCTTGCTGTAGCCCTGTGCTTCCAGGGTGTGTGGCCTTCGGGCCATGTGCCCTAGGCTTCCTGGCCTAGATGTTCCTCCACGTGGTTGGTTCCTGGTGCTCAGTATGAACCCAGATTTATCTCTCTCTTAATAAAGCTCTCACTCTCCTATGCGTCTTTCTCACTAAATAAAGGCTTAAAATGTACATGCTGCCTCGTTTATCTGTGCCAGTATTTAGAATTCTTCTCTAAATATTAGGCAAGAACCCTCTTGGGCTTATTAATGTTGGGAATTTATTAATTCTGTGCCTGTGCCTTCATATGTCATTGTCATGAGACAACTAACTTGCGTGGCTAGAAATATCTACAGGCTCCAGCTTCAGTGCTCCAAGTACTTGGGCCCCTGCCACCCATGTGGAAGACTTAAATGGAGTTGCTGTCTCCTGACTTCCTTCTGGTCTAGATCTGACTGTTGAGGCCATTTGGGGAATGAATCAGAAGATGGAAGATTCTCTCTCTCTCTCTCTCTCTCTGCTTTTCAAATAAATAAATGTTGTTTTTTAAAAAAAATTCGCACATCACTCTGCACAAGTCCAGAGGTTTCATTCTCCTCTTGGAGTGTGAGGAAAAAGGAAAACAAGAAAATAAAGTTGATGATGATGAGAGTAGTGAATGTTTAATTACCTGGCTTGTTTCTTACCCCATAAAATTTCTGTTAATATTGCTTCATCCAAAGTGTGTGAGTGTGTTTTCTCTTTCAACTTGGATAACAATAATACCTTGGATAACAATAATATCAATGTTTTCCTGGGAATAGTCCCTCTAGAACACGGTAGTATATAAGGCCACTGGAAGTCACGTAAAGTGAGGAACTCTTGGATGGTCTGTGAGTGACTTAGCCAAACGGGAACGAATGCTTGTTCATTTTTTGTTTTTCCTTTTAAAGCTTATTTTGGACTGTAGAAGCTTGAATGGGAAACTCAACATTAGCAATTCAAATTGTCAACTGAGTTTTTTAATGCTAAATACTTGTGGATATCATTTGAAAAGATTGTCTAGTTAAACAATGAATGTAGATTTTTCATATATAGAGCAAAGCAACTTTGCAGATATTACTCAGTTAAGATCCAAGCCATGATAATCATCTTGTACTTATGCATAAGATCTGAAACCAGCAATCTATTTTGTAAATTCAGCATTTAGTTATCTCTCACCCATTAAGAAAAAGAAAAGCAAACATTTCCCCCCTTACCAACACTTTTATTCATGCCTGAAGCTAAGCAAGGAGAAAAGGAAAAGATTTTAGAATTACAAATAGAACCTTTAAATTGTAGAAACTTGCTAATTTCATTTATGAAAGCACTGCCTAACTTCTGCTTTCTCTCAGTTGTTATTCAAATCTCTGTCCCTAGCCAAAGAGAAAGAGAAAATAATCTTACTAGGAATTTAGTGAGTTTTCTTTTAGAGATCAGACATAAATGCTTCATATTTGAATATGCAAATTTAACAGAATAGTTTGCCAAGAAATGAAAAATGGTTGTATGTTTAGCCGTAGGAAGTTAGCCTGGTTTAATAGAGCTGACAAAGAGTTAAGGAGTGCCCAATTCCAAAACTCAAACAGGGAGGAAAGTGGATATAATTTGCTTACCTAACAGAAAGGAACTTGATGGTAGAGACCTAGATTTTCCTCAAATTCAACAAGGCGTTATTTTAAAAAGCCTCAATTTCTTCCTATGTGAAATAGTTTTTCCTTGGCCGGCGCCACGGCTCACTAGGCTAATCCTCCGCCTTGCAGCGCCGGCACACCGGGTTCTAGTCCCGGTCAGGGCACCGATTCTGTCCCAGTTGCCCCTCTTCCAAGCCAGCTCTCTGCTGTGGCCAGGGAGTGCAGTGGAGGATGGCCCAAGTCCTTGGGCCCTGCACCCCATGGGAGACCAGGAGAAGCACCTGGCTCCTGCCATCGGATCAGCGCGGTGCGCCGGCCACAGCGCGCCTACCGCGGCGGCCATTGGAGGGTGAACCAATGGCAAAGGAAGACCTTTCTCTCTGTCTCTCTCACTGTCCACTCTGCCTGTCAAAAAAAAAAAAAAAAAAAGAAGAAGAAAGAAATAGTTTTTCTTAAGTAAGTTATGAGAACATTTTCACCTTAAGAATTACAAGACATCTTTCTAGCTCATCTATAGAGAAGGTATCTCAGGCCATGACTCAACATATAGGATATAGAACACTCCCCAAACTGGAGGATTTGCTATAGAATCCCCCAAACAGGATCTGCTTGCTGGATGCACAGAAAGTCAAAGACTGATACTGGATGGTAGAAGAAATGAGTTGTTTATCCAAAGCACAGAGCAAAAAGCCCAGCAGCTATTGCTTAATTCCTGGGCCTGACAAGGAATTAGGCCCTTACAGATTGAAACTGAGAATGGGAGTGAAGCCAAACACTTATAATGTAAAAGCAGGATCCAGTCTCTTGTCTATCTCCCTTAGATCAAGGTGTCTGCCAGTTCTTTATTTAAATGAGTTCAATGACATGAGGAAGTGATACCTCTGGCCCTATAAGGTTCTAACCACTTGACTTCTCGAACTGGATGGCCAGTATTGTCTTGGGTGGTTTGTGTAGCAGGTCTGTGTTCCAGGTCTGGGCAGAATGTAACTGTCAACTTCACATAACCCCTAGACCAACTGAAGCCCATATGAACATGATAAATTCTCTAAAGAGCATGGCTCACTGACCTGTCAAAAGAAGGTCATGATCACTACTGACAAGCCAGGAACTTGACATGAGCTGATCACGTACCTCTCAGCTCCACTTTTAATCCATAAAAACTGTCATCCCTATGTCCTCAAGGAACCCAGGAATTAGGTAATAACTGCCTGCGTCCCTGCTTGGCACTTTGCAAAAAATTCTTACTTTCTTCCGCCACTCCAATGTCATTGATTTGCTTTCTGTGCATCAGTTCAGTGGACTCAGATTCGGGGTTCCATAGCAACACCTACAGCTAGTTGGTGATGTTTCTTAGCAATGAAAGGTGTGTTTGGTCTGAGGTGCTCATGGCCTTTCTTTGATTGCTGTCAATACTGTGTTTTTTGGTTTTTTATGGAATTTTGATGACAGCAAAGTAGGCTCCAGTCACTTTGGGAGCTACAGGCCGGTGTTAGTTACTTTTAATTCTTGACCTGGAGTTCCTGGAAAAAAAAAAAAAAAGAATTAAAGTCAAGATGTTATCTATAGGGAAAATAAATGACTTTGAAATTAGTGGAGACCCCCTAAAATTTACACTGAAATGTGGCCCCTTAAAGTTCCCCAGAAATGCTAACCGGGGTGCCATATGTGCTACCGGAATTTGGGGTGCCTTACGATTTCACCACGGGCTTATTACTAAATCCCCAACATTAATAAGCCCAAGAGGGTTCTTGCCTAATATTTAGAGAAGAATTCTAAATACTGGCACTGATAAACGAGGCAGCATGGTACATTTTAAGCTTTTATTTAGTGAGAAAGATGCATAGGAGAGTGAGAGCTTTATTTAAGAGAGAGAGGTAAATAGGGGTTCATACCGAGCACCGGGAACCAGCCACGTGGAAGAGCATCTAGGCCAGGAAGCCTAGAGCACGTGGCCCGAAGGCCATTCGCCCTGGAGGCACGGGGCTACAGCAAGCCCCTTCCTAGCAAGAGACCAGGGAAAAGAGCAGCCCGGGCCACACCTTGGCCCGGCTTTTAACCCACTTCCAAAGGGGAGTGATTAATTAACCTGATTGGCTGGTGGGCACCCAGGTGTGGCCAGGTAGGGGAATGAGGCCACACAGGGGCGTGGCAAAGGCATGGTCTTCCAGTTCACAAATCTGATCAATTTTAACCTGGATGCCTGCCTACTTCAACTTCATGGGCCTGATGATTCAGGACTTTGTAGACCAGGCTGCATAACTTCCTCAATTCAGTGAGTTCTTTTCATTTAGTGAGTGGTTGATTTGCGATCCCAAAAGCAGGGCAAGAAAACTTTAAGCTGTAAGAGCATGGTTGAGAGATTCTCGAGAGTAGGGACTGATGATATCTAGCATCTCCATTCAAAGTACTGTTAGGGGCTCAGTTTCATATATGGCCAACTTGTTATTTAGTTTGTGTACAAATGTGGAAAACACTTAGGTCTCAATAGTATTTATCTGACTGCTGAGTGATCAAGGCTTTTCCTATTTTTCTTTTTTCTTTTTACTTTTTTGCTTTGTTTCTTTTTTTTTCCTTTTTCAATAAGGCTCAACCACCTAGTATTTGGAGGTTTGAAAAATTGAAAATTAGTTGCTATTTTGGATTTGCAGTAATCATTTGGACAGGTTGTCAATATCAATTTCCAGCCTACATGACTCTTCCATCCTGCTCTGTGAAAAAACTGTCCTTGGATAGAAAATTAGGCAGAATAAGCCAAGATGGGTGGAAAAAACAATAACAACAAAAATACAAAACTTCAAACAACTTTGAATGGAGAAAGAAAAATAACTGATACTTAGTTTGAAGATCCAGAAATACCTTTTTTTTTTAACTTTTATTTAATGAATATAAATTTCCAAAGTACAGCTTATGGGTTACAATGGCTTCCCCCCCCATAACTTCCCTCCCATCCGCAAACCTCCCCTTTCCCACTCCCTCTCCCCTTCCATTCACATCAAGATTCATTTTCAATTCTCTTTATATACAGAAGATCAGTTTAGTATATATTAAGTAAAGATTTCAACAGTTTGCCCCCACATAGCAATACAAAGTGAAACATACTGTTGGAGTACTAGTTATAGCATTAAATAACAGTGTACAGCACATTAAAGACAGAGATCCTACATGATATTTTTTAAAAATTGATTAATTTTCTATGCCATTTCCAATTTAACACCAGGTTTTTTTTTTCATTTTCAATTATCTTTATATACAGAAGATCAATGCAGTATATACTAAGTAAAAATTTCATCAGTTTGCCCCCACACAGAAACACAAAGTGTAAAAATATTGTTTTAGTGCTAGTTATAGCCTCACTTCTCATTAGACAACACATTAAGGACAGATCCCACATGAGACATAAGTACACAGTGACTCCTGTTGCTGACTTAACAATTTGACACTCTTGTTTATGGCGTCAGTAATCTCCCTAGGCTCTAGTCATGAGTTGCCAAGGCTATGGAAGCCTTTAGGGTTCGCTGACTTCAATCTTATTCCGATAGGGTCATAGTCAAAGTGGAAGTTCTCTCCTCCCTTCAGAGAAAGGTACCTCCTTCTTTGATGGCCCCATTCTTTCCACTGGGATCTCACTCACAGAGATCTTTCATTTAGGTCTTCTTTTTTTTTTTTTCCCCCCAGGGTGTCTTGGCTTTCCATGCCTACAATTTTTACTATTGAAGATCCAGAAATATCTTTACATTTTGATAATACATTACTTATCATGACCACAGGATGTAGTTCTATCACTATTTAACTAATGGGCCATACAAAATTTCTTAAATTTTCTATCATTCTATATAAAAGATTGTTGGAAGTCACATTCAGACTTGCATTCAGAATGTTATGCCCACATTTATTGACAGCTTACATTAAACAAGTCACTATTCTAAACATTTTACACCATTGTAAAACAGAACTCTGCCATGAAGTTTATTTTGAGCTGAAGGTGAAAGAAAACAGAGACACAGAGTTCTCTACCCACCCCCACCTGTAAAATAGGACTGTTTCCCTCTATGAAAGTGTCTTCTTGCCTCTAACCTCCCCTACCTGTACAAAGAAGAGAAACTTTATCATTCGAAATGAGATGGCATCAAAATGGACCTATACAAGCAAGCTTTACTAAGATGACCCTTATCTTCCATCAGTTTCCCCCATACATGAATCATCCTATAGTTCACAACCTATTTAGTATGATTTATTTTTGGTAAAGATTTACTTGATTTATTCAAAAAGCAGAGTCACAGAGAGAGAGAGCAAGCAAGAGAGAGAGAGAAAGAAACAGAAAAAGAGAGAGATTTCCTATCCTCTGGTTCATTCCCCTGATGGCTGCAATGGCCGGGGCTGAGCCAGGCTGAAGCCAGGAGCCCGGAGTTTCTTTCAGATTTTCAACCTAGGTACAGGGGTCCAAGGACTTGAGCTGTCCTCCACTGCTTTCCCAAGCACATTAACAGGGAGCTGGATTGGAAGTGGAGCAGCCAGGACTCAAACAAGCACCCACAAGGGATTTCGGTGCTGCTGGTGGCAGCTTTACCTGCTATGCCACAACGCCAGTCTCCCGCTTCCTCTTCTTATAAATTTGTTCATGAGGGAATCACCCTGATGACCTCATCTAACCCTAATTACCTCCAAAGGCCCTGCCCTCAAATACCGTCAATGTATGTATATGAGGATTAAATTATCAATATATGAAGTTTTGGGGGATATCATCAAACCTTAGCATTGTCTCCACAAGCCTAAAGCTTTCTCTGTGTCTTGTCACTTCTCCACAGATTTATTATCCTCTTGTTAACATGCTATGGAAGCCCAAGTTTTAACTATCTCTTTTGCTTATCTTATTTTGCTTTTCTCTTTTGCTTATAGAGTTTCCCCTATTTGTGTGACTGCTTCACATGTTAATAAAGGTGTTTCTTTTTCTCTTGTTCATCTTTCTTTTGTCAGTTGAATATGTAACTCCCCTACAAACACAGGAATAGAGAAGAAAAAAGTCTATCCTTCCCTATATACATGAATGCATTTAAATTAGACAACAAAATTATTATTTCAATTTTATATATAGAACTATAGCACAGAATGTTTTAAGTAGATCCATGGTCACAAAACTGGGAAGTGACACTCTGGCCACAGTGGTGAGGTTTTTCTTTCTTTTCTTTTTTTTTTTTTAAGGTTTATTGATTTGTTTGAATGGCAGAGTTACAGAGAGAGAGAGAGAGAGAGAGAGAGAAATCTTTCATCCACTGATTCATTCCCCAGATGATGGCAATAACCAGGGCTGGGCCAGACCAAAGCCAAGAGCCAGAAACTCCTCTAGGTCTCCCATGTGGATGGCAGGGGCCCAAGCTCTTGTACCAGCTGTTTTTCCTTCAGTTTGCTGCCTCTCATATTAGAAGCTAGAGCTCATTCTATTTTTGGTATGAATATCTCATATAATTAATCTAGAAAATTTGAATAGCAGACAAAAAACAGATGTTTAAATTTATGTGGATATTAATGTTACAGACCATTGCCTTCTGGACATTAAAGGGAGGGAATTAATTGGAGAGAATACTACAGACTCCCTCCTGCTTGTTATCAAACAGCTAGCTTGGTCTAAGCAAACCAATACTGACTTTAGAGACCTGTTCTCCACCTGCCATAAAGGTCTACTCACATACCTAAGACAAGATAGTTGCATGCCTCTTAAAATTGCATTTAAGTTATAATTTACTTGTTCCTGTATCCTAAAACTATCTTTCCTTGCAGTTGTGAGTTGTTAGTCACTGAGTGAGTAAGAAAACAGTGTGCCCCTGGAAACTAACCCAAAATTTCCTCAAAACTGCCTCCTTACTGCTTTGCTAAGTTTAGGGTATAAAAGTTAGGAAAGACAAAAGGTAGGGACCTGTTTCTTGAGACAGGAGTCTAGTCAACCCCTCATGTGTAAATAAGTTGTGTGCCTTTCCTCCCAAAGCCACAAGTGCCGCTTGGTTTCTATAGTCTTTGTCCATAACAATAATATTTAATAAGTTAATTAATTTATGTAAATAAACATTTATTTTGCTGTAATAAATGGTTACATTGTGAAAAAATAAGAAAATTGGTAAATGAGATTTCTAATATGTAAGTATGAAACTTCTACAAGAATGTGGGATATTAAACAGAGAAAATTTCATCCACTGTACATGTGACTAATTCATTCTCTTGAAGATCTATTAAAGTATTTGAGAGGTAGAACAATAGAGAGAGAAAGAAACAGAGAAACAGAAAGAGAGAGAGGGAAAGAGGTCATTCATTTGCTGGTACATCCACTGGTACATTCCTTAAATACCTGTAAGAGCCAGGACTGAGTCAGGCCAAATCCAGGAGATAAATAATCAATTCCAGTCTCCCACATGTGTAACAGGGACCCATATTCTGGGGCTATCATCTGCTTTTATGTACTTTCCAAGTACATGAGGTGGAAGCTGGATTGGAAACAGAGGAGTCAGGACCTGAAATGACCATGTGACTCTGATAATCCAAGCTGTGTCACATCTTGAATGACTAGTTATTATTTGTCCTCTTCAAATTTAAATACAGATTGAATAGCACTTTATTTTGACATGAAAATGTTATCTGTATTGTTCTCAGCAATTTTAATTTGATATGTTTAATGTAATAGCTGGTAAATCTTCAATGACCTTCAATAACACAAAAGCTGTTTTTGTAGGGTATGCAGATCAACTACTTTCCAACTCCACTGAACAGAAGCTATGAGGAGGAAATTGAATATTGCACTATATGATGTATAATGAGAGGTAATAAGAGTTGTAGTATATGGAAATGAATTATGGGGAATGTTCAGTCGGTTGCATTTTCCAAAAATCAGACAGATTTGACTATAAGGAAACTTTTTGGAAAAAGAATTCATCTCCTCTAGTATTGTAGATCTTTAGGAAAATGGTGCTTGTGACCTACTGTCTGCTTTGGTTTTACTATCATTGTAATGAAAACTAGTTCAATTCATCTTATTCAGTGGAACTGTTCAAAGCAGAATAAGTATATTTACATGAAACAACAAAGTAAAGGCTAGTGCCTTCTTTCCACCCCTCCACCTGGTGTTTGGACAATGTTTTCGCTTCCTGGAACTTGTAGAACAGAAAATGTCATTTCAAATATGCCTTTTGGCTTAGAGATTATTGTTTGATCATTATTTTGAGAAACAGTACAAACAAAAGAAGTTCAGAAAACAGCTCAAGCTACTCCTCTGTAAGGGAAATCTACATTTATAAATCTCCATTTATAAGATGTCTCCCTCTGTGTGCCAGGAAAAGAAGCAGGAGTATAAATCACAATAAACTCTTATCAATGGAAAAGGAGCAACTTAAATATGAAAAGCAAACCTTGCTTTTTGCCATCTGTTTCCTGGTCACCTTCTCTAACTGGCCACTTCCATACCCTTCTTTCTTTGTTATTGGTTTTAGATGATATTTGAGCTTGAACACTAAGATATCTCTTTGGGTTACTAAATCCTTGGGTTAAATCCAAATGTATGAGAGATGTACATGTAAATAACTTCGTATTTTTTTTCTTATTACTCTCTAAACTCTCTTAACTTTCTGTCTATATGATGACCACAATTTGTCTTTTGTTAGAAGAGTATTAAGTGAGAATCAAGATGGGGAGAAGGAACGATTTTTGCTCCCTAATAAGCTTCAAATCACCTACAACCAAAAACAACAATGAAAGTCTTAATCATCTATTATAAAAGTGAATTTTCTAAACTGAAATACTTACCCAAATATTGAAACAGAATGGCTCATATGAAAGTCTATGAATATTTAACAGAAACCCTCAGTTCCTGTGTATTCATGTATATTTCCATATACAATTTAGCCAGCTAGGTTCTGGGGCACTGAAAAGAAGACCTAATTAGAAGTTATCTAAATTGGAGAAAAATGTAAAAGAGAATATGAATAATTTTAGAATTGTTCTGCCTTATGAAATGAATTTAAATATAGCTTTAAACAGTAAAAATGAGTTATATACATGGTATGGTGAAATACCACCTTGTGGTTTAAGTCAGAGAACACTACAGGAAGCCAAAGTATATTTATTTGTGTATTGTCTTAGCTTTTCTCATTCAGTGTAGTCTTTTTTTTTTTTAATTTTACTTATTTATTTGAAAGGCAGAGTTACACAAAGAGAGAAGGAGAGGGAGAGAGAGACAGAGAGTAGACTTCCATCCACTCGTCCACTCCCTAATTGGCCACTGCACCAATCTGAAGCCAGGAGCCAGAAGATTCTTCCAGGTCTCCCACGTGAGTGCAAGTGCCCAAGGACTTGGGCCATCTTCTACTGCTTTCCCAGGCCAAAGCAGAGAGCTGAGTCTCTAACTGGGTCTCTAACAGCCAGGTCTCTAACTGGTGCACACATGGCATGCCGGCACTGCAGGCAGTGGCTTTACCCGCTACACCACAACACGGGCCTCGGCCTCTCAGTGTAGTCTTTTAGTAACCCTAGGAAATCTTGAAAATTCAAAACACTGGGAATATATCAAATTAACACTCAAACACAGGATACAACCAACACACAATCACTGAAATCTTCCAGATAGCCAATCCATTAACACTGTTGAGATCTAGTAAATGAATACTGTGAAGATAAAAACCTCATGTTCCTTCTTCTCAACTGATTTCATGCTTGCATTTCCCTTCAGAGTCCTTCCAGTCACATTATATTTTTCATGATGCTGAGAACTATTTTTTTTTTTTTGCCTCAGCTTATAAATCTCTACCCAAGTTTTGTACTTTTATAGGGCTCTGGTGGGGCTCAGAAAGCGATATGCTAAATTATGGCACATTTATATACTGAACACTTTAAAGAAAAGAATATAGAAAGATCTCAGAAGCAGCTTCAGAAACAAGATATCTTCGATATTCTCTCCTCCTGTCTCTTGTTCCTCATTTCCTCCTAATGTGAGTCCCTTTTACCAAAAGTTAGTCATATAAACTACAATTGTTGTTGTAAATTTCCCTTAGCTTTATGTCTAGATGACGATCATAATGAAATTTTCTGATTGTGTATCACCTGTATTCCTGTGTTTGAGTGTTAATTTCATATATTCCCAGTGTCTTGTATTTTCTAGATTTTTTAGGGTTACTAAAAGACTATACTGAATGCAAAAAGCAAAGAGAAGTATACAGATAAATATACTTTGGCTTCCTATGGAGCTCTCTGACTTAAACCACAAGGTAGTATTTCACAATACCATGTATATAATTTATTTTTACTATGTTTAAAGCTATATTTAAATTCATTTCTTAAAGGCAGCACAATCCTAAAATTATTTATCTTAAGACTTCCATTCCAGAAAGGATTGTGCTCCATCTCTGAAGAATGCTGCACAGAGAAGCTAAGAGGAGTCTGAACACATGGGCTTTGCTAGGTTTTTCCACGCAAGTGTTTTACAGCATTACAGTTATTTCTACCTGGGTATTCATTCTTCATTGAACCTAACCACTGAAATGTGCACTTTCTCCGAGGTCTATGGCTCTTCAGTCTGAAATCTTGTGTCATGTAAAACTTACATGTTATAGAAAATGGCTATGCTTTGTTCCTGTTAACCTTTTTTGCTGTAGAAATATTGGCTGTTACCCCTATGAGGGATGAGGAATGAGATCACATCCTTTATGCCCATATGGCTGCATTCTCTCTAGTCCTCCTTTCAATATAATGTACATTTTTCTTTTCAGAAATTTTAGAATAGTCCAACAAACTAGAAAGCTGGGGACACACTGACAGCCAGTCAGAACATGTTGAATCCAGTCTTAAAGGAATTATTGAGGCCGGCGCTGCAGCTCACTTGGCTAATCCTTCACCTGAGGCGCCGGTACCCAGGGTTCTAGTCCCAGTTGAGGCACCAGATTCTGTCCCGGTTGCTGCTCTTCCAGTCCAGCTCTCTGCTTGGGCCCTGCACCCACATGGGAGACCAGGAGGAAGCACCTGGCTCCTGGCTTTGGATTGGCGCAGCGCCGACCGTAGTGGTCATTTGGGGAGTAAACCAACGGAAAAGGAAGACCTTTCTCTCTGTCTCACTCTCTCTCTCAAAAAACAAAAAAAAAAAAAGGAATTATTGAATAATCTAGCAGAATTGATAAATAAGAACGTAATGTGTGTGGTAGATATTTTTCAAAAGGATTTATTTATTTATTTGAAAATCAGAATAACACAGACAGAGAGAGCATCAATCTGTTCACCACACCGATGGCCTTAATAACCAGTGCTGGGCCAGGCTGAAGCCAGGAGCCCAGCACTCCATCTGAGTCTCCCACATGGTTGGCAGGAGCCCAGATACTTAGGCCATTTTTCACTGCCTTCCCAGGTACATTAGCAGGAAGCTGGATTGGACGTAGAGCAATATGTGTTGTCAGCATTGTGAGCAGTGGCTCAACCCTCTGTGCCACAACACTGGCCCCATCATAGACCGTTATATACTGTACATCTGACCAGTACACTCCCTGCTCCAGTCTCATCACCCTGCCATTCACCAGAGAAGTATTTTTTTCCAGATACTCCTAAACATATTTGAAAATGAATTTTAAGCCACCTTTAGTTTTAAACCATTGAAAACAGATGGAATTAATATTTTGAATTTGAAAGAGATACCATTGAAGGAAAACAAAGTGAATGATAATATTGGTAGAAGTGGGGAGTTATTCTGTGTACACCTTCACCATTATTTTTACCTTGTACTCTTGCTAGGTACAAAAACATTTAGAATGCATCACAGCAAAAAGTCTCACAATCAACAATATTCACCTACAGGAGGGGAAAATTTAATAAACATTGTACTTAAGTAGAATCAAAGCAAAGGGGCCACTCTTGTCAAAGACTCAGCTGAAACAGGAAGGCCAGGGTTGTTAACAATTGGTGATTATACAAATGAGTTCAGTCCTTTCATTCTCACTGCCTTTAGAAAGTGGCCACACTAAATGATCCAGTCTTCTCCAGTAGCTCAAATCACTAAAGCAAGCTCCAAACATCAGGATTAATTTAAAATATATTGTGGGGCAGGAGCTGTGGCATAGCAGATAAAGCTGCTGCCTGCAGTGCCGCCATCCCATATGGGCACCAGTTCGAACCCCAGGTGCTCCACTTCCAATCCAGCTCTCTTCCATGGCCTGGGAAAACAGTGGAAGATGGCCTAATTCCTTGGGCCTCTGCACCCACATGGGAGACCCGGAAGAAGCTCTTGGCTACTGACTTTGGATTGGTGCAGCTCTGGCCATTGTGGCCAACTGAGGAGTGAGCCAGCGGATGTAACACCTCTCTCTCTTCTCTTTCTCTCTTTCTCTTTGTCAATCTCTCTCTCTCTCTGCCTCTCCTTCTCTATGTGTGTAATCTTTCAAATAAATAAATAAATCTTTAAAAAATAAAACAAAATATTTTGTGAGCTAATATAAAAATCATTCAATTGGGGACAGATGTAAGGCATAGTCAACATGTCAATTTGGATGCCTGCATCCCATGTTTGAATATTTCTGCTTGAGTCCAACCTCTGCCCCTAATTCCAGCTTCCTGCTGATGTATGACCTTGGAGACAGCAGATGGTAGCTCAAGGACTTGGGTCCCTTACACCTTACACCAGTGTGGGAAACCTGGATGGAATTCCTGGCTCCTGGCTTTGGCCTGGCCTGGCCCTGACTATTGTGGGCATTTGGAGAATGAACCAGTAAATGGAAGACCTCTCTCCCTCTCTCTCCATCTCTGTTACATGTTCCTCCCCCCTTCCTTTCTCTCTCTCTTTCATAAAAATAGATAAATAAAATTTTTAGGGTCCAAAACTGTGGCATTGAATGTTAAGCCTCTGCCTGAAATGTCAACAACCCATGAAGGCACCAGCTCTAGTTCCAGCTGCTCTACTTCTGATCCAGTTCCCTGCTAATGCATCTGGGAAAGCAGTGGAGGATAGTCTAAGTGCTTGGGGCCCTGCAACCATATGAGAGACCCAGAAGAAACTCCTGTTTTCAGCTGGCCCAACATTCATTTGGGGAACAAATCAGTGAATGGAATCAGTGAATGGAAGATCTCTCTCTCTCTCTCTCTCTCTCTCTCTCTCTCTCTCTCTGTCTTTGCCTTTCAAAGAAATAAATAAAACTTTAAAAAAGAAACCAGAATTTTTAAAATTTTTAAAACTCTTGTTTGAAATGTTATTTTGTTTCCACTTTTCATCGCTACAAAATTTTAATTAGGGTATGCATTGGCATACCAGCATCCACCACTCTTAAAGAATGAATGTGATGGGAGGCCGGTGCTGTGGCGTAGCGGGTAAAGCTGCCGCCTGCAGTTCCACCATCCCATATGGATGCTGGTTCAAGACCAGCTGCTCCACTTCCAATCCAGCTTTCTGCTACAGCCTGGGAAAGCAGTACATGATGACCCAAGTCTTTGGACCTCTGCACTAGCATGGGAGACCTGGAAGAAACTCCTGGCTCCTGGCTTCGAATTGGCGTAGCTCCAGCTGCTGTGGCCAATTGGAAAGTGAACCTTGGATGGAAGACCTCTCTGTCTCTCTGCCTCTCCTTTTCTCTCTGTGTAACTCTGCCTTTCAAATAAATAAATAAATCTTTTAAAAAAATCCAAAATCAGTGTAGTAGTGAAACCAATATAGTGTTTGTCAATACTGAGGCAACTGTTTTATTATTAGCAGTCGTATTCTATTTATTTTATTTGTGTGGCAGAGAGAACACACAGAGAGAAACAGCTCCCAACTGCTGGTTCACTTCCCAACTATCTACAAGGACCATCACTTGTCTGGGCTGAAGCCAGGAGCAAGGTACTTAATCCAGGTCATCCACATCAGTGGCAGAAACTCAATTACTTGGACCTGTACCACTGCCTTCCAAGGCCCATAATAATAGGAAGCTGGAATCAGGAATCAGAGCTGGGGATTGAGCACAAGTACTGCTACAGGGGATATGGGCAACTTAATCAGCATCTTAACTCCTAGGCTAAATGCTTACTCCAAGAAACAGTGGTTTTTAGGAACTCAGTTTCAAAATATAAAGCACCACGTGAATGTGAGATATTATTATCATCATCCAGGTATTCTTAAACACTAAATTTGTGTTACAATGTCAAAAATATCTGTTATTGAAACTTCTGAATATTAAGATTATTCAATTAGAGAATTTTTTGCTGTAAGGAATGTCATAAACCTATCCTGTTTTTTTTTTTTCAAAAAATATATTTTAAAGGCATTGAAGAAACTCATACATATCCAAAAATAGGGAATGAAATAAAGGTGGACCATGTAAGCATTATGAGAGTAGAAAACTCAATTATAGGAGTATCTGAATAGGATAAACATCTTTTACTTTGATCTTTGCTTACCATTTTCTCTCCACACCATAGAAATATTTTTGCTTAAACAACCAATTTTGTTGCTATTATTTTATTATAACATATCCTTTGTACACCAAAGAAAACTATCTATAGAAATAAGTAAGAGCCCTCTGTCAATATCAGAGAACCAAAATGCTAAGGCAGGAAGGGAGTAGTCTTGAGAGTTGAGATGGTGGGACTATTGTGTGACTATTAATGACTCATGGCAAAACTGGACCCGAAAGGCATAATTAAAATAATGGTGAGGACAATCTAAGGGGGTAGATTTTTACTACGTATTTCTAAAAATCTTTCAGTGATCCAAATGTTCTTACAGATAGATAGTATTCTCCAGCCCTTCCCAATCCACTGGCCCATGTGCATACCTATCTCCTTGTCTCTCCTTTTTTCCTCCACCTCCTTTATTTTTTCAGGTTTAAGAGAAAGGCATAAAATAAGCAAAAAATAAAAATAAACATTACTTTTATGATGACTTCCGTTCTCTAGGCTTTAATTACTCTGTTTTAGCTTTAAGGTTAACCTTTCCTCTATATTAAGCAATGATCTAAATACGTATTGAATATGATAAAAATCCAAAATATGAGAAAGCAGGGCTTCTCCTTTATCTCTCCTGGATCTACTTGGAATTCCATTGTATATCTTTGCTATTCCATATTTACCTGTGAAATTCAACCTTTTCTATTATTTATGGCTTCTCAGTCTCCTTATGTTTTCTGATTTTGGTACCAATGGTTCCATCTTCACTATGTAATATTAACACAATATGATTTTTCTGTTTAAGTACATGCCCTCATGTTTCATTAGCCTATTATTAGTTCACATGCTAAAACGTAATCTAAATGATACCTTTTGGAGGATTTTGTACAAGCAGTTGTGATCTAAATGTGTCTTTGGGCGGTAGATATGAGAATGCAGGCTAAGTACTGTGTAACTCATCTTTTCACTACTAAAATTAAAATACCTTAGGGAAGTCATACATATGATAAAAGATTTACTTCAGCTCTGATTTTGGAGCTTCCCAGTCCCTGATTGGAGGCTCTCATTAGTCTGGCATCTGATGAAGATTGGGCTGGCAAATGTGGAGTGTGTGCAGAGAAATGATCACATGATGAACCCAGAAACAGAGAGACAGGGAGTATGCTCACGGTCTTCCTCCATGTGTCTTCTCACTGTAAAGATACCATGATCTAATCAGGATCTCTATCCTAACACCCTAATTCAATCTAATCACTTTCTAAGGTCTCACCTATAGACACCTTAACTGTATTTAGTTCTTGCCTAAATCCATTAACATACAACTCTGGGGATCAAACCTCTAACATGTGGGCCTTTGGGAAACATTCAAGCTCTTAACTAAACCACAACAAATAGCTTTTGCCCATTTAGCTGGGATTATGGATTAAAGAAAATTCTCTGAGACATATTTAGATAGGAAGTTGCTCCACTATCTTCTATAGGGTCATCTATTCCAAATCCCCATATCCCTACTACATATTTGCCAGATGGTCATTTAGTCTCTATTCAAACATTTCTGTGATGGGAAGTTCATTATCTTTGAAGTAGCCTATTACACTTGAGAATATTACAAATTATTCAAAACTTCAGTGGAGCTAAAACCTACTTACTTGTAAATTTTATCTATATATCCTACTTATGCCCTCAGGGGCAGTAAAATCTCATTATATCTTAAAATGACAGGATTTCACATATTTGAAAAAGTTCTATTTCCCCTAAGCCTTTCCTCTCTAAACTAAATATTTTAATCATCATTTTTTGAACCAAAGTAAAAATACAGGTGAACTGACATTTTATAAACTAGGAATATTGAGGCAAAATCATGTATAATTCAATTTATACAAAGAGCTGTAGTGTGATGCAATGAGGGTTGGTACATTTTATGGAAGAGAACATGAAAGCAAATCTTGATGGTCATTGAAGCATTTTGATGAATTTTGTGATTTGTTTTAATTTTTTCTACTCATTTATTTTCAGTTTATTTGAAAGTCAGAGGGAAGGAAAGAGACAGAGAGACAGAAAGAGAGAAATACATATAGAGAGATCTTCCATCTGCTAGTTCACTCCTCAAATTCCCATAATAACCAAGACTGGGTTAGGCTGAATACAAGAGCCAGGAACTCCATCTGGGTCTCCCATGTGGATGGTAGGAACCCAAGTTTCACAGGCAGCTGGATCAGAAGTGGAATAGCAGTCTACTTCTGTGCCAAATATCTGCCCCCTGAATCCATTTCAGAGTTTAGGAAATAGAGACAAAAATGATTAACTTATTTGAGGTCATATAAAAATGTGTTGGAATGTAATGACACAATGTTTCTAAGATAAAGTCTAGGTCTTAAATTCTCTCAAAAGAGCTTTATAATTTGTATTATCCTTACATCAGCTTCTGCCTTCAATCCTATCTTTCCCTTTTTACCTTTTTCTTTCCGCATGTACTCTCTATAAATCAGTAATAAGATTGTTTAATACAGGCCACCATTGTGACTTAGTGGATAAAGCCACCACCACCTATGATGTAAGCACCCCTTAGTGGTGCTGGTTCAAGTTCTGGCTGCTCCACTTCCAATCCAGCTGTCTGCTAATGCACCTGGGAAATCCACAGAGGATGGTGCAAGTGTTTGGGTACTTGTGCCTACAAGGGAGATCTGAAAGAAGCTCCTGGCTCCTGGCTTCAGCATGGCCCAGCTCTGACCATTGCAGCCATCAGTGGAGAAAACCAGTGGATCTATGACCTCTCTTTCTCTCTGTCTCTCCCTCCCCTCTGTCTCTGTAACTGTGACTTTCAAATAAATAAAATAAATCTTCTAAAAATCCTTTAATAGATTGTATTCTTTCTTATTACTGGTATATCACATATGATATTTCCTCTTTGTGGAATTTTCCTACTATAGATCTTCACTTGAATAAATTTTACCCGTACTTCAGTTCCCCACATCACATCTGTCAAGATGACTCCTTTTAGTGAATGGAATCAAGTTAGGTACCTCTGCTACATGCCCTCATTTCAGCCTATATTTTCTTCTTTGAAGTATTCATCTATCTTTAGCTATTTTCTTTTTTCACATTAGCACAGCAACAGCTTAGTTTTATTTGATTTCTTCTTTATATTATTTCCATTACACTTTAAACTCTGAGGGTCAGTCTCTATTTCCTTCTAATACAAATGACTTAGTGCTTAGTATACAATAGGCAATCAAAATTGTCTGCTAAATGAATAAGTGAAATAATACAAAGAGCAGAACAAATGTCCTCTTGTTCCAGATATTTCTTTTTCAATTTGTGTGTGTGTCTGTGTGTGTGTATTGGGTTGCCCTTTGACTTCTAAACAAAGGTCTGTGTGTAGTTAGTTCACATCACAAATAAATGTGACGGCTATAATATAGTAAGTGACTTTAGGTAAATTAATCAATAAGTGCTTTAGACAGTTGGGAAGCATACAGCTATGAGAAGCAAAAACATTTACTTGTCTAAGTTTCCTTAATATGTAAACTAACTTCTCTTTATGAAATTTAAGCATATTCCTACCAGTCTACTTACAGTAACATTTCCGTAGCAAAGAACAAATGGCTCATAAGTCCTACTTTTATTATGCCTGTCTCTATGATGGCCCTCTACTATTAATTCTCTCCTATCAAAATGTAAACATAACTCAGATGTGTTCTTCCCATGTGTTCCCTAGCCTCACTGTCCACTAATCCTACAGGAAGCACCTGTCTTTATCCATTTGGTAGAGGTAGTATGAAAAAATTCTTGTGCTATTTTAATTTCTTATTTTTTTGAGCATTTTTCTCAAGGGAGAGAAGGAACAAATGCAAAATTTCCCTCCAGGCATACTTCCCAATGGAATAAACTGCCAGCTTTTCTCCAAATTAAACATGACCTGATGTCTGAAGTGCCTTGATGCATCCATTTCCTGGAAACCACCTGGGCCTCTACTTAAATATGATCATTCTTAGAAAGTGTTTTGACACACTAGTAAGAGGAACAGATGACAAAATTATGTGTCTGAGTTGATTTTCTTGGAATTTGAAATTACATCATAGTCTACTGTTTTTCTACATATGGTGTAAGGATTTATGATATAATCTAGAAAGAATGAACAGTGCTACAAGGATGACTCTGGGATAGTAACATTGCTTATCTAGGAAAGAGTGTATATGGATCACAAATAAGTACACCTTACTAACCCCTCAATAAATTGATCAACATTCCTAGCCAACAAGTCTTAAAATTTAACACTTTCCTCTTTGTTAAAACCTTCTCAGAGATACAAAACAGCAGGTGAGCCAAGAAAGACAAGGTTCAGCTATGGTTTTTCCATCTCTCTGCTTTGGCTGCCCTCTTTCAAGGCTGCCCTGCCTTCAAGATAACTTAGCAGCGTATAAACCACTAATTCTCTGCTAGGTATGCCTAGGTGTTGAGACTAGGTCTGATCTTCCTATATGAGTACCTCAAGACAATAATTCATTTTTGGCCTCTTGGTCAATCTCCCAAGTGTTTTGCTCTTCCTGGGAGTCCCACAGAGTGATGCTGATGTGTTCTTATCACCTTCTGTGTTTTGGAGCATCAATTATTCACTACTCTCTCCTAAAATATTATCATGACCTATCTTTGGCTATCTAGCAGTAACCTGTCTTTCCTCCTGATGAGAAAACATCTTTCCTTTCTCATTGCTTGGCTACCAGCTTCAACTTTCTCAAGTTAGTTATATTTACCTTCTCATTTTGGAATTAAAATAGTATTTAGGTTATAAGTGTCTGGGTCAAAAAGCACTCAAATATGTCTTCAAAGTTCCACTGGGAAAGGAGGGAGGTTGAAATTTGGCACAGCAGTTAAGTTGTCATTTGGAATGTGTACATCACATACTGGAATGCCAGAAATGAATCAAAGTAATGGTCAATCACTTTTACTTATTTGGGGATTTATCATTTATTATTCTCAATGGAAATTACAATTCCTAGAACAGACATGTGTCAATACAGATTTAATAAATTTGTGATGGCTTTAAACTGTTATTACTCTACTTTTACTAATCTTTCCAGTTTGATCTTTGGAGTACAGCCAGAAAAAATTCAAAAACAAAAAACCTGTATGCTGCTTATCTCATAGGGTGGCAGTTTCTCAAACCACAGCAGTTTCAGTAAGCTATTTGGTTTCTACAGAATAAGAAGTGTCTCAATCACAGACCCTTGGCTTCTGTTCCACCTTCTTAATAGTGCACAGTCTGAGAAGTGGAAGTTGGTGGCATAACAATTTGAGTTCTTGCCGCTGCATAGGTGACCTAGATTGAAATCAAGGCTCTGGATTCAGCCTAGCCCAGCCTACCTGTTGCAGATATTTGTGGGATTGAACCAGTAGATAGAAATAGAAGATCTCTCTTTGTTTTTCTGCCTTTCAAATAAAATGAAAATTTAAATTAAAAAAAAAGTTCCATTGGAAATCACTGGTCCTCATACACCTAAGAACTGTTGCTAAACTGAGAAATCAGGCTTTCATCACTGGATTTATTCATTTTGGTCATTCACTCATTCATTCATTCCTTGTCTTCCTTTCAAGGACAACCTGGCTTCCCATGAGTTGTTCTTGTTTTATAAGACAGTCTCCATTGTATCGTCAGAGTTATGAGTTTATGTTTCTAGGGACTCTTGAACTCCATGAGAACCACTGGATATGAATTTTTCACATGAAAAGTTCATATATACATACTCAACAGCTTGAATGTCACCCTTCTAACTGCTTAACATGGCACATGTATCATATCTTTGTCATCAGGAAAATTGCCTCAGGAGACACTGAGGAAAAATCTCAGAGGTTCATTAGTCTTATTTTACCCCAACCCCTTTCCTCTTTGATCATCTAAATCACTTTTGTTCCAAGCCCTCTATAACATTCTCAGATGCAAGATTACAATTAACCAAAACTCACTTCTCTCTGTTCTTTAATCTCTTGGCTAATCACCAGCATCACACATTGGTACTGACTGCTGAAGAAGTGGTCAAGGGTCTCTGTGAGTGAGACACTTTCTGTTCTGTCGAAACCACATAGCTGAATGAAACTACTGTGCTTTGGGAAACTGCTACTCCGTGAAATCAGCAGCATCCAGTCAACATGAGATTGGTCAGCATTCTGGCTGTACTCCAAAGATCAAACTGGAAAGATTAGTAAAAGTAGAGTAGTAATAGTTTAAAGCCACCACAAGCTTATTCAGTCTGTACTGTAACATGTCTTCTAGTAATCATGATTTCCATTGAGAATAATAAATGATAAATCCCCAAATAAGTAAAAGTGTAAAGATTTATTTATTTATTTGAAAAACAGAGTTAACACACAGAGAGAAGGAGAGAAAAAGAGAGAGAGAGAGAGAGAGAGAGAGAGAGAGAGAGAGAGAGTCTTTCATTCACTGGTTCAGTCACCCAATTGGCCACAATGGCCAGAGCTGTGCCGTCCCAAAGCTAGGAGCTAGGAGCTTCTTCCAGGTCTCCCATGTGGATGCAGGGGCCCAAGGACTTGGGCCATCTTCTACTGCTTTCCTGGGCCACAGCAGAGAGCTGGATCAGAAGCAGAACAGCCGGACTTGAACCGGCACCCATTTGGGTTGTCAGCATTGCAGGCGGCAGCCTAATCCGCTACGCCACATGCTGGCTCCAACCATTAATTTTTAATGATAATCTCATAAGAACAATTGGCTAGAATGATCTAAGTGATCTAAATGTGAGTTGATAGAAAACAGAAGTTTTGAATTTGGATGTTAGAAGTTGTTCCTAATAGTAAGGAAAAAAATCAGTTTTTTTTTTAGGGAGGCAAGAGAATTCAGAACTAATTTGATAAACTACCCTATTGGATTTTTTTAAGGTTTGCTTTAGCTTATCTAGAGTATACATATTGCTCAATATGGGACATTTCAAACTGAGGTTTTGTGTTTCTTTCCCTTCCTTATATTTAGGTATTGGTGACTTATTATTATTTTAAATCTTTAGCAAATGAATAGGATAATTTTATTTTTTTTTTATTTTAATTTTAATTTTTATTTTTTTTGACAGGCAGAGTGGATAGTGAGAGAGAGAGAGAGACAGAGAGAAAGGTCTTCCTTTTTGCCGTTGGTTCACCCTCCAATGGCCACTGCAGCCAGCGCATCTCGCTGATCCGAAGCCAGGAGCCAGGTGCTTCTCCTGGTCTCCCATGCAGGTGCAGGGCCCAAGCACTTGGGTCATCCTCCACTGCCTTCCCGGGCCATAGCAGAGAGCTGGCCTGCAAGAGGGGCAATCGGGACAGAATCCGGCGCCCCGACCGGGACTAGAACCCGGTGTGCCGGCGCCGCAAGGTGGAGGATTAGCCTGTTGAGCCACGGCGCCGGCCCAATTTTATTTGACAATTGACTTTGTCATGTCCAAATTCCCTCCAACATTATTGAAATTATCGAAAGGGATTAGTTTTGGGAATATTGAACTTGTAGTACAGAGCTCATGTGAACTAGAACTGTGAGAATTGTAAATAATCAATATGGAATCAAGTTTTCATATAGCAGCATTTATTTTATTATTTGAAAATGTTATCACTCCAAATGTTACTATGTAGACTTAAAGTAAAAAGAAAGTGGCTATTATGTTAATGATGTTAGATATATGTTTGGGTGAAAAGCAGAGCAATGTGAAGAAAGAATATTTCCAATAAACCAGGTCCAGAAATTGGTCCCATCTTCTTGCCAGAATACTCAGTGATTCTCAGAAATTCATTTAACTTCTTTGTGTCTCAAAGTCTCTTTATGAAAAATAAAAGACTTCATATTAATCTGTAAGGTTTCCTCCAGCTCTAATATGCCATTCGCTAGCTTTTTAAATATTTGTCAAAAAGATTTCACATTTATTTTCTTGTATAGCAAATGAGCTCACAATCTTTAAAAAGTTGGTGAAGTTAGCATTGCGTTCCAATTTCATAAATAATATATCGTGAATAGTGTTGATTTATCTAAGTCACATAACTCGTTTAATGCCATAATTGCATTTAATGCTAAGATCTCGGGATTTTCCTGATATTATTGAGTAAACTATTATGCATTATTGTATGCCAGGTCAAGACAAAGGAATACTCTTGGGAAATAATTGTGCCAATGATTACCTTTTATTTGTTTTTCATCTGAAAAATCAAGATCATAGTATCACTTTGGATATCTTACCATGTTAATGTTGTATTCAAATGAGTTGATGCATGAAAAAGCATTTTGAAAGCTGCAAAATGTTATTCAAATACATTAGCCAGACTATATAGTGGTGCTGAAAGCACCAACAGCATTTTTAACTGAGCTGTTTTATGTGACTTTACATGCATCATCATAACTGGATAATTGCAAATTCTTGCTTCTTTTCTTGCTGTATCGAAAGAGAGGCAGTGTGTAAATGGCATATATTTTGTATAGTGTTCACTTGAGGCTTTTTGGTAAAGTAAAAATCTGGCTTTATTAATCCATTCAGCATATATTTATTGAGCACTCACTATCTACCATGGGCCATTTGTGGAACTGAGAACACAGAAGTAAACAATGTAGGCAAGTTTCTTCTGTCATGAGATGTATAATGTGGTAAACAGGCCAAGAAAAAATAAACAGTAACCAAAAGCAAATCAAGAATCAATAAATTATTTGATTGGAAATGTAGTGAGGTGGTTAAGTTCTAATGAATTCAGATTCAAATTATAGTAGGGAGCAAAGGTGAACTTGGGCAAGAAACAGAATCAAGGCAAATGGAACCGAGAACTCAATTCTATCTAAGAAAATAAAGAGCTTATCTGCAAACAAACATACACAATAAGAAGAACTTATGTGTTCTAAGAGAAATTAGGTGGGATGTGAACTGAGAACTGACTATGGAATTTAGTCACATGGTGACTTTGAAAAGTGCAGTTCAGTGTAGTTATTCGGATAGAAGCTGGTTTGAAAGAATTGGAGGAATGATTATGAGATTCAGAAATGGAGGTTAGAAATATAGACATTTGGGGCCAGCATCATGGCATAGTGGGTTAAGCCTCTGCCTGTGATGCCAGCATCCCATATGGGAGCTAGTTTGTGTCCTGGCTACTCCACTTCTGATCCAGCTACCTGCTAATGTCCTGGGAAAAGCAGCAGAGGAAGGCTCAAGTCTGTGGGCCCCTGCTACTCATGTGGGAGACTCGGAAGTTGCTCCTGTCTCCAGGCTTCAGGCTGGCTCAGTTTGGGCCATTTGGCTATCTGGGGAGTGAACCAGTGGATAGAAAACCTCTCTTTCTCTGTCTCCCCCTCTCTCTGTGTAACTCTGACTTTCAAATAAATAACTCTTTAAAACAAGAAGAAATACTGATATTTTATTTTATTTTTAAAGAGTTATTTATTTACTTGTAAGTCAGAGTTACACAGAGAGAATAGGAGAGGCAGAGAGAGAGAGAAAAAGAGAGAGAGGTCTTCCATCTGCTGGTTCACTCCCCAGATGGCCGCAACGTCTGGAGCTGCACTGATCTGAAGCCAGGAGCCAGGAGCTTCCTCTGGGTCTTCCCTTTGCAGATGCAGGGGCCCAAGGACTTGAACCACCTTCTACTGATATCCTAGGCCATAGCAGAGAGCTGGATCAGAAGTGGAGCAGCCAGGACATGTACCAGCACCCATATGGGATGCTGGCACTGCAGGTAGCAGCTTTACCCACCACAGCACAGCACTGGCCACTAGATATTTTATTTTAAAAAGTGGGTGATTACATGGAACTAAATCTGTGTGAATTAGTAACCAGTTGATCATGGATATTTAAAGAATACTAATAAGGTAAACTTAACCTTCAAGAGTTATTATAGAAACTGAGAGAATTCCATACTTAACCCTGTCTCATTTGACAACTACAACAATTTTATTGGTATATTATACAGTTTAAAACCTGACATACAACTCAAAGCAAATGGAAAAGCAAAATAATAAAAGCAGATATAGAAAATACCATCAATGTATTCATGAAAATAAAAAAACTATAAGTAATTACTGTAAACTTATTCTGAGCCCTCAAGCAACAAAACAAAGGGAAAAATCCCATGTCACATAGAGCTCTAATTTTACAATAAAATGGACACATTTTCATTATTCTAAATTCAGAGAATAATTTGAAAACAAAAAACAATTTGAAGTTTTGTACAAAGTAGATTTACTTTCATTTAGATCTTACCAATGACACATGTGTTCCCCATATAATAATCTTTTACCAATGAAAGCAAGGAGACATTCTACACGTGTATCTTTTTGAAGCAACTTTAAGATTCCATGTATGGAGTGCATGGGGTGAGACAAGGAGAGGGCAGAGAGACTTATGATGCACATTTTTATCATGATGACTTAGTCTAATTATCAATGTTTGAAACCTTGAGCCAATATCTAGATGCACAAATACAGAAATAGATTAGAGACATGGTAGAGTGACATGTATTCATAGGCTAAACATACTTACTACAACAATAATTAAAATCCTAAATGAGAATAAAACATACTATGAAATATGTCCCAAATCTTAAGTCAACAAAAGTTGGATTTAATATCCATCTATCATTAAAAACATAACAATCCAACTTTGTTCTTTATCAAAATTCAGTTTATATACTCCATGTAATGGTGAGCCATTTTTTCCTTAAATATTTCTTTATTTATTTGAAAAGCAGAGTTACAGAGAGACAGAGGCAGAGGAAAGGAGAATCTTCCATCTGCTGGTTCACTCTCCAAATATCTACAATGGCTGGTACTGGGCCAATCAGAAACCGGAAGCCAGGAGCTTCTTCCAGGTCTTCCTTTTGGGTGCAGAAACCAAAGTACTTGGACCACCTTCCAGAGATTTCTCAGGAGCATTAGCAGGGAGCTGGATCAGAAGTGGAGCAGCCTGGACTCCAATCAGCACCCATATGGAAGCCAGCACTGCAAGAGACAGCTTTATCTGCTACACAACAGAGCCAACTGTGTAATGGTTAGCCTTAAACTTTAAGAGAAATAAGCTGGAACTTGTTCAAATGATGGATGTGTGCTGAAAGAAATTATGAGTTAGGAGATTTTGTTAAAAGAATCATGAAAGTTTAGCTTGGAATACAAAGGCTTTGGGTGTATTGTACTGGAAAGTTTAGCTTGCTTTAAACAGCTGAAAAATATTCTTTTTAGCAATAAGAATCTTGGTGGGTTGGATATAAAAGGAAGTCAATTTTAGCTCTTCATAAGTAAATGGTTGAAAAACATCGAGGCATTCCCCAACTTACGATGATTTAATTTACTTTTTTTAGGTTTACAATGGTGCAAAGTGATATTCAGTAGCACCGTGCTTGGGATATTGAATTTTGATATTTTCTATGGTTGGTCCCAGTCAACCAGGTGATCAGGAAGGGGAAACAAGTCATTTTCTACAGTGTGTTGTGTTGCTAACCTATGATGTTCAGTAGATTAAGTATTTTAAGTGCAATTCCAACTTAGAATATTTTCAATTTATAATGGGTTTATTGGTCTAGAACTCCATGAAGCATCTGTAAATTCAGATGGGCTATGAGTTTAGTGCTATGAGTTACCCTATAGGCCACTTGAGTATACAATGGAAGACTTTGTATGTCAAAAGTAACTGGACTAGAAAATCATTAAGATGTGAATCAATATTTGATATGGTTTTTCCATGAGACATAGATTAATTTCATTATTTTTAAAAGAAAAATAAACCAACATTTTCAAGAAGGAAGTGAGACCTCCAAAACCTATTAGCTGGATTTAAAGAAGCTTTATAATAAATTTACAGTCTTACAGCCTCCCAGAGGGGAGGAGATTTAAATGTCTACCATCAACTTTTGTTATTTTATTCTAAAAGGCAGGATAAGTATGCGTAGAAATAGCTCAGCAATGTTTATATCATGTCTTCTTTTAAACAAAAATCTTCTAATATAATTTTGTTTTGTATACAGTGAAATATGCCAATGTGAGTAAAGAAAGCTTATTATGGCAACATCCTTTTTTGGACAGTACACATTTTGCTACCCCTGCCTCGATCACCTGGCACTTGTGTTCTTTCATTTCTCTCCCAGCAAGCCTGGCTTTCTGTAGGGCAACTGTTGGGTAGCACAACAGCTGATCTCAGCTCTCAGAGGGGTTCATGCTGAGCAGCTGGTTGGATTTTGCTTTAAACTTGTTTGCACAAAGCTGCTGTGTACAGCTGTTTACTCCATCAAGTTTATCTCCCAAACACAGCACAATATAATTTATTTTTATAGGGAATTCTTCATAATAGGGGATCACAAATGGCTTCTCAGGGAGAGTCAATCATAGAATAAAGAGGAACAGAAGGATTGAAAGGGAGTTGTAAAGTGAGAAAGTGACACATGAGAGGTGAATATTCCAGGAAAAGTGAGATTTCCAGCAGGCAAGAACAAACACTGCAGAGAAAAAAATCATTGGAGAAGGTGATAGAGAGTCCTGGGAGCATGAGTCAAGGAGGCAGGAACCCAGGTATCATAGAAGGAAAGTAACGAGAAGCACCTGTGAAAATTCCAATTCTATATATTTGTTTGACTTAAGTCTGTCTGGATAAATACCAAAGGGAGAACAGAGACAAATTCCCGGATAATTGACAGCATTTTGTCCACTAAAAGTCTTTTGATCATGTAAATTGAGGAAACATGGACCTCAAAATCACCTAGAATGCTTGTTCTATGTGGATATATATATATATCCCAAACTGACAGTAAGAGAATTTCTAAATTAGAAACTTTGGAAACCGGAGTTTGAACAATCACTAGATGATTCTCATGAGTGATCCAAGTTGAGAAACAATGATTCAGGAACACATTGGTTGTGAACGAAAGGATAGCTAGCTGACAAGAGTTCAATACTGAAAGTACTTACTTATCTCGCACAGGAGTCTGTTAGTAGTTGGATCCAGACACTGGTCCTACATTTAGCTTAAAATATAATTTGAAACAAAATTCTGGTGATATTTCTACTCCATCATTATAACTTAAGACTTTTGCTTCACACACTTTGATTCATGAGCTATCACAACATTGGTATTGTAATCCAGATAAACAGGCTTCATTCAAGGCAGGAACAAAAATGTGACAGAGAAAGCAAGAAGCAAGAGAAATATTCCCATTTCTCAGTGAGGTTAAAGTTTTCTGTTTAAATAAATTAAAATGGAGATCAAGGCTGAACAATCCCTGAGCAGACAAAACAAGTTAGACTTCAAAAGAGACCTTAACCTTCCTTGATTTGCAAACATAAGTGAAATAAAACTTGGACTATTTCTAGTAATTACTTGTAATAAAGAAAAAAGAACCTTAAGGCTGGCCTTTGGGAAACTGCCAACAAACTTGTATTTATACAATGCAGGACTTTCCTGAAAGTAGAACAAATAAGGCAACCATGTAACTGTAATCACTCTAACATTTTCCTTGTTTACTTCCACTTTCATTGTATAAAACCCTTCCCATTTTAATTCCTAAGCAAAAGCCCGGAACCACTTCCAGTTTGGAGCTTTCAGATTAATGAATCTATTCATGAATAGTCCCTTTACACTTTTACTGTGCCTCAGTTTACCTTTTACTATTCCCCATAAACCATTCCAGGAGAGTTTCACTTAGGTCCTTTGGGGTGACATGGTTTCACAGAACTAATAGTAAATGAACAGGAGGCCAAAAAATACATGTCAAACACTCTCAAATAAAGATAAGCAAATAAGAATGGAATTGGGAATAGTACTGAGACAGGCAAATTATAGTGTCTGCTACAATGATTCAGGCTTAGTAGGTGATGTGATTTGTTTACAGCATGGGAAGGTTGAAAATTATACTCTGCTGGCTCCTACTTCAGGGAATTGTCCTCTGGGATGCTTTAATACCACACCTGTTCTATAAAGATTTTCAGTAATATCCTGTAAGATTTAAGCTTTTCTGGTTTTTCTCTGGTCCCAGTTACAAGTTTGAAAAATATACAGTAGTTATTTGGTAATAGAGATTCCTGTATCCCATGCCTGATAAATTAAGAATGGGTGTAAAACATTTTTAACACTTGATGACACTTGATGTGAATTTTTCACATCTTTAGAAGGATTGGTACTATGAGATTTTAATATAGAAAGACAGAAGCAATCAACTACTACTTTGCTTCCATTCTTGGCAGTAGGAGAATGGTCTTCCTCACTTAAAAGGATAGGAAAGACTTAATTAAGAGAAAAAAAAAAATCAAAGCCTCAGAAAGATTGGGAGGGAGTAAGAGATTTCAAAATTCGAAGACCAGGTGAATTACAACAAAGGAAACAGAGGAATATGTGAATTGTTAACATAACTGAGATTAATAATCTTGGAAAAAATAACAGGGAACCAATAAGGTTCCCTGATAAAAAAAAAAGCAAAAATGAGAAGATATTCCATTAAATATATTTCTCCCAGAGCTTAGTATTTCTCATGTTGCCCACCGATAATTTTTAAGCATATTGACCTGAAGTATAAAAGATAGTATTAAAAGATGGTGGGAAAAGACTTAGCAAAAAGGAATGATGTCCATAATGAAACCCTTGAGTTCCTTATAAAGTTATTGCAATGGTAGGTTCCTATCCTTTGGAGGTGTATTTCCAGACCCCCAGTGAATGTCTGAGACAGTGAGTAATATTGAATTCTATAATTTTATGCCTTTTCTGTCTTAACTAAGCCTTATGCATTGTGGACACAATTTGCAGCCTGAGATGCAGTAGCAAAACCAGCAAAATTTCTTTGTGTGTGTGTGTGTGTGCAATTTCCTGAATTGAAGATTCTTTCTTGCCATAGATCTCAGCAACTTTCACATATATATTTTTTCTCTCCTCATTAAATCAAGCATGCTCACTCTTTAATTAAAAGGAAGCACTTTCTGACTTTTCTTTAGCATACCTGAATTGGCAGTATCACTGATCTTGTACTTTGGGGCAGTTACTAAATACAATAAAGGTTAGCTGAACACATACACTGCCATACTGCAGCAGTCGACTCAGGTGGCAACTAAGTGATGAACCAGGCAGGCGGTATGTACAGAGTAGATGTGTTGGACAAAGGGATATTCACCACTTTCTGAGTGGGACAGAGTGGGATAGTGTACAGTTTCACACATGACTCTGAATGGCATGCAATTTAAGAATTATGAATTATTTATTTCCATTTAATAATTTTGGACCATGGTTGACTGAAGGCAACTGAAACCTCAGAAAGCAAAACTGCCAATGAAGAGATTCTATTTACAATCTTCAACATGGCATTTGTGACAGGATCTGTGACGTCCTTGAAGAAGATTGAGTTAATTAAGCCATGGAAGAGCATGGCAGGACAAAGCAGATCCACAGATGTTTGATTTTTTAATTTTTTAGGATGACCGAGAACTAAAATGTTCATATCCTAAAGGAGTTGAATTTTTTTTAAAGTGCCATCTGATAGCAATTGTCAATCCTCCCCTGACCTGCTTGCCTATTTCTCCCTTGCACTGTGTTCAGTAGGTCTAACTCTTCTCACACTCAAATATATATATATATATATATATACAAAATAAATAAACAAATAAATAAGTAAATAGTGCAAAGTGTCATTCTGTTTTGTCTAAATAAAACTGAAATTGATAAAGGTAGATATTTCCTTAATTCATGATTTTATCCATTTAGAATTTATTCTTCCTGAATTATTTTTTATATTATAAATCTTGAAGCAATCTTGAAAGAAATCTTCAATCTTGAAGAAATCTTTTTTCTAATAACATGTTTCACATTTTGGGAAATGACAGAGCATGGCTAGTGAGTGGGGAAGGTGCTCCATGAAATTGGACATTGTTGTTTCGTCTTTAAATTTTTAAAGCGTTTCTTGTTTTGTTTACCCTGAAACATGTGATGCTTATTTAGAAGGCAAATAATATTTGAAAGCATGAATGACACTTAGAAAATATTTCATTAGCAATGTTTGTTCTAATAGCTTCTAGGAAAGAGATTATGTCTTTCTTTTGGTTGGATTTTGTCTTAAAAGTAAGAAAAAGCCTAAAATATATAGGTGAAGTCACACAGGTAGAAAAAAGCTAAAATACCCGTTTGATCTTTAATTTATTTAAAAAAACCCAAGTTACTATAGTTTTATAAGCATTTTTCTTTATTGTGGTGTGTGGCGCTATATACATAGATATGGGCAGTAGAGCAAATAAAATTAAAAGAGAGATATGGATAATAGCTTCTTCAATCCATATCAGCTGAATTACCTTTAAAACAATTAGGAGGCAATTACATTAATTAAACGAGTAACAGATTAATTGTGTTGTCCCTTTTTTAACAGGAAGCAATAGCTTTAATAATTCTGACTGTATTATGAAACCTTGTGAAGGATCACATGATGAAATGTGCTAACCTTAACTTATCCATGATGCTCTAATAAGGTATGCATATAAAATTAAAATATACATAGAAACTCAAGAAGGAAAACATAGATTAGTATGAACCCGCCACCCAAAGTCTAACTTCACTATTGCCTACAAGTATTTTCTTGTATTCTTTCTGAACTGAACATGAAACTAATGGGTTTGCATCATAAAGAAAGTTGTTCCCGTCCTTCTTTTCTGCCTCTGTTGCTTGCTTGCTTCCTTCCTTCCTTCCTTCCTTCCTTCCTTCCTTCCTTCGTTCCTCCCTTCCCCAAGCCTCCTGCCTACCTGGTTTCCTCCCTCCATCTCCTTCTTTCCTTCCTTCCCCTCTTCCTTCCTATTTTCTGTTTCACATAATTTTAAGAGTGGCAAGCATTGTGGCACAGCAAGCAAAACTGCCATCTGCAGTACCAGCACCCCATATGGAGTCCAGTTCATTTCCCAGCTACATGCAAATGGCCTTAGAAAAGCAGTGGGATATGGCCCAACTGCTTGGGTATCTGCCATCTATGTGGAAAACATGGAAGAAGCTCCTGGTTTCTGGCTTAAGCCTGGCTCAGTCCCAGCCTTTGCTGGGGAATGAACCAGTGGATAGATTTTCTCTCTCTCTCTCCCTCTTTCTGTTTAACTCTGACTCTCAAATAAATAAATACACCTTTTAAAAATAATAATAAAATAATTTTAGGAGTGGCAGGCTTTCTGGAACTCTAAAAGCAAGAGGCAGAAAGGTTGTACCAAGAAATCTGGACAACAGCTCATTTTTTCCTACTTTGCTGGGAAATGATCTCGCTGGTGCTGAGCTCAGTTTAAGATCAATATGACTCAATGCTGGAATATTACCCTAAACAGAAGATCCAGATTATTAATGAAAGTTCTCTGGAATAGTAACAGAAACTAGGCTACACAAAATATGTGACAAAGCAAGAATTAAATTTCTTAAGCATTGTCAGCAGGATCCTATCTGCATGGAGGGTATATTTGACAATAACTTTCCCTTTAGGGAGTCCAGAGAAAGGGGCAAACGGCAGTTAGGCATTCTATGTCTCCTCCTTTGTTCTATCACCTAGGTTTTCTTGGCTCTGCATCCTTGGATAAATAACTTATATGCTTATAGCAGGCATGGACTTTTTTTCTCATCTCTGTAACCCATTTGCAATGCTGCACAGTATACTGTGAATGTGGTTTCATGAATGTACTTATGCATTTGCCTTGTTGTGCAGATGCATACTATTGGTAGACATTCAGGTCATTTTCAGATTTCCTCTATTACAAATAATTCTGTGTGAAACCATTTTGTACATACGTTTATGTGACTGCAGGGTAAACTAGAGTTGTTTATATGTTTACACTTCTTAACTTTTAAAATCAAGTCTCGTCATTTTAAATTTTGATATATATCCTATAATTGTGCACCATCTTGAAACAACACAAGGTACAAAATCTTTAAAATCAGACTACCTTTTGTTTTGTTATTGCACTAGAGGGTATATAACTAACAAATCTCACATTTTAAAAAACTTACATAAACAAGTTAAAAATCTCCACATTATTATTAAATATTCACTACTGAGGTCCACCATTTATTTGCATTTTAAGTGCATGTGTGACATATCTTTAAGTGCAATTAATCAGCTGGCATCTTTGGTTAATGTTGATTTTAGTTAAAATGTGAAATTTCCCCATTATAGCACACAGCTAGACAAATAGAGAAACATGTTTAGCTCCTTGCAAATTAACACAAGGTCATAGGCAAGACCCACAAAATAATTAAACCAGGTTAAGGGAGTCATGCTTTCGAAGACTAAGAATTTTAATTAAAACTGTTATTGAGTTCAAATGAGGGGGTTCTGTCTGTAATTAGTGAGTAATATCTTTCTGCATTAATCAACGTCACCAAAAACTGCCTAAATTAACACTTTGCTTTTCCTATATTGCTTCAGATTTGTGGGGTGAGTAGGGAGTAAGTTATATAAAACAGTAATTAAGATTAGAAGGACACTTAAACATTTTACTTTTCTACCTGATATAATCTTGGGCACCATACTTGACAGCATTGAATTAACACATATTTATTGAATAGTTACTATAAGAGAGTCATGGTTGGAACTACAAAGAATATCCAAGTGCTGCTTACAGAGGACATATGCTGTGTTAGGAACCGAAATCATTATTTTACAACCATCGTTTAAATTTTTTTGACTTGTGATACTGTTTGTAGAGTTTAAAAGAATCATTCCCTGATCCCAGAGGAGGTGAATAACTTACCAAGATCTTAAGCAGTAAATGACAACAAAGAAAATCAAAGTGAGATCTGAGAATATAGGTTGGATTTATAGTCTTAATGGACTTTCCTAATGAGACACTGGAATCCTACCCCCCTCACACACATCATTTGCTGGTACAGGTAGACAACTCTAATCCTCCTGCCACCCACCTTATGAATGAGAGCAGACCTGGGCACTCCTTTGAGAATAAGCAGACCTGAGAGTAGAAGAGAACTCTCCATGGTGAATGTCCTATGTGACTCATATACCCTAGAGAGTAATACATGGGAAGAAGTTAGAGAAGTTACTCTCATAGATGCTCCATGGATATTTGATGCCAGTGGAATAGAAGTATGTCTCTAACAGACTTTGTAGTCAAGCCAAGTGAACTCCAAGGCCAACGTTCTTCCTATGCACTATCTCCTGCTTATAATCCCATGTGGTCTTCCAATGAAAAAGAAATACGTGTGCAAGTGTTTTATAAGATTGTTTTGTTACATAAACGCACCTTTTTGACAGTCTTCAGCCTAGAAGGCCCTATTTTACAGCTAGTGTCTCAGAAGCAAAGTGTTCAAGACAAGACAAAGAATTCTTGAGGACTACTGAGTTCAGAATGTCCTTCCTAACAAACTCTTCTTGCAGGTGTTTCCCTTTGAAGCAAAATGAATCGTTACATCCCAAAACAAGTCCCAGGTACTGAAAACATCTTCCTTCCCTCATTCCTTCTCACTTTTTCCCTCCTTTCCTCTCCTTCCCTCCCTGCCTGCCACTTTCCCTTCCTTCTCTCCTTCCTTCTTCCTTCCTTCTTCCCTTTTTCCTTCTTTCCTTCCTTCCTTCCTCCCATCCTCCCTTCCTTCCTCCATCACTAAATATCCACTAAATGTTTGTTATGTGCTGGGTACCAGGACCAAGACATATATTTTAATTAATATTTGTAAGGATTACAGCTCATTCTTCATGAAAGCCCTTCTAATTTCTCATGAATCTTTGCCTTTCTTGCCTCTCTCCTTGTCACAACAATCCTATTTTTTTATTTGACAGGTAGAGTTATAGACAGTGAGAGAGAGACAGAGAGAAAGGTTTTCCTTCTGTTGGTTCACTCCCCTAATGGCTGCTACAGCCGGTGCTGCACCCATCTGGAGCCAGGAGCTGGTGCTTCCTCCCAGTCTCCCATGCGGGTGCAGGGACTCAAGCACTTGGGCCATCCTCCACTGCCCTTCCGGGCCACAGCAGAGAGCTGGACTGGAAGAGGAGCAACTGGGACTAGAACCCAGTGCCCTAACCAGAACTAGAACCTGGGTGCTGGCACCGCTGCGGAGGATTAGCCAAGTGAGTCACGGCGCCAGCCAACAATCCTATATTTGTGATTTCATGTAAACATAGATTTCTTTGAACAACTGATAAATGATTTAAAACTTCATTTATGTAGTATTTCATGAAGACAATTTTTAGAAAATATTTTGGGATACATAATAGAAAATTTATAAATTAGAGCATCTTATTTCTCAATGACATTATGTCCCTGCTTCATTATGGCTATGTCTTCCTCTTTGCCCAGAAAACTGCTCATATATCCAAAGACAACTTTGAAATTCTAGTAAACTTAAATTGCTGAGTTATTGCATATACTTCCATGCACACACACATACACACACAGGTCTTTTGGGAAAAAAAATAAGGACAAAGTTGTAAAAAAGACATAATACATAAAAGAGGGAATGGGATTTAAGAAGAGGGTGGACAATTTGAGAAATGAAGCAAGAGAGAACAAGGAACATAAATGCCCAGTCAGCTTTTGAATTGAGAAGTCTGAAAGAGCAAATAGCTTCTGAAGCAAATATACATCATGCTATTATAGATTTTTGGATAATTAGGCATGAGAAATAGTAAGCAGTATACTCACCTACTTCATTTATGTTCTTAGGAGATACCCAGCAAGTACATTATTCAGTAGAGGGTTAGAGGCATCAAATTTGGATGAAAGTAAAACTGAGGAATACAGGAATTCTGCTCATATAGTTTGGACCCTGCACAGGTCAATGAATTTGGCTGCAACAGTTGGTTTTCTTTCTTTCTTTCTTTCTTTCTTTCTTTCTTTCTTTCTTTCTTTCTTTCTTTCTTTCTTTCTTTCTTTCTTTCTTCTTCTTCTTCTTCTTCTTCTTCTTCTTCTTCTCCTCCTCCTCCTCCTCCTCCTCCTCCTCCTCCTCCTCCTCCTCCTTCTCCTTCTCCTTCTTCTTCTTCTTCTTTTTACAGGCAGAGTGGACAGTGAGAGAGAGAGAGACAAAGAGAAAGGTCTTCCTTTGCCATTGGTTCACCCTCCAATGGCCGCCACTGCCGGTGCGCTGTGGCCGGCGTACCACGCTGATCCGAAGGCAGGAGCCAGGTGCTTCTCCTGGTCTCCCATGGGGTGCAGGGCCCAAGCACTTGGGCCATCCTCCACTGCACTCCCGGGCCATAGCAGAGAGCTGGCCTGGAAGAGGGGCAACCGGGACAGAATCCAGCACCCCGACCGGGACTAGAACCTGGTGTGCCGGCGCTGCTAGGTGGAGGATTAGCCTGTTGAGCCAAGGCGCCGGCCCAGCAGTTGGTTTTCTAAAGTATAAGATTAAAAAAAAAAAAGTTTGATATCTTGAATATAAGTACAAGACACAGATTTTTTAATGGACTTGACTGTTTCTTCTTATTGAAAGAAAAAGGCAATAAAAGGCTTTAAGAGAAGGATTGGGGATTACAGGCTGGCTGGCAGAGACTGGAAAGACTGGCTTGGATTATAGTCTGAAGAACTCTATCCCAAGCCATATGTCTTCTTTCTAGATGAGAGAACAAGATAGAATCTGCTCCTTTTGTGAAATGGTCATTAGGTTTTTGGCCCACTTGTGTCTTGGGAATTTTTATTTCTGAAAAATCCTTTTCTAGGTGATCTTCTGAATAGGTGCTCTGTGACATACTGCAAAACAGTTCAAATACATTAATCATTCTTTTGTAAAAATAACAATTAACTCACCAGCTCTCTTCTTGAAACAACTTCTGTACCCTTAACAACATGTTAGGAGCTCTGACAGATTAAAACAAAAGCAGACTATATAGTCATTAGCAATTTTCACATTAAACTAATCCATTACTTAAAGAATCTTCATTGAAATCCTACCATTTACTTGGTATTAGGCTAGAAGTTAATAGTGTGGTCCTTTTTCCCTTGGAGTGTATCTACCAGTGAGATTAGACATTAAGAAAATAAAGGTAAATATACGAATTAAGAGCCTTAGAAATAAAAACATTATGAGGGTGCTATGTTGGGACTAACTGGAATATACTGCTTGGATTGTGGAGTAAAGGAAAGCCCATTTAAGGCAATGCAATTTGAGCTGAGTCTCTCAAGAAGAGTATGAGACAGTAGGTGAAAAATGGGGGAAAATGGTCTAAATGAAGAAAGAGAATTTGTGGAAGCACAGAGCCTTTTGGGATTTTAAAGAAAATGCAAGCAAAGTCCATGTGTTTGGAGCTCCTGTGAGCAAGAGGATACTCCTTTCATTATTTCTTTATCTTTATGTGGTGAATTCATCCAGTCACCCCCAACTTTCATAATAAAAGAGCCTGAGAACCAGGGTAAGCTGAAAATGAAGTCCTTGAGCAAGATAGGAGGAAACAAAAAAATCCAAGCTGAGTGAGACCAATAAGACTTCAAATTTTTCAACTTCTCACTAGTACCATAGGTAAAACAAGAACTGGAAATAACTCTTAGACAGGAGCAGAATTCCATATCTCCAATTCAATTGATTTAGATCTGTGCCAAGCCACCAATTTGGTTTTTTTTTTCTATAAAATAAAGTAGTTTTCAAGCTTTCAATGACATAGTGCATAGTACACATGACTTGCCCATCACTTACTCTTTATACATAAGTAGCTTTTGTGGCAATATCCTTAGTGTTGAAATCTGGCACTGAAACAGAAGCTCTCTCAGGGTGTATTTGTGATGAGTATGTAATGTGTGGATGATGGCATGTCATCTCTAAGGCACAAGTGTGTGACATGTTTATAGTAGTGCATTTAGGGGGCTGGTGTTGTAGCACAGCAGGTTAATATGCTCTTGCAATGTTAGCCTTCCATAGCAGTCAGAACCATAGCTTCCTGCTAATGCCCCTTGGAGGGCAACAGAAGATGACCCAAGTACTTGGGCCCCTGCCACCTATGTAGATCAGGTCAGAGTTCCTAGCTCCTGGCTTCAGCCTGGGCCAGACCTGGCTGTTGTAGCCATTTAGGGAGTGAAACAGCAGGTCAAAGGGATAACACAAACAAGACTAGTGTCTGCTAATACTAACTGATAGAATCAAAAAGGGAGAGAACGATCCAACATGGGAAGCGGGATACACAGCAGACTCATAGAATGGTGATGTCCTAAATAGCACTCTGGCCTCAGAATCAGCCCTTAAGGCATTCGGGTCTGACTGAAGAGCCCATGAGAGTATTTTAGGCATGGAAAGCCAAGACACTCTGTCAAAAAAAAAAAAAAAAAAAAAAAGAAGAAGAAGAAGACCTAAATGAAACATCTCTGCGAGTGAGATCCCAGTGGAAAGAACGGGGTCATCAAAGAAGGAGGTACCTTTCTCTGAAGGGAGGAGAGAACTTCCACTTTGACTATGACCCTGTCGGAATAAGATCGAAGTCGGTGAACCCTAAAGGCTTCCATAGCCTTGGCAACTCATGACTAGAGCCTACGGAGATTACTGATGCCATAAACAAGAGTGTCAAATTGTTAAGTCTGCAACAGGAGTCACTGTGTACTTATGTCTCATGTGGGATCTGTCCTTAATGTGTTGTCCAATGTGAAGTAATGCTATAACTAGTACTGAAACAGTATTTTTATACTTTGTGTTTCTGTGTGGGTGCAAACTGATGAAATCTTTACTTAGTATATACTGAATTGATCTTCTGTATATAAAGATAATTGAAAATGAAAAAAAAAACTTAGTTTTAAATTGGAAATTCCATAGAAAATTAATCAATTTTTAAAAAATATCGTGTAGGATCTCTGTCCTTAATGTGCTATACATTGTGATTTAATGCTATAACTAGTACTCCAACAGTATTTTTTCACTTTATGTTGCTATGTGGGGGCAAACTGTTGAAATCTTTACTTAATATATACTAAACTGATCTTCTGTATATAAAGAGAATTGAAAATGAATCTTGATGTGAATGGAAGGGGAGAGGGAGTGGAAAAGGGGAGGGTTGCGGGTGGGAGGGAAGTTATGGGAGGGGGAAGCCATTGTAACCCATAAGCTGTTCTTTGGAAATTTATATTCATTAAATAAAAGTTAAAAAAAAAAGAAACAGCAGTTGTAGTATCTTTCTTTGCCTCTACCTTTCCTTCTGTCATGTACTCTGTCTTTTAAATAAATAAATCTTTCAAGAAATAATAATCTGGAATGCATTTTTCTCATTCAGTTTGTATGTGGATGCTTATAGAATGTGCACAGAACGAATGTATGGTATTTATGTGTGTGCACATACGTGTGTGGGTGAGTGTGATATGGAAATGGTGCTATGTGGTGCAGGGAAACACAAAATAGCTGAAAATCAAGACTTATGATCTGAAAATATCATCTAACTTCAAGGGAAAATCCAGAGATGGCACATTGCTAAACCCACAGAAATTGCCACTTTCATAATAACCTAAGCCTTTTTTCTTTCTACAAGTTGTGGAAAGAACAAACCAGAATACTCTGGGAAGGGTAAAACCAGGTCAAAGATGAACAGAGTGATATGGGAGCCCAGGCCACAGATGGTACTTTGAGGAGATGAGTCAGTAAAATTGAAATGGTAATCAGCACCAAATGCACAAGGCCTCTAGAAAGGCCTGTGGTATCATTGCTCAGATACTAAAGACACTTGACAGAGGGCACAGTGCTTCCTAGGCTTAGTGTTCCTAAAGCTATGATGCTTCGCTAGGGACTGTGGAGGTGAGGGAGTGGGAGGTCACCGGTAAAACACTCTCAGGCCTCTTCTTGAAAGACCTCTCTGAGCAAGTCAGGCCATTGGCAGCTGGGAAGAGGATAGCAAATTTTTATGAATACAACTGCAGGGGTGGGTGCTGTAGCACCATGTGGGATGCCCACGTCACATAACAGAGTGCCTGATTCGACTCCCATTTTCTCTGCTTCCTATACAGCTTCCTACTATTGTTCATCCTGGGAGGCAGCTAATGATTCTCAAGTACTGGAGCCCCTGCCAACAACAGAGAGTTCCTAGTTCCTGGCCTTGTTCTAACCTGGCTCCAGCTGTTGCAAAACTTTGGTGAGTGAACCAGTGGATGGAAGAGATTCTCTCTCTCACTCTCTCTCTCTCTCTCTCCCTATCTATCTATCTACCTACCTATCTACCATTTATCTCTGTATGCCTTTCAAATAAATTGTTTAAAAATAATGCTTTAAAAAAATCAAAAAAATAAGTACAGCTGCAGTGCTGCTAACAGATGGGAAGCAAGTGCATTCCTCTGGTTTCCTAAAATCCCTTTAGGCAACTCTGTAGTGATCAGTAAACAATTGTGTCCCAGGTCCAATACCCTCTTCAGATTAGAAAGAGAAAGCTGTGGAAAGTTAAGCAAGATGTGAAGCTTTAGGCAGCATTCCTCTGATTGCTTGTCCCTGTTTTGTGCAAGTATTATCCACACCCTACAGATAATAGTGACTTGTATGGCCTCATACATTCTCTGGACAATGTTCACTTCCCAATGGCACCTTAAGAGCACACCAGAGGATACTGTTTTAATCCAAAATTGTACCCTAAAAGTCTGTTCACCATGTTCTAGGGCAGGTGTCTCTCTCTTCAAGGAAAACTGAGAGAATGAAATACAGGTTATCCACATAGAAAATCCATAGGCTGTTGGAGGCAGCATGAAAAGTCCGCCTAGAAAACACAACAGAAAAAGGGTGGCAACAGATATACTTAAGCATTGATTTCCATTGCAGAGTCTAGACATAGAGCCCAGAGATGGAGGAAATACATGAGAATATCTTTATGAATGGGCCTGTAGTTAGATTATGGCAAAGTAGTTGAGGATGGGAGATAAGGGCACAAAGAGGGATTGCTTTGAAAAATGAATATGTTTTATTCTTTCAGTTTTATACTTGTATTCCCTAAAATATATGAGGTTGAAATTTAAAGCAATATAGATACAAACAGAAAAATTAAAATTGGTGATATAAATATTTCTTGGTATCTACAAAACATAGCAAAACTTCAACTTATAATAACTTCATCTTGTAATTGTCAACTGTATCTGAACCGAGGTAAGTGTGGTCTCTGACATGGGTGTTTGGTATGATGAGTGGTTAGATCTTCCAAAAGAAAGTGAATTCAGGATCCCCAAAATTCTTAAAGCAGCCTTGTTTTAAAAAGGCATCGACTCCAAGGTTGTACTTAAAGAACATCGCTCATCTATACGATGTTTTCTTTATCTTAAAAAGCAATGAGGTTTCTCAACTGGGCTCCCCGGAAGCCTGAATATCAAACAGCCATAAAGTAGAGAAACCATTGACATTTTACATTTAGAAGAAGATAACTTAATTCAAGTTTTGGAGTAAGTCAGTTCGATCAAACAGTGTTTAAGGATCATTCATGATTAATGAGAGAATGGAACATACACACAATAGCTTAGCTGTTAGTTGTACATTATCAGTGTTATCACGTTGTCTAGCAAATGTTTATGCTTTATAGCAAAAGGTAGATTTTTGTTTGTTTATTCTGATTGAGAAAATGTTCAGCTAATCAGAAATATATTTTTATTAGCTCCATGCATTGATCAGATAGTGGGAATTCAAATCATTTGCACTATAATCAGGGACTTCTGTAGACCAGTTGACAATTTACTCATTAACAAATGCAGTAATTTGGAATTAAGGACCATCTTGATGAAGGGACATCAAACATCACAAATGTTTAAGTAAAAAACTCCGGAAAACAAGGAAATGTGTCAGAAGTTTTCATTTCATAGACCCATGTATCAACCAACACAATACAGCTGCCTGCCTTGTCATGAATGTTGATTTGCCAAGAACTTGTTTTCTTTTTCCAAATATCAGAGGTATATATTATAAAAGGCAGATATCATACAATTACATAATTAAAAAGAGTAAGGTGTTTTCACCAAGATCAGTATCATAAAGTAGCTAGATGGTATTTAATCATTACTATCTGAGGATAAATCTTATATTATGTTTAACTATACATTCAGATAGTACTCTGGATTTATTCACACATATAACAGTATAAGTTTTCAAAAGCAGACATATCCAGGCTAACTTCCTCGAATATAGTCTACAGACCTTGCCAGGTATAAGCTGTTATTTCAGCAAATATTTTGCTATGAAGTTAAGAGTTACAAACAACAGGAGAAATTCTCACTGACATATTTAGAATTGTGCTGAAGCCCAAACCAGGTGATACAAAAGCAACAAACATATGAATATATACATTGCTTCTCAACTTTGATATGCTTTCACAGATATTCAACAATTGATCTTTCTGCACATTCTATATCTTTCATGACATGGTAGTTCTTTTCACTTGAATTTGGCAAATAAGTAAATTGAGCCTGAGTGGTGGAATTGCACCCAAGGTCCCAGAGCTCATTTTAGTAAGAAGCTATTCTCTCAACTCCAAGTCCCATCTGTTCCCATGGGGAACTCCTGTCCCAGAGTTATATGGGAAACTAAGTCCCATAGAACGAAACCAAAAGAAAAAAAAAAAAAAAACACACACACACACAAAAAAAACCTGAATTCAAGTTAACTGCAAAATTCTTTCTTAAATATAATGAAGCAGGGGCCGGTGCCATGGTCACTTGGTTAATCCTCCCCCTGCATCTCATCTGGGCGCCGGGTTCTAGTCCCAGTTGCTCCTCTTTCAGTCCAGCTCTCTGCTGTGGCCCAGGAAGGCAGTGGAGGATGGCCCAAGTGCTTGGGCTCCTGCACTGATGTGGGAGACCAGGAGGAAGCATCTGGCTCCTGGCTTCAGATTGGCGCAGCATACCAGCCATAGTGGCCATTTGGGGGGTGAACCAACGGAAAAAGGAAGACCTTTCTCTCCGTCTCTCTCTCACTGTCTAACTCTGCCTGTCAAATAAAAATAATTAATTAATTAAATATAATGAAGCAAGTTCCTTAACCCCAGGATTTAGGAGAACCTTTAATATGATGGAGTGTATTGTAAATGACTAAGAGGCATGGGATTTTCCTTATGAATTGTTTTTCAGAACTATTTAACTAATGATCTTGTACTAGGTACACAAAAGATCACATTTTGAAAAACTTTGATTCTTCCATGAAACATTTACCTGTTATTATTGATCTTATCATAATTGTATACTTGATGATATTATTAATGATGATATCCCTGTATTTCAAATCTTAGATTCTTTCTTTCTTTTTTTTAAATTTATAATGAATACAAGTTTATTTGGCTTATGATTCTGGAGGCTGGGAACTCCCTGAACATGGTGCTAGCGATTGTTTGGCATCTGGTGAAGGCCTTCCTTCTGCACTATAACCTGGTGGAGGGGAAACAGGTAGCAAAATAAAGCTATTGTGCTAGGATAGATGTCTCCCCCTAACCTTTTTCCCCCAGAAACATTTTATTTAAGGAATACAAGCTTCATACATTTCATAATTAAAACTTTAGGAACATGGTGATTCTTCCCACTGTACTCGCCCTCCTACTCACTCTACTATTCCACTTTCTACTCCCTCTCCTAATCCCATTCTTATTTTTTACTAAGACCTATTTTCAATTAACTTAAACACATATTATTAACTCTATGTTAAGTAAAGAGTTCAACATATATTATGGGGGGGGGGGGAAGCCTGTTCCTCAACAGTTGAGACAAGGGCTGTTCAAAGTCATTGCTTCTCAAAGTGTCAATTTCACTTCTATAGATTACCTTTTAGGTGCTCTAGTGGTTATCACAGATCAGGGAGAACATAGGGTATTTGTCCTTTGGGGACTGGCTTATTTCACTAAGTATGATGTTTTCCAGTTTTATCCATTTTGTCGCAAAGGACTGGATTTCATTTTTTCACTGCTTTGTAGTATTCCATGGTATACATATCCCATAATTTCTTTTTGTCCATAATTTATTTATAAATATTTAAATTGATAGGCATTTGGGTTGATTCCATATCTTAGCTGTTGTGAATTGAGCTGCAATAAACATGGGGGGTACAGATAACTGATTTCATATCCCTTGGGTAAATTCCCAGGAGTAGGATGGCTGGGTTAGATTCTCTTTAAAGCATTTGTAAAACCAAGTAAAGGATGCCTAATGCAGTTTGTTTAAGAAACCCTGGTTAGTGGTTCAGACAGATGCTTTCTGGAATAACATCCAGTGAGCTGTGACTGGAACACTATGAAATGTTTTGTACATAAAATGAATCCTTATGCATGAAAAGTCAATATCTGTTGTAAGTGGTTATCATCTGGTGGTTAGTTTGAAAGGTTGGGAATTAAAGTTCCTCATTCCAGCTGAGACTCTCACTCCTCAATGAAAAAAAAAAAAAAAAGCAAGAGCAAAGAAGTTTACAGAAATGCAAGTGCATTGTGTTCTGACTTTGTCAAGGAAGTACAAGTCTCTTCTGTGGAACATGTGCCATACGCAGAGAAGGTCCTGCCAGCAAGAGAGCAGTATTTCTCTTCAAAGGCAAAGACCACTTCAGAGCATTCCCTAGAAAGTCTTAATTTCTGAATCTGTGTAGAAGAGAGAATATGGTAGAGACTCCATGACTCTATTTTATTAATTGAGTGGTTTTGAGCTTTTAAAATCAAGATGTAATAGATGTGTTATTCCTACGTGTGATTCCTTATATGAATGGGATATACCTTAGAACAGGCACATTGAGAACGTAGAGACCAGGGTTTCTTCCTAATACCAAATCAAGAACTGGATTCAGTTAATTCAATTTCCTTATTATTGCTATCTCCTCTAGATGCTTCTTGTCCTTATATTTGCTTTTTTAAACATTTTTATTAATATAAAGAGAACAGATATTATGCATTTTATAGGTAAAATTCTAAGAAGATAACCATACTTTCCCGCCTCCCTATCTCCCTCCCACAGTCCTCCTCCTTCCTTCTTTTCTATTTTTCTTTAATTCTTTGTAAAACCATAAGTTCAATTTACTGTATAACCACAAGTTTAATACATTAGTAACCATAATATTCAACAAGTAAAAAGATCATAGTTCCAAGGAATGTAGACAAGGGCTAAAAACAATAATCAAGTCATAAGATATCCTTTTCATTCTTAAACATGTTTTTTGTATTCTATATTAACTATCACATATAATGGAAAATATAAGATATTTGTCTATTTGGGACTGGCTTACTTCGTTGTTCATAATGGTTTCAAGCTTGTTGCAAAAGTCAAGATTTCATTATCTTTTATGGCTCAGTAGTATTCTATAGGGCATATATATCACATTTTTTAATGTCATCTGCTGATGGACATCTGGGTTGATTTAATATCTTAGCTATTGTGAATTAAGGTGAAACAAACATGCAGATACAAATAGCTATAGTGTATGCTGATTTCATTACCTTTGATTAAATTCCCAGGAACTGGGTGGGTATGTCATATGATAGATCATTATTTTAGACTTCTGAGGAATAACCATACTTGCTTCCATAATGTACTAGTTTACATTTCTATCAACAGTGAATTAGGATACCTTTTTCCCCACATCCTCACCAACATTTATTGTTTTTTGATTTTTGAAAGATAGGCATTCTAACTAGGGTGAGGTAGAACCTCTTTGGGGTTTTTAATTGCATTTCCCTGATGGCTATTGATCCTGAACATTTTTCATGTGTCTGTTCTCCTTATATTTATATATTTGTCTATCCTAACTTCTGTTGTCTTGGTGGTGATCACTGTATCTTTCAGTCTCTCTATCTCTGTCTCATCTCTATATATACTCACAAGTAGATACAGGAGGGAATTTTAAGAACATCTTGGGGCCAGGCGCTGTGGTGTAGCTGGTAAAGCTGCCATCTGTACTGACAAGTGAGCCGTGGCGCCAGCTGAGATAGAGTATCTTAACTGCAAAAGGCATGAATCACTTTAAACTCTTGTTTGAGTATCATTTATTCAACTTCCCCAACTCTACCGGACATCCCTCATGTTTGGGAAGCACATTGACTTGTACATTGTGCTATCTCCTAAACCGGGGAGATCATGGTCACACAACAGGAGATGTATACACACACACACACACAATTTAGTGAACAGCAATTTTGGGTAGCGCACTTGCAGCAGGCTTAAAGGAAAAAGAGATCACATAACTCATGAAGTACACCCAAAGAAAACAGAATGCTTCCAATTTTGAGAACAGAAAATAATGATGCTTTCTGAGAATTCTGAGAATTTTAGGGAAGGGAAGACAAACAATTGAGAAATAAATTAATCATCTAAAGGCAGTAATAGAAATATTAGGTTGTGATGGTGGTGGTTGTTTTATACTTAGGCCCTTCATTTTTACTTTTTTCTCTTACATGCTCATACATGAAAATTCACGACTAAATAGACTGTGCTTTCACTTAAGAAAACTATCAGAGGTGGATAGTAAAAACCAGTTAAGTCAATTTAATGCTAACAAATTTTTATTTTTTTCTTTTAACAGGGTAATAATGAAGCAAGTAACAAATACTCAAGTAAATATTCTAAAAATTGATTGAGCAAAAGTCTGTATGTTAACTTAATTTTATTTACTTTTTATAAGTATCAAAATGTCCAGTTACAGTGAAGAAGATTGATAAAAGTGTAAAGATTAAGTTTTTTTTTTAATACTCCAATTCTACATTTTTAAAATACTTATTTATTTGAAAGGTAGGATGAGAAATATAGAGCGAGATCTTCCATCCACTGCTTCACTCCCCAAATGGCCACAGTGGCCACGTCTAAGCCAGGCCAAAGCCAAGAACCAGGAATTTCAATTCTAGTCTCCATGTGAACAGTAGGACCTCAAGTACTTTGACCATGTTTTGCTACCTTCCCAGGCACATCAACAGGAAGCTGGATCAGAAACAGAGTAGCCAAGCCTTGAACAGGAATTTTGAATCAGGATGACAGCATCTCAAGTGATGGTATAATGTGTTACCTCACAACAAAGGGCTTTGGGCTCTAACACATTTCAATACTAAAACTAATTTTCATTGCTGCTAATATTATGCTAAATCTTGCAGTTTCAGCCAGGATGTAAAGTGGATTTGGGGGTTGAAAAATACTCTTGGGGTTAGCATTTATTTGGCTCAGTGGTTAAGACATATTGGAACACTCGGATCCAGTATTGAAGTGTCTATGTTTCAGTCCCAATTCCATTTCACTTCCAATTGCAAGTTGCTGCTAATGCACACCTTAGAAAGCAATGATGATAAATCAAGTACTTGGGTACCTCCCACGATGTGGAAGACCAAGATTGAGTTTTGAATGTTTGGATTCATCCTAGACAGCCCCAACTGTTGCTGGCATTTGGGGAGTGAACCAGTGGATTGTAGATCTCTCTGGATGCTCTGTCTTTTTTGTGTCTCTATTTCTCTATGTATTTGAAATCAATAAAGATGTTTATTTTAAAAATTTTTTATGTATAAAGAGCAAATGTAAATATAGTATATAAATAAAAATATAGTTTAATATGACATAAGGGGAGTGATAAGAAAAATGTCTAAAACGGCTCCATGGACTGAGGAAAATAATGAAAGAAAAATTAAGAAACATTGATCTTAAACTTCATTGCTCAAATATAGTCTGTTCTAGCTAGCGTGTGATTTATGTGATTTATTTCAGTTTTTTAAAAAAATCTCTGCTATGCAATAGTCTGGTTAGTCCTAACCCATCTCTTCTAAGGTTTCCCATAAGCGTTTCTATCTTTAAAGCCAGTACTTAGAATAGAAGAAATCTTGGTTTGAATCCCAGTTTAACCAAGTTCTACTCATGCACTTTTCATCTATATTTTCTTTACATATGCACAATGAAATGATAATAGCCTCTGTGAATGTTAACAAGAGCCATTAAGATAGTAAAGGCCAATCTTTCAGCCCATGAGCACAGACTAGGCACTCCAGGGGACTATAGCCTTGAGTATTAAGAATTTTCTAGTTCCTGGATTCAGATTTCTACTTCTACATGGAGGCAGTAATAACCTTGACATCTGATCAAAGTCAATTTGTAACTTCCAACTGAATCAAAGTTACCTGCCTGTTCCCTAGCCATATCCTACTTGTCAGTATTTTAATTCAAATACAGTTTTAAAAATCTCTCTCTCTCTCTTTCTCTCTCTATATATATAGATACATATATATATACATAATATATATATATATATATATATATATATATAGTCCACACAAAGGCAAAAATCAAAGAGGTGGGCACTTTGGAGAAGAGGGACTAAAAAGGAAAATTAGTAAGCATCATGCAAAAGGACTTTTAGATATGGCAAGGGATGGCCGGCACCACGGCTCAATAGGCTAATCCTCTGCCTTGCGGCGGCGCCAGCACACCGGGTTCTAGTTCCAGTCGGGGCGCCGCATTCTGTCCCAGTTGCCCCTCTTCCAGGCCAGCCCTCTGCTGTGGCCAGGGAGTACAGTGGAGGATGGCCCAAGTGCTTGAGCCCTGCACCCCATAGGAGACCAGGATAAGCACCTGGCTCCTGGCTTTGGATCAGCGCGGTGTGCCGGCTGCAGTGGCCATTGGAGGGTGAACCAACGGCAAAGGAAGACCTTTCTCTCTGTCTCTCTCTCTTACTGTCCACTCTGCCTGTCAAAAAAATAAAACAATAAATAAATAAATAATAAAAATAAATAAAAAAGATATGGCAAGGGAGAGGATTAACTTTGTGTGTTCCAACAATGAATAAGTGTATACCATGGAGATAAGTACCAATCACACTTCATTAGGGAAAACACTGGAAAAAAATCAAATGACATGTTTTTTAAGATTTATTTGTTTATTTTAAAGGAAAAGTTACAGAGACAGAGAACATTAGCAGAGAGCTGGATCAAAAGTGGAGAAGCGGGGACAAGAACAGGTACCCAGATGGGATGTTGACATTACAGGAGGCAGTTTAACCAAAACACCATCCCCCAAACTATGTTTTTGTAATGATTTATTTCTGTAAATCCTATTCATCTTTGGCATGAGCTAGAGCCCCCACCCCATGAAATTCATCAACAATTAATACAGCACTTGAGCATAAGTTCTACTGAATGAAGTTTATGTATGTAGTTTGAATAAAAGTATGAATGAATTTAGTTAGAAATGAATGAAGTGACTTCAGAATTAAAAGATAATTTCTGATGCAATCCATCTCACATTTTCTTTCCACCTCCAAGAGTATTTGTTTGCTATAATTTGGGTTTTTGTAGCTTTTTGTTTTTTCCATTAAAGCAACAGATGAATAGTGATAGGTGGAGGAAGTGAAAGAGTAGCAGAATTAAGGAGTGATGCTTAAGAACAGAAACTGAACATGGAAGAGATGAACATCTCCTTTTCTCACACACAGTTGTAACAAAATACACTCTTTTTTGGATGCTTTTTTAGAGCAATAATTAAGTAATAGTTAAACAATAAACTGACAAGTATTATATTTTGGAGACTGCGTGTTTTATGAATAGCCAAGAGAGAAAGCATTTATTTTATAGTGTTATTAATTGTAGATTATTTGCTGTGACCAGATCAACAAAATGCTATTGCTGTAGATCATTCCCTTGGGATACAAGAATGACTTTGTTATGCAAAATGTTTCTGTAAAGCTTTATGCCAGAATCAGATTTTACTCAGACAGCACTTTATTTTACATAGCTAGCAGCACAAAGCCCTGCTCCCTGTCCTGTGTGAAAAACATAAGGCGAAAGATCAATTACTGCTCCCCTTACTACTCTTACAGAAAACAGCATCATAGAGCCCTGAACCAGGAAACTCACTTTTTATTGCACAATTAACCTTTTATCTTTCAAGTAACTCATTAAACTGTACAGTAAGCCCCCTTATTCATGAATTCACTTTCCTTGGGTTCAGTTATCCATGGCCAATGATTGTCGAAATATTAAATGGAAAATTTCAAAAATAAATGGTTCATAAAGTTTAAATTGTGTTCATTCTGAGTAGTTTGAAATCTTGTGTGGTGAAATCTTATGCTGTCACACTCTGTCCAGTCTTGAACGTAAATCCTTCCTTTGTCCAATGTATTGATTCACTACCTGCCCTTCTGAACAATGAGTAGCTCTCTCAGTTATCAATCAGCTATTGCAATATCAAAATGATTGTGTTCAAGTAACCCTCATTTCACTTAATATTTGATCCCAAGTACTAGATTAGTGATGCTTGTTATTTTATCACAGAATGTTAATAACTCTTCTACATCACTATTGGTTATTCTCATTAATCTTTTACTGTGTCAAATTAATACATTAAGCTTTATCATATATGTGTATGTATGAAAAACAGTATGTGAAGAAGGCTTCAAAAACTTAATGGAAATTCAAACTATTTTAGTTCCATTTTTCCACTAACTTTTTTAAAGACTCATCTGTAGGGTTTGGTGCTATCCAAAGTTTCAGATACTCATTAAGGGTCTGGCATATATTTTCTGTGGAGGAAGAGAGAACTACTATACCTCTATTTCCACATCTGCATAGTGTAGACAATAATTTTTGACTCAAGGATTTCCTTGAATTAAAGAGCAAACGCATTAAACTAAAATGGTGGGTTTGGCACTGTGGTGTAGCGGGTAAAGCTGCAGTGGCCTGCAGTGCCAGCATCCCATATGGATGCTTGTATGAGTCCCAGCTGCTCCACTTCTGATACAGCTCTCTGCTAATAGTCCTGGAAAAGCAGCAAAAGATGGTCCAAGTCCTTGGGCTCCTGTACCTACATGGGAGACCCAAAAGAAGCTCCTGGCTCCTGGCTTTGGACTGGTCAGCTGCAACCATTGCAGCTATTTGCAGAGTGAACCAACAGGTGGAAGATCTCTCTCGATCTCTCTCTCTCTCTCTCTCTCTCTCTCCCTCTCCCTCTCCCTCTCCCTCTCCCTCTCCCTCTCCCTCTCCCTCTCCCTCTCCCACTGCCTCTCTGTAACTCTGGCTTTCAAATACGTAAATAAATCTTTAAAAATCATGGTTTGTCTGAAAGCATGTAATAATAGAAATATGTGATGAGCTAAATTATTTCTTTTGTGGAGCAATGACATGGAGAGAACAACATTAGATACATGGTTGATAGTGAGTTGGCATGAAAAATACTTAAAAGAGGCACAGATGGAGTGGATTTGGGAAAACTGCACTAGTGGACTGTTAGTATTTCAGCCCTGGTGTTTTTTGCCATTGTAACCAGTTCATCCAGGAGAACATTCAAAACTTCCTTTGAACAATGTCTTTCTAGACATCCCTGTCGTTTTCTCCTTTGGGTGGGGAGTCACCTCCTTCAACGTGTGCCAGACAAGAGAGATAATTACATTATCCTTATTAAATTTTCTTTGCTCTTCAACTCTCATTGCCCATGCAGTCTAGTTTATATCAGGCTTATAACATTTAATTTCTCCTTTCCTGTGTTATTATTGAGTACAATTTTCATCCCAGTTGTGAGACGACAGGATGTAGCTTCCATTCCAGTGAGAGCTCTCCATGGAGGTTTTCATTCTGACAACTAGACTTATTAATATCATTACCAATTAATCATTTTAACCTCAAGAAATATGTTGAATGTTCTTGTTTCAACTTTCCAAGTGTCTATGGCTCCTGACTAAAGTGATACATGGTTTCATCTTTTTATTTTATTTTTTAAAAATTTTTCCCTTGGCCATATCTTCCTAGATTTGTGATCATCTACTGGAATTGCTGGCTATGGTAGACTGAACTACAGTTTGGTCCTTTTTGGAAACCTGAAACAGTTCTCTCATATCATTTAGATAAAGTACAAGATTCTCACCAAGCTTTTAAGTTCAGTGGAAGAACAATAAGAATCTCTCAGGGATATTTTCACTTTGTCAGGTTTAGTTGCCACTGCCCTACAGGACCAATTCACTAATTTAGTTAGCATGATTCTTCAGGCTGTCATATTCCCTCTGCTTTATTCTACATGCTTTTCTAATTTTCATGTTTTTCTCTCTTCTCCTAAAGTCCTACTCACCATAGGGCATAGTTGAAATCTCATTCTTCTCAGGCTCATTGATGTGTTCTGTCTGTGCACATTTGTGATACTACCTTCAGTATCTAGTGATATATCATATTACTAGAACTAATTTGTTCATTGATATTGTTTCCTGTAAATTCTTTGATGTCAGAAATTATGTAGCAGGATAGTCTTTCCTCCTTCTTTGCAGGTCTCAGAGAGATACCAAGGTACTAGCCATAAAGACGTTAGGCACTTTTCACTGTGCAAGGAAGCATGACCATCAACCCTCATGAAGGACTTAGATTTAGGTTGACTCCACGCCCTTAGCCACTAGAATCCACTGCCACAAAGTCCTTACATGTTGATTAATTCTATTTTAAATGATTGCCCACGATCAATGGGTTGCTATATGTCTAGAACAAGAGTCTTAATCTCATCCAAGAATAGTTAAGACATTCCAGAATGGATTTTAAAGGCTTTAGCACTTTGAAATTTTCTGTACATTTGGTTCTCTTCCTTATTCATTACTACTTCTTACTCCCAAGAATTCACAGCTTAATACAAACTCTCAAAAAATCCATAACGTTCTAAAAGATTAGGAACCTCAATACTATGCCTATAAAGACCCTGCCAAAGCCAATCACTGCATGGACAACTAAGGGGGGTTGAAAGGCTTTCACATAGATTGAAAAAAACTATCCCTGTTTCCTTCTAAATTCTTCCCTTACATATTAGGGGAGAACTGATTCCCAGGGGCCAGTGAAGGGACAAGTTTGCAGAGTCCTGGAGACAAACAGTAAGACACCATTCCACCTTCATTGGCCAGGCAGCTACCAAGAACAAAGGCCACATCTCGGATACCTTGCCAACAAATGCAGTACTGTTTCACGAATTGGTTGCTTCTCTGAGGTACCCACAAATGTACCTAGAGAGAAGCTTCAAGAACAAGTGGAGGAACGGCTGTCCTCCTATGAGACTGGAGAGATTCTGGGGAAGAATCTGGATGTCATGAAGGAAACCATGGTTCAGGCAGAGGTGGAGGCTGCAATCACCAGGGAGCTGGAGAAACAGAAAAAACACTTGAAGAAGAAGGCTGTGCTCACCCTGAAGTCTTTGGAGAAGAGTAGCAGCACTCTAGTGGAGTGCAAGGAGGCACATGAAAAACCCAAAAAGAAGAAAAAGCAAAAGCTCCTTTAGGCTCCTCAGGAGGACGGTATGAAAGAACCATCTGTCTCTTCCTTCAAACCCAAGAAAAAGAAATCTTTTTCCAAAAGGAGTTGGTTAGTTGCGATCTGGAGAAGACAAGTGGCAGCGTAAGCCTACCCAAAAGGAAGCAACCCTCGGCCAAGGAGGAAATTGCAAAAGATGCAGAAGAGGCAGACAGCTGGAGAGTCCCCAAGACAAAGAGGAAATTCTCTTCCAACGAGGAGCCTGTCAGCAGTAGTCCTGAAGAGGTTGCTGGCAGCAAGAGCAGCGCTAAGAAAACGAAAAGCTCCACAAAGCATTCCAGGAAGGTTAGCAAGGATATTCCCTGAGATGAACATAACCCAAGGCACTATTTTCCAACCTGTGTCCTCACACCAATAAAAACAAATTCACACACACACACACACACACACCCCGATAAGGAAAAGGAAAAGGAGGAGGAGGAACTGAATCTGTTATATCAGAGAGTACCGATGCAAGTCTCTTACAACAGTTTTCTGTATTGGCCTAGGCAGTTATTTTCTGGCCTACACCCTTCCTATGGGGAGTATTCCTCCTACATCACCTACTGCCCCAAGCTTATCAGTAGAGCTGTGCCCCAGGCCATGTAGTGGAGGCATGGAATGCCTGAAGCAAATTCAGAATTACAGAATTCCAATGGGAGTGGCCCTGGAGGGGATAAGGGAAACAGGGCTAAGATTTCCCCTATAGCAAAAATCCTGTTTTCCCCAAACCCTTCAGGGTGAATGAGGAGTGAGGCTCAGGGTGAATGAGGAGTGAGTCTCAGCATGAATTAGTATCTCAAGGCAAGCCCGCCGACAAGGTCCACAGTAATTTTCTTCTTTTTTTGTCATAGGAAAAGAAAGCCTCATTTCTGATTTCCTTTCCATGAACTACAAACTCTCATTCTGCTTGTGTCTGCCTGGGCTAATGCAACCCCAAATTGCTTTTTTCTCACACTTCTGATGTGTTCCCCTTGCTCAGCTTCTTTCTTGGTCAGCACAGATATTCTGCGGTTCCAGGGAAGGGAAGAAGTGGATGTGTTATGCTAACGTAGTTCTGTCTCTCTCTCACTTTACAGTGGCAAATCCCTATTCTCAGGAAGGCTTTTTCATATGGCTTTTAAACACCTAATCTGTTCCTCTGAGGATCAATAAATGTGAAATATAGCCTTAGACGAGAAAACATGGGGGCAGACACAAAATAAAGCCTGAAAATTTGTCCTGTTAAACTTAGATTTCCGGTTTTCTTGCATTTATTTGTTCCTAGCCCCATTTTACCTCTAGTTTCTAGGATTACACCTACTTCTAGGTCAGGAAGTTAGACCTCATACCACTAGCAAGTCAGGCAGGAACAGTTCCATAAACAAAATGTTTTTCTGGATTCCATGGTCACTATGTTCATGATTCCCTTCTGGGACCAATAGGTTGACATTAACTTCCCAGAACCTTAAATCTGAGTGCTCTAAATTGTGTAGTCACCTATATTGTGATGTAGAGACAAGATTCACAGTCACTCATCAAAATCCAGGGTATGCTAATAATCAATTTTAGATGAAATGGCTGTAAAAGGATGAAGTCTTGCTTTCATCCCTGACTGTTAAAGGTCAGCTAACCTTCAAACCAGACCTTCCTCCTATTGGCTTCTCCCAACCTTGTTTTCCTGTCCCACTTGAAAACCTGGCAAACGCGCCAGGACTCATCTGGGTATCTTGATATTGTGGTTTGAGATACTTGAAGTCATTTTCCCCCTGTTTTCTGAAAGAATGTTTTTTTTCATATAAGGAAAGATGGAAGCATTGAAAATATAGTCAGGTTTGCACTTAGAAAGAAGGTAAAGAACGCAGTGTCTATGTGGAGATAACAGAATCAGGTTTGCACATATATTCTCACTGGAATTGTTTGGATTAAGTTACATACGCAGGTTGAATATGATTTGGGATAAAATAAGCAAATTGATTCATATCTTTAAAACAATGTTTTGGATCCATCCCCTTATTTCTTAACTATTTATTGAACCTTTACTTTACTATGGCAAGCTCTGGAATATTGGACGAGTATGAATCTGTAAAATGGTTAGTCTTCTTTTCACAGAGTTATCCCTCCAAGGGCTGTCATTGTGATGCTTCAGGTAAAGCTGCAGCCTGCAATGCCAGCATCCTATATGGGTGTCATTTCGTGTTCTGAATGTACGACTTCTCATCCAGCTCCCTGCTAGTGGCCTCAGAAAAGCAGCAGAAAATGGCCTAAATATTTGTTTCCTATCACCCATGTGGGAGACCCAGATGAAACTCCTGGATTCCTGGCTTCTTCCTGACCCGGAACTGGCTGTTGTGCTCATCTAGGGAGTGAAATAGTGGATATAAGATCTCTCTCTCTCTCTCTCTCTCCCCTTTTCTCTGTCTCTCCCTCTTTCTCTGTAGCTCTGACTTTTGAAAGAAAGAAAGAATGAATGAATAAATAAATAAATCTAAAAAAATTAAAAAAATAATTGTCTCTTTACTTGGAGAAAATAAACTACAAAAATAAATGGTTAAGGTGTGTATTTTTTTGGAAGACCCAAAAATAATTCTGAGGGTATGAATGTTCTTAATTCAGTTTCAGCCAATTCCAATTGTATGCAAACACATTTATTAAATAGGTCTATGATTAAAGCATCAATAACTGCAATTTCTTGATTATTTTATCCAGTTAAGCTAATAAAGATAACCATATAGCAGGATTTTGAAATTGTCAGTAGCCCAATATCTGATTGCAAGCCTTACACTTTTGGAAATAGGTAGGAATACAAAAAAGTCATTTTAGCAAGCTGATATGTTTGAACATTTTGCCAAAATGAAATTCATTACATTTGGAGGCACATCATTGTCCATCTCTAAGTTACTTATTTCTTGATGCTCTATTCTGATTTAATGTAGCATTGGAACCAGATATGAACTTGAAAGGGCAGGTGACCAAAGACCATAAGTTATCTTTGAAGTATGCAACATGTAATAGGTTCCTAGTACAGGAAACTTTCAGAATGATTGAAATTACATTTCCCAGCAGCATGAAAAAAAATCGCTTGGAATTTTAATGAAGCTGAAGTTTAAGGAGAAAAATACAGTATTTCCGTAGTGTTAAAATTATGCCCTTCAATGATGCAAGATCATGATGCAGGAAAGGGAGAGATTTCGCAAAAGCAGAGCAGTCACAGGATCCTGGGGCTCTTTTTTACTGCTTCCTATCCTTTTTTTTTTTTTAAAGATTTATTTATTTATTTGAAAGTCAGAGTTACACAAAGAAAGGAGACGCAGAGAGAAAGAGAGAGAGAGAGAGAGAAAGAGAGAGAGAGAGAGAGAGAGGTCTTCCATCTGCTGGTTCTCTCCCCAGTTAGCTGCAACAGCCAGAGCTGCACCAATCTGAAGCCAGGAGCCAGGAACTTCTTCCGGGTCTCCCACATGGGTGCAAGGGCCCAAGGACTTGGGTCATCTTCTACTGCTTTCCCATGACATAGCAGAGAGCTGGATCAGAAGGGAGCAACTGGGTTTCAAACTGGCACCCATATGGGATTCCGGCACTTCAGGCCAGGGTGTTAACCTGCTGTGCCACAGCGCCGGCCCCATCCTATCCTTGTTGAACTCACTCAAGCCACAACCTTATCCAGGAATGACATGATTTTTGATCCTACTATGAGTAAGAAGAAAAAGAAAAAGAAGAAGCTGCTTTTTATGCTAGATGAGGAAGCAGATGCCCAGACAGAAGAGACCCAGGACTTGGGAAACAAAAGAAGTAGAACCAGAGCCAACTGAGGACAAAGATGTGGAGGCTGAAAAAGAGGACGGCAGGATAAAAGGCACTTCTGATGATCTGTGTGATTTGAACTTTAATCAAAAGAAAAAGAAGAAAAAAGCAGAAATATATTTTATGTTTATGAAGGTGAAGAAGATGTTAAAGACCTTAAGATTGAAAGTAATGTTTGCAATAAATCTGTATATTACTTGTGGTAGTATAGACATTTTGATGATATTATTTCTTCTCATCTATGAACATGGGAGATTTTTCCATTTTCTTGTGTCTTCTTCTATTTCTTTCTTTAAGGTTATTTAATATTAATTGTAGTGATCTTTCCCATCCTTGGTTAAATTTATTCCAAGGTATATAAAAATTTTTGTAGCTATTGTGAATGAGATTGATTTTACAAGTACTTTCTCAGCCATGTCTTCATGTATCCGAAGGTTATTGATTTGTGTGTGCTGATTTTATATACTGTAACTTTATCAAACTCTCTTACGAGTTCCAATTGTTTCTTAGTGGGGACTTTTGGTTCTCCTATATATAGAACCAAGTCATCTGAAAATAGGGATATTCTGACTGTCTCCTTTCTAATTTGTATCTCTTTGATTTCTTTTTCTTGTCTAATGGCTCAGGCTAAAACTTCCAGGACTATGTTGAATAGCAATGGCAAAAATAGGCATCCTTGTCTGATTCCAAATGTTAGTGGAAATGCTTCCAGCTTTGCCCCACTTAATATGGTGCTGGGTGTGGTTGTCATATACTGCCATGATTGTGTTGAGGAATGTTCTTTTATACCCAATTTGCTTAAGGTTTATACCATGAAAGGATGTTGTATTTTATCAAATGCTTTCTCTACAACTATTAATATAATCATATGGCTTTTAGTTATCAATTTGTTAATGTGATGCATTACATTTATTGATTTGTTTATGATGTGCCATCCCTGCATACCAGGGATAAATCTCACTTGGTCTGGATGAATGATCTTTCTGATATGATATTGAATTTGATTTGCTAGTATTTTGTTGAGGATGTTTGCATCTATGTTCATCAGGGATACTGATTTATAGTTCCCTTTCTTTGTTGTATCATTTTCAGTTTTGGAATTAAGATGATAATGGCTTCATAGAAAGATTTGGGGAGGTTTCTCTCCATTTTAATTGGTTTGAAAAGTTTAAGAAAAATCGCAGTTAGCTCTTTAAAAATTTGGTGAAATTAAGCAGTGAAGACATCCAGTCTTGGGCTTTTCTTTCTTGGGAGAGACTTTATTACAGATTCAATATCCATCTTGTTTATTGGTCTAGGATTTCTACATCTTCAGGGTCCAATGTTGGTAGACATTATGTGTCCAGAAATCTATCCATATCTTCTAGATTTTCCAGTTTGTTTCAATATAGCTGTTTGTAGCCATTCCTTTTTATTTCTCTAGTATCTGTTGTAATATTTCCTTTTTCATCTCCAATTTTATTTATTTGGGTCTTCTCCCTCTTTTTTTTGTTGTTGGTTAGTTGGGCTGATGGTGTTTTGTTTATTTTTCAGAAAACCGGTTCTTTATCTCACTGATCTTGTGTATTTTTTGTTTCAATTTTATTTATATTTTCTGTATTTTTAAATTATTTCTTCCCTCTTACTACTTTTGGATCTCGTTTGCTTTTATTTTTGTAGGTCTTTCAGATGCATTATTAGATAGTTTATTTGATGCCTTCCCAATTATTGATGTAGGTGCTAATTGCTATGAACTTTCCCTCCTAATGCTTCTTTTGCTGCACCCTATAAGTTTAGATATGTCATGTTGTCACCTTCATTCATTACTAGGCATTTTTTCATTTCTGTTTTGATTTCTTCTATGACTCACTGTTCCTTCTTGTGTATGTTGTTCTATCACTATGTGTTTGCATATTTTCAAGAGTTTCATTTTCTTAAGAAGTATTTTTTATTTATTTGAAAGTTACAGAGAGAGAGGGGGAGGGAGACACACACATACACACACACAAACACACACACAGAGGGAGAGAGAGAGAGAGATGGGGGGGAGAAAGAGAGAGACAGAGGAGAGAGAGAGAGAGAGAGAGAGAGAGGTTTTTTCCATCTGCTGGTTCACTCTGCAAATGGCTGCAATGGCCAGAACTAAACCTAAATGAAGCCAGTATCTAGAATTTCTTCTGGGACTCCTACTGGGGTATAGAGGTCCAATGACTTGGACCATCCTCTCCTGCTTTCCCAGGCACATAGTAGGGAGTTGAATCAGAAGTGAAACAGCCAGAACACAAATTGGCACCCATGTCAGATGTTGGCACTTCAGGTTTTGGCTTTACTTGCTACACTGTAATACCAGCCCCTGAGAATTTCTTAAGTTGTTAATTTTCATCTTTATTCCTTTGTGGTCAAAAAAGATACATGGTATGATTTCAATTCTCTTTTGAATTTGTTGAGACTTGCTTTGTGGCTTAGAAATATGGTGCTAGATTTCATATGGACACAAGAGACCCTGAATAAGTAAAGCCACCTTAAACAACAAAAACAAAACCAGAGGTGTCATAATATGAGACTTTAATAGCAGGGTACTTATAATCAAAATAGCCGGATACTGGCACAAAAATAGACATGTAAACCAATGGAACAGAATAGAATCCCCAGAAATTAATCCATGCAGCTACAACCAACTAAACTTTGACAAATGAGCTAAAACAAATCCCCAGAGAAAGGACAGTCTCTTCAACAAATAGTGTTTGAAATTACATCTATGCATGCAGAAGTATGTATACTACCTGATACCATCAAATTACTAGAGGAAAACATCAGGGAAACTTTACAAGACATTGATATATGCACAGGTAATAGAAGCAAAAATAGATGAATGGGATTACATCAAGCTAAGATGCTCCTGCACAGCAAGGAAAATACTCAACAAAGTGAAGAGGCAACAAATAGAATGGTAGGAAATATTTACAAGCTATACAACTGATAAAGGATTAATACATAAGACCAATAGATTTAAAAAAACAGTCCAGTTAAGAAATGGGCAAGACATGAACATGCGTTTTTCAAAAGATGAAATACAAATGGCAAACAGACACATGAAAAAATACTCAGGATCACTAGCCATCAGGGAAATGCAAATCACAACCACAATGAGGTTTCACCACTCTCCAGATAGAATGGCTACTATTAAAAAACCAAAAAGTAATAAATTCTGGTGAGGATGTGGGGAAAAACTACCCTAATACACTCTTGTTGGGGATGTAAATTAGTGCAGTCATTATAAAAGACAGTATGGATATTCCTGAGAAATCTGAAAATAAATCTACCAGACAACCCAGCCATCTCACTCCTGGGGATTTACCCAAAGGAAATGAAATTAGCATATGAAATAGTTATTTATACCTTCATTTTTATTGCAGGTCAATCCACAAGAGCTAAGATATGGAATCAACCCAGATTCCCATAAACTGATGACTGGATAAAAAAAATGTGGTGTGTATTCACTATGGAATACTACTATGTTATAAAAAAGATGGAAATTTTTTTTTTGCAACAAAATGAATGCAACTGGAAACCATTACGCTTAGTGAAATAGGCCAGCTCCAAATAGGTAAACATCATATTTCCTCTGGTATGTGGTAGTTAATATAGAATACAAAAAATGTATAGGAATGAAATGGACATCTTGTGATTTGATTGTTGTTTTTAGCTCTTGTTTAACTCCTGTGTAACTGTGGTCTTTCAACTTTTTATTTGTGAGTATTATGGCTAGTGGTGCACTAAGGCTGTGATTATATAATGGATTGAAATTATGCTTTTGCAAAAATTAAAAATCCAAAAAGGAATGAAAGAGGAGGTTTGAGGGAGGAAGACACAAAGGGAAGAAAATACAGTTAACTTCTTAGAATTGTACCTATGAAATACATGAAATCTATTCTGTTTATATTATTATTTTTTTAAAAAGTGATTTTCAAGATCCACATGAACCTGAGGATGACCTAAGAATTTTGCTTGGCAAAAATAATAGTAAAACGCAAAAGAAGAATAACAATTATCCAGATGAATATGAAATATGAGAGAATAAAGCTTTAGAATATGAAGACAGCAAGAAAGACAATGGAATCTCATTGAGTAACCAGACAAGCCCGACTTGGGGAGGCTAAGAAAGAGATATTGTGTTCAATATCATGAGGGAAAAGAAGCCAAATATGATTATTAGAGAGAAAAGAAAATTTGTTATGAAACCTCTACAGGTCATCCAAGTGGGAACCAAGAAGACTTTTTCAACTTTACAGGTATCTGTAAATTATTACATTTTTAGCCCAAACATATCCTTGCATTTTTATTGGATAAATTGCGTACAAGTGATTCTATAGATACTGATAACCAAGTTTCAATCAAAGGAAGATTTCAACAGATGCAAAAGAAAAATGTCTTGAGAATGTAAATCAAGAAATATGTCACTTGTCACACATGCCAATCACCAGATGCAATCCTGCTGGACATCCTACTCTGCTTCTTACAGTTCAAAACTTATTATTCTGCATGCTCTGTTGCCAGTATCAAAACTGGTTTCTAGGCTTTCATGGGCAAGTGAGTGCAGTCCTGTGTCAAGGCTAACTAATTTGCTAATCACCACTGATTTTGCAAAGTGTATTGTAGAGACTTGGTTGCACAGGTTTTCCATCAAAGTGGATATGTCATTGTATTAAATTAAGATAGAAAGGCTGCCAAGTTTTTTTTGGTGACTGGTTAGTTGATTTGAAATCCTTGCAAGATGCTGATGTTCTAGCTGGTAACATATTCATTGCCTGCTTTCACAACTGTCAGAAAAATATAATGGGATAAGGAGGTGCTTTCTTGAAATTGTTCATAGACTCCTTTAAAATGCAAGATGAAGTTATTATAACAGCAAAAAAAAAGTTATGGACCAAGATTGCACTACTTACTTGAGTACCTACCAAATTTCTGCAGGTGATAAACTTCAATACTGCTCCTTTTTCTTTGTAAGATTAATTAATGAATTAACTAAGAATTAACCTGAAAAGTGGAATTATAGAGAGAAAGGGAGAAACAGAGAAGGAGAGAGAGACAGACACAGAGAGAAATCTATCAACTGGTTCACTGCTCCAATTAGTGAACTAATCAGGACTGCGGCAGGCTGAAACCAGGAAATTTGATCACCATCCAGGTCTCCTACATGGGTGGTAGGGGCCCAGGAAATTGAGCCAACTTCCACTTCTTTCTTAGGTGCATTATCATGGAGCTGGGTCAGAAGTAGTGCAGCCAGGACTCCAACCAGTGCTCATAAAGGAGGCTATCACAATGGTGGCTGCACCTACTGTGTCATAATGTCAGCCCCTCAATACTGCTCTTGACAGCTAAGTACTCATGTCTCGATCTGCTTGAGTCTTTTAACTTTTCTCTTAAAGTTTCCACATTAGAAAGAATTTTTTGATTTTTTCCTTCATCCTCTGTTGGCTAAATATGAAGGAAATTTGAGGAAGTTGATCATAAATAATGTTGTAAGAGTTGATGTTTTATCACAGGGGAGAAAAATAATAATAACAATTTAGGGTAATTGATAACTTATTTTTGAAACTAGTTCCTGAATATAGTTATCTTTATAACAATGAACTAGTTCTGGGGACCCAAATTAACTCTCTTTTGTGTAGACTCAGTACTTACCTGGGTTCAGTAAGGGAATACCTGAACTGAGCAAAAAGGCTGTGATGCTTGGATTTGGATCTGTCACTCCAGATGAGAGGAGGAAATAGATCATTGTTTAAGTCTAGTTGAAACCTGCTGCACTTAAGGAAACTTGCTACCACTTTTCTTCATCTTCCAACTTTACTGATTCATTATCACATTTAAAAGACCGTTTGTAACAAGCTCATGCTGGTGTGACACTGCAAAATTAAAAGTTTGATAATTTTCAACCACCTTGTATTTCCACAACTCCATTTCCCCCTATATTTTTTAGGTTCGTCTAGTCTATGGATAAATTATGAATTGTGTCTTAGACTTTTAACAAGTGTTCAGTCTTTTGATATGTATGATGGTAGACACAAGTAAGAATAGCACATGATCTTTCATAACAGGGAAATGAATAGTTGTATGATATTTAACAACATTCTTGTTGCCCACTGTGAAGCTGAGATGAACTAAAGAGAGTGCACTAGCTGGAGAGAGAGAGCAAGAGAAGTTAGAGTACACTGAAGGGACCAACACTGAGCCAGGGGGTTCCAGGACCTGGTCATTCACAGGAGGAGCATTCGTCCATGGCACTGGAGTTAGTATTCCTGGGGGGAGAACTTGGAAAGATAGTGCAGCACATCAAGAAGACAGGGTGAGGCAAGGTGATGCTAAAAAAGGAGAGAATGAGAAATGAGGGCTGAGGCAGAGATGATCAAAAGCAAGCTGTAATGCAGCACAAAAAATGGGTCAAGACCAACGGTAGAGAACTAAGGCTGTGAACAGCAAGAGAGAGCCTGAGTTCTCCTTTTATGTGTTACCCAGTGTGTGGATCAGGTGTGATGATGGAGATTTGCAGGAACCATTCAGGGCTGAATAAAAACAGACTTTAATGTGTACTTAAGGAGCGGCCTTTGTTATAGGGTGAATAATCATAAGATTATCAAAATACATTATTTTACTTTTTTCTAAGTAACTTACTAATTAAAAATCATATGTGTCCTGTATGGGACATTTTGATAATATAAACAACTCAAGTATCTCTATTTTCTGTAATTTTTGTCTGTAGCAATTCTCCCATTATAATTACCTGGCAATCAGTACTTGTACTCCTTGGACGTGTCACAAACTTCGTGCGCAGCAGTTATTTCTTCATTTGAATTTGACTGCATTCCTCCTTTCAGCCACCAATACCAATGTCCTTGTGCTCCAAGCTTTATACTTTAATTTCTAATTATTAAGTTTCTAATTTATTGATGTCTTTGGATCACAAAATTTGTTTTAACCCCAATCTATAATTTGTTTTAGTCCCTGCATGATTCTCCTTTGAAATCTTGGAAGCAAACTGTTTGTCTACAGCTACAGTAGGTCTAGGAAGCCATAGCGAGTCCTCCTGCATACTTCCCAACCACCTTGGTGTCACTGCCTTATTGGTTCCAACTTTCTTCAAAATACTTCAAAATGCCATCTGTATACTCTTTGTTAGATAAACACACTCTCTTCTCTCCATCAATATGAGCACATAAGGAGTGAATTATTGCATGAGAAGAATTCTTCAAATTTAAAAATCCAATATGGGGAAGGTGCCCTACAATAGGTTAATCCTCCACCTGAGGCGAAGGCATCCCATATGGGTGCTGGTTCTAGTCCCGGCTGCTCCACTTCCAATCCATCTCTCTGCTATGACCTGGGAAAGGAGTAGAAGATGGCCCAAGTCCTTGGGCCCCTGCACTCACATGAGAGACTGGGAAGAAGTGCCTGGCTCCCGGCTTTGGATCAGTGCAGCTCTGGCTGCTGCAATCATTTGGGGAGTGAACCAAATGAAGGAAGACCTTTCTCTCTGTCTCTCCCTCTCACTGTCTGTAACTCTACCTCTCAAATAAAATAAATAAAAATCTAAAAAAAATCCTATCCTATAACAGGGGGATCCTTATTAAGGATACTCTGAATCATGGAAGATAAAAGCAATTCAGTTTAGGTGGGGCTGCCACACTTGCTCAATCGAATGGTGTGTTACCAACCCAAGCATTGTATAGTCTCCAGTGCAGTGAATTGAATTGATTTTGTGAATTTACTTTTTCAAGACTTCTCTTAGGTAGAAAGATAATATGTATGCATGAAAAATTAAATAATAGTATGAAGCAAAAGTATGAGAAATGTAACAGTACAATATTAATTAACCAAGGAGCCCTATAAGCAATAGGTGCTATAGTTTAGAAGATAAAATAATCAGATCTGGGGTGAATTGGAAAAGTTCACTGGAGAGAATACTACATAAAAGCATCTTGAAAATAGTGAAAATAATTAAAGGTAGACAAGCAAGAAGGGAAGCATTTCAGGCCAGAACAGCAAACACTTGTCGGGGAAAAATGAGTTGCAAGGCAGCTTCAGACATAGCTGTAAAAAAACTGTTGGAAAGGCTGCAAGAAATCTGTCCTCTTCTTTCATCGGATGGTTTAGCATTAGTGTCTAGAAATTTTGAAGTTTCTCTTCACAAACAGTGCTATCTAGATATCAACTGTTTCTAATTAGGATCATCCTCACCAAAATAGCACGGAGCATAATGGATCCTTAGCTCCTCCTACTCTTTATTCTTCTGCTTTCTTCTTTCCTGCTCCAGTCTACCCGCTTCTCAAGCCACTATTCTACTCTGATCGCCTTAAAGAATCTCTGCGGTACCTGCAAATTAATTTTACTGTGGTGGCAACTGTAAAAGCAAAATTTTGATCTTTCTAAACACTACAGATTCTCTTCTTATTTTTTAAAAGATTTATTTATTTATTTGAAAGGCAGAGTTACAGAGAGGTAGAGGCAGAGAGTCAGAGAAAGAGAGGTCTTCCATCTGCTGGTTCACTCAACAAATGGCTACAACAGCCAAAGCTGGGTTGATTCAAAACCAGGAGCCATGGCCGGCGCCGTGGCTCAACAGGCTAATCCTCCGCCTTGCGGCGCCAACACACCGGGTTCTAGTCCCGGTCAGGGCACCGATCCTGTCCCGGTTGCCCCTCTTCCAGGCCAGCTCTCTGCTGTGGCCCGGGAGTGCAGTGGAGGATGGCCCAAGTCCTTGGGCCCTGCACCCCATGGGAGACCAGGAGAAGCACCTGGCTCCTGCCAACGGATCAGCGTGGTGCGCCGGCTGCAGCGCGCTACCGCGGCGGCCATTGGAGGGTGAACCAACGGCAAAAGGAAGACCTTTCTCTCTGTCTCTCTCTCACTGTCCACTCTGCCTGTCAAAAATAAAAAAAAAAAATACAAAACCAGGAGCCAGGAGCCTCTTCCAGGTCTCCCACATGGTTATAGGGGCCCTAGGACTTGGGCCATCGTCTGCTGCTTTCCCAGGTCATAGCAAAGAGCTGGATTGGAAGTGGAGCAGCTGGGACTCTAATCTTCACCCATATGGGATTCTGGCACTGCAGGGAGCGGCTTTACCTGCTATGCCACAATGCTGGCCCCCAGATTCCCTTCTAAGAATGCTGAGGTACTGACTGCTTTCTATGGAGACTCTAAAGAAAATATATTTTATTACATATATTTGCAAGGAGTCAATTATCTGATGTAAAATTATAAAAATATATGATCAAAGGAGAATATTTATTCTTTCACTCAAGTAATAACCAGAAATGAAAGTCATATATGCCAAAATAAGTAAATACAATGAACCCACCCACCTAAGAACAAGGAGTCCTAAATAAATCATGTGCAGTGATCTTATTGACTAAGTCATAATGTAAGATTAACTGAATAGTGTCATGATCAGTGGAAGGCAGAGATGAATTTATTTGGTGATGTGAGAGGAATGTGGTATTTGGAAGGCAAAGGAAATCCAAATCCTATCCTTGGGACTCCATTACATAAGGACAACAAAGTTCAAGGAATGAAAGTTCAAATATGGAAATAGATAACCTAGAACATAAAAATAATACCACATTATAATATGTCATGATTATAAAAATATGACATCACTACAAATGAAAAACATTTTTCTACCCCCAGGCATTGAAGTTTCTACAGCGGTGATTTATAAAATTGACTATAAATACTGCCATCATGATGTACATAGTTATTAAAAGTTTCAAAAATTGTATATGGCACAGACATTAAACACAAAATACTTCCATCTGAAGATAATGCAGCCACTGTTACTTGTCAAAAAAGGAGGAAGGTTTGGAAAAATTATCCCTAACACTCTCTTTGCTCTTGCTTTCTGACTATAGTTCTTCACAATGTCTGTTCCAAATTGAAGGTAACTAAGCAAGGAAAGCCATAGACGTCAGTCTCTTGGGCCACAGAACAATGGAGGAAAGTACAGGAAATGAATTGGAAGGTTAAATAGAGAGATGGCAATGCAGGAAGGGGGGATAGAAGAACTCACCAATTAGCTCTTAACTATTCATGATGATGTGAGAAGCCATTTGGGAAACAGCATCCTGTAAGGTCAAGATATTGTCCTTCAGGCTGCAAAATTAGTCTTAGACCAAAAAACCAATTTGTCATATTGCTACTTGTACATCCAGATGACATATATTCAAGACTTTTCTTTTAATTTAAGTGACTTTGTATTCATTAAGTTTGGTGGATTGTATTTTTAGACACTGATATTATCTTCCTCAGTCAATGTGAGGACCAAACTTTCCTGTTCTACTTATAGCAGGATTAGTCTTGTGACTTACTTTGTCCAATAAGATGTAGTCAGAATAGATATGGACCACTTTGAAGTAGCAGTTTTAAAAATCAGTGAATGGCTCAACATATTCTCTTTTCCATCTGCCACATGATCAACAATGTTTACAAAGAGGTTGCTTAATCATTTTGGCTCTTGCATAGTAGGGTAATAATAGTTAACAATAACATACCATACTTTTATAAATAGCTAAAACAAAGACTTCTGAATGTATACACTACAAAGAAACCTTGGATATATTAAGTGATAGCTGCTAATTACCCTAATATGATCATTAAAATGTATGCATGTATCAAAATATTACATTGTACCACATAAATATGTACAATTTCTGCACGGCTCACTAGGCTAATCCTCCGCCTTGCGGCGCCGGCACACCTGGTTCTAGTCCTGGTCGGGGCACCAATCCTGTCCCGGTTGCCCCTCTTCCAGGCCAGCTCTCTGCTGTGGCCAGGGAGTGCAGTGGAGGATGGCCCAAGTACTTGGGTCCTGCACCCCATGGGAGACCAGGAGAAGCACCTGGCTCCTGCCATCGGATCAGCGCGGTGCGCCATTGGAGGGTGAACCAACGGCAAAAGGAAGACCTTTCTCTCTGTCTCTCTCTCACTGTCCACTCGGCCTGTCAAAAAAAAAAAAAAAAACACTGTAGTGTAAATAAATATGATCAGAGTCAGTGAACTCAAAAGGCTTCCATAGCATTGTCAACTCATGACAAGGGCCTAGGGTGATTAGTGATGCCATAAACAAGAGTGTCAATTTGTTAAGTCAACAACAGGAGTCACTGTGCACTTACTCCTCATGTAGGATCTCTGTCCTTAATGTACTGTACATTGTGATTTAATGCTATAACTAGTACTCAAATAGTATGTTTCATTTTGTGTTTCTATGTGGGTGCAAACTGTTGAAATCTTTACTTAATATATACTAAACTGATCTTCTGTATATAAAGATAATTGAAAATGAATCTTGATGTGAATGGAAGGGGAGAGGGAGTGGGAAAGGGGAGGGTTGCAGGGGGGAGGGAAGTTATGGTGGGGGGAAGCCATTGTAATGCATAAGCTGTACTTTGGAAATTTATATTCATTAAATAAAAGTTAAAAGAAAAGAAAAGAAAATGATAAACTATGCACCTTCTGAAAAACAAAATTTAAAATCCATAGACATGATCACACAAATATACAACAAAATGGACATTACCCTCTTCCTCCAAAAAAAAATAAAATTTAAAAAAAATTATATGAGACAAAGGTATAGTCAAGCAATAAGAAATGCATTGCATAAAAGTAGAATCCACCTTGTAAGTGACAGAGATTTTGGGGTCATTTATTGCCACAGCATAACCTAACCTGTCTAAATTGATACAGACACACTGGAGAATATGGCCATGGTTTCATTAAATTGCAAACTGAAGTTTGCCTCTATCTATTTGGGTTTCCTGATCCAATCAATACCCTGGAAATGAAATTCAGTGATGTTACACAATAAAGGTGTGGCAGAGTAAGCCTTGAACCCCTAGGATTCACTGTGACTATACTTAGTACTATATAAATACTACTTTAAAGAAAACTTTAGGAAGGAAATGTAGGCAAGATTATTGAATAGTCAGTTTCTGTGGGATGGAGTTTTGGGTTATCCCACCAGGTAAAATATTTTGACCAGGAAAAGTCTGGAGAAAGGGTGAAATGAGTAATGAGAAAATTAAGTTATGATTACCAATGCTAACCTTAAGACTAGTTAAAGAGGCAAAGAGTAGTATTGATGACTATCTTATATTAACTGGTCGTTCATCATATTTTTTTATTCCTCACTTTCTCCCCTGCTACTTTGTATGAAGCATGATAGTGGCAATTAGTACTACTAATTGTGAAGAAATTGGGAGTAGATTTAAAGAGAAAAAAAATTGAGATAATTTAAGAAAGACTCCTGGGACTTTCTCCCCTACATTGGAATAAGAATTTTCTCATCCATGTTAATGACAAGAATGAATGCTGAAGGACTAATGGAGTATCTGGTGCTGGTTATTCTCCATTTTTCTGACTCCCTATCCATTCTTTATCTTGCCTCAACTGCTTTTATGGTCTTAATGGTTAACCCTATAAGCTATATCACTGTTTTACTGGCTGATCTCCAGTTAAATGGGAGTTACAATAAATAAATCAGAAGCCAAAAGAATGGACGGGTCCTTTCTCTGTTCCTTCCTGCTTCAGAACCACATCTCTGGCAGTGACTATTTCTGTCCTTTACTCAAGTTCTTTCTGATTAGCCCATCCTCCATAGGCTTACAGTGGATTACTGAAACATTATTTCCTCTGCTTGTTTAGGTATAGAGATGGAATTAACATTTAATAGCTGTTAGTCTATGACTGTTCCAATTTGCCTTCTTGAATCCCTTAATTCTTGCCATACTTCTATAAGCATCTCCTTTATTCAAATTTATTTCTCTGAGTTCTTTATTGGGCTAATATTGCTCTCAACCTTAGCTCCCTTTGTTTGCTGATATTTCTAACATTCCGTTGCCATTATGCCTAGAATTCAGAACACAAATATTCATTTAAGAATAGAGATTCAATCTTACTTGACTTAGAAGACTTGAACATGTCCAAGACATTTTTTTTCCCAGCGGAGACAGACACTGAAAACAGAAATTTAAAGTTGAAATTTCTAGTTTTCTTCAATAGCAGTTCTAAGCCTTGGATTGTCTCCTTAATTTTCCTTGTTATCTTCAAGTTCTCAAATTTTTTTCTGGGAATACAATGCCTTTTTCTTAAGTAATTTAATTTTCTTTGAGAATAGACTGTTCAGCAACTGGCTAAAATCTGAGTTATCATTTTTAATTCCTCATTCATGACCTTTCATTGTATCATCCTCTTATGGAAATCTAGCCAAAAAGAAATAAAACTCAAATTCAGGATATAATTTGTTAATTCAAGTATATTGAGCAATTAATCAGTATTTCAATGGATTATTTGTGTCTTTTACAGTTCCTGGATTTTCTTGATGGTGGATGGCAAAAAGAAATTGGAGGATTTCTACCCAAGACTCATTAACAATCACATTGAACAAGGCCAACACACATGAAACAATTAGTTAACAGCATTAGATGATATAAGAAAGTGTGTTTAATGGCGTGATACAGATTTTAAGAGCTTTGATAGCTCAGGGAAAAGAGAAATCAATAAAGCATAGAGTATTCTAGAAATGTTTTAGCTTGAGGGAGCATCCAGTTTATATTTTGGAGTGGAAGGTTTTAAGACTTCTTTGTTTACGTTTATCTTGAGGGATTGGCAGTGTCTTTCTAAATATATGCTATTCACAGGATGAAAGAGGCAGTAACACAAAACACTGACCACTAGTCGACCATTTCCCATAATACACAGTGTCTATACTATTAAAATTTGATAAGTTTCACAACTAAAATCAATGGAAGACAATGTGCCATGTTCACCGAAATTTACTAAAGAAAATCAGGAGATCTTCATCTTTGTGCTCTTCTCTACACATATTATGAACAAATGGTAGTGGCTTTCTTTATAGGGTTTTAACACATATCTCATTACACTGAAATCCTGGCAGAATATTCAATAGAACATCTCTGAAGTCTGTGTGGAGGGCCTGGTAGTTAAAATAATTGGTAGGAATTAGTCAATCATTCTATAAATTGACTCAACATGAATCTTTCTATATTTAGGAAAATTTCTGGAGACATCATCTTTGCTACACAATAGAATATCACTTAGACTTGCCAACACAGTAACTTTTATCTATATTTATAGTTTATACAAATGTTTTCTAGTAGATAGTTAACAAATATTTATTTGTGATGATAGAAATGCAGACATATCAGCTGAGACGTGTCAATCACACATTTAATAGTATACAACTTAGAATGTTTCAGTGGATACGGTTCTGGGTAAGATCCTGCATCCCATATTATAGTGTCTGAGTTTTAATTACAGCTCCACTCATGATTCTGGAATTCTGCTAATACACTCACTGGGAGGGAGCAGGTGATGGCTCAAGTATTCACTAGGTTCTTGCAACAAATGTGGAAGAACCGGACAGGGTTCACAGCTCCTGGCTTTGGTCCAGACTGGTTGTTGGAAGCACCTGGGATGTGAGCTAGCAGATGGGTGTGCACTTTCTCTTATTCTCTCTCTTGGCCTGTCAAATAATAAAAGAAGAAAGAAATGTATTGAATGCTATGGATTGAATGTCTACGTTACCACATAAACTCATTTGTTGAAATCCCGCACCCCCAGGTGATTATATTAAAAGATGGAACATTGGAGAGGTAATTAAGGCAGGAGGACTTCATCTTCTTGATGGAGATTAGTGTCCCTGTGAAGAATGTCTGGAGGGATTTCTTCATCTCTACAGTCAAGTGAGGGTACACTACAAAGGTGCCATCTATGAGCAAAGGTCCTTCACCAGACCCAAAATCTGTTGGTACCTTGACTTTGGTCTTTTCAGACTCCAGAATTGTGAAAAATAAAATTTTTGTTATTTATAAATTTATATAGCATAACATGTCTGGATAAAACAAAAAAAATCATTTGTGAACAATGAGGAATCAAACTATTTCTTCTTCAATTCTTCATTGAAAAATATTGAACCTTTTAAAAAACAGTTTTAAATGTATATGAGCTTCAAAAAGCTTGTGAGAAAATGAAACTGAAAAATAAAGTACATTTCCCTACAAACTTTTTGAAGCTCTCTCCTTTGTACAGTCATTCATACTTTAATTACAGGGATATGTTTTAAGAAATGTATCATTCGACAATTTTATCATTGAGCAAACACTATAGAGAATATTTAACATAAAGTAGATAAAATGATTTAGCCATAATTTTATGGCCTCATTGTGCATTTGATCCATCATTGACTGAAATGTCATTATAAGACACGTGTCTATATATCACTTAACATTTATTGAAAAACTATTCTATGGTTGCTGCTAGGCCTTCTTCTTCAGTCAAGGCAGTAGGCAACCGTAATTGTATTGTTCTTTGATAATAGGGTAACTGTTTGTTCATTCCGTGCATTATTACCCACCACTTGTCATTTTCAGTATAAAAGCAGTTGTTAGGGCCAAATGAGTAACAACTACAGAGATATGGTCATTTGTGCAGGGTGTTTTCTACAAGACAAAACAGAGGTGACTGTGTGACATCATGCCAGGTTGGGGGTGGTATGTGAATAGTGAATTCCCAGCAAGGAGGGGACAGAGATGTTTGTGTTGGAGGCTGATGTCTTGGTCTCCCTAAAATGTAGCCAGTGGAATAGCTGTTGTACGTGGAGGATATTGTGACAGCAAATATGTGCTTGTTATCTTGAGTATGTATAAAATTCCTTTTCAAAATCCTGAAATAGATAATAAGGTGAATGAGAAATGACCAGAACCTATAGCCTGAGAATGTATAAATTTAAAAATTAAATCTATAGTAACATTTGTGTTTCTACAACTGCAACCTTCGTATCCTAGAATTATAGAATAAAGAAAAACATTATTGAGGTTTCCTTCTACAGAATGAGAAATATGATTACTGCTTACTGAATGGTGTTGGTGTGTGATTCACTGAATAGAATGAGCATTGAAGACATCCTGCAATACTCTCCACTGTTCTGTTGGACAAAAGAAGGATCATTCCTAGATCTAGGCCAAGAGAGGTTACTTTGGAAACACCACCCTCTTCCAAGAAATGCAGTAACTGACAAGTTTCTGTTTCATCTGCAGTGTTACCTTGAGTTGCAGGAACAGCAGTGATGAAATAGAGTTCTCTAAAACAGATTTTCCCTTGCTTGGTTCAATTGTTTAAAATTGTTCTAAGTTGTTCTACATCTGTGAAAAGACATTTTAATCAAGTCTTTGAAGAATTTGTGGGTAGAAAAATGTATTCTGAAATCTAAAAAAAAATGGACTTCCCTTGGAAATTGTCATGAGATATATTAAAACTATAGCTTTTAATGAGCACGATAACTGCTATGATTCATTGCCTGTACTTTTCAGAGAGAAGATATACTACCAAATTATCCATGAACTCATGTGATTTTAAATATTTATTTATTTTTAATTATTTGAATAAGAGAGAAGAGAAAGGAGGAGAGGCCCATCTGCTATTCCACTCCCCAAATACCCACAACATCCAGGGTTAAGCCAAGCCAAAGTCAGGAGCTAGAAACTCCATCAGGATCTTCCAAACACGTGGCAGAGACCCAAGTGTTTGAATCATCATCTGTTGCCTCTCATAGAATGCATTAGCAGGAAGCTAACTTTGCTTATGGCCTTGTCCTAATACTGACAAAATTTATGGTCACAAAAGGCTCCATAGCCTTAGCAGCTCATGGCAAGAGCCTCGGGTGATCATTGATGTCATATATAAGAGTTTTAATTGCTAAATTAACAACAGAAGTCACTGTGCACTTACTCCCTATTTGGGACCTCGATCCTTAATGAGTTGTACTATGAGAATTAACTGCAAAACTTGTTCTCAAGCAGTACTTTATATGTTGTGGGTGTGTGTGGGCACAAGCTGTTGAAATCTTTACTTAGTATAGAGTTGATCTTATGTATATAAAGTTAAATTAAAAATGAATCTAAATGAAGAATGAGTTGGGAGAGGAGTAGGAGGTGGGACAAGAGCAGGGGTGGGAGGATGGGATGGGTATGGGGGAAGAACCACTATATTCCTAGAGTTGTACCTATGAAATTTGCATTCATTAAATAAAAGCTTTAAGAATAAAAGAAAGAAAGGTATAGTATATGACAAATTTAAAACAACAACAACAAAAAAGCAGTGTTGGGGATTTATGAGATACTATCAAACACCCCAACATATGTGTGTTCCTGAAGGTATGGAAAGAGAGAATGGACTAGAAGTCCTATTTAGAGAAATAATACAGCAAAAGCAGTGTTTTGAGGGATGCTTACAGCAATCAGTGTCTACGTGAAGAAATTTGAAAGGTACCAAATAAATGAGCTAAAATGAAGCTCAAGGACCAGATAAACAACAACAAATCAAACCCAAAATTAGAAAGAGGAAAGAAGTAACTAAAAATTAGAGAAGAAATAAGCAAAATTGAAACAAAAAAATCAGTGAAATGAAAAGCTGGTTTTTTGAAAAAATAAACAAAATTGACACACCACTGGCCCAACTAACCAAACAAAAGAGGGTGAATACCCAAATCAATAAAATCAGAGATGTAAAAGGAAATATAACAACAATACCACAGAAATAAAAGTAATCATCAAGAATTACCACAAAGAGCTGGTGTGCCATCAAACTGGGAAACCTAGAAGTAGATAGATTCCTAGACACATACAATCTAACAAAATTGAGACATGAAGACATCGAATTCCTAAACAGACCAATAACTATGATGGAAATTGAGTCAGTAATAAAGACCCACCGAACAAAAAAAAAGCCCAGGAATGAATGGCTTTAATGCTGAATTCTACCACACATTTAAAGAATTAATTCCAATTTCTTTAAAGCTATTCAAAACAACAAACAACAAATGCTGGCAAGGACGTGGGGAAAAAGGTACCCTGGTCTACTGTTAGAGGGAATGTAAACTAGTGCAGCCACTGTGTAAGACCGTATGGAGATATCTGAGAAATCTGAATATAGACCTACATATATGATTCAGCAATCCCACTCCTGGGAATTTACTGAAACCAAAAGAAATCAGCATATAAGAGGGTGATCTCTACCCCCATGTTCACTGCAGCTCAATTCACAATAGCTAAGATATGGAATCAACCCAGAATCAACCCAGATGTCCATCAACTGTTGAGTGGATAAAGAAATTATAGTATATAAACACTATGGAGTACTACTCAGCTGTAAAAAAAAAAAAAATGGAACCCTTTCTTTTGCAACAAGATGGACACAATTTGGAGACCATTATACTTAGTAAAATAAGCCAGTCCCAAAAATACAGATATCATACACTTTCCTAGGTCCAAGGTAACTAATAGAGTACCTGAAATGTAATGAATTGGATTGAAATAGACATTTTGAGATTCAATGATTATTTATAGCCCTTGACTCTTCTGTTGAGGAACAATGTTTTTCAATTTTTTTAATTTATTTATTTTTCTCTTCATACTATTTGTTGAACTCTTTTACTTAGAATAGGGTTAACTGTATGATAATTAAATATGTTTAAAATAGATTTTTGTAAAAATTAGGAGTGAGAATGTGAGAAGGAAGAGGAGGAAGCGTTGAAGTGTTGTAGGGAGGGAAGTGTCACCATGTTCCTAAATCTGTACATATGAAATATATGAAACTTGCTTAACTTAAATGACATTGAAAAACATTTTTAAAATATAACTTTCAATGCTTCTAAATATGACTAAGATTATTGAATTCAGACATTTGTGTCTTTGATGTCAGTTTATCAATAGTAAATTTGTGGCAGAAATATATAAACCCAAATTTCCTGTAATGTACTTTGGATTGTAGGCATCTTAATTAGATAATCATAGAACAAAGTGGTATATCAGCTTTGCCTTTTATTCTGTTATTTTTGCTGAATTATTTTCTTAGGGAATGTGACATAGAGTTGAGAAACTGAAAGGCCACATTCATTTTTGTTGCGTTGAGATAACTGTTGTAAGTAGGGTCCAGCATTTGACATAGCAGTTAAAATGTTGCTTAGGATATTTGAATCCCATATGTTAGTACCTGAGTTTGTGTTCAGGCTGTGTACCCAATTCCAATTTTCTGCTGATGCAAACATTGAGAGGCAGCAGATGTTGGCTCAAGTAGTTGGGTTTCTGATATCCATGTGGGAGACACGTATTGAGTTCGTGTCTCCTGGTTTGGGCCTGGCCTCATCAAGGATATTACAGTAATTGGGAGATAAACCAGCAGATGAGAACTCTCTCTCTCTCTCTCTTTCACACACACACACACACACACACACTTTCTGCCTTTCAAATAAAATAAGTAAATAAAAATTGACAAATATATAAACATCCCTAGTAGACACTGAATGTTTAAGTTCATCACTATATTTTTGTGTTCCAACATCATTACACTTCTTATATGGGGGCCAAAACAGGGGTCTTCAAAAAGTTCATGAAAAAACATGGGTGGTGTTAGATACATAGAGATACTGATTTCCCTGACTTGATCAATACACATTGCATAAAAGTGTCATTTTTGTACCCCAGAGAAATGTATTATTATAACATATTTAATTGAAAATATTTTTAAAATCTCATAGATAATGTGCATTATTTTAATTTAATTTCCATGAACTGTTAAAGTACTCTCATACCAGAACATTAGCATCTGCATTCCTTGACATTACAATACCCAAAAACATCTAAATGTGGTACATTGGTTAACTTATAATTATTAAATTGTTGGTTTTTAAAAGTCATTTAGAAGTTTTTGACATAAAAGTAGTAATATATTTGCCCAGCACCGTGACTCCCTAGGATAATCTGCCTGTAGCGCCAGCACCCCGGGGTTCTAATCCTGGTTAGGGCGCTGGTTCTGCCCCGGTTGCTCCTCTTCCAGTCCAGCTCTCTGCTGTGGCCCGGGAGTGCAGTGGAGGATGGCCCAAGTGCTTGGGCCCTGCACCCACATGGGAGACCAGGAGGAAGCACCTGACTCCTGGCTTCGGATCAGCGCAGCGTGCAGGCCGTAACGGCCATTTGGGGGGTGAACCAACGGAAGAAGACCTTTCTCTCTGTCTCTCTCTTTCACTGTCTAACTCTGCCTGTCAAAAAAAAAAAAAGTAGTAGTAATATATTTATTAATGAGACAGAAGTCCAAGGTAACTCCTGAAGGTAATAAACATTACTAGCAATTAGTTTTTCAAACTGAAGGAAAATAAGATAATTAGAAGAAAGATATGCAGACAAACATGTAAGTAAAAAATCCTAGTTCTGGCCGGCACCGTGGCTCAACAGGCTAATCCTCCGCCTAGCGGCGCCAGCACACCGGGTTCTAGTCCCGGTCGGGGCACCAGATTCTGTTCCAGTTGCCCCTCTTCCAGGCCAGCTCTCTGCTGTGGCCCAGGAGTGCAGTGGAGGATGGCCCAAGTGCTTGAGCCCTGCACCCCATGGGAGACCAGGAGAAGCACCTGGCTCCTGGCTTCGGATCAGCGCAGTGCGCTGGCCGCGGCAGCCATTGGAGGGTGAACCAACGGCAAAGGAAGACCTTTCTCTCTGTCTCTTTTTCTCACTGTCCACTCTACCTGTCAAAAAATAAAAATAATAATAATAAAAAAATCCTAGTTCAGCAAGGGGTCTTATGGTCAGCTGTGCAGTTTAAGAACTCAAGACTTGATTGTTCTGGTAGACTAGCTAGGCCAGGATTTCCTTTGACTGACTTCCATTAAGAGACAATGCACTTTCCCAGCAGTTCTGCATCTACAGTGAAAATCAATTCTACCATTGTGAATGTCTACATTTGGTGTTCCTTTGCACTGTCTCTAGGGGGTGAGAGAACTTCCCCTGAGAGACTGCTTTCCAAAGGTATTGTTCTACCTTGTCCGTTTGCCTGTCCTGTTTTTAGGCTCATGTACTTCAGTGCAGGAGACCTCAGCAGAGGCTCAGCTGCTGCAATGTGCTGTCCGCAGACACAGTGCATCCAGCTGCCTGATGGGGATCTGTTAATTGGAGAAGTCTGGTCTGGTGCCCCATCAGCAGTTGGCAGACAGAACAGTCTGGACCGAAGCTGATTTCTAGAATATGCCATTCATTCATCTCAGTGATAACAGGGTGTGCTGTGTGTACAGAGAGGTAGCTAAGAAAGCAGAGGGCAGCTGCAGTTGAGGTAGGGACAATACTAATGCCTCTGCATCAAGGGCATGCTTGGTGTGGGCCTCAGTGCTTTATTTCTCTCTCTGAAGTTTAATTGGCCACTAATTACTAACAACTCTCTTTTATTATGAATGCATTTGGCCAGTACTGTTAAGTTTAAAAAAAAAAAAAAAAGTTCCCTTCTCAACCAAGTTCCAATACTAACGTATCAATGTCAGAAACTGCAGTCAAGCACAACCTGTCCCCAGATCCCACCCCTTGAAGCACGATGGCTCATTAATAACTTAAAAAGGATGATGACACTGATACTATTTATAGGGCCCTGCCAAGCAGGTCTGCCAGCGTTAAAGAAATTAACATGGAGAAATTGTCAACTGGAAAACATTAGTGTTTATCAACAGATCAATCAAACTTCAACAACTGTAAACTGTGCTTTTAGCTAAGTGAAACGTATTGATAATGACAGCCACTTGCCCACCTTGCTGGGGAGCATTTTAAACCTGTTATATTCCCTCACCAGAGACACTGCCCGTGATCCCACTGCCACCTTTTAGGAAAGAGTCACTTCAGCCCCATATCCGGGGCAAACTGGAATGATGTGTGGTGGGCTCAGTTGTATACTATTTAGCTTTGACTGCCTGTTTGTACAATCTCAAGCAGACTAAAATAAACATCAAGGCTAGTGACTACGGAAGTCAAATTGTAGTTTCTTTAAGGAGTTTTCCTTGGTTCTCTCATCCTTTTAAAGCAGTGCTTGACTCTCATTGTTGTATATTTAGAGATGGTTCTATTTTCATTTCTGGGCTACATCGGCAATGATGACAAGGCTTCAGAACCTGAACAAAGCTGGAGAGCTCTGATTGGTTCTTGGTGATGTCATCCCTGTGCCTCTAATGCCCAGGAAAAGCACCAGGGACTGACTGTTTTCCTGACTTTTCTTTCTTCCTCTTTCTTTTTCCCCTCATCTTTTCTTTTTATTTCTTCTTATTATTTATTCTTTCTTTTTTTTTTGCAAATCTAAAATCCTACTTTCATACTCACAGTGCTTTTGGAGTTTCATATCCTAGCAACGTTATCACTAAAGGTAGCTGGTGACTGCTCCATGCCAACCAACACTGCTTTGGCTTGATACACAGCCTCTGTTCTCAGGGAGAGGATTTTGTGCTGCATCACACTGAATATTGCTGCTCTGTAATTTCTTGTCATTATAGCAAACCCTTTCACACGCTTCCTTTCTGTAACTTGAACGATCGTCTACTGTCATACTTAACTGCCCAGATTTTAACAAGGAGAGTCTCACAGAGGTAGGGACCACGAAAACCAAAAGAGCTACAAAAAATTACAGGGCGCTCACCTATCTTCAGAATTACAGTAACACTGACACAGCCCACAGGATCTTTCTTGCTTATTTCTCATCTAGCCTCGCCCCTTGCCATCTTTTGTTCTTTTTGTGCATCCATTCCAAAAACTGCAGGATTGACAAGATAATGTTTTCACTGGGTGAGGAGTGGGAAGGCCTATAGTGACCTGAGGCAGGATAAAATGAACTTTCTGTGTCCCTGTTGAGATGAGTTTGTGTTTCTAGTCCATATCTAATAAATTCTGTATTCCTTTAAAACATATCACCAATGCTGCAAATGTAGTTTGAAGTCCCATATAAAATCCTCTCAAAGTCCCAAGTTTCTCCTCTATTAAGTGGAACAACAAAATCCATCTTGTTAAGAAATTGTGAGGATTGAGTTCACTATTGTATTAGTGCACATGGTTCATAATAGAAGTGAAACTGAAAATCTTCTTTGGTCAATTAGATCCTATGCTTTGTGATTCAAGTTAATAAAAATACCAAGAAAGGTAAAAACAAACAAAAAGGAAAGTAGGGAACTACTAAGCTGCCTCCAAGCAAGGCAAAGGTACCTACTACATTCTCAACGCCAAGCTCATTTCTCTTCCTTTCATCACTGCAATTGGTTTTCACCCAGCTGTCAAAACTGCAGTTTGAATTGCAGCAATACTAAAACTAAGTTTAGAAACCCAAATCCAAAATTAAAAAAAAAAGGACAAATGTATCTCTACCTGAATTGAAAGAGAAAGATTTTGGGGCTGGTGCTGTGACACAGCAGGTAAAGCCACAGCCTGTGATACTAGCATCCCATATGGGCACTAGTCCCCATACCAGCTACTTTACTTTCGATCCAGCTCCCTGCTAATGACCTGAGGAAGGCAGTAGACGATGGCCCAACTCTTTGCACCCCTGAAACCCATGTGGGAGACCTAGATGAAGCTCCTGGCTCCTGGCTACAGCCTAGCCCAGTCCTGGTCCTTGCAACCATCTGGAGGAAATCAGTTGATAAAAGATAGATCTCTGTCTTTCTGTCTCTCTCTGTCTCTCTGTCTCTTGTCCTCTCTCTCTCTCTGTAACTCTGGCTTTGAAAAAAACAATAAATATTTAAAAAGAAAGAGAGAAAGATTTTAGAGGTTGAATGGCCTACAGATTAAGCAGTCAATTAAGATGCCCACTTCCTATACCTCTGTTTGAGTCCCAACTCTGGTCCAGATTTCAGCTTCCTGCAAATCCACTCTTGGAAGTCAGTAGGTGATAGCTCAAATAATTAGGTTCCTGATACCCATGTGGGAGATTTGGAATGAGTTCTCAGCTTTTGGCTTTATATAATTACAACCCAGGCCATTGCAGGCATTTGGGAAGTGAACCAGCCCATGGTTTCTTTATCTCTCCCTCTCCCTCGACCCACAACTGACTCTTGAGTTAAAACAAAGCAAGATCGATCCTAGAGAAGGTTCCATGTACTGCTGAGAAGAATGTAAAGTCCTTAGATGTAGGGTGAAATGTTCTGTAGATATCTGTTAGATCCATTTGGGCTATAGTGTTATTTAAATCTACTGTCTCCTTGTTGATCTTCTGTCCTGTTGATCTGTCTATCTCTGAGAGTGGAGTATTGAAGTCCCCCAGTACTATTGTATTGGGGTCTAAGTCTCCCTTTAAGTCCCTTAACAAGTCTTTTAAATAAGCTGGTGCCCTGTAATTAGGTGCATATACATTGAGAATTGTTATATCTTCCTGTTGAATGGATCCCTTAATTATTAAATAGTGCCCCTCTTTGTCTCTCCTAACAGTTTTTGTGGTAAAGTTTATGTTGTCCGATATTAAGATGGCTACGCCCGCTCTTTTTTCATTTCTGTTGGCATAGTATATATTTTTCCAGCCTTTCACTTTCAGTCTGTATGCATCATTGTTGGAAAGATGAGTTTCTTGTAAGCAGCAAAAAGATGGGTTTTGTTCCTTAACCCAATCAGCCAATCGGTGTCTTTTAACTGGACAGTTCAAACCATTAACATTCAATGTGACTATTGAGAAGGAGTAACTTTGCCCTGTCATTTGCCAAAGATTTTTTCTAATATATGGTTTGAGACTCCTGTGATCTTTTGCTGTGAGGTTTCCTTCCTTTATCTTCTTTCATATTGGTTACCGTGTTTCTGTGTTTCTGTATGTAACACATCTTTAAGCATCTTTTGCAGGGCTGGACGAGTGGCGACAAATTCTTTCAGTTTCTGTTTGCTGTGAAAGGTCTTTATTTCACCTTCATTCACAAATGAGAGCTTTGCAGGATATAATATTCTGGGCTGGCAGTTTTTCTCTCTTAGTACCTGGGCTATATCTCGCCATTCTCTCCTAGCTTTGTAGGGTTTCTGATGAGAAGTCTGGTGTTAAATTGGAAATGGCATAGAAAATTAATTATCTTTAAAAAAAATATTATGTAGGATCTCTGTCTTTAATGTGCTGTACACTCTTATTTAATGCTATAACTAGTACTCCAACAGTATTTTTTTTCACTTTGTGTTGCTATATGGGGGCAAACTGTTGAAATCGTTACCTAATATATACTAAACTGATCTTCTGTATATAAAGAGAATTGAAAATGAATCATGATGTGATTGGAAGGGGAGAGGGAGTGGGAAAGGGGAGGGTTGTGGGTGGGAGGGAAGTTATGGGAGGGGGAAGCCATTGTAACCCATAAGCTGTACTTTGGAAATTTATATTCATTAAATGAAAGTTAAATTAAAAAAAAAAAAACAAAGCAAGACAAAGTACTGTTAAAAGCCACTCTCTGTTGTAGGGAAAACAAGCTAGAGATAACAAGTTTGAGAAGGTTAAACAAAGGAAGAAGTAGTAATGATTCAGAAAGAAGAAAAGACAAGAGTGAGAATGAAGGGGAGGATCAGCCACCTTCAGACATAAGTAGAACACAATTGTGTAAAGGTGCAATGGGAAATAAGTTAGAAAGCTCTGAGGTTTCCCATTAGAGACAGCTAACCCTGTAATATCAAGCTACCCATTATGCACTGAACACAAAAGATAGACATTTGCCTCTAAATTCATTTGTGTTTGTGTTAGTTTCATCGACTTGATCAAGAATTTTAGCATTGGCTGGTGCCAAGGCTCACTTGGCTAATCCTCCACCTGTGGTGCCAGTACCCCCTGTTCTAGTCCTGGTTGGGGCGCTGCATTCTGTCCCAGTTGCTCCTCTTCCAGTCCAGTTCTCTGCTGTGGCCCGGGAGTGCAGTGGAGGATGGCCCAAGTGCTTGGGCCCTGCACCCGCATGGGAGACCAGGAGGAAGCACCTGGCTCCTGGCTTCGGATCAGTGCAGCTCACCTGCCACAGCGCGCTGGCCATTTGGAGGGTGAACCAACGGAAAAAAGGAAGACCTTTCTCTCTGTCTCTCTGTCTCTGCCTAACTCTGCCTGTCAAAAAAAAAAAAAAAGAATTTAAGCATTATGATGTCTTCGATTCTTCACTTGATTTTTTTTTTGCTAGATCAGTTTTGTATAGTATGTACTACTAACATCTAAGTTCACCTTTTCCAATAGAGCAACATAGAAAGGTTAAATTTTGCAGCTTGCATAAAAAAAAGCCATACAACCTAAGGAATGATGTAAACCTTGGTAATGAAAGTGGCATCATGCAGATTGCAATATGGTTTTTTCCCAAGATCATCTTTCCCTCATTTTCCTTTTGATTTTTCTGATTTGTCTTGAGTTTTTCAATGTTTGCTTCGAGTCTACATTTTATTCTTTGTTTACATTTCATTTCACTTTTTTAGATCTAGTTCTTACAATTCCTAACTATCCAATTATATCAATGAGTCATTTGGATGATTTTTTTTCTATATTAATTAATAGGACACCACCATACTCAAAGGGAGATACTGCAAATTGCAGACATAGTCCCAAGGGAGGCAATGCTGACTGATAAAATATGTGCCCAGCCAAATGAATTCTATTTCAGTTTATTGTTTCTGTCACATTAGACAGGTGGTTTTGAATCAATAATTTCATTTCAGAATTAGCTAAATATAATCTTTGCATGGACACATTATTTTCAAGAAGGAATTCTCATACTCATTAGAGAAAATGTGTTGGGGGCTGATACTGTCATCAAGTCACCTTTGTTTTCTTCATAGCAAAAGCAGATAGTTCCTGGCCTGACAAAGCAGAAGTTTTATATTCTAAAGTACCAGCAAATACAAAAGCTATTTTATTTCACGAGTTTTGAATATAGTCAAAAGGGTACCATTTCAAGGCAGGTGTTCAGTACAGAGGCTAAGACACCACTTAGTATACCCACATCCCATATTGGTGTCCCTGAGTTCATGTTTAAGCTCTACTTCTGATCTGGCTTCCTGCTAATGCACATTTTAGGGGGAAGCAGGTTATAGCCCAAGTATATGGGTCTCTGTTACCCTATGGGAGATTCGGATGGGTTTTTGGTCCTTGGCTTCTGCGCAGTCCAACCCTGGCTGTTGTAGGCCTTTCAAAAGTGAATCAATAGATGGAACTCCTCTGTTACTCTGCCTTTCAAATAAATTAAAGTATTAAAATATCAAAAAGAGAGTCATTTCAAGTTTATTGTGAAAATTTACCATATTCAAGCCTCCCTTTGAAAGTATTAATTTTACTGTTGGTGAAACATTTATCCATTCTTTCTTTTTAAGAAAATTCTTTAATATATACTTATTGAGGGACTGATAAGTACTGCTAGACACTGAATGGATACCTGGTGAGTAAAGCAGACATATTTTAGGCTCTCCTCACTGGTATCGAGAGAGCAAAATGGGGTACATAGATCAAAATTACGGAGGAGCTATTAATACAATAGTGTCAGGGAAAGTCTTTGTGAGGAATTGACCTTTCAACTTACCCAAGAAGACTGAGGAAGAATTGTTCATGGGAAGAGCAAAGGAAACAACATTTGCAGAAACCCAGAATTAGAAAATAATTTAGCAAGTGTGCTGAAAGAAACTCTGGGCTGTTGTAGTAAAATGAGCAAGGGACACAGAGGTTTGAGATGAAGTTATAGAGAGTCAAGGACCTTGTCAGCCATGGTATGCAATAAAAAAATCAGAATGAAAGGGAAAATAAAAGGAGTTTTGGAGAAGTATCCAAAATAATCAGGCATCCATTTAAGAAGATGACTGTATGTGGGGACCAGTGCTGTGGCTTAGTAGGTAAAGCCGCCACCTGCAGTGCTGGTATCCCATATGGACACTGGTTCAGGTCCCAGCTACTCCACTTCTGATCCAGCTCTCTGCTATGGTCTGAAAAAGCAGAAAAACAAGGCCCAAGTCCTTGGGCCCCTGCACCCACGTGGGAGACCCAGGAGAAGCTCCTGGCTCCTGGCTCCTGGCTTCAAATCGGCCAAGCTCCTGCCTTTGCAGCCATTTGGGTAGTGAAACAGCAGATGGAAGACTTTCTCTCTCTCTCTTCTTCTCTCTCACTCTCTCTCTCTCTAACTCTGGATTTCAAGTAAATATATAAAATCTTTTTAAAAATTAATATAATTGCTACGTGATGAATGGATTAGAGAAGCAAAGAATGAAAACAGGGAGAATAGTTAGAGAACATGCAATATCTTAGATGAGAGATGATTGTGGAGGCTTGCAAGAAGGTTCAAACAATGGAAATAGGAAGAAATATGTACACTTGAGACTCATGTGTGCATACAAACCCCTGGACATAGGTGTTTATATTTATTTCTTCTACATGGATAATATTGGGTGGTGAGAGATAGCTAAGACTCAAATTGAGCAGGCAATTTTTTGAGTAGCCCTACTAGATATGCTTTGGAAAGATACAGCTTTTGGGAAAAGAAAAATGGAGGATACTGTTTGATTAATCTAAATGTTGAGATATTTCTGAATCAGCAAAGCGGTGACATCCTGTAAGTAGTTCCTCTACAAATAGGAAACTCAAAAAAAAAAAAAAAAGCAGAGCTAAACTGAAATATGAGAATGTCACCAAGTTGATGCCATTGGATAGCATGGAAACAGATGAGATCACCAAAGCAAAAGTGCAGGAGCCGGCACTGTGGGGTAGCGGGTAAAGCTGCCGCCTGCAGTGCCAGCATCCCGTATGGGCAGCAGTTCGAGTTCTAGCTGCTCCACTTTCAATCCAGCTCTCTGCTAAGAGAGCTTGAGAAAGCAGTAGAAGATGGCCCAACTCCCTGGGCCCCTGCACCCCACGTGGGAGACCCAGAGGAAGCTTCTGGCTCCTGGCTTCGGATCAGCATAGCTCCGGCCTTTGGAGAGTGAACCATCAAATGGAAGACCTCTCTCTTTTTCTCTTTACCTTTCTGTAACTCTGCCTTCAAATAAATAAAACAAAACAACAACAACAATAACTTCAGAACAGAAGTGTCAGGAGAGGGACAGGTAGAAATCTAATTTTTGGGTGCTGGGAAAGATGTGGTAGCATAAACTGTGGAGCAGAAGTGGCATGAGAAGCAGAAAGGAAATTAGCACCATGTAGTGTCATGAAAGCCACAGAGAATGTTTTGAAAAAGAAAACAATTTGAGAGAATATTGTGTGACTCTGCCTAGTAACAGAAGTTTAAGTAGCTGCAGGGAGACCTGCTGCTCCCACTGTAGGGATAGGGGCATTAGCCAGACTGCAGTAAATGGAGGCCCAATATGATAATATGCCTCAGTTAATTAGCTTAATTTTAAGTCAAACTGGGGGCAAGCTCTTAGCATAGTAGTTAAGTTGCAGGTTAGAGCTCCTGTACCCGTGTCAGAGTGCATGGGGACAATACCTGACTCCCGATTTTTTGCCAATGCAATCTCTAAGGCAGCAGTGACGGCTGAAGTGATTAGGTTCCTGCCACTCATGCGGATGGTTTGGATGAAGTTCACACCTCCAGGCTTCAGCCATGGCCCAGAACCAGGCTGCCTATCTCTCAAAAAATTAAATTAAAAAATTAGGTCACAATGAAAATATTTCTCAGATATATGATGTTATTTTATACTATAGAAAGTTTCACACAGTTGTTCTTTTGGACTATTTTATGATAAAAATTCAAATTAATCACTTAATTAAATGTTTCAGTCTTTCCTACTGTTTGTGTGTGTGTGTGTGTGTGTGTCTAAATGTATGCTCACACACAGACTGGGGCGAGTGTCCTAAACAAACAAGCAAACAGAAACTATTCAATGAAGAGGAACAAAACATCCTGTTCCTGGGAAGAAAGATTTGTATTTATTTATTTTGCTTTCTTTTTCATTATTCAGCTTTTGAACTTTGTTGCTCAAATTCAGCAGATAATTGTTTAAGTCTCCACAACAGTCACCCTGTGGTGTCTCAGCGTGAAGCTGGCCATACTAAAATGTGCAAAATTTGAACTCCTAAGGAAATTTCATCCGTTCATATTATCCGACTCAAAACATCCAAATGGCTAGAGCTTTATCTTTGTCTGTTGAGCCTTTCACCATGTCAGTGAATCTCGTGCCTCAACAAAATAGATAAGATTATGAATCTGGAAATACATGGGACCACGTAATTTGGAATGTTTAAAGCATAAAAAGCCATCAAGTGCCCCCAAATACACTCACAAACACCCGAACAACACATCATCCCCTAAGATGTGCTGTACTACTTCTAATAAAAAAAAAATTTGCTAACAGGAAAGTTAGGAAAGCAGTGCACATTGTCTGCATAAAAGCCTTCTTTTGACAAGAAAATGACTATTAATGAGAACATGTTCGTTTCTGGCATCAAGCTTGAAGAGACACAGGTCATAAATCTCTTTGATCTTCTTGCTAAAGCTAGAATCAAGTAAAGAAGTGAGTTCATTCATTTAAAAAATGCCTTTGATTGAAATGATTTCATTTAGTTACAAGTAATTTATCATGTTTTTCTTTTCTTTCCCAGGTTTGGTTTGTTTTCCATTTTGACTCCACTGTTGCAGTTAAATCTTTGTTAGGGCTCTAGTTAGGGTGTTACGTTAGGGTTTCTTATTTGAAGGGAGTCAGGCAAAACTTTCAAGAGGGATGTGTATGGGGGGTATAGTTTGGGGGCTGAGACAAACAATAAGAATTCGTAAATTTTGAACAACAAAAAAACTCTGTCATAGCTCAGCCTGTAAGCCTTCTCCACTTGCTTTAGATGTGTCAACACTGCCCTCTTTTGCTTATTCAGAGCTTACATGAAAGCTTCTGATTCAACCCACAGCCTTAAAATCTCCCTTTTCCCACTGCTCCCTACAAGCCACCACCTAAAACAGAACACAGTGTTCTGATATGATTCTCTTCCTTTTAAGTTCATTCCATTTTCTTTTTTTATTAAATGTGTTTCCTTCTGTTATTTCTGCCCCCTGCTTCCCTGGGCGTGTCTGCTCCTGTCTTAAAGTAAAGCACAGTGAAGAAGCAGGAAACACAGGCTCTCACCAGCCCTTCGAGCTGTACCGGAGCAGTCCTGGCAGGAGGACTGCCTTCTCTCTTTCCCATAAGAATGCTTAATTCCACTTCCAGTACTCTTTAAGAATGCATTTGCAGATTGCTATTCTGGCTGCAAGGTGAGATTTGGAATCCTTCATCAATCATCTCGACCAAACCTCCTCACTATTTGGGGCTTCTGAGTCTCCATAGAGAAAAGAAGAATGGAGAGGACAGGTGGATCATGAAAAGGCAGAGAACTGTCTGCTGGCCTTACACTATGTAAAGACGGAAAGAAATGGCCAAATTCTAGCATCTATGACCTCTTTTTCTTTCCAAAGTTGAATTTGAAGGAACAATATTTTCTTCAATCTCTGAGAAAGTTGAGCAAATAGGAGAAAATCAGAGTTAAGTCACTGATTAACATCATTATCTCTGTATCTCTCTACCCTGATTAGCATTTTGATTGTGGTCAAATGAATTAAGAGTCACAATACACAAAGAAGTTATTAAAAACAAAATAATGCTTTTAAACATAGATTCTTTAAAAAAAAAAGATTTGATTTATTTATTTGAAAGGCAGAGTTACACAGAGAGAGGAGAGGCAGAGAGAGAGAGAGAGAGAGGTCTTTCATCCGATGGTTCACTCTCCAATTGGCTACAATGGCTGGAGCTGCGCCCATCCAAAGCCAAGAACCAGCAGCTTCTTCTGGATCTCTCACATGGGTGTAAGGGCCCAAGAACTTAGGCCATCTTCTGCTGTTTTCCCAGGCCATAGCAGAGAGCTGAACTGGAAGTGGAGCAGCTGGGTCTCGAACTGGCACCCACATGGGATGCCGGCACTTCAGGCCAGGGCATTAACCCATGGCGCCAAAGTGCTGGCCCCCATAAACACAGATTCTTAATTTCTACATGCAAAACTTTGGAACTCTCTCTCTCACTCGTGGATTGCAAGCTAGTCTTTTAATGCTTTTGAACATACTAACCTGCGATGAATACAATGAGACTAGAAAAGGTAGAAGAAAGTCTATAATAGCTGTTTTCTCTGGTTTCCATTGTCATATTTCAGTATGCAATGTTCTGTTTCCTCTGTTTCTCACTTATCCAAATATGTTCTTGTGGAAACCTTTCATATTGGTCATGTGAGATATTTTGCTATAGTCATTGCCAAAATTTATCTGCTTCACCTCTAGGCATTTGGAAATTGCAAGGGAAGATAAAAGCAATTTTATCAAATACCTACTGCATTTTCCTGCTTCATTCCACAGTCTAGAGTTTTAGAGCCAAAAAATGGCCAACAGTGTAGCTGAATAGGCATTGTCAGCTCTGTTTGCTTGTTGTAGTGGAACAATTATCGAACTTGAAGTCATCAGGTATATATTCAAATCCTGTGATTCTGTTGCATGCCATCTGGGTGACCTTGGCCAAGTCACTTAACCTCTCTGAGTCTAGTCTCCTGTTCTATAAAATGAGGAAAATAATTCCTGCCTTGCCTACTTCACAATGTTGCTGTGAAGATCAAATGAGATGCTTTAGAGAAAGTTCTTTGAAACACTACAAAACACTACACAGATGCAAGCTATTGTTATAAAGCTGAATCCTGGTGTGTTGCTGTGGTTTCTGAGCCATACGTGAGCATGCTGGGTCTGGTCTATCATTATTTCTAAATATGGCTGGTCTATTGGCTTCTGAAGTTTCCACATGAAATACAGTCTGTGTATTTGCTTGAAGCCTCTGCTCTATGTCCTTAAATAATGGGCCATTAAGTGTTACATTCCAAACCAGCAGATCCAGCATTTCTGACCTTGTACCTGTGACCTGCAGAAGTACTATTGTATCTCAGAGATAAACGTACCTGAACTGCAAGGTGCTTAAAAGATATATTTAGTGTGTAGGCATTTCATTTGTCACCGAGCAATTTTACAGTGTCTGATATAAGCTGGAGATTTTATGATCTATAATCAAAGGCTTTTGCAGACACTTCTCCTTAATTTGGATTTGTGACAGTATTAAAAAATGGGTCTTTCATCTTTGGATCCATTTCACTTACGTGGATGAAACAGCAATGTATGCTTTTAAGTTCAAGTCACTTAAAATTTTCAGACCGTCCTTAGAAACACAGGGACTCTTGACACAAACTTGTTCTACTGACTTATGGGGAAAAAAATTCCATTTTCTGTCCTATTTGATCACCCTGGAATCTTCCTTGCACCAGACTGATTTTACTCCTTAAGTCCAATGTGCTGAGTCTAATGGGCAAGCATACAGGGATTTTTTTTCTTTATAATTGTCTCCAGAGGCTCTACAATTGCAAGACCCATGGCATAATAGATATCAGATCTCATACTGTTAGAACTAATCAAGAACCTTCAGAATATTTCTTTAAACAGTCCCATTTTACACATGTAAAAGCTGAGCCTCCAATAGTTTGCGGGCTTCTGTGATTGGTACAATATAAGCACTAAAATCATCACCTGATGAAGAAATCCTGCCTAAATTAGGAATTAGAACTAGAAGGCCTTTCTTTTGTAAGTAACATACCTGTCTCTCCATGAATTCCTACCAGTAATTCCTACCAGAAATTTGAGCCCAGGAATTTTGCCACATGGCCTTTTCCTTCCCTACTGGAAATGTCAGGAAATAATGAAGAAGCATTCCTTCCTTCTACAAGTCTCTTTGAGGACATTAAATCCACTTAAGGACTCTGCCATCCATTTTGTGAGTAGGTTGTATGCATATACTCATACAGACTGAGGGAAACCAACTGACCTCAATCACAAAACACATTCTTCCTTCCTTCTCACGTTTTCTTATTTTTGTTGAGTTAAAATGTAGGAACTAGTGATATAACTGATTTTGCTTCTCTCTCAGTTTTATAGGATTCTGCTGTATGATCTAGTCTCAGAAAAGTTTAGATATTTTGTTTCTGCATGGTTTCAGTCAAAGCGTCACCCACTGTTCTCCATCATTTCATCTCCAGCAGCTCTGGCTTTGCTATACTGGGTATGTACCTGTGCTCACATCATTTCCCATTTTAGGGAGGCTGAATCTCAGCATTAGCATTTATCCTTCCATCCACTCTCATCCAAGGTGGGAGTGCACTATACAGGTATGCAAATAACAAGATGGTGGTCATTGGGGCCATGTTAGAATCTGGCTGCCACAACAAAATAAAAACATAAAGAGAAGAACAGATAGTCAAGAAATATTTGATGGTCCCAGACATTTGAAAAAGAGTTGCCTATTTTGAAATAGCAGAGATGCTTGGTATTACAGAATCCATAATATATAATGTTTCAAGTTTAGCTAATTTTTTTTCTTTATGGTTCCTTGCCTTCTAGTCTGAAAATATGCTGAACTATGACAGGAAAAGGAAGGGAAAAGTGTCAGGCATACTAGTATCAATCAATCTTATGCCAATGTAAGCCCTAAAAAGCAGTCACCAGTACAGGATGGCACAACAGATACACATCTGTAAGCCTTAATGTCCTGCTTGCCTGAACAAGCTTCACCATCAGTGGTGGTGCCTGTGTTATGCTATCATCAATACTTGTGAGATGTAGTGGCTTTCTCTGAGCAGTGGCCAGGCTGAACCAGACCCATGTCAATAACTAGATGCCAGGCCAGCACCGTGGCTCAACACGCTAACCCTCCGCCTTGCGGCGCCGGCACACCGGGTTCTAGTCCTGGTCGGGGCACCGGATTCTGTCCCAGTTGCCCCTCTTCCAGGCCAGCTCTCTGCTATGGCCCGGGAGTGCAGAGGAGGAAGGCCCAAATGCTTGGGCCCTGCACCCCATGGGAGACCAGGAGAAGCACCTGGCTCCTGCCTTCGGATCAGCGTGGCCGCGGAAGCCATTGGAGGGTGAACCAACGGCAAAGGAAGACCTTTCTCTCTGTCTCTCTCTCTCACTGTCCACTCTGCCTGTCAAAAATAAAAAAATAAAAATAAATAAATAAAATGGGATCCCTGAGTTTTTCTGGAATGATTACTCCTTGAATTCTCAAGTTTTGTTTTCAACTATCCTAAATAGAATTTCAACCATACCTTAAATGAAATTTTCTGACTCATCTTTTCTTAATGTATTGAATAAAATGATGGTACTATATGATCCGTAAATACCTTTTGATTATTTTTACTTTAACAAAAAGGTATTTTGGTTTCACATTTTTGTTCAAAACTATACATTTTAAAACTTACAGTTCTGGTGTAAACACCAATTTTATCTGTGTTAACTAAATTCATTATTAAGCCAGCTAAGAGCCAATATCAAAAGGAATTTTAAAATGAGAATGTCTGAGATTCATTTATTTATCCCTGCATTCACTCATTGCCAAATGTTTATCTACTGCCTGTTATTTTGCAAGCAATATTTTAAGCAGCAGGACAGGAAGCCTCACTGTGAAGCATCACCTGTGGACACATGGCAGTGGTATCCCCTTGGAACATGTTAGAAACAGACTCTGAAGCCCTCCCATACCTCTCACATCATAATCTGCATTTTTAGCAAGATTTCCAGTGGATCATAAGAACATTAAAGATGGATAAGTGGGACGAGCATCGTGGCATAATGGGTAAAGCTGCCACCTGTGACGGCAGCATCCCAGATGGGTGCTAGTTCATGTCCCAGCTTCTTCATAGATAATCCAGCTCCCTGCTAATGGCCTGCAAAAAGTAGCAGAAGATTGCCCAAGTATTTGGGCTCTGGCTACCCACATGGTAGACCTGGATGAAGCTCCTGGCTCCTGGCTTTAGCCTGACCAAACACTGGCTTTGCAGCCATCGGAGGATTGAACCAGCAGATGGAATATCCCTGTCTTTTCCTCTAACTCTGACTTTGAAAATAAATAAATAAATTTTAAAAAAAGATGGATAAGCACTATGTAGATATGTAAGGAAACATGATAGAGTCACTGGCTTTTAGCTAAGAAAAATAAAATTTAAGAAAAAAATTGCCATAGTTTTTCTACTTAGACAATACAGAAAAAAATCATTCATATATTTATTAATATATTAAAATATTGTTGTATTATAAACAAACTTATTCTCAATACTGAATTATCTATTTTGGGGGAAATTGAACAGTTGATTATCTTATTAATGTCCGGGAATCCTTCATTCATTCCAACTTAATTTTAATTTTTTTTTTTCAAAATACTTAATTACTTCTTACTTCCACAATACTCAAACACTGGGTAAAATAGTAATGGGTAATATTTATTGTTTCTCAGAAACCCAGAGTAACTTAATAAAAAAGAATTGGTGTGGGGCCAGCATCATGGCAAGCGAGTTCAGCTGCTGCTGGCAATTCCAGCATCCCATATAGGCACCGAATGGTATCCCTGCTGCTCTACTTCCAATCCAACTCTCCATTAATGTACCTGAGAAGGCAGCATTAGACAGTCCAAGTGATTGGGGCCCTGCCACCCACTTGGGAGATATAGATGAAACATCTGTCTCCTGGCTTTAACTTGGCCCAGCACTGCCATTATGGCCATCTAGGGAGTGAGCCAGCAGAGGGAAGATCTCTCTCTCTGTCTCTTCTTCTGTCTCTGTAACTCTAGCTTTGAAACAAATACATTGATATTAAAATAAAATAAAAAAAGAATGGGTGCAAAGTATTTCAGAGCTATCAAAGTCACCAGTTACTATAATGCCTAGGATGGTATCTACCATTTCTTGTTTGGTAAACATTTTCTTCTGGCTCATATGCGATAGGGGAAAGCAGCTTCTTCTGGATCTCCACAATGAAGCACTAAGTAGTTACATATTCTGGAATACAGCTGGTTAAATGAAATATTCATTTTATCTTTCAAAACACATACTGGAAATGTACCCAGTGCCCACTGGGAAGTATCAAAGAAGACAAATTATTGGGAAAAGCAGATTTTGCCTTCTTCTTTTCCCTATTCTCTATGCTTTCCAAATCCAGGCTCTCTTTTCCTTTCTCCTCCCTTTTGGGAGCATTTTAAGAAGATAAATACAAATTTATCATTTTTATCCCAAATGAATGTTTTCAAAATAAGTTGTGGTACTGTCTGCCAGCAGTAGGCACCCCTGTGTTCACTAGTAAAATTCTGCCAAACCTTCAGTTCTCATGGGCACCTTTGCACTCTAATAGCCAAAAAAGAAGGAAAACAGGCCTCATATCAAGTATGTGGCACCCAAGAGATAGAAAAGCAAAGAATATGCTCATGAACACTAACATTTTTCAAAGAAGAAACATAATTTCCTGGAGCAATGAAAGGTGAATAGATATTTCTACAGATATTCTCTTTGAAATTCAGCTATTAATATCACTATCCTAGATGGAAACATTTGTACATGGAACTTCAAAATGGCTGTAGTGATAACACCCAGATACTGACACTAAGATTGGACCCAGACAATTAAGCAGGGTGCCCTTGCAGGCTGTTCCCTACACAGATCCACTTCATATCCTCAGCAAGCACCATCATTTGAATGATAGTGTGAATGGCATCTGTCAGCATGTGCAACCTGACATTCAAAATTCCTTCTTAGCACTAATCTTTGCTTTCATCAGAAAATCACTGACACCTCAGTCCACCATCCCACCTCATCCTACCCTTCCTTGCTCACATATTAGCTTTAACCTGGGTGAAATGATCTGAAATTTCATGGCATAATTCTTTTACTCTTTTCCACCTATTCTTTTGGTAAAAGGCACCTAAAATCTAATTTCAACTTTTGACTAAGCTATTTTTCTTCTAGCACTTCCAAAAAACAGTTCACAATCATTGTGTCTCTGGTTGGTTTGGTAATACAATAAAAAGAATGCAATGATTAATGAATATAAAAGATGCACCTGGTAAAAATGTGAGTATCCTGGACAGTTCACAATTCTCCAAACAATGGCATATATTTGTAAGCAAGACTGCTTTGTTAGTGACAAATTTCATGTGAAATTTCATATAGTGTTAAGATGAGTCTGCTGATATCTGTTACCACCACAGATAGAGCTGTTTATCAAAGTTTCTCCTCTATCTATATTGATTGGAGACACTCAAATTCATTCCATAAATGCATTTTTTATTTCTCTATAGATTTATTGCTGTAAATATCTCCTAAATATGCATATAATCATTTACTCCATATTAAATAAGCCCTGAGAATAGGTGCTCAAAGATGTTTGATGACCAAATAAGTGAATGAATGAATGAGGTAAGTGAGTATGTCAAACACTATAATAGGAATGTGTAGGAGTAGGAATTTTCAGAAGGGAAACAGGATCACAATGGGATCCCAGAGAAATTTAGTGTCTAATCGAGGCTTCAAAACCATGTCTGGATATATCAAGATCTAAGTCTACAAGATGTTATCAACTGAATTGTGAGATGGACAATAGGATTACTTGTGCAGAAATCACTGGGACAGGCTGACAGATCAAAATCTTTCACCCAAGATGTGAATCTGAGCTGTCCTTCAATGAATGCACACATTTTGCTGTGAATCTTACTAATTTGTGCATATTTATTTATGAAGATGAGTAATCTTGGCCAGTGCCGCAGCTCAATAAGCTAATCCTCTGCCTGTGGCGCCGGCACACCGGGTTCTAGTCCCGGTTGGGGCACCGGATTCTGTCCCAGTTGCCCCTCTTCCAGGCCAGCTCTCTGCTGTGGCCAGGGAGTGCAGTGGAGGATGGTCCAAGTGTTTGGGCCCTGCACCCGCATGGGAGACCAGGATAAGCACCTGGCTCCTGGCTTTGGATCAGCGCGGTGCGCTGGCTGCAGCGCGCCGGCTGCAGCAGCCATTGGAGGGTGAACCAACGGCAAAGGAAGACCTTTCTCTCTGTCTCTCTCTCTCACTGTCCACTCTGCCTGTCAAAAAAAAAAAAAAAAGATGAGTAATCTTAACTGCTGAGGAATGTTCATTAGCAAAAGGATCAAGAGATCTGGGTTTTAGACATGCCTTTGTAACATTTACGGACATAAGCAAAGCACTTAGCTTACAATACTAAGGTGTGAGAAGCCATCATTTCTTTAGGATGAAGCAACTCTCTGAAATCACAAAGCTTTGTAGCTCTCTGAAGGAAGATTATATTTTTACCACCTATCTTTGCTTTGATTTAGGATGTATCATAGAAAGTTTGGTGGAAATTGGAACTGGTTACAGTAGTCCCTACAGGCAACATTTAAGCACATGTAATCTAATTAGCAGAAAAGAAACCTCAGAAATGGTGTCAAGACTCAAGGAATATAAGAGTGTTCCTGTTCAGAATTCTCCTTAAAATTGGTCTGGTCAATAGACATATTCATAGTTGTCAGTTTAGCAACCTTGAATGTACCGTTGGAAAAAAAAAAAAAAAAAAAGAATGAATCTCATTCTGATCCAATGAATCCCCCAAATAATGATCAAATTGGAAAAAGTAAAAGATAAATTTTTTACTTGTATGTATTTATTACTTTAAAATGGTACCTTTGAAGACTTTCTGTATTCTAGTGAAATAAAACAGCATGATGTCTCTCTCTCTCTCTCTCTCTCTCTCTCTCTCTCACACACACACACACACACCCCTAACAAGGGTGTTTCTGTAATGATTTAATGATGGGTGTTGATAGTTAGGGACTGCTTTTTTCTCCTAACAGTATGAATAAAGCAACAGGGCATCTGTGATATGCGGGCGTATAAATCTCAAAACAACAAGGATCATTTGGGTTTCCCATTGCTCAGAAAACACCATGTATATTTCTCATATATTTTATTTATTTGTTTGAATGTTTCATTGAACTTTTTTCTATTTCCCTTACTTTTGAGATATACACCCATATCCTTTTAAGAGCATGAAGAATGAGAACAGATTAAAAGTAATACAAATTCACCATTTTGGTGAATCTTTAGTGACATTTGAAACCTTACTCTATTCTTCATATCCAGGAGAGTGTTAGCAACCTACTCTTTTAGCTCCCTATCCAATACAAATTATGTCTTTGTTAAGGCAGAATTAGCCAGGAATAGGGCAGAAACACTTTATTCTTCTTAATAAGCGGGCCCTGGAGAGTGCTGTGAGAGAACCTTCTCCAGGATGCCTGGCCTACAACTAGACCTTTGCAGCCAGGTGTGAGAAACTAGGTCCAGGGGAATTACAATGCTTTCCTTTATTCCTGCAACCTGGAGTGCTAAATAGAATTCCCTAAATGTGTCCTTATTGCATTGCACCTCACTATCTTACCTTTTACTACTTGATCTCCCAAGATTTTAATTATTTGGTCATTATGTGCTGCCAGAATCCATGGAAAGATAGATCTATGAAGCTGTTTCTCTGACAGACAAGCACTCCTAAGGGTAAGAGTTTTGTCAGGAGGCCATGTGGACCTCAATGTTGCTTTTCTATCATGCACGCCTACAGGATAGTATTTGCTAGTGGCAGGGCCACTGCTAGTCCTTTAACTATCTGAGCTTCAGTTTCTTCATATGTGAAATGGGTTTAACAATATCTGAATTATATGCTTTCCTTAGATAATTTTATTAGATTCAGCACCCTTATAGAAGTAAGACATAGTATTGTGCCTGACATTTTGTAGGCACTAAAAACACTTCAGTTTCTGTTTTATTCTCAAGGTTCATTGCATTTCCACCATGGTACTAGCCATGGAAATGCACATAAATTTGGGAAGTTCTTTGGAATTAATGGAAAATGTCAATATTTCTCACATGTGACTAGTGATACTTCTTGAACCAAAGCTGAACTCTAAAATCCTTTCGGAGCTCTCTCCCTCCTTGTCCATTACTATAGCAGCTCATATCAGAGCATCTGTCAAAAATTGCAGTGGGACACATTTTGGTAATCACTTTCCCTCTCATTCATTTAATGCCATCCATTAAAGGGTAACCATAATCAAAGAAGTAATGGTACAAATGAAGATATTGAGCCAAGTGAAGATAAAGGAAAAAAATAAAATAAAATCTGTCTCCATCCTTGTCACCTCTCTGTGACATACAACTTCTGTCATTACAGGGTGCACTCTGGCACTAAATTTGTCATTCAGTGTTATTTATCATGGGTACTTGACATATGATTTTACTACTGGAAGTATTAAGAGGACTGTGCAATGCCATGGGATTAACTAACTAGGTCATAAGACATGGACCCCCAAGGATAGTTTTGCAAATACAGATGTGCAAATGGATTTCTGTGCTCATGGTTGATAGATCGATTTTGTCTGGAAGACTTTCATATATCTGCCATTTTGTTGGGAGAGGCTTTGCAAAACATGTATCTACTCTGGTCTCTAATAATGTCCCCTCTGTTCTACCACTGAGTCCAGTGGTCCACAGAATGGAACCACTAAGGGCAGTGATCTCAAAAGCATTGCCGTCTGCCGTATCCAGGAGTGTTGTCAGATTTGTGAGAGGAGGCAGTCACATTAGATTCATTTCACATATGTTGTATAGCATAGCATAGACCTAGAGGGCAGCAAGAAAGGGAGGGGATGATTCCCCTGCCTGCCAACTGCAAAGCTGTCCAAGGTGCTGCCAAATACCTGCAACCTGTGCCTCTTTCTGGGGCTGCCAGGAAGCCCTCCTACATTACACCTAGACCTTCTTCACTAGACTTTCTATTACCAGCACCCCTTAGCATTAATTCAGAATGTAATATAACCCTGACCCTGCCCTGACTAACCAAAGAACAGAGAGAATGTGGCACTGAGGAGCCCGGGCAGGAGGAAGTAATAAATTTGTTTCGAGCTGACAGTTTCAAGGAGCCTGAGTCTGCAAGGCAAAGTCTCGGGCAGACAGCTCCAGATGGCAGAAGTTGCCAAGGAGTTGTCTTCGAGACCAGCAGTTCTGAAAGGAAAGAGCAGAATGAAGGCCAGGTCTGGATCGGAGGAAAAGCCCCAGAGACATGCGATGAGATGATCTTTTTGAAAAAAGGCAGAAGAGAATAAGAAATATGGAAGGGACTGAGCCAGTTCAAGTATTCTTGTAATAGGATGAGGTTGCTTTATTTTCAGTATCTGAAATCCATTCTCTTTCAAGGCATTTCTTTTTACTCCACTTTGCTTTAGCCCCTGCTTCCTAAGTCCTATTTCATAGTGCACTGAAACTGCATAAATAAACCACTTTGGAAACTCCCTTCTCAGTCATCTTGGGAGCATACATACTAGACAAGGTTGATATAACTCAGCTTTTCATATATTTTTAATCACCTAGTATAAAACAACATTTAAATGTCACCATTAGCAAAGCCAAGAATAAATACGCAAGCATGCCCACATTTGAGTATGTTAGTGCTCATGCATGTGTGCATGTACACACACACACACACTCACACTCACACACAGTGGTCTGAGTGGTCTGGAGAACAAACATGCCAATTTGCAAATGAGACATCAGAATCTGTGAAGGCAAAGGTGGGCTATGGTTTAAAAGAGTAAATAATTGGTTTCTGTCCCGTGTCATGTTTTAATTAAGGATAGCAATGCAATCTACAATATATCTGGAAATTATTAGAAACTTTTTTTCCAGAGGCAAAAAGGATCAATACCTTTTTGTCTCTGTGGCATAAAACATTTCAGGTTACTTTGTCCCTGCTTATTTTAGCAACTCAGAATTGGAAGTAAACATAAAAATAATGAGGGTGAATGCATTCCTTGCAAGGAAATGAAAATATTTTGAAATTAGCTTAATCACTAGCCTCCATACTTTTTGGAATTCAAGCTGATGGTCTTTGCTCTAGGCACAGAGACAAAGAAAGAGGCATCTGTCTCAAGGAGGGAATTCTTTCTGTTTTTCAAAAAGCAGCCTGTTAGATAAAGCCACAAGAAAGCTCAGTGTCTTTGAAAAAGGAGAATGATTATTCTGCCCATAGATGAGGAAGGAGACTAACTCAGCAAGCTCTGTGCATGTTTCTTTCCATAAAATGGGTTTTCAAAAATTTTTTACTTCTTTTAAGAATGTTGAAAGTAAAAAACTATGGCCGGCGCCGCAGCTCACTAGGCTAATCCTCCGCCTGTGGTACCAGCACCCCAGCTTCTAGTCCCGGTCAGGGCGCCGGATTCTGTCCCAGTCGCTCCTCTTTCTGTCCAGCTCTCTGCTGTGGCTCGGGAGTGCAGTGGAGGACGGCCCAAGTGCTTGGGCCCTGCACCCATGGGAGACCAGGAGAAGCACCTGGCTCCTACCTTCGGATCAGCGCGGTACGCCGGCCACAGCGTGCCGGCCGTGGCGGACATTGGAGGGTGAACCAATGGCAAAATGAAGAACTTTCTCTGTCTTTTTCTCTCACTGTCCACTCTGTCTGTCCAAAAAAAAAAAAAAAAATTATGTTAGGATCCTAAAAGATAAATGCTAATTCTGCTGAAAATATACTTAGAGGTCCTGCCCAGGCACAAGCCTTCTCTCCAGCTACACAGATGAACATGTTGAAGGCTTTCTCAGTGATGATGTAGCCATCTCAGTTGTATTTCAGCACACTGCACAAAAATGTAGACATGAAGGAAATAGAATGACCCTCCAATCATTATCTATAGGACATTACACTGATAAATGGTAGTATTAATGAACCCAGATGAATTTGAATCCTTTCTCCCTGAAGTTATTTTGATAATACTGGAATCTACTGAAGTGCATGGAATTAACAATTAAAGGGGGTTAAGCAGACACTTAATACTTATTCTATTTTGCACAATTTGGCAGTAATGCATCTGCTGTAATCACGATTTTTATTTCTCTTTGGGAAAAAAAGGGAAATGTTTATGTTTTGGAAGCAAAGCCTCCAGGATTTGCGGCTCCTCCTCAGTGCAGACCCGGCATGTATGTGTTTGTGTTTGGGTGTGTGTGGCTTGTGTGTGTGGGTGGCCCCGCCGGGCATGGCTGGCCTGTCTGCCTTCTCCTTTTGCAACAGCTCCACCTTTGGGCTTCTAGAGGAAAATATTTTTATTTCACTAAAGGATATGAAAAAACAACCAGAAATGGGCAGTCCATCCTCATTCTTTTGTTTAGCGAAACTAAGAAAGAAAATTGTGTTCCTAATCAGAAAGAGAGACACAATGAAAAAGGGAAGCCTGGGGGGAGAAAAGGAGATAACAAAGAGGGAGAAAGGGGAAGGAAAGGAAAGAGAAAGGAAGGGAGGGAAAGGAGAAGCTTCCTTCCTTTTTGGAGCAGAGAAAGATGCAGCAGCTTCTAGGGTATTTCTTTCTTGGACTTCAGACTTCTGTAACCTGCTGAATGACCTGGGATCCAGGATTCCTGTTTCTGACTTTCTCCAGCTGTGCCATGTTCTCTATCATTTATTTATAAACCACAGCACCAGACTAATGAATGAATCTAGTTGAGGATTTGGATTTCTACAAAGGCCATTCTTTTTAAAATAAGAAGTATAAGTAGTGTGTGCAGTTTGGTAAGGTTATTACTATTTCTTTCTGGAAGCCCATCAGGCTTAGATTGTATCCAGATAATAGCCTCAATCCTAGAAAGCATGACCTTAACTATCCAGGGATGGGGGAATGAACATAGAGAAACTGTAAATTCTATAGTCTGTCCCAACTTTCAATGTACAAGGTTCAGTTAGGCAACTAACCTAGGGATATACTATCCATACTTAGTGAGCAGGACTGGAGATACAGCAAATCTTTACCTAGGAAATAGGTTTGGGTCCTATAACATGAAAAGTGCAGGAAAAACTATCTGCTCAAATTTTCGTGCTCTTTTTGACACAGTGGCTAAGCTGCCACTTCAGATCCCTGCATTCCGTACTAGAGTGTCTGGGTTTGAGTCTCAGGTCCACTCCCCGTTGCAGCTCCTTAAGTTACACACCCTGGGAAGCAGTAGATGGTGGCTCAAATAGTTGGTTCCTTACCTCCTAGGTGGGGGACTTCAGTTAAGTTCTGAGCACCTGGCTTTGACCTAGTCCAGCCCTGGCTGTTACAGGCATTTGGAGAATGAACCAGTGGATGGGAAATCTCTCTGCCTCTCTCTTTCAAAAAAATAAAATAATTTTAAAAAAAATCTATGCTCTTTAGGAATTTGTTTTTACTATCAAACCTATAAAGTTATGATAACGAAAAAAAGTGTGAGCTTGCAAATCTAAAATAAACTGAAAGTACATTATTGTAAAAATTAAAACAAAAAATAAAGGTAGGTAGGCCGGCACCATGGCTTAACAGGCTAATCCTCCGCCTTGCGGCGCTGGCACACCGGGTTCTAGTCCTGGTTTGGGCGCCGGATTCTATCCCGGTTGCCCCTCTTCCAGACCAGCTCTCTGCTATGGCCCGGGAAGGCAGTGGAGGATGGCCCAAGTGCTTGGGCCCTGCACCTGCATGGGAGACCGGGGGAAGCACCTGGCTCCTGGCTTCGGATCAGCGAGATGCGCTGGCCGCAGTGGCCATTGGAGGGTGAACCAATGGCAAAAAGGAAGACCTTTCTCTCTGTCTCTCTCACTATCCACTCTGCCTGTCAAATAAATAAATTAATTAATTAAAAAAAAAAAATAAGGGTAGGAGCGTGGACCGGAGGGAAAGTAGATTGGGAAGTAACATTACGCTGCTAAATCTATACATATGAAATACATGAAATGTGCTCACCTTACATAAATAAAAAGCATTTTTAAAAAGCAAATGAATAAAACTCTGTTAAAACAAAAGAAAAAGAAAAGTGCCACCTGTAGAATGGCAAGAATATACTGAAGCCTCTGATTAACTTCAGGAGCCAGGCAAGTCCATGCACTTATTTTGCAGCCTAAAGCTCTGAGCTACAAAAATTGAAATCTGACTACTTTTCATCATATTGACTTCTCTAAAAATCATAATGCATGGTTCACTGAGATCCCACAATCCAAAGCAGCTTCTTAGTTGGTGACCCCCCTGCTCAAAAACCTTTAAGTTCTCCCAATGACTCTGAGGGTAAAATTTATATTATCATTTCTATTACCAATAATTTAGCATATCTGTTAACTGTCCACTCTCCCTAGAATCCTACATGCAGACTGTCCACTCTGATCAGGGAAATATTCAATGCCTCAGCAGGACCACTTTGAGCTTGCTTTCCATGCAATTCTCTATTAAGGTAAACTTATAATCCTATAACATGTGGAGACCATGTAGAGAATATCCTTGATAAACCATTCACAACTGGTACAATCCCTGCTATAACTTCTTTGTGTGTGTGCATAAACAATTCTGTGTATATCTGATAACTCCGTAGCTGGGTTACAAGGTTTTTGAAGATACAGCTTACGCCTATTTTCCTCTCATTGTAACAATCAGGGTAGTGTATATACCTATGGAAATAGGTAAACACACACACACACACATATATGATATTGAGCTAAAAGGTATATACTGATTTGTTGAGTTGCCAGCAAAATGAATGAGCCATTTTGTGCACTCAAATAAGGAGTTAAATATATCTAATTGGCATCTTTTATATAGTTTTTAGCCAATAATTTAATGAATATGACCTGCAGAATAAAAGGACATTTTTACTTTTAAGTGTTTAAAATTTAATAGTCAGTCTCTATTACAGAAATAAGTAGGATCTATTACCTCTTGTCTTATACTCCCAGATTTGTTTACATGTTTTTATGCTTATTTTAATTATCTATAAATCTTACATTAGCTAAAACCAAATAAAGAATTCTGATTACTTTGGTGCATAATTTTTCATATACCTTATTTTATTGGAAGCAAATTAAGCTCTGAGATCTCTTATAACTCCTACCAATAATTTATGCCTAGAATATATTCAGTATATCCCTATCTTTCTGTATTATGCATGCATATATTTTATTATTTTTGATGGCTAAAGAATAATGGGTCCTCAAAAATCATCATTTTATATGTCTCCACTCAGAGGCATTCTATGTTCCCTCTTCTGTTCTAAGGAGATATTCTTTCTTTAGCAACTGGGCATTGTGAAGTCCTTGTGTGGGGATGGATGATGCCCTGAGACCATGGAAAGTGTCAGGAAGCCTCCTTGCTGCTGCAAGGGGTGTTTTCTCCACTGCTGAAGAAGGAGGATTTGAAATATGGGCATCAGGAAGAAAAAACTGACTGGATCAGTCAACAGGTTATAGATTGTGTTCATCTTGTACAAAACGCCACTGACTGCAGAACTGTGAGTCATAGCTCCTTCCCTCAAAGTGTGACCGTTAGGGTTTTCAGAATGGCACCTCCATGCAAGATGCACAGTGCTTTGTGAGATGCAAACCATATATGAAATACAACCTATGCTGAAGGAGTTTAAAGAAGGAGGTCTTCCAAGTCTGCAATTAGAAAGAGCATGCCAGGCCCAGGAAAAATTTCCAACATCTCTTTGTTGGGATTTGATTTAGGAAATGTGGCACTTTTCCTGTATAATAATGTCATTAAAATTTTTTTTAAGTTTTATTTAATTATTTGAAAGACATAGAGACACATTGAGACAGAATATGGAGAGCTCCTATCTTCTGGCTCACTTCCCAAATGCCAAAATGGCCAAGGCTGAGCCAGGCCAAAGTTGGAACACAGGAATTCAATCCAGGCTTCGCACATGGGTAGCAGGAATCCAACTACCTGAGCCATCATCTATTGCCTCCCATGATACAAATTAGCAGGAAGCTGGAATCAGGAACAGAGCCAGAGCTTGAATTCAGGCACCCTGATAAGGGATATCAGCATCTTAACAGATGTATTAACCACCATGCCAAATCCTACCAAATACTCTGTTTTAAAATGTGAATTTTAGAATTCGAGAAAGGTGCTGAACCTTGGAATCACATGTTTTCACTCTCACCTTAATATTTTATTTGTAAATAAATTATCTCCCTTTCCAGATTCAATTATTCATTCTTCGTATTGGACTTCTCATTGCACCTGTAATTTTATGTTATTTTTTTTAAGGAATTTATCAATATGTTAGAATCTCAGGGTCACAGCAAATGCACAATAATTATTACAACACAATTATCATCAATTCTCATGTTAATGTGATATTAATGCAAAGAAGACAGACTCCATATGGCTCATAGATACAATTCTAAGGATTTATTGATACTTCTCTCCCTCTCTACCTCCCTCACTCCTTCCCTCTCTCTCTTTCTATTCCTTCCTTCCTTCCTTTCCTTGAGATAGCATATTTTTAACTTACATCATAGTCAAAGGTTAACACACCTCCATTAATGTTTTGTGTGTTCTTGTTCAGTTGCTATTTATCCTGAGCAAAGACTTTGTTGCATATATATCTCTTTACCTAGAACACAATCTGACACACACTGGTGATCAATAAACACTTGGGAACACGTTCCAGTGAATTGTCAGATGCTTTGAGACAGGAAATTATATCTTGATCATATTTATGTCCCTAAAATGCTTAAAACAATGCTTTGAAAATAGAGGAAAATCAATGATTGTTTGTTGCTTTAAAACAAAGAAAGGAATACATGAGCTAAACCTGGAGAGAGGAATGCTTTGTTAGGGCACAGCATACCTACTTTTCAGGTTCAGAGCTCAGATGCAGAACCCAGGACATTAGTTGGTATGAGAAATATATCAGACAACAGGCATTTATCTTCTTCTTCATCAGAATAGTGTATCTTAAAAAAATTCTTTTAAAGAAAGAAGTTGTCATTTATTATTGTGGCATTTCATGTATGGTTTCAAGTTATATTTCTCAGTATCAGATTCAGCCCCTCACTGTTTCTCTGGTAACATGTGCAACTCTAGAAAGTGCTAACTGCCTGTCGATGGGGCAGTTTAAATGTGTCTGAGGAATAATTGTACCTGGCCTTTCACCTTAATGCCTTTAAAATGCTCTCTGCTCTGTTTTTAAAGATGACTAAGACAGTTTAATATGTTAAAAGGCTGAATAAGTATCCAAAGCAAGCACATTTCAAGTCAGAGACAGACTGGCCCCCTACAGTTCACACCATAAATTCATCCTCTGGATCTCTTGCATAGTAAAACAATTGTTCCTTTGTGCAGTTTTGCCCCCCCCCCTCCTCTACCCCTGGCTATGTACTTGGTGACTGTTCAGTACATGTAAATCAATATGTCATTAGACTGTAGTTTCAGCGTAACAGCAGGTAATATACAAAATGAAGCAACATCAAAATATAATCCTGGGTTATGGGGGTCTTGGGAACCTGTGAATTCAGAAAATGCTTCTTTCCCTATGTCGTAATTTGTGAGAATTTGGCTGACGGTTCCAAGTTATGGAGATTTGGTGTACTAGTCAGATCTCATGAGAGACAGAGCCAACACAGATATAAACACACACACATTAACACATACTGGTTTATTACAATGAATTTGCTAACATGATTAAGGAGGATGAGGAGTTCCACAATGTGCAGTGGGCAAGCTGGAGACCAAGGAGAACTGATGATGTAAGTTCTAGTTTTAAACCTAGCAGTTTCAAGACCTAAGAACTGATTTTACATTTTGAATCCTAAGGTAGGAAAAGGATGATGTCCTAGCACAGTCAGGCAAGAAGAATTTTCTTTTACTCAATCTTTTTGTTATATCAGGTCTTCAACTGATTTGGACCTCCCACACTAGGGAGGGCAACATGCTTTACTCAGCTTATGGATATGAATGCAATTTCATACAGGAATAACCTCCCTGAAACACCCAGAATTAAGTTTAATAAAATATTTGGACACAGGACAGGCGTTGTTGCACAACAGGTTAAGCCACTGTTTGGGATGCCTGGATCCCATATTGGAATGCTTGTTTCAACTTCATGCTACTCTTTGCTTCTGATCCCGGTTCCTACAAATGCCCCTGAGAGGCAACAGATGATGACCCAAGCATTTGGGTTCCTGACACCTAAATAGAAAACCCAGATGGAGTTCCAGACTCTGGCTTCAGCTTGGCCCAGTGCTGTCTATTGCTTGTATTTGAAGAATGACCAGTGGATGGAAGATCTCTCTTTCTCTGTCTGTCTCTGTCTGTGTCTACCTCTCTCCCTCTCTCTCCATCACTACATTTTCAAATTAATAATTCTTTCAAAATGATTTGGATACCTGATGATTCAGTCAGGTTAATACCTAGAATTAGTAGTTATACTTGCAATGGTTTAGGAACATGGTGTTAAGTTTTTTAATATATATGTACAATGTATATATATATATATATAAAATTTCCCAATATAAACATATATATGTGTATGTGTATTAAGGCATTAAAAATACAATACCAGCAGAGGGAAAAACTCTCTTTATTTGCTTCTTCCCCCTTCTTTTGCTATCTCTGTCTTTTTGCTTTTCAAATAAAAATAAAAGTAAATAAATAATTTTGGAAATTAAAACACATTAAAGTTTGTTTCATGTTTAGTAGGTATTTGGCACTCTACTTTGTGTTTTACCTATATCAGTTCAATTATTTCTTGAAACAATCCTGCAGGATACCTATTCCTATTTCTGCAATTTAACAGATGTAAAAACTTGTGTCAAGTAGTAAAATTTGGAACTCATATTGCAAGATTAGAATCCATATCTATTTAACTCTAAAACTCTTCATTCTTTACCTTATTTTGTACACATTGAAAATCATGACACTCTGAAAATCTCAATCATATGTAGATTTTGAAGATTTAGATATAATAGACTTATTTTGGGGAATAATCTTTCTGCCATAAAAGTCAATTTGCAAGAAAATGCCATTAGAAACAATGGTACTTAATCCTTTGTGCATAGAAAGGAATAGCAATGAGAGGAGAATGTTTCTAAGATACAAAGCTTGGAAGGCAGTATATTAAATTAACTCATGGACATTGGGCCATTACTTTTCTGTGGAAGAAATAAATATTCTCAAAGCTGGAGGTATCCATTTCCATTTTTCTAACAGTCTTCTGGATGAGGTTTAATTGTAATATCTCTATGGAAATAACAATTGAAATAGATACGTTATGAAAAATTACTGTGGTGTTAATTAGTATATCCTAGCACTACCAGACTACGTTTCAAAATTTGAAGACAAAAACCTTCTGAAAAGTACACATGAATTTTTTTGTATTTTCGTTCTTCATATTGCTCTTTGATGGTGGAATAATCACCAAAATGATAATAATAAATGATCAGCACATGTTCTTTATGTGATAATTGTTCTAAACATCGTATTTTCCTTTTATTAATATTTATTTTATTTATTTGAAAGAGTTACAGAGAGAGGTAGAGAGAGAGAGAGGTCTTCCATCCTCTGGTTCACTCTCCAGATAGCTGCAACTGGACGGAGCTGTGCCAATCCAAAGCCAGGAGCCAGGAGCTTCTTCCGGGTCTCCCAAGTGGGTGCAGGGGCCCAAGGACTTGGGCCATTTTCTACTACTTTCCCAGGCCATAGCAGAGAGCTGGATCAGAAGAGGAGCAGCCAGGACTAGAACCAGCGCCCATATGGGATGCCAGCACTGCAGGCCAGGGCTTTAACCCCCAGCGCCACAGTGCCATCCCCCTAAATATCATATTTTCCATTAAATTTCATGTCAAAAGTTCACCAGGTGATTTTTTTAGGGAGTGACTAGTTTGTCTTGATTTTCTAGTCCCAGATCACATGATTACTCTTTAAAAAACGATTTATTTATTTGAAAGGCAGAGCGAGAGAGACCTTCTATTGGCTGGTTCTCTCCCCAGATACTCACAACAGGCAGGTCTCAGCCAGTCTGAAGCCAGTAGTCAGGAGCCATGAACCCCATCTGGGTTTCTCTCATGAGAGGCAGAGGCCCATCTAGTGTCTTCCCAGGTGCATTAGCAGGGAACTCGACTAGAAGCAGAGCAACCTGGTTTCAAAACTGTAGTCTAATATGGGATGCTGGAGTCTCAAACAGCCTTTTTATCTTATTTGTCTATGTAAAGGGAACAGATTTTGTATATTTCATATGTATGGTTTTAGAGAACATAATGATGCTTCCCACCCTTCCTCCCTACCTCCCACACTCCCTCCAACTTTCTTTATTATTTTCTTTTAATTGTTGTGATGACAACAATTTAATACACTGCACCACAATACTGGCACCAATATCACTTACTCTTGACAAGATTTATTATAAAATCCAAAGGACAGTTCCATTTATAGAGATAATGGGGTAATTGGTACCAAACTCATTTCCTCAACTTTGAAATTGAGAAAAACTTATGAAACATAGTGTTTTCAAATATAGGACAAGAAGTTGTACATGACTGCAATTCCAAGAGAAGATAAGCAAAGAAAGAGAGTTCCACAATAGCTCCATTTTTCTAACATATTTTCTAAACCACAGTATATGGGGTGTTAAAACACAGTATGTCAAAAAGAATATTAAGGCAAGATGGGGATTGGTAAGGAAAGAAAGCTTTCTGAGGTGAGGGAAACTTTCTACTTCTTGAAAGAGTCATGGGATGGATATATAAGTGTATCAACTTGTCCAAACTTAGGTAACTAAATTCCCTGAATCTGTGAATTTCACTGTCTGAAAATCACACCTCAACTCAATATTCTTGACCGTAAACAAAATAATCCAACAGAGAAGTTAATGCCTGGTACATAGTAGGCATTCAATAAATAAGTTTTTGTTAACATTATTCCCAGAGAGAATCCCAAATGAAGATTTTTCTCTGCAAAAGCTAGAGCCAATATTGAGGAAACAACTCAAAGACAATGAATGTCATTTTTGTTCATAATGGATGTGGAAATTATTTTTGCAATATTGATTTCTTTTCCAGGTGAAACTAAAACAGACCAATTTGCTAATCTGCAGAAAGAGTTAGGTGATGTTAAAGCGTCTCATTGGGAGAGTAGAAAATGACACAAACAGATCTCTCAAACTGACCTATACCTTTATGAAACCTAAGCCAATGACTGGTAGCATTTCTCAAAGTCCATTTGACAGAAAGGAATTGTCAGTAACAGTCATACTTAGCAGAAATTCATTAACCTTCAGACCTTTCCCACTTAGGGAAATATTTTCTCAGTCTATTGAAGCATACTCGTTTCTCTGAGAACAACCTCACATGCACTTCCTCTTTGAAGTCTTTTTCAAGCTTTGCTGCCTGAAATGATCTGTACATCTTCTAGATCTTATGGCAATTTCCTAGTGCTTCTATTATAATACCCATCACCTTCCACTTTATATTACAGCAATTTGGGTACCTGTTTTATCCCCTCTTGGATTGCAAATTGCTTTAGAGGAGAGAGCTTGTTATTCATTTTATATATCCAGAGAACATACCACACTGTAGTTTTCTACTAACACATTTGCCAAATAAGTGCATGAATCCATAGAAAAAATGGAGAAATGTTTGGCTCAATAAGGAGGGAAATTAAAGAGTCACAATTATCTACCAGAGAAAGTGATTTTGCATAGAAAAATTCAGCAATTTTATTGTTTTAAAATGTATTTATTAAACACTATCATTTGGCAGTTATTGTTATAGCTATGAACTATGAATGAAAGTTTAATTAGACATAGTCTATATCCCTCAATAAGGTCACAACAGGGAAGGGGAGATGCATAAAGAAAGAATTTGAAAAGAAGGTAATCTAAACTCTGATAGGGAAATACAGAGAAGAATGATAGTACAAAAGAAAATGCAAGTATATTAACTGGAAGTTTAGAAAAGTACAGGGAATAATAACAACTGACCTATCAAGAGTTTACTAGGCCTTGTTCAATTCCTAAAACCCTCTCAAACCCTAGGAGGTGCTACTATTATTCCTACTCTATATGTGAAGAAACGGAGACACTGCAATTAACTATTTTGCCCAAGGCCATTACAGTTAGTGGCAGAAACAGGAATAGCATAAAGGATGCTTGAACCTGAGTCTGCAATCTCAATATATACACTTGTTCTGGCAAAACGAGATGACTCCACTTCCCCACTTGTCTGGGATGTGTGAGGATGTTCATATGGGATGAGAGTAGTATTATTGGGTTAAAGCTTTCTATTATTTTACTGAATTACTGAGTTTTGTTCCCATATGCAGCAATGGAGTGTATCACCAGAAATATATTAAGATTTCTAAGAGTATCCAAGCAATATTTTTTAAAGATTTATTTATTTGAAAGTCAGAGTTACACACAGAGAGAAGGAGAGGCAGAGAAAGAGAGGTCTTCTATCTGCTGGTTCACTCCCCAATTGACCACAAGAGCAGGAGCTGCACTGATCCAAAGCCAGGATCCAGGAGCTTCCTCAGGTCTTCCCATGAGAGTGCAGGCATCCAAGGACTTGGGCCTTCTTCTACTGCTTTCCAATGCCATAACAGAGAGCTGGATTAGAAGTGGAGCAGCCGGGTCTAGGACCGGTGTCCATATGGGATGGCGGCACTACAGGTGGCGGCTTTACCCACTATGCCACAATGCCGGCCCACTAAGCAATATTGAATATTGAAATCTAATGAAGGGTAGGCACCATTTCAGATTAATGGATCTCAGCATCTACAGATAATGAGCTTTATCTCCAGCTATTTGTTGGTTCTTAGATTGGGTGCACATTCCTAGATCAATCAATCATGAGCAGACGCAAGGTCTAATTGAACCAAAGCCACTACTAACTCATTTATATGGGGTACTATTTGCATTGTAAACTATATACAAGCAATCTGAAAGACAGTACCTGCAGTTGTGCAATAAGGATGTTCATATGGATGTTCAATAGTAGCCATGTGAGTGGTGGGACTAGGCAATTTCCTAAAGAAAGGGAAGATTGAAACAGAAATGAAGAAAGGCAATATAACTATCAGTTTCATAGATTGGAGGTAGTAATACAATTCAGAATTCTCATGTATAAGTGAGTCTAAATATTTTATAGCATCAGGTCACTCTTTCTTCATAGCCACTGCTTATTTCCAGTGAATGGTGGAGTTTCCAACTAAAGTCCTATTTTCTATAATTTATTTTTAGCTAAAAGTTATTTTAGATTTTACCTGGATTCCAATAGAGTTTTCCCTGACTCCACACATTACTTGGAATTGTGTTGATCTTCACATTTTTCAGATGTTTCACATCATGGTGCTATGAAGTGGGTAATTAATAACTGAGTGGTCGGTGCCGTGGCTCACTTGGCTAATCCTCCACCTGCGGCGCCGGCACCCCGGGGTTCTAGTCCTGATCGGAGCACCAGATTCTGTCCCGGTTGCTCCTCTTCCAGTCCACCTCTCTGCTGTGGCCCTGGAAGGCAGTGGAGGATGGCCCAAGTGGTTGGGCCCTGCATCTGCATGGGAGACCAGGAGGAAGCACCTGGCTCCTGGCTTTGGATCGGCGTGGTGCACTGGCTGTAGCAGTCATTTGGCGGGTAAACCAACAGAAAAAGGAAGACCTCTCTGTCTCTCTCTCTCTCTCACTGTCTAACTCTGCCTGTCAAAAAAAAACCTAATAACTGAGAACTGAGTAACCAATGATGTGAGCCAATTGGGGCAGATTCAAGATCAGAGAATTCCATCCAAGGGCAAATCTAGAAAAAGAAGGTTTTCTTGCAATAATGATGTCAGTATTTCTTAGTTGCTTTGTGTTTGTGAAAAATAGGAAGACTTAAAAAGAAAATATGGTATTATACTACCATGTGTTCATTAAACTCTGCATCCTCTAAGTAGATTATTTTATTTAATTCTCCATCTGATACACAGGTTTTCTTCTCCATATTTTAAAATTGGGAAAACAAACTGAGTGATTGCGTAATTTACTTAACATGTTTATTCTAGAAAATGGAACAAGTGGAGCTAAAACTCAGATCTTGGTACATTCTATGTAACATCCTCCTGAAAAGGTGTAAAAACAGTTTACTCAGGCCTCATGGCTACAAGCAGAGAAATGGGGTATTCCAGGTGTATTGACTTTTGTTTCATGTTTACCAAGACCTGAATCAAGTGGCACAATTGCCTCCCTTCAACTCAACACTTCCTTCCCTTCAAAGATACATTATAATATGTTTAATCAGTAACAAGAGAATTTGAGTTAATTTGAGGTAATAGTAATTTGCTGTATTACTAAATAGTACATTCCATTTTAAATAGAATTATTATTTGCTTACTAAAGAATGTATACTATTGGCATCTTTTCCTTCTTAAATTTTTATGTATTTATTTGAGAGGCAACAAGAAAGAAAGAAACAGCAAGGAAGTGCTCCCATCTGCTGCTTCACTGCCTAAATGCCCACAATAGCTGAGGCAGGACTTGGCCAAGGCCAGGAGCATGGAACTCAATCCTGTCTCCCCTGAAGATGGCAGGAATCCATTTATTTCAGTCATCACCACTGCCTCCCTAGGTCTGTATTATCAGGAAGATGGAGTCAGGAGCCAGAACCTGTAATCAAACCCAGGTGCTTCAATGTGGTGTGAAGATGTCTTTTTTTTTTTTTAAAGATTTATCTATTTGAAAGACAAAGTTACAGAGAGGCATAGGCAGAGGCAGATAGAGAGAGGTCTTCTATCTGCTAATTCACTTCCCAGATGCCCACAATGGCCATAGCTAAGCCAATCTGAAGCCAGGAGCCAGGAGCTTCTTCCAGGTATCCCACACAGGTGCAGGTGGCCAAGGGCTTGGGCCATCTTCCACTGCTTTCTTAGACCATACCAGAGAGCTGGATTGGAAGTGGAGCAGCCGGGTCTCAAACTGGTGCCCATATGGGATGCCAGCACTGCAGGCGGTGTCTGTACCTGCTACACCACAGAGCCAGCCCCTTGAAGATGTCTTAATTGGTATCTTTATAACGATGATAAGCACCTCCATCTCCATGCTATCAGTACCTTTTGCACAATAGTCATATGATAATCTGCACTAGTTTTTTTTCTCTTTCAATGGAGGCTACATTCTTCTTCTTAGTGTTAGCTATAACCAGAGTTAGTAACAACTTACTTTAAGAATAAATTCTTCACACAACAGTGCTTAACAAAACTTCAAAACAGAGGCACTACCACCATCTAATAAATTTCATCCAAGGAATTGAGAGGCTTGTACCCACATCGTTAGTCCATCAGTGACTTGTAAGGAGATGATATTCAAATAATGTAACCATTCAGGGCTTCTTTTTCTGTTATCTATCAGTTATAACACTTGTCCTATTCCCTAAAATACTGAGCAAATGCATGAGTAAGTTGATTTTTGTTCAAGTGCTTTAACCAAATACAAAATATTCTAATATACATTGCTGTGCTTTACCTTCTCAGACATTTCAAGAAAATTCACTAATTCTTCACATTTCTTAGGTGGAAAAATCAGGAAACAGGATGTTAATAAAGGAGACATATGTAAAGAGAATTAGAGGCTGGAGAGGATCCCAGTTGCCAAATATCTAACTGAGATTTGCTCTGAGGGAGGTTGCTGTGGAGGGTGCTGATTTTCAAAGACAACTAAAACAAAACTCTAAGAATCCACTAACTTAATCGAATAATATCTGTGATTTATATGCCTCCAAACGCTAAGATCCACTCTACATATCCAACAGTCTATTGACCTTTGTTACATTTTTGCACCAGAGATGCTATTTGGCAAAATTTTCCCTGACTTTCTTCTTCATTGTAGCTCTCGGTAATGTGAATGTGAAGTTACACTGCAAAATGTGCATGCTGAGGAATCAGAGGTCAAAGGCAAGAATTTCCCCTGCCTGCTAATAGAGCTCCAAACTGAGAGACTCACCATTTCCTTTGAGATGTTGTTTTATGTAAATGTTTCCACCTCCTGGAGAGTCCTCCTTTATGACTTTGTTAGAAAGGCCGTATATTTCCAGATTTCATTTAGGGAGAGCATTTGTTCATTCAGGGAAAGAGAAAAACTAATTCCCTGGAGCACGCTGACATTGATGAGAAATAAAGCCAGAGCCCAACAATGGTGTGAGACCAGAGAAATGCCAGCAAAGTAGAATGAAAGTCACAAGATATTTCAACTGCACATGAAGAAAAGAACTTCCTGAGAAGTTGAACCCACCTGCTGGAAAGTTCTCTTTACATGTCTAGGGACAAGGGAGCTAACAGGAGATAGTCTCTGGAAAGGAAGTCTGTACCCATTGTTAGAGCCAAACTTTTGGTTCAGTCACTTTGGGCTCTGAGAGTTAAGTCTGTCTAAAACAGCATCGGCTGGCTGGAAAATTATTTGACCTTCACTGAATCGTCAGTCATTCTTTTTCTTGAGTGGCTGAATGAAGAGTATGTCACTCCGTCATAGCAAAAATCTGGAGAAGGGAAAAAATTAAATCGATCCTCTCCATCTCAGAAAGGCTTAGTTTCATTGACATCTAACTGACACAAATATTCTTCGCTAGGTTTCTGTTTGCTGATAGTAATTAAATATTCCTGTCTTTGACTTCACACCCAAATGCCCTGCTGATGAATAGGACAATACCTTCCACTTTTAAAGGACAGGGCTGAAACTGTGTGCATTCTAAATGCTCCTGATCCTGTGTGCCTGGGAGCTCTCTCTTTTGTTTTTAAAATCTATTTCACTCACAAAATACTACAAACTATTAAAATAATGAAAAATAAAATCTCTAGTGTGCCTTACATTGGCACTTGTAGTCCTGCCTTAACCTTTAATTAGACTATCTACTGAAAAATTTGAATTTCTGATGAATAATTTAAACGATTTGTGAACTTACAAAATATTCAGTTGTATATTGAATTTTGAAAAGGAGATTGAGGTGACAGACTGGTCATTATTTAGCTACAACTTGTTTCAGCTGTGAAGTCTTGAATTGCTTTACTTTTTGTTCACTTGCTGGCCTGTTTCTATTTGTATCCCACCACCTGCCTGAAGTTAGATGACAATGAAATGGTCTTGTGACTAACCAGTTTGTTCTAAGACAATGGTAAGATATGGGGACTTCTCTGTCTTAAGAAAAGATTGACTAGCAATTGTCCCATGTGCCTTTCAATAACTAGTAAGATTAACCCCAGAGGAACCTCCTGTAGCTAGGACATTGATTGTTCTTTCTCATCTGGGCCAGAGTCTATTTGAGGAGATTCAGCCCCATCTTTAAAAGGGAAGAGGACAAGGTGGAGGTCAGAAGTTGTGCAGTCTCATTTTCTTCTTTAGAATTCCTATGCTCAGGACAGGTCTCTACACACAGTCTAGTTGGGAATTGAGGCCATCACCCAGAGACTCCAGACTCTAAAAATGCTTTATTTAGGGACTTCTATACTTTAAAGAGTTTCACTTTTATTTCTTGTTTCATCTTGCCTGAAAATTACCTTAGGACTCCATTACAATTGATCAGACAACAATCTTCCAACATTATCCAAGAAACTGAAGACCTGAAAGTAAGCAGCCAAAATTGAAGAAATATCTGAACAAACACTGGATGCTAGACAAATGGAATTAAGATGACCAAGAAATCAAAATGAACCTTTTCTTTTTATTCTTTTTCCCTTTTATTTTCCCAATTTATACAATTTGAAGAAAACACCAATTTCTGTAGAAAGAATGTATTCAGCCCTTTGAATAGCGGAAGTATGTCTTTTGAATCACCTCTCTCTTATGGGTATTCAAATAAAAAGTTTACCATGGATCTATTGGGGTTTTAGAACTTTTGTTTAACTTAAAAGTTAGAACAATGTAATTCAGTAATACATGCATGCATAATGCTAGGCACAGGGTTCAGAAGGTTTAGGATTTGAGCCGAGCTGGGAAGAAACTGGTGTAAGGAGGAAAGGAAGTAAGACAACATCTACATTATTTGGATATGACCTAGTTTTATACCTGCTGTTCTCATAAAGTTGTTTTTAATCAGGTTAAGGTTTGTATAGATCTTCTGCTTATACATATTATGCCTTATCTTCTGATCTTTATTACAGCCCTGAATGTTGATATTCATCAACTGATGGAAAAATGTGTCACCCACCCAGTTTTGAGCTGACCTATATGCTTTGACATCGGTACTATTCCAGTGCAGTATGCTGCCTCCACACAATTGATAGATAATCTGCGTATGGAAGAGACCATCATTGTTCAAAGGCTCAGTATTCCATGGTGGCTAGCTTAAGCATAAAATATAAGAAATAGGCAAGTTTGAATAGATTGTTTAGGATCAGTTGAAGGAGGTATTCAAACACCAGAGTTAAAGATTGAACTCTATTCTTCAGGCTATAGAGAGCAATTCACTCTGGTGCACGTTGTTGAGAGCTACTGAGATAATACAAAATAGAAATATTTTACTACAGGGCCTGGCATTGTGGCTCAGCAGGTTAACCCACCACATGTGACATGGGTATCTCATATGGGCCCTGGTTCAATACCTGGTTGCTCCATTTCAAAGCCAGATCCCTGCTAATGTGCCGAGGAAGGCAGCAGACGATGGTCCAAGTGTTTGGGACCCTGCCACCTACATGGGATATGTAGGTTCCAGGTAGGGTTCCAGGCTCCCAGTTTCCTACAGGTTTAATCTCAGGCATTGAGGCCATTTAGGGAGTAAACTGACAAATGGAATATCTGTGTGTGTGTGTCTCTCCCTCTCTCTCTCTGTAACTCTGCCTTTTAAATAAATATTTATTCAAAAATAAATATTTTACTATATGATTCAGTTTTTACATACAGGCAGCATCTATCCTGAGCCAATAATATAAGAGGTATTAGTCAATAAATGTTTTATGAAAGAATATATGAAATTCAGTTATAAATTAATGTACTAGACTAATTAAAAAATTAAACTAGAAACCACAATCAGCTCTATTCATGGAATAGACTTCATTGATAAGGCTTCATACCAGAATCAGCATTTGAACCCAAATTGCTCTCATTTCTAGACAGTCATTGAACAATTATGTATTAAGTATCAGTTATATATATATATATATATGTATATATATAGAGAGAATATATATATTCACAAGTATATATTTAGCACATACTGCACAAAGAATCAATTTGGCACTTTATAGATACTAAGAAGTTTATTGTAATGCCTCTCTCTAAAAAATACTTAAAATGCTGCCATAGATATTAGACTTTATCATTTGAAAACTTTCCTATTAATAAAATAGTAATAACAGTTCACTAGTAAAAATATAAGGAAGTACATGATTATGTAGCTTCAGTGATTTAAAGTAATTTAACATCCATCTCAAATTATTTTTTCTATACACTTCTTAAGAATGTCAAATGTGTGAGTTGTATAGACTTTTTGTGAATTAGGTGCTTAGACTATTTCTTTCCAATATGTTCAGTTTAATTAAACCAAGCCAAAAAAATCACACATTTACTTGGTGAGAATGTTAACTTTTCATTTAGACACAGACTGTAACCATGAGGTAACAATAGGAATGATTCATAGGAATGAAAAACAATGGCTCCATGACTTGTTAACAACAACATGAATCCAGAACAAAAGTCTTCAATGAATCCAATCCCACAGTCTCTTCCAGGAGCCGTTTTGTTTTTTTGATACCTCTCTTGTTTTGCAGTTTTTCAAAACCCATATTTTATCATGTGCTAGGAGACATTCCAGCTCATATTTAGATCCATGAAATAGACATAAGGAAATTATAAGTAGTGTCAATTCTATTCTGGTTTCCCCTTCAGGATCAGTGTAACCATTTTGATTAAAACCACTTCTTCCTGGATTTATTGAATACGTCTGTACAGCAAGTACATCCTCCATCCAGGCAGTAAGGTCATTGATGTACTCGTGGTGGAGTAATCACCTTACCTTAGAAAGTATCTCACCAATGAAAAGACCACTCATAGGTATGTCTTTGATACTTTAAAAAATAGATTATTAAAATTATATTCAGTCTAGAATCTAAGTCTAGCTCTAAATATTGAATGAAAATGTGGCTGTATGACAAAAATGTCTTTAGAGACATTCCCACATACATAAATGATTTTCAAAATTGTATTCCTGCACAGAGTCCCTGCATTAGGGGAAAATGTTTTATCTAGTAGTTAATATGTCCTTTGGAATGCCACTGCCCAATCAGAATGCCTGGGTTCAAGTCCTGGCTCTGTTCCCAATTACTGCTTCTACTAATACACACCGAGAGAGGCAGCAGGTGATGATATCTCAAATAGTTTGAGTCCTTGTTACCTACGCGATAGGTAACAAGGTTCCTGGTTCCTAACTTCAGCCTAGCCCAGTCCTCGACTGTTGTGTGTATTTGGGGTGTAAATTGGTGAGTGGGAGATCTCTGTCTTTCTATCTCTCTTTCAAATTAAATAATAAATAAATAAATACATGCACTTAAAAAAGAAGTCTGTGAATTAGTTACCACTGTATATGACAAATATTACAATGCAAATGTTTTCAGATACACAAGCAATATATTATAGGCATGATGCCAATAATTAGGTACATTCTGTAAATTAGGTAATTTTTCAAAGGATTCAAGGATCAGGAAAACTGTTGTCAATGTTATTGCTGGGGAGAGAAGAGCTTACTTGGGACTTCTACAAAGGGAATTAAACAGATTCCGCAGACCATTCCACAGTTGTCTGGGAAGGAAGGAATTTTTTTTTTTTTTTTGACAGGCAGAGTGGATAGTGAGAGAGAGAGAGACAGAGAGAAAGGTCTTCCTTTTTGCCGTTGGTTCACCCTCAATGTCCGCTGCAGACGGCGCATCCCGCTGATCTGAAGCCAGGAGCCAGGTGCTTCTCCTGGTCTCCTATGCGGGTGCAAGGCCCAAAGTCTTGGGCCATCCTCCACTGCCTTCCCGGGCCATAGCAGAGAGCTGGCCTGGAAGAGGGGCAACCGGGATAGAATCCAGCTCCCCAACCGGGACTAGAATCCGTGTGCCGGCGCCGCTAGGCGGAGGATTAGCCTGTAAAGCCACGGTGCCGGCCAGGAAGGCATTTTTAAAAAGAAGTGTTTAGTACTGTGAAGACTGATTTTTTTTTTTAATTCCACAATATGGCCTATAATCAGTCTATATAATCTATGGTATCCAAAATTTTAAAGAATTTATGCACTGTTAAGAAACCAAGCCTCTTCCATTTTATCCACCATTCAAAAAGTTGAGAAAATCCAGGCATTTCTAGATTTTAGAAGTGCTTCCACCATTGTGCCGCTAACAACCTGTCAGATCCTTCCAATGCAGAAGAAATTCAGTGAAGATCATAACCTTTCTAGGAATGATTGCTGGTTAGAAGATTCACACCAAGTTTGCCTCTTTATCTGACTTTCAAAATTTATTTATTTATTTATTTATTTGAGAGGAAGAGAGAAACAGAGAGAGACAGAGAGAGAAAGTCTCCTATTCACTCATTCACTCCTCCAATGGTGGCAATGATTGATTGAAGTTGAGGGTGGGCCAACTCAAAGCCAGGAGTTGGGAAATCAATATAAAGTTTCAAAAGCTCAATTGGAAAGCAGAGATTCAACTCTTGAACCATCATTGCTGCCTCCCAGGGACTGCATTAGCAAAAAGCTGGAGCTAGGAGCCAAAGCTAGGTATTGGATCTTCTTGTTCTGATAAGGGACACAGTAGTCTTAAGGAGCCTCCTTACTGTTGGGCCAAACACTTGCCTCTGCTTGTTTACTTTAAATCATTATGTAAATTCTAAACATTTCTTCAGATATATTCAAACTCTTCTTTATGTTGTAATCTATATGATAATGCTATGAAAATTCCATCAAACATTTTATCCTACTTTATTCTTTGATGATTTACAAACTAATAATATCTACTCTACCAAGATACACTACTTTCCATGTATCAAAAAATGCAACTACTTTCAAGATGTTTGAATTCTATGTCTCTATTATTGACAGCCAACAAGAAGTATGACTATGTTAGTATATGTTAATTAAAGTATATAAAAGTTTGGAGGTTAGCTTAATCATTCAATTTACTGATAATTTATTGGACAAATTTGTGACTAACACTAACTTAAAAAGGAAATACTTTATTGTTAAAGACATGACATTTCTTATTTTAAGCATCTCCATACAATGTGAAATGTAAATTTTCCTTTTTATGCCTGATTTCTATGAACAAACTGAAACTTAGAGGAACTTTTTTAAATATTTATTTTACTTATTTGAAAGGCAGTTATAGAATTTATATATATATATATATGTATATATATATATATATATAGAGAGAGAGAGAGAGAGAGAGAGAGAGAGAGAGAGAAGGAGAGACAGAGAGAGATCTTCCATCCTCTGGCTCACTTTCCAAATGTCTGTAATGCTCACAGCTTGGCCAGGCTGAAGCTAAGAGCCAGGAGCTTCCTGCAGGTCTTCCATGTAGGTGCAGGGGCCCAAACACTTGGGCCATCTTCTGCTGCTTTGACATGAATCCCAATGTTGAAAAGCTAGAACGCAAATCAGATGTTTGCCAGCCTTTGATACTCTATGTATTATATTCTAAATAGCCCTCTTAGCACTGCCACAGTCTACGTATCTTCTCCAAGCAGGTTTAAGAGTCATTTCTGATATGATGAAATGTGAAAGTGTTAAGTGGATCTATGGAAGCCACCACCTTTTGTTTTGCAAAAGAAACATTTAACTGAAGCACATTTAGGTAGATATAAGATACTTTGGTATGCAACACGTTGTCAGGAAAGAGAAATTCATCAGCAAGATCAATCACCAAAGAGATTTAATTACTTTTTACTACAGCTAGACATAGTATTTGGATTTCTTGGAAGACACAGCTATGATCTTCTCTTTTCTGTACCTTCCTTACCCAACTCTCTGCCTTTGATCCCACATCCAGGAGCCCCTTCTAATTCACTCCCTTCTCCTCCTATTGAAATCATTACAGAAATTTTAGCATGTAAGACTTGAATAGATAGGTCTACCTGGTTCTCACAAGCCCACCCGAATAAAAGCAGAGCTTCTTACACAGTACATCAGAAACACCTAGGAAAAGAGTTGCCTTCTTTATCATTCCTTAACTTTCCCATCCTGATCAGTAGGCCTGTATTGGGCTGAAATGTTCTAAAACAGCAAAATTTGAATAACAAATCCCAAGACAGTCTAGTCTTCACACCTCTAGCTGTAGTGGCTAGAAGGACACTTGTAACTTTAATGTGTTAATGTCTGATTATATTACCCATCAGTGAAAAAATTCACTTTGCACAATTATAAGTTTCCAGTAGATAGAGAATATGTCTGTCCTACTTACTTTTGTAACTTGAAAGACACTTATAGGGCACGACAGATGGTAAGTGCTCAAAAAATAATGCTTAATTTGAATCAATGGCTGCAAGCCTGGGTAGATGGGAGAAATGATGAATGGCATGTCTGTTGGCTAACCTAGCCTATTCTTTCCTCTCCACTATACACACATACACACACACACACACTTTATCTCCATAGTTGTAATAACTCTAAGCTTCTCCTGGTCCTTGCAATTCAGGCTTTGCTATATCACATCAGAACAGTCCATTTCCCAGGATATGTGGCCAAAATATCTATGAATGAGACTGTGGACTAGGAGAGTTTTAGACAACCTATGTGAGTTATCAACTCCTCCCATCACTCCTCTTTATCTCCTGAGAAAATGAGCTTATTGTGCTACAGAAACATTCTACCATATACTATGTTATGAAAAAAAATGTAATTGTTCTTTTTGGCTTTTTTTGGCCTATTTTTTCCCTTAAAAGCCATCATTCATATGGACGTACTTCAAGGTTTCTTAGTTTATAAAGCTGGGTAAAATTTTAGCTAGAAGTGTCATGGCTACCGCTGGAGAGTATACATCCATAAGCAGAGTATTGGTAATAACATGATTTTGGTTTTTATGATAGGTTTTTGAATCAGATTTTCAATGACTTAAAAGTTTTCTACCATATGCCTACATTTTTTGACATTTTTAAAGAAGGTTATTCTACGTCTGAGCTCTTTGGTTATCTGACTACCAGAGAATATGAAGCAGAGAACACTTACTGCAAGGAAAATGTTCTTTTATAGCATCCTTTAGTGTGCATTATAGCTCTAAAAGAAATGGAAGCCAGGATTTCCAAATATATTAGGTTTCCAAAGTTATCACTCAACAAAATTTGACAAAAGGGGAGGTGATAGGTGAAGTTTGCACAGTTCTTGTTAAACTCTGGGTTTAATGATTTTTTAGGACATTCATATTAAAATGGGATCGTTAAAAATATACTGCCATTCCAGTGGCATAAAAAATGCATACAGTAAGTTCACACAATGCATACCGATAATGACTCAAGAAAATAAATGCAAAATGAAATCAGCATTACTCACTCTGTGTTTAAAATAACCTAAAGGAATTTGGAAATTTTTATTGGTAACGATTTGGTAGCAAACTACTCAGTGTAAAAGAAGAGTTTAAAAGCTAATAAGAAAAATCTGGCATTAATAATATGGTAAATTACAGTGAGAACAACAATGAGGCTACTGCAGAGAGCAATGTAGCTAGCTAATTAAACCATTTTGGTCCTACAGCAATGTAAGATATGCTGCTGGGAATATGAGAGATGCCATATGCAAAGCTGACTCCTAAGAGTAAGAAGGTGGCTTCCTAGTTCAAGAAGTAAATTGAAATGGATCATTGACCAATCTGGAGAAAGGTAGACTTGTAATGGAGATTCATTAATCGTCTTCTCCCAGCTCTATTTTTCTTTCACCCTAACAGTTATTTTTATCATGACAATCATAAGTTATGTTGGCAAACACTGTACCTCTCTCTTAGCCTGTTCCATAATCATGAATGAATAAATGTCCAAAAGTCCTCAGGAACTGTTGTGATTCACAGCATGAAATTAAAGTCCTTGTGCAGTTACTTCTACATTTCCATGAATTGGCCAATACCATCTTTGTTTCTCAGTTTCTCAGTTAGCATGATGATAAAGTACTTGTTGGAACTGGTACTATGGTCTGAGGGATAAAGCCACCGCCTGCAGTGCTGGCGTTCCGTATGAATGCAGGTTTGAGTCCTGAATGCTTCACTTCCACTCCAGCTCTTTGTAAGGGCCTGGGAAAGCAGTAGAAGATGGTGCAAGTGTTGGGCCCCTGCACCCACGTGGGAGACCCAGAAGAAGCTCCTGGCTCCTGGCTTTGGATCAGCATAGCTCCAGCCATTGTAGCCATCTGGGGAGTGAACCAGTGGATGGAAGACTTCTCTTCTCTTTCCCTCTGCCTCTGACTCTCTTTAATTCTGCCTTTCAAATAAATAAATAAATCTTAAAAAAATAAAGTACTTGTTATTCATGATCTTGTGATACAAAGTGATTATTCAGTAACTAGATGTGTTATACCTAAGTCATTTCTTTTGGGCAATTTTGTATATATCCTTGGAATTCCATTGGTATCTTATATGAATTCTGAAAATTTATATAAAAGAAAAAATATAGCATTTTATCAAAAGTCAGACCACAATAAGAATGGATTTAGACTGAGCCAAATTACAGAATAGGATCATGGATATTTAGAAACCAGTGCAGAAGACACTTGAAAGACACCAAATTGTGGTTATGACTTGACAACACTTGTATATATCCTACTTGTTTTATACTTTCAAAGTTTTTTTTTTTAATTTCATATTCTCTTTCCTTTCATTTTGGTTGTTGTTTCTATTAATTTAGCCTTGTCAAAAGTCCTAGATGACATACACTATATTGGACACATTTTAAAGTATGGGACCCTTGAACTTCATATCTAAAGAGATAAGGACATGGCCTGTGCTGTCACACAGCAGGCTAAACCTCCATCTGCTGAACTGATATCCCATAAGGGTGAAGGTTCAAGTCTCAGCTGCTCTGCTTCTTGTCCAGCTCTCTGCTAATGGCCTGAGAAAGCAGCAGAAAGTGGCCCAAGTCCTTGGGCCCATGAGCCTATGTGGGAGACCTGGAAAGCTCCTGGCTCCTGACTTTGGCCTGGCCCATCCCCAAACATTGTGGTCATTTGGGGGTGAACCAGCAGAGAGAAGAGCCTTCTCTATGTCTCTCCTCTCTCTCTCTCTCTCTGTGACTCTTTTAAATAAATAAAGAAATACATATTTAAAAAACAGGGAGAGATAAAGACAAATATTATCGATTTTAGCTTGTTTCTATATGCAGTTAAAATCCTGACATCAACATTAGACAAAGACTCACTAATTCTTCACAGCGAACTTTTTTATATATAATACTCATATTTAGAATTTCACTTGCTAATCACAAAACATTGCAAGGTTGTATGACAGAAGCCTCTATGGATTGATATAGAACTTAAGATCAGAGAGCTCAGGAAACTGTTCACACAGAAAGTCAAGGTCCTGGAGACTATGACCAAGAATCTTTGAATTAAGCAGTCAGCTACCATGATATAAGGAAAATCTGAGTTTGAGTAATTAGTCTGTCTTAGAATTTTACAAAATAGCTGCCAAAAACGTTTCTAGAAAATAAATCTCCAAAGGAGTAAAAAATCAGGATCCCAACACACAATCCCCAGAAATCCCGGACCATCCAAGGAAGGAGGTAGGAGGAACTTTGGCCCTGCTTCATAGTCAAAAATGGCTATAAATTCAGATTTTTGAAATTGACTCTCAGTAGTTTTACATGCAGAATTTTCTGCAAGGGAAAAGTATGTTTTCGTCTTTGTTTCTCCTGGCTTCAGTTTGGTTTTTACCTCCTGAGTAATATTCTCAAACAAACCAGTTTATTTTATATTTGAAATTTCTTTCCATGGAATATCAATAAATGGCAGAGGGGCTGGCGCCGTGGTGCACTAGGTTAATCCTCCGCCTGCTGCGCCAGCATCCCGTATGAGCGCCGGTTCTAGTCCCGGTTGCTCCTCTTCCAGTCCAGCTCTCTGCTGTGGCCCAGGAAGGCAGTGGAGGATGGCTGAAGTGTTTGGGCCCTGCACCCACATGGGAAACCGGAGGAAGCACCTGGCTCCTGGCTTCAGATCGGCGCAGCTCCGGCTGTAGCAGCCATTTGGGGAGTGAATCAACGGAAGGAAGACCTTTCTTTCTGTTTCTCTCTCTCTCTCACTGTCTGTAACTCTACCTGTCAAATAAATTTAAAAAAAAAAACTAAAAAAAAAAAAATCTAAGCTAACTAACTAAATAAATAAATGGCAGAAGAATAAGGAAGTGGGCCAGAGGAGAAATAGGGAACCACTAGTCTTTTCTGTCCTTCTGCTTTGGACACAGACTTAGCATCATGATGTTCTTCAGACTTGGTTCAGTGGACTTTTTTTTGGCTTTTGAAAACAAAGAACCCAGACAGAGCTTTGCTGACCCAAAGTGGCAACCACCAGGAGGATCACCTCTTGACAAATCCCACTTTTATTTTTATTCTGAATCTTTGTTTTCTTAAAGCAAAAGGTGTCTAAGAGTGGGGAAGGGGAAGTTGTTCTATGGGAAAATGGGGAAAAAAAGTAACCTGATTGCAGCTTAGCTTTGTGAATTCAAGAAGTGTGTGTTTGAAAAATGAAGGTGCATAAGTTAGTGTAGCTCCAGGGCGCCGGCTCCCCTAGTGTTAGCATAGCTGACACACTGACAGTTTATATGGAATTTATGTGCCTATTTCCTCTGCTTTTTATGGGAAAACATGTTGTTACCTTACAGCTGCCCACATCACATGCCGCCAATCCGCCTCTGAGCCATAGAGCACCTTTCTCAAGGAAACGTACATACATCAAGGGCTTATGTATTTTTTACAATGTTGTAAGGAGAAAATAATAAAATATGGGTTATTGTGTACACCATTCACGGTTTAATTTTTTTTATTTCTCTGGTTTAATTGACTCTGACCATTTTTATTGCCCTTTTTCCCACCTCATCTCACCATTTTAATTGTTTATGTGTTTGTGTACAATTGGATCGCATCTGGAAAAGGACAGGAGCTGTAACCACAACTTAAAAGCCAATTGCCAAGCTTTAAAAAGTAAATAAAGCATTTAAGCTGCCACATCAGTTGGAAGATATATGCAGATGTAAACAGAAGGAAATGTACATTTTAAAGTAAAATGCTTAAAAATCATCTCCACTTTTCAATCACCTGCGGGTGATCCTTTGTGCACAAAGAAGCACAGCAGGGGCGTTCTTCTGCCTCTACCCTTCCTCTAAATGGGGCTCTGCATGGGACAGGCCCAGAGCCTTCACCTGAGCCTAAGAACAAGATGTTCATAGCTAAGGGCACAGGGGCTTCCTCACCTATCACCTTGACTCTTTTTTTAATTTATACCTTATATTTTATTTATACCCATCTTTTATATTTTATAGTCTACTCATTCTTTAAATTTTATTTAGTTTTTAACAGGTTCAATATTGTTGGATCTGCCCTCTGGTCCACACTCCAAATGCCTACCATGAGCCGGTCTGATGCCCTCAATGATATTGGAGCATTTTTTCCAGGAAGCATTCCATTTTTTCTCTAACCTCTATGCCTATTCTTTCAATAATATGTTAGAAAAACAATCAAATATTTATTCCAATTTCCATTTCTTTAAGTTAGCTACACTTACAAGGAGGATCTTACTGTTATAAACCAATCTTTAATTGGGAAATAAAGAATGCAATGCAATAAGAAATAAACAAAACCACATGGGGATAGATTGATAAATGCAAATCATAGGAGGACTTTTCTTCTGTGCAAAGAACTGGCTTTAGATCATTCAATACGCTATAAATGGACAGTCCATTCAGCATATATCTTGCCAAGCTCTCCCTTACACTATTTGTTCAATTTTTTTGAGTTATCACTACTTATGGGCATATTATTGGGCAACAGAATGGGTAAGGAGATTTGCACTTAAACAGGATAGACAATGCATGTGAAATGAGCCTTCTAGTAAACGGGTTTGAGGTGAATGATGTAAAGGATTCTCTCATTTCTCCCCTGCATGCTTATGAACTTATGTTTGTGTTTAGGTACACCTTGACAATTCTCCTTAATAATCATGGTGAACACATAAAAGTTTTTCTGTTTATTGGGAAAGGGAAGCTTTTACCTCTAAATGTTATATCCTTCCACCACATTATCTTTTGAAAACAAAATTCTAAGTATGTAGAAGAAATGTTATAACCTAAAATGTTGACACTGAATGGACCACCCTGTAGTAGTGGAAGGTATATAATTGGTACTTTCTGCATTCCTCCTGCTGATAGTTCTCTCTCTTCTTGGGGTGCCTGCTGAATTATGGAATAAAAATCAATGAAGTCTTCTAATGAATTGTTCCCCCTGTAATGCTACATCCCCAGAAATGATACATTCTCTAGTGCCCCATAGCAAAGATGAAATAGACCTAGATTGTTTAACACATCAGTAAATGATGTGCAATAACAATTTTCAAATAAACACATTATTCCATGAATTAAGTTGTCTGTGGCACAAGATATGGCTTATTTATCTTTGTGTCCATCAAACCCTAGGATTGATCCCCTTTCTATCTCCTAATCTGCTTGTACAAAGCAGGGGCTCTCTTTAACCCTGCCTGCTGAAACTCCTCAATGTCCTGGCCAAGAAAAGTCAAACAATCTTGGCCAATCTACTTTTTTTTTAATTAAAGATTTATTTATTTATTTGAAAATCAGAGTTACACAGAGAGAGGAGAGGCAGACAGAAACAGAGAGAGAGAGAGAGAGAGAGAGAGAGAGATTGGTCTTCCATTCAATGGTTCACTCCCCAGTTGGCCGCAATGGCCAGAGCTGCGCCAATCCGAAGCCAGGAGCCAGGAGCCAGGAGCTTCTTCTGGGTCTCCCACATGGGTGCAGGGGCCCAAGGACTTGGGCCATCTTCTACTTCTTCCCAGGCCATAGCAGAGAGCTGGATCAGAAGAGGAGCAGCCAGGACTCGAACTGGCACCCACATGGGATGCTGGCGCTTCAGACCAGGGCGTTAACCCGTTGCGCCACAGCACTGGCCCCCATTGGCCAATCTACTTTAACTACATGACATCCCATCACATGGAAGAGAAATTTGACTTGCTCAGTGATCCTTGCTCTGTGTGGTGAAATTATCACCAAAGACAATCACACAAAAACAAATCTCAGCCTAGAATGAGGAAGGATCATCTAATTATATCATCTGATTATAACTGTGGAATGAGGCAATTTAGGAAACAAAGAATCATAAGTAGAAACTGGAAGAGCAGCAAGGACATGAGATACTCACATTTGAGACCTAGAGTAGTTGGTAAAATTGCCTACCTATCCTTCATCCTCCTTAACTGAAAGCCAATCACTGTATCATGATTTTAGTTTAATATTAGGATTAGCCTATTGAGCCGTGGCGCCGGCCATTAATGTTACCATTCTTCAATGGATAGCTCCCTGGGAAAAAGTTCCCACACTGATGTAACTCATCATGCTGTTAGATACTAATGACATCTCCAAATTTTAGATCTAAAAGAACTTCTAAGGTGGGAATAAAGGCTTGAGGAACTCGATTAGTTGCTGCACATTAGTCTTTGCGATATCAGAGACAGCGGGGTAGAATTTGTTTCCTCTTGCAGTTATTTAGATAATGTTTGGGATAAGTTCCCAGTTTGGTTTTATCTATTATTGGTTTTAGGTTTCAGGTATGCTTATTCTACTTACAGAAGTGTAGTATATGACCTAACACACTGCTCCCCTGACATTGTTTCTAAGGGATGCAACTGTGCTCCGCATTTTTCTTGACTTTTGGCTATTCCTCCAGACCAGGAATGTATACAGAAGAAATATGACAGATTTATAATGCTCTCATGTCAGCCTGCATTTATTTAAAATGAAAAGTCAAAGAGAACAGAAAGTCCATGTATCCAATTTGTGCAGTGTCACCTGACACTGGCATAAAAAGAACTGGTAACAACTTCAATGTCCTGCAATGACCAATGTGATAAACAGAGAATATGATCTATGGTATGTATATGTGCACATACATGTCCATGTGTTTATACTTTCACTGAAAGAAGATATTTGACAAGAATCATTTTTTGCCAGATTTTGTTCTGTATGCCTTACTTTACTATAAAATGGAAAGCAATAAAAGCACAAGAAAGTCTAACCTGTTGAGACGACTGAAGTCAGGTTATCTGGGATGGGAGTGGTAAAATGTTTTGCCCATACTTGCGCTGCTTGTGAATGATAGAACCAAGATTCCACAGCTGTCCATTGCTCTTTGTTTCATAACACCCTTTAGGCAAACCACCAAGGAGTTTTCCACTGACTTGAGTAAATTGGTTGTTTAATCAAAGATCACTATCAAAGCTAACTTTATTCAAATGTTATAATGAATTATTATTTTTATGAAACTGAAGGCCACACCTAAAAGTTGCTTTTCACAGGTATCTTAGGGTACTGCTGATATGAAGCACTCCAGATCTCTGTTGGAGAGTCAGAAAACCAATGAAAGAATGGCTTGTGTAACTAAAACAGCTAACATTAATTGAATGCTTGATGACAATTCAGTTATGTTTTCATATGTTAGGCAGTTCTTAATATAGAATAATAAGATAATTAATAAAATTAATTCACTTTATTGAATAAGGAAAGTGAAATTCCGGATATATACCCAACATGATAGTCAGCAATGGCAGAAGTGAATAGCAGCCAAAGCAACATCAATCCAGGGGCTATTTACCTTACCCACAAACTCTTTTGTCTGCCTGCAGAATTAGTGTACCATAGAAAATGCCCTATACACTGTGACTTAAAAACAGAAAATAGTCACTGAATGGCTTTTCTTTGTCTTCAACAATTCCTGCATAGTGTTCTCAGCAGGGATATTTCATAAATTATTCTTAATACAAATGTTCCATAAACTTTTTGAGGACAATCATATGCAAAGATTTCAAAAATTTTGCACCAAAACAAATTTATCTTTTAATTCCATATTCCACAAACTTTGAAATATTCTCATGTGTTCACATATTAAATAAGGTATGGTATTTCTCATCTTATCCCTGCTACATTGTTCATTATCACTTTGCAAAGTATAGCTCTAAAAGAAAAGGGTCAGGACAGGAAATGTTTGAAATGTTTTTGGTGGCAGCTTAGAAAAATCTAGATCCTACAAGGGCTTATCTAGAAGCCCAGAGTAAAATAAGCTATGCTAGTAGGGAGCTTCAGAAATCTGGTGAGGGATATAAGAAGGAGCCAGGATTTTGGAGAAAAAAAAGCAAGAAAAATGAAAGAACAGACAAATAATTGACAAATATATATATATATATACACACACACACACAATGTACATAACTATATTGCACTGTAAATAATTTACCTCATAATATGCATATGTAATCTATATTAATCTTTATGTTTTCATAAGCTATCATTTAACTCTTAGGATGAGGTTATAGCATTAATCCACTTCTATTCTTGATTGCCTGAAGTCCCCTTTTCAACTCAATGTCTCTTCAGTCTTTTCTTTAAATTTCCTTTACCCTGCTTCAGGTCACTTACCTCTCAATTCTGAAGGGAGCATTAGGTTGAATATTATTCTATAATTCCTCTTTTAGGCATTGTTTCTTTTTTCCCTCAATCCCTCCTATTCAATTTTAATCAAGATATTCGCTAGTTCAAATTTCTTCCCTAAGTTCCTATTTTCTAAAGCACAAAATTGTTTATCCTAGCATTGAAGACTAAGCTGAACCTGTATTTTCAGTCCACTACTCCTTTGACAAGTCTAGTCAAATGAATACATTGGCCATCTCAGAATATGCTATGTCTTCCAGGCTCTGAACATTTTATGCTGGTGTGCTTTCTGCTCTTATAATCCCTTCTCCTTCTCCTGACTTCAAAATCTTACCCTTTCTCAAGGCCCAGATTGACTGTCACCTCCTTCTGCAAGCTCTCTATTTGCTGTTTCACAATCAGAAAAATACTCCCATAAATTCTAACACACCCTTAATGATGCAAAACTAATTGCATGCTGCCTTGGCTTAATGTTATTTGTATTTAAGTTAAGAATGTTCAGTGAAACTAAATCAGTGTCTGTCTGGGAACCCCCTTCAAGGCTGACACATTCTTCTTGAGCGCAAATCAGATTGTTTTCCAATCTAGGACATTCTCTTAAACTGCCTGAAAGTACGCTTCCAACACATGGAATCTTTCAATGAAGCTCTAGGGTTGGGCATTTGGAATGGTGATTAAGACGCAGTTAAGGCTCCTGTGTCCTATATCTGAGTACCAGCTGTAGTTCTAGATTTCAGATTCCCACTAATGTCCACTGTGGGAGGAAACAGGTGATGGCTAAAGTATGTGGGTCCCTGCCACAGAACTGAGAGGCCTAAATTGAGTTCCTAGTTGCTGACTTCAGCCCCAGTCAGTCCTTGCCATTATGGGTATATGAGGAATGAATTAGCAGATGAAAGCTTTCTCTCTCTCGCTCTCTCTCGCTCTCTCTCTCTTTCTCTCTCTCTCCCCCCCACCTCTCTCATTAAAAAAAAAAAAAAATGAATCCTTGTTCAGTGAGTATGTGTTAAATGATCTATGATCTGTTGGTTTGCCAGTTCTGTGATCTCACTTCTTCTTTGCCTTTCCTACATTCATACTGGTTACCACGACCCCCTTTGTCCCTTCCTTTGAACCTTCAAGAATGACCTTCAGGGATTTGTTCTAGTTGGGACATTCCTCTCACAAATACAAGCCTGACTAGTTTCTTCAGTGGAAGCAGATCCCTACTCAAGTGCCGCTCGATTGTGAAAGTTTTCCCTGAGCAACGTTTAAAATGTAGTAGTCCAGTACTACCATCTCTCTCAGTCTCCCTGACCCTCCACTTATCATCACTCAACATTTTATTTATCCATTATTTCTTTAAGATCTAGCTTTCCTATATGCAGGCAGAATATATGAACAAATAATTTGTATTTCTTGTGGAAGTATTACCAGCATCTAGCAGGAGCTTAAAAATATATCTCTTAAGTGAATAAAGAAGTAAAATATTTGGTCAGTTTTTTAGGAGGAAATAAATTGATGACAGCACAGAAATCACCAATATTTCCAAATGAAAATTATTTTACTTTTATTTATATAAGTTTAGAAGGGGGGGAGAGAGAGGAGGAAAGAAGGGGGGGAAGGGAAGGAGAAAGAGGAGAAGGGAAGAGTAGAAAAAAGAAGAGGAGTATCTCATCCACTAGTTCACTCCACAAATGCTGGGACTGATATCAAACTGAATTTTGATGCATCCACTAAATCCAGATGCCAATTTAAGAAGAATCCTGAACACAGAAAAACATATTGAGCTATGTCAAATGTGTGTACTCATAAGATTCAGACTAAAAGAAAGGCTCTGAGGTCAAACAATTCAGATTTTTCAAATGATAAATTGTAAAAACAAGAAAAGGATGGAAGTAAAACTTTTGAACTAATTAAGAGACATATTGAAATTAAAAATAAGTGAGACTAACTGAACCATGGACATGCAGACTTGAGTTATAAGCCACAAAGCCACACATACAAGAGATATCTATGAAAGTCAAGAAGGATGTGCTAGCTTAAGACAAAGCCCACGGTGTTGGTGGAGGGTGGGTAGGGGCCTTGTAGGATAGTTAACAAACTCTCATTTCTGGTTCTGGATATTGAGTCAGGAGTATCTGCTATCGAGTGAGTAACTAAGCCATGTATTTGGTATATGTGGGAGGGTAGTGTTATTTTATAATGAAATAAAATCTATTTTCAATAGCATCAGAAAACAAAACTCTTGGCTCCTAGGTAGAGAGACTGCGGATTAAAATATCGATTTATGTGGCTGCATCATCTACTCAGTGTAGCTGCTCACTGTGATCTGTTACCTGTGTCTTGTTCACCATGCACTAACCCTCCCAGTGACCCTATGCAAGAGATCCTGCTAGAACAATGAAATGGAAGTGAAGACACAAAGGTCTGATGGCTTAGGAGACTGCCTTGCCAGAAACAGAGAAGATGGTGACTTCAACCCAGGGGGCATCCCCAAGTCAATTCTCTGAATGCACTGAATGATGAATTCTAAAATTTAATCCTACTGCTTCGTCACCTCCACTTCTCTTCCTCTCTCCTTCCCTTTCTGCTTGCTCATTACAATCAAGAATCGGTCTTTGGGATCAATGCCCTGCTACTTGCTATTTAGGGAACCATAAGAAATTTCTTTATAAAGAAGGAAGGGAGGGAGGGGAAGATGGTGGGAGCAAGGAAAAGAGGGAGAGAAAAATAGGTGGAAAGAAGAAGGATGGAAAGGGGAAAGAGGAAGCAATAATTCCCTATTTTGTGTTATTGCTAACAGCTGTACTGCGGATGAAAAGCAAGTCAAGTGAGATCTTTATAAATATTCTGTTTATTCATTTATTTTCAAAAAGCAGGAAACATTGGTCTTCAAACAGATTTAACAGTAATTAAAGCAATGATGAAATGTATTGATTGATTCCAAATTTCCTCACAGGAGTGATTAATTGCATTTTGGACTTTGAGAAATTCCAAAGGAGACTGCAAGAGAAGAGAAACTTGATCTGGTCTGTGTCTGGCATTTTTATCCTTCTCTCTTCTTGCTGTTATTAAAAATTGCAGCTCTGGATACACGAAGGCAGAAGGAATGTGCCCAGCGCTTAAGAAGATTTAAAGAATGACCCTCACCATGTCACTACACATCAGCAGACATTTTACAATGTGCTGCAGACACCGGTCAATAATTTAGGAGATGACAATCGATATATGGGCATGACATAAGCCCACATCCAAAGCACTTTATGGGGACCTTGGCAGTTTCTCTAATGGTATGTAGTGATGTGATTGGAGATTTTGCTTCTTTTGATCCTACAATAGCTTAATTTAATGTGACCCTGTTTTCAAGAATCCAGAGGAAAAGGATGTGTTATTTCTTTGTTTGTTTGTTTTTTCTCCTATGAAAATGTCTTTCTAAAGCCAGAAGAAAGTGTTGGGTTACATCTCCAAGCAGGCAGGATTCATGCAGCTTGGCCACTTCCACTATTCTATACATCATAGGAAGAGTAATGCATATAGATGATCTCTGACAATGCTGCTAGGCACTTTGCTCAGGCCTCTGATCTAACCCTCCCAGTGACCCTATGCAAGAGATCCTGCTAGAACAATGAAATGGAAGTGAAGACACAAAGGTCTGATGGCTTAGGAGACTGCCTTGCCAGAAACAGAGAAGATGTTGACTTCAACCCAGGGGGCATCCCCAAGTCAATTCTCTGAAAAACAAACTACCTTATGATTTGTGACACTGCCAAGATTGCACATTATTATTCCTCAGCTTATTAAATATCATACAGCTGAAGTCTTAAAGTATTAGCCTTTGAGACAACACTGAAGGGGGCAAGATGAAGAGAACATTCATGATATGTATCATCGGAAACCTAGTTTAAAGTCCAACTACATGCATCTGCTGGCTAGGTAATCTTGTGCAAGTTTCTTATCTTCATTGGGTCTCAGTTTCTTCATCTATAAAAGGTACTCATACCTTTAGGGTGAGAAGTGAAATAGCAATGTGAAAGCTTATAATACACTATTGCAAGGTATATGAATATGAGGTATTGTCTATGAGATAAAAACCTGAGTCCTAGAAATAAACAATTGGGTTGACCAGAAGCACACAGATGGTTAACTGGTTAAAGTATGAGCTGAGAATTCAGGTCTTCTAAACACATGTATAAACTTTCCCTCAGCAAATGTGCCAAAACTAAACTGAATGAATGCCTGTTAGTCTTAAAGCTTTTTGATAACAACAAACTCAGAGTTACAAAGTGAGAGAGGGAGAACACTTCCATTCTCTGTTTCATTCCCTGGATAGCCACAATAGCCAAGGTTGGGTCAAGCCAAAGCCAGGAGCCAGGAATTTCATCTGAGTCTCCCACGTGATTGTCAATGCTTTTCGCAGGTCATTAGCAGAGAGCTGGATTATAAGTGGAACATCTGGGACATCAACTGGTGCCCATACTGGATGCTGATGTTGCAGGCAGCAGCTTTATCTGCTACACCATAACACCAGCCTGTTTTGAGGCTTTTATAGATAAAATGTGAACATTATTTTTTTAGCACTGTGCAAGATGCATTGTCACCAACAAATGTTAGGTACTATAATTGTTAGCTGCATTTTTCTTAAGAAATTTGGTGAGAAACAGAAGATTATTTAAAAACAACATGCCATACTAATAATGTCAGGCAAAGTTGGAACACTGGGTTTAGTATTATGGTCAAATTTAACAGCTCTTGACCCAACATTTACACTGAGTCCAGCATTGTTTGGCTAGTATGCTGTCAGAATGAGAACAATCGATCCTTTCTGTAGAGGGACTTACCTTTTGGTCCAACCCAATTTTTAACCTGAGTATGTCTCATAACCTCGATCAATGCAGACATCCAATATCTTTCTTTCTCCTCACTAGCCAGTGATGGCTTAAAAGTGTTTGAAGGGAATTCAGGAATTTTCACCTGTGTTGTTATAACTGCAATTGTGTCTCTTTTTCACCTCTCTTATTTAAACTTTGCAGTGTGGGTAGTATTTCAGTAAGCCTTTTGTTTCGGAGAAACTAACCATTCATTTACTGATTTCTTGAGCCAAAGATCATTTCTAGGACTGAAATAAATTATTCACACCATAAAGACATTTACTCACACCCTACTTGTCACAGTTGGCCTCATTTTTGCATGCCTGAAACTAGGTCAAATAAACAATATCAACATGTGTTGAGATGTGTGGTAAAACGCGTGTAAGAAGCCAGCAATTCGTGCAATTAGGATGAACTCTGTTATTATTTAAATGTAAGGTTTTGGTATGTTTTGCAATGTGCCATTGGTCCTTTGACATTCTCCCCTCCTCCCTATGAAGTTTTCCATGATGACTTTAGTGTCCCCATCTCTGGCAACTCATATGACCACCAAACTGCAGATAGGCACTGAATTTCAGTCTGGCGATTGGTTGTCCCATGCTGCATCTGAGTCTCAAATAGCTGCTGAACTCCTCGTGTATCAGTCATACACAGGTTTCAATCAATCTATGGCAGGAAATGCCTGTTTTCTGTTCAGCCTGCACAAAACAAAAGCCCATACTGGTCACATGGCTCCCCCGTTGTTGTCAGGCGATGACCATGCAGCTGGGTGAAGCCAATGACAGCCTCTCCCTAGAGCTGGTGGCTTTTCCCAGTTGTTTTTCTTTTTAATTTGTCGACCTCATCTGTCTCTCTGCCTTTTGAAAAGGACATAAGAAGTCTGAGCCCAGGGAGCTTCACACCAGCAGTGCCTGCCAGGAACTGAAAGGGCCAATTAGCCGGGTCCCCTATCCGGGATCTCTCCTCCTCTCCCTGACTTGCCGGGGACTCATAAATTACCCATGCTGAGGCAGGCGCCAAGACCCTGGGCACCTTCTTACAGCTCTTCAGACACCACACACTGAACAGGAGCTTCCCTCAGAGAGGACCTGGGGACTTTCACTAAACTTGCCTCCGTGGGAAACCAGTGGTTAACTAGGTCAGAAGCAGCTGAGGAAAACTCTAAAGGGAGTGAGTTTGCTAGGGACTGGCTTTCTTTAGGAGAAAAAAAAAAGTGTTCTTTAGTCAAGCAGGAAGGGTTGGAAGAAGCTAGAAAAGGGACCAATACATTAAGAAAGAGAAGAAATCAAAGACGTGAGGAATGAAAAGAGGAAAGACAGGGAAAGGGGTAGGAAAGGAGGGGAATTCTACACCTTTAGACGCTGCTTCCTCTCCATATTAGACAGAGGTATTTGGGTGACTTGATAAATTAGGATCTGGTGTTTGCTTTAGGATCTAGTCAGGCAAAAATTTAAAATGTGCATAGCTGTAAGAAGCAGTCCTGTATATCATCTCCTCCAGATGTGACAGATGAGAACTTGGCCATGGGTCTACTTACTGTAATTTCAATTCCTTTTCCAAACCACCCAGGTCATGTATTGGCCTAAGATTTTTATCCTCAACGAAAGGATGGAATATTTTTTTCAACGCCCTTTGTGTCCAAGACACAACATACAAGGGTACTTCAAAAGATTTGTGGGAAATGGAATTAAAATGTTTCTTTTGGTGCAAAATAAAAATGTTGAAATATGTGCATCAGCTTTTCTTCTTATATAACATGCATTTTCCATGTACCTTTTGAAGACCACCCAGTTCTAAAAGCAACTTTCCCAGTCTCTTTCCTACTCCTGTTCCTCCATCCATGTTCTCCCTCCTGGAAAGGGAGCCACCCTCCATCCTGACCCAGGGGTATCAGGGACTTCTCCCTCCCATTCTTTCTGGTCATGAGCCACATTCTGCCAAATCTGTGTCTGTGATGCCCTCCACACCAGCTGGCTCCATTCCCACTCTGAGTGTTTGTGCCTGGACCCTGGTTTCTGCTAGCTAGAATCACTGAGACTCATTAATTGGCCTTCCTGCTGCTGCCTTGTATCATTTTCGGTCTGTGCTGCACACTACTGTCAGAGGTCTCATTCCAAAATGCCCTCAGAAAACTAACAATGCATGTGGGATACAATTACGAATTGCCAGTTTATCATTCAAGTAGTCGGACAACATAGCCCAGCTTTTCCACCTTGTCCACATTTTTCCGTTGACCCCCTACTGCCCACTGCAGCCACAGTGGACGTGTGCCTTTCTCTCTTTCATGCTCTGTCCATTCCCAGCAATACCTTCCCACTAATTTTACCCCATTCTTGCAGGCACTGCTGAAATGCCATGCCTTCCAATAGAATCTTCCAGAGACCTCAGGGTCAGCATAACCCTTCAAGGCTCTGTTTTTATTATTTGCAGCCATGTTACAGACTTTTCTGTCTAGAAAAGTACTCACTAATCACGTGTGGCTGTTGAACACTTATAATGTGCCTAGTCCAAATTGTACCATAGTATAGGGAGTAAAATATGCTAAAATATACACTAAATTTTTTAACACTCATTATTAAAAAGATTAAAATACCTCATTAATAATTTTATGCTAATCACATATTACATGATAATATCTTGCATAGTATTTTGAATTAGATAACACATGTTAGATATATATTTGGTTAGATAACATATGATTAGAATCAGTTCCACTTGTTTCTCTTTCATGTTTGTTTATTATTTTCATATACTAGAAAGGCAGAGCAACAGAGAGGCAGGCAGACACACACACAGAAAAAGATAGGCATCTTCTATCTTTTGGTTCACTCTCCAAATGCCTGCAACAGCCTGGACTGAGCCACACTGAAACTAAAAGTCCAGAACACCATCTGGGTCTCCAATACTTTTGGCGAGGGCTCAATGACTTGAGCCATCATCTGCTGTCTCTCAGGATGCATTAGCATTAGACTGGATCAGAAATGGAGCAGGCTGGATTCCAACTGGCATTCTTATATGGGATGCAGGCACTCCAAGCAGAGGCTCAACCTTCTGCCACAATGCTCACCGTTCTGCTTCCCCTTCTAATGTGACCATTAACAAATTCAAAATTATATGTGAGGAGGATTCCATTATGCTTCTATTGTGCAGTAATGCTATGGAATCACTGACTTTACATGGTGCTATCTTATTATTAATACTTTAGCCTGCCTGCCCAGTAGACTGTAAACCGGAGGAAGGAAGGAAGTGGGTCATTCTGCTTCACTCTTAGGGGTTGCCAATGCTGAGAACATGACTGGTTATTGAAATGAGATTGAAAATAAGGATGAAGTCTCTGCCTTTGAAAATATTTTGACCTTTGATAAGTTTGGATGCTTTTTGTGGTTTCATTTCTGTTGGTTACTTTCCATTGAATATTTGTCACATTTTTTCTTGACTGTAAGAGTCCTTTATATATTCTATACATATATTTTGCTTATATATATTCAGACATCTCTTACCCTGTCTCTGGATTGTTTTTTTCACTCTCATGTGAAAAAAAGAGTTTGCGATGAATAGGAAATTTAATTTTAATAACAAGTAATTTCATTTAGTGTTTGTTTAATATCTGTGGTTATTTTGAATAATGTTTAAAAATGTGTATTACTTGCCCAAAATAATGACAAATTTATTTTCTCATAAAATTCTTAAACTTTGACATCCAGTTTGAGGTTCTTCATCTATCCTGAAGTGACTTTCGAGATGGTATGATGTCAAGATTTTTTTTTTAATTTACTATTACAAAACCACCTTTATAATATAAAATTCAGCATTATATTTATAGAAGATAAGAGTAGATTTGCCTATCATGGGACAAGCATAAAGGTAAGACAGAACTATTCAGATAATACTTCTTTAAAGTAAACTCTCAGGGGCTCACTTCTGTTCTGAAATACAGAAGATTTAACAACCCCAAGACCAACCAAATGGAGTTTATATTCATACAAAGGCAAACATAACCAACAAGACCTTTAGTGCCTCTACCACTTCCATCCTTGTTGCGAGAAACCTTAAATATTCCCCACATAATTCAAGACTCTGAATGGTAATGGGTTCCTTATGGCCCATTACTGTTGTTTCACAATTGTCCTGTCTCTGAAGCTAGGAACTTGCTAAAGATAATTCAAGATGGAGACAAGGAGAGAGAAAATGACCTTTTATATACATGAGACAAGGCACAAAAATTGTTAAGCTGATGGATACTTGTGTTTTGTTAGTGGAAGGTACATAGACAAACAGCTTAATTCTTACATGTTGGACAGAAGCTTACCAAAAGTAAACAAAAATACTTGTAACTGTAGGAAAATTCATGGTAATTCTTTAAAATTTGATAGCTATGAGTAAATATGTAATATAAAAATGTAAATTGTACTTGCATGTAATGATTTTTAGAAACCTAAAATTCTACTATTTATATTTACAATGAATTTGTTTAACTTTAAATATTGTGGATGTTTTTTGTGTCATAAAATATTCTTGGCAACTAAGTTATTAAAATTGTCCCCTTCTATGAATATATTCCAGTTTTGGTTTGTTTTTTGCTTTGTTTTCTTCAGAGTTTTTATGTTGTTGTTGTATATAATATTATAAGTATATGAATATTTTAAACAAATTTGGGTTATATCATAATATTGCCTTAGGATTACTTCCATAATTGGAATTATTGGATTAAAAGCAATGTATACTTTGAAATTTTGATATATTCAAGCTAAGGTAAATACATAGACTTGTATTTTAGCAACAACAAATATAAACTATTTTTTTTCTTTTTTTTTGCTGTTCCAAAATGATGGATTCAAAATATTTTCTTTTGTATAGCAGGGAATGAAGATTATGCCTTCCTTCCTTTACCATATAGAGATGCCTGCAATAATGAGAGGACAGTTGTTGCAATAAGGGAAAATTCTCCTGCCTGAAACTTTCAAGTGCTTCTTAGATGAGACCAAAAGAGTTTTTCTTTAGTAGGGAAAAGTAAACCTGGCTAAAAAGAATGGGAAGTGAAGAAGCGGGATGAAAGCTGATGGGGTCAGAGGACAGTTGATCAGAGATATTTTGCTTTGAGGCCAGGTATTCCCAGGAGGGGTAGTTAAGTTGAGTTGCGTGCTGACTTAGGGTTAGGTTTCCTTCAGTGATCTCTCCCTCTTTTTTTTTTTTTTAAGATTTATTCATTTATTTGAAAGGCAGAGAGAGAGAGAGAGAGAGAGAGAGAGAGAGGTCCCCATCCACTGGTTCACACTCCAGATGGCCATAACAGCTAAAGCTGTGCCTATCCAAAGCCAGGAGCCAGGAGCCTCTTCCAGGTCTCCCACACAGAAGCAGAGGCCCAAGGACTTGGGCCATTTTCCACTGCCGTCCCAGGTCACAGCAGAGAGCTGTTTCAGAAATAGAGCAGCCAGGATTCAAACTAGAGCCCATTTGGGATGCTGGCACTGCAGGAAGCGGCCCCACCCACTACACCACAGCAAGGGGCCCCTTCAGTGATCTCTCGTTCTGATTCAATAGTGATTAATGTAAATAAAAGGCCTAACACAAAAATCAGGTAAATATGTTTAATTTTTAAAAATAAATGATGGCAAAATAAAATATTTACATCATATCATACTGTGTAAACATCTAAGGTCTCTGTACAAAGAAACATGCGTAAGATTTGTATATTGGGTTGTTTTATAGTATCCCATAAATCTTTAAAAAGTGTGTTAATTTTTAATTTTTAATTTCTAATTTCCTCTTCTTTTTTTGCTCTGGCTATAAAATTTCCAAAGATTTGTCTTCTAGCTCAGATATTCTTTTTTCTGCCTCACTAAGTCTGTTGTTAAGACTTTTCATTGTATTTTTTGACATACTGAATCCTTCATTTCTAATATTTCATTTTGATTTCTTTTCAAAATCTCAATTCCATGGAAGAATTTTTCATTTGTGTCATGTATGGATTTCTTTAATTTGTGGATTTGCTTCTCATTGCTTCTGAGTAATCCTATGATCAATCTTTTTAATTCCCTTTCAAGCATTTCATCAATTTCTTCATCTTCACATTCTAATACTGAAATGTTGTTGTTTGGTGTCATGTTGTTTTCCTCATTCCTGTTTATTGAACTTCTGCATTTATTTTTAGGCATTTGTGGTGATTTTTTTCAGCTTTTCCTCTGATGTTTTTTATCTTTGCACTTGCCTCTGTAGCTGAGTAGAGTGCCTGCTCTTTCAGTGAATATCCAGAGGTGTGTCCTGGGCTTGGTCATTGAGCTCTGGTCAGTGCTCCAGGGTGGGGTGAGTATTCAGGGTGACACCCAAGTTGGGTGTGGTAGATCTCTTATTTACATAAAGAGCTGGTATGATCACCTCTGTTGGCATGATCACACCCTCATCTCCACTCTTTCAAGGTAATTAATACCCAACTGTTAGCCCTCAGTGGGTGCAATAATCACCTGCACTTCTGTATGAACTGCACAAAAAATCTATGCAGCCCTCAGTGTGTGCACAGATCCTGCCACAGTGACCCACCCCAGGTAACCAGGCAGCTCTGAGCATCTGCAGTGACACACAGTGATTGCTCAGAGACCCACCTACACCCTGTGGCCTCTCATGCAGTCACAGAGTTTCCACAGTCTGAGCATACAGGGATCCTGCTGTCAAAGGATGCAGAAGATCCATTCTGCCCTTCTAGCTTGCCCTGTCCACAGAGAGGCTGAGACATTCCCAGAGCCAGCTGCCTGTGGGTGCTCCACCTAGGCAGTTTGAGCCCTGGAGCCTATGATATGTTGAGAGGCTGGGGCAACTCACAGTCATATATGGGCATCCAGTCCACAATCCTCCTAGCCAGACCCAAAGTCAGTGGGGAACGCAGATTTTTTTCCTTCTTGTGAAAATCTTTAGATCACACTTATGTACACAAGACACAGGTGACAGCCCTACTCATCTCACAATCACACCTTCTTCCTGCCAGTTACTGGGTACATATAAAAGTCTGCTCCTGATACTGATGTCAGAATGGCTCCTTCTCCCCACCTGCTGACAGGTGGGCACACCCAAGGTGCTGCTGGTGCCTCTGCTGAGAAGACAGCATCTTATCCCTGCCAGTTGCTGGTTGTGAGCATGAGAGTTGCCACAGCTGCTACCTACTTAAGTCCAAAATGGCACCCGCTCTCTCTCAGCTGATTCCTGGATGCCATTGTGTGGGGATGGGTAGAGCAAAATGTGCAGTGGTCACCCTTCTCCCCTCAGGGCTCCAGGCAAGTCTTAATGACAGAAAAGTCTGCTAGGCTCCCCCTCCAGCTGTATCACCCATGGCAGTGGTCACTGCAGTCTGATCTCACCTAGCTCTCCAAAGCTGGTGCTTTCTCTGGCTCAGGCTGCTGGGGCTGTGTGTTGTGTCTATGCTCACTGCTGGGCAGCTGTACTTTTCACAGATTAACAGCATCTCTTCTCCTTGTGCAGCATCTCTACTGCAGTTTTCCCTCCAACTCTCCCCTGAGAATGCGCTTTCTCCACTTTTTTTTTTTTTTACCTGTTTTCCTCTAACTTAGAGCAGTCCACCCTTTCCATCTTGGAATCTCCAATAAACTTTAAAACATTACCCTATTATCCAGTTTTATATTCAGAGTATGAAATCACTTTTTACAGTCCTTAAACCTGACAATTTTCATGAGGAGTTGAGTCTCCTTGAACGGATGGCAGAGGGCTGTGACCCTCTCCCCACCCTCACTGCAAAACACACACAAAACCATAAAGCTCATTGTACAAAATATGTGCTTTTTATAAATATTTATTACTGGTACAACAGAGGTCTTCATAAATAGTTGCATAAAATGTTAAAGCCTCAACATTACACATGATATGAAATAAAACAAAAAAAATGATGAGTTCATTTATAGTATTTTCATCTGATTGTATACTACTTAACAATCTGATTCATCACTTGGGGTGGGAACAGAGGGGGAGAAGTGTGACAGGGCCTACCTTATGTCTCCATTTGATAGGTAGACCCTTGGATCCTGGAAGAAGTCCCAGGTGGGGCTGAAGAGTATGTGAGAAGAGCAGGTTGTGGGGAAATGATAGACAAAAAGCAGGAACAGTTTTACATACAAATCCAGCTTACATTTCATCAGAGCAAAACAATGCATTCTATTTTATGCAAAAGTTTGAGGTTGAAAGTATGTTTCAGAAGCCAAGTATGGTATATGACAGTCACAGATGAAGTGGCTGGGAAGGAAAAGTACTAAGGGATCCACTGGGCACCAGCCAAGGGCCACCACCTGGGTGCTGGCTGCTTCCCCAAAGATGCACAATATATTTGTTTTGTTCATTAATACCAATAGTTGAACATGGGCATTGTGTTTTCTTGAGTAAATCTTAAAAATCTTAAATTTGAAAAATTTGAAAAATTTCATGTTCATCTTAAAAAGTTATATTTTTTATTTTTTGCAGAAACCTGAATAAAATACTGTGATATGACAATGAGACCTCTGCTTCCACGGAGCGTGACTGAAGCTCCTCCACCCTCGACAGCTCACTGAGAAAGCAATTTCACAGGTTCAACACACCGGCAGCTGGTCACCTAGGTTTGTACTGTTTTGTTTCTCTTCGGAATTCAGATGCACAGTTAATTGGCAGGTGAAAGAGAATGAGAAAGAACTTCAAGATACATCAAACTGAAGGCAGAAGCCTGGTCTGTAGGAAGCAGAGAACCTTAGTTTTCTCATCTGTAAAATGAGCCATGTGAAAATTAATCAAGATAGTGTCAGTGAAGAGCCTGCCAAGGAGGCAGCACAGCAAGAGATTCATGCTAGACTAGCAAAGTCTCCCTACTCTGAAGTCACATCTAATATTTAAAAACCACATGGTGCCACCCTCATGCCAGCAACTAGACACTTTCTGTACTGATTGTACCCTCAGAAGTCTCTCAGTGGTTAACTATCCCCTCTTATCAACAAGGAGACTGGGGCACAGAGAAGGTGTTCCCGCTATCTTGCAGCTTGTGAGTAGAAGAGGGAGAATTGAACTGGGGTTGTCTGTCCTGGGCCTTTCTGACCACTAGCCTATGCTGCCTTATTTGGTTGCAAGTAGAAATTGGGAGGGACACAAGCCACCTGTTTTAGTGCTGGCTTGTTATAAGAAAGATTTGGTAGTAATTAAATGTGAAAATAAATCTTAAGAGTTGTTAGACTAAGCCATGGAGTTTTCCAGTGCCAAGAAATCACAGTTGAAAGCACTGAACTTAGACCAGCAACAGAGACCCTGCCCATCAACCCCAGTGACAGTTCTCATCCCAAATCCTGGGGAAAGAGGAGCAGGTCACCAAGTTTCTTAGTCAGAAAGGGGCCCCTCCAGGACAGGCTCTTTTACATCACTCACCTAAATTTAGCCCCATACCAATCCTCAAACAAAGGTGTGACCTTAAAAGGCATGAAGTTGGAGAAGCCAGCATTGAGAGAGGGCAGGACAGAAACCAGGCTGAGAGCTATGGTCTAGTCCATGCCCTCCCTGTGCACACTGCTCAGACGGGCTTGGCCTTGTGGGCTCCCTTCCACCATAAGATGTGTTTTCCATTCCAGGGAGAGGGGCCGGAAAACAAGACCCTCACATCCAAGAGGGCCCTCCTGAGATGTCCACTATTACCCATAGTGCCCGGGGCTGCTGGCAAAAGGCAGTGAGGCTCGCCCGGGACTGCTCAAGGCAAGAGTGTATGTATTTACTGTTTCTCAGAGAAAGAGAATACAAAGAACAAGTGAGACGTCAGTCACGTGCTGGTTGTCCCACTAATCCTACACATTTCTACCAATAAAACACACAGACTTCCCAAGTATGTTCATGGTAGTAGGGGTGTAATTGCCATGATATTACGGTGTGACCATGGTGTGAATATTGTGTGAAGTATGGTATGATAAGGGTGTGAATGTATTGTAAAGTGGGGTGTGATCAGAGTGTGGATGTTGGGTATAATGAGGTGTGATGGGTGTGTGAGTGCTGTGTGGAGAGGGAGATGGTGTGTAACTACTGTTTTGAATGAGGTGTGATTGAGGTGCGAATATTCGGTGCAGTGGAGTGTGATCAGGGTGTTAGTGTTATGTGTAATGGAGTGTTATTGGAGTGTGAATGCTGTGTGAAGTGGTGTGTGATGGGGATGTGAATGCAATATGGAGTGGGGCATGAATAGGCTGTTAATTTTGTGTGGAGTGAAGTGTACTTGGCGTGTGAGTACTGTTTGAAGTGGGTTTTTTTTTGGGTATGTGAATGCTGTTCAGAGAGGGGTGTAATGTGGAGATGAGTGCCATGTGCAGTGTATGTGATGTGAGGGTGGTGATGTGTGGGCTGTGAACGATGTGTGGAGTGGGGTGTGAGTGCTATGTGGAGCTGGGTATGACCCAGATGTGAGTGCTGTGAGGAGCAGAGCATAATGGGTTTGTGAGTGCAATGTGGAGTAAATTGTGATACTGTGTGTGAAGGGTGTGATGTGTGTTGTGTGAGTTCTGTGTGAGGGGGTATGATCCAGGTGTGAGTGCTGTGGCAGTGGGGTTGATGGGTTTGTGAGTGCAATGTGGAGCAATGCGTGATACTGAGTGTGAGTGCTGTGTGGAGGTGAGTGTAATGTGGGGTGTCCGAGGATCTGGTAGGAAGGTGAAACTCAAGGGAAGTTTGAGTTTTTTCACTGTATTAGTAGGGACAAAATAGTTCACATGCTCATTATTGGGAAAATTCAGAATTCAAAGGATATGCTTCTGTCCTTGTCAAAGGTAAACAAAGGAGGCATCCAGGAGTCTTATCTATGCCACATGGGGTAAGGTAGTTCTGTGTTTTAAGCTTCTTCCAGAACAGAAAAGGGTGGGGTTGTCTTAACCTTTGTTGCTTTCTAAGAGCACAGTGTTAGAGTAAAATTCAGCACAGTCAGAAGACGGACAAAATGGTGCAATAATGGCGGAAGGAGAGAGTTGGAAAATAGCTTTGATTATAGATATTGATCCATATAATTGCTAATTTGAAGGTAACCTCTAGTTTTCTTTGGCTTTTTTTTCTGTTTTGCTCAGTAATTTTGTTGTTGTAGAAAATTTTGCAAATTTGGGTTATATCATAGAATTTCCTCAGGACAGCTTCCATAAATGGAATTATTGGATTAAAGGTAATGTATGTTTTTAAAGCTTTGATATATGCCAGTTAAGGTAAATATAGAGAAAGCTGTAGTGATGAACCCTTGAGCAAAAGGTACCACATCATATTTTGCAGATTATCCAGCCCATGGGAAATGTAGCTCCAGTCAGTTGACATGCTGCCTGTAGCTTCATCAATAGAAGCAATTAAGAAGGAAGTCTGAGGGTAGGTGTTTGATGTAGCTTCTTTGGGCTCATCCTCTATCTGATTGCCTATGTCCAAGCCTCAGATGTGCTCCAGAGTTCAGCCTCCAGCCAGTGCACACCTGGGAAGTGGAAGATGATGGCTTAAGTAGTTAGGTCCCCATCACTCACATGGGAGACTTAGACTGAATTACTATCTCTTGGCTTTGACCTGCACAGTCCTGGCTGTGATGAGTATTTGAGGAGAGAACCAACAGAAGGGAGCTCTCGTTCTCTTGCTCTCTCTCTCTCTCTCTCTCTCTCTGTGTGTGTGTGTTTGTCCCCTTCAAATAAATACATTTTTAAAAAGATAGAATGAAGCCTACCTTGCCGCAAGGCTTTGTTAGTTCTTTATAAATCCCTAGACTGTATAGAGCTTAACACCTAGTAGAACATTCAGACATACAAGTTCAAGTGAATAAAAAAAATAAATAAAAGAATACAGAATGTTTTTGGAAGTAAATAAATAAAAGACGGGCATGAGAGGCAGTGGTGACAAGTGCATCTACTTCGAATAGACCATACAGGGAGAGACTCAAAGGATGTGAAGGTTAGGCTGATTTTTTAAGGATGAGCAGAAGTGAATGAGATGGGCACTGAAGCCTCCAAAAAGTCAGGGGCAAGCCCATCATTTGGCAGAAGGGCAGGGGAATGCAGGACACTGAACAGTAAGATGTCTAAGACTTTGAAGCATAAAAAAGAGTTAAGATTACTATCTAAGTGCATTAGAAGTGATCACATATCTTTAAATGAAAGGACTGCAGGATAAGAAACTATCTTCCAATGATGTTTCCAGCCACTGGTAGGGGATAAATTAGAGTAGGACAGAGAGGAAAGTAGGAGATTATAGAGTGGAGAGGATGGTAGTTTATCTAACAACTATATCTTCATGTCTAATATGATGTTGGGTTTTTAAAAGATTTAACTTTTTGAAAGGCAGGGAGAGAGAGAGAGGTAGATGGAGAGGGAGAAATGACCTACTAATTAACTCCCAAAATTACAACAGCTCTGAGTCATGCCAAAGTCAGTGGCCAGGAACCCCATCTGGGTTTCCCATGTGAGTGGCAGGGACTCGAGCACTGCTTCCCAGGTGCATTAGCAGGGAGCTGGATTGGAAGCAGAATAGCTCAGACTCAAACCTGCACTCTAGTATGGGGTACCAATAGTTAAGCTGTGGCTTAACTGGATGTGCCACAGTGCCCACTCTCATAACATTTTTTAAATCATTCTATCCTAATGTGTTTTTCTGTATTAACATTTGTTATTGACTTTGACTTGTGTTTTACTGGAATCTTAGAATAAAATTTGGATGATTTCTTGATTTTTATATCCTACCCACAAATATCCAGTTTAGCAAATATCTCTTAAATCAATTTATAATTTTGCTTCCTTAATATATTAAAGACTAAATTTTCCCAAAGTAACAGAGTTTTCTTTAGATATTTTACTTATTTTATTGTAGAAATATAACCCCATCCAAATTGCACTCTTCCTTTTACGAAGATGACCTTTGTCACACAGGGAATTCTCCCAATTTGCTACATATCCAATATTTGCACAGAGTTCATTTCTAAACCCATCATACATTCTTCTCTTTCTACCTTCTCTTTTCCTTTTTCTCCTCACCTCTCCTTCTGTCCTTCCTTCCTTCCTTGTGGTATACTTTTCTTTTTGTACTTTATGAATCTTTGTTTAGGTATATAATTTTCAAAACTAATCTGAATGTTATAGTCTAATAAATCAGATAAACTTCCTAATAACTAGATTGGCCAAATGGGTATTTTTCACTTGTATCAATCTTATTTTATGCTTAATGTTTATCATGAATTCTTGCAAAGTTCTTGACTTCCTACCTTTTGCTAAATATGAGGAGGCTTCAAAAATGTCCATTTTTTCTATGAACTTTCTGAAACCTCTCAAAAACTATGTTACTACCCATGTGCTGTTTTCCTTCTGTAATTCAGAAAGTCCATATTTATTTTTAAGTTCCACCTATAGTTATTTTTAAAGTTTCAAAAACAAATGTGCAATTAACATAAATTTTATCTATTATACATTTATTTTACTTATATTAATTATTATAATTTATTTAAAATTCATAGGCATGGGAATTTTCCAAAAGTATTTTGTGAGAAATATGAAGAAAAACTTTCCCATCAAATATTAAACAATATTAAAAAGTGCAAGAACTTGAAAAGTGGGGCTCTGTTGCAAAATATGCATCATACTGGTAAGAAATAGGAATAAATTAAGACATAGCCTCAGCAAGTCAAGAAAATTTAGTAACTGGAACACTTAGCATTTCAAATAGGAAGACAAAGGATAGAGTATTCAATAAGTGAAACTGAAGAAGATAATTATATATTTGGAAGAAATGATGTTAACTCTAGGCTTTATTGTAGTAGCATCTGTTCTAATGGGAAAAGACAAATTAAAAAATAAGGTTATTACAGGCATTTCTACAAAAATAAAGGGAACAAAATGGAAGAAGATGGGAACCAGGATAGGGAGAGTAGAAAATTTCAATCTGGAATGGTGGAAAGCAGATGGGATCCTCTCTCGTTTCCATGGAGTAAACTCAGGTGACTACGTAGAATAGAGCTCCAACAGTCCCAGCCTCAGAACTACAGAAGTTGGAGAGTAGATTAATCACATTCCATTGGAAGATCATAGGTTATGCTGGGGATTTTGCACTAGCATATGTAAGGCTGGATTGTTGGGATGAAGATAGGCCCTTCTCTAGACCCAATGGGAGAGTGAAGGTATTCCTGGGACCTCCAGTACAAACAGTCACAGACTGAACTACAGGATGCAGTGAGGTCTCTCAGGGTGAATTTGGGGGACTCTGTGGAATATAGCTCCAACAGTTCCCTTCCAAGAGCTACAGGACTTGGAGGGTACCTTATTCTGGTCATATATGGTGACTATAGGTTATATTAGGGATGTACACAAGCAGATTCAGGCCTAGAGAAGAGGAATGTAGATAAGGCATTTCCCAGGCAGCACAGGTTTCCTTGAGACTTATGCAACCCATTACCACAGTTGCAGAAGCACAGTTCAGTGAAATCCTTGTTCTTTATGGGGTGACTGCAGGTTGTGCTGGGGATTGTGGACTAGCAATTACCAGTCTGAAGCAAAGTACTACAGATAGAGTCTTCCACGCCGCACAGGTAAGTGTAAGTTTTTCCAGGAATTGTAGCACATCCGCCACAGTCACAGAGCTATAGAACACAGAAAGGACTGCCTCTGGTTATTACAGGACATGTGAGTGTGATGCTGGAGCATGTGCCTTTGCCATTCAACACCTTGTGCTAGGATATGCAGGAGTTCACATCCTCAGGCTGGTGCTAAGCCCAAGAAGCAAAGGTTAACTTCCCTGTATTGCACAGAGCAATTAAGCATGGCTCTGCGTCTTGTGTCCAGCATTCCTGTATCTACAGGATGCACAGGTGCCTAACCTCTGCCCTATGATGTGCTCTGAGACTGCCTCTTGTGATTTCTGGTGGCAGTGTGCTGTTTGTTTTCCCTTAACACAAAATAGCACTTAGCTGCAGCTGTACTGAAGCAACTCTGGTGTGGACTTTGGGTAGGAGTAATGCATGTTCCTTTTTTGGAACAAAGCAGTCATTCAGACCACAGTTGGCTTTCTAGACTGGCTTGAAAGCCAGTGAGAAATTTGGGATTCTCCTATAGTAAGGGCTGCCAGTCTACTGTGTGATGGGTGACATGGGACTTTCCACTAACCTTTTTCCAGCAAGATGGAGTGTCCCTGGCTAGGGAACTAGGGTGAACACTCCAGTGTGCTTGGTTCCTCTTGCTATGCTGAATTTTCCTGTCTTTGTACTGCTTGGAGTCCCTTACACTTTTTTACCGAAGTTCCCTACAGTTGCTCCCCTGGAAACACAGTTCTTCCTTTGTTGTTCTGGTTCTTCTCTGTGATATGGGCAAGTTCAGGGCCTCTTCATTCAGCCATGTTCTGCAGTGTATTTTTTTAAGTGGTAAAAAAGTCACAGAGAATCTCAACTGTTCTTTAAAATATAATTTACTTTCTGTTATATACAAATACTCTCATATATGCAATTCTATAAATTCAGATATGGATTTGGTTCCAAAGCAAGGCTGGAAACCTAATACCAACAACTATTATAATAAATACACTTGTATATTTGCTCTTCTGCATATTGAATAGTACTTCTTTTTAAAATTTTATTTATTTGAAAATCAGAAGGACTAAGAAAGAAAGAAAGATACGTAGAAAGAGGTATCCCTTTGGCTGGCTCACTCTCCAAATGCTTGTAAGAGCCCAGGCCAAGTCTGGCCAAAGCTGGGCACAAGGAGCTCAATCCATGTTTCCTACATGGGCACCCAACCTTTTGAACCCTTACCTGTTTCCTCTTAGGTTACACATTAGCAGGAAGCTGGGACTGGGTGTGGATCTGGGATTGAAACTCCAATATGGATATGTGTGTCCCACAATCCAACTTAACATATGCCAAACACCAAAACATGTTTTTTATGTTAGAGATTCCTTGTAGTCCCAAGTTCTTTTTTAAATTAATATTTATTCATTTATTTATTTATTTGAAAGTAGAGTTATGCAAAGAGAGGAAGACACACACACACACACAGAAACAGAGAGAGAGAGAGAGAATCTTCCATCTAATAGTTAGTCCCCAAATGACATCAACATGGGGCTGGTCCAGGCCAAAGACAGGAGCCAAGCAAGAACTTCTTCTGAATCTCCGACATGGGTGCAGGGACCTAAACACTTGGGCCATCATCCACTGCTTTCCCAAGCACATCAGCAGGGAGCTGAATCAGACAAGGAGCTGTGGGGTTTCAAACCTGCACCCATATGGGATGTGATGTTGCAGGCAGCTGCTTTACCCACTTTGTCACAAGGCCAGCCCCAGTCCCCAAGTTCTTAAATGAGGCCGAGTGCTTATCCAAATTTGGAAGGACTGGCACCTTCTATAGACAGGGCTGTGTATTAGGAACTCTCGGGTGCTAAGGTGAATGAATCGTTGGTGTGCATTTTCACCATCAATTCACTTTTTAAAAACCTGAGGAGTTGGAAATAGGAAGGAGAGCACATCTTCATTACATATTTTCTTATCTCGAAGTGAGCATTTTTATAACCAAATTTCATTATACAAGTCATCAAATTATGATACTATTGTCAAATAGTGAGACTTCAAGGAAAAAATTAAGTAATCCAAATCTTACAGTCAATAGTAGCACCCTTCCCTAGGACTTAATTTTTCCATTCCCCTGTTTGATGAAGAAATTATCTTTCTAAAATTCTAGGAAAGTTTCTCTAAGTCTATGTCAAAAAGTGGTTATTCTTTCATGAAGAGAAAAGTCAGAACATTATTTCATACATCTTGTATTAACTATTGGATACTAGATTGTAAGATTACATTTAAAGCTTAATGGTAGCACACATTCAAAACATTCTTATGATACTAGGGGAGAATGAAACAAAGTACTGTGTTCAGAACTCGAACTATCAACTTCTCAGGCTGGATAACTCCCATTTCCATTTTTAGGCCATTTCCTAGTGTTAAAAAAAGTATAGTTCCAGAAACACAAGAATATGAGAATAATATCAGAGTAGTATTCTTTTCAGAAAATCATCAGTTCCAAGTAGATAGCAACTGATAATACTGAACCAAGCTACAAGGAGCAAAGAAGACAGTTGTATACTCTTTAATATAGCACTATCTTTGGGCCGGCACCATGGCTCACTGGGTTAATCTTCCGCCTGTGGTGCTGGCATCCCATAGGGGTGCCGGGTTCTAGTCCTGGTTGCTTCTCTTCCAGTCCACCTCTCTGCTGTAGCCCAGGAAGGCAGTGGAGGATGGCCCAAGTGCTTGGGTGCCTGCACCTGTGTGGGAGACCATGAGGAAGCACCTGGCTCCTGGCTTTGGATTGGCAAAGCTCCGGCCATAGCAGTCATTTTGGGGGTGAACCAACACAAGAAAGACCTTTCTCTCTCTCTCTCTCTCACTGCTAACTCTATCTGTCAAATAAAAAAAAAAAATAGCACTATCTTAGGCAAGCTAGAGGTGTGTCATACCTCATTACATACCATCCTAACATTCTATTTGCTGCTATATAATTTTAAATAATCAAGGACTCTTATAAACTGACTTCCTGTTGCGCATTTCCTTCAGCAACCTATTATATCTGTTTCAAGTCTATCAAATTTATCATCTAACAGCTCTGCAAGTACTACCTTCACACATTGCCATTTCAATGTCTGTTCAGTTTCTCAACATTATCAGAATGCTCACCTTTTCCTCCTCCACTTAAATAAATCCTTCCCATATTTCAAGGTCTTCTCAATTCTCATCTCTGTTTTGAAGAATTATGCATATCTTTATTAATCTTTCTTTCATCCTAATTCCTGAAACACTTCTAGTTTGTACCATATTATTCTAACACCTAAATATATGTTGTCATATTATGCTGTTCAATTTTGTTTGTGTCCACATCTATTACTTCTATCAATGTGCAGATACCACTCTTCTTTTGAATTCTCTGCAAAAAATGAGATATATGGTATGCATTCATGATAAAGATCAAGGAGATTAACTGATTATTTAATTGATCACAGAAATGGTGGCTTGTCAAATATACTTATAAGAGAGGATACTCTGGTGTACATGAGAAGGTGCATTTATCATCTTGGTACACACTCTCTGAAATTGTACATACTCTCTGTGTCCTGCCCTTCCTCTCCTATGCCTGCACTGTGTCAATTTGGTGCTCCCACTCAATGGGACACTCCTTTTTGTGATAATCATCATCATGGTGAACAAAAGCCACTGATGGAAATGCAAAACCTTCTATGTAGAAAAACAGAAAAATGGTTTAACTGCTTATCTAAATCACAGAACATGTTAGGCCTGGTAAAGATATACATTTTTAAAGATAATTTTATTCTGAGCTTTTCAAAAGTGTACTTATTTATTTGAAAAACAGAGTGACAGAGAGACAGAGTGAGATATCTACTATCTGCCGCTCACTCTGCTATATGCCTGAAACAGCTGCCGCTGAGCCAGGTCAAAGGAACCCATGTACTTGGGCCATCATTCATTGACTGCCTGTTGCATTAGCAGCAAGCTGGATTGGAAGCAGAGGAACATGGACTTGAACTGGCTTTCTAATGAGGGGTGAGGGCATCCCAAATGGTGGTTTAAATATTTGGTTGTATCCTCATTCTTAATGAAAATACTTGTCTAGTGTTAATTTGGAGGCATAAATAGTTCAAAATAAGGAAGATTTTAGATATCATCTGAGCATTCTGCCTGAATTTTTACAAAACAGTTTTTTGGCTTTTTCACCAAAGAATATGTCTTTGAACTTCTTTCCATATTAATATTTAGTAATCTTATAATTTTTCTACTTCACATCTGTTAGGTGCATTTTAAAAAATAAAAAATAACTAGCATCTGCTAAAATGTGGAGAAACAGAATGTTTGTATACTGTTTGATGGCTATATAAAATGGTGCAACCATTGAGGAAGAGTTTTGAGGTCTCCCTAAAAGTTAAACACAGAATTTACATATTATCCAGAAATTCCTTTCTGGCTATAAATCAGAAGGAGTTGAAATCAGGGGCTGTAACAGGTATTTATATACCCATGTTCAAAGCTCTATTATACATAATAGCTAAAAGGTGGAAGAACCCCAGTGCCCTTCAATAGAAGAGTAAACACAATTATCTATATATATATATATATAGATAATAAAATGCATATATATTTAGTTGAATATTTTTCAGCCTTAAAAATGAATATAATTCTGATACATGATACAAAATGAGTGAATGTTGAAAACATGCTATGTGAAATAAGACAGAAACAAAAGTATAAATATTGTATTATTCCACTTCTATGAGGTACCTAAGATAGTGAAATTCATATGGACAGAAAGTAGAATAAAATATATCCAGGGGCCAGGAGAATGAGAAATGAGGAGTTATTGCTTAATGGATATAGTTTCCTTTTGGGATTATGAAAAAGATCTGAAAATAATACTTATGCCATTGAAATGTGTTTTTAAAATGGTTAAATGATTAATTTAAAATTATGTATATTTTATTGCAACAAAAATCTCAATTTTAAAAAAACGATTTACAGATTTTATAGGCCTTATTTGGTTATTTCTATCTATTTTTGTTTGTTCAAGCTGTATCTACTGCAGAATTACTTTATAGGAAACACCCATCTACATTAAGTCCTATAAATTCTGATGCAAAAAAAAAAAAAAAAACATAGTTGTTTGCTCTGTCCATCTCCCTCCCTTAAATGTACTCACTTAACAATGTTAATCATACTTCTACCTCACTTTTATATGCTAGTGGAATAATACTTCTTCACACCCCACTGCACTTCAAATGTCCACTTTGAACAGAGTGGTTTCCTCAAACATGTGAAAACCAACAGAAAATTTTTTATAACTAAGAATACAATTATATTACAAATTAAATGAGATTCTGTAATGCTGCTACCCATAAAATATGTTTCTGCATAATTTGATCAAGCTTTCATATGCTTAGCTCTACTTCCTTATTTTAATATTATCTAACTGTTGATAGCCAAACTGCATTCATTCTATGAGTTTAACTTAATTATTTTCCTTCCAAGAAGACTTCTTTTTCATTATTATCCTATTAATCCAGAGATGAGTCTTCTGACTCAACTCAAACAAGTATATTCAGATTACATTAAATTATTCTATATTTTATTTATATATATTCTAATCTATAGATTATTCTATATTTCTACCTATTTTCTGGGGAAAATGAGGTCCATGTTATCATAATCAATGTACTTTTTCAGTTCAACATTGTTAATACTATTCTAAACCTTATAGCAAAAACAAAACTGATTAAAAAAACAAACTTGTTATATAAACAAATTTGACTTTAGCTATCTTGCTATTTATCCATAGTGTTAACTTTGGAATTCAATTAACTTAATATGACTCCAAGGAGTAAGTATTAAGACAATGTATGTTGATAGCAAAAATTTGGCAGTGTTCATTTAAATAAATAAAATGTTTTGTTGTGAAAGAGGACTACATTATGATAAGACATATATACATAATGTGAAAGGGGGCATCAAGAAGTAAGAAACAGGAAGGTCTGAATTAATAAAAATGACCCCCAACAAATTGAGCAATGAATGACAGCAAAAAATAAGTCAGCAAATGTGTGTCATAGGATTGCCCTTTATAATTGCTATGAGGTTCATTAAAGAAAACTGAGCAAATCAAAACACAAAGAAGGTTTCATTAACTTGTAAACTGTTGTATTTGCATGCCAGCCAGAAAGATGGGTAGGAATGGATGAATGTGGAAGGAAGCAGAAGGTCCAAAGAACAGAAAGATCCACAGCAGGGTGCGATCTGTGTTCCGTCTGACTAGAGGTGATCAGCAAAATACTAAGCTTATTGGAGGAAATGAATTGACACTGAACAGAGTAGCAGTGACTCAGGCAGCCTGTAGATGTTTCAAAGGTCAGAAGACCAGACACTATTTGAGCAGTGCAGGTCCCACTATGGGAGTCCCATTTTAGAAAGACAAATCTGCTGACAATGTGAACATATTCTGGAGGGAGAGAGACAATGGAAAACAAGGAAAAGGGAGCATGACTAGCAATGGTCAGAACTTGAGATTTCATAGCCATGGCTTCTTGTGGGGATGAAGTAGGTAGAAGAGGTCACATCAGTTTCTGACCTGTGTAGATGGGAAGAGAAAAACAATTTATCTCACTGTTTGATTTATTTTAAATCATATCATTTGCCTTTGGATTTCATAAACATTAGAATTTATTATATTTTTCAATAAGGAATTTTTAAAAGTTAAGATCTACTGAGTAACACCTTGTTTTTCTTGTTATTTTTGTTAGTTTGTTTTTCAGTTACTATAAAAATGAAGGAAATTGTAAAACATGCAAATAGCCTGTGTAAATTTTAATGCACATATTTAGGGTCATGTCAAATAAAAATTACACAACAGTATAATATGTAATGTTTATCAATGTTTACTAGTAAATATTCTAACCTTTTTTCTTGTAAAATATTATTAATAAGCATAAAAATCTCTATGAGGCAGATACTAACATTACCTCCATTTTACATGAAGAAATGGAGGTAGAGAAAGAGTAGATTTGAGAAAGATCTCAGAGCTAGGAAATGACAGAATTGGAAGGAGAGTCTAGGCAGTCTGCCTTATAACCCATGCTGAAAACCACAAGGCAATCTGGCCACAAAAGCAATAGTAAATGAAATCTAAAAACAAACTTCAAAACAGCAGTCTATTAGTCAATAATAATAGTAGTGATAATTAGGATGCTACAGAATCTTCTAAGAACTGTTTTTACTATCAGATTATTGCTTGGCATTCTTACCACTTGACAGAAAAACACAAAGTCATAGTGGCATAATTCAGTATAATACTCTAGAAGAACTACGTTTTAGCTTTTTTTTTCTGTTTTCAGAGCTTCGGTACTCTTCTACTTAGCATATACACAATAACCACCAAAATTTAGCTAATAACAGAAAAAATGTAAAGTCCCCAAAGAAAGGAGAATATTCAGCTATCAAAATTGAGAGGAATGTCAAAATTAACAAATAGCACTTGCAGAAAATGAATAAATTAACTACTTACAGTGCTTTATTATTTTAAATTATGGCATCACTAGCTCAGATGAGGAGGCTTTTTTCCCCTGGTTATTGTATCTTTAAAAATATGAATTCCATCTTGACTGCCTCTTTAAATAAGATTAATTCATAGCATTTCCCATTTAATTGCTTTATCTGTTTTGGTCCATTAGATTCTATTCGAGAATATAGCTTTTATGATAAATTAAATTCTAGGTCTTTATTTTGACATCTAAGTTAATTTTTAATTCTGGAAAAAGTTCTGCCCTATGCAATTTAGTTCTTTCTGAAGTCTGAAAAAAAATGAGATTTGCAGCATTGTAAGTTTTCCATGAAACTGCTTCACAGCTTAACTGATTGAGCTTGCTGCAGATTTTTAGTCTTTAGCCACTTTAGTGAAAGGTCTCTTTGAGGGATGCCGGTATATTAGCTTTTCCCAAGATTTTCAAAGAGAATTTTCATCAGAGAGGTTGCTTAGTTGGTTTACACCTTTCAGCCAGGATGGAGTTGAATCCTCTGAATAACTAAATGCACATTTCTTTGTGGGCCATTCCCTATAAACTAGTTTGAGTTTGTTCATGGAATCAGACATTCCCTAATAATTTTAGAGATTAAAATATTAAATGTAGGGATTAGGGTTTATACACTTCTAAAAAGAGCAAGGAAAACAAATGTTCAGATGGCCCTAGTCACAGTTTGAGAAACAGCTATTAATGACATGGTTCTGAAGTATTGAATGGAGTTATTTGAAAAAAAAGTGCTTTGATCCTCAGTTTACATAAATATCCTATATTATTCAGCCTAAAAAGGAATGAATGCTGATCCTGGGATGCAACAGTAGTGACTCAATTGATTAGATTCTGGCCATTCATCTGGGAGACCAAAATTAGGCTTGAAGCTTCAGTTCCCAGATCCTGACCTAAGGCTAAGTGCTAAGGCACTTGGAGTGTAGGTCAGCAGATGGGATCCCTCTCTCTCTCTCTCTCTCTCTCTTGATCTTTCTTTCCATCTCTCTGTTTCTCCCTATTTTCAAATACATATATATCCTAACACAGGCTACACTATGGATGAACTTTGAAGACATTGTGCTAACTAAAATAAGTCGGTTGCCAAATGACAAATAGTGTTTGGTTCCACTTCTATGAAGTACTTAGAGCAATCAAAATCATAAAGACAGAAAAGTAGAGTGGAGATTGCCAGGAGCTGAAGGCAGAGAAGAGAATGTAGAGCTATTGTTTAATGAATATAGAATTTCAGTTTTATAAGATGATAAGAATTATTGAGATGGATGGTAATAATGGTTACACAAAATTGTGAATGCATTTGATGCTATGGTATTAGACACTTAAAATGCTTGGGGTGGTAAATTTTATATTTTAGTTTGCTACAATTTAAAAAAATAAAAAAAGAAATAATTCCTTGAAACTTGTGAAAGGAAATTCCTGACTGTTTTCAGCCTTGATGGAAACATTTTGGTAAATCATACATGATAAAAATATTATTAATAAGAATTTTATACCTAGCTTTAAAGTATTTGAAGACTGACTCATATTTTTATTTGATAAAAGCATATTTGAAGACACTAGGCTTAAATATTTTTATAATCATCTTGAACTTAAAACAGCTTTTTAGAAACTCATCTATTTAGCTCAATATATAATCCTATACAAAATCATAGGTTTTTAAAATTATTGTCCTGGCCTAATATTCCTTTGTAAAATTTAATTTGCATATGGTGATTTTTTCCCCCTATGAAGAATTTAAGTAACTTGTCATTAGGAATAAGATGTGATAACATTTTGGCTTTGGAAAAAAAAAAGAATTTTTTATGTACTTACTTATTAATTTGATAGGCAGAGAGAGAAAGAGGAAAAGTGAGAGAAAGAGAAAGAGAAAAGAAAGAGAAAGATCTTTCTGCTAATTCACTCTCCCAAATGACTGCAACAGCCAGGTCTGGGTTAGGCTAAAGCGAGGAACCAGGAATCCCATGCTGGTCTCCCACATCCTAGTACTTGGGCCATCTCCTTCTTCCCTCTCAGGTGCATTACCAGTAAGGTGAACTAGAAGAAGAATAGCCAGGACTCAAACTGGAACTCTGATATGGGATGCTGGCACAGCAAGTGGCAACCTAACCCATTACGTCACAATGCTGGCCCCTGATACTGGTCTTTGCAGTAACAATTCAATATATAGCAAGCTGTCACGATACATCAATTCTTGCTGAATTAATTTAATTCATTTAAATAAAAATTTACTGAGTGGTTAATTTTTGTTCTGCATTGTTCTCTGAACTCTAGGTCAGTAATTTATGGATGTGCCAGTATATTCTAAAAAAGAAGAGTAGAGTTTTAAGGTTCCTAAACTTGGCTTGCAATACACATGTGGCGGTCTTTGGAAATGTGAGCAGTGCTTTAGGTTTTCCCAGTGATGAATTACACTCTTGTCACTAGATATGGTAAAATATTAACATCACATCCTGTAGTATGCTGGGCAGTCTTTCAGAAGTAAGAATATGCTGGCCAATATGCTAACAGCAGTCCTTTTCAAGAACAACTGGCCAAGGCCTGTAGGAACTAAGTAGAGTAATAGGAAATGATAACGTATATTGAAGAAATTGAACATTATAATTTAGGTATTGGATGCCATCAAATGTGTTTAAGCATGAAGAAGACTTGATTAGCTTCAGACTTAAAAAATAAAATTCTGAACTATCATAGGCAGAAAGCACAGGCAGGCAGACCACCCAGTAACTGCAATTGTACAGCTAAGACTATCTTGTCTCTTATTTTAATAGAGCTTTGTGAAGTGTCCCATAAGTAATAAAATCAAATTCAGTAAAATTCAGGAGAGAAAAAACTTTTCAGTTGTATGTTCAATCTCATCTGAGATTGAAGCAAATTAGCATGACGATGTGATGGTATATGCTGTTGTCTTGTAATCAGATCCTCTGTTAGAGTTGGGCCTGTAGCCAGCCTTAAGTGAACCACTTAGCCCAGAATAGTTAAACATCTAAGTAATTCAGTTTTCTTTCAGATATTCATAAGAAGGAGGAACAGGAACACAGGATTGGAATGCACTATGGGGAACTATACATAAATGATTGTAGAATAGTATGTGAGAGTAATCATTACACAAGAATTTGGAAATTAATTCCTCCAAAAGCTCTTATAAGTCTTCATTCTGAAGATTTATTTGTTTATGTAAAAGGCACCTTTACACAAAGAGAGAAAAAGACAGAGATAGAGATCATCTCTCTCCCCAAAATTCCAGACCAATCCAGGAGCCCAAAACTCCACCTACGTCTCCTCATGGGTGCAGGAGCCCAAGTACTAGGGCCATCTTCCTCTTCTCTCCCAGGAACATTAGTTGGGAGTGTACATTGCAGGGAGATAGATCTGAATTGGAGCATCTAGGACTTGATCTGTTGCCCATATAAGACTCCTATATTGCAGGTGGCAACTTAACCCACTGTACCACAGGTCAGCCCCGAAAAGCCCACAAAAGGGGCCAGCACCGTGGCTCACTTGGTTAATCCTCCACCTGCAGCTCCGGCATCCCATATGGGTGCCGGGTTCTAGTCCTGGTTGCTTCTCTTCCAGTCCAGCTCTCTGCTGTGGCCTGGGAGGGCGGTGGAGGGTGGCCCAAGTGCTTGGGCCCCTGCACCTGCATGGAGACCAAGAAGAAGCACCTGGCTCCTGGCTTCAGATCAGCGTAGCGCTGGCCATAGCAGCCATTTTGGGGGTGAACCAATGGAAGGAAGATGTTTCTCTCTCTCTCTCTCTCTCTCTCTCTCTCTCTCTCTCTCTCTTTCTCTCTATTACTCTACTTGTCAAATAAATTTTAAAAAAAAAAAGTAAAGCCCACAAAAGCCAGGTCCAGTGAGGCCAAAGCCAGGAGCTGGGAACTCTATCTGGGTTTCCCACATGGCTGGCAGGGATGCAAGTACTTGGGCCATCACTGGCTGCCTCCCAGATGCTCATTAGCAGGAAGTTGGATCAGAAGCAGAGACAAGATTCTAACCAGGCACTGCAATATGAGATATGGATTTCCTAAGAGGCAAATTAAGTTACTGCACAAGAATGCCCACTTCTAATTTTAACTTTTACAACAGAAATACTTAAAGTTGTTTATCAACTGACTGATTGCCTAAAATATGTTGTGTTATCCTTGTGGGGCTGCCATTGTTGCAGTGTATAAATCTGCTGCTTGCTATACCAGCATCCCATATGAATGCTAGTTAGTTAACTGCTTCACTTCTGATCCAGCTCCCTGCTAATGGCCTGGGAACATCAGTGGAAGATGATGCAAGTGTTTGAGTCCCTGAAACCTATGTAGAAGACTCAAATGAAACTCACAGATTGTGGTGGCCATCTGAGGAGTGAACCATTTGGTGGAAATCCTGTCTCTCTCTCTCTGTCTCTCTGTCTCTCCTCTCTCTCTGTAAACAAATAAATCTTTTAAAAAATATACTGATATAACCAAGAATATACTGAATATTGTATTATGTTCAGATAAATCATAATAGCAAAGATGTTTACCTTCACTATTACCATAATAGAAGTAAATATAGAAATGAATCTCAGGAAGAAAGGAACTAGTTCTAAACAGGAGATGTCTGATAAGGTTGAAAGCAATTCGGAAAAGGTGAATTGATATAGATTGGTGGAATGAATGATGTCTTCATGGAGGAGAAAGTCCTAGAAGAACAGAGAGAACTTAGGTGAAGGAGTAAAGAATTGGTTCAAACCAAAGTGATTAAAATAAACAAATAGGGGCCAGCATTATGGAATAGCAGATTTAGCCATCACCCATCCCATATGGGCACTGGTTCATGTCCTGGCTACTCCACTTCCATTCCAGCTCCATGATAATGGGATGGGAAAATAAGAAGAGAATGGCTCAAGTGTTTGGGCTATTGGCACCCATGTGGAAGACCCAAAAGAAGCTCCTGGCTCCTGATTTTGGCCTGGCCCAGAACTAACCATTGTGGACATCTGGGGAGTGAATCAACAGATGGAAGATTCTCTCTCTCTCTCTCTCTCTCTCTCTCTGTCTGTCTCTCTCTCTTCCTCTCTCTTTCTCTCCCTTTCTTTCTGTAACTGACTTTCAAAATAAATAAATAAATCTTTAAAATAAAACAAAATAAACAAATGGAGTAAAAACAAGAACTAGATATAGCACCAATTTGACCTTTACTTCTTTGCAGTCAGTCCTTTGTAATCTCTGATTCTGACTTGTACAATGCAACTATGTCTATCTTGCAGAACTGCTATGAAGATTTTCAGAGATGACATGTAACAAAACTCCTAAATCTGCACTCAGAGTGCTTAGGCAGGTATTCTCAACCTCTGAGTTATTCATTCATGAGCTGAGAAAACCCATAGCTTTTGCCATGACAAAAGTCACAATTGTGAGGTGTGGCTTTACGTCACCTTAGGATCAGCTCTGATCCTACATTCTCCTCAAGCTAGCCAGCGGATCTGCTTGCACTGTGCCATTGGACACTGCCATCTCAGAAGAGATATTTCATATAGTATTGTGCCTATGCCTTTTCATGAAAATGCGAAGGAAAGGGACCTATTCCTACTACTCCACAGCCATTCTTCAGAGTTTCTGCATGAAAACCTCTGGTCATAAATAGACCATCATTCACCACCAGCATTCCCCACAAAGTCTTACAGTACTTGAGAAGTTTACAGGAATCAACATGATGGGATTACAGGTGACTGAAATAGAATGAAACACTGAACATATTATTGTTTATTCTGGTTATTTACTTGACAAAAATCATGGGCTTTTTATTAGATTATTTGCTAGTAAGACTTGTATTTGTCTTCCAGTTGAATATTTTATCTTCTATTTCTTAAGCCTCTTAGTAACTTTTTCTACGAATGACTCTATTATATTTCAAATTGTAAGTTGTATAAGAATTCCAGATTTAAGAAGAAAATACCTTTATTCTCTTATCTGCCAGGTGCTTCTTCATATTCACTTATTAACTCAGCATTCTTTTTCATTAGTACTGTAATCTCTCTGCATCTAGCCCCTACCCTTTAAGTACTATCTCTGTCCATTTAAAAAAAAAATTGTATAGCATTTATATCCCTCTCGGGTTGATCCCAGTCATCATAGGAAACATGACAACTGAGTTGGGATTGGACCAAATTCTAGTGACAGGCACTGTTTGTTCTCAGTCAGAGCAGGTGCATGCAAAGCCAGAGGGATGCTTCATGCAGACAAAGCCACCAACTTGCTCAGCACCGAGGTAACTGCCACTGCCTTACACAGAGCTCATTGCTTTAAATGGAAATCAGCTTTAAACATTCATTCAGATCGATTTATTCAAAAGTGTTTAAGGTTGAGCTGAGTTTATTGCTACAGATGTGGATGAGGCCCTTACAGTGTGGCATGTTTAATCAGTTGCCATGCCAAAGACACCCAGGTGACATGTGTCTGTGGATAGGAAGGTGGGGGTCTTTTATGGCAAAGCACAGATTATGGGAGATGTTTGCTAGAGAACTTGTTTCCACAATGCTCTAAGGGGGTTAAAGTTTATGAAGATTTTAAATCTTTTCTCAAGGCTTGAATTATCTATTTTTTTTTTCCTTTTTGCCCATCCCTGTCTCCAAAGAAAGCAATAAGCCTGTGAAAGGGGGAATTAATTAAGCAAATCAATCAGTCAGTTTTATTAAGGAATTACAAAACCCAAGTGGAACATTAATTATTCAGATAATGGGACATCTCTGAGCTTTCTTTTCAATTATTGATAAGCTGCTATCTATCATTCAGACGGTTTTAGTACTGATTTAGTTGTGAATGAAGCCAGGTCATTCAGCCAGAGCATACACTAGTTATGAACATTGCTGGAAGTCTGTGGCAAAGGAGCAGGCGGTTCTGTGTTCACCCAATGTGAGCACACATTCACTATCATGAGGCAAGGACTGGCTTCACTACACACCTCCCAGTGAAAGGCTCACCATGCTGGCATCATTAACCTCATTAAAGATGGACACTGAGGCAATGAAGCTAGAGACTTCTTTTTGTTTTCCCTATGTAGAGTTCTTGATAGCCTTATGGGAATGGCTAACAAACAAGGAATCACTTGTAATAAAGTTTTTATCATTGTTTTTACATTTTTTCCCTTCCAGCATCAGAGAGAAAGATGCTTCTTAAGAAACCAAAATTATCTGTAATACTTTTGGTGTACACATTTATTGATATGACTAGATATGTGAAGATATAGGATGAACAGTTCTGTTCAGCTCTTTTCTGATTTGTGTCAGGAGTTCGATCACTTATTCTTTCCCTCATCAAACATTTGTTTGTTGAGTAGCTACTAGATGCTGAATCCTGAAACATGCAAACACTGAGATCTTCAAGCACTCATGGTGCTATTATAAAGGTAAATAGTAAAAGGTGTTTTTATTGTTTTCATCAGGTAAGCCATCAGTTCCTCAAAAAAGCTTCAGGATAAGCATAAGTGAAGATTTCTATATGGAACAGAGGATAACAACAAAAAGTCAAGCACAAATTTGTTTCCCAAAAATCAGGAGGAAAAGGTATAAAACCCTAAAGGGTTCATCACAATTTTAAAGGAGATTCTATCAAATAAAGTAATAAACAACTGGCGCTAGGACAAAAAGAGGAGGTGTCAATCCCAGCTTGAAAGCTTAGGAGCATTTCTGGCTTTATTTTATTTATTTATTTTTATTGCTAATGGTTTGGTTTAGGGCTCACTGGCCATAGATAAAGACAGTGCTTAAACTTTGTGTGCTTAAGCCAAATCTTGAAACATTAACAATATGTCTCAATATATAGAAAATTCTGAAGTCAGCAGCAGCTGTTAAGCAACATTGCAATTCTATCTACTTCCAAGTTCTTTCTCCCTCCCCTAAACTCTGACAGTACTTTCCATTACTCACAGACCTCTTAGCATATTCTGTGGATATTCAGGCAAAGCTTTAAACATGATGTTGTATTAAAAGCTCCTTGAGGCAACACCAAAGGCATGAGGCATAAGAGAAAACAGTGATAAATTGGGTTTCATAAAATTTAAAATGCTTAGTCTGTGGAAAAAATACTTAAGAAAATGAAAAGACCAAAGTCAGAGATTGGGAGAAGATATTTGTGAAATGTATATCAACAAACAAAGTAGATAAAAAATGCTGAAAACCCCAAAATAAGAAAACAATTAATTAAAATGGGCAACAGTTTTGAACAGATACTTCACCAAAGGATACATATAAATAAGAAATAAGCAGCACATGAAAACATGTTCATCATCATTAATCATTAGGAAAATGCAAATTAAAACCATAATAAAACACTTTACAACTACTAGAATGGGTAATATTTTAAATCTAAAGCATTCAAATAAATATGCAGGGCATCTAGAATTTCCATATATTACTCATGGAAATGTAAAATGGCACAATTAGTTTGGAAAGTAGTTCTGCAGTTTCTTATAAAATCAAATCTAGACTTGTCATATGATCCATCAATTGTACACAAAGTTATTACTCAAGTGTGTTGAAAATATATGTCCTTATAGAAATCTATATACAAATGTTCATAGCAGCTTTGTAATTGCTAAAAACTGGAAACCACCCAAATGTCTTTCAACAAATGAATAGATAAATACAACGTGGTGCATCCATTCAATAGAATACTAATTGAAAAGAATATTGAGCTGTTGATACATGCAATGATACGTTCATTCCCAGATGTGTGATGCTAAGTGTGCTATGCTAAAACCATAGAGATGAAAGACATGCCAGTGATAGCCAAGCTTGAGGGCAGAGAGAGGGTTTGTCAACAAAGTTGCAGCATGAGGAAGCTTTTTGAGGGAAGGTGGTGATTCAGCTATTCTGCATCTTGGGTCACATGACTATTCATTTGTCAAAACCCAAAACTGCACATAAAAAGAGTGAATTTTTCTAAGTGTATGGAAATTTTAAAATATAATTTAAAGAAGAGCTTTGTGAGGAGGCAAACTGTGCAACAGTCACCTTTATAGGTGTCAGAGCACAGTATAAAGATTATACACATGGCAATAGTTTAATAAATATTCCTTGGGTAAAAGTTATCACAGGGAGTAAAGAGGATCATGTCCTTTTTGGATTAAGTAATAATTAGAACATAACAATATTAGATGGCAGAGGATGGAAGTCTTTCATATACTTAATAAGCTTCTACTACATGCCCAATGTCATGGTGAGAAAGAGTCAATGGTCAAATAAGACACGGAGTCAGCATAGATTCTAACAAAGGGAACAACAGATCTTCTTGCCTGCCTGCCTTCCCTCCTTCCTATCTTTATTTTCTCATGAAAGCCTGTCAGAATGTACTGTTCTAGTTGTATGGACATGGTGCAGAAAAGTCATGAAGTAAGGAATGGTCATTCTGTTTGGAGGATTCAGCAACACCTTCAGTTACAGGGAATACTGTGGTATGTATAAAATGAATGGATGAGCCAGATAAGGAAATGAGGATGGTAAAAACATTTTAGGAAGAGGTAGTAATGGAATTAAAATATGCAATGGTAATGGCATATGTGTGAAGAGCTGGAGGAAATTCAGGAGGAGTAGACCATGAAATTGAAGGCAAAGGTCCATGTATGTAAGATCATAGGATAGAGGAAAAGCATATCATTGTAACCCTAGTTTTGACAGAAGTGAAAAATTACCATTTGTAAACGTCATAGGACTTTCCAGGCAAGCATAAAGTGATCAGTCTTGCATTTTTGTAAGATGGACTTCAGGGTTGCAAGCCTGGGATATGGAATCTAGTTAGGACGTCATTGCTATTGTACAGACATCAGACAAAGAAGGTCTTCTAGCTGAAGAAAATGAATCAACCTCATAGTTATCATTTGCTCATTCCTTTTAGTTAAAATCTTTCAAAAATGCAAAATACAATTCTAAAATAATAAAAATTATGTAAAATGTAAAAACATAAAGTAAATATAGTGTGAGTAGAACCATGAGTTAAAAAGAAATACCTGTAAATTTCTAGATGCTGGAAAGCAGTCAAAGGAGATGAAAGCAATACCACAGGGTAGAGAACACCACTGTGATAGCACATGAGAAAACTTATGAACAGGAAGAAAACTGTGCTTTGTTTCTGTAGTACCCTTATTTCTCCTGCGTAAAATGTTCTTGCTTACATATTTTATGATTCTTCCTGATTTTTCAGTCCAATATTTGGCATTGCTTAAAGGTACTATAGTGAATCTTTGCTAGTGGTGACTCCTTTTAAATATTTGTTCAATGAATCAGCCTCATGAACTTCTCATCTAACACTATACTCAGCATCTTCAGAGTACCACCAAATCACAATGATCTGTAATCTGCATAGAATTGAACACAATGGTTAGAGTGGTTAAAATAATTCAAATAAACCATATGGAGAGTTTTAGAAAATGTACTTTTAATTCCCTAGAAACTTCAGGTACAGAACTATCAAGTAAGTTCAATAGGTTATGTAATCTCATCTGAGCTAAGGAACCTGAGTGATACATGATAGAGACGCAACAATATCTTGTTGGCCTCCTCACAGAAGTGCCCCACATATATACAGAATTCAAGTGTGCTTCTTTACATTCCTAGACTGTTCCTTCATTCCTAATTTTGTGTCATGTGATGGACTAGAATTAAAATCTGAGATGGAATTTGACCTTCATAAATATATAAATTTTAAGGTCGGAGCTGGTGAACTCAAAAGGCTTCCATAGCCTTGGCAACCCATGACAAGGGCCTAGGGTGATTACTGACACCATAAATAAGAGTGTCAGTTGTTAAGTCAACAATGGGAGTCACTGTGCACTTACTCCCCATGTAGGATCTCTGTCCTTAATGTGTTGTACAATGTGAATTAATGCTATAACTAGTACTCAAACAGTACTTTACACTTTGTGTTTCTGTGTGGGTGCAAACTGTTGAAATCTTTACTTAATATACACTAAATCGATCTTCTGTATACAAAGATAATTGAAAATGAATCTTGATGTGAATGGAATGGGAGAGGGAGTGGGAGATGGGAGGGTTGCGGGTGGGAGGGAAGTTATGGGGGGCAAAAAGCCACTGTAATCTAAAAGCTGTACTTTGGAAATTTATATTTATTAAATAAAAGTTAAATAAATAAATATATAAACTTTGGATAGAATTTAAAAGTCAGAAACAATTGGGCAAAAAGACATCATGATGTGTTCTTTGCTTTTTTCTTACAAAATACTTCTGTATCTGTTCCTCCCACTGTACCATAGAGGCATTCCAGTCCAAAGTAAACAGAATGCCATCCCTTGTTATGTGATTAGACTCATCATTTTTACTGTGGCATAAGGTGGTCCTCTGACATCCTCCACCTCCCTGTGCCTCTTGCTCCTCCATGTAACTTGATATACCCCTTTCTATCTGACAGCATTGGCTTCAATTTTGATTGCAAAAGAACTATTGTATTTAGGGAAAAAGTGGAAAAAAGACAGAATATTGAGTCCTTATTCTGTTTAAGATTTTTGACAGAGAAGTCCTTTGTAAGCTGTGTGTTAGTACACTAGATCTGGATTTCTCCATTCGCTCTTGGCTAGAGGTGAGAGTGGGATGTCAGTACTTTTCAATGTTAACTTTGTGTCAAAAAATTGACTCCCTGAATATTACCATCACAACCCCTTTGTAAGACAAACCTAAGTGGGTTGATTACTATTATAATGTAGAAAACAGCCTTGCAATGTTTGGCAGTGTCTTGAATAGAGAAAGTAAAGTCAAAATGTTTTCAAAGTTGGTGTTGATTACTATTGAGTATGGATCATGATAAAACAGTCCAGCACTGGTGGACTATATAGTAGCAAGGTGAATAATTGTAAGTGTGGGATTCAAAGAATTTAGGGCATAAAACATCAATATTGCCCATTGAAGAGCTAAGACTTTAAGGAAGTGCCTACACTAAACAAAATATTTTACTAAGAAGAAATTTTTTTAAATAAAGTCATGCTAACAAAGAGAAATAGCAAAGACAGGTTAACAAGGACAGAGAAATGACACAGTCATGTTAGTGTACACAGCAAGAAGGGTTCCATTCTCAGTACCCAAAAGGAATGTAGAAAATGATGGTTTTGATTCTTGTTATCACCACTGTATCTGACAATATTTTCTGATTATTTTAGTCATTTGGCTGGAAATTTTCTTAATTCTGTAAATCGTGCTGTTATTCAACTTAGTAACATTGAGTGTTTTAGCACTTGGTATGCTGGTGTTTGAATTATGATTTTCTAGCACTTCAACCTTGTTCAACTTACTACTTCTCTCTGAGTTACAGTGTCCTTATCTAAAGAATGAGTGTTTTCATCTATTCATGCTGCTATAACAAAATGCCCAAACAGGCCATTTTGAATGAGATAAATTTATTGCTTATAGTTGTGCAGGCTGAGAAGTTCAAGATGAAGTCTCCAGTAGATTTGGTGTCTGGAGAAAGCTTCCTCTTAGCTGGAAAAGATGCCTTCTTATAGCTTCCTTGTTAAAAAGAATGGGGCAAAGGAGCTCATTTGAGACTTTTTCATAAGCACGCAAATCCTGTTCATGAGGTGGAGCTCCTACGACCTATTCACTTCTCATAGTTCCCACCACTTAACTCTATCCCATTTCCAATAATATGAATTTTGGAGGTACACCAATATCCAGATCACAATACTGGGATAATAGTGCTTACCTCAAAGAATGGTAGTTCAAATTAAGACAATAGGATTTCACAATGTTAAGATCTTCCCTTTATTGTTAGCGAGATGCATATGCATTTTTTTAACTTTTATTTAATAAATATAAATTTTTAACGGAATTTTCTGTCTTTATTCTGTTGGTTTTGGTCTGAGCCCTCATTTCTAGACATGATTTCCTTAAAAGCTTAGCTAAATTCTCACTTTACCCTTCCAATTTTTATTGCATTTCTAGGATACTGACAGCATTTTATGAACATCTGATGTATTATTTGGTTCAATCTTCTAATAGTTATGCAGCCTTGAGCATGGTGAATTTGAAACAGCACTGAAACCAAAGTCAAAAGTTCTTGACTTAATCCCTAACTCAGCTACCGGCTCTCCTTGTGACCTTGGGCTATGATCGCCATGCTACCACTGGGCTCAGTTAGACCTTTAGTTCTAAATGAAAGCCTGCTGAGTGTCTGGACTTTGAAGTATTTCCCGAAACAGTCGTACACTCATCTAAGCAATTTCACCAACAATTTCATGGACTTTCCTGACATTGCTCCATAAAACTTTTCAACTTTTTAGAGCATGGCTTAAAAACAGGTGCCATGAAAGCACAACCTTGACTTAATATAGCTCATTTATTTTCCTATCCATTGATTTATTCCACAATATTTATTTTTAATGACTAAGTGTCAAGCTTGATAGGAGGTCAATAAAAATGATCCTAGAAATGGAAGATAACAGTTTGTTTACCTTAGAAGTTTTGTGATTCTTGGGTCCTTAGAATGAAAACAAATTCTTTCTCCCATTCCACACTACCACCTTACATACAACTATTCACACATGCACACACACACACACACACAGAGTAGCAGCAGCAGCACCACCAACACTACCACCAAAGCAGGCAAGCCTCACAAGTGCCTCCATCTCTGTAGTGCTTATTCATTAAAAGAGTGCCCTTTGCTAGCTCTGAGGCCATGCCTCAGCTGCTCATTCATTCTCAATTTGCCTCGGCTATATTATTTCTCTTACCAGCCATTTCAGATCACATTGATGCTTCCCCTTTATCGTTCCTCCATCTCATTTATTTTTTAGTATTTTCTCAACTGTTTCTCCAGACGCTCTCATTAAGCATTGTGCTAATTAACCTCCTGTTTCTGAACAGTGGAGCTGTAGTGAGCTGCATGGCCCTGCAGGAGAGCTCCCCCCTCTGTGGGAGGAAATGGGCCCAAATCCAGTAAACTCACACACCTGCAATGGCTCACAACCGGACCTGGCACCTACTCAATAAGGTTTTTGTTTGCTTTCTAAACTGCTGCATTTTTTTTCCAAACAAGTATACACCATGGTCCCAGTTATTCTCAGTCATTGACAATGCCAGTGATTGAAATCTCTCAGCCTGCAGAAACCAAAGCTCTCTATTAACTTTGCAGACATGTTTTCCATGCTACAGCATCAGTAGGCACTTAGCAGCTCCTCTCGATGATGCTCTGGTTCATGGCTAAGAGTAACTGATACAGCCAACGCCACAGACAGCCGTGCACAGAATCAAGAGCAAGGGATCACAGGGTTGTCTGAAGTATCAGAATTGACACCTCACCACCGTGACTTTTCCACCCCATTTTCATATCTAAGCTGAAGTGTATTTGAATCTTTGTCCCAGATTCCTAGCATAGCAAACTTTGTTGGTCACACTTGTTGGAACAAATGTTTAGGGCTGAGCCTCACATTTATAGGAAATAGAGAAAAAATAAAACATTCTCCCTGACCCACGACCTTGTATAGCTAAGACGTGAATCTAAAATTTTACCCTCATTTGGCTGAGTCTGTCTAGCTTGAGATAATTGATGAGCTACTCTTTATTCATCCATCTTTGTACATTCTGTGGACAAAACTTTTATGATAGAATTGTAAATTATTAGATGCTCTCTCTTTCTTTCTTTGTTCCAAATAACATTAGTGCACCACTTTCTAGTTAGTAAAATGCTTTCAAACCCATCATCTTATTTATTCCTCAGTTGTATAAAAATATTTCCATCATCGAAGGTTTATGACGACTTGCCCAAAACCACTCAAATAAAATGAGGAAAGCAGGAAAAAAATAGTAACTTCACTATGAAAATACTTGCAAGCTTTAAGTAGAAGCTCCTTTGGCCCCCGAGTTTGGCTCTGATGTCCAGTCTCTTCACACCCAACCTTTATCTTCTCTCTTCCACGCACAGCAGCCTTTTCCCTGCTACCTTTACTGTCTCTGTGGGTTTCTATCCCCGCTTTGCACAGATCTATTCAACACCTGTATCTTTTAATGAATCTTACCATTTTCTTTGTTTCATCTGTTCAATAAATGTCAAAGCTATTCTTCAAGCAGTTTCTGACAAAATGAGGGCAAAACTTAATTCTTACTCTTTTTCAGGAGTCAATTGAGAATTTATATAAAAGGTAGATTAATATTATTCTTATTTACATATTTCTGTTATTACATGTGAACCACTAAAACTAATATTATTATGATGCAAAAATACTACCCCTTCCTTCCTGATGTGAGCTCCAAAACTTCTAGCCATATGTGAATTAAAAGGAAGCATGCTTGTGTACCATTTCCCCAAGCTCTCAACATCTTTAAGAACTACCAAATGTGGAATAACAGAAATAAAGTTTTTTGAAAGTTAATCTAAAAGTTATTGAAAATATGTATTATATAAAACAATGCATATATTTCAGAATTTTGAATCCAAAATTTAACTTTTAATTCATTTTTCATGAATGTCATGAAATTTCTGTATATACTTAGAGAGCAGTGAAGAGTGAAGCAAGGGTTCAAGCTATGTGTTGTGATTCTGTATCTTTCCTTTGAGATTTATCAAATTCACTAAACCCATCATTGCCTCAGTCATCTTATAAAGCAGTTGAGAAGAGGAGCTATAATGATTTTAGAATTTACTTCTAGGAACAAAATTCTACAATTTTATTTCATAATATAGAGAATGATGTAAGAGAGAATTTTTTTCCCATTGAGCCGGAGTTTGTTTACTTTCTACCAACTGATACTAACTCTGTTCTTTTCCTTCCACCTCCTCCACACAATCATGTCTCAAGTACTTAGAGTGACTTCCACGTTCCTTGAGGTTACCTCCTTACCAGCCTAATTAATTTTCTCATTGTTCTGATGTTTTGTGTTAAAATCTTGAATAGATTTGATATATCCATGAAAATATACTATGGCTGGATGTTCTTTATAGAAAGCACAATCAAAACCCATAGACTGCTTTGCTCCTTTTGTAGCACTATTTTTTTCCAGAAGATTAGATTATATTTATTTTACCCTGATGACATTAGAAGCACAGAAAAAATATCACCAGTCCATGTCCATGTATGCTGTAGAATCTCTGATCTCTTGGGGCCCCAGGTTTCCCCTATCCTAGATGTTTCCTGCAGACCTTTTGAGCAGGACTATATGAGACAACAATCTCTGCACAATACTATTGATGGTTCAAACATTGTTGACATATTTTTCCTTCTTAAGAAAAGAATAATTATACCAATGTGAGCTATTCTATCCCAACTATAGAAGATGAACTAGAGGTTCAGTTTGCCTAAACCCCACAGCTGTACATTAGTGAAGCTGAGAATAAATTTCATGTTTTCCAAACCCAAATGCCTATGTTTAACCATTAAACTATGAAAAGGAATAAAGTGTCATATGATACATGGAAATAAATTCAAAAAATGAGAGCAATGTTTAAGTTATGTAATTGAAAACACCACAATCTCAGCCAAAAATATTGTGAGGAGGGATTAAGAAGATGATTTAGGGTAAAAATATGAACCAGACCTATATGTGGTTGTGATAAGAATAAAAGAATAAGAATATACAAATTCCAGCATATCAACTTTGCAAGTCTAGGAGTACTTGCCTGCTGGGGATGTTGAAACATGGATAGGGAGTGACCTCTGCAGATCAATACCTTGGTTTTCCTCCAGCCTTACAGGCTCTTCCTTCTCCTCAGTCTCTTTTCCAATCACCCAACTTCTAAGTAACTGAGTGTATACCATACTTTCACTCAACCGTCAGCTCTTCTGCACCTATAACCTATCCTTAATAAATGTTTCAAAGCCAAAGCTAATTTCAGAATTATGGCCGGCACCGTGGCTTACTAGGCTAATCCTCCACCTGTGGCACCAGCACACCCAGTTCTAGTCCCGGTTGGGGCGTTGGATTCTGGCCCGGTTGCTCCTCTTCCACTCCAGCTCTCTGCTGTGGCCTGGGAGTACAGTGGAGGATGGCCCAAGTGCTTGGGCCCTGCACCCGCGTGGGAGACCAGGAGGAAGCACCTGGCTCCTGGCTTCAGATCGGCACAGTGCACCGGCTGTGGCGGCCATTTAGGGGGTGAACCAATGGAAGGAAGACCTTTCTCTCTGTCTCTCTCTTTCACTGTCTAACTCTGCCTTTAAAAAAATGAACTTAAAGGCTATAACACCACATTTTACTCTGTAAACTTGAAAACCATTGTTGCATCACTGCACTTGGTAGACTGATCAATGATAGACTGTGAAGTCAGAATAGTTCATATCCTTATTGTTTCTCTTTTCTCCATTGGTTCACAACTCTTCTTTTCCTTGTACAAATTTATAGTTAGTTCCCCTCTTAACAGCATGGTTTCCCCACTAATTTTCTCTTGAAGCTATAATATTCTTTGTACTAAAAGTTGTGGTTGTGAGAAGGTTTGGTAATCACTGTCAGAGTGAACCACAGTTATAGATGGAGTGTGGCATATTTTTCTGATGTACTGCGAATAAAAGTCTTAAAATAATTTGTTTAAAATGAAAAGCTATTGAAGAAGAATTCACATTTTAATAAGGATTAGAGCACAAAACAAAAGGAATGAAGCTTAAAAAGAAGTTTGGAGGGACAGAGCATTGAAAAGTGTGAGGGGCTTACCATGGAATTTCAATTCAAGATCCCTGAGATCATGCCACACAAGAATAACGTGAAATCCTTGGTTTAATTCTTATTCTTAAACATGTTTCCTTGCATTACAGAAAATCCAACTTGTCTCCTGGCCCATTAGTCACTGTCCCAGAGTGTTATAATCTGAGAAAGAGTTTTTCTAAAGATAAAAGAAAGCTGTTTTTTTTTTTTTTTTTTTTTTTTTTTTTTTTTTTTTTTTTTTTTTTTTTTTTTTAATGTTCTCCATCTTGAGTCACCTTATCCATGCTAGGTGCAGGTCTCTGTATTGAGATGAGCTGCAACAAATGCTTAAACCTCTGTTTTTACGCTGCTTGGCTTCCTCACTTCTCAGTTCATGTTCATGACCCATATCCATAGCTGTGTGTACTATTTATTTTTTCTTCAATGATTTTTTTCACAGCAAGCTTGATTCTGGCAGTCAGCTGAATTACCAAGGACTGGCTACACACCAAGCCCTTGGAACTTTGTTCTGCACCCCGGGAGATCACTCTGCGGATTTCAATGCTGACTCAACAAGTTGACCCTGCCATCAAGAAAATAGAGAAAACAGCATCAAGTTTATAACTTTGAGGGTTAAATGGGAATAATCCAGTATAAGTAGCTTTTTATAGTGTCTAATATATATTGTTTTTTTGAGTTTTGAGTTTTGTGTATTGGTTTTATTTTATTTTTTAACTGTTATTTAATAAATATAAATTTCCAAAGTACAGCTTTTGGATTACAGTGCCTTTTCCATCCCCCATAAATTCCCTCCCACCCACAACCCTCCCATCTCCCACTCCCTCTCCCATTCCACTCACATCAAGATGAATTTTCAATTCTGTTTATATACGGAAGATCAATTTAGTATATATTAAGTAAAGATTTCAACAGTTTGCACCCACACAGAAACACAAAGTGTAAAGTACTGTTTGAGTACTAGTTATAGCATTAATTCACATTGTACAACACATTAAGGACAGAGATCCTACATGGGGAGTAAGTGCACAGTAACTCCCATTGTTGACTTAACAACTGACACTCTTGTTATGGAGTCAGTAATCACCCTAGGCCCTTGTCATGGGTTGCCCAGGCTATGGAAGCCTTTTGAGTTCTCAACTCCAATCACAGTCAAAGTGGAAGTTCTCTCCTCCCTTCAGAGAAAGGCACCTCCTTCTATGGCCCATTCTTTTCCCTGGGATCTCACTCACAGAGATCTTTCATTTAGTTCTTTTTATTTTTTCCAGTGTCTTGGCTTTCCAGGCCAAGAAACTCTCATGGGCTTTTTAGCCAGATCCAAATGCCTTCAGGACTGATTCTGAGGCCAGAGTGCTGTTTAGGACATTTGACATATGAGTCTACTATGTATCCCGCTGCCCATGTTGGATCGTTCTCTCCTTTTTAATTCTAGCAGTTAGTATTAGCAGACACTAGTCTTGTTTATGTGATCCCTTAGACTTTTAATCCTATCATTATGATCAGTTGTGAACTGCAATTGATCACTTTGACTAGTAAGATGGCAGTGGTACGTGCCACCTTGATGGGATTGAATTGGAATCCCCTGGCAGGTTTCTAACTCCACCATTTGGGGCAAGTCAGCTTGAGCATGTCCCAAATTGTACATCTCCTAGGACCCTCTCTTATTCCCACTCTTATATTTAACAGAGATCACTATTTAGTTAAAATTAAACACTTAAGAATAATTGTGTGTTAATTACAGAGTTCAACCAACAGTATTAAGTAGAACAAAAAAATACTAAAAGGTATAAAGTATTAAGTTGTTCATCAACAGTCAGGACAAGGGCTGATCAAGACACTATTTCTCATAGTGTCCATTTCACTTCAGCAGGTTTCCTTTTTGGTGCTCAGTTAGTTGTCATTGATCAGGGAGAACATATGATATTTGTCCGTTTGGGACTGGCTTATTTCAGTCAGCATGATGTTTTCCAGATTCCTCCATTTTGTTGCAAATGACCGAATTTTATTGTTTTTTACTGCTGTATAGTATTCTAGAGTACATGTCCCATAATTTCTTTATCCAGTCTACTGTTGATGGCCATTTAGGTTGATTCCAGGTCTAAGCTATTGTGAATTGAGCTGCAATAAACATTAAGGTGCAGACAGCTTTTTTGTTTGCCAATTTAATTTCCTTTGGGTAAATTCCAAGGAGTGGGATGGCTGGGTTGTATGGTAGGGTTATGTTCAGGTTTCTGAGGAATCTCCAGACTGACTTCCATAGTGGCATAACCAGTTTGCATTCCCACCAACAGTGGGTTAGTGTCCCTTTTTCCCCACATCCTCTCCAGTATCTGCTGTTGGTAGATTTCTGAATGTGAGCCATTCTCACCGGGGTGAGGTGGAACCTCATTGTGGTTTTGTTTTGCATTTCTCTGATTGCTAGTGATCTTGAACATTTTTTCATGTGTCTGTTGGCCATTTGGATTTCCTCTTTCGAAAAATGCCTATTGAGGTCCTTGGCCCATCTCTTCAGTGGGTTGTTTGTTCTGTTGTTGTGGATTTTCTTGATTTCTTTGTAGATTCTGGTTATCAACCCTTTATCTGTAGTATAGTTTGCGAATATTTTTTCCCATTCTGTTGGTTGCCTCTTCACTTTCCTGACTGTTTCTTTTGAAGTACAGAAACTTCTCAATTTGATGCAACCCCAAATGTTAATTTTGGTTTTGACTGCCTGTGCTCCTGGGGTCTTTTCCAAGAAGTCTTTGCCTGTACCTATATCTTGCAGGGTTTCTCCAATGCTCTCTAATAATCTGATGGTTTCGGGTCATAGATTTAAGTCTTTAATCCATGTTGAGTGAATTTTTGTGTAAGGTGAAAGGTATGGGTCTTGCTTCAAGCTTCTGCATGTGGAAATCCAATTTTCCCAGCACCATTTATTGAATAGACTGTCCTTGTTCCAGGGATTGGATTTGGATCTTTGGTCAAATATAAGTTGGCTGTAGATGTTTGGATTGATTTCTGGTGTTTCTATTCTGTTCCATTGGTCTATCCATTTGTTTCTGTACCAGTACCATGCTGTTTTGATAACAACTGCCCTGTAGTATGTCCTGAAATCTGGTATTGTGATGCCTCTGGCTTTGTTTTTGTTGTACAAGATTGCTTTGGCTATTCGAGGTCTTCTGTGTCTCCATATGAATTTCAGCATCATTTTTTCCAGATCTGAGAAGAATGTCTTTGGTATTTTGATTCGTATTCCATTGAATCTATAAATTGCTTTTGGGAGAATGGACATTTTGATAATATTGATTCTTCCAATCCATGAGCATGGAAGATTTTTCCATTTTGTGGTATCCTCTTCTATTTCTTTCTTTAAGAATTTGTAATTCTCCTTGTAGAGATCTTTAACGTCCTTGGTTAAGTTTATTCCAAGGTATTTGATTGTTTTTGTGGCTAATGTGAATGGGATTGATCTTAGCATTTCTTTATCAGCTTTGGCATTGCCTGTGTATACAAAGGCTGTTGATTTTTGTGCATTGATTTTATATCCTGCTACTTTGCCTAACTCTTCTATGAGTTCTAGCAGTCTCTTAGTAGAGTTCTTTGGATCTCCTAAATAAAGAATCATATCATCTGCAAAGAGGCATAGTTTGAGTTCTTCCTTCCCAATTTGTATCCCTTTAATTTCTTTTTCTTGCCTAATAGCTCTGGCTAAAACTTCCAGAACTATATTGAATAGCAGTGGTGAGAGTGGGCATCCCTGTCTGGTACCAGATCTCAGCGGAAATGCTTCCAACTTTTCCCCATTCAATAGGATGTTGGCCGTGGGTTTTTCATATATTGCTTTGATTGTATTGAGGAAAGTTCCTTCTATACCCAGTGTTCACCATGAAAGGGTGTTGTGTTTTATCGAATGCTTTCTCTGCATCTATTGAGATAATCATACGGTTTTTCTTCTGCAGTCTGTTAATGTGGTGTATCACATTGATTGATTTGCGAACATTGAACCATCCCTGCATCTCAGGGATAAATCCCACTTGGTCTGGATGAATGATCATTCTGATGTGTTGTTGCATTCTATTAGCCAGAATTTTACTGAGGATTTTTGCATCTATGTTCATCAGGGATATTGGTCTGTAATTTTTTTTTCAATACTGCATCTTTTTCTGGATTAGGAATTAAGGTGATGCTGGCTTTATAGAAAGAATTTGGGAAGATTCCCTCTTTTTTGATTGTTGTGAATAGTTTGAGAAGAATTGGAGTTAGTCCTTTAAACGTCTGGTAGAATTCAGCAGTGAATCCATCTGGTCCTGGGCTTTTCTTTGTTAGGAGAACCTTTATTAATATTTCAATTTCTGTCTCAGTTATGGGTCTGTTTATGCTTTCTATGTCTTCGTGGCTAAATTTAGGTAGGTTGCGTATGTCCAGGAATCTATCCATTTCTGATAGATTTTCCTGTTTGCTAGCATACAACTCTTTGTAGTAATTTCTGATGATTCTTTTTATTTCTGTGGTGTCTGTTGTTACATTTCCTTTTTCATCTCTAATTTTATTGATTTGGGTCTTTCTTCTTTTTTTAGTTAGGTAGGCCAGTGGGGTATCAATTTTGTTTATTTTTTCAAAAACCAGCTCTTCATTTGGCTGATCTTTTGTAATTTTTTGATTAAATCATGTGGATTTCTTCTCTGATTTTAATTATTTCTCTTCTACTAGTTTTGGGTCTGGTTTGCTGCAGTTTTTCTAGATCCTTAAGATGCATCGAAAGCTCATTTATTGGTACCTTTCCAATTTCTTGAAGTAGGCACTCATTGCTATAAATTTTCTCTTAACACTGCTTTTGCTATATCCCATAAGTTTTGATATGTTGTGTTGTTATTCTCATTTACTTCCAGAAAGTTTGATTTCTCTTTTGATTTCTTCTGTGACCCAGTGTTCATTCAGGAGCATGTTGTTCAATCTCCATGTGTTCACATATGCTCTAGGGGTTCCTGAGTTGCTAATTTTCAACTTCATTCCACTGTGGTCTGAGAAGCTGCGTGGTATGATTCTAATCCTTTTAATTTGTTGAGACTTGCTTTATGGCCTAGTATGTGATCAATCCTAGAGAGGGTCCCATGTACTGCTTAGAAGAATGTAAATTCTTTAAGTGTAGGATTGAAAGTTCGGTAGATATCTGTTAGATCCATTTGGGCTATAGTGTCGATTAAATCTGCTGATTCCTTGTTGATCTTCTGTCCTGTTTATCTGTCTGTTTCTGAGAGTGGAGTAGTGAAGTCCCCCAGTACTATTGTATTGGAGTCTAAGTCTCCCTTTAAGTCCCTTAACATATCTTTTAAATAAACCTGTGCCCTATAATTAGGTGCATATACATTTATAATAATTATATCTTCCTGTTGAATTGATCCCTTAATCATTATATAGTGCCCCTCTTTGTCTCTCTTAACAGTTTTAGTGTTAAAGTTTATTTTGTCTGATATTAAGATGGCTATACCAATTCATTTTTCATTTCTGTTAGCATGGAATATCTTTTTCCAACCTTTCACTTTCAGTCTGCATGCATCTATGTTGGAAAGATGTGTTTCTTGCAAGCAGCAAATAGATGGGTTTTGTTCCTTAATCCATTCAGCCATTCTGTGTTTTTTAACTGGACAGTTGAGGCCATTAACGTTCAATGTGACTATTGATAAGTAGTAACTTTGCCCTGCCATTTTCCCAAAGATATTTCTAATATACGCTTTGAACTTCCTGTAATCTTTTACTGGTAGGTTTTCTTCCTTTACCTTCTTTCATATTGATGACCATGTTTCTGTGTTTCTGTGTGTAGCACATCTTTAAACATCTTTTACAGGGCTGGGCATGTAGTCACAAATTCTTTCAATTTCTTTTTGCTATGAAAAGTCTTTATTTCACCTTCATTCACAAATGAGAGTTCTGCAGGATATAATATTCTGGGCTGGCAGTTTTTCTCTCTTAGTACCTGGGCTATATCTCACCATTCCCTCCTAGCCTACCGTAGGGTTTCTGATGAGAAGTCAGCTCTGATTCTAATTGGAGATCCTCTGAGAGTAATCTGATGTTTCTCTCTTGCACATTTTAGGATCTTTTCTTTATGTTTCACTGTGGTGAGTCTGATTACAATGTGTCATGGTTGAGAATCTCTTTTGGTCATGTTTATTAGGGGTTCTTTTTTTTTTTTTTTTTTTTTTTAGACAGAGTGGACAGTGAGAGAGAGAGACAGAGAGAAAGGTCTTCCTTTGCCGTTGGTTCACCCTCCAACGGCTGCTGCGGCTGGCGCACTGCGGCCGGTGCACCTCCCTAATCCGATGGCAGGAGCCAGGTGCTTCTCTTGGACTCCCATGCGGGTGCAGGGCCCAAGCACTTAGGCCATCCTCCACTGCACTCCCTGGCCACAGCAGAGAGCTGGCCTGGAAGAGGGGCAACCGGGACAGGATCGGTCCCCGACCGGGACTAGAACCCGGTGTGCCGGCGCCACAAGGTGGAGGATTAGCCCGTTGAGCCACGGCGCCGGCTATTAGGGGTTCTATGAGCTTCCTGTACTTGGATGTCTCTGGCCTTCTCCAAACCCGAGAAGTTCTCTGCAATTATCTCACTAAAAAGGTGCGTAGACTTGGTGGCTGGGGTCCCAAGCCGTGGGCACCCATGCCCTCCACGTAGGTCCACCATGTCCCATTAATTCCAGAAGAGTTTCTTCTGCAGTTTTTTTCCCTAACTCTTTCCTGATACTACAGTGTATCCACTTTTATTAAACTATCTTTTCCTGGACTATCAGTGTGCTCCGTCCCTATTCAGCCTTCTTGGAGGACCTGTGTCTAATATGTATATTCAATTAACAATAGTTGTTAGTGTAATCCATGCTTCCTCACCTATATTTCTTCCTGTTCACAGATTCCTTGGTGCCCAGAAAGAAGGGAAGAACTATTCTTTTCGAGTATTATAAACATTTCCAGAACCCTTGACTCAATATCTACTTATTGTAAAAGTCAAAGGATAAATAAATAAAGATTTCACCATCAATAGACACTTACTAATTGGTATTATGTGACTTAGATGCTAGGGGGCAATCTCACCACATTTAGAAAGATTTCATTTAGCTGGATGGAATGCTCTTCAAGATAGAGGCCAAATGTTGATGGGGGGCATATATGCCAAGTATCTGGCCAATCCCAAATGTATGTCAAAGGAAACAATTCTAAGCTTTACAAGGGCATTTTCAGGAATGAGATTAACTTGCTCTGTTTAATTCTTGAGTGGCATCATTTCCAGTCAACTCAGCTAAATTTCACTGGCTACTCTAGGATATGAATGAAGCCATTACAGTGAAAACTAGTTCATGCATTTACTATGTATACCATTTGAGAAAGAACTAGGCAGTACAGTTTCAATTTAAATTTTGCCTGACTACTCCATTTTGTCAGATCTTAACCTGAAAAATTCCCTCCAATGTTATGTATGTCATCTGATTTATCTATCCCTTGAGAATTAAAGGAATCTAACAATCTCAATACATGAAGTTGAGAGCATCATGCATTAGTGTAAGTAAAGAGTTTGGACACATCCGAGGCTAATCAAAAGCAATGATGATTGATAAACTTTCAAACATTAGTAGATTAGATATTTGAGATAGAGAAGTACTTGGAATCTATCAAATCTTACCACTTAACTGACTCCTGTGATATATAGTGCTTTCATAGATACTTATTCATTCACACAAAAGTCTTTGGTGAGAACTCACTATTTGAAAGTTAGAGGTGCTACAGCAATAAATAAGGAAAGCCAAATTCAACCATAAAGTAAAGATAAAAGTACAAAGCATAATGAAAGCAGATAATCAACACTTGAAGAAGTTTGGGGAGTCAAGGAAGACATCTTGAAGGTTTCCTACTAAATCTTGGTAGATTTTATGTAAGAAAGTAAGTTTTACAGGAGAAAGCAAAAAGTACTTCAAGAAGATGAACCAGTTTGTGTATAAGTCCTGAGGCAGGACAAGTGTGCATTTACCAAGCATTTTAAGGTCAATATAAATAAGTACACAAGGTGAGCAGAGGAAGCTTGATGAAAGGCTAATGAAACAACAACAGAGCCTCCAGACCTTATTCATTTATGGACTACAGGTGCATGTCAAAAAGTTCATGGAAAATGGAATTAAAACATAAATGTAAAGGATGGTTGTATTGCCTAGCAGTTAAAATGACAGTCAACATGCCTATGTCCCATTACTGAGTCCCTGATTTCAATACCTGGTTCTGTTCCTGACTGTAGGTTCATGTTAACACAGACCCTGGGAGGGGTCTGTGGTGATGGTTCAGGTATTTTGGTTTCTGCCACCCATGTGAACATCTGATTTGAATTCCTGGCTCCAGGCTTTGGATCCAGTGAGGGGCCATGCCAGGCGTTTAAAGAGTAAACAGAAGATAGATGTGTTTCTCCCTCTCCTCTCCTCTCCTCTCCTCTCCTCTCCTCTCTTTTCTCTCTCTGCCTCTCAAATAAATTCTAAAAATAGCTTAATTTTGGTGCAAAGAGTTTTGGAAGCCATGCATTTGAAAAGCATGTGATGACTGATAAACTTCAGACATTAGTAGGTGAGATATTTGAGATAGAGAATTAACTTGGCATCTATCAAATCTTAGCACTTAACTGACTCTTCTAATAGGCCAGAAAGAAAACAGAAACAAAAGTAAATAAAAAGGCAAAAGCTACCCCAGATTAAAAACACGTGCTTCTCTCTGCAAAGGAGACTAAATGCCCTACGTTTTTAGAAAGTGGCTGCACATAGAATCTTTGTTTGAAAGCACAGGAGTGCAAATAAGTTATAGAAAACAAGAACGACTATTAAAACTTTTTTTTCATTTATTAAACTTTTATTTAATGAATATAAATTTCCAAAGTACAGCTTATGGGTTACAATGGCTTCCCCCCTCCCATAACTTCCCTCCCACCTGCAACCCTCCCCTTTCCCGCTCCCTCTCCCTTCCAATCACATCAAGATTCATTTTCAATTCTCTTTATATACAGAAGATCAGTTTAGTATATATTAGGTAACGATTTCAACAGCTTGCCCCCATATAGCAACACAAAGTAAAAAAAATACTGTTGGAGTACTAGTTATAGCATTAAATAAGAGTGTACAGCATATTAAAGACAGAGATCCTACATAATATTTTTTTTTAAAAAATTACTTAGTTTTCTATGCCATTTCCAATTTAACACCAGTTTTTTTTTTCATTTCCAATTATCTTTATATACAGAAGATCGATTCAGTATATAATTAGTAAAGATCTCATCAGTTTGTACCAACTCAGAAACACAATGTGTAAAAATAATGTTTCAGTACTAGTTATAGCATCACTGCACATTAGACAACACATTAAGGACAGATCCCACATGGGATGTAAGTACACAGTGACTCCTGTTGCTGATTTAACAATTTGACACTCCTGTTCATGGTGTCAGTAATCTCTCTAGGCTCTAGTCATGAGTTGCCAGGGCTATGGAAGCCTTTAGAGTTCACTGACTTTGATCTTATTCCGCTAGGGTCATAGTCAAAGTGGAAGTTCTCTCCTCCCTTCAGAGAAAGGTACCTCCTTCTTTGATGGCCCCGTTCTTTCCATTGGGATCTTACTCACAGAGATCTTTCATTTAGGTCTTCTTCTTTTATTTTCTTTTCCATGGTATCTTGGCTTTCCATGCCTACAATACTCTTTTTATATTACAGCAGAAATGAGAACTGGTGTGTTGATCTTTATAAAATGTTTATAAAAATTTTTAGGTAACTATTAAAAAATAGAAACAAGAGTAGGTGATTGGTCTACCCAGCTAAAACCTTGATGGGGATCCTGCATTCCACATCAGTGTGCCTGGGGTAGAGTTATGGCTCTGGGGTCTGATTCTACCATCCTGCTGATACACGCCCTGAGAAGAAGCATATGATGGTTCACGAAGTTCATCATTGTTACCTATGTGGGAGACCTTGATTGAGTTCTTGTGCCTGGTTTTGGCCAAGCCCAGTCTTAGATGTTGTGGGCATTTGGGCAATGAACCCACAGATGGGAGCTCTTTGTCTTTCTTTCTCAGCACTTCTCTCTTCTTTTTTACCTCTCAAACAAATAGAATAAAATATTAAATAGAAAAAGTGAATCACATGGTCAGCAGCTTAAAAAAATAGAAACAATCTAAATGATTCTCAACAAAGAAATATATAAACAACTGATTTTTTTTTTATTTTGACAGGCAGAGGTAGACATTGAGAGAGAGACAGAGAGAAAGGTATTCCTTCCGTTGGTTCACCCCCGAAATGGCCGCCATGGCTGGCGCACTGCACCAATCCGAAGCTAGGAGCCAGGCGCTTCCTCCTGGTCTCCCATGTGAGTTCAGGGGCCCAAGCACCTGGGCCATCCTCCACTGCCTTTCCGGGCCACAGCAGAGAGCTGGACTGGAAGAGGAGCAGCCAGAACTAGAACCCGGCACCCATATGGGATGCTGGCACCGCAGGCGGAGGATTGACCAAGTGAGCCTTGGTGCCAGCCCAAACAAACTGATTCTTTCATACAATGGAATATTATTCAGCAATACAAAAGACTAAATTACTGATGGATGCTACAACAATAAAGGTATTCAAAGGCATGACACTAAGTGAAGAATCCAGATACTAAAAGTTACATATTTTCTGAAACAATTTATATAAGCTTCAGAAGGAAGAATAGAGATAGTGTTTTCCATAGATTGAGAGGGTAGAGAATATAAAAATCTAATATAGTACTCTTTATGAAGTTTATGAAATTTTTGTTTGGCTAAGTGTATTTTTTAATGAACAAATATAAAACTTAATCAAATGCTTTCTTTTCTGGCTCTACTGAGAAATAAGTATAGTGACATGGTCCTATTTTTCATTTCCTCTTTTAGTTGTTAATACACTGAATTACATTGTGATTACTTTAATAAGTTTTCCTATTTAAACAATAATTTTATTCCTAGGATAAACAATGCATGAACATTTTGCTGAAATTGGTTTGCTTACCCTTTTTAAGGAATTTATCAGTATGTCCATCATTACAATTGGACTGTAATTATATTTTCTTATACAATGCTTGCCCCTGTTAGTTTAAAAATTAAGGTTACCCTAACTTTGAAAAATAAATTGGTAAATTTAAATCACATATCTGAGTCTGAGAAATTCTAAGGACGATCAGACCATTTGACAAAATGGGTTTGGCAAAATTTAACTGTTAATTTTTCTATGGATGATTTCCTTTCAGAAGCGAAGAAATTTATTAAAATGTACATATTTTAATGATTATTGAGATTTTATGTAGAATTGTTTAATGAATTATCTCAAATATAGCGGTTTAAAAGCATGCAAGTTTATTACCTTAAAGTTCTGTATGTTAGACATCTGGCACTAGTCTCACTGGGATAAAGTCATTTTGACAGCAGGGCTGCAATCCCTCTGGAGGTTTTAGGGGGGAATTTGCTTCCTTGTTGTGTTCACCTACTAGAAGATACCAATGTTCTTTAACTTATGTCTCTTTCCTCCATCTTTAAAGGCAGTCGTGGCTGTTCAAACCTTTCTTATATCACACTATTATTTTCCTAATACTTGCCTCTTTACTTTCAAAGACCCTGTGATTACATTGTGTCGATCTGAATAATCATGATTAACCTCCCCATTTTAAGGCTAGTTTAGGTTAACAATCTGCAATCTTAATTCACTTTTACCATTTATTGAACATATTCACAAATTCTGCAGATTAGGATGTAAACATCTTTTGGGAGACTGTTATTCTTCCTATCACAAATGCATGTGAGTGAAGCTTTTTTTTTTTTTTCAGCTGAGAATAACCAAAACCCTATGGGAAAGGGCTTAAATAAGAAAGCTTCATGTGCTTCTTGCTGTGAGTAGTCTAGGAAGTAGTATTACAGGAAAGTAGGGCAACCCAAGAGTGACTATCAAAGTTTCCAGCTCCTTGTACTTTTCTAACACACAACCTTTGATGCAAAAGTAGCTCCTCCTCATATATGCATTTAAGGCAGGAAAAAGGAAGGGGAAAAGAGAAGGACCAGTGACTATGTAAAGAATGCAAAAAGTGGGGCTGGCCCTGTGGCATAGCAGATAAAGCCACTACCTGAGGCCCCAGCATCCCATATAGTCTCTGATTCAAATCCCTGCTGCTCCTCTTCTAATCCAGCTCTGTTATGGCCTGGGAAAGCAGTAGAAGATGGCCCAAGTGCTTGGGCCCCTGCACGCACATGGGAGAACCAGAAGAAGCTCCTGACTTATGGCTTCAGATCAGCCCAGTTCTGCTGTTGTGGCCCATTTGGGGGAATGAATCACTGGATGGAAGACCTTTCTCTCTGCCTCTTTCTCTCTCTTTCTATAATTCTACCTCTCAAATAAATAAATAAATAAATATTTTTAAAATTGCAAAAAACTTTTTCCAGAAACCTTCAATAGACATGTCATTGTCCAGAACTGTGTTTTTCATTGTAATGGGGACTGAAAAAGCAAGATTAAAAAAAATTACACATATTACTTTCCTTTTAAAATCAATTACCTGTTAGTAAGATGCAAGGAGAGTGTAATGAATACTACCTAGGTAACTGCAGTGTCAGCTGCTGCACAACTATCATTACACTTAATGATGATATTTTAGAAGCATTCCAAATAAGGTCAACAATAAGGTAGAGGGACCAGCACTGTGACATTGCAGGTAAAGTTGCCTCCTGTGATGCTAGAAACCCATATGGGCACCATTTCATGTCCTGGCTGCTCCACTTCCAATTCAGCATCCTGTTCATGGCCTAAGAAACATAGAAGAAGATGGCCTGAGTGCTAGGGCCCCACAAACCGTGTGGGAGATTGGTTAAAGCTCCTGACCCCTGGCTTCAAAGTGGTCCAACCTTGGCTGTCATGGCCACCTGGAGAGTAAGCCAGTGTATAGGAGACCTCTCTCTCTCTTTCTCCCCCTCTCCCTCTTCCTCTCCCTGTCTTTCTTACAGGTGTGCGTGCTCTCCCTCTCTCTCTGTAAATTTGCTTTTTAAATAAATAAATCTTTATTTAAAGAACAATAAGGTAGACACATTTAATATAATAATTCCTCCTCATTCTGATGGAAATTTTTAATCCAAACAATAAAATGTATACATAAAAATAGAAAGCAAGAGAAAACTTTAGAATATAAGCATACTGGCAATAGTGGATCATAAATTTAGTTTTGCAAATGTCTTGAGGCTTCTATGAAATATACAATAAAAGAGTTTAATATTTAAGTATAAAGTTTAGAGAAAAACTGTGCATATGAATGAAAATTTGTGTCACTGGTAAACAAATGAGAAATCTATAACTGAACGTAATTTCTGGGGATAGAATAAAGAGTTAGGTTAAAAGATTAGGAGGATGAGTGAGCAATGGGTGCAAGGGTTCAGACATCACTTAGAATGCCACATCCCATACCAGAGAGTCTGGGTTCAAATCTAGCCTCCATTTCCAGCTAATGTACAGTCTGGGAGGTAGCAGTTAATAGATTAATGGATCATGTTGTTGAGTCCTTATCATCCACAAGGGAGGAGCAGATTGAATTCGACTAGGTTGTTACAAACATTTGGCTAGTGAACAAATAGATCTCTCTCTCTCTCTCCTTATCTTACTAATCTATGAATTTTTTTGTTTTTAAATGCCAGGAAAGAAGACACTTAAAGTCAAACAGTGAAGAATCATATTTAAAGACAAACTTGAGAATAAATGTCAAATGAAGTAGGAGTAAATATGGAAAACCATAATGTTGATGTCACCAACAGAAAGAGGGTAGGAATGTTTTATTTTGCTGAGAAGTCAAGGAAAAGGAGGGAAAAGTTTTCAAGACATGGTGGATGTTTAGTAACCAGTACATATAAAAGCATAGTGAGAATTTTGCTGTAAGCCTGATCAAAGTCAGCTCAAGTGTTCAGAGGATCATAACAGCCAAGGTATAGAAATGAACTAAATGTTCATATACAGATGAATAGGTAAAGAATATATATATATATATATATATATATATATATATACACACACACACACACATACGCACAAAGGGAATTTTAGCTTTATAAAAGAAATTATGCACATGATGAAACAACCACAGAGACAAATACTGTGTGATTACACTTATATAAGGTATCTAAAACAGTGAACTACATAGGGTAAAAGAATGAAATAGTGTTTACAAGGGCTAACAGGTATGGGAAAATCAGGAGTTACTAATCAATGGCCACCAGGTTTAATCAAGAAATGCAAAAAAAAAAAAAAATCACAATGAGTTTTCATCTTACCTGAGTTAGAATGGCTGCCATCCAAAAATAAAAAAAATAAAAAAATAAAAAAACATGCTGGCTAGAATGTGGGGAAAAATTACATAATACATAGTACATAATACATTGGACATTTCTGCTTATATAATCATATAATCTGAAAATAGGTCTACCATATGACCCAGACAGTCCACTCCTAGGAATTTACCAATGGGAGTGAAATAAACTATGTTATCTGTATCCATGTTTATAGCAGCTCAATTCACAGTAGTTAAGATATAGATGTACATCAGCTGATGATGGAAAAAGAAATCACGGTATATATGCACAATGGACTATTATTCAGCCATAAAAAGGAATGAAATCATGTCTTTTGCAACAAAACAGATATAACATGAAACCATTATGCTTAGTGAAATAAACCAATCCCCAAAAGACAAATATCATATATTTTCCCTGATTTGTGGTAACTAATATGCAAAGCACAAAAAATTAAAACATGTATGAGCAAAATTGACATTTTATCTTTGTGTAAGTGACTGTGATTCCTTGAATGTGGATTCTATTCAGAGCCTCTGCTGTCTAGTGGGCTCATCAGCAGTGCAGAAGGGTTATTTTGGTTTGGGTTGGGGTCTGGATGTCACCTTTCTCCTAGTCTCCTTCTCTCATATTGAGGAAGTGGGCCTGTCATTCAGTGTTCCCAGCGCTGTGATAGGAGACTAGAAGGGCCACATATGAGATGTCAAAAGGCTCATGGAAAATGAAATGAAAAGATGTGTACTTTGGTGCAAAATGTGTTTAAATCCATGCACATGAGGAGTCTTCAAAAATTCATAGAAAAGAGAACTCTTATATTTCAAATTACGAAAAATAAAATTTTTTTCAAGATTTATTTTATTTACTTCAAAGGCAGAGTGACAGACCGAGAAAAAAGATCTTCCATCCACTGGTTCACTTTCCAAAGAGCTGCAACAACCAGTGGGCCAGGCGGAAGCCAGGAGCCTGGAACTCCATGTGGGTATCCCTGTGGGTGGCAGGGTCCCAGGTACTTGGGTCATCTGCAGCTGCTTTCCTAGGAGTGGCTTAACCTATAGTGTGACAATGCTGGTTACTTTGTTGGTGTCTTGATGCCATACCTGCAGCCCTTTTATGTTCATTTGCTGATGTTTGTAGAAGATTACAGAGAACAGAGAAGGACAAGTTCTTGTAGCTTGGTGTAGAGAGCCCAAGGCTACACTGACTGGAAGAGCTTGTGGATGTGGTGACATCATCACATCTGGCTCTGTCTAACTTGCAATCCTCCAGTGGCACAACAGGAAGAAGGAAGTCGGGCAGAGTCTGTTTGATGTAATCTCTACCAGATCCTTTTTAGTATCACTCTAATTAGTAGTTAATTTATTATAAAGAATATTATTTTCCTAAATATGTATGAGGGGATTGGCAGTATAAAATATGTAACTCCTCATTTTTAGCAAGTTATAGATGGAAAAGTGGATATAGATGGAAAGGTGGAAAGACAAAAGCATTCTCATGATGGCTTCAATTTTCCCTGTAAAGGGAAGAATAAGATTGTCTGCTGATAGTTTGCAGCAGCAATTAGGCAGAGGCTTAAGATGAATGAAAATGTAATAGGTTTCATATTATGAAAGTTGGAGAGAAATTGACTAGTTAAACATAGTACAATTATTACCTAGTACTAATACTAATATTGGGATTCAGCTGGGATTGGTACTCATAAATTTAAGTGGAATCAGACTTTCATGTGAAACTTTTTCCACCAAAATATTTTCCCTAGCAATAGTTTCATACAAGGTTTGAGTTTGTCCCTGATAAAAGCAATTTTAAAAAAAGAGACAAAGTATTCAGCATTTCTGTAAGACTTAATTGTAATGAAGGGTCACACAATCAAAGCTGGATAGAAAGGAAAGTCAAAGTAAGTTAAAAGCCTATAGATAGCAAAACAAACAGGGGTCAGAGCAATAGGTCTGAATGTTCATGGGAAGACTATACAAACAAATAAGCTGGAAAGATAAGAAATTGAAGTCAGGGAGCAATAATTTTGAACTAGTGATTTTAGAAGTGAAATAATTTCAAGATTAAAATAAGGAAGTGGAAGCAATCTTTAGGAAAGAATTTAAGATAAAATAGAAATAGGTTGATCATAGAATAAGTATTTTCAAGGGGAAAATAATGGATTAGTATTGAAGTCAAGGCAAGGCAGGACAGAGCCATTTGTTGAATTACAATGTGAAATAAGAGGAAAGAGGGATCTATCCTTTAGGTGTTGAACAACAGCTGGATTAAAAACTGTGTGATGGGGGCCAGTGCTGTAGTGCAGCAGGTTAGTGCCCTGGCCTGAAGTATTGGCATCCCATATGGGTGCCGGCTCTAGTCCCGGCTGCTCCACTTCCAATCTAGCTCTCTGCTATAGCCTGGGAAAGCAGTAGAAGATGGCCCAAGACCTTGGGCCCCTGCACCCACGTGGGAGACCTGGAAGAAGCTCCTGGTTCCTGGCTTCAGACAGCAGCTCCAGCCGTTGCGGTCAACTGGGGAGTGAACCAATGGAGGGAAGACCTCCCTCTCTCTCTGCCTCTGTTCTCTCTGTGTAACTCTGACTTTCAAATAAATAAATAAATCTTTAAAAATAAAATAAAATAAAATAAAAAACTGAGTGATGGCAGAAAACAGGAACCTCCGCTAGCCAGTCAGGAATTGGAGCATTGTATGGGATACTTTTCTATATTCACAGAATATTCTACAAATATCAAATGATGTTCTCTCTGAAATGACTCTGTCCACCAATGAGAAGTGTCATTTTCTATTATTTGATTCTCTGAGCAGCCAGAGAACACAAATCATGCTAAATGATAGCATGATCACATAATGTGAGGTTCAAAGTCTGGCTTTGACCACCCCATACATAACATTGTGTGCAATTGTCTTCCATCAACCTTGACTCCTCCCCAGCTCACCACACATATGTATGCTCAACTTGGCTACTAGAACTCAGTTTTTCAGACCCTCCCCATGTTGCTTCCCAGAAAACAGACCCCCTCTTCTCCTAGTTTTATCTTCCCTTTGCTCAAACTCACCAAATGGTGATAAACTACCTAGGTTTACATTCTCAGTCTTTTTGGTGATTGATTGGCTAATGAGTCAAAACAGTTTATGCAGAGGCAGAAATAGCTGAAATAGCATGGTACTTTGTAATGTCCTGGCAATGTTTCTTAACTCAGGTTATCAAAACTCGAGTCTAAAAGAGCGAGTAATGGTATACATTTGAAGCACTAAGCAAGAGACACTGCAGAGCTTTTTCCAGGATGGAAAGAATTTTACATTTCTTAAGTTCAGTATTTCACTCACTTGGCACCTGGCAGCCTGTTATACCTCAGATATTCCTGAAGATGCTGTTAGTTCAGTGTTCTACATCTCAAACAATTTATAGTCTGCAAAGAAGACCCACATGTAAACAAAAAAACTGAGGGTAATAGACACTAGAAAATAATTCCCTGAGTGCACGTGGAGACATTAAGGAGAAGATGGCTAATCCCTATTTTCTTATTTCCTCTGGGAACTTGTTCCATTACTGACTCTCTTTCTTCTATTTCTTTTATGTTTCTTCTCTGCTGGTCTTTTCCACTCATCCAATAACTCAAGTCTCTTTCACTGGAAAAAAAAATAAAGTAGAATAAACTCAAGAGCCTATTATTAACTTTAGGTACTCTTTCATTTCTCTACTTTTCTTTCGACCTTATCATCCAAAATATGTTAAATTGGATTGCATATTGAAATAATCTAAGAACTTTAAAAATACTGGTGTCGATCTTACCACCCCAGAGAGATTCTGATTTAACTAATCTAAAAAAAAATGAGCATAAAGATTGTTAAAATCCCTCCCTTCTGCCCTGATTGCTTCTGTTACAGCAAAAGAAAAAAGTCACTATTCTAAAGGTTGGTAAAAATGGAACATTCCAACATATATCCAGTGAGGACACACAAAGCACCCAGGGAACCATAAATGTTTTTATGTCATTAATCAATAAACTCTCATGTGCTATTTGCACACTGATGCCACAACCTAGTTAACAGAAAACTGCTGATTCTAGTTAATAAAAAAACAGGCAGATTTGCCTGCCTGAGAATGCAATATTCCATTTTATTTTTCATCTCCCAAGTGTTGATAGCTAAAAGCAGGACTCTTGGCACTCAGTTTCTCTATCTGTAAAATGGGAAAAATCACTTTATCTTAAGTCACTGAATTGATAAGAAGATTAATTAATTCATCTTTGTCAAATGCTTTGCAGAAGGGGGAAAAATCTATAAGCTCTATCTCCCTGAGGCATCCATAATTTGTGGAGACATTTATAGCCTGTGTGGTCAGTGAAGCCTGTAGTTTGGAGCCTTGCCCTTGCTTCTAAGCCTTAGAGCACAGATTGTTAAAACTCATCAGCCTCCATAAAGCGACTGGTAAAATGACTATAAACTAGTTGCTGTCCAAAATGTCTGCAACCTTTGCTCTTTAAGCTCTGGGTGAATGTTCCATCCTACATGTTCCCAAAATGCCACCTTTCATGATCCTTTCTGGGAAAATGATGGGTGGAAGTGAGGAATAAATGTGAAGGGGAGCTCCTCCCCCAAAACTGTTAAGTGTGTTAACTGGATGATGTTTCTTGAGAACGAGGCTGTGTCTTTGCCCATTTTTCTAAAAGGACTCCTCGTGGCTGCTTTCATAACTCCTTTCAGTAATATTTAATGTTTTCTCACCTTCCAATTGTGTTCAAAGGTCTTCATAAGGACACTGAAATAAAAAGGATGGTTTTTGGCATCTGCACAGAGTGAAGCAAGATTATGTTACAAATGAGAAAAATGGAGCAGGGGTCTGATTCCTTTCTTTTGGCAAAAAAGCTGCTATAGAAACTAATGTAGATGAGGGGGCACTGAGCCATATATAAGTGAGTAATTATCT